>NW_026844319.1:595693-1914850 GCF_029955315.1 Cylas formicarius
GATTTCGATAAAATCTTAGTCAGAATCTGCTTTTTCGCCTCTTATTGTACCCAAATCTAAATTAGAAATGCAGATATATACTTAAAACACCTTCTTTTGGTACAAATAATTGGTTTTCGCCCTTGATTTACGGAAGATTATAGCCAAAACATGCATTTTCATAACTTAGCGAACTGAAATCTACATTAAAACTGCAGATAACTACTTAAAAATTCACTTCCTTGAATTGATAATAGGCTTTTCTTTGTCATTTTAAACAGATTCCAGTCAAAATCAGCTTCTTCGATTCATATCGTATCTAAAACCGCATCAACACTGCAAATATCAGTTTAAACTATCATTTTTTGATACAAACAGTTATATATTCATGTCAATATCTTTCAAATTCTAGTCAAAATCGGCGTCTTTGGGCATTTTAGTAACGAAAACCTTAATAAACTATTAGATTTCGACGTAAGGCAACCTTTCTGAGTCAAATAGTTGCCGATTTCGATAAAATCTTAGTCAGAATCTGCTTTTTCGCCTCTTATTGTACCCAAATCTACCTTAGAAATGCAGATATATACTTAAAACACCTTCTTTTGGGACAAATAATTGGTTTTCGCCCTTGATTTACTTAAGATTATAGCCAAAACATGCATTTTCATAACTTAGCGAACTGAAATCTACATTAAAACTGCTGATAACTACTTAAAAATTCACTTCCTTGAATTGATAATAGGTTTTTCTTTGTCATTTTAAACAGATTCCAGTCAAAATCGGCTTCTTCGATTCATATCGTATCTAAAACCGCATCAAAACTGCAAATATCAGTTTAAACTATCATTTTTTGATACAAACAGTTATATATTCATGTCAATATCTTTCAAATTCTAGTCAAAATCGGCGTCTTTGGGCATTTTAGTAACGAAAACCTTAATAAACTATTAGATTTCGACGTAAGGCAACTTTTCTGAGTCAAATAGTTGCCGATTTCGATAAAATCTTAGTCAGAATCTGCTTTTTCGCCTCTTATTGTTCCCAAATCTACCTTAGAAATGCAGATATATACTTAAAACACCTTCTTTTGGGACAAATAATTGGTTTTCGCCCTTGATTTACGGAAGATTATAGCCAAAACATGCATTTTCATAACTTAGCGAACTGAAATCTACATTAAAACTGCAGATAACTACTTAAAAATTCACTTCCTTGAATTGATAATAGGTTTTTCTTTGTCATTTTAAACAGATTCCAGTCAAAATCGGCTTCTTCGATTCATATCGTATCTAAAACCGCATCAAAACTGCAAATATCAGTTTAAACTATCATTTTTTGATACAAACAGTTATACATTCATGTCAATATCTTTCAAATTCTAGTCAAAATCGGCGTCTTTGAGCATTTTAGTAACGAAAATCCTAATAAACTATTAGATTTCGACGTAAGGCAACCTTTCTGAGTCAAATAGTTGCCGATTTCGATAAAATCTTAGTCAGAATCTGCTTTTTCGCCTCTTATTGTACCCAAATCTACCTTAGAAATGCAGATATATACTTAAAACACCTTCTTTTGGGACAAATAATTGGTTTTCGCCCTTGATTTACGGAAGATTATAGCCAAAACATGCATTTTCATAACTTAGCGAACTGAAATCTACATTAAAACTGCTGATAACTACTTAAAAATTCACTTCCTTGAATTGATAATAGGTTTTTCTTTGTCATTTTAAACAGATTCCAGTCAAAATCGGCTTCTTCGATTCATATCGTATCTAAAACCGCATCAAAACTGCAAATATCAGTTTAAACTATCATTTTTTGATACAAACAGTTATATATTCATGTCAATATCTTTCAAATTCTAGTCAAAATCGGCGTCTTTGGGCATTTTAGTAACGAAAACCTTAATAAACTATTAGATTTCGACGTAAGGCAACCTTTCTGAGTCAAATAGTTGCCGATTTCGATAAAATCTTAGTCAGAATCTGCTTTTTCGCCTCTTATTGTTCCCAAATCTACCTTAGAAATGCAGATATATACTTAAAACACCTTCTTTTGGGACAAATAATTGGTTTTCGCCCTTGATTTACGGAAGATTATAGCCAAAACATGCATTTTCATTACTTAGCGAACTGAAATCTACATTAAAACTGCAGATAACTACTTAAAAATTCACTTCCTTGAATTGATAATAGGTTTTTCTTTGTCATTTTAAACAGATTCCAGTCAAAATCGGCTTCTTCGATTCATATCGTATCTAAAACCGCATCAAAACTGCAAATATCAGTTTAAACTATCATTTTTTGATACAAACAGTTATATATTCATGTCAATATCTTTCAAATTCTAGTGAAAATCGGCGTCTTTGGGCATTTTAGTAACGAAAACCCTAATAAACTATTAGATTTCAACGTAAGGCAACCTTTCTGAGTCAAATAGTTGCCGATTTCGATAAAATCTTAGTCAGAATCTGCTTTTTCGCCTCTTATTGTACCCAAATCTAAATTAGAAATGCAGATATATACTTGAAACACCTTCTTTTGGTACAAATAATTGGTTTTCGCCCTTGATTTACGGAAGATTATAGCCAAAACATGCATTTTCATAACTTAGCGAACTGAAATCTACATTAAAACTGCAGATAACTACTTAAAAATTCACTTCCTTGAATTGATAATAGGTTTTTCTTTGTCATTTTAAACAGATTCCAGTCAAAATCAGCTTCTTCGATTCATATCGTATCTAAAACCGCATCAAAACTGCAAATATCAGTTTAAACTATCATTTTTTGATACAAACAGTTATATATTCATGTCAATATCTTTCAAATTCTAGTCAAAATCGGCGTCTTTGGGCATTTTAGTAACGAAAACCTTAATAAACTATTAGATTTCGACGTAAGGCAACTTTTCTGAGTCAAATAGTTGCCGATTTCGATAAAATCTTAGTCAGAATCTGCTTTTTCGCCTCTTATTGTTCCCAAATCTACCTTAGAAATGCAGATATATACTTAAAACACCTTCTTTTGGGACAAATAATTGGTTTTCGCCCTTGATTTACGGAAGATTATAGCCAAAACATGCATTTTCATAACTTAGCGAACTGAAATCTACATTAAAACTGCAGATAACTACTTAAAAATTCACTTCCTTGAATTGATAATAGGTTTTTCTTTGTCATTTTAAACAGATTCCAGTCAAAATCGGCTTCTTCGATTCATATCGTATCTAAAACCGCATCAAAACTGCAAATATCAGTTTAAACTATCATTTTTTGATACAAACAGTTATATATTCATGTCAATATCTTTCAAATTCTAGTCAAAATCGGCGTCTTTGAGCATTTTAGTAACGAAAATCCTAATAAACTATTAGATTTCGACGTAAGGCAACCTTTCTGAGTCAAATAGTTGCCGATTTCGATAAAATCTTAGTCAGAATCTGCTTTTTCGCCTCTTATTGTATCCAAATCTACCTTAGAAATGCAGATATATACTTAAAACACCTTCTTTTGGGACAAATAATTGGTTTTCGCCCTTGATTTACGGAAGATTATAGCCAAAACATGCATTTTCATAACTTAGCGAACTGAAATCTACATTAAAACTGCTGATAACTACTTAAAAATTCACTTCCTTGAATTGATAATAGGTTTTTCTTTGTCATTTTAAACAGGTTCCAGTCAAAATCGGCTTCTTCGATTCATATCGTATCTAAAACCGCATCAAAACTGCAAATATCAGTTTAAACTATCATTTTTTGATACAAACAGTTATATATTCATGTCAATATCTTTCAAATTCTAGTCAAAATCGGCGTCTTTGGGCATTTTAGTAACGAAAACCTTAATAAACTATTAGATTTCGACGTAAGGCAACTTTTCTGAGTCAAATAGTTGCCGATTTCGATAAAATCTTAGTCAGAATCTGCTTTTTCGCCTCTTATTGTTCCCAAATCTACCTTAGAAATGCAGATATATACTTAAAACACCTTCTTTTGGGACAAATAATTGGTTTTCGCCCTTGATTTACGGAAGATTATAGCCAAAACATGCATTTTCATAACTTAGCGAACTGAAATCTACATTAAAACTGCAGATAACTACTTAAAAATTCACTTCCTTGAATTGATAATAGGTTTTTCTTTGTCATTTTAAACAGATTCCAGTCAAAATCGGCTTCTTCGATTCATATCGTATCTAAAACCGCATCAAAACTGCAAATATCAGTTTAAACTGTCATTTTTTGATACAAACAGTTATATATTCATGTCAATATCTTTCAAATTCTAGTCAAAATCGGCGTCTTTGAGCATTTTAGTAACGAAAATCCTAATAAACTATTAGATTTCGACGTAAGGCAACCTTTCTGAGTCAAATAGTTGCCGATTTCGATAAAATCTTAGTCAGAATCTGCTTTTTCGCCTCTTATTGTTCCCAAATCTACCTTAGAAATGCAGATATATAGTTAAAACACCTTCTTTTGGGACAAATAATTGGTTTTCGCCCTTGATTTACGGAAGATTATAGCCAAAACATGCATTTTCATTACTTAGCGAACTGAAATCTACATTAAAACTGCAGATAACTACTTAAAAATTCACTTCCTTGAATTGATAATAGGTTTTTCTTTGTCATTTTAAACAGATTCCAGTCAAAATCGGCTTCTTCGATTCATATCGTATCTAAAACCGCATCAAAACTGCAAATATCAGTTTAAACTATCATTTTTTGATACAAACAGTTATATATTCATGTCAATATCTTTCAAATTCTAGTGAAAATCGGCGTCTTTGGGCATTTTAGTAACGAAAACCCTAATAAACTATTAGATTTCAACGTAAGGCAACCTTTCTGAGTCAAATAGTTGCCGATTTCGATAAAATCTTAGTCAGAATCTGCTTTTTCGCCTCTTATTGTACCCAAATCTAAATTAGAAATGCAGATATATACTTAAAACACCTTCTTTTGGTACAAATAATTGGTTTTCGCCCTTGATTTACGGAAGATTATAGCCAAAACATGCATTTTCATAACTTAGCGAACTGAAATCTACATTAAAACTGCAGATAACTACTTAAAAATTCACTTCCTTGAATTGATAATAGGTTTTTCTTTGTCATTTTAAACAGATTCCAGTCAAAATCGGCTTCTTCGACTCATATCGTACCTAAAACCGCATCAAAGCTGCAAATATCAGTTTAAACTATCATTTTTTGATACAAACAGTTATATATTAATGTCAATATCTTTCAAATTCTAGTCAAAATCGGCGTCTTTGGGCATTTTAGTAACGAAAACCTTAATAAACTATTAGATTTCGACGTAAGGCAACCTTTCTGAGTCAAATAGTTGCCGATTTCGATAAAATCTTAGTCAGAATCTGCTTTTTCGCCTCTTATTGTACCCAAATCTAAATTAGAAATGCAGATATATACTTGAAACACCTTCTTTTGGTACAAATAATTGGTTTTCGCCCTTGATTTACGGAAGATTATAGCCAAAACATGCATTTTCATAACTTAGCGAACTGAAATCTACATTAAAACTGCAGATAACTACTTAAAAATTCACTTCCTTGAATTGATAATAGGTTTTTCTTTGTCATTTTAAACAGATTCCAGTCAAAATCAGCTTCTTCGATTCATATCGTATCTAAAACCGCATCAAAACTGCAAATATCAGTTTAAACTATCATTTTTTGATACAAACAGTTATATATTCATGTCAATATCTTTCAAATTCTAGTCAAAATCGGCGTCTTTGGGCATTTTAGTAACGAAAACCTTAATAAACTATTAGATTTCGACGTAAGGCAACTTTTCTGAGTCAAATAGTTGCCGATTTCGATAAAATCTTAGTCAGAATCTGCTTTTTCGCCTCTTATTGTTCCCAAATCTACCTTAGAAATGCAGATATATACTTAAAACACCTTCTTTTGGGACAAATAATTGGTTTTCGCCCTTGATTTACGGAAGATTATAGCCAAAACATGCATTTTCATAACTTAGCGAACTGAAATCTACATTAAAACTGCAGATAACTACTTAAAAATTCACTTCCTTGAATTGATAATAGGTTTTTCTTTGTCATTTTAAACAGATTCCAGTCAAAATCGGCTTCTTCGATTCATATCGTATCTAAAACCGCATCAAAACTGCAAATATCAGTTTAAACTATCATTTTTTGATACAAACAGTTATATATTCATGTCAATATCTTTCAAATTCTAGTCAAAATCGGCGTCTTTGAGCATTGTAGTAACGAAAATCCTAATAAACTATTAGATTTCGACGTAAGGCAACCTTTCTGAGTCAAATAGTTGCCGATTTCGATAAAATCTTAGTCAGAATCTGCTTTTTCGCCTCTTATTGTATCCAAATCTACCTTAGAAATGCAGATATATACTTAAAACACCTTCTTTTGGGACAAATAATTGGTTTTCGCCCTTGATTTACGGAAGATTATAGCCAAAACATGCATTTTCATAACTTAGCGAACTGAAATCTACATTAAAACTGCTGATAACTACTTAAAAATTCACTTCCTTGAATTGATAATAGGTTTTTCTTTGTCATTTTAAACAGGTTCCAGTCAAAATCGGCTTCTTCGATTCATATCGTATCTAAAACCGCATCAAAACTGCAAATATCAGTTTAAACTATCATTTTTTGATACAAACAGTTATATATTCATGTCAATATCTTTCAAATTCTAGTCAAAATCGGCGTCTTTGGGCATTTTAGTAACGAAAACCTTAATAAACTATTAGATTTCGACGTAAGGCAACTTTTCTGAGTCAAATAGTTGCCGATTTCGATAAAATCTTAGTCAGAATCTGCTTTTTCGCCTCTTATTGTTCCCAAATCTACCTTAGAAATGCAGATATATACTTAAAACACCTTCTTTTGGGACAAATAATTGGTTTTCGCCCTTGATTTACGGAAGATTATAGCCAAAACATGCATTTTCATAACTTAGCGAACTGAAATCTACATTAAAACTGCAGATAACTACTTAAAAATTCACTTCCTTGAATTGATAATAGGTTTTTCTTTGTCATTTTAAACAGATTCCAGTCAAAATCGGCTTCTTCGATTCATATCGTATCTAAAACCGCATCAAAACTGCAAATATCAGTTTAAACTGTCATTTTTTGATACAAACAGTTATATATTCATGTCAATATCTTTCAAATTCTAGTCAAAATCGGCGTCTTTGAGCATTTTAGTAACGAAAATCCTAATAAACTATTAGATTTCGACGTAAGGCAACCTTTCTGAGTCAAATAGTTGCCGATTTCGATAAAATCTTAGTCAGAATCTGCTTTTTCGCCTCTTATTGTTCCCAAATCTACCTTAGAAATGCAGATATATAGTTAAAACACCTTCTTTTGGGACAAATAATTGGTTTTCGCCCTTGATTTACGGAAGATTATAGCCAAAACATGCATTTTCATTACTTAGCGAACTGAAATCTACATTAAAACTGCAGATAACTACTTAAAAATTCACTTCCTTGAATTGATAATAGGTTTTTCTTTGTCATTTTAAACAGATTCCAGTCAAAATCGGCTTCTTCGATTCATATCGTATCTAAAACCACATCAAAACTGCAAATATCAGTTTAAACTATCATTTTTTGATACAAACAGTTATATATTCATGTCAATATCTTTCAAATTCTAGTGAAAATCGGCGTCTTTGGGCATTTTAGTAACGAAAACCCTAATAAACTATTAGATTTCAACGTAAGGCAACCTTTCTGAGTCAAATAGTTGCCGATTTCGATAAAATCTTAGTCAGAATCTGCTTTTTCGCCTCTTATTGTACCCAAATCTAAATTAGAAATGCAGATATATACTTAAAACACCTTCTTTTGGTACAAATAATTGGTTTTCGCCCTTGATTTACGGAAGATTATAGCCAAAACATGCATTTTCATAACTTAGCGAACTGAAATCTACATTAAAACTGCAGATAACTACTTAAAAATTCACTTCCTTGAATTGATAATAGGTTTTTCTTTGTCATTTTAAACAGATTCCAGTCAAAATCAGCTTCTTCGATTCATATCGTATCTAAAACCGCATCAACACTGCAAATATCAGTTTAAACTATCATTTTTTGATACAAACAGTTATATATTCATGTCAATATCTTTCAAATTCTAGTCAAAATCGGCGTCTTTGGGCATTTTAGTAACGAAAACCTTAATAAACTATTAGATTTCGACGTAAGGCAACCTTTCTGAGTCAAATAGTTGCCGATTTCGATAAAATCTTAGTCAGAATCTGCTTTTTCGCCCCTTATTGTACCCAAATCTACCTTAGAAATGCAGATATATACTTAAAACACCTTCTTTTGGGACAAATAATTGGTTTTCGCCCTTGATTTACGGAAGATTATAGCCAAAACATGCATTTTCATAACTTAGCGAACTGAAATCTACATTAAAACTGCTGATAACTACTTAAAAATTCACTTCCTTGAATTGATAATAGGTTTTTCTTTGTCATTTTAAACAGATTCCAGTCAAAATCGGCTTCTTCGATTCATATCGTATCTAAAACCGCATCAAAACTGCAAATATCAGTTTAAACTATCATTTTTTGATACAAACAGTTATATATTCACGTCAATATCTTTCAAATTCTAGTCAAAATCGGCGTCTTTGGGCATTTTAGTAACGAAAACCTTAATAAACTATTAGATTTCGACGTAAGGCAACTTTTCTGAGTCAAATAGTTGCCGATTTCGATAAAATCTTAGTCAGAATCTGCTTTTTCGCCTCTTATTGTTCCCAAATCTACCTTAGAAATGCAGATATATACTTAAAACACCTTCTTTTGGGACAAATAATTGGTTTTCGCCCTTGATTTACGGAAGATTATAGCCAAAACATGCATTTTCATAACTTAGCGAACTGAAATCTACATTAAAACTGCAGATAACTACTTAAAAATTCACTTCCTTGAATTGATAATAGGTTTTTCTTTGTCATTTTAAACAGATTCCAGTCAAAATCGGCTTCTTCGATTCATATCGTATCTAAAACCGCATCAAAACTGCAAATATCAGTTTAAACTATCATTTTTTGATACAAACAGTTATATATTCATATCAATATCTTTCAAATTCTAGTCAAAATCGGCGTCTTTGGGCATTTTAGTAACGAAAACCTTAATAAACTATTAGATTTCGACGTAAGGCAACCTTTCTGAGTCAAATAGTTGCCGATTTCGATAAAATCTTAGTCAGAATCTGCTTTTTCGCCTCTTATTGTACCCAAATCTACCTTAGAAATGCAGATATATACTTAAAACACCTTCTTTTGGGACAAATAATTGGTTTTCGCCCTTGATTTTCGGAAGATTATAGCCAAAACATGCATTTTCATAACTTAGCGAACTGAAATCTACATTAAAACTGCAGATAACTACTTAAAAATTCACTTCCTTGAATTGATAATAGGTTTTTCTTTGTCATTTTAAACAGATTCCAGTCAAAATCGGCTTCTTCGATTCATATCGTATCTAAAACCGCATCAAAACTGCAAATATCAGTTTAAACTATCATTTTTTGATACAAACAGTTATATATTCATGTCAATATCTTTCAAATTCTAGTCAAAATCGGCGTCTTTGAGCATTTTAGTAACGAAAATCCTAATAAACTATTAGATTTCGACGTAAGGCAACCTTTCTGAGTCAAATAGTTGCCGATTTCGATAAAATCTTAGTCAGAATCTGCTTTTTCGCCTCTTATTGTATCCAAATCTACCTTAGAAATGCAGATATATACTTAAAACACCTTCTTTTGGGACAAATAATTGGTTTTCGCCCTTGATTTACGGAAGATTATAGCCAAAACATGCATTTTCATAACTTAGCGAACTGAAATCTACATTAAAACTGCTGATAACTACTTAAAAATTCACTTCCTTGAATTGATAATAGGTTTTTCTTTGTCATTTTAAACAGGTTCCAGTCAAAATCGGCTTCTTCGATTCATATCGTATCTAAAACCGCATCAAAACTGCAAATATCAGTTTAAACTATCATTTTTTGATACAAACAGTTATATATTCATGTCAATATCTTTCAAATTCTAGTCAAAATCGGCGTCTTTGGGCATTTTAGTAACGAAAACCTTAATAAACTATTAGATTTCGACGTAAGGCAACTTTTCTGAGTCAAATAGTTGCCGATTTCGATAAAATCTTAGTCAGAATCTGCTTTTTCGCCTCTTATTGTTCCCAAATCTACCTTAGAAATGCAGATATATACTTAAAACACCTTCTTTTGGGACAAATAATTGGTTTTCGCCCTTGATTTACGGAAGATTATAGCCAAAACATGCATTTTCATAACTTAGCGAACTGAAATCTACATTAAAACTGCAGATAACTACTTAAAAATTCACTTCCTTGAATTGATAATAGGTTTTTCTTTGTCATTTTAAACAGATTCCAGTCAAAATCGGCTTCTTCGATTCATATCGTATCTAAAACCGCATCAAAACTGCAAATATCAGTTTAAACTGTCATTTTTTGATACAAACAGTTATATATTCATGTCAATATCTTTCAAATTCTAGTCAAAATCGGCGTCTTTGAGCATTTTAGTAACGAAAATCCTAATAAACTATTAGATTTCGACGTAAGGCAACCTTTCTGAGTCAAATAGTTGCCGATTTCGATAAAATCTTAGTCAGAATCTGCTTTTTCGCCTCTTATTGTTCCCAAATCTACCTTAGAAATGCAGATATATAGTTAAAACACCTTCTTTTGGGACAAATAATTGGTTTTCGCCCTTGATTTACGGAAGATTATAGCCAAAACATGCATTTTCATTACTTAGCGAACTGAAATCTACATTAAAACTGCAGATAACTACTTAAAAATTCACTTCCTTGAATTGATAATAGGTTTTTCTTTGTCATTTTAAACAGATTCCAGTCAAAATCGGCTTCTTCGATTCATATCGTATCTAAAACCGCATCAAAACTGCAAATATCAGTTTAAACTATCATTTTTTGATACAAACAGTTATATATTCATGTCAATATCTTTCAAATTCTAGTGAAAATCGGCGTCTTTGGGCATTTTAGTAACGAAAACCCTAATAAACTATTAGATTTCAACGTAAGGCAACCTTTCTGAGTCAAATAGTTGCCGATTTCGATAAAATCTTAGTCAGAATCTGCTTTTTCGCCTCTTATTGTACCCAAATCTAAATTAGAAATGCAGATATATACTTAAAACACCTTCTTTTGGTACAAATAATTGGTTTTCGCCCTTGATTTACGGAAGATTATAGCCAAAACATGCATTTTCATAACTTAGCGAACTGAAATCTACATTAAAACTGCAGATAACTACTTAAAAATTCACTTCCTTGAATTGATAATAGGTTTTTCTTTGTCATTTTAAACAGATTCCAGTCAAAATCAGCTTCTTCGATTCATATCGTATCTAAAACCGCATCAACACTGCAAATATCAGTTTAAACTATCATTTTTTGATACAAACAGTTATATATTCATGTCAATATCTTTCAAATTCTAGTCAAAATCGGCGTCTTTGGGCATTTTAGTAACGAAAACCTTAATAAACTATTAGATTTCGACGTAAGGCAACCTTTCTGAGTCAAATAGTTGCCGATTTCGATAAAATCTTAGTCAGAATCTGCTTTTTCGCCCCTTATTGTACCCAAATCTACCTTAGAAATGCAGATATATACTTAAAACACCTTCTTTTGGGACAAATAATTGGTTTTCGCCCTTGATTTACGGAAGATTATAGCCAAAACATGCATTTTCATAACTTAGCGAACTGAAATCTACATTAAAACTGCTGATAACTACTTAAAAATTCACTTCCTTGAATTGATAATAGGTTTTTCTTTGTCATTTTAAACAGATTCCAGTCAAAATCGGCTTCTTCGATTCATATCGTATCTAAAACCGCATCAAAACTGCAAATATCAGTTTAAACTATCATTTTTTGATACAAACAGTTATATATTCACGTCAATATCTTTCAAATTCTAGTCAAAATCGGCGTCTTTGGGCATTTTAGTAACGAAAACCTTAATAAACTATTAGATTTCGACGTAAGGCAACTTTTCTGAGTCAAATAGTTGCCGATTTCGATAAAATCTTAGTCAGAATCTGCTTTTTCGCCTCTTATTGTTCCCAAATCTACCTTAGAAATGCAGATATATACTTAAAACACCTTCTTTTGGGACAAATAATTGGTTTTCGCCCTTGATTTACGGAAGATTATAGCCAAAACATGCATTTTCATAACTTAGCGAACTGAAATCTACATTAAAACTGCAGATAACTACTTAAAAATTCACTTCCTTGAATTGATAATAGGTTTTTCTTTGTCATTTTAAACAGATTCCAGTCAAAATCGGCTTCTTCGATTCATATCGTATCTAAAACCGCATCAAAACTGCAAATATCAGTTTAAACTATCATTTTTTGATACAAACAGTTATATATTCATGTCAATATCTTTCAAATTCTAGTGAAAATCGGCGTCTTTGGGCATTTTAGTAACGAAAACCCTAATAAACTATTAGATTTCAACGTAAGGCAACCTTTCTGAGTCAAATAGTTGCCGATTTCGATAAAATCTTAGTCAGAATCTGCTTTTTCGCCTCTTATTGTACCCAAATCTAAATTAGAAATGCAGATATATACTTAAAACACCTTCTTTTGGTACAAATAATTGGTTTTCGCCCTTGATTTACGGAAGATTATAGCCAAAACATGCATTTTCATAACTTAGCGAACTGAAATCTACATTAAAACTGCAGATAACTACTTAAAAATTCACTTCCTTGAATTGATAATAGGTTTTTCTTTGTCATTTTAAACAGATTCCAGTCAAAATCAGCTTCTTCGATTCATATCGTATCTAAAACCGCATCAACACTGCAAATATCAGTTTAAACTATCATTTTTTGATACAAACAGTTATATATTCATGTCAATATCTTTCAAATTCTAGTCAAAATCGGCGTCTTTGGGCATTTTAGTAACGAAAACCTTAATAAACTATTAGATTTCGACGTAAGGCAACCTTTCTGAGTCAAATAGTTGCCGATTTCGATAAAATCTTAGTCAGAATCTGCTTTTTCGCCCCTTATTGTACCCAAATCTACCTTAGAAATGCAGATATATACTTAAAACACCTTCTTTTGGGACAAATAATTGGTTTTCGCCCTTGATTTACGGAAGATTATAGCCAAAACATGCATTTTCATAACTTAGCGAACTGAAATCTACATTAAAACTGCTGATAACTACTTAAAAATTCACTTCCTTGAATTGATAATAGGTTTTTCTTTGTCATTTTAAACAGATTCCAGTCAAAATCGGCTTCTTCGATTCATATCGTATCTAAAACCGCATCAAAACTGCAAATATCAGTTTAAACTATCATTTTTTGATACAAACAGTTATATATTCACGTCAATATCTTTCAAATTCTAGTCAAAATCGGCGTCTTTGGGCATTTTAGTAACGAAAACCTTAATAAACTATTAGATTTCGACGTAAGGCAACTTTTCTGAGTCAAATAGTTGCCGATTTCGATAAAATCTTAGTCAGAATCTGCTTTTTCGCCTCTTATTGTTCCCAAATCTACCTTAGAAATGCAGATATATACTTAAAACACCTTCTTTTGGGACAAATAATTGGTTTTCGCCCTTGATTTACGGAAGATTATAGCCAAAACATGCATTTTCATAACTTAGCGAACTGAAATCTACATTAAAACTGCAGATAACTACTTAAAAATTCACTTCCTTGAATTGATAATAGGTTTTTCTTTGTCATTTTAAACAGATTCCAGTCAAAATCGGCTTCTTCGATTCATATCGTATCTAAAACCGCATCAAAACTGCAAATATCAGTTTAAACTATCATTTTTTGATACAAACAGTTATATATTCATATCAATATCTTTCAAATTCTAGTCAAAATCGGCGTCTTTGGGCATTTTAGTAACGAAAACCTTAATAAACTATTAGATTTCGACGTAAGGCAACCTTTCTGAGTCAAATAGTTGCCGATTTCGATAAAATCTTAGTCAGAATCTGCTTTTTCGCCTCTTATTGTACCCAAATCTACCTTAGAAATGCAGATATATACTTAAAACACCTTCTTTTGGGACAAATAATTGGTTTTCGCCCTTGATTTTCGGAAGATTATAGCCAAAACATGCATTTTCATAACTTAGCGAACTGAAATCTACATTAAAACTGCAGATAACTACTTAAAAATTCACTTCCTTGAATTGATAATAGGTTTTTCTTTGTCATTTTAAACAGATTCCAGTCAAAATCAGCTTCTTCGATTCATATCGTATCTAAAACCGCATCAACACTGCAAATATCAGTTTAAACTATCATTTTTTGATACAAACAGTTATATATTCATGTCAATATCTTTCAAATTCTAGTCAAAATCGGCGTCTTTGGGCATTTTAGTAACGAAAACCTTAATAAACTATTAGATTTCGACGTAAGGCAACCTTTCTGAGTCAAATAGTTGCCGATTTCGATAAAATCTTAGTCAGAATCTGCTTTTTCGCCTCTTATTGTACCCAAATCTACCTTAGAAATGCAGATATATACTTAAAACACCTTCTTTTGGGACAAATAATTGGTTTTCGCCCTTGATTTACGGAAGATTATAGCCAAAACATGCATTTTCATAACTTAGCGAACTGAAATCTACATTAAAACTGCTGATAACTACTTAAAAATTCACTTCCTTGAATTGATAATAGGTTTTTCTTTGTCATTTTAAACAGATTCCAGTCAAAATCGGCTTCTTCGATTCATATCGTATCTAAAACCGCATCAAAACTGCAAATATCAGTTTAAACTATCATTTTTTGATACAAACAGTTATATATTCATGTCAATATCTTTCAAATTCTAGTCAAAATCGGCGTCTTTGGGCATTTTAGTAACGAAAACCTTAATAAACTATTAGATTTCGACGTAAGGCAACTTTTCTGAGTCAAATAGTTGCCGATTTCGATAAAATCTTAGTCAGAATCTGCTTTTTCGCCTCTTATTGTTCCCAAATCTACCTTAGAAATGCAGATATATACTTAAAACACCTTCTTTTGGGACAAATAATTGGTTTTCGCCCTTGATTTACGGAAGATTATAGCCAAAACATGCATTTTCATAACTTAGCGAACTGAAATCTACATTAAAACTGCAGATAACTACTTAAAAATTCACTTCCTTGAATTGATAATAGGTTTTTCTTTGTCATTTTAAACAGATTCCAGTCAAAATCGGCTTCTTCGATTCATATCGTATCTAAAACCGCATCAAAACTGCAAATATCAGTTTAAACTATCATTTTTTGATACAAACAGTTATATATTCATGTCAATATCTTTCAAATTCTAGTCAAAATCGGCGTCTTTGAGCATTTTAGTAACGAAAATCCTAATAAACTATTAGATTTCGACGTAAGGCAACCTTTCTGAGTCAAATAGTTGCCGATTTCGATAAAATCTTAGTCAGAATCTGCTTTTTCGCCTCTTATTGTACCCAAATCTACCTTAGAAATGCAGATATATACTTAAAACACCTTCTTTTGGGACAAATAATTGGTTTTCGCCCTTGATTTACGGAAGATTATAGCCAAAACATGCATTTTCATAACTTAGCGAACTGAAATCTACATTAAAACTGCAGATAACTACTTAAAAATTCACTTCCTTGAATTGATAATAGGTTTTTCTTTGTCATTTTAAACAGATTCCAGTCAAAATCAGCTTCTTCGATTCATATCGTATCTAAAACCGCATCAACACTGCAAATATCAGTTTAAACTATCATTTTTAAATACAAACAGTTATATATTCATGTCAATATCTTTCAAATTCTAGTCAAAATCGGCGTCTTTGGGCATTTTAGTAACGAAAACCTTAATAAACTATTAGATTTCGACGTAAGGCAACCTTTCTGAGTCAAATAGTTGCCGATTTCGATAAAATCTTAGTCAGAATCTGCTTTTTCGCCTCTTATTGTACCCAAATCTACCTTAGAAATGCAGATATATACTTAAAACACCTTCTTTTGGGACAAATAATTGGTTTTCGCCCTTGATTTTCGGAAGATTATAGCCAAAACATGCATTTTCATAACTTAGCGAACAGAAATCTACATTAAAACTGCAGATAACTACTTAAAAATTCACTTCCTTGAATTGATAATAGGTTTTTCTTTGTCATTTTAAACAGATTCCAGTCAAAATCGGCTTCTTCGACTCATATCGTACCTAAAACTGCATCAAAACTGCAAATATCAGTTTAAACTATCATTTTTTGATACAAACAGTTATATATTCATTATCTTTCAAATTCTAGTCAAAATCGGCGTCTTTGGGCATTTTAGTAACGAAAACCTTAATAAACTATTAGATTTCGACGTAAGGCAACCTTTCTGAGTCAAATAGTTGCCGATTTCGTTAAAATCTTAGTCAGAATCTGCTTTTTCGCCTCTTATTGTACCCAAATCTACCTTAGAAATGCAGATATATACTTAAAACACCTTCTTTTGGCACAAATAATTGGTTTTCGCCCTTGATTTACGGAAGATTATAGCCAAAACATGCATTTTCATAACTTAGCGAACTGAAATATACATTAAAACTGCTGATAACTACTTAAAAATTCACTTCCTTGAATTGATAATAGGTTTTTCTTTGTCATTTTAAACAGATTCCAGTCAAAATCGGCTTCTTCGATTCATATCGTATCTAAAACCGCATCAAAACTGCAAATATCAGTTTAAACTATCATTTTTTGATACAAACAGTTATATATTCATGTCAATATCTTTCAAATTCTAGTCAAAATCGGCGTCTTTGGGCATTTTAGTAACGAAAACCTTAATAAACTATTAGATTTCGACGTAAGGCAACCTTTCTGAGTCAAATAGTTGCCGATTTCGATAAAATCTTAGTCAGAATCTGCTTTTTCGCCTCTTATTGTTCCCAAATCTACCTTAGAAATGCAGATATATACTTAAAACACCTTCTTTTGGGACAAATAATTGGTTTTCGCCCTTGATTTACGGAAGATTATAGCCAAAACATGCATTTTCATAACTTAGCGAACTGAAATCTACATTAAAACTGCAGATAACTACTTAAAAATTCACTTCCTTGAATTGATAATAGGTTTTTCTTTGTCATTTTAAACAGATTCCAGTCAAAATCGGCTTCTTCGATTCATATCGTATCTAAAACCGCATCAAAACTGCAAATATCAGTTTAAACTATCATTTTTTGATACAAACAGTTATATATTCATGTCAATATCTTTCAAATTCTAGTGAAAATCGGCGTCTTTGGGCATTTTAGTAACGAAAACCCTAATAAACTATTAGATTTCAACGTAAGGCAACCTTTCTGAGTCAAATAGTTGCCGATTTCGATAAAATCTTAGTCAGAATCTGCTTTTTCGCCTCTTATTGTACCCAAATCTACCTTAGAAATGCAGATATATACTTAAAACACCTTCTTTTGGTACAAATAATTGGTTTTCGCCCTTGATTTACGGAAGATTATAGCCAAAACATGCATTTTCATAACTTAGCGAACTGAAATCTACATTAAAACTGCAGATAACTACTTAAAAATTCACTTCCTTGAATTGATAATAGGTTTTTCTTTGTCATTTTAAACAGATTCCAGTCAAAATCAGCTTCTTCGATTCATATCGTATCTAGAACCGCATCAACACTGCAAATATCAGTTTAAACTATCATTTTTTGATACAAACAGTTATATATTCATGTCAATATCTTTCAAATTCTAGTCAAAATCGGCGTCTTTGGGCATTTTAGTAACGAAAACCTTAATAAACTATTAGATTTCGACGTAAGGCAACCTTTCTGAGTCAAATAGTTGCCGATTTCGATAAAATCTTAGTCAGAATCTGCTTTTTCGCCTCTTATTGTACCCAAATCTACCTTAGAAATGCAGATATATACTTAAAACACCTTCTTTTGGGACAAATAATTGGTTTTCGCCCTTGATTTACGGAAGATTATAGCCAAAACATGCATTTTCATAACTTAGCGAACTGAAATCTACATTAAAACTGCTGATAACTACTTAAAAATTCACTTCCTTGAATTGATAATAGGTTTTTCTTTGTCATTTTAAACAGATTCCAGTCAAAATCGGCTTCTTCGATTCATATCGTATCTAAAACCGCATCAAAACTGCAAATATCAGTTTAAACTATCATTTTTTGATACAAACAGTTATATATTCATGTCAATATCTTTCAAATTCTAGTCAAAATCGGCGTCTTTGGGCATTTTAGTAACGAAAACCTTAATAAACTATTAGATTTCGACGTAAGGCAACTTTTCTGAGTCAAATAGTTGCCGATTTCGATAAAATCTTAGTCAGAATCTGCTTTTTCGGCTCTTATTGTTCCCAAATCTACCTTAGAAATGCAGATATATACTTAAAACACCTTCTTTTGGGACAAATAATTGGTTTTCGCCCTTGATTTACGGAAGATTATAGCCAAAACATGCATTTTCATAACTTAGCGAACTGAAATCTACATTAAAACTGCAGATAACTACTTAAAAATTCACTTCCTTGAATTGATAATAGGTTTTTCTTTGTCATTTTAAACAGATTCCAGTCAAAATCGGCTTCTTCGATTCATATCGTATCTAAAACCGCATCAAAACTGCAAATATCAGTTTAAACTATCATTTTTTGATACAAACAGTTATATATTCATGTCAATATCTTTCAAATTCTAGTCAAAATCGGCGTCTTTGAGCATTTTAGTAACGAAAATCCTAATAAACTATTAGATTTCGACGTAAGGCAACCTTTCTGAGTCAAATAGTTGCCGATTTCGATAAAATCTTAGTCAGAATCTGCTTTTTTGCCTCTTATTGTACCCAAATCTACCGTAGAAATGCAGATATATACTTAAAACACCTTCTTTTGGGACAAATAATTGGTTTTCGCCCTTGATTTTCGGAAGATTATAGCCAAAACATGCATTTTCATAACTTAGCGAACTGAAATCTACATTAAAACTGCAGATAACTACTTAAAAATTGACTTCCTTGAATTGATAATAGGTTTTTCTTTGTCATTTTAAACAGATTCCAGTCAAAATCGGCTTCTTCGAATCATATCGTACCTAAAACTGCATCAAAACTGCAAATATCAGTTTAAACTATCATTTTTTGATACAAACAGTTATATATTCATTATCTTTCAAATTCTAGTCAAAATCGGCGTCTTTGGGCATTTTAGTAACGAAAACCTTAATAAACTATTAGATTTCGACGTAAGGCAACCTTTCTGAGTCAAATAGTTGCCGATTTCGATAAAATCTTAGTCAGAATCTGCTTTTTCGCCTCTTATTGTTCCCAAATCTACCTTAGAAATGCAGATATATACTTAAAACACCTTCTTTTGGGACAAATAATTGGTTTTCGCCCTTGATTTACGGAAGATTATAGCCAAAACATGCATTTTCATAACTTAGCGAACTGAAATCTACATTAAAACTGCAGATAACTACTTAAAAATTCACTTCCTTGAATTGATAATAGGTTTTTCTTTGTCATTTTAAACAGATTCCAGTCAAAATCAGCTTCTTCGATTCATATCGTATCTAAAACCGCATCAACACTGCAAATATCAGTTTAAACTATCATTTTTTGATACAAACAGTTATATATTCATGTCAATATCTTTCAAATTCTAGTCAAAATCGGCGTCTTTGGGCATTTTAGTAACGAAAACCTTAATAAACTATTAGATTTCGACGTAAGGCAACCTTTCTGAGTCAAATAGTTGCCGATTTCGATAAAATCTTAGTCAGAATCTGCTTTTTCGCCTCTTATTGTTCCCAAATCTACCTTAGAAATGCAGATATATACTTAAAACACCTTCTTTTGGGACAAATAATTGGTTTTCGCCCTTGATTTAC
Organism: Cylas formicarius; assembly: GCF_029955315.1. Classification (NCBI taxonomy): domain Eukaryota; kingdom Metazoa; phylum Arthropoda; class Insecta; order Coleoptera; family Brentidae; genus Cylas; species Cylas formicarius. The sequence continues at coordinate 615,700 of NW_026844319.1, forward strand.
GGAAGATTATAGCCAAAACATGCATTTTCATAACTTAGCGAACTGAAATCTACATTAAAACTGCAGATAACTACTTAAAAATTCACTTCCTTGAATTGATAATAGGTTTTTCTTTGTCATTTTAAACAGATTCCAGTCAAAATCGGCTTCTTCGATTCATATCGTATCTAAAACCGCATCAAAACTGCAAATATCAGTTTAAACTATCATTTTTTGATACAAACAGTTATATATTCATGTCAATATCTTTCAAATTCTAGTCAAAATCGGCGTCTTTGGGCATTTTAGTAACGAAAACCTTAATAAACTATTAGATTTCGACGTAAGGCAACTTTTCTGAGTCAAATAGTTGCCGATTTCGATAAAATCTTAGTCAGAATCTGCTTTTTCGCCTCTTATTGTTCCCAAATCTACCTTAGAAATGCAGATATATACTTAAAACACCTTCTTTTGGGACAAATAATTGGTTTTCGCCCTTGATTTACGGAAGATTATAGCCAAAACATGCATTTTCATAACTTAGCGAACTGAAATCTACATTAAAACTGCAGATAACTACTTAAAAATTCACTTCCTTGAATTGATAATAGGTTTTTCTTTGTCATTTTAAACAGATTCCAGTCAAAGTCGGCTTCTTCGATTCATATCGTATCTAAAACCGCATCAAAACTGCAAATATCAGTTTAAACTATCATTTTTTGATACAAACAGTTATATATTCATGTCAATATCTTTCAAATTCTAGTCAAAATCGGCGTCTTTGAGCATTTTAGTAACGAAAATCCTAACAAACTATTAGATTTCGACGTAAGGCAACCTTTCTGAGTCAAATAGTTGCCGATTTCGATAAAATCTTAATCAGAATCTGCTTTTTTGCCTCTTATTGTACCCAAATCTACCGTAGAAATGCAGATATATACTTAAAACACCTTCTTTTGGGACAAATAATTGGTTTTCGCCCTTGATTTACGGAAGATTATAGCCAAAACATGAATTTTCATAACTTAGCGAACTGAAATCTACATTAAAACTGCAGATAACTACTTAAAAATTCACTTCCTTGAATTGATAATAGGTTTTTCTTTGTCATTTTAAACAGATTCCAGTCAAAATCGGCTTTTTCGACTCATATCGTACCTAAAACTGCATCAAAACTGCAGAATCTGCTTTTTCGCCTCTTATTGTTCCCAAATCTACCTTAGAAATGCAGATATATACTTAAAACACCTTCTTTTGGGACAAATAATTGGTTTTCGCCCTTGATTTACGGAAGATTATAGCCAAAACATGCATTTTCATAACTTAGCGAACTGAAATCTACATTAAAACTGCAGATAACTACTTAAAAATTCACTTCCTTGAATTGATAATAGGTTTTTCTTTGTCATTTTAAACAGATTCCAGTCAAAATCGGCTTCTTCGATTCATATCGTATCTAAAACCGCATCAAAACTGCAAATATCAGTTTAAACTATCATTTTTTGATACAAACAGTTATATATTCATGTCAATATCTTTCAAATTCTAGTGAAAATCGGCGTCTTTGGGTATTTTAGTAACGAAAACCCTAATAAACTATTAGATTTCAACGTAAGGCAACCTTTCTGAGTCAAATAGTTGCCGATTTCGATAAAATCTTAGTCAGAATCTGCTTTTTCGCCTCTTATTGTACCCAAATCTACCTTAGAAATGCAGATATATACTTAAAACACCTTCTTTTGGTACAAATAATTGGTTTTCGCCCTTGATTTACGGAAGATTATAGCCAAAACATGCATTTTCATAACTTAGCGAACTGAAATCTACATTAAAACTGCAGATAACTACTTAAAAATTCACTTCCTTGAATTGATAATAGGTTTTTCTTTGTCATTTTAAACAGATTCCAGTCAAAATCAGCTTCTTCGATTCATATCGTATCTAGAACCGCATCAACACTGCAAATATCAGTTTAAACTATCATTTTTTGATACAAACAGTTATATATTCATGTCAATATCTTTCAAATTCTAGTCAAAATCGGCGTCTTTGGGCATTTTAGTAACGAAAACCTTAATAAACTATTAGATTTCGACGTAAGGCAACCTTTCTGAGTCAAATAGTTGCCGATTTCGATAAAATCTTAGTCAGAATCTGCTTTTTCGCCTCTTATTGTACCCAAATCTACCTTAGAAATGCAGATATATACTTAAAACACCTTCTTTTGGGACAAATAATTGGTTTTCGCCCTTGATTTACGGAAGATTATAGCCAAAACATGCATTTTCATAACTTAGCGAACTGAAATCTACATTAAAACTGCTGATAACTACTTAAAAATTCACTTCCTTGAATTGATAATAGGTTTTTCTTTGTCATTTTAAACAGATTCCAGTCAAAATCGGCTTCTTCGATTCATATCGTATCTAAAACCGCATCAAAACTGCAAATATCAGTTTAAACTATCATTTTTTGATACAAACAGTTATATATTCATGTCAATATCTTTCAAATTCTAGTCAAAATCGGCGTCTTTGGGCATTTTAGTAACGAAAACCTTAATGAACTATTAGATTTCGACGTAAGGCAACTTTTCTGAGTCAAATAGTTGCCGATTTCGATAAAATCTTAGTCAGAATCTGCTTTTTCGGCTCTTATTGTTCCCAAATCTACCGTAGAAATGCAGATATATACTTAAAACACCTTCTTTTGGGACAAATAATTGGTTTTCGCCCTTGATTTTCGGAAGATTATAGCCAAAACATGCATTTTCATAACTTAGCGAACTGAAATCTACATTAAAACTGCAGATAACTACTTAAAAATTGACTTCCTTGAATTGATAATAGGTTTTTCTTTGTCATTTTAAACAGATTCCAGTCAAAATCGGCTTCTTCGAATCATATCGTACCTAAAACTGCATCAAAACTGCAAATATCAGTTTAAACTATCATTTTTTGATACAAACAGTTATATATTCATTATCTTTCAAATTCTAGTCAAAATCGGCGTCTTTGGGCATTTTAGTAACGAAAACCTTAATAAACTATTAGATTTCGACGTAAGGCAACCTTTCTGAGTCAAATAGTTGCCGATTTCGATAAAATCTTAGTCAGAATCTGCTTTTTCGCCTCTTATTGTTCCCAAATCTACCTTAGAAATGCAGATATATACTTAAAACACCTTCTTTTGGGACAAATAATTGGTTTTCGCCCTTGATTTACGGAAGATTATAGCCAAAACATGCATTTTCATAACTTAGCGAACTGAAATCTACATTAAAACTGCAGATAACTACTTAAAAATTCACTTCCTTGAATTGATAATAGGTTTTTCTTTGTCATTTTAAACAGATTCCAGTCAAAATCAGCTTCTTCGATTCATATCGTATCTAAAACCGCATCAACACTGCAAATATCAGTTTAAACTATCATTTTTTGATACAAACAGTTATATATTCATGTCAATATCTTTCAAATTCTAGTCAAAATCGGCGTCTTTGGGCATTTTAGTAACGAAAACCTTAATAAACTATTAGATTTCGACGTAAGGCAACCTTTCTGAGTCAAATAGTTGCCGATTTCGATAAAATCTTAGTCAGAATCTGCTTTTTCGCCTCTTATTGTTCCCAAATCTACCTTAGAAATGCAGATATATACTTAAAACACCTTCTTTTGGGACAAATAATTGGTTTTCGCCCTTGATTTACGGAAGATTATAGCCAAAACATGCATTTTCATAACTTAGCGAACTGAAATCTACATTAAAACTGCAGATAACTACTTAAAAATTCACTTCCTTGAATTGATAATAGGTTTTTCTTTGTCATTTTAAACAGATTCCAGTCAAAATCGGCTTCTTCGATTCATATCGTATCTAAAACCGCATCAAAACTGCAAATATCAGTTTAAACTATCATTTTTTGATACAAACAGTTATATATTCATGTCAATATCTTTCAAATTCTAGTCAAAATCGGCGTCTTTGGGCATTTTAGTAACGAAAACCTTAATAAACTATTAGATTTCGACGTAAGGCAACTTTTCTGAGTCAAATAGTTGCCGATTTCGATAAAATCTTAGTCAGAATCTGCTTTTTCGCCTCTTATTGTTCCCAAATCTACCTTAGAAATGCAGATATATACTTAAAACACCTTCTTTTGGGACAAATAATTGGTTTTCGCCCTTGATTTACGGAAGATTATAGCCAAAACATGCATTTTCATAACTTAGCGAACTGAAATCTACATTAAAACTGCAGATAACTACTTAAAAATTCACTTCCTTGAATTGATAATAGGTTTTTCTTTGTCATTTTAAACAGATTCCAGTCAAAGTCGGCTTCTTCGATTCATATCGTATCTAAAACCGCATCAAAACTGCAAATATCAGTTTAAACTATCATTTTTTGATACAAACAGTTATATATTCATGTCAATATCTTTCAAATTCTAGTCAAAATCGGCGTCTTTGAGCATTTTAGTAACGAAAATCCTAACAAACTATTAGATTTCGACGTAAGGCAACCTTTCTGAGTCAAATAGTTGCCGATTTCGATAAAATCTTAATCAGAATCTGCTTTTTTGCCTCTTATTGTACCCAAATCTACCGTAGAAATGCAGATATATACTTAAAACACCTTCTTTTGGGACAAATAATTGGTTTTCGCCCTTGATTTACGGAAGATTATAGCCAAAACATGAATTTTCATAACTTAGCGAACTGAAATCTACATTAAAACTGCAGATAACTACTTAAAAATTCACTTCCTTGAATTGATAATAGGTTTTTCTTTGTCATTTTAAACAGATTCCAGTCAAAATCGGCTTTTTCGACTCATATCGTACCTAAAACTGCATCAAAACTGCAGAATCTGCTTTTTCGCCTCTTATTGTTCCCAAATCTACCTTAGAAATGCAGATATATACTTAAAACACCTTCTTTTGGGACAAATAATTGGTTTTCGCCCTTGATTTACGGAAGATTATAGCCAAAACATGCATTTTCATAACTTAGCGAACTGAAATCTACATTAAAACTGCAGATAACTACTTAAAAATTCACTTCCTTGAATTGATAATAGGTTTTTCTTTGTCATTTTAAACAGATTCCAGTCAAAATCGGCTTCTTCGATTCATATCGTATCTAAAACCGCATCAAAACTGCAAATATCAGTTTAAACTATCATTTTTTGATACAAACAGTTATATATTCATGTCAATATCTTTCAAATTCTAGTGAAAATCGGCGTCTTTGGGCATTTTAGTAACGAAAACCCTAATAAACTATTAGATTTCAACGTAAGGCAACCTTTCTGAGTCAAATAGTTGCCGATTTCGATAAAATCTTAGTCAGAATCTGCTTTTTCGCCTCTTATTGTACCCAAATCTACCTTAGAAATGCAGATATATACTTAAAACACCTTCTTTTGGTACAAATAATTGGTTTTCGCCCTTGATTTACGGAAGATTATAGCCAAAACATGCATTTTCATAGCTTAGCGAACTGAAATCTACATTAAAACTGCAGATAACTACTTAAAAATTCACTTCCTTGAATTGATAATAGGTTTTTCTTTGTCATTTTAAACAGATTCCAGTCAAAATCAGCTTCTTCGATTCATATCGTATCTAGAACCGCATCAACACTGCAAATATCAGTTTAAACTATCATTTTTTGATACAAACAGTTATATATTCATGTCAATATCTTTCAAATTCTAGTCAAAATCGGCGTCTTTGGGCATTTTAGTAACGAAAACCTTAATAAACTATTAGATTTCGACGTAAGGCAACCTTTCTGAGTCAAATAGTTGCCGATTTCGATAAAATCTTAGTCAGAATCTGCTTTTTCGCCTCTTATTGTACCCAAATCTACCTTAGAAATGCAGATATATACTTAAAACACCTTCTTTTGGGACAAATAATTGGTTTTCGCCCTTGATTTACGGAAGATTATAGCCAAAACATGCATTTTCATAACTTAGCGAACTGAAATCTACATTAAAACTGCTGATAACTACTTAAAAATTCACTTCCTTGAATTGATAATAGGTTTTTCTTTGTCATTTTAAACAGATTCCAGTCAAAATCGGCTTCTTCGATTCATATCGTATCTAAAACCGCATCAAAACTGCAAATATCAGTTTAAACTATCATTTTTTGATACAAACAGTTATATATTCATGTCAATATCTTTCAAATTCTAGTCAAAATCGGCGTCTTTGGGCATTTTAGTAACGAAAACCTTAATAAACTATTAGATTTCGACGTAAGGCAACTTTTCTGAGTCAAATAGTTGCCGATTTCGATAAAATCTTAGTCAGAATCTGCTTTTTCGGCTCTTATTGTTCCCAAATCTACCGTAGAAATGCAGATATATACTTAAAACACCTTCTTTTGGGACAAATAATTGGTTTTCGCCCTTGATTTTCGGAAGATTATAGCCAAAACATGCATTTTCATAACTTAGCGAACTGAAATCTACATTAAAACTGCAGATAACTACTTAAAAATTGACTTCCTTGAATTGATAATAGGTTTTTCTTTGTCATTTTAAACAGATTCCAGTCAAAATCGGCTTCTTCGAATCATATCGTACCTAAAACTGCATCAAAACTGCAAATATCAGTTTAAACTATCATTTTTTGATACAAACAGTTATATATTCATTATCTTTCAAATTCTAGTCAAAATCGGCGTCTTTGGGCATTTTAGTAACGAAAACCTTAATAAACTATTAGATTTCGACGTAAGGCAACCTTTCTGAGTCAAATAGTTGCCGATTTCGATAAAATCTTAGTCAGAATCTGCTTTTTCGCCTCTTATTGTTCCCAAATCTACCTTAGAAATGCAGATATATACTTAAAACACCTTCTTTTGGGACAAATAATTGGTTTTCGCCCTTGATTTACGGAAGATTATAGCCAAAACATGCATTTTCATAACTTAGCGAACTGAAATCTACATTAAAACTGCAGATAACTACTTAAAAATTCACTTCCTTGAATTGATAATAGGTTTTTCTTTGTCATTTTAAACAGATTCCAGTCAAAATCAGCTTCTTCGATTCATATCGTATCTAAAACCGCATCAACACTGCAAATATCAGTTTAAACTATCATTTTTTGATACAAACAGTTATATATTCATGTCAATATCTTTCAAATTCTAGTCAAAATCGGCGTCTTTGGGCATTTTAGTAACGAAAACCTTAATAAACTATTAGATTTCGACGTAAGGCAACCTTTCTGAGTCAAATAGTTGCCGATTTCGATAAAATCTTAGTCAGAATCTGCTTTTTCGCCTCTTATTGTTCCCAAATCTACCTTAGAAATGCAGATATATACTTAAAACACCTTCTTTTGGGACAAATAATTGGTTTTCGCCCTTGATTTACGGAAGATTATAGCCAAAACATGCATTTTCATAACTTAGCGAACTGAAATCTACATTAAAACTGCAGATAACTACTTAAAAATTCACTTCCTTGAATTGATAATAGGTTTTTCTTTGTCATTTTAAACAGATTCCAGTCAAAATCGGCTTCTTCGATTCATATCGTATCTAAAACCGCATCAAAACTGCAAATATCAGTTTAAACTATCATTTTTTGATACAAACAGTTATATATTCATGTCAATATCTTTCAAATTCTAGTCAAAATCGGCGTCTTTGGGCATTTTAGTAACGAAAACCTTAATAAACTATTAGATTTCGACGTAAGGCAACTTTTCTGAGTCAAATAGTTGCCGATTTCGATAAAATCTTAGTCAGAATCTGCTTTTTCGCCTCTTATTGTTCCCAAATCTACCTTAGAAATGCAGATATATACTTAAAACACCTTCTTTTGGGACAAATAATTGGTTTTCGCCCTTGATTTACGGAAGATTATAGCCAAAACATGCATTTTCATAACTTAGCGAACTGAAATCTACATTAAAACTGCAGATAACTACTTAAAAATTCACTTCCTTGAATTGATAATAGGTTTTTCTTTGTCATTTTAAACAGATTCCAGTCAAAGTCGGCTTCTTCGATTCATATCGTATCTAAAACCGCATCAAAACTGCAAATATCAGTTTAAACTATCATTTTTTGATACAAACAGTTATATATTCATGTCAATATCTTTCAAATTCTAGTCAAAATCGGCGTCTTTGAGCATTTTAGTAACGAAAATCCTAACAAACTATTAGATTTCGACGTAAGGCAACCTTTCTGAGTCAAATAGTTGCCGATTTCGATAAAATCTTAATCAGAATCTGCTTTTTTGAATCTTATTGTACCCAAATCTACCGTAGAAATGCAGATATATACTTAAAACACCTTCTTTTGGGACAAATAATTGGTTTTCGCCCTTGATTTACGGAAGATTATAGCCAAAACATGAATTTTCATAACTTAGCGAACTGAAATCTACATTAAAACTGCAGATAACTACTTAAAAATTCACTTCCTTGAATTGATAATAGGTTTTTCTTTGTCATTTTAAACAGATTCCAGTCAAAATCGGCTTTTTCGACTCATATCGTACCTAAAACTGCATCAAAACTGCAAATATCAGTTTAAACTATCATTTTTTGCTACAAACAGTTATATATTCATTATCTTTCAAATTCTAGTCAAAATCGGCGTCTTTGGGCATTTTAGTAACGAAAACCTTAATAAACTATTAGATTTCGACGTAAGGCAACCTTTCTGAGTCAAATAGTTGCCGATTTCGATAAAATCTTAGTCAGAATCTGCTTTTTCGCCTCTTATTGTACCCAAATCTACCTTAGAAATGCAGATATATACTTAAAACACCTTCTTTTGGCACAAATAATTGGTTTTCGCCCTTGATTTACGGAAGATTATAGCCAAAACATGCATTTTCATAACTTAGCGAACTGAAATATATATTAAAACTGCTGATAACTACTTATTTATTCACTTCCTTGAATTGATAATAGGTTTTTCTTTGTCATTTTAAACAGATTCCAGTCAAAATCGGCTTCTTCGATTCATATCGTATCTAAAACCGCATCAAAACTGCAAATATCAGTTTAAACTATCATTTTTTGATACAAACAGTTATATATTCATGTCAATATCTTTCAAATTCTAGTTAAAATCGGCGTTTTTGGGCATTTTAGTAACGAAAACCTTAATAAACTATTAGATTTCGACGTAAGGCAACCTTTCTGAGTCAAATAGTTGCCGATTTCGATAAAATCTTAGTCAGAATCTGCTTTTTCGCCTCTTATTGTACCCAAATCTACCTTAGAAATGCAGATATATACTTAAAACACCTTCTTTTGGGACAAATAATTGGTTTTCGCCCTTGATTTACGGAAGATTATAGCCAAAATATGCATTTTCATAACTTAGCGAACTGAAATCTACATTAAAACTGCAGATAACGACTTAAAAATTCACTTCCTTGAATTGATAATAGGTTTTTCTTTGTCATTTTAAACAGATTCCAGTCAAAATCGGCTTCTTCGATTCATATCGTATCTAAAGCCGCATCAAAACTGCAAATATCAGTTTAAACTATCATTTTTTGATACAAACAGTTATATATTCATGTCAATATCTTTCAAATTCTAGTCAAAATCGGCGTCTTTGGGCATTTTAGTAACGAAAACCCTAATAAACTGTTAGATTTCGACGTAAGGCAACCTTTCTGAGTCAAATAGTTGCCGATTTCGATAAAATCTTAGTCAGAATCTGCTTTTTCGCCTCTTATTGTACCCAAATCTACCTTAGAAAGGCAGATATATACTTAAAACACCTTCTTTTGGGACAAATAATTGGTTTTCGCCCTTGATTTACGGAAGATTATAGCCAAAACATGCATTTTCATAACTTAGCGAACTGAAATCTACATTAAAACTGCAGATAACTACTTAAAAATTCACTTCCTTGAATTGATAATAGGTTTTTCTTTGTCATTTTAAACAGATTCCAGTCAAAATCGGCTTCTTCGATTCATATCGTATCTAAAACCGCATCAAAACTGCAAATATCAGTTTAAACTATCATTTTTTGATACAAACAGTTATATATTCATGTCAAGATTTGGGTACAATAAGAGGCGAAAAAGCAGATTCTGACTAAGATTTTATCGAAATCGGCAACTATTTGACTCAGAAAGGTTGCCTTACGTCGAAATCTAATAGTTTATTAAGGTTTTCGTTACTAAAATGCCCAAAGACGCCGATTTTGACTAGAATTTGAAAGATATTGACATGAATATATAACTGTTTGTATCAAAAAATGATAGTTTAAACTGATATTTGCAGTTTTGATGCGGTTTTAGATACGATATGAATCGAAGAAGCCGATTTTGACTGGAATCTGTTTAAAATGACAAAGAAAAACCTATTATCAATTCATGGAAGTGAATTTTTAAGTAGTTATCTGCAGTTTTAATGTAGATTTCAGTTCGCTAAGTTATGAAAATGCATGTTTTGGCTATAATCTTCCGTAAATCAAGTTCGAAAACCAATTATTTGTCCCAAAAGAAGGTGTTTTAAGTATATGTCTGCATTTCTAAGGTAGATTTGGGTACAATAAGAGGCGAAAAAGCAGATTCTGACTAAGATTTTATCGAAATCGGCAACTATTTGACTCAGAAAGGTTGCCTAAAATGCCCAAAGACGCCGATTTTGACTAGAATCTGAAAGATATTGATATGAATATATAACTGTTTGTATCAAAAAATGATAGTTTAAACTGATATTTGCAGTTTTGATGCGGTTTTAGATACGATATGAATCGAAGAAGCCGATTTTGACTGGAATCTGTTTAAAATGACAATGAAAAACCTATTATCAATTCAAGGAAGTGAATTTTTAAGTAGTTATCTGCAGTTTTAATGTAGATTTCAGTTCGCTAAGTTATGAAAATGCATGTTTTGGCTATAATCTTCCGTAAATCAAGGGCGAAAACCAATTACTTGTCTCAAAAGAACGTGTTATAAGTATATATCTGCATTTCTAAGGTAGATTTGGGTACAATAAGAGGTGAAAAAGCAGATTCTGACTAAGATTTTATCGAAATCGGCAACTATTTGACTCAGAAAGGTTGCCTTACGTCGAAATCTAATAGTTTATTAACGTTTTCGTTACTAAAATGCCCAAAGACGCCGATTTTGACTAGAATTTGAAAGATATTGACATGAATATATAACTGTTTGTATCAAAAAATGATAGTTTAAACTGATATTTGCAGTTTTGATGCGGTTTTAGGTACGATATGAGTCGAAGAAGCCGATTTTGATTGGAATCTGTTTAAAATGACAAAGAAAAACCTATTATCAATTCAAGGAAGTGAATTTTTAAGTAGTTATCTGCAGTTTCAATGTAGATTTCAGTTCGCTAAGTTATGAAAATGCATGTTTTGGCTATAATCTTCCGTAAATCAAAGGCGAAAACCAATTATTTGTCCCAAAAGAAGGTGTTTTAAGTATATATCTGCATTTCTAAGGTAGATTTGGGTACAATAAGAGGCGAAAAAGCAGATTCTGACTAAGATTTTATCGAAATCGCAACTATTTGACTGAGAAAGGTTGCCTTACGTCGAAATCTAATAGTTTATTAAGGTTTTCGTTACTAAAATGCCCAAAGACGCCGATTTTGACTAGAATTTGAAAGATATTGACATGAATATATAACTGTTTGTATCAAAAAATGATAGTTTAAACTGATATTTGCAGTTTTGATTCAGTTTTAGATACGATATGAATCGAAGAAGCCGATTTTGACTGGAATCTGTTTAAAATGACAAAGAAAAACCTATTATCAATTCAAGAAAGTGAATTTTTAAGTAGTTATCTGCAGTTTTAATGTAGATTTCAGTTCGCTAAGTTATGAAAATGCATGTTTTGGCTATAATCTTCCGTAAATCAAGGGCGAAAACCAATTACTTGTATCAAAAGAAGGTGTTTTAAGTATATATCTGCATTTCTAAGGTAGATTTGGGTACAATAAGAGGCGAAAAAGCAGATTCTGACTAAGATTTTATCGAAATCGGCAACTATTTGACTCAGAAAGGTTGCCTTACGTCGAAATCTAATAGTTTATTAAGGTTTTCGTTACTAAAATGCCCAAAGACGCCGATTTTGACTAGAATTTGAAAGATATTGACATGAATATATAACTGTTTGTATCAAAAAATGATAGTTTAAACTGATATTTGCAGTTTTGATGCGGTTTTAGATACGATATGAATCGAAGAAGCCGATTTTGACTGGAATCTGTTTAAAATGACAAAGAAAAACCTATTATCAATTCAAGGAAGTGAATTTTTAAGTAGTTATCTGCAGTTTTAATGTAGATTTCAGTTCGCTAAGTTATGAAAATGCATGTTTTGGCTATAATCTTCCGTAAATCAAGGGCGAAAACCAATTATTTGTCCCAAAAGAAGGTGTTTTCAGTATATATCTGCATTTCTAAGGTAGATTTGGGTACAATAAGAGGCGAAAAAGCAGATTCTGACTAAGATTTTATCGAAATCGGCAACTATTTGACTCAGAAAGGTTGCCTTACGTCGAAATCTAATAGTTTATTAAGGTTTTCGTTACTAAAATGCCCAAAGACGCCGATTTTGACTAGAATTTGAAAGATATTGACATGAATATATAACTGTTTGTATCAAAAAATGATAGTTTAAACTGATATTTGCAGTTTTGATGCGGTTTTAGATACGATATGAATCGAAGAAGCCGATTTTGACTGGAATCTGTTTAAAATGACAAAGAAAAACCTATTATCAATTCAAGGAAGTGAATTTTGAAGAAGTTATCTGCAGTTTTAATGTAGATTTCAGTTCGCTAAGTTATGAAAATGCATGTTTTGGCTATAATCTTCCGTAAATCAAGGGCGAAAACCAATTATTTGTCCCAAAAGAAGGTGTTTTAAGTATATATCTGCATTTCTAAGGTAGATTTGGGTACAATAAGAGGCGAAAAAGCAGATTCTGACAAAGATTTTATCGAAATCGGCAACTATTTGACTCAGAAAGGTTGCCTTACGTCGAAATCTAATAGTTTATTAAGGTTTTCGTTACTAAAATGCCCAAAGACGCCGATTTTGACTAGAATTTGAAAGATATTGACATGAATATATAACTGTTTGTATCAAAAAATGATAGTTTAAACTGATATTTGCAGTTTTGATGCGGTTTTAGGTACGATATTAGTCGAAGAAGCCGATTTTGACTGGAATCTGTTTAAAATGACAAAGAAAAACCTATTATCAATTCAAGGAAGTGAATTTTTAAGTAGTTATCTGCAGTTTTAATGTAGATTTCAGTTCGCTAAGTTATGAAAATGCATGTTTTGGCTATAATCTTCCGTAAATCAAGGGCGAAAACCAATTATTTGTCCCAAAAGAAGGTGTTTTAAGTATATATCTGCATTTCTAAGGTAGATTTGGGTACAATAAGAGGCGAAAAAGCAGATTCTGACTAAGATTTTATCAAAATCGCAACTATTTGACTCAGAAAGGTTGCCTTACGTCGAAATCTAATAGTTTATTAAGGTTTTCGTTACTAAAATGCCCAAAGACGCCGATTTTGACTAGAATTTGAAAGATATTGACATGAATATATAACTGTTTGTATCAAAAAATGATAGTTTAAACTGATATTTGCAGTTTTGATTCGGTTTTAGATACGATATGAATCGAAGAAGCCGATTTTGACTGGAATCTGTTTAAAATGACAAAGAAAAACCTATTATCAATTCAAGGAAGTGAATTTTTAAGTAGTTATCTGCAGTTTTAATGTAGATTTTAGTTCGCTAAGTTATGAAAATGCATGTTTTGGCTATAATCTTCCGTAAATCAAGGGCGAAAACCAATTATTTGTCCCAAAAGAAGGTGTTTTAAGTATATATCTGCATTTCTAAGGTAGATTTGGGTACAATAAGAGGCGAAAAAGCAGATTCTGACTAAGATTTTATCGAAATCGGCAACTATTTGACTCAGAAAGGTTGCCTTACGTCGAAATCTAATAGTTTATTAAGGTTTTCGTTACCAAAAAGGCCCAAAGACGCCGATTTTGACTAGAATTTGAAAGATATTGACATGAATATATAACTGTTTGTATCAAAAAATGATAGTTTAAACTGATATTTGCAGTTTTGATTCGGTTTTAGATACGATATGAATCGAAGAAGCCGATTTTGACTGGAATCTGTTTAAAATGACAAAGAAAAACCTGTTATCAATTCAAGGAAGTGAATTTTTAAGTAGTTATCTGCAGTTTTAATGTAGATTTCAGTTCGCTAAGTTATGAAAATGCATGTTTTGGCTATAATCTTCCGTAAATCAAGGGCGAAAACCAATTATTTGTCCCTAAAGAAGGTGTTTTAAGTATATATCTGCATTTCTAAGGTAGATTTGTGTACAATAAGAGGCGAAAAAGCAGATTCTGACTAAGATTTTATCGAAATCGGCAACTATTTGACTCAGAAAGGTTGCCTTTCGTCGAAATCTAATAGTTTATTAAGGTTTTCGTTACTAAAATGCCCAAAGACGCCGATTTTGACTAGAATTTGGAAGATATTGACATGAATATATAACTGTTTGTATCAAAAAATGAGAGTTTAAACTGATATTTGCAGTTTTGATGCGGTTTTAGATACGATATGAATCGAAGAAGCCGATTTTGACTGGAATCTGTTTAAAATGACAAAGAAAAACCTATTATCAATTCAAGGAAGTGAATTTTTAAGTAGTTATCTGCAGTTTTAATGTAGATTTCAGTTCGCTAAGTTATGAAAATGCATGTTTTGGCTATAATCTTCCGTAAATCAAGGGCGAAAACCAATTATTTGTCCCAAAAGAAGGTGTTTTAAGTATATATCTGCATTTCTAAGGTAGATTTGGGTACAATAAGAGGCGAAAAAGCAGATTCTGACTAAGATTTTATCGAAATCGGCAACTATTTGACTCAGAAAGGTTGCCTTACGTCGAAATCTAATAGTTTATTAAGGTTTTCGTTACTAAAATGCCCAAAGACGCCGATTTTGACTAGAATTTGAAAGATATTGACATGAATATATAACTGTTTGTATCAAAAAATGATAGTTTAAACTGATATTTGCAGTTTTGATGCGGTTTTAGGTACGATATGAGTCGAAGAAGCCGATTTTGACTGGAATCTGTTTAAAATGACAAAGAACCTATTATCAATTCAAGGAAGTGAATTTTTAAGTAGTTATCTGCAGTTTTAATGTAGATTTCAGTTCGCTAAGTTATGAAAATGCATGTTTTGGCTATAATCTTCCGTAAATCAAGGGCGAAAACCAATTATTTGTTCCAAAAGAAGGTGTTTTAAGTATATATCTGCATTTCTAAGGTAGATTTGGGTACAATAAGAGGCGAAAAAGCAGATTCTGACTAAGATTTTATCAAAATCGCAACTATTTGACTCAGAAAGGTTGCCTTACGTCGAAATCTAATAGTTTATTAAGGTTTTCGTTACTAAAATGCCCAAAGACGCCGATTTTGACTAGAATTTGAAAGATATTGACATGAATATATAACTGTTTGTATCAAAAAATGATAGTTTAAACTGATATTTGCAGTTTTGATTCGGTTTTAGATACGATATGAATCGAAGAAGCCGATTTTGACTGGAATCTGTTTAAAATGAAAAAGAAAAACCTATTATCAATTCAAGGAAGTGAATTTTTAAGTAGTTATCTGCAGTTTTAATGTAGATTTCAGTTCGCTAAGTTATGAAAATGCATGTTTTGGCTATAATCTTCCGTAAATCAAGGGCGAAAAAAAATTATTTGTCCCAAAAGAAGGTGTTTTAAGTATATATCTGCATTTCTAAGGTAGATTTGGGTACAATAAGAGGCGAAAAAGCAGATTCTGACTAAGATTTTATCGAAATCGGCAACTATTTGACTCAGAAAGGTTGCCTTACGTCGAAATCTAATAGTTTATTAAGGTTTTCGTTACCAAAAAGGCCCAAAGACGCCGATTTTGACTAGAATTTGAAATATATTGACATGAATATATAACTGTTTGTATCAAAAAATGATAGTTTAAACTGATATTTGCAGTTTTGATTCGGTTTTAGATACGATATGAATCGAAGAAGCCGATTTTGACTGGAATCTGTTTAAAATGACAAAGAAAAACCTATTATCAATTCAAGGAAGTGAATTTTTAAGTAGTTATCTGCAGTTTTAATGTAGATTTCAGTTCGCTAAGTTATGAAAATGCATGTTTTGGCTATAATCTTCCGTAAATCAACGGCGAAAACCAATTATTTGTCCCAAAAGAAGGTGTCTTAAGTATATATCTGCATTTCTAAGGTAGATTTGGGTACAATAAGAGGCGAAAAAGCAGATTCTGACTAAGATTTTATCGAAATCGGCAACTATTTGACTCAGAAAGGTTGCCTTACGTCGAAATCTAATAGTTTATTAAGGTTTTCGTTACTAAAATGTCCAAAGACGCCGATTTTGACTAGAATTTGGAAGATATTGACATGAATATATAACTGTTTGTATCAAAAAATGATAGTTTAAACTGATATTTGCAGTTTTGATGCGGTTTTAGATACGATATGAATCGAAGAAGCCGATTTTGACTGGAATCTGTTTAAAATGACAAAGAAAAACCTATTATCAATTCAAGGAAGTGAATTTTTAAGTAGTTATCTGCAGTTTTAATGTAGATTTCAGTTCGCTAAGTTATGAAAATGCATGTTTTGGCTATAATCTTCCGTAAATCAAGGGCGAAAACCAATTATTTGTCCCAAAAGAAGGTGTTTTAAGTATATATCTGCATTTCTAAGGTAGATTTGGGTACAATAAGAGGCGAAAAAGCAGATTCTGACTAAGATTTTATCGAAATCGGCAACTATTTGACTCAGAAAGGTTGCCTTACGTCGAAATCTAATAGTTTATTAAGGTTTTCGTTACTAAAATGCCCAAAGACGCCGATTTTGACTAGAATTTGAAAGATATTGAGATGAATATATAACTGTTTGTATCAAAAAATGATAGTTTAAACTGATATTTGCAGTTTTGATGCGGTTTTAGATACGATATGAATCGAAGAAGAAGATTTTGACTGGAATCTGTTTAAAATGACAAAGAAAAACCTATTATCAATTCAAGGAAGTGAATTTTTAAGTAGTTATCTGCAGTTTCATTGTAGATTTCAGTTCGCTAAGTTATGAAAATGCATGTTTCGGCAATAATCTTCCGTAAATCAAGGGCGAAAACCAATTATCTGTCCCAAAAAAGGTGTTTTAAGTATATATCTGCATTTCTATGGTAGATTTGGGTACAATAAGAGGCGAAAAAGCAGATTCTGACTAAGATTTTATCGAAATCGGCAACTATTTGACTCAGAAAGGTTGCCTTACGTCGAAATCTAATAGTTTATTAAGGTTTTCGTTACTAAAATGCCCAAAGACGCCGATTTTGACTAGAATTTGAAAGATATTGACATGAACATATAACTGTTTGTATCAAAAAATGATAGTTTAAACTGATATTTGCAGTTTTGATGCGGTTTTAGGTACGATATGAGTGGAAGAAGCCGATTTTGACTGGAATCTGTTTAAAATGACAAAGAAAAACCTATTATCAATTCAAGGAAGTGAATTTTTAAGTAGTTATCTGCAGTTCTAATGTAGATTTCAGTTCGCTAAGTTATGAAAATGCATGTTTTGGCTATAATCTTCCGTAAATCAAGGGCGAAAACCAATTATTTGTCCCAAAAGAAGGTGTTTTAAGTATATATCTGCATTTCTAAGGTAGATTTGGGTACAATAAGAGGCGAAAAAGCAGATTCTGACTAAGATTTTATCGAAATCGGCAACTATTTGACTCAGAAAGGTTGCCTTACGTCGAAATCTAATAGTTTATTAAGGTTTTCGTTACCAAAAAGGCCCAAAGACGCCGATTTTGACTAGAATTTGAAAGATATTGACATGAATATATAACTGTTTGTATCAAAAAATGATAGTTTAAACTGATATTTGCAGTTTTGATTCGGTTTTAGATACGATATGAATCGAAGAAGCCGATTTTGACTGGAATCTGTTTAAAATGACAAAGAAAAACCTATTATCAATTCAAGGAAGTGAATTTTTAAGTAGTTATCTGCAGTTTTAATGTAGATTTCAGTTCGCTAAGTTATGAAAATGCATGTTTTGGCTATAATCTTCCGTAAATCAAGGGCGAAAACCAATTATTTGTCCCAAAAGAAGGTGTCTTAAGTATATATCTGCATTTCTAAGGTAGATTTGGGTACAATAAGAGGCGAAAAAGCAGATTCTGACTAAGATTTTATCGAAATCGGCAACTATTTGACTCAGAAAGGTTGCCTTACGTCGAAATCTAATAGTTTATTAAGGTTTTCGTTACTAAAATGTCCAAAGACGCCGATTTTGACTAGAATTTGGAAGATATTGACATGAATATATAACTGTTTGTATCAAAAAATGATAGATTAAACTGATATTTGCAGTTTTGATGCGGTTTTAGATACGATATGAATCGAAGAAGCCGATTTTGACTGGAATCTGTTTAAAATGACAAAGAAAAACCTATTATCAATTCAAGGAAGTGAATTTTTAAGTAGTTATCTGCAGTTTTAATGTAGATTTCAGTTCGCTAAGTTATGAAAATGCATGTTTTGGCTATAATCTTCCGTAAATCAAGGGCGAAAACCAATTATTTGTCCCAAAAGAAGGTGTTTTAAGTATATATCTGCATTTCTAAGGTAGATTTGGGAACAATAAGAGGCGAAAAAGCAGATTCTGACTAAGATTTTATCGAAATCGGCAACTATTTGACTCAGAAAGGTTGCCTTACGTCGAAATCTAATAGTTTATTAAGGTTTTCGTTACTAAAATGCCCAAAGACGCCGATTTTGACTAGAATTTGAAAGATATTGACATGAACATATAACTGTTTGTATCAAAAAATGATAGTTTAAACTGATATTTGCAGTTTTGATGCGGTTTTAGGTACGATATGAGTGGAAGAAGCCGATTTTGACTGGAATCTGTTTAAAATGACAAAGAAAAACCTATTATCAATTCAAGGAAGTGAATTTTTAAGTAGTTATCTGCAGTTCTAATGTAGATTTCAGTTCGCTAAGTTATGAAAATGCATGTTTTGGCTATAATCTTCCGTAAATCAAGGGCGAAAACCAATTATTTGTCCCAAAAAAAGGTGTTTTAAGTATATATCTGCATTTCTATGGTAGATTTGGGTACAATAAGAGGCGAAAAAGCAGATTCTGACTAAGATTTTATCGAAATCGGCAACTATTTGACTCAGAAAGGTTGCCTTACGTCGAAATCTAATAGTTTATTAAGGTTTTCGTTACTAAAATGCCCAAAGACGCCGATTTTGACTAGAATTTGAAAGATATTGACATGAACATATAACTGTTTGTATCAAAAAATGATAGTTTAAACTGATATTTGCAGTTTTGATGCGGTTTTAGGTACGATATGAGTGGAAGAAGCCGATTTTGACTGGAATCTGTTTAAAATGACAAAGAAAAACCTATTATCAATTCAAGGAAGTGAATTTTTAAGTAGTTATCTGCAGTTCTAATGTAGATTTCAGTTCGCTAAGTTATGAAAATGCATGTTTTGGCTATAATCTTCCGTAAATCAAGGGCGAAAACCAATTATTTGTCCCAAAAGAAGGTGTTTTAAGTATATATCTGCATTTCTAAGGTAGATTTGGGTACAATAAGAGGCGAAAAAGCAGATTCTGACTAAGATTTTATCGAAATCGGCAACTATTTGACTCAGAAAGGTTGCCTTACGTCGAAATCTAATAGTTTATTAAGGTTTTCGTTACCAAAAAGGCCCAAAGACGCCGATTTTGACTAGAATTTGAAAGATATTGACATGAATATATAACTGTTTGTATCAAAAAATGATAGTTTAAACTGATATTTGCAGTTTTGATTCGGTTTTAGATACGATATGAATCGAAGAAGCCGATTTTGACTGGAATCTGTTTAAAATGACAAAGAAAAACCTATTATCAATTCAAGGAAGTGAATTTTTAAGTAGTTATCTGCAGTTTTAATGTAGATTTCAGTTCGCTAAGTTATGAAAATGCATGTTTTGGCTATAATCTTCCGTAAATCAAGGGCGAAAACCAATTATTTGTCCCAAAAGAAGGTGTCTTAAGTATATATCTGCATTTCTAAGGTAGATTTGGGTACAATAAGAGGCGAAAAAGCAGATTCTGACTAAGATTTTATCGAAATCGGCAACTATTTGACTCAGAAAGGTTGCCTTACGTCGAAATCTAATAGTTTATTAAGGTTTTCGTTACTAAAATGTCCAAAGACGCCGATTTTGACTAGAATTTGGAAGATATTGACATGAATATATAACTGTTTGTATCAAAAAATGATAGATTAAACTGATATTTGCAGTTTTGATGCGGTTTTAGATACGATATGAATCGAAGAAGCCGATTTTGACTGGAATCTGTTTAAAATGACAAAGAAAAACCTATTATCAATTCAAGGAAGTGAATTTTTAAGTAGTTATCTGCAGTTTTAATGTAGATTTCAGTTCGCTAAGTTATGAAAATGCATGTTTTGGCTATAATCTTCAGTAAATCAAGGGCGAAAACCAATTATTTGTCCCAAAAGAAGGTGTTTTAAGTATATATCTGCATTTCTAAGGTAGATTTGGGTACAATAAGAGGCGAAAAAGCAGATTCTGACTAAGATTTTATCGAAATCGGCAACTATTTGACTCAGAAAGGTTGCCTTACGTCGAAATCTAATAGTTTATTAAGGTTTTCGTTACTAAAATGCCCAAAGACGCCGATTTTGACTAGAATTTGAAAGATATTGAGATGAATATATAACTGTTTGTATCAAAAAATGATAGTTTAAACTGATATTTGCAGTTTTGATGCGGTTTTAGATACGATATGAATCGAAGAAGCCGATTTTGACTGGAATCTGTTTAAAATGACAAAGAAAAACCTATTATCAATTCAAGGAAGTGAATTTTTAAGTAGTTATCTGCAGTTTCAATGTAGATTTCAGTTCGCTAAGTTATGAAAATGCATGTTTTGGCAATAATCTTCCGTAAATCAAGTTCGAAAACCAATTATCTGTCCCAAAAAAGGTGTTTTAAGTATATATCTGCATTTCTATGGTAGATTTGGGTACAATAAGAGGCGAAAAAGCAGATTCTGACTAAGATTTTATCGAAATCGGCAACTATTTGAGTCAGAAAGGTTGCCTTACGTCGAAATCTAATAGTTTATTAAGGTTTTCGTTACTAAAATGCCCAAAGACGCCGATTTTGACTAGAATTTGAAAGATATTGACTTGAACATATAACTGTTTGTATCAAAAAATGATAGTTTAAACTGATATTTGCAGTTTTGGTTAGTTTTGGTTAGTTTTAGTTAGTTAGAAAACCTTAATAAACTATTAGATTTCGACGTAAGGCAACCTTTCTGAGTCAAATAGTTGCCGATTTCGATAAAATCTTAGTTAGAATCTGCTTTTTCGCGTCTTATTGTACCCAAATCTACCTTGGAAATGCAGATATATACTTAAAACACCTTCTTTTGGGACAAATAATTGGTTTTCGCCCTTGATTTACGGAAGATTATAGCCAAAACATGCATTTTCATAATTTAGCGAACTGAAATCTACATTAAAACTGCAGATAACTACTTAAAAATTCACTTCCTTGAATTGATAATAGGTTTTTCTTTGTCATTTTAAACAGATTCCAGTCAAAATCGGCTTCTTCGATTCATATCGTATCTAAAACCGCATCAAAACTGCAAATATCAGTTTAAACTATCATTTTTTGATACAAACAGTTATATATTCATGTCAATATCTTTCAAATTCTAGTCAAAATCGGCGTCTTTGGGCATTTTAGTAACGAAAACCTTAATAAGCTATTAGATTTCGACGTTAGGCAACCTTTCTGAGTCAAATAGTTGCCGATTTCGATAAAATCTTAGTCAGAATCTGCTTTTTCGCCTCTTGTTGTACCCAAATCTACCTTAGAAATGCAGATATATACTTAAAACACCTTCTTTTGGGACAAATAATTGGTTTTCGCCCTTGATTTACGGAAGATTATAGCCAAAACATGCATTTTCGTTACTTAGCGAACTGAAATCTACATTACCACTGCAGATAACTACTTAAAAATTCACTTCCTTGAATTGATAATAGGTTTTTCTTTGTCATTTTAAACAGATTCCAGTCAAAATCGGCTTCTTCGATTCATATCGTATCTAAGAAAGCATCAAAACTGCAAATATCAGTTTAAACTATCAATTTTTGATACAAACAGTTATATATTCATGTCAATATCTTTCAAATTCTAGTCAAAATCGGCGTCTTTGGGCATTTTAGTAACGAAAACCTTAATAAACTATTAGATTTCGACGTAAGGCAACCTTTCTGAGTCAAATAGTTGCCGATTTCGATAAAATCTTAGTCAGAATCTGCTTTTTCGCCTCTTATTGTACCCAAATCTACCTTAGAAATGCAGATATATACTTAAAACACCTTCTTTTGGGACAAATAATTGGTTTTCGCCCTTGATTTACGGAAGATTATAGCCAAAACATGCATTTTCATAACTTAGCGGACTGAAATCTACATTAAAACTGCAGATAACTACTTAAAAATTCACTTCCTTGAATTGATAATAGGTTTTTCTTTGTCATTTCAAACAGATTCCAGTCAAAATCGGCTTCTTCGATTCATATCGTATCTAAAACCGCATCAAAACTGCAAATATCAGTTTAAACTATCATTTTTTGATACAAACAGTTAAATATTCATGTCAATATCTTTCAAATTCTAGTCAAAATCGGCGCCTTTGGGCATTTTAGTAACGAAAACCTTAATAAACTATTACATTTCGACGTAAGGCAACCTTTCTGAGTCAAATAGTTGCCGATTTCGATAAAATCTTAGTCAGAATCTGCTTTTTCGCCTCTTATTGTACCCAAATCTACCTTAGAAATGCAGATATATACTTAAAACACCTTCTTTTGGGACAAATAATTGGTTTTCGCCCTTGATTTACGGAAGGTTATAGCCAAAACATGCATTTTCATAACTTAGCGAACTGAAATCTACATTAAAACTGCAGATAACTACTTAAAAATTCACTTCCTTGAATTGATAATAGGTTTTTATTTGTCATTTTAAACAGATTCCAGTCAAAATCGGCTTCTTCGATTCATATCGTATCTAAAACCGCATCAAAACTGCAAATATCAGTTTAAACTATCATTTTTTGATACAAACAGTTATATATTCATGTCAATATCTTTCAAATTCTAGTCAAAATCGGCGTCTTTGGGCATTTTAGTAACGAAAACCTTAATAAACTATTAGATTTCGACGTAAGGCAACCTTTCTGAGTCAAATAGTTGCCGATTTCGATAAAATCTTAGTCAGAATCTGCTTTTTCGCCTCTTATTGTACCCAAATCTACCTTAGAAATGCAGATATATACTTAAAACACCTTCTTTTGGGACAAATAATTGGTTTTCGCCCTTGATTTACGGAAGATTATAGCCAAAACATGCATTTTCATAACTTAGCGAACTGAAATCTACATTAAAACTGCAGATAACTACTTAAAAATTCACTTCCTTGAATTAATAATAGGTTTTTCTTTGTCATTTTAAACAGATTCCAGTCAAAATCGGCTTCTTCGATTCATATCGTATCTAAAACCGCATGAAAACTGCAAATATCAGTTTAAACTATCATTTTTTGATACAAACAGTTATATATTCATGTCAATATCTTTCAAATTCTAGTCAAAATCGGCGTCTTTGGGCATTTTAGTAACGAAAACCTTAATAAACTATTACATTTCGACGTAAGGCAACCTTTCTGAGTCAAATAGTTGCCGATTTCGAGAAAATCTTAGTCAGAATCTGCTTTTTCGCCTCTTATTGTACTCAAATCTACCTTAGAAATGCAGATATATACTTAAAACACCTTCTTTTGGGACAAATAATTGGTTTTCGCCCTTGATTTACGGAAGATTATAGCCAAAACATGCATTTTCATAACTTAGCGAACTGAAATCTACATTAAAACTGCAGATAACTACTTAAAAATTCACTTCCTTGAACTGATAATAGGTTTTTCTTTGTCATTTTAAACAGATTCCAGTCAAAATCGGCTTCTTCGATTCATATCGTATCTAAAACCGCATGAAAACTGCAAATATCAGTTTAAACTATCATTTTTTGATACAAACAGTTATATATTCATGTCAATATCTTTCAAATTCTAGTCAAAATCGGCGTCTTTGGGCATTTTAGTAACGAAAACCTTATTAAACTATTAGATTTCGACGTAAGGCAACCTTTCTGAGTCAAATAGTTGCCGATTTCGATAAAATCTTATGTCAGAATCTGCTTTTTCGCCTCTTATTGTACCCAAATCTACCTTAGAAATGCAGATATATACTTAAAACACCTTCTTTTGGGACAAATAATTGGTTTTCGCCCTTGATTTACGGAAGATTATAGCCAAAACATGCATTTTCATAACTTAGCGAACTGAAATCTACATTAAAACTGCAGATAACTACTTAAAAATTCACTTCCTTGAATTGATAATAGGTTTTTCTTTGTCATTTTAAACAGATTCCAGTCAAAATCGGCTTCTTCGATTCATATCGTATCTAAAACCGCATGAAAACTGCAAATATCAGTTTAAACTATCATTTTTTGATACAAACAGTTATATATTCATGTCAATATCTTTCAAATTCTAGTCAAAATCGGCGTCTTTGGGTATTTTAGTAACGAAAACCTTAATAAACTATTAGACTTCGACGTAAGGCAACCTTTCTGAGTCAAATAGTTGCCGATTTCGATAAAATCTTAGTCAGAATCTGCTTTTTCGCCTCTTATTGTACCCAAATCTACATTAGAAATGCAGATATATACTTAAAACACCTTCTTTTGGGACAAATAATTGGTTTTCGCCCTTGATTTACGGAAGATTATAGCCAAAACATGCATTTTCATAACTTAGCGAACTGAAATCTACATTAAAACTGCAGATAACTACTTAAAAATTCACTTCCTTGAATTGATAATAGGTTTTTCTTTGTCATTTTAAACAGATTCCAGTCAAAATCGGCTTCTTCGATTCATATCGTATCTAAAACCGCATCAAAACTGCAAATATCAGTTTAAACTATCATTTTTTGATACAAACAGTTATATATTCATGTCAATATCTTTCAAATTCTAGTCAAAATCGGCGTCTTTGGGCATTTTAGTAACGAAAACCTTAATAAACTATTAGATTTCGACGTAAGGCAACCTTTCTGAGTCAAATAGTTGCCGATTTCGATAAAATCTTAGTCAGAATCTGCTTTTTCGCCTCTTATTGTACCCAAATCTACCTTAGAAATGCAGATATATACTTAAAACACCTTCTTTTGGGACAAATAATTGGTTTTCGCCCTTGATTTACGGAAGATTATAACCAAAACATGCATTTTCATTACTTAGCGAACTGAAATCTACATTAAAACTGCAGATAACTACTTAAAAATTCACTTCCTTGAATTGATAATAGGTTTTTCTTTGTCATTTTAAACAGATTCCAGTCAAAATCGGCTTCTTCGATTCATATCGTATCTAAAACCGCATCAAAAATGCAAATATCAGTTTAAACTATCATTTTTTGATACAAACAGTTATATATTCAGGTCAATATCTTTCAAATTCTAGTCAAAATCGGCGTCTTTGGGCATTTTAGTAACGAAAA
Organism: Cylas formicarius; assembly: GCF_029955315.1. NCBI lineage: Eukaryota > Metazoa > Arthropoda > Insecta > Coleoptera > Brentidae > Cylas > Cylas formicarius. Next base: position 641,482 of record NW_026844319.1, read on the forward strand.
CCTTAATAAACTATTAGATTTCGACGTAGGGCAACCTTTCTGAGTCAAATAGTTGTCGATTTCGATAAAATCTTAGTCAGAATCTGCTTTATCGCCTCTTATTGTACCCAAATCTACCTTAGAAATGCAGATATATACTTAAAACACCTTCTTTTGGGACAAATAATTGGTTTTCGCCCTTAATTTACGGAAGATTATAGCCAAAACATGCATTTTCATAACTTAGCGAACTGAAATCTACATTAAAACTGCAGATACCTACTTAAAAATTCACTTCCTTGAATTGATAATAGGTTTTTCTTTGTCATTTTAAACAGATTCCAGTCAAAATCGGATTCTTCGACTCATATCGTACCTAAAACCGCATCAAAACTGCAAATATCAGTTTAAACTATCATTTTTTGATACAAACAGTTATATATTCATGTCAATATCTTTCAAATTCTAGTCAAAATCGGCGTCTTTGGGCATTTTAGTAACGAAAACCTTAATAAACTATTAGATTTCGACGTAAGGCAACCTTTCTGAGTCAAATAGTTGCCGATTTCGATAAAATCTTAGTCAGAATCTGCTTTTTCGCCTCTTATTGTACCCAAATCTACCTTAGAAATGCAGATATATACTTAAAACACCTTCTTTTGGACAAATAATTGGTTTTCGCCCTTGATTTACTGAAGATTATAGCCAAAACATGCATTTTCATAACTTAGCGGACTGAAATCTAAATTAAAACTGCAGATAACTACTTAAAAATTCACTTCCTTGAATTGAAAATAGGTTTTTCTTTGTCATTTTAAACAGGTTCCAGTCAAAATCGGCTTCTTCGATTCATATCGTATCTAAAACCGCATCAAAACTGCAAATATCAGTTTAAACTATCATTTTTTGATACAAACAGTTAAATATTCATGTCAATATCTTTCAAATTCTAGTCAAAATCGGCGCCTTTGGGCATTTTAGTAACGAAAACCTTAATAAACTATTAGATTTCGACGTAAGGCAACCTTTCTGAGTCAAATAGTTGCCGATTTCGATAAAATCTTAGTCAGAATCTGCTTTTTCGCCTCTTATTGTACCCAAATCTACCTTAGAAATGCAGATATATACTTAAAACACCTCCTTTTGGGACAAATAATTGGTTTTCGCCCTTGATTTACGGAAGATTATAGCCAAAACATGCATTTTCATAACTTAGCGAACTGAAATCTACATTAAAACTGCAGATAACTACTTAAAAATTCACTTCCTTGAATTGATAATAGGTTTTTCTTTGTCATTTTAAACAGATTCCAGTCAAAATCGGCTTCTTCGATTCATATCGTATCTAAAACCGCATCAAAACTGCAAATATCAGTTTAAACTATCATTTTTTGATACAAACAGTTATATATTCATGTCAATATCTTTCAAATTCTAGTCAAAATCGGCGTCTTTGGGCATTTTAGTAACGAAAACCTTAATAAACTATTAGATTTCGACGTAGGGCAACCTTTCTGAGTCAAATAGTTGTCGATTTCGATAAAATCTTAGTCAGAATCTGCTTCTTCGCTTCTTATTGTACCCAAATCCACCTTAGAAATGCAGATATATACTTAAAACACCTTCTTTTGGGACAAATAATTGGTTTTCGCCCTTAATTTACGGAAGATTATAGCCAAAACATGCATTTTCATAACTTAGCGAACTGAAATCTACATTAAAACTGCAGATACCTACTTAAAAATTCACTTCCTTGAATTGATAATAGGTTTTTCTTTGTCATTTTAAACAGATTCCAGTCAAAATCGGCTTCTTCGATTCATATCGTACCTAAAACCGCATCAAAACTGCAAATATCAGTTTAAACTATCATTTTTTGATACAAACAGTTACATATTCATGTCAATATCTTTCAAATTCTAGTCAAAATCGGCGTCTTTGGGCATTTTAGTAACGAAAACCTTAATAAACTATTAGATTTCGACGTAAGGCAACCTTTCTGAGTCAAATAGTTGCCGATTTCGATAAAATCTTGGTCAGAATCTGCTTTTTCGCCTCTTATTGTACCCAAATCTACCTTAGAAATGCAGATATATACTTAAAACACCTTCTTTTGGGACAAATAATTGGTTTTCGCCCTTGATTTAGGGAAGATTATAGCCAAAACATGCATTTTCATAACTTAGCGGACTGAAATCTACATTAAAACTGCAGATAACTACTTCAAAATTCACTTCCTTGAATTGAAAATAGGTTTTTCTTTGTCATTTTAAACAGATTCCAGTCAAAATCGGCTTCTTCGATTCATATCGTATCTAAAACCGCATCAAAACTGCAAATATCAGTTTAAACTATCATTTTTTGATACAAACAGTTAAATATTCATGTCAATATCTTTCAAATTCTAGTCAAAATCGGCGAATTTGGGCAATTTAGTAACGAAAACCTTAATAAACTATTAGATTTCGACGTAAGGCAACCTTTCTGAGTCAAATAATTGCCGATTTCGATAAAATCTTAGTCAGAATCTGCTTTTTCGCCTCTTATTGTACCCAAATCTACCTTAGAAATGCAGATATATACTTAAAACACCTCCTTTTGGGACAAATAATTGGTTTTCGCCCTTGATTTACGGAAGATTATAGCCAAAACATGCATTTTCATAACTTAGCGAACTGAAATCTACATTAAAACTGCAGATAACTACTTAAAAATTCACTTCCTTGAATTGATAATAGGTTTTTCTTTGTCATTTTAAACAGATTCCAGTCAAAATCGGCTTCTTCGATTTATATCGTAACTAAAACCGCATCAAAACTGCAAATATCAGTTTAAACTATCATTTTTTGATACAAACAGTTATATATTCATGTCAATATCTTTCAAATTCTAATCAAAATCGGCGTCTTCGGGCATTTTAGTAACGAAAACCTTAATAAACTATTAGATTTCGACGTAAGGCAACCTTTCTGAGTCAAATAGTTGCCGATTTCGATAAAATCTTAGTCAGAATCTGCTTTTTCGCCTCTTATTGTACCCAAATCTACCTTAGAAATGCAGATATATACTTAAAACACCTTCTTTTGGGACAAATAATTGGTTTTCGCCCTTGATTTACGGAAGATTATAGCCAAAACATGCATTTTGATAACTTAGCGAACTGAAATCTACATTAAAACTGCAGATAACTACTTAAAAATTCACTTCCTTGAATTGATAATAGGTTTTTCTTTGTCATTTTAAACAGATTCCAGTCAAAATCGGCTTCTTCGATTTATATCGTATCTAAAACCGCATCAAAACTGCAAATATCAGTTTAAACTATCATTTTTTGATACAAACAGTTATATATTCATGTCAATATCTTTCAAATTCTAGTCAAAATCGGCGTCTTTGGGCATTTTAGTAACGAAAACCTTAATAAACTATTAGATTTCGACGTAAGGCAACCTTTCTGAGTCAAATAGTTGCCGATTTCGATAAAATCTTAGTCAGAATCTGCTTTTTCGCCTCTTATTGTACCCAAATCTACCTTAGAAATGCAGATATATACTTAAAACACCTTCTTTTGGGACAAATAATTGGTTTTCGCCCTTGATTTACTGAAGATTATAGCCAAAACATGCATTTTCATTACTTAGCGAACTGAAATCTACATTAAAACTGCAGATAACTACTTAAAAATTCACTTCCTTGAATTGATAATAGGTTTTTCTTTGTCATTTTAAACAGATTCCAGTCAAAATCGGCTTCTTCGATTCATATCGTATCTAAAACCGCATCAAAACTGCAAATATCAGTTTAAACTATCATTTTTTGATACAAACAGTTATATATTCATGTCAATATCTTTCAAATTCTAGTCAAAATCGGCGTCTTTGGGCATTTTAGTAACGAAAACCTTAATAAACTATTAGATTTCGACGTAGGGCAACCTTTCTGAGTCAAATAGTTGTCGATTTCGATAAAATCTTAGTCAGAATCTGCTTTTTCGCCTCTTATTGTACCCAAATCTACCTTAGAAATGCAGATATATACTTAAAACACCTTCTTTTGGGACAAATAATTGGTTTTCGCCCTTAATTTACGGAAGATTATAGCCAAAACATGCATTTTCATAACTTAGCGAACTGAAATCTACATTAAAACTGCAGATACCTACTTAAAAATTCACTTCCTTGAATTGATAATAGGTTTTTCTTTGTCATTTTAAACAGATTCCAGTCAAAATCGGCTTCTTCGACTCATATCGTACCTAAAACCGCATCAAAACTGCAAATATCAGTTTAAGCTATCATTTTTTGATACAAACAGTTATATATTCATGTCAATATCTTTCAAATTCTAGTCAAAATCGGCGTCTTTGGGCATTTTAGTAACGAAAACCTTAATAAACTATTAGATTTCGACGTAAGGCAACCTTTCTGAGTCAAATAGTTGCCGATTTCGATAAAATCTTAGTCAGAATCTGCTTTTTCGCCTCTTATTGTACCCAAATCTACCTTAGAAATGCAGATATATACTTAAAACACCTTCTTTTGGGACAAATAATTGGTTTTCGCCCTTGATTTAGGGAAGATTATAGCCAAAACATGCATTTTCATAACTTAGCGGACTGAAATCTACATTAAAACTGCAGATAACTACTTCAAAATTCACTTCCTTGAATTGAAAATAGGTTTTTCTTTGTCATTTTAAACAGATTCCAGTCAAAATCGGCTTCTTCGATTCATATCGTATCTAAAACCGCATCAAAACTGCAAATATCAGTTTAAACTATCATTTTTTGATACAAACAGTTATATATTCATGTCAATATCTTTCAAATTCTAATCAAAATCGGCGTCTTCGGGCATTTTAGTAACGAAAACCTTAATAAACTATTAGATTTCGACGTAAGGCAACCTTTCTGAGTCAAATAGTTGCCGATTTCGATAAAATCTTAGTCAGAATCTGCTTTTTCGCCTCTTATTGTACCCAAATCTACCTTAGAAATGCAGATATATACTTAAAACACCTTCTTTTGGGACAAATAATTGGTTTTCGCCCTTGATTTACGGAAGATTATAGCCAAAACATGCATTTTGATAACTTAGCGAACTGAAATCTACATTAAAACTGCAGATAACTACTTAAAAATTCACTTCCTTGAATTGATAATAGGTTTTTCTTTGTCATTTTAAACAGATTCCAGTCAAAATCGGCTTCTTCGATTTATATCGTATCTAAAACCGCATCAAAACTGCAAATATCAGTTTAAACTATCATTTTTTGATACAAACAGTTATATATTCATGTCAATATCTTTCAAATTCTAGTCAAAATCGGCGTCTTTGGGCATTTTAGTAACGAAAACCTTAATAAACTATTAGATTTCGACGTAAGGCAACCTTTCTGAGTCAAATAGTTGCCGATTTCGATAAAATCTTAGTCAGAATCTGCTTTTTCGCCTCTTATTGTACCCAAATCTACCTTAGAAATGCAGATATATACTTAAAACACCTTCTTTTGGGACAAATAATTGGTTTTCGCCCTTGATTTACTGAAGATTATAGCCAAAACATGCATTTTCATTACTTAGCGAACTGAAATCTACATTAAAACTGCAGATAACTACTTAAAAATTCACTTCCTTGAATTGATAATAGGTTTTTCTTTGTCATTTTAAACAGATTCCAGTCAAAATCGGCTTCTTCGATTCATATCGTATCTAAAACCGCATCAAAACTGCAAATATCAGTTTAAACTATCATTTTTTGATACAAACAGTTATATATTCATGTCAATATCTTTCAAATTCTAGTCAAAATCGGCGTCTTTGGGCATTTTAGTAACGAAAACCTTAATAAACTATTAGATTTCGACGTAGGGCAACCTTTCTGAGTCAAATAGTTGTCGATTTCGATAAAATCTTAGTCAGAATCTGCTTTTTCGCCTCTTATTGTACCCAAATCTACCTTAGAAATGCAGATATATACTTAAAACACCTTCTTTTGGGACAAATAATTGGTTTTCGCCCTTAATTTACGGAAGATTATAGCCAAAACATGCATTTTCATAACTTAGCGAACTGAAATCTACATTAAAACTGCAGATACCTACTTAAAAATTCACTTCCTTGAATTGATAATAGGTTTTTCTTTGTCATTTTAAACAGATTCCAGTCAAAATCGGCTTCTTCGACTCATATCGTACCTAAAACCGCATCAAAACTGCAAATATCAGTTTAAGCTATCATTTTTTGATACAAACAGTTATATATTCATGTCAATATCTTTCAAATTCTAGTCAAAATCGGCGTCTTTGGGCATTTTAGTAACGAAAACCTTAATAAACTATTAGATTTCGACGTAAGGCAACCTTTCTGAGTCAAATAGTTGCCGATTTCGATAAAATCTTAGTCAGAATCTGCTTTTTCGCCTCTTATTGTACCCAAATCTACCTTAGAAATGCAGATATATACTTAAAACACCTTCTTTTGGGACAAATAATTGGTTTTCGCCCTTGATTTAGGGAAGATTATAGCCAAAACATGCATTTTCATAACTTAGCGGACTGAAATCTACATTAAAACTGCAGATAACTACTTCAAAATTCACTTCCTTGAATTGAAAATAGGTTTTTCTTTGTCATTTTAAACAGATTCCAGTCAAAATCGGCTTCTTCGATTCATATCGTATCTAAAACCGCATCAAAACTGCAAATATCAGTTTAAACTATCATTTTTTGATACAAACAGTTAAATATTCATGTCAATATCTTTCAAATTCTAGTGAAAATCGGCGCCTTTGGGCATTTTAGTAACGAAAACCTTAATAAACTATTAGATTTCGACGTAAGGCAACCTTTCTGAGTCAAATAGTTGCCGATTTCGATAAAATCTTAGTCAGAATCTGCTTTTTCGCCTCTTATTGTACCCAAATCTACCTTAGAAATGCAGATATATACTTAAAACACCTCCTTTTGGGACAAATAATTGGTTTTCGCCCTTTATTTACGGAAGATTATAGCCAAAACATGCATTTTCATAACTTAGCGAACTGAAATCTACATTAAAACTGCAGATAACTACTTAAAAATTCACTTCCTTGAATTGATAATAGGTTTTTCTTTGTCATTTTAAACAGATTCCAGTCAAAATCGGCTTCTTCGATTTATATCGTATCTAAAACCGCATCAAAACTGCAAATATCAGTTTAAACTATCATTTTTTGATACAAACAGTTATATATTCATGTCAATATCTTTCAAATTCTAGTCAAAATCGGCGTCTTCGGGCATTTTAGTAACGAAAACCTTAATAAACTATTAGATTTCGACGTAAGGCAACCTTTCTGAGTCAAATAGTTGCCGATTTCGATAAAATCTTAGTCAGAATCTGCTTTTTCGCCTCTTATTGTACCCAAATCTACCTTAGAAATGCAGATATATACTTAAAACACCTTCTTTTGGGACAAATAATTGGTTTTCGCCCTTGATTTACGGAAGATTATAGCCAAAACATGCATTTTGATAACTTAGCGAACTGAAATCTACATTAAAACTGCAGATAACTACTTAGAAATTCACTTCCTTGAATTGATAATAGGTTTTTCTTTGTCATTTTAAACAGATTCCAGTCAAAATCGGCTTCTTCGATTCATATCGTATCTAAAACCGCATCAAAACTGCAAATATCAGTTTAAACTATCATTTTTTGATACAAACAGTTATATATTCATGTCAATATCTTTCAAATTCTAGTCAAAATCGGCGTCTTTGGGCATTTTAGTAACGAAAACCTTAATAAACTATTAGATTTCGACGTAAGGCAACCTTTCTGAGTCAAATAGTTGCCGATTTCGATAAAATCTTAGTCAGAATCTGCTTTTTCGCCTCTTATTGTACCCAAATCTACCTTAGAAATGCAGATATATACTTAAAACACCTTCTTTTGGGACAAATAATTGGTTTTCGCCCTTGATTTACGGAAGATTATAGCCAAAACATGCATTTTCATAATTTAGCGAACTGAAATCTACATTAAAACTGCAGACAACTACTTAAAAATTCACTACCTTGAATTGATAATAGGTTTTTCTTTGTCATTTTAAACAGATTCCAGTCAAAATCGGCTTCTTCGATTCATATCGTATCTAAAACCGCATCAAAACTGCAAATATCAGTTTAAACTATCATTTTTTGATACAAACAGTTATATATTCATGTCAATATCTTTCAAATTCTAGTCAAAATCGGCGTCTTTGGGCATTTTAGTAACGAAAACCTTAATAAACTATTAGATTTCGACGTAAGGCAACCTTTCTGAGTCAAATAGTTGCCGATTTCGATAAAATCTTAGTCAGAATCTGCTTTTTCGCCTCTTATTGTACCCAAATCTACCTTAGAAATGCAGATATATACTTAAAACACCTTCTTTTGGGACAAATAATTGGTTTTCGCCCTTGATTTAGGGAAGATTATAGCCAAAACATGCATTTTCATAACTTAGCGAACTGAAATCTACATTAAAAGTGCAGATAACTACTTAAAAATTCACTTCCTTGAATTGATAATAGGTTTTTCTTTGTCATTTTAAACAGATTCCAGTCAAAATCGGCTTCTTCGATTCATATCGTATCTAAAACCGCATCAAAACTGCAAATATCAGTTTAAACTATCATTTTTTGATACAAACAGTGATATATTCATGTCAATATCTTTCAAATTCTAGTCAAAATCGGCGTCTTTGGGCATTTTAGTAACGAAAACCTTAATAAACTATTAGATTTCGACGTAAGGCAACCTTTCTGAGTCAAATAGTTGCCGATTTCGATAAAATCTTAGTCAGAATCTGCTTTTTCGCCTCTTATTGTACCCAAATCTACCTTAGAAATGCAGATATATACTTAAAACACCATCTTTTGGGACAAATAATTGGTTTTCGCCCTCGATTTACGGAAGATTATAGCCAAAGCATGCATTTTCATAACTTAGCGAACTGAAATCTACATTAAAACTGCAGATAACTACTTAAAAATTCACTTCCTTGAATTGATAATAGGTTTTTCTTTGTCATTTTAAACAGATTCCAGTCAAAATCGGCTTCTTCGATTCATATCGTATCTAAAACCGCATCAAAACTGCAAATATCAGTTTAAACTATCATTTTTTGATACAAACAGTTATATATTCATGTCAATATCTTTCAAATTCTAGTCAAAATCGGCGTCTTTGGGCATTTTAGTAACGAAAACCTTAATAAACTATTAGATTTCGACGTAAGGCAACCTTTCTGAGTCAAATAGTTGCCGATTTCGATAAAATCTTAGTCAGAATCTGCTTTTTCGCCTCTTATTGTACCCAAATCTACCTTAGAAATGCAGATATATACTTAAAACACCTTCTTTTGGGACAAATAATTGGTTTTCGCCATTGATTTACGGAAGATTATAGCCAAAACATGCATTTTCATAATTTAGCGAACTGAAATCTACATTAAAACTGCAGATAACTACTTAAAAAATCACTTCCTTGAATTGATAATAGGTTTTTCTTTGTCATTTTAAACAGATTCCAGTCAAAATCGGCTTCTTCGATTCATATCGTATCTAAAACCGCATCAAAACTGCAAATATCAGTTTAAACTATCATTTTTTGATACAAACAGTTATATATTCATGTCAATATCTTTCAAATTCTAGTCAAAATCGGCGTCTTTGGGCATTTTAGTAACGAAAACCTTAATAAACTATTAGATTTCGACGTAAGGCAACCTTTCTGAGTCAAATAGTTGCCGATTTCGATAAAATCTTAGTCAGAATCTGCTTTTTCGCCTCTTATTGTACCCAAATCTACCTTAGAAATGCAGATATATACTTAAAACACCTTCTTTTGGGACAAATAATTGGTTTTCGCCCTTGATTTAGGGAAGATTATAGTCAAAACATGCATTTTCATAACTTAGCGAACTACATTAAAACTGCAGATAACTACTTAAAAATTCACTTCCTTGAATTGATAATAGGTTTTTCTTTGTCATTTTAAACAGATTCCAGTCAAAATCGGCTCCTTCGATTCATATCGTATCTAAAACCGCATCAAAACTGCAAATATCAGTTTAAACTATCATTTTTTGATACAAACAGTGATATATTCATGTCAATATCTTTCAAATTCTAGTCAAAATCGGCGTCTTTGGGCATTTTAGTAACGAAAACCTTAATAAACTATTAGATTTCGACGTAAGGCAACCTTTCTGAGTCAAATAGTTGCCGATTTCGATAAAATCTTAGTCAGAATCTGCTTTTTCGTCTCTTATTGTACCCAAATCTACCTTAGAAATGCAGATATATACTTAAAACACCATCTTTTGGGACAAATAATTGGTTTTCGCCCTCGATTTACGGAAGATTATAGCCAAAGCATGCATTTTCATAACTTAGCGAACTGAAATCTACATTAAAACTGCAGATAACTACTTAAAAATTCACTTCCTTGAATTGATAATAGGTTTTTCTTTGTCATTTTAAACAGATTCCAGTCAAAATCGGCTTATTCGATTCATATCGTATCTAAAACCGCATCAAAACTGCAAATATCAGTTTAAACTATCATTTTTTGATACAAACAGCTATATATTCATGTCAATATCTTTCAAATTCTAGTCAAAATCGGCGTCTTTGGGCATTTTAGTAACGAAAACCTTAATAAACTATTAGATTTGGACGTAAGGCAACCTTTCTGAGTCAAATAGTTGCCGATTTCGATAAAATCTTAGTCAGAATCTGCTTTTTCGCCTCTTATTGTACCCAAATCTACCTTAGAAATGCAGATATATACTTAAAACACCATCTTTTGGGACAAATAATTGGTTTTCGCCCTCGATTTACGGAAGATTATAGCCAAAGCATGCATTTTCATAACTTAGCGAACTGAAATCTACATTAAAACTGCAGATAACTACTTAAAAATTCACTTCCTTGAATTGATAATAGGTTTTTCTTTGTCATTTTAAACAGATTCCAGTCAAAATCGGCTTCTTCGACTCATATCGTACCTAAAACCGCATCAAAACTGCAAATATCAGTTTAAACTATCATTTTTTGATACAAACAGTTATATATTCATGTCAATATCTTTCAAATTCTAGTCAAAATCGGCGTCTTTGGGCATTTTAGTAACGAAAGCCTTAATAAACTATTAGATTTCGACGTAAGGCAACCTTTCTGAGTCAAATAGTTGCCGATTTCGATAAAATCTTAGTCAGAATCTGCTTTTTCGCCTCTTATTGTACCCAAATCTACCTTAGAAATGCAGATATATACTTAAAACACCTTCTTTTGGGACAAATAATTGGTTTTCGCCCTTGATTTACGGAAGATTATAGCCAAAACATGCATCTTCATAACTTAGCGAACTGAAATCTACATTAAAACTGCAGATAACTACTTAAAAATTCACTTCCTTGAATTGATAATAGGTTTTTCTTTGTCATTTTAAACAGATTCCAGTGAAAATCGGCTTCTTCGACTCATATCGTACCTAAAACCGCATCAAAACTGCAAATATCAGTTGAAACTCTCATTTTTTGATACAAACAGTTATATATTCATGTCAATATCTTTCAAATTCTAATCAAAATCGGCGTCTTTGGGCATTTTAGTAACGAAAACCTTAATAAACTATTAGATTTCGACGTAAGGCAACCTTTCTGAGTCAAATAGTTGCCGATTTCGATAAAATCTTAGTCAAAATCTGCTTTTTCGCCTCTTATTGTACCCAAATCTACCTTAGAAATGCAGATATATACTTAAAACACCTTCTTTTGGGACAAATAATTGGTTTTCGCCCTTGATTTACGGAAGATTATAGCCAAAACATGCATTTTCATAACTTAGCGAACTGAAATCTACATTAAAACTCCAGATAACTACTTAAAAATTCACTTCCTTGAATTGATAATAAATTTTTCTTTGTCATTTTAAATAGATTCCAGTCAAAATCGGCTTCTTCGACTCATATCGTACCTAAAACCGCATCAAAACTGCAAATATCAGTTTAAACTATCATTTTTTGATACAAACAGTTATATATTCATGTCAATATCTTTCAAATTCTAGTCAAAATCGGCGTCTTTGGGCATTTTAGTAACGAAAACCTTAATAAACTATTAGATTTCGACGTAAGGCAACCTTTCTGAGTCAAATAGTTGCCGATTTCGATAAAATCTTAGTCAGAATCTGCTTTTTCGCCTCTTATTGTACCCAAATCTACCTTAGAAATGCAGATATATACTTAAAACACCTTCTTTTGGGACAAATAATTGGTTTTCGCCCTTGATTTATGGAAGATTATAGCCAAAACATGCATTTTCATAACTTAGCGAACTGAAATCTACATTAAAACTGCAGATAACTACTTAAAAATTCACTTCCTTGAATTGATAATAGGTTTTTCTTTGTCATTTTAAACAGATTCCAGTCAAAATCGGCTTCTTCGACTCATATCGTACCTAAAACCGCATCAAAACTGCAAATATTCATGTCAATATCTTTCAAATTCTAGTCAAAATCGGCGTCTTTGGGCATTTTAGTAACGAAAACCTTAATAAACTATTAGATTTCGACGTAAGGCAACCATTCTGAGTCAAATAGTTGCCGATTTCGATTAAATCTTAGTCAGAATCTGCTTTTTCGCCTCTTATTGTACCCAAATCTACCTTAGAAATGCAGATATATACTTAAAGCACCTTCTTTCGGGACAAATAATTGGTTTTCGCCCTTGATTTACGGAAGATTATAGCCAAAACATGCATTTTCATAATTTAGCGAACTGAAATCTACATTAAAACTGCAGATAACTACTTAAAAATTCACTTCCTTGAATTGATAATAGTTTTTTTTTTGTCATTTTAAACAGATTCCAGTCAAAATCGGCTTCTTCGATTCATATCGTATCTAAAACCGCATCAAAACTGCAAATATCAGTTTAAACTATCATTTTTTGATACAAACAGTTATATATTCATGTCAATATCTTTCAAATTCTAGTCAAAATCGGCGTCTTTGGGCATTTTAGTAACGAAAGCCTTAATAAACTATTAGATTTCGACGTAAGGCAACCTTTCTGAGTCAAATAGTTGCCGATTTCGATAAAATCTTAGTCAGAATCTGCTTTTTCGCCTCTTATTGTACCCAAATCTACCTTAGAAATGCAGATATATACTTAAAACACCTTCTTTTGGGACAAATAATTGGTTTTCGCCCTTGATTTACGGAAGATTATAGCCAAAACATGCATCTTCATAACTTAGCGAACTGAAATCTACATTAAAACTGCGGATAACTACTTAAAAATTCACTTCCTTGAATTGATAATAGGTTTTTCTTTGTCATTTTAAACAGATTCCAGTGAAAATCGGCTTCTTCGACTCATATCGTACCTAAAACCGCATCAAAACTGCAAATATCAGTTGAAACTCTCATTTTTTGATACAAACAGTTATATATTCATGTCAATATCTTTCAAATTCTAATCAAAATCGGCGTCTTTGGGCATTTTAGTAACGAAAACCTTAATAAACTATTAGATTTCGACGTAAGGCAACCTTTCTGAGTCAAATAGTTGCCGATTTCGATAAAATCTTAGTCAAAATCTGCTTTTTCGCCTCTTATTGTACCCAAATCTACCTTAGAAATGCAGATATATACTTAAAACACCTTCTTTTGGGACAAATAATTGGTTTTCGCCCTTGATTTACGGAAGATTATAGCCAAAACATGCATTTTCATAACTTAGCGAACTGAAATCTACATTAAAACTCCAGATAACTACTTAAAAATTCACTTCCTTGAATTGATAATAGGTTTTTCTTTGTCATTTTAAATAGATTCCAGTCAAAATCGGCTTCTTCGACTCATATCGTACCTAAAACCGCATCAAAACTGCAAATATCAGTTTAAACTATCATTTTTTGATACAAACAGTTATATATTCATGTCAATATCTTTCAAATTCTAGTCAAAATCGGCGTCTTTGGGCATTTTAGTAACGAAAACCTTAATAAACTATTAGATTTCGACGTAAGGCAACCTTTCTGAGTCAAATAGTTGCCGATTTCGATAAAATCTTAGTCAGAATCTGCTTTTTCGCCTCTTATTGTACCCAAATCTACCTTAGAAATGCAGATATATACTTAAAACACCTCCTTTTGGGACAAATAATTGGTTTTCGCCCTTGATTTACGGAAGATTATAGCCAAAACATGCATTTTCATAACTTAGCGAACTGAAATCTACATTAAAACTGCAGATAACTACTTAAAAATTCACTTCCTTGAATTGATAATAGGTTTTTCTTTGTCATTTTAAACAGATTCCAGTCAAAATCGGCTTCTTCGACTCATATCGTACCTAAAACCGCATCAAAACTGCAAATATTCATGTCAATATCTTTCAAATTCTAGTCAAAATCGGCGTCTTTGGGCATTTTAGTAACGAAAACCTTAATAAACTATTAGATTTCGACGTAAGGCAACCATTCTGAGTCAAATAGTTGCCGATTTCGATTAAATCTTAGTCAGAATCTGCTTTTTCGCCTCTTATTGTACCCAAATCTACCTTAGAAATGCAGATATATACTTAAAGCACCTTCTTTCGGGACAAATAATTGGTTTTCGCCCTTGATTTACGGAAGATTATAGCCAAAACATGCATTTTCATAATTTAGCGAACTGAAATCTACATTAAAACTGCAGATAACTACTTAAAAATTCACTTCCTTGAATTGATAATAGTTTTTTTTTTGTCATTTTAAACAGATTCCAGTCAAAATCGGCTTCTTCGATTCATATCGTATCTAAAACCGCATCAAAACTGCAAATATCAGTTTAAACTATCATTTTTTGATACAAACAGTTATATATTCATGTCAATATCTTTCAAATTCTAGTCAAAATCGGCGTCTTTGGGCATTTTAGTAACGAAAGCCTTAATAAACTATTAGATTTCGACGTAAGGCAACCTTTCTGAGTCAAATAGTTGCCGATTTCGATAAAATCTTAGTCAGAATCTGCTTTTTCGCCTCTTATTGTACCCAAATCTACCTTAG
Source organism: Cylas formicarius (assembly GCF_029955315.1). Lineage (NCBI taxonomy): Eukaryota > Metazoa > Arthropoda > Insecta > Coleoptera > Brentidae > Cylas > Cylas formicarius. The sequence continues at coordinate 656,551 of NW_026844319.1, forward strand.
AAATGCAGATATATACTTAAAACACCTTCTTTTGCGACAAATAATTGGTTTTCGCCCTTGATTTACGGAAGATTATAGCCAAAACATGCATCTTCATAACTTAGCGAACTGAAATCTACATTAAAACTGCGGATAACTACTTAAAAATTCACTTCCTTGAATTGATAATAGGTTTTTCTTTGTCATTTTAAACAGATTCCAGTCAAAATCGGCTTCTTCGACTCATATCGTACCTAAAACCGCATCAAAACTGCAAATATCAGTTTAAACTATCATTTTTTGATACAAACAGTTATATATTCATGTCAATATCTTTCAAATTCTAGTCAAAATCGGCGTCTTTGGGCATTTTAGTAACGAAAGCCTTAATAAACTATTAGATTTCGACGTAAGGCAACCTTTCTGAGTCAAATAGTTGCCGATTTCGATAAAATCTTAGTCAGAATCTGCTTTTTCGCCTCTTATTGTACCCAAATCTACCTTAGAAATGCAGATATATACTTAAAACACCTTCTTTTGCGACAAATAATTGGTTTTCGCCCTTGATTTACGGAAGATTATAGCCAAAACATGCATTTTCATAACTTAGCGAACTGAAATCTACATTAAAACTGCAGATAACTACTTGAAAATTCACTTCCTTGAATTGATAATAGGTTTTTCTTTGTCATTTTAAACAGATTCCAGTCAAAATCGGCTTCTTCGACTCATATCGTACCTAAAACCGCATCAAAACTGCAAATATCAGTTTAAACTATCATTTTTTGATACAAACAGTTATATATTCATGTCAATATCTTTCAAATTCTAGTCAAAATCGGCGTCTTTGGGCATTTTAGTAACGAAAACCTTAATAAACTATTATATTTCGACGTAAGGCAACCTTTCTGAGTCAAATAGTTGCCGATTTCGATAAAATCTTAGTCAGAATCTGCTTTTTCGCCTCTTATTGTACCCAAATCTACCTTAGAAATGCAGATATATACTTAAAACACCTTCTTTTGGGACAAATAATTGGTTTTCGCCCTTGATTTACGGAAGATTATAGCCAAAACATGCATTTTCATAACTTAGCGAACTGAAATCTACATTAAAACTGCAGATAACTACTTAAAAATTCACTTCCTTGAATTGATAATAGGTTTTGAATCTACATTAAAACTGCAGATAACTACTTAAAAATTCACTTCCTTGAATTGATAATAGGTTTTTCTTTGTCATTTTAAACAGATTCCAGTCAAAATCGGCTTCTTCGACTCATATCGTACCTAAAACCGCATCAAAACTGCAAATATCAGTTTAAACTATCATTTTTTGATACAAACAGTTATATATTCATGTCAATATCTTTCAAATTCTAGTCAAAATCGGCGTCTTTGGGCATTTTAGTAACGAAAACCTTAATAAACTATTATATTTCGACGTAAGGCAACCTTTCTGAGTCAAATAGTTGCCGATTTCGATAAAATCTTAGTCAGAATCTGCTTTTTCGCCTCTTATTGTACCCAAATCTACCTTAGAAATGCAGATATATACTTAAAACACCTTCTTTTGGGACAAATAATTGGTTTTCGCCCTTGATTTACGGAAGATTATAGCCAAAACATGCATTTTCATAACTTAGCGAACTGAAATCTACATTAAAACTGCAGATAACTACTTAAAAATTCACTTCCTTGAATTGATAATAGGTTTTGAATCTACATTAAAACTGCAGATAACTACTTAAAAATTCACTTCCTTGAATTGATAATAGGTTTTTCTTTGTCATTTTAAACAGATTCCAGTCAAAATCGGCTTCTTCGACTCATATCGTACCTAAAACCGCATCAAAACTGCAAATATCAGTTTAAACTATCATTTTTTGATACAAACAGTTATATATTCATGTCAATATCTTTCAAATTCTAGTCAAAATCGGCGTCTTTGGGCATTTTAGTAACGAAAACCTTAATAAACTATTAGATTTCGACGTAAGGCAACCTTTCTGAGTCAAATAGTTGCCGATTTCGATAAAATCTTAGTCAGAATCTGCTTTTTCGCCTCTTATTGTACCCAAATCTACCTTAGAAATGCAGATATATACTTAAAGCACCTTCTTTCGGGACAAATAATTGGTTTTCGCCCTTGATTTACGGAAGATTATAGCCAAAACATGCATTTTCATAACTTAGCGAACTGAAATCTACATTAAAACTGCAGATAACTACTTAAAAATTCACTTCCTTGAATTGATAATAGGTTTTTCTTTGTCATTTTAAACAGATTCCAGTCAAAATCGGCTTCTTCGACTCATATCGTACCTAAAACCGCATCAAAACTGCAAATATTCATGTCAATATCTTTCAAATTCTAGTCAAAATCGGCGTCTTTGGGCATTTTAGTAACGAAAACCTTAATAAACTATTAGATTTCGACGTAAGGCAACCATTCTGAGTCAAATAGTTGCCGATTTCGATTAAATCTTAGTCAGAATCTGCTTTTTCGCCTCTTATTGTACCCAAATCTACCTTAGAAATGCAGATATATACTTAAAGCACCTTCTTTCGGGACAAATAATTGGTTTTCGCCCTTGATTTACGGAAGATTATAGCCAAAACATGCATTTTCATAATTTAGCGAACTGAAATCTACATTAAAACTGCAGATAACTACTTAAAAATTCACTTCCTTGAATTGATAATAGTTTTTTTTTTGTCATTTTAAACAGATTCCAGTCAAAATCGGCTTCTTCGATTCATATCGTATCTAAAACCGCATCAAAACTGCAAATATCAGTTTAAACTATCATTTTTTGATACAAACAGTTATATATTCATGTCAATATCTTTCAAATTCTAGTCAAAATCGGCGTCTTTGGGCATTTTAGTAACGAAAGCCTTAATAAACTATTAGATTTCGACGTAAGGCAACCTTTCTGAGTCAAATAGTTGCCGATTTCGATAAAATCTTAGTCAAAATCTGCTTTTTCGCCTCTTATTGTACCCAAATCTACCTTAGAAATGCAGATATATACTTAAAACACCTTCTTTTGGGACAAATAATTGGTTTTCGCCCTTGATTTACGGAAGATTATAGCCAAAACATGCATTTTCATAACTTAGCGAACTGAAATCTACATTAAAACTCCAGATAACTACTTAAAAATTCACTTCCTTGAATTGATAATAGGTTTTTCTTTGTCATTTTAAATAGATTCCAGTCAAAATCGGCTTCTTCGACTCATATCGTACCTAAAACCGCATCAAAACTGCAAATATCAGTTTAAACTATCATTTTTTGATACAAACAGTTATATATTCATGTCAATATCTTTCAAATTCTAGTCAAAATCGGCGTCTTTGGGCATTTTAGTAACGAAAACCTTAATAAACTATTAGATTTCGACGTAAGGCAACCTTTCTGAGTCAAATAGTTGCCGATTTCGATAAAATCTTAGTCAGAATCTGCTTTTTCGCCTCTTATTGTACCCAAATCTACCTTAGAAATGCAGATATATACTTAAAACACCTCCTTTTGGGACAAATAATTGGTTTTCGCCCTTGATTTACGGAAGATTATAGCCAAAACATGCATTTTCATAACTTAGCGAACTGAAATCTACATTAAAACTGCAGATAACTACTTAAAAATTCACTTCCTTGAATTGATAATAGGTTTTTCTTTGTCATTTTAAACAGATTCCAGTCAAAATCGGCTTCTTCGACTCATATCGTACCTAAAACCGCATCAAAACTGCAAATATTCATGTCAATATCTTTCAAATTCTAGTCAAAATCGGCGTCTTTGGGCATTTTAGTAACGAAAACCTTAATAAACTATTAGATTTCGACGTAAGGCAACCATTCTGAGTCAAATAGTTGCCGATTTCGATTAAATCTTAGTCAGAATCTGCTTTTTCGCCTCTTATTGTACCCAAATCTACCTTAGAAATGCAGATATATACTTAAAGCACCTTCTTTCGGGACAAATAATTGGTTTTCGCCCTTGATTTACGGAAGATTATAGCCAAAACATGCATTTTCATAATTTAGCGAACTGAAATCTACATTAAAACTGCAGATAACTACTTAAAAATTCACTTCCTTGAATTGATAATAGTTTTTTTTTTGTCATTTTAAACAGATTCCAGTCAAAATCGGCTTCTTCGATTCATATCGTATCTAAAACCGCATCAAAACTGCAAATATCAGTTTAAACTATCATTTTTTGATACAAACAGTTATATATTCATGTCAATATCTTTCAAATTCTAGTCAAAATCGGCGTCTTTGGGCATTTTAGTAACGAAAGCCTTAATAAACTATTAGATTTCGACGTAAGGCAACCTTTCTGAGTCAAATAGTTGCCGATTTCGATAAAATCTTAGTCAGAATCTGCTTTTTCGCCTCTTATTGTACCCAAATCTACCTTAGAAATGCAGATATATACTTAAAACACCTTCTTTTGCGACAAATAATTGGTTTTCGCCCTTGATTTACGGAAGATTATAGCCAAAACATGCATCTTCATAACTTAGCGAACTGAAATCTACATTAAAACTGCGGATAACTACTTAAAAATTCACTTCCTTGAATTGATAATAGGTTTTTCTTTGTCATTTTAAACAGATTCCAGTCAAAATCGGCTTCTTCGACTCATATCGTACCTAAAACCGCATCAAAACTGCAAATATCAGTTTAAACTATCATTTTTTGATACAAACAGTTATATATTCATGTCAATATCTTTCAAATTCTAGTCAAAATCGGCGTCTTTGGGCATTTTAGTAACGAAAGCCTTAATAAACTATTAGATTTCGACGTAAGGCAACCTTTCTGAGTCAAATAGTTGCCGATTTCGATAAAATCTTAGTCAGAATCTGCTTTTTCGCCTCTTATTGTACCCAAATCTACCTTAGAAATGCAGATATATACTTAAAACACCTTCTTTTGCGACAAATAATTGGTTTTCGCCCTTGATTTACGGAAGATTATAGCCAAAACATGCATTTTCATAACTTAGCGAACTGAAATCTACATTAAAACTGCAGATAACTACTTGAAAATTCACTTCCTTGAATTGATAATAGGTTTTTCTTTGTCATTTTAAACAGATTCCAGTCAAAATCGGCTTCTTCGACTCATATCGTACCTAAAACCGCATCAAAACTGCAAATATCAGTTTAAACTATCATTTTTTGATACAAACAGTTATATATTCATGTCAATATCTTTCAAATTCTAGTCAAAATCGGCGTCTTTGGGCATTTTAGTAACGAAAACCTTAATAAACTATTATATTTCGACGTAAGGCAACCTTTCTGAGTCAAATAGTTGCCGATTTCGATAAAATCTTAGTCAGAATCTGCTTTTTCGCCTCTTATTGTACCCAAATCTACCTTAGAAATGCAGATATATACTTAAAACACCTTCTTTTGGGACAAATAATTGGTTTTCGCCCTTGATTTACGGAAGATTATAGCCAAAACATGCATTTTCATAACTTAGCGAACTGAAATCTACATTAAAACTGCAGATAACTACTTAAAAATTCACTTCCTTGAATTGATAATAGGTTTTGAATCTACATTAAAACTGCAGATAACTACTTAAAAATTCACTTCCTTGAATTGATAATAGGTTTTTCTTTGTCATTTTAAACAGATTCCAGTCAAAATCGGCTTCTTCGACTCATATCGTACCTAAAACCGCATCAAAACTGCAAATATCAGTTTAAACTATCATTTTTTGATACAAACAGTTATATATTCATGTCAATATCTTTCAAATTCTAGTCAAAATCGGCGTCTTTGGGCATTTTAGTAACGAAAACCTTAATAAACTATTATATTTCGACGTAAGGCAACCTTTCTGAGTCAAATAGTTGCCGATTTCGATAAAATCTTAGTCAGAATCTGCTTTTTCGCCTCTTATTGTACCCAAATCTACCTTAGAAATGCAGATATATACTTAAAACACCTTCTTTTGGGACAAATAATTGGTTTTCGCCCTTGATTTACGGAAGATTATAGCCAAAACATGCATTTTCATAACTTAGCGAACTGAAATCTACATTAAAACTGCAGATAACTACTTAAAAATTCACTTCCTTGAATTGATAATAGGTTTTGAATCTACATTAAAACTGCAGATAACTACTTAAAAATTCACTTCCTTGAATTGATAATAGGTTTTTCTTTGTCATTTTAAACAGATTCCAGTCAAAATCGGCTTCTTCGACTCATATCGTACCTAAAACCGCATCAAAACTGCAAATATCAGTTTAAACTATCATTTTTTGATACAGTTATATATTCATGTCAATATCTTTCAAATTCTAGTCAAAATCGGCGTCTTTGGGCATTTTAGTAACGAAAACCTTAATAAACTATTAGATTTCGACGTAAGGCAACCTTTCTGAGTCAAATAGTTGCCGATTTCGATAAAATCTTAGTCAGAATCTGCTTTTTCGCCTCTTATTGTACCCAAATCTACCTTAGAAATGCAGATATATACTTAAAACACCTTCTTTTGGGACAAATAATTGGTTTTCGCCCTTGATTTACGGAAGATTATAGCCAAAACATGCATTTTCATAACTTAGCGAACTGAAATCTACATTAAAACTGCAGATAACTACTTAAAAATTCACTTCCTTGAATTGATAATAGGTTTTTCTTTGTCATTTTAAACAGATTCCAGTCAAAATCGGCTTTTTCGACTCATATCGTACCTAAAACCGCATCAAAACTGCAAATATCAGTTTAAACTATCATTTTTTAATACAAACAGTTATATATTCATGTCAATATCTTTCAAGTTCTAGTCAAAATCGGCGTCTTTAGGCATTTTAGTAACGAAAACCTTAATAAACTATTAGATTTCGACGTAAGGCAACCTTTCTGAGTCAAATAGTTGCCGATTTCGATAAAATCTTAGTCAGAATCTGCTTTTTCGCCTCTTATTGTACCCAAATCTACCTTAGAAATGCAGATATATACTTAAAACACCTTCTTTTGATACAAATAACTGGTTTTCGCCCTTGATTTACTTAAGATTATAGCCAAAACATGCATTTTCATAACTTAGCGAACTGAAATCTACATTAAAACTGCAGATAACTACTTAAAAATTCACTTCCTTGAATTGATAATAGGTTTTTCTTTGTCATTTTAAACAGATTCCAGTCAAAATCGGCTTCTTCGGCTAATATCGTACCTAAAACCGCATCAAAACTGCAAATATCAGTTTAAACTATCATTTTTTGATACAAACAGTTATATATTCATGTCAATATCTTTCAAATTCTAGTCAAAATCGGCGTCTTTGGGCATTTTAGTAACGAAAGCCTTAATAAACTATTAGATTTCGACGTAAGGCAACCTTTCTGAGTCAAATAGTTGAAGATTTCGATAAAATCTTAGTCAGAATCAGCTTTTTCGCCTCTTATTGTACCCAAATCTACCTTAGAAAAGCAGATATATACTTAAAACACCTTCTTTTGGGATAAATAATTGGTTTTCGCCTTTGATTTACGGAAGATCATAGCCAAAACATGCATTTTCATAACTTAGCGAACTGAAATCTACATTAAAACTGCAGATAACTACTTAAAAATTCACTTCCTTGAATTGATAATAGGTTTTTCTTTGTCATTTTAAACAGATTCCAGTCAAAATCGGCTTCTTCGACTCATATCGTACCTAAAACCGCATCAAAACTGCAAATATCAGTTTAAACTATCATTTTTTGATACAAACAGTTATATATTCATGTCAATATCTTTCAAATTCTAGTCAAAATCGGCGTCTTTGGGCATTTTAGTAACGAAAACCTTAATAAACTATTAGATTTCGACGTAAGGCAACCTTTCTGAGTCAAATAGTTGCCGATTTCGATAAAATCTTAGTCAGAATCTGCTTTTTCGCCTCTTATTGTACCCAAATCTACCTTAGAAATGCAGATATATACTTAAAACACCTTCTTTTGGGACAAATAATTGGTTTTCGCCCTTGATTTACGGAAGACTATAGCCAAAACATGCATTTTCATAACTTAGCGAACTGAAATCTACATTAAAACTGCAGATAACTACTTAAAAATTCACTTCCTTGAATTGATAATAGGTTTTTCTTTGTCATTTTAAACAGATTCCAGTCAAAATCGGCTTCTTCGACTCATATCGTACCTAAAACCGCATCAAAACTGCAAATATCAGTTTAAACTATCATTTTTTAATACAAACAGTTATATATTCATGTCAATATCTTTCAAGTTCTAGTCAAAATCGGCGTCTTTGGGCATTTTAGTAACGAAAGCCTTAATAAACTATTAGATTTCGACGTAAGGCAACCTTTCTGAGTCAAATAGTTGCCGATTTCGATAAAATCTTAGTCAGAATCTGCTTTTTCGCCTCTTATTGTACCCAAATCTACCTTAGAAATGCAGATATATACTTAAAACACCTTCTTTTGATACAAATAACTGGTTTTCGCCCTTGATTTACTTAAGATTATAGCCAAAACATGCATTTTCATAACTTAGCGAACTGAAATCTACATTAAAACTGCAGATAACTACTTAAAAATTCACTTCCTTGAATTGATAATAGGTTTTTCTTTGTCATTTTAAACAGATTCCAGTCAAAATCGGCTTCTTCGGCTAATATCGTACCTAAAACCGCATCAAAACTGCAAATATCAGTTTAAACTATCATTTTTTGATACAAACAGTTATATATTCATGTCAATATCTTTCAAATTCTAGTCAAAATTCGGCGTCTTTGGGCATTTTAGTAACGAAAACCTTAATAAACTATTAGATTTCGACGTAAGGCAACCATTCTGAGTCAAATAGTTGCCGATTTCGATAAAATCTTAGTCAGAATCAGCTTTTTCGCCTCTTATTGTACCCAAATCTACCTTAGAAAAGCAGATATATACTTAAAACACCTTCTTTTGGGACAAATAATTGGTTTTCGCCCTTGATTTACGGAAGATTATAGCCAAAACATGCATTTTCATAACTTAGCGAACTGAAATCTACATTAAAACTGCAGATAACTACTTAAAAATTCACTTCCTTGAATTGATAATAGGTTTTTCTTTGTCATTTTAAACAGATTCCAGTCAAAATCGGCTTCTTCGACTCATATCGTACCTAAAACCGCATCAAAACTGCAAATATCAGTTTAAACTATCATTTTTTGATACAAACAGTTATATATTCATGTCAATATCTTTCAAATTCTAGTCAAAATCGGCGTCTTTGGGCATTTTAGTAACGAAAACCTTAATAAACTATTAGATTTCGACGTAAGGCAACCTTTCTGAGTCAAATAGTTGCCGATTTCGATAAAATCTTAGTCAGAATCTGCTTTTTCGCCTCTTATTGTACCCAAATCTACCTTAGAAATGCAGATATATACTTAAAACACCTTCTTTTGGGACAAATAATTGGTTTTCGCCCTTGATTTACGGAAGACTATAGCCAAAACATGCATTTTCATAACTTAGCGAACTGAAATCTACATTAAAACTGCAGATAACTACTTAAAAATTCACTTCCTTGAATTGATAATAGGTTTTTCTTTGTCATTTTAAACAGATTCCAGTCAAAATCGGCTTCTTCGACTCATATCGTACCTAAAACCGCATCAAAACTGCAAATATCAGTTTAAACTATCATTTTTTAATACAAACAGTTATATATTCATGTCAATATCTTTCAAGTTCTAGTCAAAATCGGCGTCTTTAGGCATTTTAGTAACGAAAACCTTAATAAACTATTAGATTTCGACGTAAGGCAACCTTTCTGAGTCAAATAGTTGCCGATTTCGATAAAATCTTAGTCAGAATCTGCTTTTTCGCCTCTTATTGTACCCAAATCTACCTTAGAAATGCAGATATATACTTAAAACACCTTCTTTTGATACAAATAACTGGTTTTCGCCCTTGATTTACTTAAGATTATAGCCAAAACATGCATTTTCATAACTTAGCGAACTGAAATCTACATTAAAACTGCAGATAACTACTTAAAAATTCACTTCCTTGAATTGATAATAGGTTTTTCTTTGTCATTTTAAACAGATTCCAGTCAAAATCGGCTTCTTCGGCTAATATCGTACCTAAAACCGCATCAAAACTGCAAATATCAGTTTAAACTATCATTTTTTGATACAAACAGTTATATATTCATGTCAATATCTTTCAAATTCTAGTCAAAATTCGGCGTCTTTGGGCATTTTAGTAACGAAAACCTTAATAAACTATTAGATTTCGACGTAAGGCAACCATTCTGAGTCAAATAGTTGCCGATTTCGATAAAATCTTAGTCAGAATCAGCTTTTTCGCCTCTTATTGTACCCAAATCTACCTTAGAAAAGCAGATATATACTTAAAACACCTTCTTTTGGGACAAATAATTGGTTTTCGCCCTTGATTTACGGAAGATTATAGCCAAAACATGCATTTTCATAACTTAGCGAACTGAAATCTACATTAAAACTGCAGATAACTACTTAAAAATTCACTTCCTTGAATTGATAATAGGTTTTTCTTTGTCATTTTAAACAGATTCCAGTCAAAATCGGCTTCTTCGACTCATATCGTACCTAAAACCGCATCAAAACTGCAAATATCAGTTTAAACTATCATTTTTTGATACAAACAGTTATATATTCATGTCAATATCTTTCAAATTCTAGTCAAAATCGGCGTCTTTGGGCATTTTAGTAACGAAAACCTTAATAAACTATTAGATTTCGACGTAAGGCAACCTTTCTGAGTCAAATAGTTGCCGATTTCGATAAAATCTTAGTCAGAATCTGCTTTTTCGCCTCTTATTGTACCCAAATCTACCTTAGAAATGCAGATATATACTTAAAACACCTTCTTTTGGGACAAATAATTGGTTTTCGCCCTTGATTTACGGAAGATTATAGCCAAAACATGCATTTTCATAACTTAGCGAACTGAAATCTACATTAAAACTGCAGATAACTACTTAAAAATTCACTTCCTTGAATTGATAATAGGTTTTTCTTTGTCATTTTAAACAGATTCCAGTCAAAATCGGCTTCTTCGACTCATATCGTACCTAAAACCGCATCAAAACTGCAAATATCAGTTTAAACTATCATTTTTTAATACAAACAGTTATATATTCATGTCAATATCTTTCAAGTTCTAGTCAAAATCGGCGTCTTTAGGCATTTTAGTAACGAAAACCTTAATAAACTATTAGATTTCGACGTAAGGCAACCATTCTGAGTCAAATAGTTGCCGATTTCGATAAAATCTTAGTCAGAATCTGCTTTTTCGCCTCTTATTGTACCCAAATCTACCTTAGAAATGCAGATATATACTTAAAACACCTTCTTTTGGGACAAATAACTGGTTTTCGCCCTTGATTTACGGAAGATTATAGCCAAAACATGCATTTTCATAACTTAGCGAACTGAAATCTACATTAAAACTGCAGATAACTACTTAAAAATTCACTTCCTTGAATTGATAATAGGTTTTTCTTTGTCATTTTAAACAGATTCCAGTCAAAATCGGCTTCTTCGACTCATATCGTACCTAAAACCGCATCAAAACTGCAAATATTCATGTCAATATCTTTCAAATTCTAGTCAAAATCGGCGTCTTTGGGCATTTTAGTAACGAAAACCTTAATAAACTATTAGATTTCGACGTAAGGCAACCATTCTGAGTCAAATAGTTGCCGATTTCGATTAAATCTTAGTCAGAATCTGCTTTTTCGCCTCTTATTGTACCCAAATCTACCTTAGAAATGCAGATATATACTTAAAGCACCTTCTTTCGGGACAAATAATTGGTTTTCGCCCTTGATTTACGGAAGATTATAGCCAAAACATGCATTTTCATAATTTAGCGAACTGAAATCTACATTAAAACTGCAGATAACTACTTAAAAATTCACTTCCTTGAATTGATAATAGTTTTTTTTTTGTCATTTTAAACAGATTCCAGTCAAAATCGGCTTCTTCGATTCATATCGTATCTAAAACCGCATCAAAACTGCAAATATCAGTTTAAACTATCATTTTTTGATACAAACAGTTATATATTCATGTCAATATCTTTCAAATTCTAGTCAAAATCGGCGTCTTTGGGCATTTTAGTAACGAAAGCCTTAATAAACTATTAGATTTCGACGTAAGGCAACCTTTCTGAGTCAAATAGTTGCCGATTTCGATAAAATCTTAGTCAGAATCTGCTTTTTCGCCTCTTATTGTACCCAAATCTACCTTAGAAATGCAGATATATACTTAAAACACCTTCTTTTGGGGCAAATAATTGGTTTTCGCCCTTGATTTACGGAAGATTATAGCCAAAACATGCATCTTCATAACTTAGCGAACTGAAATCTACATTAAAACTGCAGATAACTACTTAAAAATTCACTTCCTTGAATTGATAATAGGTTTTTCTTTGTCATTTTAAACAGATTCCAGTGAAAATCGGCTTCTTCGACTCATATCGTACCAAAAACCGCATCAAAACTGCAAATATCAGTTGAAACTCTCATTTTTTGATACAAACAGTTATATATTCATGTCAATATCTTTCAAATTCTAATCAAAATCGGCGTCTTTGGGCATTTTAGTAACGAAAACCTTAATAAACTATTAGATTTCGACGTAAGGCAACCTTTCTGAGTCAAATAGTTGCCGATTTCGATAAAATCTTAGTCAAAATCTGCTTTTTCGCCTCTTATTGTACCCAAATCTACCTTAGAAATGCAGATATATACTTAAAACACCTTCTTTTGGGACAAATAATTGGTTTTCGCCCTTGATTTACGGAAGATTATAGCCAAAACATGCATTTTCATAACTTAGCGAACTGAAATCTACATTAAAACTCCAGATAACTACTTAAAAATTCACTTCCTTGAATTGATAATAGGTTTTTCTTTGTCATTTTAAATAGATTCCAGTCAAAATCGGCTTCTTCGACTCATATCGTACCTAAAACCGCATCAAAACTGCAAATATCAGTTTAAACTATCATTTTTTGATACAAACAGTTATATATTCATGTCAATATCTTTCAAATTCTAGTCAAAATCGGCGTCTTTGGGCATTTTAGTAACGAAAACCTTAATAAACTATTAGATTTCGACGTAAGGCAACCTTTCTGAGTCAAATAGTTGCCGATTTCGATAAAATCTTAGTCAGAATCTGCTTTTTCGCCTCTTATTGTACCCAAATCTACCTTAGAAATGCAGATATATACTTAAAACACCTTCTTTTGGGACAAATAATTGGTTTTCGCCCTTGATTTACGGAAGATTATAGCCAAAACATGCATTTTCATAACTTAGCGAACTGAAATCTACATTAAAACTGCAGATAACTACTTAAAAATTCACTTCCTTGAATTGATAATAGGTTTTTCTTTGTCATTTTAAACAGATTCCAGTCAAAATCGGCTTCTTCGACTCATATCGTACCTAAAACCGCATCAAAACTGCAAATATTCATGTCAATATCTTTCAAATTCTAGTCAAAATCGGCGTCTTTGGGCATTTTAGTAACGAAAACCTTAATAAACTATTAGATTTCGACGTAAGGCAACCATTCTGAGTCAAATAGTTGCCGATTTCGATTAAATCTTAGTCAGAATCTGCTTTTTCGCCTCTTATTGTACCCAAATCTACCTTAGAAATGCAGATATATACTTAAAGCACCTTCTTTCGGGACAAATAATTGGTTTTCGCCCTTGATTTACGGAAGATTATAGCCAAAACATGCATTTTCATAATTTAGCGAAGTGAAATCTACATTAAAACTGCAGATAACTACTTAAAAATTCACTTCCTTGAATTGATAATAGTTTTATTTTTGTCATTTTAAACAGATTCCAGTCAAAATCGGCTTCTTCGATTCATATCGTATCTAAAACCGCATCAAAACCGCAAATATCAGTTTAAACTATCATTTTTTGATACAAACAGTTATATATTCATGTCAATATCTTTCAAATTCTAGTCAAAATCGGCGTCTTTGGGCATTTTAGTAACGAAAGCCTTAATAAACTATTAGATTTCGACGTAAGGCAACCTTTCTGAGTCAAATAGTTGCCGATTTCGATAAAATCTTAGTCAGAATCTGCTTTTTCGCCTCTTATTGTACCCAAATCTACCTTAGAAATGCAGATATATACTTAAAACACCTTCTTTTGGGACAAATAATTGGTTTTCGCCCTTGATTTACGGAAGATTATAGCCAAAACATGCATCTTCATAACTTAGCGAACTGAAATCTACATTAAAACTGCGGATAACTACTTAAAAATTCACTTCCTTGAATTGATAATAGGTTTTTCTTTGTCATTTTAAACAGATTCCAATGAAAATCGGCTTCTTCGACTCATATCGTACCTAAAACCGCATCAAAACTGCAAATATCAGTTGAAACTCTCATTTTTTGATACAAACAGTTATATATTCATGTCAATATCTTTCAAATTCTAATCAAAATCGGCGTCTTTGGGCATTTTAGTAACGAAAACCTTAATAAACTATTAGATTTCGACGTAAGGCAACCTTTCTGAGTCAAATAGTTGCCGATTTCGATAAAATCTTAGTCAAAATCTGCTTTTTCGCCTCTTATTGTACCCAAATCTACCTTAGAAATGCAGATATATACTTAAAACACCTTCTTTTGGGACAAATAATTGGTTTTCGCCCTTGATTTACGGAAGATTATAGCCAAAACATGCATTTTCATAACTTAGCGAACTGAAATCTACATTAAAACTCCAGATAACTACTTAAAAATTCACTTCCTTGAATTGATAATAGGTTTTTCTTTGTCATTTTAAATAGATTCCAGTCAAAATCGGCTTCTTCGACTCATATCGTACCTAAAACCGCATCAAAACTGCAAATATCAGTTTAAACTATCATTTTTTGATACAAACAGTTATATATTCGTGTCAATATCTTTCAAATTCTAGTCAAAATCGGCGTCTTTGGGCATTTTAGTAACGAAAACCTTAATAAACTATTAGATTTCGACGTAAGGCAACCTTTCTGAGTCAAATAGTTGCCGATTTCGATAAAATCTTAGTCAGAATCTGCTTTTTCGCCTCTTATTGTACCCAAATCTACCTTAGAAATGCAGATATATACTTAAAACACCTCCTTTTGGGACAAATAATTGGTTTTCGCCCTTGATTTACGGAAGATTATAGCCAAAACATGCATTTTCATAACTTAGCGAACTGAAATCTACATTAAAACTGCAGATAACTACTTAAAAATTCACTTCCTTGAATTGATAATAGGTTTTTCTTTGTCATTTTAAACAGATTCCAGTCAAAATCGGCTTCTTCGACTCATATCGTACCTAAAACCGCATCAAAACTGCAAATATTCATGTCAATATCTTTCAAATTCTAGTCAAAATCGGCGTCTTTGGGCATTTTAGTAACGAAAACCTTAATAAACTATTAGATTTCGACGTAAGGCAACCATTCTGAGTCAAATAGTTGCCGATTTCGATTAAATCTTAGTCAGAATCTGCTTTTTCGCCTCTTATTGTACCCAAATCTACCTTAGAAATGCAGATATATACTTAAAGCACCTTCTTTCGGGACAAATAATTGGTTTTCGCCCTTGATTTACGGAAGATTATAGCCAAAACATGCATTTTCATAATTTAGCGAACTGAAATCTACATTAAAACTGCAGATAACTACTTAAAAATTCACTTCCTTGAATTGATAATAGTTTTTTTTTGTCACTTTAAACAGATTCCAGTCAAAATCGGCTTCTTCGATTCATATCGTATCTAAAACCGCATCAAAACTGCAAATATCAGTTTAAACTATCATTTTTTGATACAAACAGTTATATATTCATGTCAATATCTTTCAAATTCTAGTCAAAATCGGCGTCTTTGGGCATTTTAGTAACGAAAGCCTTAATAAACTATTAGATTTCGACGTAAGGCAACCTTTCTGAGTCAAATAGTTGCCGATTTCGATAAAATCTTAGTCAGAATCTGCTTTTTCGCCTCTTATTGTACCCAAATCTACCTTAGAAATGCAGATATATACTTAAAACACCTTCTTTTGCGACAAATAATTGGTTTTCGCCCTTGATTTACGGAAGATTATAGCCAAAACATGCATCTTCATAACTTAGCGAACTGAAATCTACATTAAAACTGCAGATAACTACTTAAAAATTCACTTCCTTGAATTGATAATAGGTTTTTCTTTGTCATTTTAAACAGATTCCAGTGAAAATCGGCTTCTTCGACTCATATCGTACCTAAAACCGCATCAAAACTGCAAATATCAGTTTAAACTATCATTTTTTGATACAAACAGTTATATATTCATGTCAATATCTTTCAAATTCTAGTCAAAATCGGCGTCTTTGGGCATTTTAGTAACGAAAGCCTTAATAAACTATTAGATTTCGACGTAAGGCAACCTTTCTGAGTCAAATAGTTGCCGATTTCGATAAAATCTTAGTCAGAATCTGCTTTTTCGCCTCTTATTGTACCCAAATCTACCTTAGAAATGCAGATATATACTTAAAACACCTTCTTTTGGGACAAATAATTGGTTTTCGCCCTTGATTTACGGAAGATTATAGCCAAAACATGCATCTTCATAACTTAGCGAACTGAAATCTACATTAAAACTGCAGATAACTACTTAAAAATTCACTTCCTTGAATTGATAATAGGTTTTTCTTTGTCATTTTAAACAGATTCCAGTGAAAATCGGCTTCTTCGACTCATATCGTACCTAAAACCGCATCAAAACTGCAAATATCAGTTGAAACTCTCATTTTTTGATACAAACAGTTATATGTTCATGTCAATATCTTTCAAATTCTAATCAAAATCGGCGTCTTTGGGCATTTTAGTAACGAAAACCTTAATAAACTATTAGATTTCGACGTAAGGCAACCTTTCTGAGTCAAATAGTTGCCGATTTCGATAAAATCTTAGTCAAAATCTGCTTTTTCGCCTCTTATTGTACCCAAATCTACCTTAGAAATGCAGATATATACTTAAAACACCTTCTTTTGGGACAAATAATTGGTTTTCGCCCTTGATTTACGGAAGATTATAGCCAAAACATGCATTTTCATAACTTAGCGAACTGAAATCTACATTAAAACTCCAGATAACTACTTAAAAA
Organism: Cylas formicarius; assembly: GCF_029955315.1. Classification (NCBI taxonomy): domain Eukaryota; kingdom Metazoa; phylum Arthropoda; class Insecta; order Coleoptera; family Brentidae; genus Cylas; species Cylas formicarius. Next base: position 673,730 of record NW_026844319.1, read on the forward strand.
TTCACTTCCTTGAATTGATAATAGGTTTTTCTTTGTCATTTTAAATAGATTCCAGTCAAAATCGGCTTCTTCAACTCATATCGTACCTAAAACCGCATCAAAACTGCAAATATCAGTTTAAACTATCATTTTTTGATACAAACAGTTATATATTCATGTCAATATCTTTCAAATTCTAGTCAAAATCGGCGTCTTTGGGCATTTTAGTAACGAAAACCTTAATAAACTATTAGATTTCGACGTAAGGCAACCTTTCTGAGTCAAATAGTTGCCGATTTCGATAAAATCTTAGTCAGAATCTGCTTTTTCGCCTCTTATTGTACCCAAATCTACCTTAGAAATGCAGATATATACTTAAAACACCTTCTTTTGGGACAAATAATTGGTTTTCGCCCTTGATTTATGGAAGATTATAGCCAAAACATGCATTTTCATAACTTAGCGAACTGAAATCTACATTAAAACTGCAGATAACTACTTAAAAATTCACTTCCTTGAATTGATAATAGGATTTTCTTTGTCATTTTAAACAGATTCCAGTCAAAATCGGCTTCTTCGACTCATATCGTACCTAAAACCGCATCAAAACTGCAAATATTCATGTCAATATCTTTCAAATTCTAGTCAAAATCGGCGTCTTTGGGCATTTTAGTAACGAAAACCTTAATAAACTATTAGATTTCGACGTAAGGCAACCATTCTGAGTCAAATAGTTGCCGATTTCGATTAAATCTTAGTCAGAATCTGCTTTTTCGCCTCTTATTGTACCCAAATCTACCTTAGAAATGCAGATATATACTTAAAGCACCTTCTTTCGGGACAAATAATTGGTTTTCGCCCTTGATTTACGGAAGATTATAGCCAAAACATGCATTTTCATAATTTAGCGAACTGAAATCTACATTAAAACTGCAGATAACTACTTAAAAATTCACTTCCTTGAATTGATAATAGTTTTTTTTTTGTCATTTTAAACAGATTCCAGTCAAAATCGGCTTCTTCGATTCATATCGTATCTAAAACCGCATCAAAACTGCAAATATCAGTTTAAACTATCATTTTTTGATACAAACAGTTATATATTCATGTCAATATCTTTCAAATTCTAGTCAAAATCGGCGTCTTTGGGCATTTTAGTAACGAAAGCCTTAATAAACTATTAGATTTCGACGTAAGGCAACCTTTCTGAGTCAAATAGTTGCCGATTTCGATAAAATCTTAGTCAGAATCTGCTTTTTCGCCTCTTATTGTACCCAAATCTACCTTAGAAATGCAGATATATACTTAAAACACCTTCTTTTGGGACAAATAATTGGTTTTCGCCCTTGATTTACGGAAGATTATAGCCAAAACATGCATCTTCATAACTTAGCGAACTGAAATCTACATTAAAACTGCGGATAACTACTTAAAAATTCACTTCCTTGAATTGATAATAGGTTTTTCTTTGTCATTTTAAACAGATTCCAGTGAAAATCGGCTTCTTCGACTCATATCGTACCTAAAACCGCATCAAAACTGCAAATATCAGTTGAAACTCTCATTTTTTGATACAAACAGTTATATATTCATGTCAATATCTTTCAAATTCTAATCAAAATCGGCGTCTTTGGGCATTTTAGTAACGAAAACCTTAATAAACTATTAGATTTCGACGTAAGGCAACCTTTCTGAGTCAAATAGTTGCCGATTTCGATAAAATCTTAGTCAGAATCTGCTTTTTCGCCTCTTATTGTACCCAAATCTACCTTAGAAATGCAGATATATACTTAAAACACCTCCTTTTGGGACAAATAATTGGTTTTCGCCCTTGATTTACGGAAGATTATAGCCAAAACATGCATTTTCATAACTTAGCGAACTGAAATCTACATTAAAACTGCAGATAACTACTTAAAAATTCACTTCCTTGAATTGATAATAGGTTTTTCTTTGTCATTTTAAACAGATTCCAGTCAAAATCGGCTTCTTCGACTCATATCGTACCTAAAACCGCATCAAAACTGCAAATATCAGTTTAAACTATCATTTTTTGATACAAACAGTTATATATTCATGTCAATATCTTTCAAATTCTAGTCAAAATCGGCGTCTTTGGGCATTTTAGTAACGAAAACCTTAATAAACTATTAGATTTCGACGTAAGGCAACCTTTCTGAGTCAAATAGTTGCCGATTTCGATAAAATCTTAGTCAGAATCTGCTTTTTCGCCTCTTATTGTACCCAAATCTACCTTAGAAATGCAGATATATACTTAAAACACCTTCTTTTGGGACAAATAATTGGTTTTCGCCCTTGATTTACGGAAGATTATAGCCAAAACATGCATTTTCATAACTTAGCGAACTGAAATCTACATTAAAACTGCAGATAACTACTTAAAAATTCACTTCCTTGAATTGATAATAGGTTTTTCTTTGTCATTTTAAACAGATTCCAGTCAAAATCGGCTTCTTCGACTCATATCGTACCTAAAACCGCATCAAAACTGCAAATATCAGTTTAAACTATCATTTTTTAATACAAACAGTTATATATTCATGTCAATATCTTTCAAGTTCTAGTCAAAATCGGCGTCTTTAGGCATTTTAGTAACGAAAACCTTAATAAACTATTAGATTTCGACGTAAGGCAACCATTCTGAGTCAAATAGTTGCCGATTTCGATAAAATCTTAGTCAGAATCTGCTTTTTCGCCTCTTATTGTACCCAAATCTACCTTAGAAATGCAGATATATACTTAAAACACCTTCTTTTGGGACAAATAACTGGTTTTCGCCCTTGATTTACGGAAGATTATAGCCAAAACATGCATTTTCATAACTTAGCGAACTGAAATCTACATTAAAACTGCAGATAACTACTTAAAAATTCACTTCCTTGAATTGATAATAGGTTTTTCTTTGTCATTTTAAACAGATTCCAGTCAAAATCGGCTTCTTCGACTCATATCGTACCTAAAACCGCATCAAAACTGCAAATATTCATGTCAATATCTTTCAAATTCTAGTCAAAATCGGCGTCTTTGGGCATTTTAGTAACGAAAACCTTAATAAACTATTAGATTTCGACGTAAGGCAACCATTCTGAGTCAAATAGTTGCCGATTTCGATTAAATCTTAGTCAGAATCTGCTTTTTCGCCTCTTATTGTACCCAAATCTACCTTAGAAATGCAGATATATACTTAAAGCACCTTCTTTCGGGACAAATAATTGGTTTTCGCCCTTGATTTACGGAAGATTATAGCCAAAACATGCATTTTCATAATTTAGCGAACTGAAATCTACATTAAAACTGCAGATAACTACTTAAAAATTCACTTCCTTGAATTGATAATAGTTTTTTTTTTGTCATTTTAAACAGATTCCAGTCAAAATCGGCTTCTTCGATTCATATCGTATCTAAAACCGCATCAAAACCGCAAATATCAGTTTAAACTATCATTTTTTGATACAAACAGTTATATATTCATGTCAATATCTTTCAAATTCTAGTCAAAATCGGCGTCTTTGGGCATTTTAGTAACGAAAGCCTTAATAAACTATTAGATTTCGACGTAAGGCAACCTTTCTGAGTCAAATAGTTGCCGATTTCGATAAAATCTTAGTCAGAATCTGCTTTTTCGCCTCTTATTGTACCCAAATCTACCTTAGAAATGCAGATATATACTTAAAACACCTTCTTTTGGGACAAATAATTGGTTTTCGCCCTTGATTTACGGAAGATTATAGCCAAAACATGCATCTTCATAACTTAGCGAACTGAAATCTACATTAAAACTGCGGATAACTACTTAAAAATTCACTTCCTTGAATTGATAATAGGTTTTTCTTTGTCATTTTAAACAGATTCCAATGAAAATCGGCTTCTTCGACTCATATCGTACCTAAAACCGCATCAAAACTGCAAATATCAGTTGAAACTCTCATTTTTTGATACAAACAGTTATATATTCATGTCAATATCTTTCAAATTCTAATCAAAATCGGCGTCTTTGGGCATTTTAGTAACGAAAACCTTAATAAACTATTAGATTTCGACGTAAGGCAACCTTTCTGAGTCAAATAGTTGCCGATTTCGATAAAATCTTAGTCAAAATCTGCTTTTTCGCCTCTTATTGTACCCAAATCTACCTTAGAAATGCAGATATATACTTAAAACACCTTCTTTTGGGACAAATAATTGGTTTTCGCCCTTGATTTACGGAAGATTATAGCCAAAACATGCATTTTCATAACTTAGCGAACTGAAATCTACATTAAAACTCCAGATAACTACTTAAAAATTCACTTCCTTGAATTGATAATAGGTTTTTCTTTGTCATTTTAAATAGATTCCAGTCAAAATCGGCTTCTTCGACTCATATCGTACCTAAAACCGCATCAAAACTGCAAATATCAGTTTAAACTATCATTTTTTGATACAAACAGTTATATATTCGTGTCAATATCTTTCAAATTCTAGTCAAAATCGGCGTCTTTGGGCATTTTAGTAACGAAAACCTTAATAAACTATTAGATTTCGACGTAAGGCAACCTTTCTGAGTCAAATAGTTGCCGATTTCGATAAAATCTTAGTCAGAATCTGCTTTTTCGCCTCTTATTGTACCCAAATCTACCTTAGAAATGCAGATATATACTTAAAACACCTCCTTTTGGGACAAATAATTGGTTTTCGCCCTTGATTTACGGAAGATTATAGCCAAAACATGCATTTTCATAACTTAGCGAACTGAAATCTACATTAAAACTGCAGATAACTACTTAAAAATTCACTTCCTTGAATTGATAATAGGTTTTTCTTTGTCATTTTAAACAGATTCCAGTCAAAATCGGCTTCTTCGACTCATATCGTACCTAAAACCGCATCAAAACTGCAAATATTCATGTCAATATCTTTCAAATTCTAGTCAAAATCGGCGTCTTTGGGCATTTTAGTAACGAAAACCTTAATAAACTATTAGATTTCGACGTAAGGCAACCATTCTGAGTCAAATAGTTGCCGATTTCGATTAAATCTTAGTCAGAATCTGCTTTTTCGCCTCTTATTGTACCCAAATCTACCTTAGAAATGCAGATATATACTTAAAGCACCTTCTTTCGGGACAAATAATTGGTTTTCGCCCTTGATTTACGGAAGATTATAGCCAAAACATGCATTTTCATAATTTAGCGAACTGAAATCTACATTAAAACTGCAGATAACTACTTAAAAATTCACTTCCTTGAATTGATAATAGTTTTTTTTTGTCACTTTAAACAGATTCCAGTCAAAATCGGCTTCTTCGATTCATATCGTATCTAAAACCGCATCAAAACTGCAAATATCAGTTTAAACTATCATTTTTTGATACAAACAGTTATATATTCATGTCAATATCTTTCAAATTCTAGTCAAAATCGGCGTCTTTGGGCATTTTAGTAACGAAAGCCTTAATAAACTATTAGATTTCGACGTAAGGCAACCTTTCTGAGTCAAATAGTTGCCGATTTCGATAAAATCTTAGTCAGAATCTGCTTTTTCGCCTCTTATTGTACCCAAATCTACCTTAGAAATGCAGATATATACTTAAAACACCTTCTTTTGCGACAAATAATTGGTTTTCGCCCTTGATTTACGGAAGATTATAGCCAAAACATGCATCTTCATAACTTAGCGAACTGAAATCTACATTAAAACTGCGGATAACTACTTAAAAATTCACTTCCTTGAATTGATAATAGGTTTTTCTTTGTCATTTTAAACAGATTCCAGTCAAAATCGGCTTCTTCGACTCATATCGTACCTAAAACCGCATCAAAACTGCAAATATCAGTTTAAACTATCATTTTTTGATACAAACAGTTATATATTCATGTCAATATCTTTCAAATTCTAGTCAAAATCGGCGTCTTTGGGCATTTTAGTAACGAAAGCCTTAATAAACTATTAGATTTCGACGTAAGGCAACCTTTCTGAGTCAAATAGTTGCCGATTTCGATAAAATCTTAGTCAGAATCTGCTTTTTCGCCTCTTATTGTACCCAAATCTACCTTAGAAATGCAGATATATACTTAAAACACCTTCTTTTGGGACAAATAATTGGTTTTCGCCCTTGATTTACGGAAGATTATAGCCAAAACATGCATCTTCATAACTTAGCGAACTGAAATCTACATTAAAACTGCAGATAACTACTTAAAAATTCACTTCCTTGAATTGATAATAGGTTTTTCTTTGTCATTTTAAACAGATTCCAGTGAAAATCGGCTTCTTCGACTCATATCGTACCTAAAACCGCATCAAAACTGCAAATATCAGTTGAAACTCTCATTTTTTGATACAAACAGTTATATGTTCATGTCAATATCTTTCAAATTCTAATCAAAATCGGCGTCTTTGGGCATTTTAGTAACGAAAACCTTAATAAACTATTAGATTTCGACGTAAGGCAACCTTTCTGAGTCAAATAGTTGCCGATTTCGATAAAATCTTAGTCAAAATCTGCTTTTTCGCCTCTTATTGTACCCAAATCTACCTTAGAAATGCAGATATATACTTAAAACACCTTCTTTTGGGACAAATAATTGGTTTTCGCCCTTGATTTACGGAAGATTATAGCCAAAACATGCATTTTCATAACTTAGCGAACTGAAATCTACATTAAAACTCCAGATAACTACTTAAAAATTCACTTCCTTGAATTGATAATAGGTTTTTCTTTGTCATTTTAAATAGATTCCAGTCAAAATCGGCTTCTTCAACTCATATCGTACCTAAAACCGCATCAAAACTGCAAATATCAGTTTAAACTATCATTTTTTGATACAAACAGTTATATATTCATGTCAATATCTTTCAAATTCTAGTCAAAATCGGCGTCTTTGGGCATTTTAGTAACGAAAACCTTAATAAACTATTAGATTTCGACGTAAGGCAACCTTTCTGAGTCAAATAGTTGCCGATTTCGATAAAATCTTAGTCAGAATCTGCTTTTTCGCCTCTTATTGTACCCAAATCTACCTTAGAAATGCAGATATATACTTAAAACACCTTCTTTTGGGACAAATAATTGGTTTTCGCCCTTGATTTATGGAAGATTATAGCCAAAACATGCATTTTCATAACTTAGCGAACTGAAATCTACATTAAAACTGCAGATAACTACTTAAAAATTCACTTCCTTGAATTGATAATAGGATTTTCTTTGTCATTTTAAACAGATTCCAGTCAAAATCGGCTTCTTCGACTCATATCGTACCTAAAACCGCATCAAAACTGCAAATATTCATGTCAATATCTTTCAAATTCTAGTCAAAATCGGCGTCTTTGGGCATTTTAGTAACGAAAACCTTAATAAACTATTAGATTTCGACGTAAGGCAACCATTCTGAGTCAAATAGTTGCCGATTTCGATTAAATCTTAGTCAGAATCTGCTTTTTCGCCTCTTATTGTACCCAAATCTACCTTAGAAATGCAGATATATACTTAAAGCACCTTCTTTCGGGACAAATAATTGGTTTTCGCCCTTGATTTACGGAAGATTATAGCCAAAACATGCATTTTCATAATTTAGCGAACTGAAATCTACATTAAAACTGCAGATAACTACTTAAAAATTCACTTCCTTGAATTGATAATAGTTTTTTTTTTTGTCATTTTAAACAGATTCCAGTCAAAATCGGCTTCTTCGATTCATATCGTATCTAAAACCGCATCAAAACTGCAAATATCAGTTTAAACTATCATTTTTTGATACAAACAGTTATATATTCATGTCAATATCTTTCAAATTCTAGTCAAAATCGGCGTCTTTGGGCATTTTAGTAACGAAAGCCTTAATAAACTATTAGATTTCGACGTAAGGCAACCTTTCTGAGTCAAATAGTTGCCGATTTCGATAAAATCTTAGTCAGAATCTGCTTTTTCGCCTCTTATTGTACCCAAATCTACCTTAGAAATGCAGATATATACTTAAAACACCTTCTTTTGGGACAAATAATTGGTTTTCGCCCTTGATTTACGGAAGATTATAGCCAAAACATGCATCTTCATAACTTAGCGAACTGAAATCTACATTAAAACTGCGGATAACTACTTAAAAATTCACTTCCTTGAATTGATAATAGGTTTTTCTTTGTCATTTTAAACAGATTCCAGTGAAAATCGGCTTCTTCGACTCATATCGTACCTAAAACCGCATCAAAACTGCAAATATCAGTTGAAACTCTCATTTTTTGATACAAACAGTTATATATTCATGTCAATATCTTTCAAATTCTAATCAAAATCGGCGTCTTTGGGCATTTTAGTAACGAAAACCTTAATAAACTATTAGATTTCGACGTAAGGCAACCTTTCTGAGTCAAATAGTTGCCGATTTCGATAAAATCTTAGTCAAAATCTGCTTTTTCGCCTCTTATTGTACCCAAATCTACCTTAGAAATGCAGATATATACTTAAAACACCTTCTTTTGGGACAAATAATTGGTTTTCGCCCTTGATTTACGGAAGATTATAGCCAAAACATGCATTTTCATAACTTAGCGAACTGAAATCTACATTAAAACTCCAGATAACTACTTAAAAATTCACTTCCTTGAATTGATAATAGGTTTTTCTTTGTCATTTTAAATAGATTCCAGTCAAAATCGGCTTCTTCGACTCATATCGTACCTAAAACCGCATCAAAACTGCAAATATCAGTTTAAACTATCATTTTTTGATACAAACAGTTATATATTCATGTCAATATCTTTCAAATTCTAGTCAAAATCGGCGTGTTTGGGCATTTTAGTAACGAAAACCTTAATAAACTATTAGATTTCGACGTAAGGCAACCTTTCTGAGTCAAATAGTTGCCGATTTCGATAAAATCTTAGTCAGAATCTGCTTTTTCGCCTCTTATTGTACCCAAATCTACCTTAGAAATGCAGATATATACTTAAAACACCTCCTTTTGGGACAAATAATTGGTTTTCGCCCTTGATTTACGGAAGATTATAGCCAAAACATGCATTTTCATAACTTAGCGAACTGAAATCTACATTAAAACTGCAGATAACTACTTAAAAATTCACTTCCTTGAATTGATAATAGGTTTTTCTTTGTCATTTTAAACAGATTCCAGTCAAAATCGGCTTCTTCGACTCATATCGTACCTAAAACCGCATCAAAACTGCAAATATTCATGTCAATATCTTTCAAATTCTAGTCAAAATCGGCGTCTTTGGGCATTTTAGTAACGAAAACCTTAATAAACTATTAGATTTCGACGTAAGGCAACCATTCTGAGTCAAATAGTTGCCGATTTCGATTAAATCTTAGTCAGAATCTGCTTTTTCGCCTCTTATTGTACCCAAATCTACCTTAGAAATGCAGATATATACTTAAAGCACCTTCTTTCGGGACAAATAATTGGTTTTCGCCCTTGATTTACGGAAGATTATAGCCAAAACATGCATTTTCATAATTTAGCGAACTGAAATCTACATTAAAACTGCAGATAACTACTTAAAAATTCACTTCCTTGAATTGATAATAGTTTTTTTTTTGTCATTTTAAACAGATTCCAGTCAAAATCGGCTTCTTCGATTCATATCGTATCTAAAACCGCATCAAAACTGCAAATATCAGTTTAAACTATCATTTTTTGATACAAACAGTTATATATTCATGTCAATATCTTTCAAATTCTAGTCAAAATCGGCGTCTTTGGGCATTTTAGTAACGAAAGCCTTAATAAACTATTAGATTTCGACGTAAGGCAACCTTTCTGAGTCAAATAGTTGCCGATTTCGATAAAATCTTAGTCAGAATCTGCTTTTTCGCCTCTTATTGTACCCAAATCTACCTTAGAAATGCAGATATATACTTAAAACACCTTCTTTTGCGACAAATAATTGGTTTTCGCCCTTGATTTACGGAAGATTATAGCCAAAACATGCATCTTCATAACTTAGCGAACTGAAATCTACATTAAAACTGCGGATAACTACTTAAAAATTCACTTCCTTGAATTGATAATAGGTTTTTCTTTGTCATTTTAAACAGATTCCAGTCAAAATCGGCTTCTTCGACTCATATCGTACCTAAAACCGCATCAAAACTGCAAATATCAGTTTAAACTATCATTTTTTGATACAAACAGTTATATATTCATGTCAATATCTTTCAAATTCTAGTCAAAATCGGCGTCTTTGGGCATTTTAGTAACGAAAGCCTTAATAAACTATTAGATTTCGACGTAAGGCAACCTTTCTGAGTCAAATAGTTGCCGATTTCGATAAAATCTTAGTCAGAATCTGCTTTTTCGCCTCTTATTGTACCCAAATCTACCTTAGAAATGCAGATATATACTTAAAACACCTTCTTTTGCGACAAATAATTGGTTTTCGCCCTTGATTTACGGAAGATTATAGCCAAAACATGCATTTTCATAACTTAGCGAACTGAAATCTACATTAAAACTGCAGATAACTACTTGAAAATTCACTTCCTTGAATTGATAATAGGTTTTTCTTTGTCATTTTAAACAGATTCCAGTCAAAATCGGCTTCTTCGACTCATATCGTACCTAAAACCGCATCAAAACTGCAAATATCAGTTTAAACTATCATTTTTTTATACAAACAGTTATATATTCATGTCAATATCTTTCAAATTCTAGTCAAAATCGGCGTCTTTGGGCATTTTAGTAACGAAAACCTTAATAAACTATTATATTTCGACGTAAGGCAACCTTTCTGAGTCAAATAGTTGCCGATTTCGATAAAATCTTAGTCAGAATCTGCTTTTTCGCCTCTTATTGTACCCAAATCTACCTTAGAAATGCAGATATATACTTAAAACACCTTCTTTTGGGACAAATAATTGATTTTCGCCCTTGATTTACGGAAGATTATAGCCAAAACATGCATTTTCATAACTTAGCGAACTGAAATCTACATTAAAACTGCAGATAACTACTTAAAAATTCACTTCCTTGAATTGATAATAGGTTTTGAATCTACATTAAAACTGCAGATAACTACTTAAAAATTCACTTCCTTGAATTGATAATAGGTTTTTCTTTGTCATTTTAAACAGATTCCAGTCAAAATCGGCTTCTTCGACTCATATCGTACCTAAAACCGCATCAAAACTGCAAATATCAGTTTAAACTATCATTTTTTGATACAAACAGTTATATATTCATGTCAATATCTTTCAAATTCTAGTCAAAATCGGCGTCTTTGGGCATTTTAGTAACGAAAACCTTAATAAACTATTATATTTCGACGTAAGGCAACCTTTCTGAGTCAAATAGTTGCCGATTTCGATAAAATCTTAGTCAGAATCTGCTTTTTCGCCTCTTATTGTACCCAAATCTACCTTAGAAATGCAGATATATACTTAAAACACCTTCTTTTGGGACAAATAATTGGTTTTCGCCCTTGATTTACGGAAGATTATAGCCAAAACATGCATTTTCATAACTTAGCGAACTGAAATCTACATTAAAACTGCAGATAACTACTTAAAAATTCACTTCCTTGAATTGATAATAGGTTTTGAATCTACATTAAAACTGCAGATAACTACTTAAAAATTCACTTCCTTGAATTGATAATAGGTTTTTCTTTGTCATTTTAAACAGATTCCAGTCAAAATCGGCTTCTTCGACTCATATCGTACCTAAAACCGCATCAAAACTGCAAATATCAGTTTAAACTATCATTTTTTAATACAAACAGTTATATATTCATGTCAATATCTTTCAAGTTCTAGTCAAAATCGGCGTCTTTAGGCATTTTAGTAACGAAAACCTTAATAAACTATTAGATTTCGACGAAAGGCAACCTTTCTGAGTCAAATAGTTGCCGATTTCGATAAAATCTTAGTCAGAATCTGCTTTTTCGCCTCTTATTGTACCCAAATCTACCTTAGAAATGCAGATATATACTTAAAACACCTTCTTTTGATACAAATAACTGGTTTTCGCCCTTGATTTACTTAAGATTATAGCCAAAACATGCATTTTCATAACTTAGCGAACTGAAATCTACATTAAAACTGCAGATAACTACTTAAAAATTCACTTCCTTGAATTGATAATAGGTTTTTCTTTGTCATTTTAAACAGATTCCAGTCAAAATCGGCTTCTTCGGCTAATATCGTACCTAAAACCGCATCAAAACTGCAAATATCAGTTTAAACTATCATTTTTTGATACAAACAGTTATATATTCATGTCAATATCTTTCAAATTCTAGTCAAAATCCGGCGTCTTTGGGCATTTTAGTAACGAAAACCTTAATAAACTATTAGATTTCGACGTAAGGCAACCATTCTGAGTCAAATAGTTGCCGATTTCGATAAAATCTTAGTCAGAATCAGCTTTTTCGCCTCTTATTGTACCCAAATCTACCTTAGAAAAGCAGATATATACTTAAAACACCTTCTTTTGGGACAAATAATTGGTTTTCGCCCTTGATTTACGGAAGATTATAGCCAAAACATGCATTTTCATAACTTAGCGAACTGAAATCTACATTAAAACTGCAGATAACTACTTAAAAATTCACTTCCTTGAATTGATAATAGGTTTTTCTTTGTCATTTTAAACAGATTCCAGTCAAAATCGGCTTCTTCGACTCATATCGTACCTAAAACCGCATCAAAACTGCAAATATCAGTTTAAACTATCATTTTTTGATACAAACAGTTATATATTCATGTCAATATCTTTCAAATTCTAGTCAAAATCGGCGTCTTTGGGCATTTTAGTAACGAAAACCTTAATAAACTATTAGATTTCGACGTAAGGCAACCTTTCTGAGTCAAATAGTTGCCGATTTCGATAAAATCTTAGTCAGAATCTGCTTTTTCGCCTCTTATTGTACCCAAATCTACCTTAGAAATGCAGATATATACTTAAAACACCTTCTTTTGGGACAAATAATTGGTTTTCGCCCTTGATTTACGGAAGATTATAGCCAAAACATGCATTTTCATAACTTAGCGAACTGAAATCTACATTAAAACTGCAGATAACTACTTAAAAATTCACTTCCTTGAATTGATAATAGGTTTTTCTTTGTCATTTTAAACAGATTCCAGTCAAAATCGGCTTCTTCGACTCATATCGTACCTAAAACCGCATCAAAACTGCAAATATCAGTTTAAACTATCATTTTTTGATACAAACAGTTATATATTCATGTCAATATCTTTCAAATTCTAGTCAAAATCGGCGTCTTTGGGCATTTTAGTAACGAAAACCTTAATAAACTATTAGATTTCGACGTAAGGCAACCTTTCTGAGTCAAATAGTTGCCGATTTCGATAAAATCTTAGTCAGAATCTGCTTTTTCGCCACTTATGGTACCCATATCTACCTTAGAAATGCAGATATATACTTATTCCAGTCAAAATCGGCTTCTTCGACTCATATCGTACCTAAAACCGCATCAAAACTGCAAATATCAGTGTAAACTATCATTTTTTGATACAAACAGTTATATATTCATGTCAATATCTTTCAAGTTCTAGTCAAAATCGGCGTCTTTAGGCATTTTAGTAACGAAAACCTTAATAAACTATTAGATTTCGACGTAAGGCAACCATTCTGAGTCAAATAGTTGCCGATTTCGATAAAATCTTAATCAGAATCTGCTTTTTCGCCTCTTATTGTACCCAAATCTACCTTAGAAATGCAGATATATACTTAAAACACCTTTTTTGGGACAAATAACTGGTTTTCGCCCTTGATTTACGGAAGATTATAGCCAAAACATGCATTTTCATAACTTAGCGAACTGAAATCTACATTAAAACTGCAGATAACTACTTAAAAATTCACTTCCTTGAATTGATAATAGGTTTTTCTTTGTCATTTTAAACAGATTCCAGTCAAAATCGGCTTCTTCGACTCATATCGTACCTAAAACCGCATCAAAACTGCAAATATCAGTTTAAACTATCATTTTTTGATACAAACAGTTATATATTCATGTCAATATCTTTCAAATTCTAGTCAAAATCGGCGTCTTTGGGCATTTTAGTAACGAAAACCTTAATAAACTATTATATTTCGACGTAAGGCAACCTTTCTGAGTCAAATAGTTGCCGATTTCGATAAAATCTTAGTCAGAATCTGCTTTTTCGCCTCTTATTGTACCCAAATCTACCTTAGAAATGCAGATATATACTTAAAACACCTTCTTTTGGGACAAATAATTGGTTTTCGCCCTTGATTTACGGAAGATTATAGCCAAAACATGCATTTTCATAACTTAGCGAACTGAAATCTACATTAAAACTGCAGATAACTACTTAAAAATTCACTTCCTTGAATTGATAATAGGTTTTTCTTTGTCATTTTAAACAGATTCCAGTCAAAATCGGCTTCTTCGACTCATATCGTACCTAAAACCGCATCAAAACTGCAAATATCAGTTTAAACTATCATTTTTTAATACAAACAGTTATATATTCATGTCAATATCTTTCAAGTTCTAGTCAAAATCGGCGTCTTTAGGCATTTTAGTAACGAAAACCTTAATAAACTATTAGATTTCGACGTAAGGCAACCTTTCTGAGTCAAATAGTTGCCGATTTCGATAAAATCTTAGTCAGAAACTGCTTTTTCGCCTCTTATTGTACCCAAATCTACCTTAGAAATGCAGATATATACTTAAAACACCTTCTTTTGATACAAATAACTGGTTTTCGCCCTTGATTTACTTAAGATTATAGCCAAAACATGCATTTTCATAACTTAGCGAACTGAAATCTACATTAAAACTGCAGATAACTACTTAAAAATTCACTTCCTTGAATTGATAATAGGTTTTTCTTTGTCATTTTAAACAGATTCCAGTCAAAATCGGCTTCTTCGGCTAATATCGTACCTAAAACCGCATCAAAACTGCAAATATCAGTTTAAACTATCATTTTTTGATACAAACAGTTATATATTCATGTCAATATCTTTCAAATTCTAGTCAAAATCCGGCGTCTTTGGGCATTTTAGTAACGAAAACCTTAATAAACTATTAGATTTCGACGTAAGGCAACCATTCTGAGTCAAATAGTTGCCGATTTCGATAAAATCTTAGTCAGAATCAGCTTTTTCGCCTCTTATTGTACCCAAATCTACCTTAGAAAAGCAGATATATACTTAAAACACCTTCTTTTGGGACAAATAATTGGTTTTCGCCCTTGATTTACGGAAGATTATAGCCAAAACATGCATTTTCATAACTTAGCGAACTGAAATCTACATTAAAACTGCAGATAACTACTTAAAAATTCACTTCCTTGAATTGATAATAGGTTTTTCTTTGTCATTTTAAACAGATTCCAGTCAAAATCGGCTTCTTCGACTCATATCGTACCTAAAACCGCATCAAAACTGCAAATATCAGTTTAAACTATCATTTTTTGATACAAACAGTTATATATTCATGTCAATATCTTTCAAATTCTAGTCAAAATCGGCGTCTTTGGGCATTTTAGTAACGAAAACCTTAATAAACTATTAGATTTCGACGTAAGGCAACCTTTCTGAGTCAAATAGTTGCCGATTTCGATAAAATCTTAGTCAGAATCTGCTTTTTCGCCTCTTATTGTACCCAAATCTACCTTAGAAATGCAGATATATACTTAAAACACCTTCTTTTGGAACAAATAATTGGTTTTCGCCCTTGATTTACGGAAGATTATAGCCAAAACATGCATTTTCATAACTTAGCGAACTGAAATCTACATTAAAACTGCAGATAACTACTTAAAAATTCACTTCCTTGAATTGATAATAGGTTTTTCTTTGTCATTTTAAACAGATTCCAGTCAAAATCGGCTTCTTCGACTCATATCGTACCTAAAACCGCATCAAAACTGCAAATATCAGTTTAAACTATCATTTTTTGATACAAACAGTTATATATTCATGTCAATATCTTTCAAATTCTAGTCAAAATCGGCGTCTTTGGGCATTTTAGTAACGAAAACCTTAATAAACTATTAGATTTCGACGTAAGGCAACCTTTCTGAGTCAAATAGTTGCCGATTTCGATAAAATCTTAGTCAGAATCTGCTTTTTCGCCTCTTATTGTACCCAAATCTACCTTAGAAATGCAGATATATACTTAAAACACCTTCTTTTGGGACAAATAATTGGTTTTCGCCCTTGATTTACGGAAGATTATAGCCAAAACATGCATTTTCATAACTTAGCGAACTGAAATCTACATTAAAACTGCAGATAACTACTTAAAAATTCACTTCCTTGAATTGATAATAGGTTTTTCTTTGTCATTTTAAACAGATTCCAGTCAAAATCGGCTTCTTCGACTCATATCGTACCTAAAACCGCATCAAAACTGCAAATATCAGTTTAAACTATCATTTTTTAATACAAACAGTTATATATTCATGTCAATATCTTTCAAGTTCTAGTCAAAATCGGCGTCTTTAGGCATTTTAGTAACGAAAACCTTAATAAACTATTAGATTTCGACGTAAGGCAACCTTTCTGAGTCAAATAGTTGCCGATTTCGATAAAATCTTAGTCAGAATCTGCTTTTTCGCCTCTTATTGTACCCAAATCTACCTTAGAAATGCAGATATATACTTAAAACACCTTCTTTTGATACAAATAATTGGTTCTCGCCCTTGATTTACGGAAGATTATAGCCAAAACATGCATTTTCATAACTTAGCGAACTGAAATCTACATTAAAACTGCAGATAACTACATAAAAATTCACTTCCTTGAATTGATAATAGGTTTTTCTTTGTCATTTTAAACAGATTCCAGTCAAAATCGGCTTCTTCGATTCATATCGTATCTAAAACCGCATCAAAACTGCAAATATCAGTTTAAACTATCATTTTTTGATAGAAACAGTTATATATTCATGTCAATATCTTTCAAATTCTAGTCAAAATCGGCGTCTTTGGGCATTTTAGTAACGAAAACCTTAATAAACTATTAGATTTCGACGTAAGGCAACCATTCTGAGTCAAATAGTTGCCGATTTCGATAAAATCTTAGTCAGAATCTGCTTTTTCGCCTCTTATTGTACCCAAATCTACCTTAGAAATGCAGATATATACTTAAAACACCTTCTTTTGGGACAAATAACTGGTTTTCGCCCTTGATTTACGGAAGATTATAGCCAAAACATGCATTTTCATAACTTAGCGAACTGAAATCTACATGAAAACTGCAGATAACTACTTAAAAATTCACTTCCTTGAATTGATAATAGGTTTTTCTTTGTCATTTTAAACAGATTCCAGTCAAAATCGGCTTCTTCGACTCATATCGTACCTAAAACCGCATCAAAACTGCAAATATTCATGTCAATATCTTTCAAATTCTAGTCAAAATCGGCGTCTTTGGGCATTTTAGTAACGAAAACCTTAATAAACTATTAGATTTCGACGTAAGGCAACCATTCTGAGTCAAATAGTTGCCGATTTCGATTAAATCTTAGTCAGAATCTGCTTTTTCGCCTCTTATTGTACCCAAATCTACCTTAGAAATGCAAATATATACTTAAAGCATCTTCTTTCGGGACAAATAATTGGTTTTCGCCCTTGATTTACGGAAGATTATAGCCAAAACATGCATTTTCATAATTTAGCGAACTGAAATCTACATTAAAACTGCAGATAACTACTTAAAAATTCACTTCCTTGAATTGATAATAGTTTTTTTTTTGTCATTTTAAACAGATTCCAGTCAAAATCGGCTTCTTCGATTCATATCGTATCTAAAACCGCATCAAAACTGCAAATATCAGTTTAAACTATCATTTTTTGATACAAACAGTTATATATTTATGTCAATATCTTTCAAATTCTAGTCAAAATCGGCGTCTTTGGGCATTTTAGTAACGAAAGCCTTAATAAACTATTAGATTTCGACGTAAGGCAACCTTTCTGAGTCAAATAGTTGCCGATTTCGATAAAATCTTAGTCAGAATCTGCTTTTTCGCCTCTTATTGTACCCAAATCTACCTTAGAAATGCAGATATATACTTAAAACACCTTCTTTTGGGACAAATAATTGGTTTTCGCCCTTGATTTATGGAAGATTATAGCCAAAACATGCATCTTCATAACTTAGCGAACTGAAATCTACATTAAAACTGCAGATAACTACTTAAAAATTCACTTCCTTGAATTGATAATAGGTTTTTCTTTGTCATTTTAAACAGATTCCAGTAAAAATCGGCTTCTTCGACTCATATCGTACCTAAAACCGCATCAAAACTGCAAATATCAGTTGAAACTCTCATTTTTTGATACAAACAGTTATATATTCATGTCAATATCTTTCAAATTCTAGTCAAAATCGGCGTCTTTAGGCATTTTAGTAACGAAAACCTTAATAAACTATTAGATTTCGACGTAAGGCAACCTTTCTGAGTCAAATAGTTGCCGATTTCGATAAAATCTTAGTCAGAATCTGCTTTTTCGCCTCTTATTGTACCCAAATCTACCTTAGAAATGCAGATATATACTTAAAACACCTTCTTTTGGGACAAATAATTGGTTTTCGCCCTTGATTTACGGAAGATTATAGCCAAAACATGCATTTTCATAACTTAGCGAACTGAAATCTACATTAAAACTGCAGATAACTACTTAAAAATTCACTTCCTTGAATTGATAATAGGTTTTTCTTTGTCATTTTAAACAGATTCCAGTCAAAATCGGCTTCTTCGACTCATATCGTACCTAAAACCGCATCAAAACTGCAAATATCAGTTTAAACTATCATTTTTTAATACAAACAGTTATATATTCATGTCAATATCTTTCAAGTTCTAGTCAAAATCGGCGTCTTTAGGCATTTTAGTAACGAAAACCTTAATAAACTATTAGATTTCGACGTAAGGCAACCTTTCTGAGTCAAATAGTTGCCGATTTCGATAAAATCTTAGTCAGAATCTGCTTTTTCGCCTCTTATTGTACCCAAATCTACCTTAGAAATGCAGATATATACTTAAAACACTTTCTTTTGATACAAATAACTGGTTTTCGCCCTTGATTTACTTAAGATTATAGCCAAAACATGCATTTTCATAACTTAGCGAACTGAAATCTACATTAAAACTGCAGATAACTACTTAAAAATTCACTTCCTTGAATTGATAATAGGTTTTTCTTTGTCATTTTAAACAGATTCCAGTCAAAATCGGCTTCTTCGGCTAATATCGTACCTAAAACCGCATCAAAACTGCAAATATCAGTTTAAACTATCATTTTTTGATACAAACAGTTATATATTCATGTCAATATCTTTCAAATTCTAGTCAAAATCCGGCGTCTTTGGGCATTTTAGTAACGAAAACCTTAATAAACTATTAGATTTCGACGTAAGGCAACCATTCTGAGTCAAATAGTTGCCGATTTCGATAAAATCTTAGTCAGAATCAGCTTTTTCGCCTCTTATTGTACCCAAATCTACCTTAGAAAAGCAGATATATACTTAAAACACCTTCTTTTGGGACAAATAATTGGTTTTCGCCCTTGATTTACGGAAGATTATAGCCAAAACATGCATTTTCATAACTTAGCGAACTGAAATCTACATTAAAACTGCAGATAACTACTTAAAAATTCACTTCCTTGAATTGATAATAGGTTTTTCTTTGTCATTTTAAACAGATTCCAGTCAAAATCGGCTTCTTCGACTCATATCGTACCTAAAACCGCATCAAAACTGCAAATATCAGTTTAAACTATCATTTTTTGATACAAACAGTTATATATTCATGTCAATATCTTTCAAATTCTAGTCAAAATCGGCGTCTTTGGGCATTTTAGTAACGAAAACCTTAATAAACTATTAGATTTCGACGTAAGGCAACCTTTCTGAGTCAAATAGTTGCCGATTTCGATAAAATCTTGGTCAGAATCTGCTTTTTCGCCTCTTATTGTACCCAAATCTACCTTAGAAATGCAGATATATACTTAAAACACCTTCTTTTGGGACAAATAATTGGTTTTCGCCCTTGATTTACGGAAGATTATAGCCAAAACATGCATTTTCATAACTTAGCGAACTGAAATCTACATTAAAACTGCAGATAACTACTTAAAAATTCACTTCCTTGAATTGATAATAGGTTTTTCTTTGTCATTTTAAACAGATTCCAGTCAAAATCGGCTTCTTCGACTCATATCGTACCTAAAACCGCATCAAAACTGCAAATATCAGTTTAAACTATCATTTTTTGATACAAACAGTTATATATTCATGTCAATATCTTTCAAATTCTAGTCAAAATCGGCGTCTTTGGGCATTTTAGTAACGAAAACCTTAATAAACTATTAGATTTCGACGTAAGGCAACCTTTCTGAGTCAAATAGTTGCCGATTTCGATAAAATCTTAGTCAGAATCTGCTTTTTCGCCTCTTATTGTACCCAAATCTACCTTAGAAATGCAGATATATACTTAAAACACCTTCTTTTGGGACAAATAATTGGTTTTCGCCCTTGATTTACGGAAGATTATAGCCAAAACATGCATTTTCATAACTTAGCGAACTGAAATCTACATTAAAACTGCAGATAACTACTTAAAAATTCACTTCCTTGAATTGATAATAGGTTTTTCTTTGTCATTTTAAACAGATTCCAGTCAAAATCGGCTTCTTCGACTCATATCGTACCTAAAACCGCATCAAAACTGCAAATATCAGTTTAAACTATCATTTTTTAATACAAACAGTTATATATTCATGTCAATATCTTTCAAGTTCTAGTCAAAATCGGCGTCTTTAGGCATTTTAGTAACGAAAACCTTAATAAACTATTAGATTTCGACGTAAGGCAACCTTTCTGAGTCAAATAGTTGCCGATTTCGATAAAATCTTAGTCAGAATCTGCTTTTTCGCCTCTTATTGTACCCAAATCTACCTTAGAAATGCAGATATATACTTAAAACACCTTCTTTTGATACAAATAATTGGTTCTCGCCCTTGATTTACGGAAGATTATAGCCAAAACATGCATTTTCATAACTTAGCGAACTGAAATCTACATTAAAACTGCAGATAACTACATAAAAATTCACTTCCTTGAATTGATAATAGGTTTTTCTTTGTCATTTTAAACAGATTCCAGTCAAAATCGGCTTCTTCGATTCATATCGTATCTAAAACCGCATCAAAACTGCAAATATCAGTTTAAACTATCATTTTTTGATAGAAACAGTTATATATTCATGTCAATATCTTTCAAATTCTAGTCAAAATCGGCGTCTTTGGGCATTTTAGTAACGAAAACCTTAATAAACTATTAGATTTCGACGTAAGGCAACCATTCTGAGTCAAATAGTTGCCGATTTCGATAAAATCTTAGTCAGAATCTGCTTTTTCGCCTCTTATTGTACCCAAATCTACCTTAGAAATGCAGATATATACTTAAAACACCTTCTTTTGGGACAAATAATTGGTTTTCGCCCTTGATTTACGGAAGATTATAGCCAAAACATGCATTTTCATAATTTAGCGAACTGAAATCTACATTAAAACTGCAGATAACTACTTAAAAATTCACTTCCTTGAATTGATAATAGGTTTTTCTTTGTCATTTTAAACAGATTCCAGTCAAAATCGGCTTCTTCGACTCATATCGTACCTAAAACCGCATCAAAACTGCAAATATTCATGTCAATATCTTTCAAATTCTAGTCAAAATCGGCGTCTTTGGGCATTTTAGTAACGAAAACCTTAATAAACTATTAGATTTCGACGTAAGGCAACCATTCTGAGTCAAATAGTTGCCGATTTCGATTAAATCTTAGTCAGAATCTGCTTTTTCGCCTCTTATTGTACCCAAATCTACCTTAGAAATGCAAATATATACTTAAAGCATCTTCTTTCGGGACAAATAATTGGTTTTCGCCCTTGATTTACGGAAGATTATAGCCAAAACATGCATTTTCATAATTTAGCGAACTGAAATCTACATTAAAACTGCAGATAACTACTTAAAAATTCACTTCCTTGAATTGATAATAGTTTTTTTTTTGTCATTTTAAACAGATTCCAGTCAAAATCGGCTTCTTCGATTCATATCGTATCTAAAACCGCATCAAAACTGCAAATATCAGTTTAAACTATCATTTTTTGATACAAACAGTTATATATTCATGTCAATATCTTTCAAATTCTAGTCAAAATCGGCGTCTTTGGGCATTTTAGTAACGAAAGCCTTAATAAACTATTAGATTTCGACGTAAGGCAACCTTTCTGAGTCAAATAGTTGCCGATTTCGATAAAATCTTAGTCAGAATCTGCTTTTTCGCCTCTTATTGTACCCAAATCTACCTTAGAAATGCAGATATATACTTAAAACACCTTCTTTTGGGACAAATAATTGGTTTTCGCCCTTGATTTATGGAAGATTATAGCCAAAACATGCATCTTCATAACTTAGCGAACTGAAATCTACATTAAAACTGCAGATAACTACTTAAAAATTCACTTCCTTGAATTGATAATAGGTTTTTCTTTGTCATTTTAAACAGATTCCAGTGAAAATCGGCTTCTTCGACTCATATCGTACCTAAAACCGCATCAAAACTGCAAATATCAGTTGAAACTCTCATTTTTTGATACAAACAGTTATATATTCATGTCAATATCTTTCAAATTCTAATCAAAATCGGCTTCTTTGGGCATTTTAGTAACGAAAACCTTAATAAACTATTAGATTTCGACGTAAGGCAACCTTTCTGAGTCAAATAGTTGCCGATTTCGATAAAATCTTAGTCAAAATCTGCTTTTTCGCCTCTTATTGTACCCAAATCTACCTTAGAAATGCAGATATATACTTAAAACACCTTCTTTTGGGACAAATAATTGGTTTTCGCCCTTGATTTACGGAAGATTATAGCCAAAACATGCATTTTCATAACTTAGCGAACTGAAATCTACATTAAAACTCCAGATAACTACTTAAAAATTCACTTCCTTGAATTGATAATAGGTTTTTCTTTGTCATTTTAAATAGATTCCAGTCAAAATCGGCTTCTTCGACTCATATCGTACCTAAAACCGCATCAAAACTGCAAATATCAGTTTAAACTATCATTTTTTGATACAAACAGTTATATATTCATGTCAATATCTTTCAAATTCTAGTCAAAATCGGCGTCTTTGGGCATTTTAGTAACGAAAACCTTAATAAACTATTAGATTTCGACGTAAGGCAACCTTTCTGAGTCAAATAGTTGCCGATTTCGATAAAATCTTAGTCAGAATCTGCTTTTTCGCCTCTTATTGTACCCAAATCTACCTTAGAAATGCAGATATATACTTAAAACACCTTCTTTTGGGACAAATAATTGGTTTTCGCCCTTGATTTACGGAAGATTATAGCCAAAACATGCATTTTCATAACTTAGCGAACTGAAATCTACATTAAAACTGCAGATAACTACTTAAAAATTCACTTCCTTGAATTGATAATAGGTTTTTCTTTGTCATTTTAAACAGATTCCAGTCAAAATCGGCTTCTTCGACTCATATCGTACCTAAAACCGCATCAAAACTGCAAATATTCATGTCAATATCTTTCAAATTCTAGTCAAAATCGGCGTCTTTGGGCATTTTAGTAACGAAAACCTTAATAAACTATTAGATTTCGACGTAAGGCAACCATTCTGAGTCAAATAGTTGCCGATTTCGATTAAATCTTAGTCAGAATTTGCTTTTTCGCCTCTTATTGTACCCAAATCTACCTTAGAAATGCAGATATATACTTAAAGCACCTTCTTTCGGGACAAATAATTGGTTTTCGCCCTTGATTTACGGAAGATTATAGCCAAAACATGCATTTTCATAATTTAGCGAACTGAAATCTACATTAAAACTGCAGATAACTACTTAAAAATTCACTTCCTTGAATTGATAATAGTTTTTTTTTTGTCATTTTAAACAGATTCCAGTCAAAATCGGCTTCTTCGATTCATATCGTATCTAAAACCGCATCAAAACTGCAAATATCAGTTTAAACTATCATTTTTTGATACAAACAGTTATATATTCATGTCAATATCTTTCAAATTCTAGTCAAAATCGGCGTCTTTGGGCATTTTAGTAACGAAAGCCTTAATAAACTATTAGATTTCGACGTAAGGCAACCTTTCTGAGTCAAATAGTTGCCGATTTCGATAAAATCTTAGTCAGAATCTGCTTTTTCGCCTCTTATTGTACCCAAATCTACCTTAGAAATGCAGATATATACTTAAAACACCTTCTTTTGGGACAAATAATTGGTTTTCGCCCTTGATTTACGGAAGATTATAGCCAAAACATGCATCTTCATAACTTAGCGAACTGAAATCTACATTAAAACTGCGGATAACTACTTAAAAATTCACTTCCTTGAATTGATAATAGGTTTTTCTTTGTCATTTTAAACAGATTCCAGTGAAAATCGGCTTCTTCGACTCATATCGTACCTAAAACCGCATCAAAACTGCAAATATCAGTTGAAACTCTCATTTTTTGATACAAACAGTTATATATTCATGTCAATATCTTTCAAATTCTAATCAAAATCGGCGTCTTTGGGCATTTTAGTAACGAAAACCTTAATAAACTATTAGATTTCGACGTAAGGCAACCTTTCTGAGTCAAATAGTTGCCGATTTCGATAAAATCTTAGTCAAAATCTGCTTTTTCGCCTCTTATTGTACCCAAATCTACCTTAGAAATGCAGATATATACTTAAAACACCTTCTTTTGGGACAAATAATTGGTTTTCGCCCTTGATTTACGGAAGATTATAGCCAAAACATGCATTTTCATAACTTAGCGAACTGAAATCTACATTAAAACTCCAGATAACTACTTAAAAATTCACTTCCTTGAATTGATAATAGGTTTTTCTTTGTCATTTTAAATAGATTCCAGTCAAAATCGGCTTCTTCGACTCATATCGTACCTAAAACCGCATCAAAACTGCAAATATCAGTTTAAACTATCATTTTTTGATACAAACAGTTATATATTCATGTCAATATCTTTCAAATTCTAGTCAAAATCGGCGTCTTTGGGCATTTTAGTAACGAAAACCTTAATAAACTATTAGATTTCGACGTAAGGCAACCTTTCTGAGTCAAATAGTTGCCGATTTCGATAAAATCTTAGTCAGAATCTGCTTTTTCGCCTCTTATTGTACCCAAATCTACCTTAGAAATGCAGATATATACTTAAAACACCTCCTTTTGGGACAAATAATTGGTTTTCGCCCTTGATTTACGGAAGATTATAGCCAAAACATGCATTTTCATAACTTAGCGAACTGAAATCTACATTAAAACTGCAGATAACTACTTAAAAATTCACTTCCTTGAATTGATAATAGGTTTTGAATCTACATTAAAACTGCAGATAACTACTTAAAAATTCACTTCCTTGAATTGATAATAGGTTTTTCTTTGTCATTTTAAACAGATTCCAGTCAAAATCGGCTTCTTCGACTCATATCGTACCTAAAACCGCATCAAAACTGCAAATATCAGTTTAAACTATCATTTTTTGATACAAACAGTTATATATTCATGTCAATATCTTTCAAATTCTAGTCAAAATCGGCGTCTTTGGGCATTTTAGTAACGAAAACCTTAATAAACTATTATATTTCGACGTAAGGCAACCTTTCTGAGTCAAATAGTTGCCGATTTCGATAAAATCTTAGTCAGAATCTGCTTTTTCGCCTCTTATTGTACCCAAATCTACCTTAGAAATGCAGATATATACTTAAAACACCTTCTTTTGGGACAAATAATTGGTTTTCGCCCTTGATTTACGGAAGATTATAGCCAAAACATGCATTTTCATAACTTAGCGAACTGAAATCTACATTAAAACTGCAGATAACTACTTAAAAATTCACTTCCTTGAATTGATAATAGGTTTTGAATCTACATTAAAACTGCAGATAACTACTTAAAAATTCACTTCCTTGAATTGATAATAGGTTTTTCTTTGTCAGTTTAAACAGATTCCAGTCAAAATCGGCTTCTTCGACTCATATCGTACCTAAAACCGCATCAAAACTGCAAATATCAGTTTAAACTATCATTTTTTGATACAAACAGTTATATATTCATGTCAATATCTTTCAAATTCTAGTCAAAATCGGCGTCTTTGGGCATTTTAGTAACGAAAACCTTAATAAACTATTAGATTTCGACGTAAGGCAACCTTTCTGAGTCAAATAGTTGCCGATTTCGATAAAATCTTAGTCAGAATCTGCTTTTTCGCCTCTTATTGTACCCAAATCTACCTTAGAAATGCAGATATATACTTAAAACACCTTCTTTTGGGACAAATAATTGGTTTTCGCCCTTGATTTACGGAAGATTATAGCCAAAACATGCATTTTCATAACTTAGCGAACTGAAATCTACATTAAAACTGCAGATAACTACTTAAAAATTCACTTCCTTGAATTGATAATAGGTTTTTCTTTGTCATTTTAAACAGATTCCAGTCAAAATCGGCTTCTTCGACTCATATCGTACCTAAAACCGCATCAAAACTGCAAATATCAGTTTAAACTATCATTTTTTAATACAAACAGTTATATATTCATGTCAATATCTTTCAAGTTCTAGTCAAAATCGGCGTCTTTAGGCATTTTAGTAACGAAAACCTTAATAAACTATTAGATTTCGACGTAAGGCAACCTTTCTGAGTCAAATAGTTGCCGATTTCGATAAAATCTTAGTCAGAATCTGCTTTTTCGCCTCTTATTGTACCCAAATCTACCTTAGAAATGCAGATATATACTTAAAACACCTTCTTTTGATACAAATAACTGGTTTTCGCCCTTGATTTACTTAAGATTATAGCCAAAACATGCATTTTCATAACTTAGCGAACTGAAATCTACATTAAAACTGCAGATAACTACTTAAAAATTCACTTCCTTGAATTGATAATAGGTTTTTCTTTGTCATTTTAAACAGATTCCAGTCAAAATCGGCTTCTTCGGCTAATATCGTACCTAAAACCGCATCAAAACTGCAAATATCAGTTTAAACTATCATTTTTTGATACAAACAGTTATATATTCATGTCAATATCTTTCAAATTCTAGTCAAAATCCGGCGTCTTTGGGCATTTTAGTAACGAAAACCTTAATAAACTATTAGATTTCGACGTAAGGCAACCATTCTGAGTCAAATAGTTGCCGATTTCGATAAAATCTTAGTCAGAATCAGCTTTTTCGCCTCTTATTGTACCCAAATCTACCTTAGAAAAGCAGATATATACTTAAAACACCTTCTTTTGGGACAAATAATTGGTTTTCGCCCTTGATTTACGGAAGATTATAGCCAAAACATGCATTTTCATAACTTAGCGAACTGAAATCTACATTAAAACTGCAGATAACTACTTAAAAATTCACTTCCTTGAATTGATAATAGGTTTTTCTTTGTCATTTTAAACAGATTCCAGTCAAAATCGGCTTCTTCGACTCATATCGTACCTAAAACCGCATCAAAACTGCAAATATCAGTTTAAACTATCATTTTTTGATACAAACAGTTATATATTCATGTCAATATCTTTCAAATTCTAGTCAAAATCGGCGTCTTTGGGCATTTTAGTAACGAAAACCTTAATAAACTATTAGATTTCGACGTAAGGCAACCTTTCTGAGTCAAATAGTTGCCGATTTCGATAAAATCTTAGTCAGAATCTGCTTTTTCGCCTCTTATTGTACCCAAATCTACCTTAGAAATGCAGATATATACTTAAAACACCTTCTTTTGGGACAAATAATTGGTTTTCGCCCTTGATTTACGGAAGATTATAGCCAAAACATGCATTTTCATAACTTAGCGAACTGAAATCTACATTAAAACTGCAGATAACTACTTAAAAATTCACTTCCTTGAATTGATAATAGGTTTTTCTTTGTCATTTTAAACAGATTCCAGTCAAAATCGGCTTCTTCGACTCATATCGTACCTAAAACCGCATCAAAACTGCAAATATCAGTTTAAACTATCATTTTTTGATACAAACAGTTATATATTCATGTCAATATCTTTCAAATTCTAGTCAAAATCGGCGTCTTTGGGCATTTTAGTAACGAAAACCTTAATAAACTATTAGATTTCGACGTAAGGCAACCTTTCTGAGTCAAATAGTTGCCGATTTCGATAAAATCTTAGTCAGAATCTGCTTTTTCGCCTCTTATTGTACCCAAATCTACCTTAGAAATGCAGATATATACTTAAAACACCTTCTTTTGGGACAAATAATTGGTTTTCGCCCTTGATTTACGGAAGATTATAGCCAAAACATGCATTTTCATAACTTAGCGAACTGAAATCTACATTAAAACTGCAGATAACTACTTAAAAATTCACTTCCTTGAATTGATAATAGGTTTTTCTTTGTCATTTTAAACAGATTCCAGTCAAAATCGGCTTCTTCGACTCATATCGTACCTAAAACCGCATCAAAACTGCAAATATCAGTTTAAACTATCATTTTTTAATACAAACAGTTATATATTCATGTCAATATCTTTCAAGTTCTAGTCAAAATCGGCGTCTTTAGGCATTTTAGTAACGAAAACCTTAATAAACTATTAGATTTCGACGTAAGGCAACCTTTCTGAGTCAAATAGTTGCCGATTTCGATAAAATCTTAGTCAGAATCTGCTTTTTCGCCTCTTATTGTACCCAAATCTACCTTAGAAATGCAGATATATACTTAAAACACCTTCTTTTGATACAAATAATTGGTTCTCGCCCTTGATTTACGGAAGATTATAGCCAAAACATGCATTTTCATAACTTAGCGAACTGAAATCTACATTAAAACTGCAGATAACTACATAAAAATTCACTTCCTTGAATTGATAATAGGTTTTTCTTTGTCATTTTAAACAGATTCCAGTCAAAATCGGCTTCTTCGATTCATATCGTATCTAAAACCGCATCAAAACTGCAAATATCAGTTTAAACTATCATTTTTTGATAGAAACAGTTATATATTCATGTCAATATCTTTCAAATTCTAGTCAAAATCGGCGTCTTTGGGCATTTTAGTAACGAAAACCTTAATAAACTATTAGATTTCGACGTAAGGCAACCATTCTGAGTCAAATAGTTGCCGATTTCGATAAAATCTTAGTCAGAATCTGCTTTTTCGCCTCTTATTGTACCCAAATCTACCTTAGAAATGCAGATATATACTTAAAACACCTTCTTTTGGGACAAATAACTGGTTTTCGCCCTTGATTTACGGAAGATTATAGCCAAAACATGCATTTTCATAACTTAGCGAACTGAAATCTACATGAAAACTGCAGATAACTACTTAAAAATTCACTTCCTTGAATTGATAATAGGTTTTTCTTTGTCATTTTAAACAGATTCCAGTCAAAATCGGCTTCTTCGACTCATATCGTACCTAAAACCGCATCAAAACTGCAAATATTCATGTCAATATCTTTCAAATTCTAGTCAAAATCGGCGTCTTTGGGCATTTTAGTAACGAAAACCTTAATAAACTATTAGATTTCGACGTAAGGCAACCATTCTGAGTCAAATAGTTGCCGATTTCGATTAAATCTTAGTCAGAATCTGCTTTTTCGCCTCTTATTGTACCCAAATCTACCTTAGAAATGCAAATATATACTTAAAGCATCTTCTTTCGGGACAAATAATTGGTTTTCGCCCTTGATTTACGGAAGATTATAGCCAAAACATGCATTTTCATAATTTAGCGAACTGAAATCTACATTAAAACTGCAGATAACTACTTAAAAATTCACTTCCTTGAATTGATAATAGTTTTTTTTTTGTCATTTTAAACAGATTCCAGTCAAAATCGGCTTCTTCGATTCATATCGTATCTAAAACCGCATCAAAACTGCAAATATCAGTTTAAACTATCATTTTTTGATACAAACAGTTATATATTCATGTCAATATCTTTCAAATTCTAGTCAAAATCGGCGTCTTTGGGCATTTTAGTAACGAAAGCCTTAATAAACTATTAGATTTCGACGTAAGGCAACCTTTCTGAGTCAAATAGTTGCCGATTTCGATAAAATCTTAGTCAGAATCTGCTTTTTCGCCTCTTATTGTACCCAAATCTACCTTAGAAATGCAGATATATACTTAAAACACCTTCTTTTGGGACAAATAATTGGTTTTCGCCCTTGATTTATGGAAGATTATAGCCAAAACATGCATCTTCATAACTTAGCGAACTGAAATCTACATTAAAACTGCAGATAACTACTTAAAAATTCACTTCCTTGAATTGATAATAGGTTTTTCTTTGTCATTTTAAACAGATTCCAGTGAAAATCGGCTTCTTCGACTCATATCGTACCTAAAACCGCATCAAAACTGCAAATATCAGTTGAAACTCTCATTTTTTGATACAAACAGTTATATATTCATGTCAATATCTTTCAAATTCTAGTCAAAATCGGCGTCTTTAGGCATTTTAGTAACGAAAACCTTAATAAACTATTAGATTTCGACGTAAGGCAACCTTTCTGAGTCAAATAGTTGCCGATTTCGATAAAATCTTAGTCAGAATCTGCTTTTTCGCCTCTTATTGTACCCAAATCTACCTTAGAAATGCAGATATATACTTAAAACACCTTCTTTTGGGACAAATAATTGGTTTTCGCCCTTGATTTACGGAAGATTATAGCCAAAACATGCATTTTCATAACTTAGCGAACTGAAATCTACATTAAAACTGCAGATAACTACTTAAAAATTCACTTCCTTGAATTGATAATAGGTTTTTCTTTGTCATTTTAAACAGATTCCAGTCAAAATCGGCTTCTTCGACTCATATCGTACCTAAAACCGCATCAAAACTGCAAATATCAGTTTAAACTATCATTTTTTAATACAAACAGTTATATATTCATGTCAATATCTTTCAAGTTCTAGTCAAAATCGGCGTCTTTAGGCATTTTAGTAACGAAAACCTTAATAAACTATTAGATTTCGACGTAAGGCAACCTTTCTGAGTCAAATAGTTGCCGATTTCGATAAAATCTTAGTCAGAATCTGCTTTTTCGCCTCTTATTGTACCCAAATCTACCTTAGAAATGCAGATATATACTTAAAACACTTTCTTTTGATACAAATAACTGGTTTTCGCCCTTGATTTACTTAAGATTATAGCCAAAACATGCATTTTCATAACTTAGCGAACTGAAATCTACATTAAAACTGCAGATAACTACTTAAAAATTCACTTCCTTGAATTGATAATAGGTTTTTCTTTGTCATTTTAAACAGATTCCAGTCAAAATCGGCTTCTTCGGCTAATATCGTACCTAAAACCGCATCAAAACTGCAAATATCAGTTTAAACTATCATTTTTTGATACAAACAGTTATATATTCATGTCAATATCTTTCAAATTCTAGTCAAAATCCGGCGTCTTTGGGCATTTTAGTAACGAAAACCTTAATAAACTATTAGATTTCGACGTAAGGCAACCTTTCTGAGTCAAATAGTTGCCGATTTCGATAAAATCTTAGTCAGAATCTGCTTTTTCGCCTCTTATTGTACCCAAATCTACCTTAGAAATGCAGATATATACTTAAAACACCTTCTTTTGGGACAAATAATTGGTTTTCGCCCTTGATTTACGGAAGATTATAGCCAAAACATGCATTTTCATAACTTAGCGAACTGAAATCTACATTAAAACTGCAGATAACTACTTAAAAATTCACTTCCTTGAATTGATAATAGGTTTTTCTTTGTCATTTTAAACAGATTCCAGTCAAAATCGGCTTCTTCGACTCATATCGTACCTAAAACCGCATCAAAACTGCAAATATCAGTTTAAACTATCATTTTTTGATACAAACAGTTATATATTCATGTCAATATCTTTCAAATTCTAGTCAAAATCGGCGTCTTTGGGCATTTTAGTAACGAAAACCTTAATAAACTATTAGATTTCGACGTAAGGCAACCTTTCTGAGTCAAATAGTTGCCGATTTCGATAAAATCTTAGTCAGAATCTGCTTTTTCGCCTCTTATTGTACCCAAATCTACCTTAGAAATGCAGATATATACTTAAAACACCTTCTTTTGGGACAAATAATTGGTTTTCGCCCTTGATTTACGGAAGATTATAGCCAAAACATGCATTTTCATAACTTAGCGAACTGAAATCTACATTAAAACTGCAGATAACTACTTAAAAATTCACTTCCTTGAATTGATAATAGGTTTTTCTTTGTCATTTTAAACAGATTCCAGTCAAAATCGGCTTCTTCGACTCATATCGTACCTAAAACCGCATCAAAACTGCAAATATCAGTTTAAACTATCATTTTTTAATACAAACAGTTATATATTCATGTCAATATCTTTCAAGTTCTAGTCAAAATCGGCGTCTTTAGGCATTTTAGTAACGAAAACCTTAATAAACTATTAGATTTCGACGTAAGGCAACCTTTCTGAGTCAAATAGTTGCCGATTTCGATAAAATCTTAGTCAGAATCTGCTTTTTCGCCTCTTATTGTACCCAAATCTACCTTAGAAATGCAGATATATACTTAAAACACCTTCTTTTGATACAAATAATTGGTTCTCGCCCTTGATTTACGGAAGATTATAGCCAAAACATGCATTTTCATAACTTAGCGAACTGAAATCTACATTAAAACTGCAGATAACTACATAAAAATTCACTTCCTTAAATTGATAATAGGTTTTTCTTTGTCATTTTAAACAGATTCCAGTCAAAATCGGCTTCTTCGATTCATATCGTATCTAAAACCGCATCAAAACTGCAAATATCAGTTTAAACTATCATTTTTTGATAGAAACAGTTATATATTCATGTCAATATCTTTCAAATTCTAGTCAAAATCGGCGTCTTTGGGCATTTTAGTAACGAAAACCTTAATAAACTATTAGATTTCGACGTAAGGCAACCATTCTGAGTCAAATAGTTGCCGATTTCGATAAAATCTTAGTCAGAATCTGCTTTTTCGCCTCTTATTGTACCCAAATCTACCTTAGAAATGCAGATATATACTTAAAACACCTTCTTTTGGGACAAATAACTGGTTTTCGCCCTTGATTTACGGAAGATTATAGCCAAAACATGCATTTTCATAACTTAGCGAACTGAAATCTACATGAAAACTGCAGATAACTACTTAAAAATTCACTTCCTTGAATTGATAATAGGTTTTTCTTTGTCATTTTAAACAGATTCCAGTCAAAATCGGCTTCTTCGACTCATATCGTACCTAAAACCGCATCAAAACTGCAAATATTCATGTCAATATCTTTCAAATTCTAGTCAAAATCGGCGTCTTTGGGCATTTTAGTAACGAAAACCTTAATAAACTATTAGATTTCGACGTAAGGCAACCATTCTGAGTCAAATAGTTGCCGATTTCGATTAAATCTTAGTCAGAATCTGCTTTTTCGCCTCTTATTGTACCCAAATCTACCTTAGAAATGCAAATATATACTTAAAGCATCTTCTTTCGGGACAAATAATTGGTTTTCGCCCTTGATTTACGGAAGATTATAGCCAAAACATGCATTTTCATAATTTAGCGAACTGAAATCTACATTAAAACTGCAGATAACTACTTAAAAATTCACTTCCTTGAATTGATAATAGTTTTTTTTTTGTCATTTTAAACAGATTCCAGTCAAAATCGGCTTCTTCGATTCATATCGTATCTAAAACCGCATCAAAACTGCAAATATCAGTTTAAACTATCATTTTTTGATACAAACAGTTATATATTCATGTCAATATCTTTCAAATTCTAGTCAAAATCGGCGTCTTTGGGCATTTTAGTAACGAAAGCCTTAATAAACTATTAGATTTCGACGTAAGGCAACCTTTCTGAGTCAAATAGTTGCCGATTTCGATAAAATCTTAGTCAAAATCTGCTTTTTCGCCTCTTATTGTACCCAAATCTACCTTAGAAATGCAGATATATACTTAAAACACCTTCTTTTGGGACAAATAATTGGTTTTCGCCCTTGATTTACGGAAGATTATAGCCAAAACATGCATTTTCATAACTTAGCGAACTGAAATCTACATTAAAACTCCAGATAACTACTTAAAAATTCACTTCCTTGAATTGATAATAGGTTTTTCTTTGTCATTTTAAATAGATTCCAGTCAAAATCGGCTTCTTCGACTCATATCGTACCTAAAACCGCATCAAAACTGCAAATATCAGTTTAAACTATCATTTTTTGATACAAACAGTTATATATTCATGTCAATATCTTTCAAATTCTAGTCAAAATCGGCGTCTTTGGGCATTTTAGTAACGAAAACCTTAATAAACTATTAGATTTCGACGTAAGGCAACCTTTCTGAGTCAAATAGTTGCCGATTTCGATAAAATCTTAGTCAGAATCTGCTTTTTCGCCTCTTATTGTACCCAAATCTACCTTAGAAATGCAGATATATACTTAAAACACCTTCTTTTGGGACAAATAATTGGTTTTCGCCCTTGATTTACGGAAGATTATAGCCAAAACATGCATTTTCATAACTTAGCGAACTGAAATCTACATTAAAACTGCAGATAACTACTTAAAAATTCACTTCCTTGAATTGATAATAGGTTTTTCTTTGTCATTTTAAACAGATTCCAGTCAAAATCGGCTTCTTCGACTCATATCGTACCTAAAACCGCATCAAAACTGCAAATATTCATGTCAATATCTTTCAAATTCTAGTCAAAATCGGCGTCTTTGGGCATTTTAGTAACGAAAACCTTAATAAACTATTAGATTTCGACGTAAGGCAACCATTCTGAGTCAAATAGTTGCCGATTTCGATTAAATCTTAGTCAGAATTTGCTTTTTCGCCTCTTATTGTACCCAAATCTACCTTAGAAATGCAGATATATACTTAAAGCACCTTCTTTCGGGACAAATAATTGGTTTTCGCCCTTGATTTACGGAAGATTATAGCCAAAACATGCATTTTCATAATTTAGCGAACTGAAATCTACATTAAAACTGCAGATAACTACTTAAAAATTCACTTCCTTGAATTGATAATATTTTTTTTTTTGTCATTTTAAACAGATTCCAGTCAAAATCGGCTTCTTCGATTCATATCGTATCTAAAACCGCATCAAAACTGCAAATATCAGTTTAAACTATCATTTTTTGATACAAACAGTTATATATTCATGTCAA
The DNA here is from genome assembly GCF_029955315.1 of Cylas formicarius. Lineage (NCBI taxonomy): Eukaryota > Metazoa > Arthropoda > Insecta > Coleoptera > Brentidae > Cylas > Cylas formicarius. The sequence continues at coordinate 708,944 of NW_026844319.1, forward strand.
TATCTTTCAAATTCTAGTCAAAATCGGCGTCTTTGGGCATTTTAGTAACGAAAGCCTTAATAAACTATTAGATTTCGACGTAAGGCAACCTTTCTGAGTCAAATAGTTGCCGATTTCGATAAAATCTTAGTCAGAATCTGCTTTTTCGCCTCTTATTGTACCCAAATCTACCTTAGAAATGCAGATATATACTTAAAACACCTTCTTTTGGGACAAATAATTGGTTTTCGCCCTTGATTTACGGAAGATTATAGCCAAAACATGCATCTTCATAACTTAGCGAACTGAAATCTACATTAAAACTGCGGATAACTACTTAAAAATTCACTTCCTTGAATTGATAATAGGTTTTTCTTTGTCATTTTAAACAGATTCCAGTGAAAATCGGCTTCTTCGACTCATATCGTACCTAAAACCGCATCAAAACTGCAAATATCAGTTGAAACTCTCATTTTTTGATACAAACAGTTATATATTCATGTCAATATCTTTCAAATTCTAATCAAAATCGGCGTCTTTGGGCATTTTAGTAACGAAAACCTTAATAAACTATTAGATTTCGACGTAAGGCAACCTTTCTGAGTCAAATAGTTGCCGATTTCGATAAAATCTTAGTCAAAATCTGCTTTTTCGCCTCTTATTGTACCCAAATCTACCTTAGAAATGCAGATATATACTTAAAACACCTTCTTTTGGGACAAATAATTGGTTTTCGCCCTTGATTTACGGAAGATTATAGCCAAAACATGCATTTTCATAACTTAGCGAACTGAAATCTACATTAAAACTCCAGATAACTACTTAAAAATTCACTTCCTTGAATTGATAATAGGTTTTTCTTTGTCATTTTAAATAGATTCCAGTCAAAATCGGCTTCTTCGACTCATATCGTACCTAAAACCGCATCAAAACTGCAAATATCAGTTTAAACTATCATTTTTTGATACAAACAGTTATATATTCATGTCAATATCTTTCAAATTCTAGTCAAAATCGGCGTCTTTGGGCATTTTAGTAACGAAAACCTTAATAAACTATTAGATTTCGACGTAAGGCAACCTTTCTGAGTCAAATAGTTGCCGATTTCGATAAAATCTTAGTCAGAATCTGCTTTTTCGCCTCTTATTGTACCCAAATCTACCTTAGAAATGCAGATATATACTTAAAACACCTCCTTTTGGGACAAATAATTGGTTTTCGCCCTTGATTTACGGAAGATTATAGCCAAAACATGCATTTTCATAACTTAGCGAACTGAAATCTACATTAAAACTGCAGATAACTACTTAAAAATTCACTTCCTTGAATTGATAATAGGTTTTTCTTTGTCATTTTAAACAGATTCCAGTCAAAATCGGCTTCTTCGACTCATATCGTACCTAAAACCGCATCAAAACTGCAAATATTCATGTCAATATCTTTCAAATTCTAGTCAAAATCGGCGTCTTTGGGCATTTTAGTAACGAAAACCTTAATAAACTATTAGATTTCGACGTAAGGCAACCATTCTGAGTCAAATAGTTGCCGATTTCGATTAAATCTTAGTCAGAATCTGCTTTTTCGCCTCTTATTGTACCCAAATCTTCCTTAGAAATGCAGATATATACTTAAAGCACCTTCTTTCGGGACAAATAATTGGTTTTCGCCCTTGATTTACGGAAGATTATAGCCAAAACATGCATTTTCATAATTTAGCGAACTGAAATCTACATTAAAACTGCAGATAACTACTTAAAAATTCACTTCCTTGAATTGATAATAGTTTTTTTTTTGTCATTTTAAACAGATTCCAGTCAAAATCGGCTTCTTCGATTCATATCGTATCTAAAACCGCATCAAAACTGCAAATATCAGTTTAAACTATCATTTTTTGATACAAACAGTTATATATTCATGTCAATATCTTTCAAATTCTAGTCAAAATCGGTGTCTTTGGGCATTTTAGTAACGAAAGCCTTAATAAACTATTAGATTTCGACGTAAGGCAACCTTTCTGAGTCAAATAGTTGCCGATTTCGATAAAATCTTAGTCAGAATCTGCTTTTTCGCCTCTTATTGTACCCAAATCTACCTTAGAAATGCAGATATATACTTAAAACACCTTCTTTTGCGACAAATAATTGGTTTTCGCCCTTGATTTACGGAAGATTATAGCCAAAACATGTATCTTCATAACTTAGCGAACTGAAATCTACATTAAAACTGCGGATAACTACTTAAAAATTCACTTCCTTGAATTGATAATAGGTTTTTTTTTGTCATTTTAAACAGATTCCAGTCAAAATCGGCTTCTTCGACTCATATCGTACCTAAAACCGCATCAAAACTGCAAATATCAGTTTAAACTATCATTTTTTGATACAAACAGTTATATATTCATGTCAATATCTTTCAAATTCTAGTCAAAATCGGCGTCTTTGGGCATTTTAGTAACGAAGACCTTAATAAACTACTAGATTTCGACGTAAGGCAACCATTCCGAGTCAAATAGTTGCCGATTTCGATAAAATCTTAGTCAGAATCTGCTTTTTCGCCTCTTATTGTACCCAAATCTACCTTAGAAATGCAGATATATACTTAAAACACCTTCTTTTGGGACAAATAATTGGTTTTCGCAATTGATTTACGGAAGATTATAGCCAAAACATGCATTTTCATAACTTAGCGAACTGAAATCTACATTAAAACTGCAGATAACTACTTAAAAATTCACTTCCTTGAATTGATAATAGGTTTTTCTTGGTCATTTTAAACAGATTCCAGTCAAAATCGGCTTCTTCGACTCATATCGTACCTAAAACCGCATCAAAACTGCAAATATCAGTTTAAACTATCATTTTTTGATACAAACAGTTATATATTCATGTCAATATCTTTCAAATTCTAGTCAAAATCGGCGTCTTTGGGCATTTTAGTAACGAAAACCTTAATAAACTATTAGATTTCGAAGTAAGGCAACCTTTCTGAGTCAAATAGTTGCCGATTTCGATAAAATCTTAGTCAGAATCTGCTTTTTCGCCTCTTATTGTACCCAAATCTACCTTAGAAATGCAGATATATACTTAAAACACCTTCTTTTGGGACAAATAATTGGTTTTCGCCCTTGATTTACGGAAGATTATAGCCAAAACATGCATTTTCATAACTTAGCGAACTGAAATCTACATTAAAACTGCAGATAACTACTTAAAAATTCACTTCCTTGAATTGATAATAGGTTTTGAATCTACATTAAAACTGCAGATAACTACTTAAAAATTCACTTCCTTGAATTGATAATAGGTTTTTCTTGGTCATTTTAAACAGATTCCAGTCAAAATCGGCTTCTTCGACTCATATCGTACCTAAAACCGCATCAAAACTGCAAATATCAGTTTAAACTATCATTTTTTGATACAAACAGTTATATATTCATGTCAATATCTTTCAAATTCTAGTCAAAATCGGCGTCTTTGGGCATTTTAGTAACGAAAACCTTAATAAACTATTAGATTTCGACGTAAGGCAACCTTTCTGAGTCAAATAGTTGCCGATTTCGATAAAATCTTAGTCAGAATCTGCTTTTTCGCCACTTATGGTACCCATATCTACCTTAGAAATGCAGATATATACTTATTCCAGTCAAAATCGGCTTCTTCGACTCATATCGTACCTAAAACCGCATCAAAACTGCAAATATCAGTGTAAACTATCATTTTTTGATACAAACAGTTATATATTCATGTCAATATCTTTCAAGTTCTAGTCAAAATCGGCGTCTTTAGGCATTTTAGTAACGAAAACCTTAATAAACTATTAGATTTCGACGTAAGGCAACCATTCTGAGTCAAATAGTTGCCGATTTCGATAAAATCTTAATCAGAATCTGCTTTTTCGCCTCTTATTGTACCCAAATCTACCTTAGAAATGCAGATATATACTTAAAACACCTTTTTTGGGACAGATAACTGGTTTTCGCCCTTGATTTACGGAAGATTATAGCCAAAACATGCATTTTCATAACTTAGCGAACTGAAATCTACATTAAAACTGCTGATAACTACTTAAAAATTCACTTCCTTGAATTGATAATAGGTTTTTCTTTGTCATTTTAAACAGATTCCAGTCAAAATCGGCTTCTTCGACTCATATCGTACCTAAAACCGCATCAAAACTGCAAATATCAGTTTAAACTATCATTTTTTGATACAAACAGTTATATATTCATGTCAATATCTTTCAAATTCTAGTCAAAATCGGCGTCTTTGGGCATTTTAGTAACGAAAACCTTAATAAACTATTATATTTCGACGTAAGGCAACCTTTCTGAGTCAAATAGTTGCCGATTTCGATAAAATCTTAGTCAGAATCTGCTTTTTCGCCTCTTATTGTACCCAAATCTACCTTAGAAATGCAGATATATACTTAAAACACCTTCTTTTGGGACAAATAATTGGTTTTCGCCCTTGATTTACGGAAGATTATAGCCAAAACATGCATTTTCATAACTTAGCGAACTGAAATCTACATTAAAACTGCAGATAACTACTTAAAAATTCACTTCCTTGAATTGATAATAGGTTTTGAATCTACATTAAAACTGCAGATAACTACTTAAAAATTCACTTCCTTGAATTGATAATAGGTTTTTCTTGGTCATTTTAAACAGATTCCAGTCAAAATCGGCTTCTTCGACTCATATCGTACCTAAAACCGCATCAAAACTGCAAATATCAGTTTAAACTATCATTTTTTGATACAAACAGTTATATATTCATGTCAATATCTTTCAAATTCTAGTCAAAATCGGCGTCTTTGGGCATTTTAGTAACGAAAACCTTAATAAACTATTAGATTTCGACGTAAGGCAACCTTTCTGAGTCAAATAGTTGCCGATTTCGATAAAATCTTAGTCAGAATCTGCTTTTTCGCCACTTATGGTACCCATATCTACCTTAGAAATGCAGATATATACTTATTCCAGTCAAAATCGGCTTCTTCGACTCATATCGTACCTAAAACCGCATCAAAACTGCAAATATCAGTGTAAACTATCATTTTTTGATACAAACAGTTATATATTCATGTCAATATCTTTCAAGTTCTAGTCAAAATCGGCGTCTTTAGGCATTTTAGTAACGAAAACCTTAATAAACTATTAGATTTCGACGTAAGGCAACCATTCTGAGTCAAATAGTTGCCGATTTCGATAAAATCTTAATCAGAATCTGCTTTTTCGCCTCTTATTGTACCCAAATCTACCTTAGAAATGCAGATATATACTTAAAACACCTTTTTTGGGACAAATAACTGGTTTTCGCCCTTGATTTACGGAAGATTATAGCCAAAACATGCATTTTCATAACTTAGCGAACTGAAATCTACATTAAAACTGCTGATAACTACTTAAAAATTCACTTCCTTGAATTGATAATAGGTTTTTCTTTGTCATTTTAAACAGATTCCAGTCAAAATCGGCTTCTTCGACTCATATCGTACCTAAAACCGCATCAAAACTGCAAATATCAGTTTAAACTATCATTTTTTGATACAAACAGTTATATATTCATGTCAATATCTTTCAAATTCTAGTCAAAATCGGCGTCTTTGGGCATTTTAGTAACGAAAACCTTAATAAACTATTATATTTCGACGTAAGGCAACCTTTCTGAGTCAAATAGTTGCCGATTTCGATAAAATCTTAGTCAGAATCTGCTTTTTCGCCTCTTATTGTACCCAAATCTACCTTAGAAATGCAGATATATACTTAAAACACCTTCTTTTGGGACAAATAATTGGTTTTCGCCCTTGATTTACGGAAGATTATAGCCAAAACATGCATTTTCATAACTTAGCGAACTGAAATCTACATTAAAACTGCAGATAACTACTTAAAAATTCACTTCCTTGAATTGATAATAGGTTTTGAATCTACATTAAAACTGCAGATAACTACTTAAAAATTCACTTCCTTGAATTGATAATAGGTTTTTCTTTGTCATTTTAAACAGATTCCAGTCAAAATCGGCTTCTTCGACTCATATCGTACCTAAAACCGCATCAAAACTGCAAATATCAGTTTAAACTATCATTTTTTGATACAAACAGTTATATATTCATGTCAATATCTTTCAAATTCTAGTCAATATCGGCGTCTTTGGGCATTTTAGTAACGAAAACCTTAATAAACTATTATATTTCGACGTAAGGCAACCTTTCTGAGTCAAATAGTTGCCGATTTCGATAAAATCTTAGTCAGAATCTGCTTTTTCGCCTCTTATTGTACCCAAATCTACCTTAGAAATGCAGATATATACTTAAAACACCTTCTTTTGGGACAAATAATTGGTTTTCGCCCTTGATTTACGGAAGATTATAGCCAAAACATGCATTTTCATAACTTAGCGAACTGAAATCTACATTAAAACTGCAGATAACTACTTAAAAATTCACTTCCTTGAATTGATAATAGGTTTTTCTTTGTCATTTTAAACAGATTCCAGTCAAAATCGGCTTCTTCGACTCATATCGTACCTAAAACCGCATCAAAACTGCAAATATCAGTTTAAACTATCATTTTTTAATACAAACAGTTATATATTCATGTCAATATCTTTCAAGTTCTAGTCAAAATCGGCGTCTTTAGGCATTTTAGTAACGAAAACCTTAATAAACTATTAGATTTCGACGTAAGGCAACCTTTCTGAGTCAAATAGTTGCCGATTTCGATAAAATCTTAGTCAGAATCTGCTTTTTCGCCTCTTATTGTACCCAAATCTACCTTAGAAATGCAGATATATACTTAAAACACCTTCTTTTGGGACAAATAATTGGTTTTCGCCCTTGATTTAGGGAAGATTATAGCCAAAACATGCATTTTCATAACTTAGCGAACTGAAATCTACATTAAAACTGCAGATAACTACTTAAAAATTCACTTCCTTGAATTGATAATAGGTTTTTCTTTGTCATTTTAAACAGATTCCAGTCAAAATCGGCTTCTTCGACTCATATCGTACCTAAAACCGCATCAAAACTGCAAATATCAGTTTAAACTATCATTTTTTAATACAAACAGTTATATATTCATGTCAATATCTTTCAAGTTCTAGTCAAAATCGGCGTCTTTAGGCATTTTAGTAACGAAAACCTTAATAAACTATTAGATTTCGACGTAAGGCAACCTTTCTGAGTCAAATAGTTGCCGATTTCGATAAAATCTTAGTCAGAATCTGCTTTTTCGCCTCTTATTGTACCCAAATCTACCTTAGAAATGCAGATATATACTTAAAACACCTTCTTTTGATACAAATAACTGGTTTTCGCCCTTGATTTACTTAAGATTATAGCCAAAACATGGATTTTCATAACTTAGCGAACTGAAATCTACATTAAAACTGCAGATAACTACTTAAAAATTCACTTCCTTGAATTGATAATAGGTTTTTCTTTGTCATTTTAAACAGATTCCAGTCAAAATCGGCTTCTTCGGCTAATATCGTACCTAAAACCGCATCAAAACTGCAAATATCAGTTTAAACTATCATTTTTTGATACAAACAGTTATATATTCATGTCAATATCTTTCAAATTCTAGTCAAAATCCGGCGTCTTTGGGCATTTTAGTAACGAAAACCTTAATAAACTATTAGATTTCGACGTAAGGCAACCATTCTGAGTCAAATAGTTGCCGATTTCGATAAAATCTTAGTCAGAATCAGCTTTTTCGCCTCTTATTGTACCCAAATCTACCTTAGAAAAGCAGATATATACTTAAAACACCTTCTTTTGGGACAAATAATTGGTTTTCGCCCTTGATTTACGGAAGATTATAGCCAAAACATGCATTTTCATAACTTAGCGAACTGAAATCTACATTAAAACTGCAGATAACTACTTAAAAATTCACTTCCTTGAATTGATAATAGGTTTTTCTTTGTCATTTTAAACAGATTCCAGTCAAAATCGGCTTCTTCGACTCATATCGTACCTAAAACCGCATCAAAACTGCAAATATCAGTTTAAACTATCATTTTTTGATACAAACAGTTATATATTCATGTCAATATCTTTCAAATTCTAGTCAAAATCGGCGTCTTTGGGCATTTTAGTAACGAAAACCTTAATAAACTATTAGATTTCGACGTAAGGCAACCTTTCTGAGTCAAATAGTTGCCGATTTCGATAAAATCTTAGTCAGAATCTGCTTTTTCGCATCTTATTGTACCCAAATCTACCTTAGAAATGCAGATATATACTTAAAACACCTTCTTTTGGGACAAATAATTGGTTTTCGCCCTTGATTTACGGAAGATTATAGCCAAAACATGCATTTTCATAACTTAGCGAACTGAAATCTACATTAAAACTGCAGATAACTACTTAAAAATTCACTTCCTTGAATTGATAATAGGTTTTTCTTTGTCATTTTAAACAGATTCCAGTCAAAATCGGCTTCTTCGACTCATATCGTACCTAAAACCGCATCAAAACTGCAAATATCAGTTTAAACTATCATTTTTTGATACAAACAGTTATATATTCATGTCAATATCTTTCAAATTCTAGTCAAAATCGGCGTCTTTGGGCATTTTAGTAACGAAAACCTTAATAAACTATTAGATTTCGACGTAAGGCAACCTTTCTGAGTCAAATAGTTGCCGATTTCGATAAAATCTTAGTCAGAATCTGCTTTTTCGCCTCTTATTGTACCCAAATCTACCTTAGAAATGCAGATATATACTTAAAACACCTTCTTTTGGGACAAATAATTGGTTTTCGCCCTTGATTTACGGAAGATTATAGCCAAAACATGCATTTTCATAACTTAGCGAACTGAAATCTACATTAAAACTGCAGATAACTACTTAAAAATTCACTTCCTTGAATTGATAATAGGTTTTTCTTTGTCATTTTAAACAGATTCCAGTCAAAATCGGCTTCTTCGACTCATATCGTACCTAAAACCGCATCAAAACTGCAAATATCAGTTTAAACTATCATTTTTTAATACAAACAGTTATATATTCATGTCAATATCTTTCAAGTTCTAGTCAAAATCGGCGTCTTTAGGCATTTTAGTAACGAAAACCTTAATAAACTATTAGATTTCGACGTAAGGCAACCTTTCTGAGTCAAATAGTTGCCGATTTCGATAAAATCTTAGTCAGAATCTGCTTTTTCGCCTCTTATTGTACCCAAATCTACCTTAGAAATGCAGATATATACTTAAAACACCTTCTTTTGATACAAATAATTGGTTTTCGCCCTTGATTTACGGAAGATTATAGCCAAAACATGCATTTTCATAACTTAGCGAACTGAAATCTACATTAAAACTGCAGATAACTACATAAAAATTCACTTCCTTGAATTGATAATAGGTTTTTCTTTGTCATTTTAAACAGATTCCAGTCAAAATCGGCTTCTTCGATTCATATCGTATCTAAAACCGCATCAAAACTGCAAATATCAGTTTAAACTATCATTTTTTGATAGAAACAGTTATATATTCATGTCAATATCTTTCAAATTCTAGTCAAAATCGGCGTCTTTGGGCATTTTAGTAACGAAAACCTTAATAAACTATTAGATTTCGACGTAAGGCAACCATTCTGAGTCAAATAGTTGCCGATTTCGATAAAATCTTAGTCAGAATCTGCTTTTTCGCCTCTTATTGTACCCAAATCTACCTTAGAAATGCAGATATATACTTAAAACACCTTCTTTTGGGACAAATAACTGGTTTTCGCCCTTGATTTACGGAAGATTATAGCCAAAACATGCATTTTCATAACTTAGCGAACTGAAATCTACATGAAAACTGCAGATAACTACTTAAAAATTCACTTCCTTGAATTGATAATAGGTTTTTCTTTGTCATTTTAAACAGATTCCAGTCAAAATCGGCTTCTTCGACTCATATCGTACCGCATCAAAACTGCAAATATTCATGTCAATATCTTTCAAATTCTAGTCAAAATCGGCGTCTTTGGGCATTTTAGTAACGAAAACCTTAATAAACTATTAGATTTCGACGTAAGGCAACCATTCTGAGTCAAATAGTTGCCGATTTCGATTAAATCTTAGTCAGAATCTGCTTTTTCGCCTCTTATTGGACCCAAATCTACCTTAGAAATGCAAATATATACTTAAAGCATCTTCTTTCGGGACAAATAATTGGTTTTCGCCCTTGATTTACGGAAGATTATAGCCAAAACATGCATTTTCATAATTTAGCGAACTGAAATCTACATTAAAACTGCAGATAACTACTTAAAAATTCACTTCCTTGAATTGATAATAGTTTTTTTTTGTCATTTTAAACAGATTCCAGTCAAAATCGGCTTCTTCGATTCATATCGTATCTAAAACCGCATCAAAACTGCAAATATCAGTTTAAACTATCATTTTTTGATACAAACAGTTATATATTCATGTCAATATCTTTCAAATTCTAGTCAAAATCGGCGTCTTTGGGCATTTTAGTAACGAAAGCCTTAATAAACTATTAGATTTCGACGTAAGGCAACCTTTCTGAGTCAAATAGTTGCCGATTTCGATAAAATCTTAGTCAGAATCTGCTTTTTCGCCTCTTATTGTACCCAAATCTACCTTAGAAATGCAGATATATACTTAAAACACCTTCTTTTGGGACAAATAATTGGTTTTCGCCCTTGATTTATGGAAGATTATAGCCAAAACATGCATCTTCATAACTTAGCGAACTGAAATCTACATTAAAACTGCAGATAACTACTTAAAAATTCACTTCCTTGAATTGATAATAGGTTTTTCTTTGTCATTTTAAACAGATTCCAGTGAAAATCGGCTTCTTCGACTCATATCGTACCTAAAACCGCATCAAAACTGCAAATATCAGTTTAAACTATCATTTTTTGATACAAACAGTTATATATTCATGCCAATATCTTTCAAATTCTAGTCAAAATCGGCGTCTTTGGGCATTTTAGTAACGAAAACCTTAATAAACTATTAGATTTCGACGTAAGGCAACCTTTCTGAGTCAAATAGTTGCCGATTTCGATAAAATCTTAGTCAGAATCTGCTTTTTCGCCTCTTATTGTACCCAAATCTACCTTAGAAATGCAGATATATACTTAAAACACCTTCTTTTGGGACAAATAATTGGTTTTCGCCCTTGATTTACGGAAGATTATAGCCAAAACATGCATTTTCATAACTTAGCGAACTGAAATCTACATTAAAACTGCAGATAACTACTTAAAAATTCACTTCCTTGAATTGATAATAGGTTTTTCTTTGTCATTTTAAACAGATTCCAGTCAAAATCGGCTTCTTCGACTCATATCGTACCTAAAACCGCATCAAAACTGCAAATATTCATGTCAATATCTTTCAAATTCTAGTCAAAATCGGCGTCTTTGGGCATTTTAGTAACGAAAACCTTAATAAACTATTAGATTTCGACGTAAGGCAACCATTCTGAGTCAAATAGTTGCCGATTTCGATTAAATCTTAGTCAGAATTTGCTTTTTCGCCTCTTATTGTACCCAAATCTACCTTAGAAATGCAGATATATACTTAAAGCACCTTCTTTCGGGACAAATAATTGGTTTTCGCCCTTGATTTACGGAAGATTATAGCCAAAACATGCATTTTCATAATTTAGCGAACTGAAATCTACATTAAAACTGCAGATAACTACTTAAAAATTCACTTCCTTGAATTGATAATAGTTTTTTTTTTGTCATTTTAAACAGATTCCAGTCAAAATCGGCTTCTTCGATTCATATCGTATCTAAAACCGCATCAAAACTGCAAATATCAGTTTAAACTATCATTTTTTGATACAAACAGTTATATATTCATGTCAATATCTTTCAAATTCTAGTCAAAATCGGCGTCTTTGGGCATTTTAGTAACGAAAGCCTTAATAAACTATTAGATTTCGACGTAAGGCAACCTTTCTGAGTCAAATAGTTGCCGATTTCGATAAAATCTTAGTCAGAATCTGCTTTTTCGCCTCTTATTGTACCCAAATCTACCTTAGAAATGCAGATATATACTTAAAACACCTTCTTTTGGGACAAATAATTGGTTTTCGCCCTTGATTTACGGAAGATTATAGCCAAAACATGCATCTTCATAACTTAGCGAACTAAAATCTACATTAAAACTGCGGATAACTACTTAAAAATTCACTTCCTTGAATTGATAATAGGTTTTTCTTTGTCATTTTAAACAGATTCCAGTGAAAATCGGCTTCTTCGACTCATATCGTACCTAAAACCGCATCAAAACTGCAAATATCAGTTGAAACTCTCATTTTTTGATACAAACAGTTATATATTCATGTCAATATCTTTCAAATTCTAATCAAAATCGGCGTCTTTGGGCATTTTAGTAACGAAAACCTTAATAAACTATTAGATTTCGACGTAAGGCAACCTTTCTGAGTCAAATAGTTGCCGATTTCGATAAAATCTTAGTCAAAATCTGCTTTTTCGCCTCTTATTGTACCCAAATCTACCTTAGAAATGCAGATATATACTTAAAACACCTTCTTTTGGGACAAATAATTGGTTTTCGCCCTTGATTTACGGAAGATTATAGCCAAAACATGCATTTTCATAACTTAGCGAACTGAAATCTACATTAAAACTCCAGATAACTACTTAAAAATTCACTTCCTTGAATTGATAATAGGTTTTTCTTTGTCATTTTAAATAGATTCCAGTCAAAATCGGCTTCTTCGACTCATATCGTACCTAAAACCGCATCAAAACTGCAAATATCAGTTTAAACTATCATTTTTTGATACAAACAGTTATATATTCATGTCAATATCTTTCAAATTCTAGTCAAAATCGGCGTCTTTGGGCATTTTAGTAACGAAAACCTTAATAAACTATTAGATTTCGACGTAAGGCAACCTTTCTGAGTCAAATAGTTGCCGATTTCGATAAAATCTTAGTCAGAATCTGCTTTTTCGCCTCTTATTGTACCCAAATCTACCTTAGAAATGCAGATATATACTTAAAACACCTCCTTTTGGGACAAATAATTGGTTTTCGCCCTTGATTTACGGAAGATTATAGCCAAAACATGCATTTTCATAACTTAGCGAACTGAAATCTACATTAAAACTGCAGATAACTACTTAAAAACTCACTTCCTTGAATTGATAATAGGTTTTTCTTTGTCATTTTAAACAGATTTCAGTCAAAATCGGCTTCTTCGACTCATATCGTACCTAAAACCGCATCAAAACTGCAAATATTCATGTCAATATATTTCAAATTCTAGTCAAAATCGGCGTCTTTGGGCATTTTAGTAACGAAAACCTTAATAAACTATTAGATTTCGACGTAAGGCAACCATTCTGAGTCAAATAGTTGCCGATTTCGATTAAATCTTAGTCAGAATCTGCTTTTTCGCCTCTTATTGTACCCAAATCTACCTTAGAAATGCAGATATATACTTAAAGCACCTTCTTTCGGGACAAATAATTGGTTTTCGCCCTTGATTTACGGAAGATTATAGCCAAAACATGCATTTTCATAATTTAGCGAACTGAAATCTACATTAAAACTGCAGATAACTACTTAAAAATTCACTTCCTTGAATTGATAATAGTTTTTTTTTTGTCATTTTAAACAGATTCCAGTCAAAATCGGCTTCTTCGATTCATATCGTATCTAAAACCGCATCAAAACTGCAAATATCAGTTTAAACTATCATTTTTTGATACAAACAGTTATATATTCATGTCAATATCTTTCAAATTCTAGTCAAAATCGGTGTCTTTGGGCATTTTAGTAACGAAAGCCTTAATAAACTATTAGATTTCGACGTAAGGCAACCTTTCTGAGTCAAATAGTTGCCGATTTCGATAAAATCTTAGTCAGAATCTGCTTTTTCGCCTCTTATTGTACCCAAATCTACCTTAGAAATGCAGATATATACTTAAAACACCTTCTTTTGCGACAAATAATTATTTTTCGCCCTTGATTTATGGAAGATTATAGCCAAAACATGCATCTTCATAACTTAGCGAACTGAAATCTACATTAAAACTGCGGATAACTACTTAAAAATTCACTTCCTTGAATTGATAATAGGTTTTTCTTTGTCATTTTAAACAGATTCCAGTCAAAATCGGCTTCTTCGACTCATATCGTACCTAAAACCGCATCAAAACTGCAAATATCAGTTTAAACTATCATTTTTTGATACAAACAGTTATATATTCATGTCAATATCTTTCAAATTCTAGTCAAAATCGGCGTCTTTGGGCATTTTAGTAACGAAAACCTTAATAAACTACTAGATTTCGACGTAAGGCAACCATTCTGAGTCAAATAGTTGCCGATTTCGATAAAATCTTAGTCAGAATCTGCTTTTTCGCCTCTTATTGTACCCAAATCTACCTTAGAAATGCAGATATATACTTAAAGCACCTTCTTTCGGGACAAATAATTGGTTTTCGCCCTTGATTTACGGAAGATTATAGCCAAAACATGCATTTTCATAATTTAGCGAACTGAAATCTACATTAAAACTGCAGATAACTACTTAAAAATTCACTTCCTTGAATTGATAATAGGTTTTTTTTTGTCATTTTAAACAGATTCCAGTCAAAATCGGCTTCTTCGACTCATATCGTACCTAAAACCGCATCAAAACTGCAAATATCAGTTTAAACTATCATTTTTTGATACAAACAGTTATATATTCATGTCAATATCTTTCAAATTCTAGTCAAAATCGGCGTCTTTGGGCATTTTAGTAACGAAGACCTTAATAAACTACTAGATTTCGACGTAAGGCAACCATTCTGAGTCAAATAGTTGCCGATTTCGATAAAATCTTAGTCAGAATCTGCTTTTTCGCCTCTTATTGTACCCAAATCTACCTTAGAAATGCAGATATATACTTAAAACATCTTCTTTTGGGACAAATAATTGGTTTTCGCAATTGATTTACGGAAGATTATAGCCAAAACATGCATTTTCATAACTTAACGAACTGAAATCTACATTAAAACTGCAGATAACTACTTAAAAATTCACTTCCTTGAATTGATAATAGGTTTTTCTTGGTCATTTTAAACAGATTCCAGTCAAAATCGGCTTCTTCGACTCATATCGTACCTAAAACCGCATCAAAACTGCAAATATCAGTTTAAACTATCATTTTTTGATACAAACAGTTATATATTCATGTCAATATCTTTCAAATTCTAGTCAAAATCGGCGTCTTTGGGCATTTTAGTAACGAAAACCTTAATAAACTATTAGATTTCGAAGTAAGGCAACCTTTCTGAGTCAAATAGTTGCCGATTTCGATAAAATCTTAGTCAGAATCTGCTTTTTCGCCTCTTATTGTACCCAAATCTACCTTAGAAATGCAGATATATACTTACTCCAGTCAAAATCGGCTTCTTCGACTCATATCGTACCTAAAACCGCATCAAAACTGCAAATATCAGTGTAAACTATCATTTTTTGATACAAACAGTTATATATTCATGTCAATATCTTTCAAGTTCTAGTCAAAATCGGCGTCTTTAGGCATTTTAGTAACGAAAACCTTAATAAACTATTAGATTTCGACGTAAGGCAACCATTCTGAGTCAAATAGTTGCCGATTTCGATAAAATCTTAATCAGAATCTGCTTTTTCGCCTCTTATTGTACCCAAATCTACCTTAGAAATGCAGATATATACTTAAAACACCTTTTTTGGGACAAATAACTGGTTTTCGCCCTTGATTAAGAACTGAAATCTACATTAAAACTGCAGATAACTACTTAAAAATTCACTTCCTTGAATTGATAATAGGTTTTTCTTTGTCATTTTAAACAGATTCCAGCCAAAATCGACTTCTTCGACTCATATCGTACCTAAAACCGCATCAAAACTGCAAATATCAGTTTAAACTATCATTTTTTGATACAAACAGTTATATATTCATGTCAATATCTTTCAAATTCTAGTCAAAATCGGCCTCTTTGGGCATTTTAGTAACGAAAACCTTAATAAACTATTAGATTTCGACGTAAGGCAACCATTCTGAGTCAAATAGTTGCCGATTTCGATAAAATCTTAGTCAGAATCTGCTTTTTCGCCTCTTATTGTACCCAAATCTACCTTAGAAATGCAGATATATACTTAAAACACCTTCTTTTGGGACAAATAATTGGTTTTCGCCCTTGATTTACGGAAGATTATAGCCAAAACATGCATTTTCATAACTTAGTGAACTGAAATCTACATTAAAACTGCAGATAACTACTTAAAAATTCACTTCCTTGAATTGATAATAGGTTTTTTTTGTCATTTTAAACAGATTCCAGTCAAAATCGGCTTCTTCGATTCATATCGTATCTAAAACCGCATCAAAACTGCAAATATCAGTTTAAACTATCATTTTTTGATACAAACAGTTATATATTCATGTCAATATCTCTCAAATTCTAGTCAAAATCGGCGTCTTTGGGCATTTTAGTAACGAAAACCTTAATAAACTATTAGATTTCGACGTAAGGCAAACTTTCTGAGTCAAATAGTTGCCGATTTCGATAAAATCTTAGTCAGAATCTGCTTTTTCGCCTCTTATTGTACCCAAATCTACTTTAGAAATGCAGATATATACTTAAAACACCTTCTTTTGGGACAAATAATTGGTTTTCGCCCTTGATTTACGGAAGATTATAGCCAAAACATGCATTTTCATAACTTAGCGAACTGAAATCTACATTAAAACTCCAGATAACTACTTAAAAATTCACGTCCTTGAATTGATAATAGGTTTTTCTTTGTCATTTTAAATAGATTCCAGTCAAAATCGGCTTCTTCGACTCATATCGTACCTAAAACCGCATCAAAACTGCAAATATCAGTTTAAACTATCATTTTTTGATACAAACAGTTATATATTCATGTCAATATCTTTCAAATTCTAGTCAAAATCGGCGTCTTTGGGCATTTTAGTAACGAAAACCTTAATAAACTATTAGATTCCGACGTAAGGCAACCTTTCTGAGTCAAATAGTTGCCGATTTCGATAAAATCTTAGTCAGAATCTGCTTTTTTGCCTCTTATTGCACCCAAATCTACCTTAGAAATGCAGATATATACTTAAAACACCTTCTTTTGGGACAAATAATTGGTTTTCGCCCTTGATTTACGGAAGATTATAGCCAAAACATGCATTTTCATAACTTAGCGAACTGAAATCTACATTAAAACTGCAGATAACTACTTAAAAATTCACTTCCTTGAATTGATAATAGGTTTTCTTTGTCATTTTAAACAGATTCCAGTCAAAATCGGCTTCTTCGACTCATATCGTACCTAAAACCGCATCAAAACTGCAAATATCAGTTTAAACTATCATTTTTTGATACAAACAGTTATATATTCATGTCAATATCTTTCAAATTCTAGTCAAAATCGGCGTCTTTGGGCATTTTAGTAACGAAAACCTTAATAAACTATTAGATTTCGACGTAAGGCAACCTTTCTGAGTCAAATAGTTGCCGATTTCGATAAAATCTTAGTCAGAATCTGCTTTTTCGCCTCTTATTGTACCCAAATCTACCTTAGAAATGCAGATATATACTTAAAACACCTTCTTTTGGGACAAATAATTGGTTTTCGCCCTTGATATACGGAAGATTATAGCCAAAACATGCATTTTCATAAGCGAACTGAAATCTACATTAAAACTGCAGATAACTACTTAAAAATTCACTTCCTTGAATTGATAATAGGTTTTTCTTTGTCAAAATCGGCTTCTTCGACTCATATCGTACCTAAAACCGCATCAAAACTGCAAATATCAGTTTAAACTATCATTTTTTGATACAAACAGTTATATATTCATGTCAATATCTTTCAAGTTCTAGTCAAAATCGGCTTCTTTAGGCATTTTAGTAACGAAAACCTTAATAAACTATTAGATTTCGACGTAAGGCAACCTTTCTGAGTCAAATAGTTGCCGATTTCGATAAAATCTTAGTCAGAATCTGCTTTTTCGCCTCTTATTGTACCCAAATCTACCTTAGAAATGCAGATATATACTTAGAACACCTTCTTTTGGGACAAATAATTGGTTTTCGCCCTTGATTTACGGAAGATTATAGCCAAAACATGCATTTTCATAACTTAGCGAACTGAAATCTACATTAAAACTGCAGATAACTACATAAAAATTCACTTCCTTGAATTGATAATAGGTTTTTCTTTGTCATTTTAAACAGATTCCAGTCAAAATCGGCTTCTTCGATTCATATCGTATCTAAAACCGCATCAAAACTGAAAATATCAGTTTAAACTATCATTTTTTGATACAAACAGTTATATATTCATGTCAATATCTCTCAAATTCTAGTCAAAATCGGCGTCTTTGGGCATTTTAGTAACGAAAATCTTAGTAAACTATTAGATTTCGACGTAAGGCAACCATTCTGAGTCAAATAGTTGCCGATTTCGATAAAATCTTAGACAGAATCTGCTTTTTCGCCTCTTATTGTACCCAAATCTACCTTAGAAATGCAGATATATACTTAAAACACCTTCTTTTGGGACAAATAATTGGTTTTCGCCCTTGATTTACGGAAGATTATAGCCAAAACATGCATTTTCATAACTTAGCGAACTGAAATCTACATTAAAACTGCAGATAACTACTTAAACATTCACTTCCTTGAATTGATAATAGGTTTTTTTTGTCATTTTAAACAGATTCCAGTCAAAATCGGCTTCTTCGATTCATATCGTATCTAAAACCGCATCAAAACTGCAAATATCAGTTTAAACTATCATTTTTTGATACAAACAGTTATATATTCATGTCAATATCTCTCAAATTCTAGTCAAAATCGGCGTCTTTGGGCATTTTAGTAACGAAAACCTTAATAAACTATTAGATTTCGACGTAAGGCAACCTTTCTGAGTCAAATAGTTGCCGATTTCGATAAAATCTTAGTCAGAATCTGCTTTTTCGCCTCTTATTGTACCCAAATCTACCTTAGAAATGCAGATATATACTTAAAACACCTTCTTTTGGGACAAATAATTGGTTTTCGCCCTTGATTTACGGAAGATTATAGCCAAAACATGCATTTTCATAACTTAGCGAACTGAAATCTACATTAAAACTGCAGATAACTACTTAAAAATTCACTTCCTTGAATTGATAATAGGTTTTTCTTTGTCATTTTAAACAGATTCCAGTCAAAATCGGCTTCTTCGACTCATATCGTACCTAAAACCGCATCAAAACTGCAAATATCAGTTTAAACTATCATTTTTTGATACAAACAGTTATATATTCATGTCAATATCTTTCAAATTCTAGTCAAAATCGGCGTCTTTGGGCATTTTAGTAACGAAAACCTTAAGAAACTATTAGATTTCGACGTAAGGCAGCCATTCTGAGTCAAATAGTTGCCGATTTCGATAAAATCTTAGTCAGAATCTGCTTTTTCTCCTCTTATTGTACCCAAATCTACCTTAGAAATGCAGATATATACTTAAAACACCTTCTTTTGGGACAAATAATTGGTTTTCGCCATTGATTTACGGAAGATTATAGCCAAAACATGCATTTTCATAACTTAGCGAAGTGAAATCTACATTAAAACTGCAGATAACTACTTAAAAATTCAATTCCTTGAATTGATAATAGGTTTTTCTTTGTCATTTTAAACAGATTCCAGTCAAAATCGGCTTCTTCGATTCATATCGTATCTAAAACCGCATCAAAACTGCAAATATCAGTTTAAACTATCATTTTTTGATACAAACAGTTATATATTCATGTCAATATCTTTCAATTTCTAGTCAAAATCCGGCGTCTTTGGGCATTTTAGTAACGAAAACCTTAATAAACTATTAGATTTCGACGTAAGGCAACCATTCTGAGTCAAATAGTTGCCGATTTCGATAAAATCTTAGTCAGAATCAGCTTTTTCGCCTCTTATTGTACCCAAATCTACCTTAGAAAAGCAGATATATACTTAAAACACCTTCTTTTGAGACAAATAATTGGTTTTCGCCCTTGATTTACGGAAGATTATAGCCAAAACATGCATTTTCATAACTTAGCGAACTGAAATCTACATTAAAACTGCAGATAACTACTTAAAAATTCACTTCCTTGAATTGATAATAGGTTTTTCTTTGTCATTTTAAACAGATTCCAGTCAAAATCGGCTTCTTCGACTCATATCGTACCTAAATCCGCATCAAAACTGCAAATATCAGTTTAAACTATCATTTTTTAATACAAACAGTTATATATTCATGTCAATATCTTTCAAGTTCTAGTCAAAATCGGCGTCTTTAGGCATTTTAGTAACGAAAACCTTAATAAACTATTAGATTTCGACGTAAGGCAACCTTTCTGAGTCAAATAGTTGCCGATTTCGATAAAATCTTAGTCAGAATCTGCTTTTTCGCCTCTTATTGTACCCAAATCTACCTTAGAAATGCAGATATATACTTAAAACACCTTCTTTTGATACAAATAACTGGTTTTCGCCCTTGATTTACGGAAGATTATAGCCAAAACATGCATTTTCATAACTTAGCGAACTGAAATCTACATTAAAACTGCAGATAACTACTTAAAAATTCACTTCCTTGAATTGATAATAGGTTTTTCTTTGTCATTTTAAACAGATTCCAGTCAAAATCGGCTTCTTCGGCTCATATCGTACCTAAAACCGCATCAAAACTGCAAATATCAGTTTAAACTATCATTTTTTGATACAAACAGTTATATATTCATGTCAATATCTTTCAAATTCTAGTCAAAATCCGGCGTCTTTGGGCATTTTAGTAACGAAAACCTTAATAAACTATTAGATTTCGACGTAAGGCAACCATTCTGAGTCAAATAGTTGCCGATTTCGATAAAATCTTAGTCAGAATCAGCTTTTTCGCCTCTTATTGTACCCAAATCTACCTTAGAAAAGCAGATATATACTTAAAACACCTACTTTTGGGACAAATAATTGGTTTTCGCCCTTGATTTACGGAAGATTATAGCCAAAACATGCATTTTCATAACTTAGCGAACTGAAATCTACATTAAAACTGCAGATAACTACTTAAAAATTCACTTCCTTGAATTGATAATAGGTTTTTCTTTGTCATTTTAAACAGATTCCAGTCAAAATCGGCTTCTTCGACTCATATCGTACCTAAAACCGCATCAAAACTGCAAATATCAGTTTAAACTATCATTTTTTGATACAAACAGTTATATATTCATGTCAATATCTTTCAAATTCTAGTCAAAATCGGCGTCTTTGGGCATTTTAGTAACGAAAACCTTAATAAACTATTAGATTTCGACGTAAGGCAACCTTTCTGAGTCAAATAGTTGCCGATTTCGATAAAATCTTAGTCAGAATCTGCTTTTTCGCCTCTTATTGTACCCAAATCTACCTTAGAAATGCAGATATATACTTAAAACACCTTCTTTTGGGACAAATAATTGGTTTTCGCCCTTGATTTTCGGAAGATTATAGCCAAAACATGCATTTTCATAACTTAGCGAACTGAAATCTACATTAAAACTGCAGATAACTACTTAAAAATTCACTTCCTTGAATTGATAATAGGTTTTCTTTGTCATTTTAAACAGATTCCAGTCAAAATCGGCTTCTTCGACTCATATCGTACCTAAAACCGCATCAAAACTGCAAATATCAGTTTAAACTATCATTTTTTGATACAAACAGTTATATATTCATGTCAATATCTTTCAAATTCTAGTCAAAATCCGGCGTCTTTGGGCATTTTAGTAACGAAAACCTTAATAAACTATTAGATTTCGACGTAAGGCAACATTTCTGAGTCAAATAGTTGCCGATTTCGATAAAATCTTAGTCAGAATCTGCTTTTTCGCCTCTTATTGTACCCAAATCTACCTTAGAAAAGCAGATATATACTTAAAACACCTTCTTTTGGGACAAATAATTGGTTTTCGCCCTTGATTTACGGAAGATTATAGCCAAAACATGCATTTTCATAACTTAGCGAACTGAAATCTACATTAAAACTGCAGATAACTACTTAAAAATTCACTTCCTTGAATTGATAATAGGTTTTCTTTGTCATTTTAAACAGATTCCAGTCAAAATCGGCTTCTTCGACTCATATCGTACCTAAAACCGCATCAAAACTGCAAATATCAGTTTAAACTATCATTTTTTAATACAAACAGTTATATATTCATGTCAATATCTTTCAAGTTCTAGTCAAAATCGGCGTCTTTAGGCATTTTAGTAACGAAAACCTTGATAAACTATTAGATTTCGACGTAAGGCAACCTTTCTGAGTCAAATAGTTGCCGATTTCGATAAAATCTTAGTCAGAATCTGCTTTTTCGCCTCTTATTGAACCCAAATCTACCTTAGAAATGCAGATATATACTTAAAACACCTTCTTTTGATACAAATAATTGGTTTTCGCCCTTGATTTACGGAAGATTATAGCCAAAACATGCATTTTCATAACTTAGCGAACTGAAATCTACATTAAAACTGCAGATAACTACATAAAAATTCACTTCCTTGAATTGATAATAGGTTTTTCTTTGTCATTTTAAACAGATTCCAGTCAAAATCGGCTTCTTCGATTCATATCGTATCTAAAACCGCATCAAAACTGCAAATATCAGTTTAAACTATCATTTTTTGATACAAACATATATTCATGTCAATATCTTTCAAATTCTAGTCAAAATCGGCGTCTTTGGGCATTTTAGTAACGAAAACCTTAATAAACTATTAGATTTCGACGTAAGGCAACCATTCTGAGTCAAATAGTTGCCGATTTCGATAAAATCTTAGTCAGAATCTGCTTTTTCGCCTCTTATTGTACCCAAATCTACCTTAGAAATGCAGATATATACTTAAAACACCTTTTTTTGGTTCAAATAACTGGTTTTCGCCCTTGATTTACGGAAGATTATAGCCAAAACATGCATTTTCATAACTTAGCGAACTGAAATCTACATTAAAACTGCAGATAACTACTTAAAAATTCACTTCCTTGAATTGATAATAGGTTTTTCTTTGTCATTTTAAACAGATTCCATTCAAAATCGGCTTCTTCGGCTCATATCGTACCTAAAACCGCATCAAAACTGCAAATATCAGTTTAAACTATCATTTTTTGATACAAACAGTTATATATTTATGTCAATATCTTTCAAATTCTAGTCAAAATCGGCGTCTTTGGGCATTTTAGTAACGAAAACCTTAATAAACTATTAGATTTCGACGTAAGGCAACCTTTCTGAGTCAAATAGTTGCCGATTTCGATAAAATCTTAGTCAGAATCTGCTTTTTCGCCTCTTATTGTACCCAAATCTACCTTAGAAATGCAGATATATACTTAAAACACCTTCTTTTGGGACAAATAATTGGTTTTCGCCCTTGATTTACGGAAGATTATAGCCAAAACATGCATTTTCATAACTTAGCGAACTGAAATCTACATTAAAACTGCAGATAACTACTTAAAAATTCACTTCCTTGAATTGATAATAGGTTTTTCTTTGTCATTTTAAACAGATTAAAGTCAAAATCGGCTTCTTCGGCTCATATCGTACCTAAAACCGCATCAAAACTGCAAATATCAGTTTAAACTATCATTTTTTAATACAAACAGTTATATATTCATGTCAATATCTTTCAAGTTCTAGTCAAAATCGGCGTCTTTAGGCATTTTAGTAACGAAAACCTTAATAAACTATTAGATTTCGACGTAAGGCAACCTTTCTGAGTCAAATAGTTGCCGATTTCGATAAAATCTTAGTCAGAATCTGCTTTTTTGCCTCTTATTGTACCCAAATCTACCTTAGAAATGCAGATATATACTTAAAACACCTTCTTTTGATACAAATAACTGGTTTTCGCCCTTGATTTACGGAAGATTATAGCCAAAACATGCATTTTCATAACTTAGCGAACTGAAATCTACATTAAAACTGCAGATAACTACTTAAAAATTCACTTCCTTGAATTGATAATAGGTTTTTCTTTGTCATTTTAAACAGATTCCAGTCAAAATCGGCTTCTTCGGCTCATATCGTACCTAAAACCGCATCAAAACTGCAAATATCAGTTTAAACTATCATTTTTTGATACAAACAGTTATATATTCATGTCAATATCTTTCAAATTCTAGTCAAAATCGGCGTCTTTGGGCATTTTAGTAACGAAAACCTTAATAAACTATTAGATTTCGACGTAAGGCAACCTTTCTGAGTCAAATAGTTGCCGATTTCGATAAAATCTTAGTCAGAATCTGCTTTTTTGCCTCTTATTGTACCCAAATCTACCTTAGAAATGCAGATATATACTTAAAACACCTTCTTTTGATACAAATAACTGGTTTTCGCCCTTGATTTACGGAAGATTATAGCCAAAACATGCATTTTCATAACTTAGCGAACTGAAATCTACATTAAAACTGCAGATAACTACTTAAAAATTCACTTCCTTGAATTGATAATAGGTTTTTCTTTGTCATTTTAAACAGATTCCAGTCAAAATCGGCTTCTTCGGCTCATATCGTACCTAAAACCGCATCAAAACTGCAAATATCAGTTTAAACTATCATTTTTTGATACAAACAGTTATATATTCATGTCAATATCTTTCAAATTCTAGTCAAAATCGGCGTCTTTGGGCATTTTAGTAACGAAAACCTTAATAAACTATTAGATTTCGACGTAAGGCAACCATTCTGAGTCAAATAGTTGCCGATTTCGATAAAATCTTAGTCAGAATCTGCTTTTTCGCCTCTTATTGTACCCAAATCTACCTTAGAAATGCAGATATATACTTAAAACACCTTCTTTTGGGACAAATAACTGGTTTTCGCCCTTGATTTACGGAAGATTATAGCCAAAACATGCATTTTCATAACTTAGCGAACTGAAATCTACATTAAAACTGCAGATAACTACTTAAAAATTCACTTCCTTGAATTGATAATAGGTTTTTCTTTGTCATTTTAAACAGATTCCAGTCAAAATCGGCTTCTTCGGCTCATATCGTACCTAAAACCGCATCAAAACTGCAAATATCAGTTTAAACTATCATTTTTTGATACAAACAGTTATATATTCATGTCAATATCTTTCAAATTCTAGTCAAAATCGGCGTCTTTGGGCATTTTAGTAACGAAAACCTTAATAAACTATTAGATTTCGACGTAAGGCAACCTTTCTGAGTCAAATAGTTGCCGATTTCGATAAAATCTTAGTCAGAATCTGCTTTTTCGCCTCTTATTGTACCCAAATCTACCTTAGAAATGCAGATATATACTTAAAACACCTTCTTTTGGGACAAATAATTGGTTTTCGCCCTTGATTTACGGAAGATTATAGCCAAAACATGCATTTTCATAACTTAGCGAACTGAAATCTACATTAAAACTGCAGATAACTACTTAAAAATTCACTTCCTTGAATTGATAATAGGTTTTTCTTTGTAATTTTAAACAGATTCCAGTCAAAATCGGCTTCTTCGACCCATATCGTACCTAAAACCGCATCAAAACTGCAAATATCAGTTTAAACTATCATTTTTTGATACAAACAGTTATATATTCATGTCAATATCTTTCAAGTTCTAGTCAAAATCGGCGTCTTTAGGCATTTTAGTAACGAAAACCTTAATAAACTATTAGATTTCGACGTAAGGCAACCTTTCTGAGTCAAATAGTTGCCGATTTCGATAAAATCTTAGTCAGAATCTGCTTTTTCGCCTCTTATTGTACCCAAATCTACCTTAGAAATGCAGATATATACTTAGAACACCTTCTTTTGGGACAAATAATTGGTTTTCGCCTTTGATTTACGGAAGATTATAGCCAAAACATGCATTTTCATAACTTAGCGAACTGAAATCTACATTAAAACTGCAGATAACTACATAAAAATTCACTTCCTTGAATTGATAATAGGTTTTTCTTTGTCATTTTAAACAGATTCCAGTCAAAATCGGCTTCTTCGATTCATATCGTATCTAAAACCGCATCAAAACTGCAAATATCAGTTTAAACTATCATTTTTTGATACAAACAGTTATATATTCATGTCAATATCTTTCAAATTCTAGTCAAAATCGGCGTCTTTGGGCATTTTAGTAACGAAAATCTTAATAAACTATTAGATTTCGACGTAAGGCAACCATTCTGAGTCAAATAGTTGCCGATTTCGATAAAATCTTAGTCAGAATCTGCTTTTTCGCCTCTTATTGTACCCAAATCTACCTTAGAAATGCGGATATATACTTAAAACACCTTCTTTTGGGACAAATAACTGGTTTTCGCCCTTGATTTACGGAAGATTATAGCCAAAACATGCATTTTCATAACTTAGCGAACTGAAATCTACATTAAAACTGCAGATAACTACTTAAAAATTCACTTCCTTGAATTGATAATAGGTTTTTCTTTGTCATTTTAAACAGATTCCAGTCAAAATCGGCTTCTTCGACTCATATCGTACCTAAAACCGCATCAAAATCGGCGTCTTTGGACATTTTAGTAACGAAAACCTTAATAAACTATTAGATTTCGACGTAAGGCAACCATTCTGAGTCAAATAGTTGCCGATTTCGATAAAATCTTAGTCAGAATCTGCTTTTTCGCCTCTTATTGTACCCAAATCTACCTTAGAAATGCAGATATATACTAAAAACACCTTCTTTTGGGACAAATAATTGGTTTTCGCCCTTGATTTACGGAAGATTATAGCCAAAACATGCATTTTCATAATTTAGCGAACTGAAATCTACATTAAAACTGCAGATAACTACTTAAAAATTCACTTCCTTGAATTGATAATAGGTTTTTCTTTGTCATTTTAAACAGATTCCAGTCAAAATCGGCTTCTTCGATTCATATCGTATCTAAAACCGCATCAAAACTGCAAATATCAGTTTAAACTATCATTTTTTGATACAAACAGTTATATATTCATGTCAATATCTCTCAAATTCTAGTCAAAATCGGCGTCTTTGGGCATTTTAGTAACGAAAACCTTAATAAACTATTAGATTTCGACGTAAGGCAACCTTTCTGAGTCAAATAGTTGCCGATTTCGATAAAATCTTAGTCAGAATCTGCTTTTTCGCCTCTTATTGTACCCAAATCTACCTTAGAAATGCAGATATATACTTAAAACACCTTCTTTTGGGACAAATAATTGGTTTTCGCCCTTGATTTACGGAAGATTATAGCCAAAACATGCATTTTCATAACTTAGCGAACTGAAATCTACATTAAAACTGCAGATAACTACTTAAAAATTCACTTCCTTGAATTGATAATAGGTTTTTCTTTGTCATTTTAAACAGATTCCAGTCAAAATCGGCTTCTTCGACTCATATCGTACCTAAAACCGCATCAAAACTGCAAATATCAGTTTAAACTATCATTTTTTGATACAAACAGTTATATATTCATGTCAATATCTTTCAAATTCTAATCAAAATCGGCGTCTTTGGGCATTTTAGTAACGAAAACCTTTATAAACTATTAGATTTCGACGTAAGGCAACCTTTCTGAGTCAAATAGTTGCCGATTTCGATAAAATCTTAGTCAGAATCTGCTTTTTCGCCTCTTATTGTTCCCAAATCTACCTTAGAAATGCAGATATATACTTAAAACACCTTCTTTTGGGACAAATAATTGGTTTTCGCCCTTGATTTACGGAAGATTATAGCCAAAACATGCATTTTCATAACTTAGCGAACTGAAATCTACATTAAAACTGCAGATAACTACTTAAAAATTCACTTCCTTGAATTGATAATAGGTTTTTCTTTGTCATTTTAAACAGATTCCAGTCAAAATCGGCTTCTTCGATTCATATCGTATCAAATCGCATCAAAACTGCAAATATCAGTTTAAACTATCATTTTTTGATACAAACAGTTATATATTCATGTCAATATCTTTCAAATTCTAGTCAAAATCGGCGTCTTTGGGCATTTTAGTAACGAAAACCTTAATAAACTATTAGATTTCGACGTAAGGCAACCATTCTGAGTCAAATAGTTGCCGATTTCGATAAAATCTTAGTCAGAATCTGCTTTTTCGCCTCTTATTGTACCCAAATCTACCTTAGAAATGCAGATATATACTAAAAACACCTTCTTTTGGGACAAATAATTGGTTTTCGCCCTTGATTTACTGAAGATTATAGCCAAAACATGCATTTTCATAATTTAGCGAACTGAAATCTACATTAAAACTGCAGATAACTACTTAAAAATTCACTTCCTTGAATTGATAATAGGTTTTTCTTTGTCATTTTAAACAGATTCCAGTCAAAATCGGCTTCTTCGATTCATATCGTATCTAAAACCTCATCAAAACTGCAAATATCAGTTTAAACTATCATTTTTTGATACAAACAGTTATATATTCATGTCAATATCTTTCAAATTCTAGTCAAAATCGGCGTCTTTGGGCATTTTAGTAACGAAAACCTTAATAAACTATTAGATTTCGACGTAAGGCAACCTTTCTGAGTCAAATAGTTGCCGATTTCGATAAAATCTTAGTCAGAATCTGCTTTTTCGCCTCTTATTGTACCCAAATCTACCTTAGAAATGCTGATATATACTTAAAACACCTTATTTTGGGACAAATAATTGGTTTTCGCCCTTGATTTACGGAAGATTATAGCCAAAACATGCATTTTCATAACTTAGCGAACTGAAATCTACATTAAAACGGCAGATAACTACTTAAAAATTCACTTCCTTGAATTGATAATAGGTTTTTCTTTGTCATTTTAAAAAGATTCCAGTCAAAATCGGCTTCTTCGATTCATATCGTATCAAACCGCATCAAAACTGCAAATATCAGTTTAAACTATCATTTTTTGATACAAACAGTTATATATACATGTCAATATCTTTCAAATTCTAGTCAAAATCGGCGTCTTTGGGCATTTTAGTAACGAAAACCTTAATAAACTATTAGATTTCGACGTAGGGCAACCATTCTGAGTCAAATAGTTGCCGATTTCGATAAAATCTTAGTCAGAATCTGCTTTTTCGCCTCTTATTGTACCCCAATCTACCTTAGAAATGCAGATATATACTAAAAACACCTTCTTTTGGGACAAATAATTGGTTTTCGCACTTGATTTACGGAAGATTATAGCCAAAACATGCATTTTCATAACTTAGCGAACTGAAATCTACATTAAAACTGCAGATAACTACTTAAAAATTCACTTCCTTGAATTGATAATAGGTTTTTCTTTGTCATTTTAAACAGATTCCAGTCAAAATCGGCTTCTTCGACTCATATCGTACCTAAAACCGCATCAAAACTGCAAATATCAGTTTAAACTATCATTTTTTGATACAAACAGTTATATATTCATGTCATTATCTTTCAAATTCTAGTCAAAATCGGCGTCTTTGGGCATTTTAGTAACGAAAACCTTTATAAACTATTAGATTTCGACGTAAGGCAACCTTTCTGAGTCAAATAGTTGCCGATTTCGATAAAATCTTAGTCAGAATCTGCTTTTTCGCCTCTTATTGTTCCCAAATCTACCTTAGAAATGCAGATATATACTTAAAGCACCTTCTTTTGGGACAAATAATTGGTTTTCGCCCTTGATTTACGGAAGATTATAGCCAAAACATGCATTTTCATAACTTAGCGAACTGAAATCTACATTAAAACTGCAGATAACTACTTAAAAATTCACTTCCTTGAATTGATAATATGTTTTTCTTTGTCATTTTAAACAGATTCCAGTCAAAATCGGCTTCTTCGATTCATATCGTATCAAATCGCATCAAAACTGCAAATATCAGTTTAAACTATCATTTTTTGATACAAACAGTTATATATTCATGTCAATATCTTTCAAATTCTAGTCAAAATCGGCGTCTTTGGGCATTTTAGTAACGAAAACCTTAATAAACTATTAGATTTCGACGTAAGGCAACCTTTCTGAGTCAAATAGTTGCCGATTTCGATAAAATCTTAGTCAGAATCTGCTTTTTCGCCTCTTATTGTACCCAAATCTACCTTAGAAATGCTGATATATACTTAAAACACCTTATTTTGGGACAAATAATTGGTTTTCGCCCTTGATTTACGGAAGATTATAGCCAAAACATGCATTTTCATAACTTAGCGAACTGAAATCTACATTAAAACGGCAGATAACTACTTAAAAATTCACTTCCTTGAATTGATAATAGGTTTTTCTTTGTCATTTTAAAAAGATTCCAGTCAAAATCGGCTTCTTCGATTCATATCGTATCAAACCGCATCAAAACTGCAAATATCAGTTTAAACTATCATTTTTTGATACAAACAGTTATATATACATGTCAATATCTTTCAAATTCTAGTCAAAATCGGCGTCTTTGGGCATTTTAGTAACGAAAACCTTAATAAACTATTAGATTTCGACGTAGGGCAACCATTCTGAGTCAAATAGTTGCCGATTTCGATAAAATCTTAGTCAGAATCTGCTTTTTCGCCTCTTATTGTACCCCAATCTACCTTAGAAATGCAGATATATACTAAAAACACCTTCTTTTGGGACAAATAATTGGTTTTCGCACTTGATTTACGGAAGATTATAGCCAAAACATGCATTTTCATAACTTAGCGAACTGAAATCTACATTAAAACTGCAGATAACTACTTAAAAATTCACTTCCTTGAATTGATAATAGGTTTTTCTTTGTCATTTTAAACAGATTCCAGTCAAAATCGGCTTCTTCGACTCATATCGTACCTAAAACCGCATCAAAACTGCAAATATCAGTTTAAACTATCATTTTTTGATACAAACAGTTATATATTCATGTCATTATCTTTCAAATTCTAGTCAAAATCGGCGTCTTTGGGCATTTTAGTAACGAAAACCTTTATAAACTATTAGATTTCGACGTAAGGCAACCTTTCTGAGTCAAATAGTTGCCGATTTCGATAAAATCTTAGTCAGAATCTGCTTTTTCGCCTCTTATTGTTCCCAAATCTACCTTAGAAATGCAGATATATACTTAAAGCACCTTCTTTTGGGACAAATAATTGGTTTTCGCCCTTGATTTACGGAAGATTATAGCCAAAACATGCATTTTCATAACTTAGCGAACTGAAATCTACATTAAAACTGCAGATAACTACTTAAAAATTCACTTCCTTGAATTGATAATATGTTTTTCTTTGTCATTTTAAACAGATTCCAGTCAAAATCGGCTTCTTCGATTCATATCGTATCAAACCGCATCAAAACTGCAAATATCAGTTTAAACTATCATTTTTTGATACAAACAGTTATATATTCATGTCAATATCTTTCAAATTCTAGTCAAAATCGGCGTCTTTGGGCATTTTAGTAACGAAAACCTTAATAAACTATTAGATTTCGACGTAAGGCAACCATTCTGAGTCAAATAGTTGCCGATTTCGATAAAATCTTAGTCAGAATCTGCTTTTTCGCCTCTTATTGTACCCAAATCTACCTTAGAAATGCAGATATATACTAAAAACACCATCTTTTGGGACAAATAATTGGTTTTCGCCCTTGATTTACGGAAGATTATAGCCAAAACATGCATTTTCATAATTTAGCGAACTGAAATCTACATTAAAACTGCAGATAACTACTTAAAAATTCACTTCCTTGAATTGATAATAGGTTTTTCTTTGTCATTTTAAACAGATTCCAGTCAAAATCGGCTTCTTCGATTCATATCGTATCTAAAACCGCATCAAAACTGCAAATATCAGTTTAAACTATCATTTTTTGATACAAACAGTTATATATTCATGTCAATATCTCTCAAATTCTAGTCAAAATCGGCGTCTTTGGGCATTTTAGTAACGAAAACCTTAATAAACTATTAGATTTCGACGTAAGGCAACCTTTCTGAGTCAAATAGTTGCCGATTTCGATAAAATCTTAGTCAGAATCTGCTTTTTCGCCTCTTATTGTACCCAAATCTTCCTTAGAAATGCAGATATATACTTAAAACACCTTCTTTTGGGACAAATAATTGGTTTTCGCCCTTGATTTACTTAAGATTATAGCCAAAACATGCATTTTCATAACTTAGCGAACTGAAATCTACATTAAAACTGCAGATAACTACTTAAAAATTCACTTCCTTGAATTGATAATAGGTTTTTCTTTGTCATTTTAAACAGATTCCAGTCAAAATCGGCTTCTTCGACTCATATCGTACCTAAAACCGCATCAAAACTGCAAATATCAGTTTAAACTATCATTTTTTGATACAAACAGTTATATATTCATGTCAATATCTCTCAAATTCTAGTCAAAATCGGCGTCTTTGGGCATTTTAGTAACGAAAACCTTAATAAACTATTAGATTTCGACGTAAGGCAACCATTCTGAGTCAAATAGTTGCCGATTTCGATAAAATCTTAGTCAGAATCTGCTTTTTCGCCTCTTATTGTACCCAAATCTACCTTAGAAATGCAGATATATACTTAAAACACCTTCTTTTGGGACAAATAATTGGTTTTCGCCCTTGATTTACAAAAGATTATAGCCAAAACATGCATTTTCATACCTTAGCGAACTGAAATCTACATTAAAACTGCAGATAACTACTTAAAAATTCACTTCCTTGAATTGATAATAGGTTTTTCTTTGTCATTTTAAACAGATTCCAGTCAAAATCGGCTTCTTCGACTCATATCGTACCTAAAACCGCATCAAAACTGCAAATATCAGTTTAAACTATCATTTTTTGATACAAACAGTTATATATTCATGTCAATATCTTTCAAATTCTAGTCAAAATCGGCGTCTTTGGGCATTTTAGTAACGAAAACCTTAATAAACTATTAGATTTCGACGTAAGGCAACCTTTCTGAGTCAAATAGTTGCCGATTTCGATAAAATCTTAGTCAGAATCAGCTTTTTCGCCTCTTATTGTACCCAAATCTACCTTAGAAAAGCAGATATATACTTAAAACACCTACTTTTGGGACAAATAATTGGTTTTCGCCCTTGATTTACGGAAGATTATAGCCAAAACATGCATTTTCATAACTTAGCGAACTGAAATCTACATTAAAACTGCAGATAACTACTTAAAAATTCACTTCCTTGAATTGATAATAGGTTTTTCTTTGTCATTTTAAACAGATTCCAGTCAAAATCGGCTTCTTCGACTCATATCGTACCTAAAACCGCATCAAAACTGCAAATATCAGTTTAAACTATCATTTTTTGATACAAACAGTTATATATTCATGTCAATATCTTTCAAGTTCTAGTCAAAATCGGCGTCTTTAGGCATTTTAGTAACGAAAACCTTGATAAACTATTAGATTTCGACGTAAGGCAACCTTTCTGAGTCAAATAGTTGCCGATTTCGATAAAATCTTAGTCAGAATCTGCTTTTTCGCCTCTTATTGTACCCAAATCTACCTTAGAAATGCAGATATATACTAAAAACACCTTCTTTTGGGACAAATAATTGGTTTTCGCCCTTGATTTACTGAAGATTATAGCCAAAACATGCATTTTCATAATTTAGCGAACTGAAATCTACATTAAAACTGCAGATAACTACTTAAAAATTCACTTCCTTGAATTGATAATAGGTTTTTCTTTGTCATTTTAAACAGATTCCAGTCAAAATCGGCTTCTTCGATTCATATCGTATCTAAAACCTCATCAAAACTGCAAATATCAGTTTAAACTATCATTTTTTGATACAAACAGTTATATATTCATGTCAATATCTTTCAAATTCTAGTCAAAATCGGCGTCTTTGGGCATTTTAGTAACGAAAACCTTAATAAACTATTAGATTTCGACGTAAGGCAACCTTTCTGAGTCAAATAGTTGCCGATTTCGATAAAATCTTAGTCAGAATCTGCTTTTTCGCCTCTTATTGTACCCAAATCTACCTTAGAAATGCTGATATATACTTAAAACACCTTATTTTGGGACAAATAATTGGTTTTCGCCCTTGATTTACGGAAGATTATAGCCAAAACATGCATTTTCATAACTTAGCGAACTGAAATCTACATTAAAACGGCAGATAACTACTTAAAAATTCACTTCCTTGAATTGATAATAGGTTTTTCTTTGTCATTTTAAAAAGATTCCAGTCAAAATCGGCTTCTTCGATTCATATCGTATCAAACCGCATCAAAACTGCAAATATCAGTTTAAACTATCATTTTTTGATACAAACAGTTATATATACATGTCAATATCTTTCAAATTCTAGTCAAAATCGGCGTCTTTGGGCATTTTAGTAACGAAAACCTTAATAAACTATTAGATTTCGACGTAGGGCAACCATTCTGAGTCAAATAGTTGCCGATTTCGATAAAATCTTAGTCAGAATCTGCTTTTTCGCCTCTTATTGTACCCCAATCTACCTTAGAAATGCAGATATATACTAAAAACACCTTCTTTTGGGACAAATAATTGGTTTTCGCACTTGATTTACGGAAGATTATATCCAAAACATGCATTTTCATAACTTAGCGAACTGAAATCTACATTAAAACTGCAGATAACTACTTAAAAATTCACTTCCTTGAATTGATAATAGGTTTTTCTTTGTCATTTTAAACAGATTCCAGTCAAAATCGGCTTCTTCGACTCATATCGTACCTAAAACCGCATCAAAACTGCAAATATCAGTTTAAACTATCATTTTTTGATACAAACAGTTATATATTCATGTCATTATCTTTCAAATTCTAGTCAAAATCGGCGTCTTTGGGCATTTTAGTAACGAAAACCTTTATAAACTATTAGATTTCGACGTAAGGCAACCTTTCTGAGTCAAATAGTTGCCGATTTCGATAAAATCTTAGTCAGAATCTGCTTTTTCGCCTCTTATTGTTCCCAAATCTACCTTAGAAATGCAGATATATACTTAAAGCACCTTCTTTTGGGACAAATAATTGGTTTTCGCCCTTGATTTACGGAAGATTATAGCCAAAACATGCATTTTCATAACTTAGCGAACTGAAATCTACATTAAAACTGCAGATAACTACTTAAAAATTCACTTCCTTGAATTGATAATATGTTTTTCTTTGTCATTTTAAACAGATTCCAGTCAAAATCGGCTTCTTCGATTCATATCGTATCAAACCGCATCAAAACTGCAAATATCAGTTTAAACTATCATTTTTTGATACAAACAGTTATATATTCATGTCAATATCTTTCAAATTCTAGTCAAAATCGGCGTCTTTGGGCATTTTAGTAACGAAAACCTTAATAAACTATTAGATTTCGACGTAAGGCAACCATTCTGAGTCAAATAGTTGCCGATTTCGATAAAATCTTAGTCAGAATCTGCTTTTTCGCCTCTTATTGTACCCAAATCTACCTTAGAAATGCAGATATATACTAAAAACACCATCTTTTGGGACAAATAATTGGTTTTCGCCCTTGATTTACGGAAGATTATAGCCAAAACATGCATTTTCATAATTTAGCGAACTGAAATCTACATTAAAACTGCAGATAACTACTTAAAAATTCACTTCCTTGAATTGATAATAGGTTTTTCTTTGTCATTTTAAACAGATTCCAGTCAAAATCGGCTTCTTCGATTCATATCGTATCTAAAACCGCATCAAAACTGCAAATATCAGTTTAAACTATCATTTTTTGATACAAACAGTTATATATTCATGTCAATATCTCTCAAATTCTAGTCAAAATCGGCGTCTTTGGGCATTTTAGTAACGAAAACCTTAATAAACTATTAGATTTCGACGTAAGGCAACCTTTCTGAGTCAAATAGTTGCCGATTTCGATAAAATCTTAGTCAGAATCTGCTTTTTCGCCTCTTATTGTACCCAAATCTTCCTTAGAAATGCAGATATATACTTAAAACACCTTCTTTTGGGACAAATAATTGGTTTTCGCCCTTGATTTACTTAAGATTATAGCCAAAACATGCATTTTCATAACTTAGCGAACTGAAATCTACATTAAAACTGCAGATAACTACTTAAAAATTCACTTCCTTGAATTGATAATAGGTTTTTCTTTGTCATTTTAAACAGATTCCAGTCAAAATCGGCTTCTTCGACTCATATCGTACCTAAAACCGCATCAAAACTGCAAATATCAGTTTAAACTATCATTTTTTGATACAAACAGTTATATATTCATGTCAATATCTCTCAAATTCTAGTCAAAATCGGCGTCTTTGGGCATTTTAGTAACGAAAACCTTAATAAACTATTAGATTTCGACGTAAGGCAACCATTCTGAGTCAAATAGTTGCCGATTTCGATAAAATCTTAGTCAGAATCTGCTTTTTCGCCTCTTATTGTACCCAAATCTACCTTAGAAATGCAGATATATACTTAAAACACCTTCTTTTGGGACAAATAATTGGTTTTCGCCCTTGATTTACAAAAGATTATAGCCAAAACATGCATTTTCATACCTTAGCGAACTGAAATCTACATTAAAACTGCAGATAACTACTTAAAAATTCACTTCCTTGAATTGATAATAGGTTTTTCTTTGTCATTTTAAACAGATTCCAGTCAAAATCGGCTTCTTCGACTCATATCGTACCTAAAACCGCATCAAAACTGCAAATATCAGTTTAAACTATCATTTTTTGATACAAACAGTTATATATTCATGTCAATATCTTTCAAATTCTAGTCAAAATCGGCGTCTTTGGGCATTTTAGTAACGAAAACCTTAATAAACTATTAGATTTCGACGTAAGGCAACCTTTCTGAGTCAAATAGTTGCCGATTTCGATAAAATCTTAGTCAGAATCAGCTTTTTCGCCTCTTATTGTACCCAAATCTACCTTAGAAAAGCAGATATATACTTAAAACACCTACTTTTGGGACAAATAATTGGTTTTCGCCCTTGATTTACGGAAGATTATAGCCAAAACATGCATTTTCATAACTTAGCGAACTGAAATCTACATTAAAACTGCAGATAACTACTTAAAAATTCACTTCCTTGAATTGATAATAGGTTTTTCTTTGTCATTTTAAACAGATTCCAGTCAAAATCGGCTTCTTCGACTCATATCGTACCTAAAACCGCATCAAAACTGCAAATATCAGTTTAAACTATCATTTTTTGATACAAACAGTTATATATTCATGTCAATATCTTTCAAGTTCTAGTCAAAATCGGCGTCTTTAGGCATTTTAGTAACGAAAACCTTGATAAACTATTAGATTTCGACGTAAGGCAACCTTTCTGAGTCAAATAGTTGCCGATTTCGATAAAATCTTAGTCAGAATCTGCTTTTTCGCCTCTTATTGAACCCAAATCTACCTTAGAAATGCAGATATATACTTAAAACACCTTCTTTTGATACAAATAATTGGTTTTCGCCCTTGATTTACGGAAGATTATAGCCAAAACATGCATTTTCATAACTTAGCGAACTGAAATCTACATTAAAACTGCAGATAACTACATAAAAATTCACTTCCTTGAATTGATAATAGGTTTTTCTTTGTCATTTTAAACAGATTCCAGTCAAAATCGGCTTCTTCGATTCATATCGTATCTAAAACCGCATCAAAACTGCAAATATCAGTTTAAACTATCATTTTTTGATACAAACATATATTCATGTCAATATCTTTCAAATTCTAGTCAAAATCGGCGTCTTTGGGCATTTTAGTAACGAAAACCTTAATAAACTATTAGATTTCGACGTAAGGCAACCATTCTGAGTCAAATAGTTGCCGATTTCGATAAAATCTTAGTCAGAATCTGCTTTTTCGCCTCTTATTGTACCCAAATCTACCTTAGAAATGCAGATATATACTAAAAACACCATCTTTTGGGACAAATAATTGGTTTTCGCCCTTGATTTACGGAAGATTATAGCCAAAACATGCATTTTCATAATTTAGCGAACTGAAATCTACATTAAAACTGCAGATAACTACTTAAAAATTCACTTCCTTGAATTGATAATAGGTTTTTCTTTGTCATTTTAAACAGATTCCAGTCAAAATCGGCTTCTTCGATTCATATCGTATCTAAAACCGCATCAAAACTGCAAATATCAGTTTAAACTATCATTTTTTGATACAAACAGTTATATATTCATGTCAATATCTCTCAAATTCTAGTCAAAATCGGCGTCTTTGGGCATTTTAG
This sequence comes from Cylas formicarius, assembly GCF_029955315.1. Lineage (NCBI taxonomy): Eukaryota > Metazoa > Arthropoda > Insecta > Coleoptera > Brentidae > Cylas > Cylas formicarius. The sequence continues at coordinate 747,113 of NW_026844319.1, forward strand.
TAACGAAAACCTTAATAAACTATTAGATTTCGACGTAAGGCAACCTTTCTGAGTCAAATAGTTGCCGATTTCGATAAAATCTTAGTCAGAATCTGCTTTTTCGCCTCTTATTGTACCCAAATCTTCCTTAGAAATGCAGATATATACTTAAAACACCTTCTTTTGGGACAAATAATTGGTTTTCGCCCTTGATTTACTTAAGATTATAGCCAAAACATGCATTTTCATAACTTAGCGAACTGAAATCTACATTAAAACTGCAGATAACTACTTAAAAATTCACTTCCTTGAATTGATAATAGGTTTTTCTTTGTCATTTTAAACAGATTCCATTCAAAATCGGCTTCTTCGGCTCATATCGTACCTAAAACCGCATCAAAACTGCAAATATCAGTTTAAACTATCATTTTTTGATACAAACAGTTATATATTTATGTCAATATCTTTCAAATTCTAGTCAAAATCGGCGTCTTTGGGCATTTTAGTAACGAAAACCTTAATAAACTATTAGATTTCGACGTAAGGCAACCTTTCTGAGTCAAATAGTTGCCGATTTCGATAAAATCTTAGTCAGAATCTGCTTTTTCGCCTCTTATTGTACCCAAATCTACCTTAGAAATGCAGATATATACTTAAAACACCTTCTTTTGGGACAAATAATTGGTTTTCGCCCTTGATTTACGGAAGATTATAGCCAAAACATGCATTTTCATAACTTAGCGAACTGAAATCTACATTAAAACTGCAGATAACTACTTAAAAATTCACTTCCTTGAATTGATAATAGGTTTTTCTTTGTCATTTTAAACAGATTAAAGTCAAAATCGGCTTCTTCGGCTCATATCGTACCTAAAACCGCATCAAAACTGCAAATATCAGTTTAAACTATCATTTTTTAATACAAACAGTTATATATTCATGTCAATATCTTTCAAGTTCTAGTCAAAATCGGCGTCTTTAGGCATTTTAGTAACGAAAACCTTAATAAACTATTAGATTTCGACGTAAGGCAACCTTTCTGAGTCAAATAGTTGCCGATTTCGATAAAATCTTAGTCAGAATCTGCTTTTTTGCCTCTTATTGTACCCAAATCTACCTTAGAAATGCAGATATATACTTAAAACACCTTCTTTTGATTGATACAAATAACTGGTTTTCGCCCTTGATTTACGGAAGATTATAGCCAAAACATGCATTTTCATAACTTAGCGAACTGAAATCTACATTAAAACTGCAGATAACTACTTAAAAATTCACTTCCTTGAATTGATAATAGGTTTTTCTTTGTCATTTTAAACAGATTCCAGTCAAAATCGGCTTCTTCGGCTCATATCGTACCTAAAACCGCATCAAAACTGCAAATATCAGTTTAAACTATCATTTTTTGATACAAACAGTTATATATTCATGTCAATATCTTTCAAATTCTAGTCAAAATCGGCGTCTTTGGGCATTTTAGTAACGAAAACCTTAATAAACTATTAGATTTCGACGTAAGGCAACCATTCTGAGTCAAATAGTTGCCGATTTCGATAAAATCTTAGTCAGAATCTGCTTTTTCGCCTCTTATTGTACCCAAATCTACCTTAGAAATGCAGATATATACTTAAAACACCTTCTTTTGGGACAAATAACTGGTTTTCGCCCTTGATTTACGGAAGATTATAGCCAAAACATGCATTTTCATAACTTAGCGAACTGAAATCTACATTAAAACTGCAGATAACTACTTAAAAATTCACTTCCTTGAATTGATAATAGGTTTTTCTTTGTCATTTTAAACAGATTCCAGTCAAAATCGGCTTCTTCGGCTCATATCGTACCTAAAACCGCATCAAAACTGCAAATATCAGTTTAAACTATCATTTTTTGATACAAACAGTTATATATTCATGTCAATATCTTTCAAATTCTAGTCAAAATCGGCGTCTTTGGGCATTTTAGTAACGAAAACCTTAATAAACTATTAGATTTCGACGTAAGGCAACCTTTCTGAGTCAAATAGTTGCCGATTTCGATAAAATCTTAGTCAGAATCTGCTTTTTCGCCTCTTATTGTACCCAAATCTACCTTAGAAATGCAGATATATACTTAAAACACCTTCTTTTGGGACAAATAATTGGTTTTCGCCCTTGATTTACGGAAGATTATAGCCAAAACATGCATTTTCATAACTTAGCGAACTGAAATCTACATTAAAACTGCAGATAACTACTTAAAAATTCACTTCCTTGAATTGATAATAGGTTTTTCTTTGTAATTTTAAACAGATTCCAGTCAAAATCGGCTTCTTCGACCCATATCGTACCTAAAACCGCATCAAAACTGCAAATATCAGTTTAAACTATCATTTTTTGATACAAACAGTTATATATTCATGTCAATATCTTTCAAGTTCTAGTCAAAATCGGCGTCTTTAGGCATTTTAGTAACGAAAACCTTAATAAACTATTAGATTTCGACGTAAGGCAACCTTTCTGAGTCAAATAGTTGCCGATTTCGATAAAATCTTAGTCAGAATCTGCTTTTTCGCCTCTTATTGTACCCAAATCTACCTTAGAAATGCAGATATATACTTAGAACACCTTCTTTTGGGACAAATAATTGGTTTTCGCCCTTGATTTACGGAAGATTATAGCCAAAACATGCATTTTCATAACTTAGCGAACTGAAATCTACATTAAAACTGCAGATAACTACATAAAAATTCACTTCCTTGAATTGATAATAGGTTTTTCTTTGTCATTTTAAACAGATTCCAGTCAAAATCGGCTTCTTCGATTCATATCGTATCTAAAACCGCATCAAAACTGCAAATATCAGTTTAAACTATCATTTTTTGATACAAACAGTTATATATTCATGTCAATATCTTTCAAATTCTAGTCAAAATCGGCGTCTTTGGGCATTTTAGTAACGAAAATCTTAATAAACTATTAGATTTCGACGTAAGGCAACCATTCTGAGTCAAATAGTTGCCGATTTCGATAAAATCTTAGTCAGAATCTGCTTTTTCGCCTCTTATTGTACCCAAATCTACCTTAGAAATGCGGATATATACTTAAAACACCTTCTTTTGGGACAAATAACTGGTTTTCGCCCTTGATTTACGGAAGATTATAGCCAAAACATGCATTTTCATAACTTAGCGAACTGAAATCTACATTAAAACTGCAGATAACTACTTAAAAATTCACTTCCTTGAATTGATAATAGGTTTTTCTTTGTCATTTTAAACAGATTCCAGTCAAAATCGGCTTCTTCGACTCATATCGTACCTAAAACCGCATCAAAATCGGCGTCTTTGGACATTTTAGTAACGAAAACCTTAATAAACTATTAGATTTCGACGTAAGGCAACCATTCTGAGTCAAATAGTTGCCGATTTCGATAAAATCTTAGTCAGAATCTGCTTTTTCGCCTCTTATTGTACCCAAATCTACCTTAGAAATGCAGATATATACTAAAAACACCTTCTTTTGGGACAAATAATTGGTTTTCGCCCTTGATTTACGGAAGATTATAGCCAAAACATGCATTTTCATAATTTAGCGAACTGAAATCTACATTAAAACTGCAGATAACTACTTAAAAATTCACTTCCTTGAATTGATAATAGGTTTTTCTTTGTCATTTTAAACAGATTCCAGTCAAAATCGGCTTCTTCGATTCATATCGTATCTAAAACCGCATCAAAACTGCAAATATCAGTTTAAACTATCATTTTTTGATACAAACAGTTATATATTCATGTCAATATCTCTCAAATTCTAGTCAAAATCGGCGTCTTTGGGCATTTTAGTAACGAAAACCTTAATAAACTATTAGATTTCGACGTAAGGCAACCTTTCTGAGTCAAATAGTTGCCGATTTCGATAAAATCTTAGTCAGAATCTGCTTTTTCGCCTCTTATTGTACCCAAATCTACCTTAGAAATGCAGATATATACTTAAAACACCTTCTTTTGGGACAAATAATTGGTTTTCGCCCTTGATTTACGGAAGATTATAGCCAAAACATGCATTTTCATAACTTAGCGAACTGAAATCTACATTAAAACTGCAGATAGCTACTTAAAAATTCACTTCCTTGAATTGATAATAGGTTTTTCTTTGTCATTTTAAACAGATTCCAGTCAAAATCGGCTTCTTCGACTCATATCGTACCTAAAACCGCATCAAAACTGCAAATATCAGTTTAAACTATCATTTTTTGATACAAACAGTTATATATTCATGTCAATATCTTTCAAATTCTAATCAAAATCGGCGTCTTTGGGCATTTTAGTAACGAAAACCTTTATAAACTATTAGATTTCGACGTAAGGCAACCTTTCTGAGTCAAATAGTTGCCGATTTCGATAAAATCTTAGTCAGAATCTGCTTTTTCGCCTCTTATTGTTCCCAAATCTACCTTAGAAATGCAGATATATACTTAAAACACCTTCTTTTGGGACAAATAATTGGTTTTCGCCCTTGATTTACGGAAGATTATAGCCAAAACATGCATTTTCATAACTTAGCGAACTGAAATCTACATTAAAACTGCAGATAACTACTTAAAAATTCACTTCCTTGAATTGATAATAGGTTTTTCTTTGTCATTTTAAACAGATTCCAGTCAAAATCGGCTTCTTCGATTCATATCGTATCAAATCGCATCAAAACTGCAAATATCAGTTTAAACTATCATTTTTTGATACAAACAGTTATATATTCATGTCAATATCTTTCAAATTCTAGTCAAAATCGGCGTCTTTGGGCATTTTAGTAACGAAAACCTTAATAAACTATTAGATTTCGACGTAAGGCAACCATTCTGAGTCAAATAGTTGCCGATTTCGATAAAATCTTAGTCAGAATCTGCTTTTTCGCCTCTTATTGTACCCAAATCTACCTTAGAAATGCAGATATATACTAAAAACACCTTCTTTTGGGACAAATAATTGGTTTTCGCCCTTGATTTACTGAAGATTATAGCCAAAACATGCATTTTCATAATTTAGCGAACTGAAATCTACATTAAAACTGCAGATAACTACTTAAAAATTCACTTCCTTGAATTGATAATAGGTTTTTCTTTGTCATTTTAAACAGATTCCAGTCAAAATCGGCTTCTTCGATTCATATCGTATCTAAAACCTCATCAAAACTGCAAATATCAGTTTAAACTATCATTTTTTGATACAAACAGTTATATATTCATGTCAATATCTTTCAAATTCTAGTCAAAATCGGCGTCTTTGGGCATTTTAGTAACGAAAACCTTAATAAACTATTAGATTTCGACGTAAGGCAACCTTTCTGAGTCAAATAGTTGCCGATTTCGATAAAATCTTAGTCAGAATCTGCTTTTTCGCCTCTTATTGTACCCAAATCTACCTTAGAAATGCTGATATATACTTAAAACACCTTATTTTGGGACAAATAATTGGTTTTCGCCCTTGATTTACGGAAGATTATAGCCAAAACATGCATTTTCATAACTTAGCGAACTGAAATCTACATTAAAACGGCAGATAACTACTTAAAAATTCACTTCCTTGAATTGATAATAGGTTTTTCTTTGTCATTTTAAAAAGATTCCAGTCAAAATCGGCTTCTTCGATTCATATCGTATCAAACCGCATCAAAACTGCAAATATCAGTTTAAACTATCATTTTTTGATACAAACAGTTATATATACATGTCAATATCTTTCAAATTCTAGTCAAAATCGGCGTCTTTGGGCATTTTAGTAACGAAAACCTTAATAAACTATTAGATTTCGACGTAGGGCAACCATTCTGAGTCAAATAGTTGCCGATTTCGATAAAATCTTAGTCAGAATCTGCTTTTTCGCCTCTTATTGTACCCCAATCTACCTTAGAAATGCAGATATATACTAAAAACACCTTCTTTTGGGACAAATAATTGGTTTTCGCACTTGATTTACGGAAGATTATAGCCAAAACATGCATTTTCATAACTTAGCGAACTGAAATCTACATTAAAACTGCAGATAACTACTTAAAAATTCACTTCCTTGAATTGATAATAGGTTTTTCTTTGTCATTTTAAACAGATTCCAGTCAAAATCGGCTTCTTCGACTCATATCGTACCTAAAACCGCATCAAAACTGCAAATATCAGTTTAAACTATCATTTTTTGATACAAACAGTTATATATTCATGTCATTATCTTTCAAATTCTAGTCAAAATCGGCGTCTTTGGGCATTTTAGTAACGAAAACCTTTATAAACTATTAGATTTCGACGTAAGGCAACCTTTCTGAGTCAAATAGTTGCCGATTTCGATAAAATCTTAGTCAGAATCTGCTTTTTCGCCTCTTATTGTTCCCAAATCTACCTTAGAAATGCAGATATATACTTAAAGCACCTTCTTTTGGGACAAATAATTGGTTTTCGCCCTTGATTTACGGAAGATTATAGCCAAAACATGCATTTTCATAACTTAGCGAACTGAAATCTACATTAAAACTGCAGATAACTACTTAAAAATTCACTTCCTTGAATTGATAATATGTTTTTCTTTGTCATTTTAAACAGATTCCAGTCAAAATCGGCTTCTTCGATTCATATCGTATCAAACCGCATCAAAACTGCAAATATCAGTTTAAACTATCATTTTTTGATACAAACAGTTATATATTCATGTCAATATCTTTCAAATTCTAGTCAAAATCGGCGTCTTTGGGCATTTTAGTAACGAAAACCTTAATAAACTATTAGATTTCGACGTAAGGCAACCATTCTGAGTCAAATAGTTGCCGATTTCGATAAAATCTTAGTCAGAATCTGCTTTTTCGCCTCTTATTGTACCCAAATCTACCTTAGAAATGCAGATATATACTAAAAACACCATCTTTTGGGACAAATAATTGGTTTTCGCCCTTGATTTACGGAAGATTATAGCCAAAACATGCATTTTCATAATTTAGCGAACTGAAATCTACATTAAAACTGCAGATAACTACTTAAAAATTCACTTCCTTGAATTGATAATAGGTTTTTCTTTGTCATTTTAAACAGATTCCAGTCAAAATCGGCTTCTTCGATTCATATCGTATCTAAAACCGCATCAAAACTGCAAATATCAGTTTAAACTATCATTTTTTGATACAAACAGTTATATATTCATGTCAATATCTCTCAAATTCTAGTCAAAATCGGCGTCTTTGGGCATTTTAGTAACGAAAACCTTAATAAACTATTAGATTTCGACGTAAGGCAACCTTTCTGAGTCAAATAGTTGCCGATTTCGATAAAATCTTAGTCAGAATCTGCTTTTTCGCCTCTTATTGTACCCAAATCTTCCTTAGAAATGCAGATATATACTTAAAACACCTTCTTTTGGGACAAATAATTGGTTTTCGCCCTTGATTTACTTAAGATTATAGCCAAAACATGCATTTTCATAACTTAGCGAACTGAAATCTACATTAAAACTGCAGATAACTACTTAAAAATTCACTTCCTTGAATTGATAATAGGTTTTTCTTTGTCATTTTAAACAGATTCCAGTCAAAATCGGCTTCTTCGACTCATATCGTACCTAAAACCGCATCAAAACTGCAAATATCAGTTTAAACTATCATTTTTTGATACAAACAGTTATATATTCATGTCAATATCTCTCAAATTCTAGTCAAAATCGGCGTCTTTGGGCATTTTAGTAACGAAAACCTTAATAAACTATTAGATTTCGACGTAAGGCAACCATTCTGAGTCAAATAGTTGCCGATTTCGATAAAATCTTAGTCAGAATCTGCTTTTTCGCCTCTTATTGTACCCAAATCTACCTTAGAAATGCAGATATATACTTAAAACACCTTCTTTTGGGACAAATAATTGGTTTTCGCCCTTGATTTACAAAAGATTATAGCCAAAACATGCATTTTCATACCTTAGCGAACTGAAATCTACATTAAAACTGCAGATAACTACTTAAAAATTCACTTCCTTGAATTGATAATAGGTTTTTCTTTGTCATTTTAAACAGATTCCAGTCAAAATCGGCTTCTTCGATTCATATCGTAAATAAAACCGCATCAAAACTGCAAATATCAGTTTAAACTATCATTTTTTGATACAAACAGTTATATATTCATGTCAATATCTTTCAAATTCTAGTCAAAATCGGCGTCTTTGGGCATTTTAGTAACGAAAATCTTAATAAACTATTAGATTTCGACGTAAGGCAACCATTCTGAGTCAAATAGTTGCCGATTTCGATAAAATCTTAGTCAGAATCTGCTTTTTCGCCTCTTATTGTACCCAAATCTACCTTAGAAATGCGGATATATACTTAAAACACCTTCTTTTGGGACAAATAACTGGTTTTCGCCCTTGATTTACGGAAGATTATAGCCAAAACATGCATTTTCATAACTTAGCGAACTGAAATCTACATTAAAACTGCAGATAACTACTTAAAAATTCACTTCCTTGAATTGATAATAGGTTTTTCTTTGTCATTTTAAACAGATTCCAGTCAAAATCGGCTTCTTCGACTCATATCGTACCTAAAACCGCATCAAAATCGGCGTCTTTGGACATTTTAGTAACGAAAACCTTAATAAACTATTAGATTTCGACGTAAGGCAACCATTCTGAGTCAAATAGTTGCCGATTTCGATAAAATCTTAGTCAGAATCTGCTTTTTCGCCTCTTATTGTACCCAAATCTACCTTAGAAATGCAGATATATACTAAAAACACCTTCTTTTGGGACAAATAATTGGTTTTCGCCCTTGATTTACGGAAGATTATAGCCAAAACATGCATTTTCATAATTTAGCGAACTGAAATCTACATTAAAACTGCAGATAACTACTTAAAAATTCACTTCCTTGAATTGATAATAGGTTTTTCTTTGTCATTTTAAACAGATTCCAGTCAAAATCGGCTTCTTTGATTCATATCGTATCTAAAACCGCATCAAAACTGCAAATATCAGTTTAAACTATCATTTTTTGATACAAACAGTTATATATTCATGTCAATATCTCTCAAATTCTAGTCAAAATCGGCGTCTTTGGGCATTTTAGTAACGAAAACCTTAATAAACTATTAGATTTCGACGTAAGGCAACCTTTCTGAGTCAAATAGTTGCCGATTTCGATAAAATCTTAGTCAGAATCTGCTTTTTCGCCTCTTATTGTACCCAAATCTACCTTAGAAATGCAGATATATACTTAAAACACCTTCTTTTGGGACAAATAATTGGTTTTCGCCCTTGATTTACGGAAGATTATAGCCAAAACATGCATTTTCATAACTTAGCGAACTGAAATCTACATTAAAACTGCAGATAACTACTTAAAAATTCACTTCCTTGAATTGATAATAGGTTTTTCTTTGTCATTTTAAACAGATTCCAGTCAAAATCGGCTTCTTCGACTCATATCGTACCTAAAACCGCATCAAAACTGCAAATATCAGTTTAAACTATCATTTTTTGATACAAACAGTTATATATTCATGTCAATATCTTTCAAATTCTAATCAAAATCGGCGTCTTTGGGCATTTTAGTAACGAAAACCTTTATAAACTATTAGATTTCGACGTAAGGCAACCTTTCTGAGTCAAATAGTTGCCGATTTCGATAAAATCTTAGTCAGAATCTGCTTTTTCGCCTCTTATTGTTCCCAAATCTACCTTAGAAATGCAGATATATACTTAAAACACCTTCTTTTGGGACAAATAATTGGTTTTCGCCCTTGATTTACGGAAGATTATAGCCAAAACATGCATTTTCATAACTTAGCGAACTGAAATCTACATTAAAACTGCAGATAACTACTTAAAAATTCACTTCCTTGAATTGATAATAGGTTTTTCTTTGTCATTTTAAACAGATTCCAGTCAAAATCGGCTTCTTCGATTCATATCGTATCAAATCGCATCAAAACTGCAAATATCAGTTTAAACTATCATTTTTTGATACAAACAGTTATATATTCATGTCAATATCTTTCAAATTCTAGTCAAAATCGGCGTCTTTGGGCATTTTAGTAACGAAAACCTTAATAAACTATTAGATTTCGACGTAAGGCAACCATTCTGAGTCAAATAGTTGCCGATTTCGATAAAATCTTAGTCAGAATCTGCTTTTTCGCCTCTTATTGTACCCAAATCTACCTTAGAAATGCAGATATATACTAAAAACACCTTCTTTTGGGACAAATAATTGGTTTTCGCCCTTGATTTACTGAAGATTATAGCCAAAACATGCATTTTCATAATTTAGCGAACTGAAATCTACATTAAAACTGCAGATAACTACTTAAAAATTCACTTCCTTGAATTGATAATAGGTTTTTCTTTGTCATTTTAAACAGATTCCAGTCAAAATCGGCTTCTTCGATTCATATCGTATCTAAAACCTCATCAAAACTGCAAATATCAGTTTAAACTATCATTTTTTGATACAAACAGTTATATATTCATGTCAATATCTTTCAAATTCTAGTCAAAATCGGCGTCTTTGGGCATTTTAGTAACGAAAACCTTAATAAACTATTAGATTTCGACGTAAGGCAACCTTTCTGAGTCAAATAGTTGCCGATTTCGATAAAATCTTAGTCAGAATCTGCTTTTTCGCCTCTTATTGTACCCAAATCTACCTTAGAAATGCTGATATATACTTAAAACACCTTATTTTGGGACAAATAATTGGTTTTCGCCCTTGATTTACGGAAGATTATAGCCAAAACATGCATTTTCATAACTTAGCGAACTGAAATCTACATTAAAACGGCAGATAACTACTTAAAAATTCACTTCCTTGAATTGATAATAGGTTTTTCTTTGTCATTTTAAAAAGATTCCAGTCAAAATCGGCTTCTTCGATTCATATCGTATCAAACCGCATCAAAACTGCAAATATCAGTTTAAACTATCATTTTTTGATACAAACAGTTATATATACATGTCAATATCTTTCAAATTCTAGTCAAAATCGGCGTCTTTGGGCATTTTAGTAACGAAAACCTTAATAAACTATTAGATTTCGACGTAGGGCAACCATTCTGAGTCAAATAGTTGCCGATTTCGATAAAATCTTAGTCAGAATCTGCTTTTTCGCCTCTTATTGTACCCCAATCTACCTTAGAAATGCAGATATATACTAAAAACACCTTCTTTTGGGACAAATAATTGGTTTTCGCACTTGATTTACGGAAGATTATAGCCAAAACATGCATTTTCATAACTTAGCGAACTGAAATCTACATTAAAACTGCAGATAACTACTTAAAAATTCACTTCCTTGAATTGATAATAGGTTTTTCTTTGTCATTTTAAACAGATTCCAGTCAAAATCGGCTTCTTCGACTCATATCGTACCTAAAACCGCATCAAAACTGCAAATATCAGTTTAAACTATCATTTTTTGATACAAACAGTTATATATTCATGTCATTATCTTTCAAATTCTAGTCAAAATCGGCGTCTTTGGGCATTTTAGTAACGAAAACCTTTATAAACTATTAGATTTCGACGTAAGGCAACCTTTCTGAGTCAAATAGTTGCCGATTTCGATAAAATCTTAGTCAGAATCTGCTTTTTCGCCTCTTATTGTTCCCAAATCTACCTTAGAAATGCAGATATATACTTAAAGCACCTTCTTTTGGGACAAATAATTGGTTTTCGCCCTTGATTTACGGAAGATTATAGCCAAAACATGCATTTTCATAACTTAGCGAACTGAAATCTACATTAAAACTGCAGATAACTACTTAAAAATTCACTTCCTTGAATTGATAATATGTTTTTCTTTGTCATTTTAAACAGATTCCAGTCAAAATCGGCTTCTTCGATTCATATCGTATCAAACCGCATCAAAACTGCAAATATCAGTTTAAACTATCATTTTTTGATACAAACAGTTATATATTCATGTCAATATCTTTCAAATTCCAGTCAAAATCGGCTTCTTCGACTCATATCGTACCTAAAACCGCATCAAAACTGCAAATATCAGTTTAAACTATCATTTTTTGATACAAACAGTTATATATTCATGTCAATATCTTTCAAATTCTAGTCAAAATCGGCGTCTTTGGGCATTTTAGTAACGAAAACCTTAATAAACTATTAGATTTCGACGTAAGGCAACCTTTCTGAGTCAAATAGTTGCCGATTTCGATAAAATCTTAGTCAGAATCTGCTTTTTCGCCTCTTATTGTACCCAAATCTACCTTAGAAATGCAGATATATACTTAAAACACCTTCTTTTGGGACAAATAATTGGTTTTCGCCCTTGATTTTCGGAAGATTATAGCCAAAACATGCATTTTCATAACTTAGCGAACTGAAATCTACATTAAAACTGCAGATAACTACTTAAAAATTCACTTCCTTGAATTGATAATAGGTTTTCTTTGTCATTTTAAACAGATTCCAGTCAAAATCGGCTTCTTCGACTCATATCGTACCTAAAACCGCATCAAAACTGCAAATATCAGTTTAAACTATCATTTTTTGATACAAACAGTTATATATTCATGTCAATATCTTTCAAATTCTAGTCAAAATCCGGCGTCTTTGGGCATTTTAGTAACGAAAACCTTAATAAACTATTAGATTTCGACGTAAGGCAACATTTCTGAGTCAAATAGTTGCCGATTTCGATAAAATCTTAGTCAGAATCTGCTTTTTCGCCTCTTATTGTACCCAAATCTACCTCAGAAAAGCAGATATATACTTAAAACACCTTCTTTTGGGACAAATAATTGGTTTTCGCCCTTGATTTACGGAAGATTATAGCCAAAACATGCATTTTCATAACTTAGCGAACTGAAATCTACATTAAAACTGCAGATAACTACTTAAAAATTCACTTCCTTGAATTGATAATAGGTTTTCTTTGTCATTTTAAACAGATTCCAGTCAAAATCGGCTTCTTCGACTCATATCGTACCTAAAACCGCATCAAAACTGCAAATATCAGTTTAAACTATCATTTTTTAATACAAACAGTTATATATTCATGTCAATATCTTTCAAGTTCTAGTCAAAATCGGCGTCTTTAGGCATTTTAGTAACGAAAACCTTGATAAACTATTAGATTTCGACGTAAGGCAACCTTTCTGAGTCAAATAGTTGCCGATTTCGATAAAATCTTAGTCAGAATCTGCTTTTTCGCCTCTTATTGAACCCAAATCTACCTTAGAAATGCAGATATATACTTAAAACACCTTCTTTTGATACAAATAATTGGTTTTCGCCCTTGATTTACGGAAGATTATAGCCAAAACATGCATTTTCATAACTTAGCGAACTGAAATCTACATTAAAACTGCAGATAACTACATAAAAATTCACTTCCTTGAATTGATAATAGGTTTTTCTTTGTCATTTTAAACAGATTCCAGTCAAAATCGGCTTCTTCGATTCATATCGTATCTAAAACCGCATCAAAACTGCAAATATCAGTTTAAACTATCATTTTTTGATACAAACATATATTCATGTCAATATCTTTCAAATTCTAGTCAAAATCGGCGTCTTTGGGCATTTTAGTAACGAAAACCTTAATAAACTATTAGATTTCGACGTAAGGCAACCATTCTGAGTCAAATAGTTGCCGATTTCGATAAAATCTTAGTCAGAATCTGCTTTTTCGCCTCTTATTGTACCCAAATCTACCTTAGAAATGCAGATATATACTTAAAACACCTTTTTTTGGTTCAAATAACTGGTTTTCGCCCTTGATTTACGGAAGATTATAGCCAAAACATGCATTTTCATAACTTAGCGAACTGAAATCTACATTAAAACTGCAGATAACTACTTAAAAATTCACTTCCTTGAATTGATAATAGGTTTTTCTTTGTCATTTTAAACAGATTCCATTCAAAATCGGCTTCTTCGGCTCATATCGTACCTAAAACCGCATCAAAACTGCAAATATCAGTTTAAACTATCATTTTTTGATACAAACAGTTATATATTTATGTCAATATCTTTCAAATTCTAGTCAAAATCGGCGTCTTTGGGCATTTTAGTAACGAAAACCTTAATAAACTATTAGATTTCGACGTAAGGCAACCTTTCTGAGTCAAATAGTTGCCGATTTCGATAAAATCTTAGTCAGAATCTGCTTTTTCGCCTCTTATTGTACCCAAATCTACCTTAGAAATGCAGATATATACTTAAAACACCTTCTTTTGGGACAAATAATTGGTTTTCGCCCTTGATTTACGGAAGATTATAGCCAAAACATGCATTTTCATAACTTAGCGAACTGAAATCTACATTAAAACTGCAGATAACTACTTAAAAATTCACTTCCTTGAATTGATAATAGGTTTTTCTTTGTCATTTTAAACAGATTCTAGTCAAAATCGGCTTCTTCGGCTCATATCGTACCTAAAACCGCATCAAAACTGCAAATATCAGTTTAAACTATCATTTTTTAATACAAACAGTTATATATTCATGTCAATATCTTTCAAGTTCTAGTCAAAATCGGCGTCTTTAGGCATTTTAGTAACGAAAACCTTAATAAACTATTAGATTTCGACGTGAGGCAACCTTTCTGAGTCAAATAGTTGCCGATTTCGATAAAATCTTAGTCAGAATCTGCTTTTTTGCCTCTTATTGTACCCAAATCTACCTTAGAAATGCAGATATATACTTAAAACACCTTCTTTTGATACAAATAACTGGTTTTCGCCCTTGATTTACGGAAGATTATAGCCAAAACATGCATTTTCATAACTTAGCGAACTGAAATCTACATTAAAACTGCAGATAACTACTTAAAAATTCACTTCCTTGAATTGATAATAGGTTTTTCTTTGTCATTTTAAACAGATTCCAGTCAAAATCGGCTTCTTCGGCTCATATCGTACCTAAAACCGCATCAAAACTGCAAATATCAGTTTAAACTATCATTTTTTGATACAAACAGTTATATATTCATGTCAATATCTTTCAAATTCTAGTCAAAATCGGCGTCTTTGGGCATTTTAGTAACGAAAACCTTAATAAACTATTAGATTTCGACGTAAGGCAACCTTTCTGAGTCAAATAGTTGCCGATTTCGATAAAATCTTAGTCAGAATCTGCTTTTTCGCCTCTTATTGTACCCAAATCTACCTTAGAAATGCAGATATATACTTAAAACACCTTCTTTTGGGACAAATAATTGGTTTTCGCCCTTGATTTACGGAAGATTATAGCCAAAACATGCATTTTCATAACTTAGCGAACTGAAATCTACATTAAAACTGCAGATAACTACTTAAAAATTCACTTCCTTGAATTGATAATAGGTTTTTCTTTGTAATTTTAAACAGATTCCAGTCAAAATCGGCTTCTTCGACCCATATCGTACCTAAAACCGCATCAAAACTGCAAATATCAGTTTAAACTATCATTTTTTGATACAAACAGTTATATATTCATGTCAATATCTTTCAAGTTCTAGTCAAAATCGGCGTCTTTAGGCATTTTAGTAACGAAAACCTTAATAAACTATTAGATTTCGACGTAAGGCAACCTTTCTGAGTCAAATAGTTGCCGATTTCGATAAAATCTTAGTCAGAATCTGCTTTTTCGCCTCTTATTGTACCCAAATCTACCTTAGAAATGCAGATATATACTTAGAACACCTTCTTTTGGGACAAATAATTGGTTTTCGCCCTTGATTTACGGAAGATTATAGCCAAAACATGCATTTTCATAACTTAGCGAACTGAAATCTACATTAAAACTGCAGATAACTACATAAAAATTCACTTCCTTGAATTGATAATAGGTTTTTCTTTGTCATTTTAAACAGATTCCAGTCAAAATCGGCTTCTTCGATTCATATCGTATCTAAAACCGCATCAAAACTGCAAATATCAGTTTAAACTATCATTTTTTGATACAAACAGTTATATATTCATGTCAATATCTTTCAAATTCTAGTCAAAATCGGCGTCTTTGGGCATTTTAGTAACGAAAATCTTAATAAACTATTAGATTTCGACGTAAGGCAACCATTCTGAGTCAAATAGTTGCCGATTTCGATAAAATCTTAGTCAGAATCTGCTTTTTCGCCTCTTATTGTACCCAAATCTACCTTAGAAATGCGGATATATACTTAAAACACCTTCTTTTGGGACAAATAACTGGTTTTCGCCCTTGATTTACGGAAGATTATAGCCAAAACATGCATTTTCATAACTTAGCGAACTGAAATCTACATTAAAACTGCAGATAACTACTTAAAAATTCACTTCCTTGAATTGATAATAGGTTTTTCTTTGTCATTTTAAACAGATTCCAGTCAAAATCGGCTTCTTCGACTCATATCGTACCTAAAACCGCATCAAAATCGGCGTCTTTGGACATTTTAGTAACGAAAACCTTAATAAACTATTAGATTTCGACGTAAGGCAACCATTCTGAGTCAAATAGTTGCCGATTTCGATAAAATCTTAGTCAGAATCTGCTTTTTCGCCTCTTATTGTACCCAAATCTACCTTAGAAATGCAGATATATACTAAAAACACCTTCTTTTGGGACAAATAATTGGTTTTCGCCCTTGATTTACGGAAGATTATAGCCAAAACATGCATTTTCATAATTTAGCGAACTGAAATCTACATTAAAACTGCAGATAACTACTTAAAAATTCACTTCCTTGAATTGATAATAGGTTTTTCTTTGTCATTTTAAACAGATTCCAGTCAAAATCGGCTTCTTCGATTCATATCGTATCTAAAACCGCATCAAAACTGCAAATATCAGTTTAAACTATCATTTTTTGATACAAACAGTTATATATTCATGTCAATATCTCTCAAATTCTAGTCAAAATCGGCGTCTTTGGGCATTTTAGTAACGAAAACCTTAATAAACTATTAGATTTCGACGTAAGGCAACCTTTCTGAGTCAAATAGTTGCCGATTTCGATAAAATCTTAGTCAGAATCTGCTTTTTCGCCTCTTATTGTACCCAAATCTACCTTAGAAATGCAGATATATACTTAAAACACCTTCTTTTGGGACAAATAATTGGTTTTCGCCCTTGATTTACGGAAGATTATAGCCAAAACATGCATTTTCATAACTTAGCGAACTGAAATCTACATTAAAACTGCAGATAACTACTTAAAAATTCACTTCCTTGAATTGATAATAGGTTTTTCTTTGTCATTTTAAACAGATTCCAGTCAAAATCGGCTTCTTCGACTCATATCGTACCTAAAACCGCATCAAAACTGCAAATATCAGTTTAAACTATCATTTTTTGATACAAACAGTTATATATTCATGTCAATATCTTTCAAATTCTAATCAAAATCGGCGTCTTTGGGCATTTTAGTAACGAAAACCTTTATAAACTATTAGATTTCGACGTAAGGCAACCTTTCTGAGTCAAATAGTTGCCGATTTCGATAAAATCTTAGTCAGAATCTGCTTTTTCGCCTCTTATTGTTCCCAAATCTACCTTAGAAATGCAGATATATACTTAAAACACCTTCTTTTGGGACAAATAATTGGTTTTCGCCCTTGATTTACGGAAGATTATAGCCAAAACATGCATTTTCATAACTTAGCGAACTGAAATCTACATTAAAACTGCAGATAACTACTTAAAAATTCACTTCCTTGAATTGATAATAGGTTTTTCTTTGTCATTTTAAACAGATTCCAGTCAAAATCGGCTTCTTCGATTCATATCGTATCAAATCGCATCAAAACTGCAAATATCAGTTTAAACTATCATTTTTTGATACAAACAGTTATATATTCATGTCAATATCTTTCAAATTCTAGTCAAAATCGGCGTCTTTGGGCATTTTAGTAACGAAAACCTTAATAAACTATTAGATTTCGACGTAAGGCAACCATTCTGAGTCAAATAGTTGCCGATTTCGATAAAATCTTAGTCAGAATCTGCTTTTTCGCCTCTTATTGTACCCAAATCTACCTTAGAAATGCAGATATATACTAAAAACACCTTCTTTTGGGACAAATAATTGGTTTTCGCCCTTGATTTACTGAAGATTATAGCCAAAACATGCATTTTCATAATTTAGCGAACTGAAATCTACATTAAAACTGCAGATAACTACTTAAAAATTCACTTCCTTGAATTGATAATAGGTTTTTCTTTGTCATTTTAAACAGATTCCAGTCAAAATCGGCTTCTTCGATTCATATCGTATCTAAAACCTCATCAAAACTGCAAATATCAGTTTAAACTATCATTTTTTGATACAAACAGTTATATATTCATGTCATTATCTTTCAAATTCTAGTCAAAATCGGCGTCTTTGGGCATTTTAGTAACGAAAACCTTTATAAACTATTAGATTTCGACGTAAGGCAACCTTTCTGAGTCAAATAGTTGCCGATTTCGATAAAATCTTAGTCAGAATCTGCTTTTTCGCCTCTTATTGTTCCCAAATCTACCTTAGAAATGCAGATATATACTTAAAGCACCTTCTTTTGGGACAAATAATTGGTTTTCGCCCTTGATTTACGGAAGATTATAGCCAAAACATGCATTTTCATAACTTAGCGAACTGAAATCTACATTAAAACTGCAGATAACTACTTAAAAATTCACTTCCTTGAATTGATAATATGTTTTTCTTTGTCATTTTAAACAGATTCCAGTCAAAATCGGCTTCTTCGATTCATATCGTATCAAACCGCATCAAAACTGCAAATATCAGTTTAAACTATCATTTTTTGATACAAACAGTTATATATTCATGTCAATATCTTTCAAATTCCAGTCAAAATCGGCTTCTTCGACTCATATCGTACCTAAAACCGCATCAAAACTGCAAATATCAGTTTAAACTATCATTTTTTGATACAAACAGTTATATATTCATGTCAATATCTTTCAAATTCTAGTCAAAATCGGCGTCTTTGGGCATTTTAGTAACGAAAACCTTAATAAACTATTAGATTTCGACGTAAGGCAACCTTTCTGAGTCAAATAGTTGCCGATTTCGATAAAATCTTAGTCAGAATCTGCTTTTTCGCCTCTTATTGTACCCAAATCTACCTTAGAAATGCAGATATATACTTAAAACACCTTCTTTTGGGACAAATAATTGGTTTTCGCCCTTGATTTTCGGAAGATTATAGCCAAAACATGCATTTTCATAACTTAGCGAACTGAAATCTACATTAAAACTGCAGATAACTACTTAAAAATTCACTTCCTTGAATTGATAATAGGTTTTCTTTGTCATTTTAAACAGATTCCAGTCAAAATCGGCTTCTTCGACTCATATCGTACCTAAAACCGCATCAAAACTGCAAATATCAGTTTAAACTATCATTTTTTGATACAAACAGTTATATATTCATGTCAATATCTTTCAAATTCTAGTCAAAATCCGGCGTCTTTGGGCATTTTAGTAACGAAAACCTTAATAAACTATTAGATTTCGACGTAAGGCAACATTTCTGAGTCAAATAGTTGCCGATTTCGATAAAATCTTAGTCAGAATCTGCTTTTTCGCCTCTTATTGTACCCAAATCTACCTTAGAAAAGCAGATATATACTTAAAACACCTTCTTTTGGGACAAATAATTGGTTTTCGCCCTTGATTTACGGAAGATTATAGCCAAAACATGCATTTTCATAACTTAGCGAACTGAAATCTACATTAAAACTGCAGATAACTACTTAAAAATTCACTTCCTTGAATTGATAATAGGTTTTCTTTGTCATTTTAAACAGATTCCAGTCAAAATCGGCTTCTTCGACTCATATCGTACCTAAAACCGCATCAAAACTGCAAATATCAGTTTAAACTATCATTTTTTAATACAAACAGTTATATATTCATGTCAATATCTTTCAAGTTCTAGTCAAAATCGGCGTCTTTAGGCATTTTAGTAACGAAAACCTTGATAAACTATTAGATTTCGACGTAAGGCAACCTTTCTGAGTCAAATAGTTGCCGATTTCGATAAAATCTTAGTCAGAATCTGCTTTTTCGCCTCTTATTGAACCCAAATCTACCTTAGAAATGCAGATATATACTTAAAACACCTTCTTTTGATACAAATAATTGGTTTTCGCCCTTGATTTACGGAAGATTATAGCCAAAACATGCATTTTCATAACTTAGCGAACTGAAATCTACATTAAAACTGCAGATAACTACTTAAAAATTCACTTCCTTGAATTGATAATAGGTTTTTCTTTGTAATTTTAAACAGATTCCAGTCAAAATCGGCTTCTTCGACCCATATCGTACCTAAAACCGCATCAAAACTGCAAATATCAGTTTAAACTATCATTTTTTGATACAAACAGTTATATATTCATGTCAATATCTTTCAAGTTCTAGTCAAAATCGGCGTCTTTAGGCATTTTAGTAACGAAAACCTTAATAAACTATTAGATTTCGACGTAAGGCAACCTTTCTGAGTCAAATAGTTGCCGATTTCGATAAAATCTTAGTCAGAATCTGCTTTTTCGCCTCTTATTGTACCCAAATCTACCTTAGAAATGCAGATATATACTTAGAACACCTTCTTTTGGGACAAATAATTGGTTTTCGCCCTTGATTTACGGAAGATTATAGCCAAAACATGCATTTTCATAACTTAGCGAACTGAAATCTACATTAAAACTGCAGATAACTACATAAAAATTCACTTCCTTGAATTGATAATAGGTTTTTCTTTGTCATTTTAAACAGATTCCAGTCAAAATCGGCTTCTTCGATTCATATCGTATCTAAAACCGCATCAAAACTGCAAATATCAGTTTAAACTATCATTTTTTGATACAAACAGTTATATATTCATGTCAATATCTTTCAAATTCTAGTCAAAATCGGCGTCTTTGGGCATTTTAGTAACGAAAATCTTAATAAACTATTAGATTTCGACGTAAGGCAACCATTCTGAGTCAAATAGTTGCCGATTTCGATAAAATCTTAGTCAGAATCTGCTTTTTCGCCTCTTATTGTACCCAAATCTACCTTAGAAATGCGGATATATACTTAAAACACCTTCTTTTGGGACAAATAACTGGTTTTCGCCCTTGATTTACGGAAGATTATAGCCAAAACATGCATTTTCATAACTTAGCGAACTGAAATCTACATTAAAACTGCAGATAACTACTTAAAAATTCACTTCCTTGAATTGATAATAGGTTTTTCTTTGTCATTTTAAACAGATTCCAGTCAAAATCGGCTTCTTCGACTCATATCGTACCTAAAACCGCATCAAAATCGGCGTCTTTGGACATTTTAGTAACGAAAACCTTAATAAACTATTAGATTTCGACGTAAGGCAACCATTCTGAGTCAAATAGTTGCCGATTTCGATAAAATCTTAGTCAGAATCTGCTTTTTCGCCTCTTATTGTACCCAAATCTACCTTAGAAATGCAGATATATACTAAAAACACCTTCTTTTGGGACAAATAATTGGTTTTCGCCCTTGATTTACGGAAGATTATAGCCAAAACATGCATTTTCATAATTTAGCGAACTGAAATCTACATTAAAACTGCAGATAACTACTTAAAAATTCACTTCCTTGAATTGATAATAGGTTTTTCTTTGTCATTTTAAACAGATTCCAGTCAAAATCGGCTTCTTCGATTCATATCGTATCTAAAACCGCATCAAAACTGCAAATATCAGTTTAAACTATCATTTTTTGATACAAACAGTTATATATTCATGTCAATATCTCTCAAATTCTAGTCAAAATCGGCGTCTTTGGGCATTTTAGTAACGAAAACCTTAATAAACTATTAGATTTCGACGTAAGGCAACCTTTCTGAGTCAAATAGTTGCCGATTTCGATAAAATCTTAGTCAGAATCTGCTTTTTCGCCTCTTATTGTACCCAAATCTACCTTAGAAATGCAGATATATACTTAAAACACCTTCTTTTGGGACAAATAATTGGTTTTCGCCCTTGATTTACGGAAGATTATAGCCAAAACATGCATTTTCATAACTTAGCGAACTGAAATCTACATTAAAACTGCAGATAACTACTTAAAAATTCACTTCCTTGAATTGATAATAGGTTTTTCTTTGTCATTTTAAACAGATTCCAGTCAAAATCGGCTTCTTCGACTCATATCGTACCTAAAACCGCATCAAAACTGCAAATATCAGTTTAAACTATCATTTTTTGATACAAACAGTTATATATTCATGTCAATATCTTTCAAATTCTAATCAAAATCGGCGTCTTTGGGCATTTTAGTAACGAAAACCTTTATAAACTATTAGATTTCGACGTAAGGCAACCTTTCTGAGTCAAATAGTTGCCGATTTCGATAAAATCTTAGTCAGAATCTGCTTTTTCGCCTCTTATTGTTCCCAAATCTACCTTAGAAATGCAGATATATACTTAAAACACCTTCTTTTGGGACAAATAATTGGTTTTCGCCCTTGATTTACGGAAGATTATAGCCAAAACATGCATTTTCATAACTTAGCGAACTGAAATCTACATTAAAACTGCAGATAACTACTTAAAAATTCACTTCCTTGAATTGATAATAGGTTTTTCTTTGTCATTTTAAACAGATTCCAGTCAAAATCGGCTTCTTCGATTCATATCGTATCAAATCGCATCAAAACTGCAAATATCAGTTTAAACTATCATTTTTTGATACAAACAGTTATATATTCATGTCAATATCTTTCAAATTCTAGTCAAAATCGGCGTCTTTGGGCATTTTAGTAACGAAAACCTTAATAAACTATTAGATTTCGACGTAAGGCAACCATTCTGAGTCAAATAGTTGCCGATTTCGATAAAATCTTAGTCAGAATCTGCTTTTTCGCCTCTTATTGTACCCAAATCTACCTTAGAAATGCAGATATATACTTAAAACACCTTCTTTTGGGACAAATAACTGGTTTTCGCCCTTGATTTACGGAAGATTATAGCCAAAACATGCATTTTCATAACTTAGCGAACTGAAATCTACATTAAAACTGCAGATAACTACTTAAAAATTCACTTCCTTGAATTGATAATAGGTTTTTCTTTGTCATTTTAAACAGATTCCAGTCAAAATCGGCTTCTTCGGCTCATATCGTACCTAAAACCGCATCAAAACTGCAAATATCAGTTTAAACTATCATTTTTTGATACAAACAGTTATATATTCATGTCAATATCTTTCAAATTCTAGTCAAAATCGGCGTCTTTGGGCATTTTAGTAACGAAAACCTTAATAAACTATTAGATTTCGACGTAAGGCAACCTTTCTGAGTCAAATAGTTGCCGATTTCGATAAAATCTTAGTCAGAATCTGCTTTTTCGCCTCTTATTGTACCCAAATCTACCTTAGAAATGCAGATATATACTTAAAACACCTTCTTTTGGGACAAATAATTGGTTTTCGCCCTTGATTTACGGAAGATTATAGCCAAAACATGCATTTTCATAACTTAGCGAACTGAAATCTACATTAAAACTGCAGATAACTACTTAAAAATTCACTTCCTTGAATTGATAATAGGTTTTTCTTTGTAATTTTAAACAGATTCCAGTCAAAATCGGCTTCTTCGACCCATATCGTACCTAAAACCGCATCAAAACTGCAAATATCAGTTTAAACTATCATTTTTTGATACAAACAGTTATATATTCATGTCAATATCTTTCAAGTTCTAGTCAAAATCGGCGTCTTTAGGCATTTTAGTAACGAAAACCTTAATAAACTATTAGATTTCGACGTAAGGCAACCTTTCTGAGTCAAATAGTTGCCGATTTCGATAAAATCTTAGTCAGAATCTGCTTTTTCGCCTCTTATTGTACCCAAATCTACCTTAGAAATGCAGATATATACTTAGAACACCTTCTTTTGGGACAAATAATTGGTTTTCGCCCTTGATTTACGGAAGATTATAGCCAAAACATGCATTTTCATAACTTAGCGAACTGAAATCTACATTAAAACTGCAGATAACTACATAAAAATTCACTTCCTTGAATTGATAATAGGTTTTTCTTTGTCATTTTAAACAGATTCCAGTCAAAATCGGCTTCTTCGATTCATATCGTATCTAAAACCGCATCAAAACTGCAAATATCAGTTTAAACTATCATTTTTTGATACAAACAGTTATATATTCATGTCAATATCTTTCAAATTCTAGTCAAAATCGGCGTCTTTGGGCATTTTAGTAACGAAAATCTTAATAAACTATTAGATTTCGACGTAAGGCAACCATTCTGAGTCAAATAGTTGCCGATTTCGATAAAATCTTAGTCAGAATCTGCTTTTTCGCCTCTTATTGTACCCAAATCTACCTTAGAAATGCGGATATATACTTAAAACACCTTCTTTTGGGACAAATAACTGGTTTTCGCCCTTGATTTACGGAAGATTATAGCCAAAACATGCATTTTCATAACTTAGCGAACTGAAATCTACATTAAAACTGCAGATAACTACTTAAAAATTCACTTCCTTGAATTGATAATAGGTTTTTCTTTGTCATTTTAAACAGATTCCAGTCAAAATCGGCTTCTTCGACTCATATCGTACCTAAAACCGCATCAAAATCGGCGTCTTTGGACATTTTAGTAACGAAAACCTTAATAAACTATTAGATTTCGACGTAAGGCAACCATTCTGAGTCAAATAGTTGCCGATTTCGATAAAATCTTAGTCAGAATCTGCTTTTTCGCCTCTTATTGTACCCAAATCTACCTTAGAAATGCAGATATATACTAAAAACACCTTCTTTTGGGACAAATAATTGGTTTTCGCCCTTGATTTACGGAAGATTATAGCCAAAACATGCATTTTCATAATTTAGCGAACTGAAATCTACATTAAAACTGCAGATAACTACTTAAAAATTCACTTCCTTGAATTGATAATAGGTTTTTCTTTGTCATTTTAAACAGATTCCAGTCAAAATCGGCTTCTTCGATTCATATCGTATCTAAAACCGCATCAAAACTGCAAATATCAGTTTAAACTATCATTTTTTGATACAAACAGTTATATATTCATGTCAATATCTCTCAAATTCTAGTCAAAATCGGCGTCTTTGGGCATTTTAGTAACGAAAACCTTAATAAACTATTAGATTTCGACGTAAGGCAACCTTTCTGAGTCAAATAGTTGCCGATTTCGATAAAATCTTAGTCAGAATCTGCTTTTTCGCCTCTTATTGTACCCAAATCTACCTTAGAAATGCAGATATATACTTAAAACACCTTCTTTTGGGACAAATAATTGGTTTTCGCCCTTGATTTACGGAAGATTATAGCCAAAACATGCATTTTCATAACTTAGCGAACTGAAATCTACATTAAAACTGCAGATAACTACTTAAAAATTCACTTCCTTGAATTGATAATAGGTTTTTCTTTGTCATTTTAAACAGATTCCAGTCAAAATCGGCTTCTTCGACTCATATCGTACCTAAAACCGCATCAAAACTGCAAATATCAGTTTAAACTATCATTTTTTGATACAAACAGTTATATATTCATGTCAATATCTTTCAAATTCTAATCAAAATCGGCGTCTTTGGGCATTTTAGTAACGAAAACCTTTATAAACTATTAGATTTCGACGTAAGGCAACCTTTCTGAGTCAAATAGTTGCCGATTTCGATAAAATCTTAGTCAGAATCTGCTTTTTCGCCTCTTATTGTTCCCAAATCTACCTTAGAAATGCAGATATATACTTAAAACACCTTCTTTTGGGACAAATAATTGGTTTTCGCCCTTGATTTACGGAAGATTATAGCCAAAACATGCATTTTCATAACTTAGCGAACTGAAATCTACATTAAAACTGCAGATAACTACTTAAAAATTCACTTCCTTGAATTGATAATAGGTTTTTCTTTGTCATTTTAAACAGATTCCAGTCAAAATCGGCTTCTTCGATTCATATCGTATCAAATCGCATCAAAACTGCAAATATCAGTTTAAACTATCATTTTTTGATACAAACAGTTATATATTCATGTCAATATCTTTCAAATTCTAGTCAAAATCGGCGTCTTTGGGCATTTTAGTAACGAAAACCTTAATAAACTATTAGATTTCGACGTAAGGCAACCATTCTGAGTCAAATAGTTGCCGATTTCGATAAAATCTTAGTCAGAATCTGCTTTTTCGCCTCTTATTGTACCCAAATCTACCTTAGAAATGCAGATATATACTAAAAACACCTTCTTTTGGGACAAATAATTGGTTTTCGCCCTTGATTTACTGAAGATTATAGCCAAAACATGCATTTTCATAATTTAGCGAACTGAAATCTACATTAAAACTGCAGATAACTACTTAAAAATTCACTTCCTTGAATTGATAATAGGTTTTTCTTTGTCATTTTAAACAGATTCCAGTCAAAATCGGCTTCTTCGATTCATATCGTATCTAAAACCTCATCAAAACTGCAAATATCAGTTTAAACTATCATTTTTTGATACAAACAGTTATATATTCATGTCAATATCTTTCAAATTCTAGTCAAAATCGGCGTCTTTGGGCATTTTAGTAACGAAAACCTTAATAAACTATTAGATTTCGACGTAAGGCAACCTTTCTGAGTCAAATAGTTGCCGATTTCGATAAAATCTTAGTCAGAATCTGCTTTTTCGCCTCTTATTGTACCCAAATCTACCTTAGAAATGCTGATATATACTTAAAACACCTTATTTTGGGACAAATAATTGGTTTTCGCCCTTGATTTACGGAAGATTATAGCCAAAACATGCATTTTCATAACCTAGCGAACTGAAATCTACATTAAAACGGCAGATAACTACTTAAAAATTCACTTCCTTGAATTGATAATAGGTTTTTCTTTGTCATTTTAAAAAGATTCCAGTCAAAATCGGCTTCTTCGATTCATATCGTATCAAACCGCATCAAAACTGCAAATATCAGTTTAAACTATCATTTTTTGATACAAACAGTTATATATACATGTCAATATCTTTCAAATTCTAGTCAAAATCGGCGTCTTTGGGCATTTTAGTAACGAAAACCTTAATAAACTATTAGATTTCGACGTAGGGCAACCATTCTGAGTCAAATAGTTGCCGATTTCGATAAAATCTTAGTCAGAATCTGCTTTTTCGCCTCTTATTGTACCCCAATCTACCTTAGAAATGCAGATATATACTAAAAACACCTTCTTTTGGGACAAATAATTGGTTTTCGCACTTGATTTACGGAAGATTATAGCCAAAACATGCATTTTCATAACTTAGCGAACTGAAATCTACATTAAAACTGCAGATAACTACTTAAAAATTCACTTCCTTGAATTGATAATAGGTTTTTCTTTGTCATTTTAAACAGATTCCAGTCAAAATCGGCTTCTTCGACTCATATCGTACCTAAAACCGCATCAAAACTGCAAATATCAGTTTAAACTATCATTTTTTGATACAAACAGTTATATATTCATGTCATTATCTTTCAAATTCTAGTCAAAATCGGCGTCTTTGGGCATTTTAGTAACGAAAACCTTTATAAACTATTAGATTTCGACGTAAGGCAACCTTTCTGAGTCAAATAGTTGCCGATTTCGATAAAATCTTAGTCAGAATCTGCTTTTTCGCCTCTTATTGTTCCCAAATCTACCTTAGAAATGCAGATATATACTTAAAGCACCTTCTTTTGGGACAAATAATTGGTTTTCGCCCTTGATTTACGGAAGATTATAGCCAAAACATGCATTTTCATAACTTAGCGAACTGAAATCTACATTAAAACTGCAGATAACTACTTAAAAATTCACTTCCTTGAATTGATAATATGTTTTTCTTTGTCATTTTAAACAGATTCCAGTCAAAATCGGCTTCTTCGATTCATATCGTATCAAACCGCATCAAAACTGCAAATATCAGTTTAAACTATCATTTTTTGATACAAACAGTTATATATTCATGTCAATATCTTTCAAATTCTAGTCAAAATCGGCGTCTTTGGGCATTTTAGTAACGAAAACCTTAATAAACTATTAGATTTCGACGTAAGGCAACCATTCTGAGTCAAATAGTTGCCGATTTCGATAAAATCTTAGTCAGAATCTGCTTTTTCGCCTCTTATTGTACCCAAATCTACCTTAGAAATGCAGATATATACTAAAAACACCATCTTTTGGGACAAATAATTGGTTTTCGCCCTTGATTTACGGAAGAATATAGCCAAAACATGCATTTTCATAATTTAGCGAACTGAAATCTACATTAAAACTGCAGATAACTACTTAAAAATTCACTTCCTTGAATTGATAATAGGTTTTTCTTTGTCATTTTAAACAGATTCCAGTCAAAATCGGCTTCTTCGATTCATATCGTATCTAAAACCGCATCAAAACTGCAAATATCAGTTTAAACTATCATTTTTTGATACAAACAGTTATATATTCATGTCAATATCTCTCAAATTCTAGTCAAAATCGGCGTCTTTGGGCATTTTAGTAACGAAAACCTTAATAAACTATTAGATTTCGACGTAAGGCAACCTTTCTGAGTCAAATAGTTGCCGATTTCGATAAAATCTTAGTCAGAATCTGCTTTTTCGCCTCTTATTGTACCCAAATCTTCCTTAGAAATGCAGATATATACTTAAAACACCTTCTTTTGGGACAAATAATTGGTTTTCGCCCTTGATTTACTTAAGATTATAGCCAAAACATGCATTTTCATAACTTAGCGAACTGAAATCTACATTAAAACTGCAGATAACTACTTAAAAATTCACTTCCTTGAATTGATAATAGGTTTTTCTTTGTCATTTTAAACAGATTCCAGTCAAAATCGGCTTCTTCGACTCATATCGTACCTAAAACCGCATCAAAACTGCAAATATCAGTTTAAACTATCATTTTTTGATACAAACAGTTATATATTCATGTCAATATCTCTCAAATTCTAGTCAAAATCGGCGTCTTTGGGCATTTTAGTAACGAAAACCTTAATAAACTATTAGATTTCGACGTAAGGCAACCATTCTGAGTCAAATAGTTGCCGATTTCGATAAAATCTTAGTCAGAATCTGCTTTTTCGCCTCTTATTGTACCCAAATCTACCTTAGAAATGCAGATATATACTTAAAACACCTTCTTTTGGGACAAATAATTGGTTTTCGCCCTTGATTTACAAAAGATTATAGCCAAAACATGCATTTTCATACCTTAGCGAACTGAAATCTACATTAAAACTGCAGATAACTACTTAAAAATTCACTTCCTTGAATTGATAATAGGTTTTTCTTTGTCATTTTAAACAGATTCCAGTCAAAATCGGCTTCTTCGATTCATATCGTAAATAAAACCGCATCAAAACTGCAAATATCAGTTTAAACTATCATTTTTTGATACAAACAGTTATATATTCATGTCAATATCTTTCAAATTCTAGTCAAAATCGGCGTCTTTGGGCATTTTAGTAACGAAAACCTTTATAAACTATTAGATTTCGACGTAAGGCAACCTTTCTGAGTCAAATAGTTGCCGATTTCGATAAAATCTTAGTCAGAATCTGCTTTTTCGCCTCTTATTGTACCCAAATCTACCTTAGAAATGCAAATATATACTTAAAACACCTTCTTTTGGGACAAATAATTGGTTTTCGCCCTTGATTTACGGAAGATTATAGCCAAAACATGCATTTTCATAACTTAGCGAACTGAAATCTACATTAAAACTGCAGATAACTACTTAAAAATTCACTTCCTTGAATTGATAATAGGTTTTTCTTTGTCATTTTAAACAGATTCCAGTCAAAATCGGCTTCTTCGACTCATATCGTACCTAAAACCGCATCAAAACTGCAAATATCAGTTTAAACTATCATTTTTTGATACAAACAGTTATATATTCATGTCAATATATTTCAAATTCTAGTCAAAATCGGCGTCTTTGGGCATTTTAGTAACGAAAACCTTTATAAACTATTAGATTTCGACGTAAGGCAACCTTTCTGAGTCAAATAGTTGCCGATTTCGATAAAATCTTAGTCAGAATCTGCTTTTTCGTTTCTTATTGTACCCAAATCTACCTTAGAAATGCAGATATATACTTAAAACACCTTCTTTTGGGACAAATAATTGGTTTTCGCCCTTGATTTACGGAAGATTATAGCCAAAACATGCATTTTCATAACTTAGCGAACTGAAATCTACATTAAAACTATTTGACTCAGAATGGTTGCCTTACGTCGAAATCTAATAGTTTATTAAGGTTTTCGTTACTAAAATGCCCAAAGACGCCGATTTTGATTAGAATTTGAAAGATATTGACATGAACATATAACTGTTTGTATCAAAAAATGATAGTTTAAACTGATATTTGCAGTTTTGATGCGGTTTTAGGTACGATATGAGTCGAAGAAGCCGATTTTGACAAAGAAAAACCTATTATCAATTCAAGGAAGTGAATTTTTAAGTAGCTATCTGCAGTTTTAATGAAGATTTCTGTTCGCTATGTTATGAAAATGCATGTTTTGGCTATAATCTTCCGTAAATCAAGGGCGAAAACCAATTATTTGTCCCAAAAGAAGGTGTTCTAAGTATATATCTGCATTTCTAAGGTAGATTTGGTTACAATAAGAGGCGAAAAAGCAGATTCTGACTAAGATTTTATCGAAATCGGCAACTATTTGACTCAGAATGGTTGCCTTACGTCGAAATCTAATAGTTTATTAAGGTTTTCGTTACTAAAATGCCCAAAGACGCCGATTTTGACTAGAATTTGAAAGATATTGACATTGATATTGACTGTTTGTATCAAAAAATGATAGTTTAAACTGATATTTGCAGTTTTGATGCGGTTTTAGGTACGATATGAGTCGAAGAAGCCGATTTTGACTGGAATCTGTTTAAAATGACAAAGAAAAACCTATTATCAATTCAAGGAAGTGAATTTTTAAGTAGTTATCTGCAGTTTTAATGAAGATTTCTGTTCGCTAAGTTATGAAAATGCATGTTTTGGCTATAATCTTCAGTAAATCAAGGGCGAAAACCAATTATTTGTCCCAAAAGAAGGTGTTCTAAGTATATATCTGCATTTCTAAGGTAGATTTGGGTACAATAAGAGGCGAAAAAGCAGATTCTGACTAGGATTTTATCGAAATCGGCAACTATTTGACTCAGAAAGGTTGCCTTACGTCGAAATCTAATAGTTTATTAAGGTTTTCGTTACTAAAATGCCCAAAGACGCCGATTTTGACTAGAATTTGAAAGATATTGACATGAATATATAACTGTTTGTATCAAAAAATGATAGTTTAAACTGATATTTGCAGTTTTGATGCGGTTTTAGGTACGTTATGAGTCGAAGAAGCCGATTTTGACTGGAATCTGTTTAAAATGACAAAGAACAACCTATTATCAATTCAAGGAAGTGAATTTTTAAGTAGTTATCTGCAGTTTTAATGTAGATTTCAGTTCGCTAAGTTATGAAAATGCATGTTTTGGCTATAATCTTCCGTAAATCAAGGGCGAAAACCAATTATTTGTCCCAAAAAAAGGCGTTTTAAGTATATATCTGCATTTCTAAGGTAGATTTGGGTACAATAAGAGGCGAAAAAGCAGATTCTGACTAAGATTTTATCGAAATCAGCAACTATTTGACTCAGAATGGTTGCCTTACGTCGAAATCTAATAGTTTATTAAGGTTTTCGTTACTAAAATGCCCAAAGACGCCGATTTTGACTAGAATTTGAAAGATATTGACATGAATATATAACTGTTTGTATCAAAAAATGATAGTTTAAACTGATATTTGCAGTTTTGATGAGGTTTTAGATACGATATGAATCGAAGAAGCCGATTTTGACTGGAATCTGTTTAAAATGACAAAGAAAAACCTATTATCAATTCAAGGAAGTGAATTTTTAAGTAGTTATCTGCAGTTTTAATGTAGATTTCAGTTCGCTAAGTTATGAAAATGCATGTTTTGGCTATAATCTTCCGTAAATCAAGGGCGAAAACCAATTATTTGTCCCAAAAGAAGGTGTTCTAAGTATATATCTGCATTTCTAAGGTAGATTTGGTTACAATAAGAGGCGAAAAAGCAGATTCTGACTAAGATTTTATCGAAATCGGCAACTATTTGACTCAGAATGGTTGCCTTACGTCGAAATCTAATAGTTTATTAAGGTTTTCGTTACTAAAATGCCCAAAGACGCCGATTTTGACTAGAATTTGAAAGATATTGACATGAATATATAACTGTTTGTATCAAAAAATGATAGTTTAAACTGATATTTGCAGTTTTGATGCGGTTTTAGGTACGATATGAGTCGAAGAAGCCGATTTTGACTGGAATCTGTTTAAAATGACAAAGAAAAACCTATTATCAATTCAAGGAAGTGAATTTTTAAGTAGTTATCTGCAGATTTAATGTAGATTTCAGTTCGCTAAGTTATGAAAATGCATGTTTTGGCTATAATCTTCCGCAAATCAAGGGCGAAAACCAATTATTTGTCCCAAACGAAGGTGTTCTAAGTATATATCTGCATTTCTAAGGTAGATTTGGGTACAATAAGAGGCGAAAAAGCAGATTCTGACTAAGATTTTATCGAAATCGCAACTATTTGACTCAGAATGGTTGCCTTACGTCGAAATCTAATAGTTTATTAAGGTTTTCGTTACTAAAATGCCCAAAGACGCCGATTTTGACTAGAATTTGAAAGATATTGACATGAATATATAACTGTTTGTATCAAAAAATGATAGTTTAAACTGATATTTGCAGTTTTGATGCGGTTTTAGGTACGATATGAGTCGAAGAAGCCGATTTTGACTGGAATCTGTTTAAAATGACAAAGAAAAACCTATTATCAATTCAAGGAAGTGAATTTTTAAGTAGTTATCTGCAGTTTTAATGAAGATTTCTGTTCGCTAAGTTATGAAAATGCATGTTTTGGCTATAATCTTCAGTAAATCAAGGGCGAAAACCAATTATTTGTCCCAAAAGAAGGTGTTCTAAGTATATATCTGCATTTCTAAGGTAGATTTGGTTACAATAAGAGGCGAAAAAGCAGATTCTGACTAAGATTTTATCGAAATCAGCAACTATTTGACTCAGAATGGTTGTCTTACGTCGAAATCTAATAGTTTATTAAGGTTTTCGTTACTAAAATGCCCAAAGACGCCGATTTTGACTAGGATTTGAAAGATATTGACATGAATATATAACTGTTTGTATCAAAAAATGATAGTTTAAACTGATATTTGCAGTTTTGATGAGGTTTTAGATACGATATGAATCGAAGAAGCCGATTTTGACTGGAATCTGTTTAAAATGACAAAGAAAAACCTATTGTCAATTCAAGGAAGTGAATTTTTAAGTAGTTATCTGCAGTTTTAATGTAGATTTCAGTTCGCTAAGTTATGAAAATGCATGTTTTGGCTATAATCTTCCGTAAATCAAGGGCGAAAACCAATTATTTGTCCCAAAAGAAGGTGTTCTAAGTATATATCTGCATTTCTAAGGTAGATTTGGATACAATAAGAGGCGAAAAAGCAGATTCTGACTAAGATTTTATCGAAATCGGCAACTATTTGACTCAGAATGGTTGCCTTACGTCGAAATCTAATAGTTTATTAAGGTTTTCGTTACTAAAAT
Organism: Cylas formicarius; assembly: GCF_029955315.1. Classification (NCBI taxonomy): domain Eukaryota; kingdom Metazoa; phylum Arthropoda; class Insecta; order Coleoptera; family Brentidae; genus Cylas; species Cylas formicarius. The sequence goes on from NW_026844319.1 coordinate 780,693, forward strand.
GCCCAAAGACGCCGATTTTGATTAGAATTTGAAAGATATTGACATGAACATATAACTGTTTGTATCAAAAAATGATAGTTTAAACTGATATTTGCAGTTTTGATGCGGTTTTAGGTACGATATGAGTCGAAGAAGCCGATTTTGACAAAGAAAAACCTATTATCAATTCAAGGAAGTGAATTTTTAAGTAGTTATCTGCAGTTTTAATGAAGATTTCTGTTCGCTATGTTATGAAAATGCATGTTTTGGCTATAATCTTCCGTAAATCAAGGGCGAAAACCAATTATTTGTCCCAAAAGAAGGTGTTCTAAGTATATATCTGCATTTCTAAGGTAGATTTGGTTACAATAAGAGGCGAAAAAGCAGATTCTGACTAAGATTTTATCGAAATCGGCAACTATTTGACTCAGAATGGTTGCCTTACGTCGAAATCTAATAGTTTATTAAGGTTTTCGTTACTAAAATGCCCAAAGACGCCGATTTTGACTAAAATTTGAAAGATATTGACATTGATATTGACTGTTTGTATCAAAAAATGATAGTTTAAACTGATATTTGCAGTTTTGATGCGGTTTTAGGTACGATATGAGTCGAAGAAGCCGATTTTGACTGGAATCTGTTTAAAATGACAAAGAAAAACCTATTATCAATTCAAGGAAGTGAATTTTCAAGTAGTTATCTGCAGTTTTAATGTAGATTTCAGTTCGCTAAGTTATGAAAATGCATGTTTTGGCTATAATCTTCCGTAAATCAAGGGCGAAAACCAATTATTTGTCCCAAAAGAAGGTGTTCTAAGTATATATCTCATTTCTAAGGAAGATTTGGGTACAATAACAGGCGAAAAAGCAGATTCTGACTAAGATTTTATCGAAATCGGCAACTATTTGACTCAGAATGGTTGCCTTACGTCGAAATCTAATAGTTTATTAAGGTTTTCGTTACTAAAATGCCCAAGGACGCCGATTTTGACTAGAATTTGAAAGATATTGACATGAATATATAACTGTTTGTATCAAAAAGTGATAGTTTAAACTGATATTTTCAGTTTTGATGCGGTTTTAGGTACGATATGAGTCGAAGAAGCCGATTTTGACTGGAATCTGTTTAAAATGACAAAGAAAAACTTAATATCAATTCAAGGAAGTGAATTTTTAAGTAGTTATCTGCAGTTTTAATGTAGATTTCAGTTCGCTAAGTTATGAAAATGCATGTTTTGGCTATAATCTTCCGTAAATCAAGGGCGAAAACCAATTATTTGTCCCAAAAGAAGGTGTTCTAAGTATATATCTGCATTTCTAAGGTAGATTTGGTTACAATAAGAGGCGAAAAAGCAGATTCTGACTAAGATTTTATCGAAATCGCAACTATTTGACTCAGAATGGTTGCCTTACGTCGAAATCTAATAGTTTATTAAGGTTTTCGTTACTAAAATGCCCAAAGACGCCGATTTTGACTAGAATTTGAAAGATATTGACATGAATATATAACTGTTTGTATCAAAAAATGATAGTTTAAACTGATATTTGCAGTTTTGATGCGGTTTTAGGTACGATATGAGTCGAAGAAGCCGATTTTGACTGGAATCTGTTTAAAATGACAAAGAAAAACCTATTATCAATTCAAGGAAGTGAATTTTTAAGTAGTTATCTGCAGTTTTAATGAAGATTTCTGTTCGCTAAGTTATGAAAATGCATGTTTTGGCTATAATATTCCGTAAATCAAGGGCGAAAACCAATTATTTGTCCCAAAAGAAGGTGTTCTAAGTATATATCTGCATTTCTAAGGTAGATTTGGTTACAATAAGAGGCGAAAAAGCAGATTCTGACTAAGATTTTATCGAAATCAGCAACTATTTGACTCAGAATGGTTGCCTTACGTCGAAATCTAATAGTTTATTAAGGTTTTCGTTACTAAAATGCCCAAAGACGCCGATTTTGATTAGAATTTGAAAGATATTGACATGAACATATAACTGTTTGTATCAAAAAATGATAGTTTAAACTGATATTTGCAGTTTTGATGCGGTTTTAGGTACGATATGAGTCGAAGAAGCCGATTTTGACAAAGAAAAACCTATTATCAATTCAAGGCTATAATCTTCCGTAAATCAAGGGCGAAAACCAATTATTTGTCCCAAAAGAAGGTGTTCTAAGTATATATCTCATTTCTAAGAAAGATTTGGGTACAATAAGAGGCGAAAAAGCAGATTCTGACTAAGATTTTATCGAAATCGCAACTATTTGACTCAGAATGGTTGCCTTACGTCGAAATCTAATAGTTTATTAAGGTTTTCGTTACTAAAATGCCCAAACACGCCGATTTTGACTAGAATTTGAAAGATATTGACATGAATATATAACTGTTTGTATCAAAAAATGATAGTTTAAACTGATATTTGCAGTTTTGATGCGGTTTTAGGTACGATATGAGTCGAAGAAGCCGATTTTGACTGGAATCTGTTTAAAATGACAAAGAAAAACCTATTATCAATTCAAGGAAGTGAATTTTTAAGTAGTTATCTGCAGTTTTAATGAAGATTTCTGTTCGCTAAGTTATGAAAATGCATGTTTTGGCTATAATATTCCGTAAATCAAGGGCGAAAACCAATTATTTGTCCCAAAAGAAGGTGTTCTAAGTATATATCTGCATTTCTAAGGTAGATTTGGTTACAATAAGAGGCGAAAAAGCAGATTCTGACTAAGATTTTATCGAAATCAGCAACTATTTGACTCAGAATGGTTGCCTTACGTCGAAATCTAATAGTTTATTAAGGTTTTCGTTACTAAAATGCCCAAAGACGCCGATTTTGATTAGAATTTGAAAGATATTGACATGAACATATAACTGTTTGTATCAAAAAATGATAGTTTAAACTGATATTTGCAGTTTTGATGCGGTTTTAGGTACGATATGAGTCGAAGAAGCCGATTTTGACAAAGAAAAACCTATTATCAATTCAAGGAAGTGAATTTTTAAGTAGTTATCTGCAGTTTTAATGAAGATTTCTGGTCGCTATGTTATGAAAATGCATGTTTTGGCTATAATCTTCCGTAAATCAAGGGCGAAAACCAATTATTTGTCCCAAAAGAAGGTGTTCTAAGTATATATCTGCATTTCTAAGGTAGATTTGGTTACAATAAGAGGCGAAAAAGCAGATTCTGACTAAGATTTTATCGAAATCGGCAACTATTTGACTCAGAATGGTTGCCTTACGTCGAAATCTAATAGTTTATTAAGGTTTTCGTTACTAAAATGCCCAAAGACGCCGATTTTGACTAGAATTTGAAAGATATTGACATTGATATTGACTGTTTGTATCAAAAAATGATAGTTTAAACTATTTGCAGTTTTGATGCGGTTTTAGGTACGATATGAGTCGAAGAAGCCGATTTTGACTGGAATCTGTTTAAAATGACAAAGAAAAACCTATTATCAATTCAAGGAAGTGAATTTTCAAGTAGTTATCTGCAGTTTTAATGTAGATTTCAGTTCGCTAAGTTATGAAAATGCATGTTTTGGCTATAATCTTCCGTAAATCAAGGGCGAAAACCAATTATTTGTCCCAAAAGAAGGTGTTCTAAGTATATATCTGCATTTCTAAGGTAGATTTGGTTACAATAAGAGGCGAAAAAGCAGATTCTGACTAGGATTTTATCGAAATCGGCAACTATTTGACTCAGAAAGGTTGCCTTACGTCGAAATCTAATAGTTTATTAAGGTTTTCGTTACTAAAATGCCCAAAGACGCCGATTTTGACTAGAATTTGAAAGATATTGACATGAATATATAACTGTTTGTATCAAAAAATGATAGTTTAAACTGATATTTGCAGTTTTGATGCGGTTTTAGATACGATATGAGTCGAAGAAGCCGATTTTGACTGGAATCTGTTTAAAATGACAAAGAAAAACCTATTATCAATTCAAGGAAGTGAATTTTTAAGTAGTTATCTGCAGTTTTAATGTAGATATCAGTTCGCTAAGTTATGAAAATGCATGTTTTGGCTATAATCTTCCGTAAATCAAGGGCGAAAACCAATTATTTGTCCCAAAAGAAGGTGTTCTAAGTATATATCTGCATTTCTAAGGTAGATTTGGGTACAATAAGAGGCGAAAAAGCAGATTCTGACTAAGATTTTATCGAAATCGGCAACTATTTGACTCAGAATGGTTGCCTTACGTCGAAATCTAATAGTTTATTAAGGTTTTCGTTACTAAAATGCCCAAAGACGCCGATTTTGAATAGAATTTGAAAGATATTGACATGAATATATAACTGTTTGTATCAAAAAATGATAGTTTAAACTGATATTTTCAGTTTTGATGCGGTTTTAGGTACGATATGAATCGAAGAAGCCGATTTTGACTGGAATCTGTTTAAAATGGCAAAGAAAAACTTATTATCAATTCAAGGAAGTGAATTTTTAAGTAGTTATCTGCAGTTTTAATGTAGATTTCAGTTCGCTAAGTTATGAAAATGCATGTTTTGGCTATAATCTTCCGTAAATCAAGGGCGAAAACCAATTATTTGTCCCAAAAGAAGGTGTTCTAAGTATATATCTGCATTTCTAAGGTAGATTTGGGTACAATAAGAGGCGAAAAAGCAGATTCTGACTAGGATTTTATCGAAATCGGCAACTATTTGACTCAGAAAGGTTGCCTTACGTCGAAATCTAATAGTTTATTAAGGTTTTCGTTACTAAAATGCCCAAAGACGCCGATTTTGACTAGAATTTGAAAGATATTGACATTGATATTGACTGTTTGTATCAAAAAATGATAGTTTAAACTATTTGCAGTTTTGATGCGGTTTTAGGTACGATATGAGTCGAAGAAGCCGATTTTGACTGGAATCTGTTTAAAATGACAAAGAAAAACCTATTATCAATTCAAGGAAGTGAATTTTCAAGTAGTTATCTGCAGTTTTAATGTAGATTTCAGTTCGCTAAGTTATGAAAATGCATGTTTTGGCTATAATCTTCCGTAAATCAAGGGCGAAAACCAATTATTTGTCCCAAAAGAAGGTGTTCTAAGTATATATCTGCATTTCTAAGGTAGATTTGGTTACAATAAGAGGCGAAAAAGCAGATTCTGACTAGGATTTTATCGAAATCGGCAACTATTTGACTCAGAAAGGTTGCCTTACGTCGAAATCTAATAGTTTATTAAGGTTTTCGTTACTAAAATGCCCAAAGACGCCGATTTTGACTAGAATTTGAAAGATATTGACATGAATATATAACTGTTTGTATCAAAAAATGATAGTTTAAACTGATATTTGCAGTTTTGATGCGGTTTTAGATACGATATGAGTCGAAGAAGCCGATTTTGACTGGAATCTGTTTAAAATGACAAAGAAAAACCTATTATCAATTCAAGGAAGTGAATTTTTAAGTAGTTATCTGCAGTTTTAATGTAGATATCAGTTCGCTAAGTTATGAAAATGCATGTTTTGGCTATAATCTTCCGTAAATCAAGGGCGAAAACCAATTATTTGTCCCAAAAGAAGGTGTTCTAAGTATATATCTGCATTTCTAAGGTAGATTTGGGTACAATAAGAGGCGAAAAAGCAGATTCTGACTAAGATTTTATCGAAATCGGCAACTATTTGACTCAGAATGGTTGCCTTACGTCGAAATCTAATAGTTTATTAAGGTTTTCGTTACTAAAATGCCCAAAGACGCCGATTTTGAATAGAATTTGAAAGATATTGACATGAATATATAACTGTTTGTATCAAAAAATGATAGTTTAAACTGATATTTTCAGTTTTGATGCGGTTTTAGGTACGATATGAATCGAAGAAGCCGATTTTGACTGGAATCTGTTTAAAATGGCAAAGAAAAACTTATTATCAATTCAAGGAAGTGAATTTTTAAGTAGTTATCTGCAGTTTTAATGTAGATTTCAGTTCGCTAAGTTATGAAAATGCATGTTTTGGCTATAATCTTCCGTAAATCAAGGGCGAAAACCAATTATTTGTCCCAAAAGAAGGTGTTCTAAGTATATATCTGCATTTCTAAGGTAGATTTGGTTACAATAAGAGGCGAAAAAGCAGATTCTGACTAAGATTTTATCGAAATCGCAACTATTTGACTCAGAATGGTTGCCTTACGTCGAAATCTAATAGTTTATTAAGGTTTTCGTTACTAAAATGCCCAAAGACGCCGATTTTGACTAGAATTTGAAAGATATTGACATGAATATATAACTGTTTGTATCAAAAAATGATAGTTTAAACTGATATTTGCAGTTTTGATGCGGTTTTAGGTACGATATGAGTCGAAGAAGCCGATTTTGACTGGAATCTGTTTAAAATGACAAAGAAAAACCTATTATCAATTCAAGGAAGTGAATTTTTAAGTAGTTATCTGCAGTTTTAATGAAGATTTCTGTTCGCTAAGTTATGAAAATGCATGTTTTGGCTATAATCTTCAGTAAATCAAGGGCGAAAACCAATTATTTGTCCCAAAAGAAGGTGTTCTAAGTATATATCTGCATTTCTAAGGTAGATTTGGGTACAATAAGAGGCGAAAAAGCAGATTCTGACTAGGATTTTATCGAAATCGGCAACTATTTGACTCAGAAAGGTTGCCTTACGTCGAAATCTAATAGTTTATTAAGGTTTTCGTTACTAAAATGCCCAAAGACGCCGATTTTGACTAGAATTTGAAAGATATTGACATGAATATATAACTGATTGTATCAAAAAATGATAGTTTAAACTGATATTTGCAGTTTTGATGCGGTTTTAGGTACGTTATGAGTCGAAGAAGTCGATTTTGACTGGAATCTGTTTAAAATGACAAAGAACAACCTATTATCAATTCAAGGAAGTGAATTTTTAAGTAGTTATCTGCAGTTTTAATGTAGATTTCAGTTCGCTAAGTTATGAAAATGCATGTTTTGGCTATAATCTTCCGTAAATCAAGGGCGAAAACCAATTATTTGTCCCAAAAAAAGGCGTTTTAAGTATATATCTGCATTTCTAAGGTAGATTTGGGTACAATAAGAGGCGAAAAAGCAGATTCTGACTAAGATTTTATCGAAATCAGCAACTATTTGACTCAGAATGGTTGCCTTACGTCGAAATCTAATAGTTTATTAAGGTTTTCGTTACTAAAATGCCCAAAGACGCCGATTTTGACTAGAATTTGAAAGATATTGACATGAATATATAACTGTTTGTATCAAAAAATGATAGTTTAAACTGATATTTGCAGTTTTGATGAGGTTTTAGATACGATATGAATCGAAGAAGCCGATTTTGACTGGAATCTGTTTAAAATGACAAAGAAAAACCTATTATCAATTCAAGGAAGTGAATTTTTAAGTAGTTATCTGCAGTTTTAATGTAGATTTCAGTTCGCTAAGTTATGAAAATGCATGTTTTGGCTATAATCTTCCGTAAATCAAGGGCGAAAACCAATTATTTGTCCCAAAAGAAGGTGTTCTAAGTATATATCTGCATTTCTAAGGTAGATTTGGTTACAATAAGAGGCGAAAAAGCAGATTCTGACTAAGATTTTATCGAAATCGGCAACTATTTGACTCAGAATGGTTGCCTTACGTCGAAATCTAATAGTTTATTAAGGTTTTCGTTACTAAAATGCCCAAAGACGCCGATTTTGACTAGAATTTGAAAGATATTGACATGAATATATAACTGTTTGTATCAAAAAATGATAGTTTAAACTGATATTTGCAGTTTTGATGCGGTTTTAGGTACGATATGAGTCGAAGAAGCCGATTTTGACTGGAATCTGTTTAAAATGACAAAGAAAAACCTATTATCAATTCAAGGAAGTGAATTTTTAAGTAGTTATCTGCAGTTTTAATGTAGATTTCAGTTCGCTAAGTTATGAAAATGCATGTTTTGGCTATAATCTTCCGCAAATCAAGGGCGAAAACCAATTATTTGTCCCAAACGAAGGTGTTCTAAGTATATATCTGCATTTCTAAGGTAGATTTGGGTACAATAAGAGGCGAAAAAGCAGATTCTGACTAAGATTATATCGAAATCGCAACTATTTGACTCAGAATGGTTGCCTTACGTCGAAATCTAATAGTTTATTAAGGTTTTCGTTACTAAAATGCCCAAAGACGCCGATTTTGACTAGAATTTGAAAGATATTGACATGAATATATAACTGTTTGTATCAAAAAATGATAGTTTAAACTGATATTTGCAGTTTTGATGCGGTTTTAGGTACGATATGAGTCGAAGAAGCCGATTTTGACTGGAATCTGTTTAAAATGACAAAGAAAAACCTATTATCAATTCAAGGAAGTGAATTTTTAAGTAGTTATCTGCAGTTTTAATGAAGATTTCTGTTCGCTAAGTTATGAAAATGCATGTTTTGGCTATAATCTTCAGTAAATCAAGGGCGAAAACCAATTATTTGTCCCAAAAGAAGGTGTTCTAAGTATATATCTGCATTTCTAAGGTAGATTTGGTTACAATAAGAGGCGAAAAAGCAGATTCTGACTAAGATTTTATCGAAATCAGCAACTATTTGACTCAGAATGGTTGCCTTACGTCGAAATCTAATAGTTTATTAAGGTTTTCGTTACTAAAATGCCCAAAGACGCCGATTTTGACTAGAATTTGAAAGATATTGACATGAATATATATCTGTTTGTATCAAAAAATGATAGTTTAAACTGATATTTGCAGTTTTGATGAGGTTTTAGATACGATATGAATCGAAGAAGCCGATTTTGACTGGAATCTGTTTAAAATGACAAAGAAAAACCTATTGTCAATTCAAGGAAGTGAATTTTTAAGTAGTTATCTGCAGTTTTAATGTAGATTTCAGTTCGCTAAGTTATGAAAATGCATGTTTTGGCTATAATCTTCCGTAAATCAAGGGCGAAAACCAATTATTTGTCCCAAAAGAAGGTGTTCTAAGTATATATCTGCATTTCTAAGGTAGATTTGGATACAATAAGAGGCGAAAAAGCAGATTCTGACTAAGATTTTATCGAAATCGGCAACTATTTGACTCAGAATGGTTGCCTTACGTCGAAATCTAATAGTTTATTAAGGTTTTCGTTACTAAAATGCCCAAAGACGCCGATTTTGATTAGAATTTGAAAGATATTGACATGAACATATAACTGTTTGTATCAAAAAATGATAGTTTAAACTGATATTTGCAGTTTTGATGCGGTTTTAGGTACGATATGAGTCGAAGAAGCCGATTTTGACAAAGAAAAACCTATTATCAATTCAAGGAAGTGAATTTTTAAGTAGTTATCTGCAGTTTTAATGAAGATTTCTGTTCGCTATGTTATGAAAATGCATGTTTTGGCTATAATCTTCCGTAAATCAAGGGCGAAAACCAATTATTTGTCCCAAAAGAAGGTGTTCTAAGTATATATCTGCATTTCTAAGGTAGATTTGGTTACAATAAGAGGCGAAAAAGCAGATTCTGACTAAGATTTTATCGAAATCGGCAACTATTTGACTCAGAATGGTTGCCTTACGTCGAAATCTAATAGTTTATTAAGGTTTTCGTTACTAAAATGCCCAAAGACGCCGATTTTGACTAGAATTTGAAAGATATTGACATTGATATTGACTGTTTGTATCAAAAAATGATAGTTTAAACTGATATTTGCAGTTTTGATGCGGTTTTAGGTACGATATGAGTCGAAGAAGCCGATTTTGACTGGAATCTGTTTAAAATGACAAAGAAAAACCTATTATCAATTCAAGGAAGTGAATTTTCAAGTAGTTATCTGCAGTTTTAATGTAGATTTCAGTTCGCTAAGTTATGAAAATGCATGTTTTGGCTATAATCTTCCGTAAATCAAGGGCGAAAACCAATTATTTGTCCCAAAAGAAGGTGTTCTAAGTATATATCTCATTTCTAAGGAAGATTTGGGTACAATAAGAGGCGAAAAAGCAGATTCTGACTAAGATTTTATCGAAATCGGCAACTATTTGACTCAGAATGGTTGCCTTACGTCGAAATCCAATAGTTTATTAAGGTTTTCGTTACTAAAATGCCCAAGGACGCCGATTTTGACTAGAATTTGAAAGATATTGACATGAATATATAACTGTTTGTATCAAAAAATGATAGTTTAAACTGATATTTTCAGTTTTGATGCGGTTTTAGGTACGATATGAGTCGAAGAAGCCGATTTTGACTGGAATCTGTTTAAAATGACAAAGAAAAACTTAATATCAATTCAAGGAAGTGAATTTTTAAGTAGTTATCTGCAGTTTTAATGTAGATTTCAGTTCGCTAAGTTATGAAAATGCATGTTTTGGCTATAATCTTCCGTAAATCAAGGGCGAAAACCAATTATTTGTCCCAAAAGAAGGTGTTCTAAGTATATATCTGCATTTCTAAGGTAGATTTGGTTACAATAAGAGGCGAAAAAGCAGATTCTGACTAAGATTTTATCGAAATCGCAACTATATGACTCAGAATGGTTGACTTACGTCGAAATCTAATAGTTTATTAAGGTTTTCGTTACTAAAATGCCCAAAGACGCCGATTTTGACTAGAATTTGAAAGATATTGACATGAATATATAACTGTTTGTATCAAAAAATGATAGTTTAAACTGATATTTGCAGTTTTGATGCGGTTTTAGGTACGATATGAGTCGAAGAAGCCGATTTTGACTGGAATCTGTTTAAAATGACAAAGAAAAACCTATTATCAATTCAAGGAAGTGAATTTTTAAGTAGTTATCTGCAGTTTTAATGAAGATTTCTGTTCGCTAAGTTATGAAAATGCATGTTTTGGCTATAATATTCCGTAAATCAAGCGCGAAAACCAATTATTTGTCCCAAAAGAAGGTGTTCTAAGTATATATCTGCATTTCTAAGGTAGATTTGGTTACAATAAGAGGCGAAAAAGCAGATTCTGACTAAGATTTTATCGAAATCAGCAACTATTTGACTCAGAATGGTTGCCTTACGTCGAAATCTAATAGTTTATTAAGGTTTTCGTTACTAAAATGCCCAAAGACGCCGATTTTGATTAGAATTTGAAAGATATTGACATGAACATATAACTGTTTGTATCAAAAAATGATAGTTTAAACTGATATTTGCAGTTTTGATGCGGTTTTAGGTACGATATGAGTCGAAGAAGCCGATTTTGACAAAGAAAAACCTATTATCAATTCAAGGAAGTGAATTTTTAAGTAGTTATCTGCAGTTTTAATGAAGATTTCTGTTCGCTATGTTATGAAAAGGCATGTTTTGGCTATAATCTTCCGTAAATCAAGAGGTTTTAGATACGATATGAATCGAAGAAGCCGATTTTGACTGGAATCTGTTTAAAATGACAAAGAAAAACCTATTGTCAATTCAAGGAAGTGAATTTTTAAGTAGTTATCTGCAGTTTTAATGTAGATTTCAGTTCGCTAAGTTATGAAAATGCATGTTTTGGCTATAATCTTCCGTAAATCAAGGGCGAAAACCAATTATTTGTCCCAAAAGAAGGTGTTCTAAGTATATATCTGCATTTCTAAGGTAGATTTGGATACAATAAGAGGCGAAAAAGCAGATTCTGACTAAGATTTTATCGAAATCGGCAACTATTTGACTCAGAATGGTTGCCTTACGTCGAAATCTAATAGTTTATTAAGGTTTTCGTTACTAAAATGCCCAAAGACGCCGATTTTGATTAGAATTTGAAAGATATTGACATGAACATATAACTGTTTGTATCAAAAAATGATAGTTTAAACTGATATTTGCAGTTTTGATGCGGTTTTAGGTACGATATGAGTCGAAGAAGCCGATTTTGACAAAGAAAAACCTATTATCAATTCAAGGAAGTGAATTTTTAAGTAGTTATCTGCAGTTTTAATGAAGATTTCTGTTCGCTATGTTATGAAAATGCATGTTTTGGCTATAATCTTCCGTAAATCAAGGGCGAAAACCAATTATTTGTCCCAAAAGAAGGTGTTCTAAGTATATATCTGCATTTCTAAGGTAGATTTGGTTACAATAAGAGGCGAAAAAGCAGATTCTGACTAAGATTTTATCGAAATCGGCAACTATTTGACTCAGAATGGTTGCCTTACGTCGAAATCTAATAGTTTATTAAGGTTTTCGTTACTAAAATGCCCAAAGACGCCGATTTTGACTAGAATTTGAAAGATATTGACATTGATATTGACTGTTTGTATCAAAAAATGATAGTTTAAACTGATATTTGCAGTTTTGATGCGGTTTTAGGTACGATATGAGTCGAAGAAGCCGATTTTGACTGGAATCTGTTTAAAATGACAAAGAAAAACCTATTATCAATTCAAGGAAGTGAATTTTCAAGTAGTTATCTGCAGTTTTAATGTAGATTTCAGTTCGCTAAGTTATGAAAATGCATGTTTTGGCTATAATCTTCCGTAAATCAAGGGCGAAAACCAATTATTTGTCCCAAAAGAAGGTGTTCTAAGTATATATCTCATTTCTAAGGAAGATTTGGGTACAATAAGAGGCGAAAAAGCAGATTCTGACTAAGATTTTATCGAAATCGGCAACTATTTGACTCAGAATGGTTGCCTTACGTCGAAATCCAATAGTTTATTAAGGTTTTCGTTACTAAAATGCCCAAGGACGCCGATTTTGACTAGAATTTGAAAGATATTGACATGAATATATAACTGTTTGTATCAAAAAATGATAGTTTAAACTGATATTTTCAGTTTTGATGCGGTTTTAGGTACGATATGAGTCGAAGAAGCCGATTTTGACTGGAATCTGTTTAAAATGACAAAGAAAAACTTAATATCAATTCAAGGAAGTGAATTTTTAAGTAGTTATCTGCAGTTTTAATGTAGATTTCAGTTCGCTAAGTTATGAAAATGCATGTTTTGGCTATAATCTTCCGTAAATCAAGGGCGAAAACCAATTATTTGTCCCAAAAGAAGGTGTTCTAAGTATATATCTGCATTTCTAAGGTAGATTTGGTTACAATAAGAGGCGAAAAAGCAGATTCTGACTAAGATTTTATCGAAATCGCAACTATATGACTCAGAATGGTTGACTTACGTCGAAATCTAATAGTTTATTAAGGTTTTCGTTACTAAAATGCCCAAAGACGCCGATTTTGACTAGAATTTGAAAGATATTGACATGAATATATAACTGTTTGTATCAAAAAATGATAGTTTAAACTGATATTTGCAGTTTTGATGCGGTTTTAGGTACGATATGAGTCGAAGAAGCCGATTTTGACTGGAATCTGTTTAAAATGACAAAGAAAAACCTATTATCAATTCAAGGAAGTGAATTTTTAAGTAGTTATCTGCAGTTTTAATGAAGATTTCTGTTCGCTAAGTTATGAAAATGCATGTTTTGGCTATAATATTCCGTAAATCAAGCGCGAAAACCAATTATTTGTCCCAAAAGAAGGTGTTCTAAGTATATATCTGCATTTCTAAGGTAGATTTGGTTACAATAAGAGGCGAAAAAGCAGATTCTGACTAAGATTTTATCGAAATCAGCAACTATTTGACTCAGAATGGTTGCCTTACGTCGAAATCTAATAGTTTATTAAGGTTTTCGTTACTAAAATGCCCAAAGACGCCGATTTTGATTAGAATTTGAAAGATATTGACATGAACATATAACTGTTTGTATCAAAAAATGATAGTTTAAACTGATATTTGCAGTTTTGATGCGGTTTTAGGTACGATATGAGTCGAAGAAGCCGATTTTGACAAAGAAAAACCTATTATCAATTCAAGGAAGTGAATTTTTAAGTAGTTATCTGCAGTTTTAATGAAGATTTCTGTTCGCTATGTTATGAAAAGGCATGTTTTGGCTATAATCTTCCGTAAATCAAGGGCGAAAACCAATTATTTGTCCCAAAAGAAGGTGTTCTAAGTATATATCTGCATTTCTAAGGTAGATTTGGTTACAATAAGAGGCGAAAAAGCAGATTCTGACTAAGATTTTATCGAAATCGGCAACTATTTGACTCAGAATGGTTGCCTTACGTCGAAATCTAATAGTTTATTAAGGTTTTCGTTACTAAAATGCCCAAAGACGCCGATTTTGACTAGAATTTGAAAGATATTGACATTGATATTGACTGTTTGTATCAAAAAATGATAGTTTAAACTGATATTTGCAGTTTTGATGCGGTTTTAGGTACGATATGAGTCGAAGAAGCCGATTTTGACTGGAATCTGTTTAAAATGACAAAGAAAAACCTATTATCAATTCAAGGAAGTGAATTTTCAAGTAGTTATCTGCAGTTTTAATGTAGATTTCAGTTCGCTAAGTTATGAAAATGCATGTTTTGGCTATAATCTTCCGTAAATCAAGGGCGAAAACCAATTATTTGTCCCAAAAGAAGGTGTTCTAAGTATATATCTGCATTTCTAAGGTAGATTTGGTTACAATAAGAGGCGAAAAAGCAGATTCCGACTAGGATTTTATCGAAATCGGCAACTATTTGACTCAGAAAGGTTGCCTTACGTCGAAATCTAATAGTTTATTAAGGTTTTCGTTACTAAAATGCCCAAAGACACCGATTTTGACTAGAATTTGAAAGATATTGACATGAATATATAACTGTTTGTATCAAAAAATGATAGTTTAAACTGATATTTGCAGTTTTGATGCGGTTTTAGATACGATATGAGTCGAAGAAGCCGATTTTGACTGGAATCTGTTTAAAATGACAAAGAAAAACCTATTATCAATTCAAGGAAGTAAATTTTTAAGTAGTTATCTGCAGTTTTAATGTAGATATCAGTTCGCTAAGTTATGAAAATGCATGTTTTGGCTATAATCTTCCGTAAATCAAGGGCGAAAACCAATTATTTGTCCCAAAAGAAGGTGTTCTAAGTATATATCTGCATTTCTAAGGTAGATTTGGGTACAATAAGAGGCGAAAAAGCAGATTCTGACTAAGATTTTATCGAAATCGGCAACTATTTGACTCAGAATGGTTGCCTTACGTCGAAATCTAATAGTTTATTAAGGTTTTCGTTACTAAAATGCCCAAAGACGCCGATTTTGAATAGAATTTGAAAGATATTGACATGAATATATAACTGTTTGTATCAAAAAATGATAGTTTAAACTGATATTTTCAGTTTTGATGCGGTTTTAGGTACGATATGAATCGAAGAAGCCGATTTTGACTGGAATCTGTTTAAAATGACAAAGAAAAACTTATTATCAATTCAAGGAAGTGAATTTTTAAGTAGTTATCTGCAGTTTTAATGTAGATTTCAGTTCGCTAAGTTATGAAAATGCATGTTTTGGCTATAATCTTCCGTAAATCAAGGGCGAAAACCAATTATTTGTCCCAAAAGAAGGTGTTCTAAGTATATATCTGCATTTCTAAGGTAGATTTGGTTACAATAAGAGGCGAAAAAGCAGATTCTGACTAAGATTTTATCGAAATCGCAACTATTTGACTCAGAATGGTTGCCTTACGTCGAAATCTAATAGTTTATTAAGGTTTTCGTTACTAAAATGCCCAAAGACGCCGATTTTGACTAGAATTTGAAAGATATTGACATGAATATATAACTGTTTGTATCAAAAAATGATAGTTTAAACTGATATTTGCAGTTTTGATGCGGTTTTAGGTACGATATGAGTCGAAGAAGCCGATTTTGACTGGAATCTGTTTAAAATGACAAAGAAAAACCTATTATCAATTCAAGGAAGTGAATTTTTAAGTAGTTATCTGCAGTTTTAATGAAGATTTCTGTTCGCTAAGTTATGAAAATGCATGTTTTGGCTATAATCTTCAGTAAATCAAGGGCGAAAACCAATTATTTGTCCCAAAAGAAGGTGTTCTAAGTATATATCTGCATTTCTAAGGTAGATTTGGTTACAATAAGAGGCGAAAAAGCAGATTCTGACTAAGATTTTATCGAAATCAGCAACTATTTGACTCAGAATGGTTGCCTTACGTCGAAATCTAATAGTTTATTAAGGTTTTCGTTACTAAAATGCCCAAAGACGCCGATTTTGACTAGAATTTGAAAGATATTGACATGAATATATAACTGTTTGTATCAAAAAATGATAGTTTAAACTGATATTTGCAGTTGTGATGCGGTTTTAGGTACGATATGAGTCGAAGAAGCCGATTTTGACTGGAATCTGTTTAAAATGACAAAGAACAACCTATTATCAATTCAAGGAAGTGAATTTTTAAGTAGTTATCTGCAGTTTTAATGTAGATTTCAGTTCGCTAAGTTATGAAAATGCATGTTTTGGCTATAATCTTCCGTAAATCAAGGGCGAAAACCAATTATTTGTCCCAAAAGAAGGCGTTTTAAGTATATATCTGCATTTCTAAGGTAGATTTGGGTACAATAAGAGGCGAAAAAGCAGATTCTGACTAGGATTTTATCGAAATCGGCAACTATTTGACTCAGAAAGGTTGCCTTACGTCGAAATCTAATAGTTTATTAAGGTTTTCGTTACTAAAATGCCCAAAGACGCCGATTTTGACTAGAATTTGAAAGATATTGACATGAATATATAACTGTTTGTATCAAAAAATGATAGTTTAAACTGATATTTGCAGTTTTGATGCGGTTTTAGGTACGTTATGAGTCGAAGAAGCCGATTTTGACTGGAATCTGTTTAAAATGACAAAGAACAACCTATTATCAATTCAAGGAAGTGAATTTTTAAGTAGTTATCTGCAGTTTTAATGTAGATTTCAGTTCGCTAAGTTATGAAAATGCATGTTTTGGCTATAATCTTCCGTAAATCAAGGGCGAAAACCAATTATTTGTCCCAAAAAAAGGCGTTTTAAGTATATATCTGCATTTCTAAGGTAGATTTGGGTACAATAAGAGGCGAAAAAGCAGATTCTGACTAAGATTTTATCGAAATCAGCAACTATTTGACTCAGAATGGTTGCCTTACGTCGAAATCTAATAGTTTATTAAGGTTTTCGTTACTAAAATGCCCAAAGACGCCGATTTTGACTAGAATTTGAAAGATATTGACATGAATATATAACTGTTTGTATCAAAAAATGATAGTTTAAACTGATATTTGCAGTTTTGATGAGGTTTTAGATACGATATGAATCGAAGAAGCCGATTTTGACTGGAATCTGTTTAAAATGACAAATAAAAACCTATTATCAATTCAAGGAAGTGAATTTTTAAGTAGTTATCTGCAGTTTTAATGTAGATTTCAGTTCGCTAAGTTATGAAAATGCATGTTTTGGCTATAATCTTCCGTAAATCAAGGGCGAAAACCAATTATTTGTCCCAAAAGAAGGTGTTCTAAGTATATATCTGCATTTCTAAGGTAGATTTGGTTACAATAAGAGGCGAAAAAGCAGATTCTGACTAAGATTTTATCGAAATCGGCAACTATTTGACTCAGAATGGTTGCCTTACGTCGAAATCTAATAGTTTATTAAGGTTCTCGTTACTAAAATGCCCAAAGACGCCGATTTTGACTAGAATTTGAAAGATATTGACATGAATATATAACTGTTTGTATCAAAAAATGATAGTTTAAACTGATATTTGCAGTTTTGATGCGGTTTTAGGTACGATATGAGTCGAAGAAGCCGATTTTGACTGGAATCTGTTTAAAATGACAAAGAAAAACCCATTATCAATTCAAGGAAGTGAATTTTTAAGTAGTTATCTGCAGTTTTAATGTAGATTTCAGTTCGCTAAGTTATGAAAATGCATGTTTTGGCTATAATCTTCCGCAAATCAAGGGCAAAAACCAATTATTTGTCCCAAACGAAGGTGTTCTAAGTATATATCTGCATTTCTAAGGTAGATTTGGGTACAATAAGAGGCGAAAAAGCAGATTCTGACTAAGATTTTATCGAAATCGCAACTATTTGACTCAGAATGGTTGCCTTACGTCGAAATCTAATAGTTTATTAAGGTTTTCGTTACTAAAATGCCCAAAGACGCCGATTTTGACTAGAATTTGAAAGATATTGACATGAATATATAACTGTTTGTATCAAAAAATGATAGTTTAAACTGATATTTGCAGTTTTGATGCGGTTTTAGGTACGATATGAGTCGAAGAAGCCGATTTTGACTGGAATCTGTTTAAAATGACAAAGAAAAACCTATTATCAATTCAAGGAAGTGAATTTTTAAGTAGTTATCTGCAGTTTTAATGTAGATTTCAGTTCGCTAAGTTATAAAAATGCATGTTTTGGCTATAATCTTCCGCAAATCAAGGGCGAAAACCAATTATTTGTCCCAAACGAAGGTGTTCTAAGTATATATCTGCATTTCTAAGGTAGATTTGGGTACAATAAGAGGCGAAAAAGCAGATTCTGACTAAGATTTTATCGAAATCGCAACTATTTGACTCAGAATGGTTGCCTTACGTCGAAATCTAATAGTTTATTAAGGTTTTCGTTACTAAAATGCCCAAAGACGCCGATTTTGACTAGAATTTGAAAGATATTGACATGAATATATAACTGTTTGTATCAAAAAATGATAGTTTAAACTGATATTTGCAGTTTTGATGCGGTTTTAGGTACGATATGAGTCGAAGAAGCCGATTTTGACTGGAATCTGTTTAAAATGACAAAGAAAAACCTATTATCAATTCAAGGAAGTGAATTTTTAAGTAGTTATCTGCAGTTTTAATGAAGATTTCTGTTCGCTAAGTTATGAAAATGCATGTTTTGGCTATAATCTTCAGTAAATCAAGGGCGAAAACCAATTATTTGTCCCAAAAGAAGGTGTTCTAAGTATATATCTGCATTTCTAAGGTAGATTTGGTTACAATAAGAGGCGAAAAAGCAGATTCTGACTAAGATTTTATCGAAATCAGCAACTATTTGACTCAGAATGGTTGCCTTACGTCGAAATCTAATAGTTTATTAAGGTTTTCGTTACTAAAATGCCCAAAGACGCCGATTTTGACTAGGATTTGAAAGATATTGACATGAATATATAACTGTTTGTATCAAAAAATGATAGTTTAAACTGATATTTGCAGTTTTGATGAGGTTTTAGATACGATATGAATCGAAGAAGCCGATTTTGACTGGAATCTGTTTAAAATGACAAAGAAAAACCTATTGTCAATTCAAGGAAGTGAATTTTTAAGTAGTTATCTGCAGTTTTAATGTAGATTTCAGTTCGCTAAGTTATGAAAATGCATGTTTTGGCTATAATCTTCCGTAAATCAAGGGCGAAAACCAATTATTTGTCCCAAAAGAAGGTGTTCTAAGTATATATCTGCATTTCTAAGGTAGATTTGGATACAATAAGAGGCGAAAAAGTAGATTCTGACTAAGATTTTATCGAAATCGGCAACTATTTGACTCAGAATGGTTGCCTTACGTCGAAATCTAATAGTTTATTAAGGTTTTCGTTACTAAAATGCCCAAAGACGCCGATTTTGATTAGAATTTGAAAGATATTGACATGAACATATAACTGTTTGTATCAAAAAATGATAGTTTAAACTGATATTTGCAGTTTTGATGCGGTTTTAGGTACGATATGAGTCGAAGAAGCCGATTTTGACAAAGAAAAACCTATTATCAATTCAAGGAAGTGAATTTTTAAGTAGTTATCTGCAGTTTTAATGAAGATTTCTGTTCGCTATGTTATGAAAATGCATGTTTTGGCTATAATCTTCCGTAAATCAAGGGCGAAAACCAATTATTTGTCCCAAAAGAAGGTGTTCTAAGTATATATCTGCATTTCTAAGGTAGATTTGGTTACAATAAGAGGCGAAAAAGCAGATTCTGACTAAGATTTTATCGAAATCGGCAACTATTTGACTCAGAATGGTTGCCTTACGTCGAAATCTAATAGTTTATTAAGGTTTTCGTTACTAAAATGCCCAAAGACGCCGATTTTGACTAAAATTTGAAAGATATTGACATTGATATTGACTGTTTGTATCAAAAAATGATAGTTTAAACTGATATTTGCAGTTTTGATGCGGTTTTAGGTACGATATGAGTCGAAGAAGCCGATTTTGACTGGAATCTGTTTAAAATGACAAAGAAAAACCTATTATCAATTCAAGGAAGTGAATTTTCAAGTAGTTATCTGCAGTTTTAATGTAGATTTCAGTTCGCTAAGTTATGAAAATGCATGTTTTGGCTATAATCTTCCGTAAATCAAGGGCGAAAACCAATTATTTGTCCCAAAAGAAGGTGTTCTAAGTATATATCTCATTTCTAAGGAAGATTTGGGTACAATAACAGGCGAAAAAGCAGATTCTGACTAAGATTTTATCGAAATCGGCAACTATTTGACTCAGAATGGTTGCCTTACGTCGAAATCTAATAGTTTATTAAGGTTTTCGTTACTAAAATGCCCAAGGACGCCGATTTTGACTAGAATTTGAAAGATATTGACATGAATATATAACTGTTTGTATCAAAAAATGATAGTTTAAACTGATATTTTCAGTTTTGATGCGGTTTTAGGTACGATATGAGTCGAAGAAGCCGATTTTGACTGGAATCTGTTTAAAATGACAAAGAAAAACTTAATATCAATTCAAGGAAGTGAATTTTTAAGTAGTTATCTGCAGTTTTAATGTAGATTTCAGTTCGCTAAGTTATGAAAATGCATGTTTTGGCTATAATCTTCCGTAAATCAAGGGCGAAAACCAATTATTTGTCCCAAAAGAAGGTGTTCTAAGTATATATCTGCATTTCTAAGGTAGATTTGGTTACAATAAGAGGCGAAAAAGCAGATTCTGACTAAGATTTTATCGAAATCGCAACTATTTGACTCAGAATGGTTGCCTTACGTCGAAATCTAATAGTTTATTAAGGTTTTCGTTACTAAAATGCCCAAAGACGCCGATTTTGACTAGAATTTGAAAGATATTGACATGAATATATAACTGTTTGTATCAAAAAATGATAGTTTAAACTGATATTTGCAGTTTTGATGCGGTTTTAGGTACGATATGAGTCGAAGAAGCCGATTTTGACTGGAATCTGTTTAAAATGACAAAGAAAAACCTATTATCAATTCAAGGAAGTGAATTTTTAAGTAGTTATCTGCAGTTTTAATGAAGATTTCTGTTCGCTAAGTTATGAAAATGCATGTTTTGGCTATAATATTCCGTAAATCAAGGGCGAAAACCAATTATTTGTCCCAAAAGAAGGTGTTCTAAGTATATATCTGCATTTCTAAGGTAGATTTGGTTACAATAAGAGGCGAAAAAGCAGATTCTGACTAAGATTTTATCGAAATCAGCAACTATTTGACTCAGAATGGTTGCCTTACGTCGAAATCTAATAGTTTATTAAGGTTTTCGTTACTAAAATGCCCAAAGACGCCGATTTTGATTAGAATTTGAAAGATATTGACATGAACATATAACTGTTTGTATCAAAAAATGATAGTTTAAACTGATATTTGCAGTTTTGATGCGGTTTTAGGTACGATATGAGTCGAAGAAGCCGATTTTGACAAAGAAAAACCTATTATCAATTCAAGGCTATAATCTTCCGTAAATCAAGGGCGAAAACCAATTATTTGTCCCAAAAGAAGGTGTTCTAAGTATATATCTCATTTCTAAGAAAGATTTGGGTACAATAAGAGGCGAAAAAGCAGATTCTGACTAAGATTTTATCGAAATCGCAACTATTTGACTCAGAATGGTTGCCTTACGTCGAAATCTAATAGTTTATTAAGGTTTTCGTTACTAAAATGCCCAAACACGCCGATTTTGACTAGAATTTGAAAGATATTGACATGAATATATAACTGTTTGTATCAAAAAATGATAGTTTAAACTGATATTTGCAGTTTTGATGCGGTTTTAGGTACGATATGAGTCGAAGAAGCCGATTTTGAGTGGAATCTGTTTAAAATGACAAAGAAAAACCTATTATCAATTCAAGGAAGTGAATTTTTAAGTAGTTATCTGCAGTTTTAATGAAGATTTCTGTTCGCTAAGTTATGAAAATGCATGTTTTGGCTATAATATTCCGTAAATCAAGGGCGAAAACCAATTATTTGTCCCAAAAGAAAGTGTTCTAAGTATATATCTGCATTTCTAAGGTAGATTTGGTTACAATAAGAGGCGAAAAAGCAGATTCTGACTAAGATTTTATCGAAATCAGCAACTATTTGACTCAGAATGGTTGCCTTACGTCGAAATCTAATAGTTTATTAAGGTTTTCGTTACTAAAATGCCCAAAGACGCCGATTTTGATTAGAATTTGAAAGATATTGACATGAACATATAACTGTTTGTATCAAAAAATGATAGTTTAAACTGATATTTGCAGTTTTGATGCGGTTTTAGGTACGATATGAGTCGAAGAAGCCGATTTTGACAAAGAAAAACCTATTATCAATTCAAGGAAGTGAATTTTTAAGTAGTTATCTGCAGTTTTAATGAAGATTTCTGGTCGCTATGTTATGAAAATGCATGTTTTGGCTATAATCTTCCGTAAATCAAGGGCGAAAACCAATTATTTGTCCCAAAAGAAGGTGTTCTAAGTATATATCTGCATTTCTAAGGTAGATTTGGTTACAATAAGAGGCGAAAAAGCAGATTCTGACTAAGATTTTATCGAAATCGGCAACTATTTGACTCAGAATGGTTGCCTTACGTCGAAATCTAATAGTTTATTAAGGTTTTCGTTACTAAAATGCCCAAAGACGCCGATTTTGACTAGAATTTGAAAGATATTGACATTGATATTGACTGTTTGTATCAAAAAATGATAGTTTAAACTATTTGCAGTTTTGATGCGGTTTTAGGTACGATATGAGTCGAAGAAGCCGATTTTGACTGGAATCTGTTTAAAATGACAAAGAAAAACCTATTATCAATTCAAGGAAGTGAATTTTCAAGTAGTTATCTGCAGTTTTAATGTAGATTTCAGTTCGCTAAGTTATGAAAATGCATGTTTTGGCTATAATCTTCCGTAAATCAAGGGCGAAAACCAATTATTTGTCCCAAGAGAAGGTGTTCTAAGTATATATCTGCATTTCTAAGGTAGATTTGGTTACAATAAGAGGCGAAAAAGCAGATTCTGACTAGGATTTTATCGAAATCGGCAACTATTTGACTCAGAAAGGTTGCCTTACGTCGAAATCTAATAGTTTATTAAGGTTTTCGTTACTAAAATGCCCAAAGACGCCGATTTTGACTAGAATTTGAAAGATATTGACATGAATATATAACTGTTTGTATCAAAAAATGATAGTTTAAACTGATATTTGCAGTTTTGATGCGGTTTTAGATACGATATGAGTCGAAGAAGCCGATTTTGACTGGAATCTGTTTAAAATGACAAAGAAAAACCTATTATCAATTCAAGGAAGTGAATTTTTAAGTAGTTATCTGCAGTTTTAATGTAGATATCAGTTCGCTAAGTTATGAAAATGCATGTTTTGGCTATAATCTTCCGTAAATCAAGGGCGAAAACCAATTATTTGTCCCAAAAGAAGGTGTTCTAAGTATATATCTGCATTTCTAAGGTAGATTTGGGTACAATAAGAGGCGAAAAAGCAGATTCTGACTAAGATTTTATCGAAATCGGCAACTATTTGACTCAGAATGGTTGCCTTACGTCGAAATCTAATAGTTTATTAAGGTTTTCGTTACTAAAATGCCCAAAGACGCCGATTTTGAATAGAATTTGAAAGATATTGACATGAATATATAACTGTTTGTATCAAAAAATGATAGTTTAAACTGATATTTTCAGTTTTGATGCGGTTTTAGGTACGATATGAATCGAAGAAGCCGATTTTGACTGGAATCTGTTTAAAATGGCAAAGAAAAACTTATTATCAATTCAAGGAAGTGAATTTTTAAGTAGTTATCTGCAGTTTTAATGTAGATTTCAGTTCGCTAAGTTATGAAAATGCATGTTTTGGCTATAATCTTCCGTAAATCAAGGGCGAAAACCAATTATTTGTCCCAAAAGAAGGTGTTCTAAGTATATATCTGCATTTCTAAGGTAGATTTGGTTACAATAAGAGGCGAAAAAGCAGATTCTGACTAAGATTTTATCGAAATCGCAACTATTTGACTCAGAATGGTTGCCTTACGTCGAAATCTAATAGTTTATTAAGGTTTTCGTTACTAAAATGCCCAAAGACGCCGATTTTGACTAGAATTTGAAAGATATTGACATGAATATATAACTGTTTGTATCAAAAAATGATAGTTTAAACTGATATTTGCAGTTTTGATGCGGTTTTAGGTACGATATGAGTCGAAGAAGCCGATTTTGACTGGAATCTGTTTAAAATGACAAAGAAAAACCTATTATCAATTCAAGGAAGTGAATTTTTAAGTAGTTATCTGCAGTTTTAATGAAGATTTCTGTTCGCTAAGTTATGAAAATGCATGTTTTGGCTATAATCTTCAGTAAATCAAGGGCGAAAACCAATTATTTGTCCCAAAAGAAGGTGTTCTAAGTATATATCTGCATTTCTAAGGTAGATTTGGGTACAATAAGAGGCGAAAAAGCAGATTCTGACTAGGATTTTATCGAAATCGGCAACTATTTGACTCAGAAAGGTTGCCTTACGTCGAAATCTAATAGTTTATTAAGGTTTTCGTTACTAAAATGCCCAAAGACGCCGATTTTGACTAGAATTTGAAAGATATTGACATGAATATATAACTGATTGTATCAAAAAATGATAGTTTAAAGTGATATTTGCAGTTTTGATGCGGTTTTAGGTACGTTATGAGTCGAAGAAGCCGATTTTGACTGGAATCTGTTTAAAATGACAAAGAACAACCTATTATCAATTCAAGGAAGTGAATTTTTAAGTAGTTATCTGCAGTTTTAATGTAGATTTCAGTTCGCTAAGTTATGAAAATGCATGTTTTGGCTATAATCTTCCGTAAATCAAGGGCGAAAACCAATTATTTGTCCCAAAAAAAGGCGTTTTAAGTATATATCTGCATTTCTAAGGTAGATTTGGGTACAATAAGAGGCGAAAAAGCAGATTCTGACTAAGATTTTATCGAAATCAGCAACTATTTGACTCAGAATGGTTGCCTTACGTCGAAATCTAATAGTTTATTAAGGTTTTCGTTACTAAAATGCCCAAAGACGCCGATTTTGACTAGAATTTGAAAGATATTGACATGAATATATAACTGTTTGTATCAAAAAATGATAGTTTAAACTGATATTTGCAGTTTTGATGAGGTTTTAGATACGATATGAATCGAAGAAGCCGATTTTGACTGGAATCTGTTTAAAATGACAAAGAAAAACCTATTATCAATTCAAGGAAGTGAATTTTTAAGTAGTTATCTGCAGTTTTAATGTAGATTTCAGTTCGCTAAGTTATGAAAATGCATGTTTTGGCTATAATCTTCCGTAAATCAAGGGCGAAAACCAATTATTTGTCCCAAAAGAAGGTGTTCTAAGTATATATCTGCATTTCTAAGGTAGATTTGGTTACAATAAGAGGCGAAAAAGCAGATTCTGACTAAGATTTTATCGAAATCGGCAACTATTTGACTCAGAATGGTTGCCTTACGTCGAAATCTAATAGTTTATTAAGGTTTTCGTTACTAAAATGCCCAAAGACGCCGATTTTGACTAGAATTTGAAAGATATTGACATGAATATATAACTGTTTGTATCAAAAAATGATAGTTAAAACTGATATTTGCAGTTTTGATGCGGTTTTAGGTACGATATGAGTCGAAGAAGCCGATTTTGACTGGAATCTGTTTAAAATGACAAAGAAAAACCTATTATCAATTCAAGGAAGTGAATTTTTATGTAGTTATCTGCAGTTTTAATGTAGATTTCAGTTCGCTAAGTTATGAAAATGCATGTTTTGGCTATAATCTTCCGCAAATCAAGGGCGAAAACCAATTATTTGTCCCAAACGAAGGTGTTCTAAGTATATATCTGCATTTCTAAGGTAGATTTGGGTACAATAAGAGGCGAAAAAGCAGATTCTGACTAAGATTTTATCGAAATCGCAACTATTTGACTCAGAATGGTTGCCTTACGTCGAAATCTAATAGTTTATTAAGGTTTTCGTTACTAAAATGCCCAAAGACGCCGATTTTGACTAGAATTTGAAAGATATTGACATGAATATATAACTGTTTGTATCAAAAAATGATAGTTTAAACTGATATTTGCAGTTTTGATGCGGTTTTAGGTACGATATGAGTCGAAGAAGCCGATTTTGACTGGAATCTGTTTAAAATGACAAAGAAAAACCTATTATCAATTCAAGGAAGTGAATTTTTAAGTAGTTATCTGCAGTTTTAATGAAGATTTCTGTTCGCTAAGTTATGAAAATGCATGTTTTGGCTATAATCTTCAGTAAATCAAGGGCGAAAACCAATTATTTGTCCCAAAAGAAGGTGTTCTAAGTATATATCTGCATTTCTAAGGTAGATTTGGTTACAATAAGAGGCGAAAAAGCAGATTCTGACTAAGATTTTATCGAAATCAGCAACTATTTGACTCAGAATGGTTGCCTTACGTCGAAATCTAATAGTTTATTAAGGTTTTCGTTACTAAAATGCCCAAAGACGCCGATTTTGACTAGAATTTGAAAGATATTGACATGAATATATATCTGTTTGTATCAAAAAATGATAGTTTAAACTGATATTTGCAGTTTTGATGAGGTTTTAGATACGATATGAATCGAAGAAGCCGATTTTGACTGGAATCTGTTTAAAATGACAAAGAAAAACCTATTGTCAATTCAAGGAAGTGAATTTTTAAGTAGTTATCTGCAGTTTTAATGTAGATTTCAGTTCGCTAAGTTATGAAAATGCATGTTTTGGCTATAATCTTCCGTAAATCAAGGGCGAAAACCAATTATTTGTCCCAAAAGAAGGTGTTCTAAGTATATATCTGCATTTCTAAGGTAGATTTGGATACAATAAGAGGCGAAAAAGCAGATTCTGACTAAGATTTTATCGAAATCGGCAACTATTTGACTCAGAATGGTTGCCTTACGTCGAAATCTAATAGTTTATTAAGGTTTTCGTTACTAAAATGCCCAAAGACGCCGATTTTGATTAGAATTTGAAAGATATTGACATGAACATATAACTGTTTGTATCAAAAAATGATAGTTTAAACTGATATTTGCAGTTTTGATGCGGTTTTAGGTACGATATGAGTCGAAGAAGCCGATTTTGACAAAGAAAAACCTATTATCAATTCAAGGAAGTGAATTTTTAAGTAGTTATCTGCAGTTTTAATGAAGATTTCTGTTCGCTATGTTATGAAAATGCATGTTTTGGCTATAATCTTCCGTAAATCAAGGGCGAAAACCAATTATTTGTCCCAAAAGAAGGTGTTCTAAGTATATATCTGCATTTCTAAGGTAGATTTGGTTACAATAAGAGGCGAAAAAGCAGATTCTGACTAAGATTTTATCGAAATCGGCAACTATTTGACTCAGAATGGTTGCCTTACGTCGAAATCTAATAGTTTATTAAGGTTTTCGTTACTAAAATGCCCAAAGACGCCGATTTTGACTAGAATTTGAAAGATATTGACATTGATATTGACTGTTTGTATCAAAAAATGATAGTTTAAACTGATATTTGCAGTTTTGATGCGGTTTTAGGTACGATATGAGTCGAAGAAGCCGATTTTGACTGGAATCTGTTTAAAATGACAAAGAAAAACCTATTATCAATTCAAGGAAGTGAATTTTCAAGTAGTTATCTGCAGTTTTAATGTAGATTTCAGTTCGCTAAGTTATGAAAATGCATGTTTTGGCTATAATCTTCCGTAAATCAAGGGCGAAAACCAATTATTTGTCCCAAAAGAAGGTGTTCTAAGTATATATCTCATTTCTAAGGAAGATTTGGGTACAATAAGAGGCGAAAAAGCAGATTCTGACTAAGATTTTATCGAAATCGGCAACTATTTGACTCAGAATGGTTGCCTTACGTCGAAATCCAATAGTTTATTAAGGTTTTCGTTACTAAAATGCCCAAGGACGCCGATTTTGACTAGAATTTGAAAGATATTGACATGAATATATAACTGTTTGTATCAAAAAATGATAGTTTAAACTGATATTTTCAGTTTTGATGCGGTTTTAGGTACGATATGAGTCGAAGAAGCCGATTTTGACTGGAATCTGTTTAAAATGACAAAGAAAAACTTAATATCAATTCAAGGAAGTGAATTTTTAAGTAGTTATCTGCAGTTTTAATGTAGATTTCAGTTCGCTAAGTTATGAAAATGCATGTTTTGGCTATAATCTTCCGTAAATCAAGGGCGAAAACCAATTATTTGTCCCAAAAGAAGGTGTTATAAGTATATATCTGCATTTCTAAGGTAGATTTGGTTACAATAAGAGGCGAAAAAGCAGATTCTGACTAAGATTTTATCGAAATCGCAACTATTTGACTCAGAATGGTTGCCTTACGTCGAAATCTAATAGTTTATTAAGGTTTTCGTTACTAAAATGCCCAAAGACGCCGATTTTGACTAGAATTTGAAAGATATTGACATGAATATATAACTGTTTGTATCAAAAAATGATAGTTTAAACTGATATTTGCAGTTTTGATGCGGTTTTAGGTACGATATGAGTCGAAGAAGCCGATTTTGACTGGAATCTGTTTAAAATGACAAAGAAAAACCTATTATCAATTCAAGGAAGTGAATTTTTAAGTAGTTATCTGCAGTTTTAATGAAGATTTCTGTTCGCTAAGTTATGAAAATGCATGTTTTGGCTATAATATTCCGTAAATCAAGGGCGAAAACCAATTATTTGTCCCAAAAGAAGGTGTTCTAAGTATATATCTGCATTTCTAAGGTAGATTTGGTTACAATAAGAGGCGAAAAAGCAGATTCTGACTAAGATTTTATCGAAATCAGCAACTATTTGACTCAGAATGGTTGCCTTACGTCGAAATCTAATAGTTTATTAAGGTTTTCGTTACTAAAATGCCCAAAGACGCCGATTTTGATTAGAATTTGAAAGATATTGACATGAACATATAACTGTTTGTATCAAAAAATGATAGTTTAAACTGATATTTGCAGTTTTGATGCGGTTTTAGGTACGATATGAGTCGAAGAAGCCGATTTTGACAAAGAAAAACCTATTATCAATTCAAGGAAGTGAATTTTTAAGTAGTTATCTGCAGTTTTAATGAAGATTTCTGTTCGCTATGTTATGAAAAGGCATGTTTTGGCTATAATCTTCCGTAAATCAAGGGCGAAAACCAATTATTTGTCCCAAAAGAAGGTGTTCTAAGTATATATCTGCATTTCTAAGGTAGATTTGGTTACAATAAGAGGCGAAAAAGCAGATTCTGACTAAGATTTTATCGAAATCGGCAACTATTTGACTCAGAATGGTTGCCTTACGTCGAAATCTAATAGTTTATTAAGGTTTTCGTTACTAAAATGCCCAAAGACGCCGATTTTGACTAGAATTTGAAAGATATTGACATTGATATTGACTGTTTGTATCAAAAAATGATAGTTTAAACTGATATTTGCAGTTTTGATGCGGTTTTAGGTACGATATGAGTCGAAGAAGCCGATTTTGACTGGAATCTGTTTAAAATGACAAAGAAAAACCTATTATCAATTCAAGGAAGTGAATTTTCAAGTAGTTATCTGCAGTTTTAATGTAGATTTCAGTTCGCTAAGTTATGAAAATGCATGTTTTGGCTATAATCTTCCGTAAATCAAGGGCGAAAACCAATTATTTGTCCCAAAAGAAGGTGTTCTAAGTATATATCTGCATTTCTAAGGTAGATTTGGTTACAATAAGAGGCGAAAAAGCAGATTCCGACTAGGATTTTATCGAAATCGGCAACTATTTGACTCAGAAAGGTTGCCTTACGTCGAAATCTAATAGTTTATTAAGGTTTTCGTTACTAAAATGCCCAAAGACGCCGATTTTGACTAGAATTTGAAAGATATTGACATGAATATATAACTGTTTGTATCAAAAAATGATAGTTTAAACTGATATTTGCAGTTTTGATGCGGTTTTAGATACGATATGAGTCGAAGAAGCCGATTTTGACTGGAATCTGTTTAAAATGACAAAGAAAAACCTATTATCAATTCAAGGAAGTAAATTTTTAAGTAGTTATCTGCAGTTTTAATGTAGATATCAGTTCGCTAAGTTATGAAAATGCATGTTTTGGCTATAATCTTCCGTAAATCAAGGGCGAAAACCAATTATTTGTCCCAAAAGAAGGTGTTCTAAGTATATATCTGCATTTCTAAGGTAGATTTGGGTACAATAAGAGGCGAAAAAGCAGATTCTGACTAAGATTTTATCGAAATCGGCAACTATTTGACTCAGAATGGTTGCCTTACGTCGAAATCTAATAGTTTATTAAGGTTTTCGTTACTAAAATGCCCAAAGACGCCGATTTTGAATAGAATTTGAAAGATATTGACATGAATATATAACTGTTTGTATCAAAAAATGATAGTTTAAACTGATATTTTCAGTTTTGATGCGGTTTTAGGTACGATATGAATCGAAGAAGCCGATTTTGACTGGAATCTGTTTAAAATGACAAAGAAAAACTTATTATCAATTCAAGGAAGTGAATTTTTAAGTAGTTATCTGCAGTTTTAATGTAGATTTCAGTTCGCTAAGTTATGAAAATGCATGTTTTGGCTATAATCTTCCGTAAATCAAGGGCGAAAACCAATTATTTGTCCCAAAAGAAGGTGTTCTAAGTATATATCTGCATTTCTAAGGTAGATTTGGTTACAATAAGAGGCGAAAAAGCAGATTCTGACTAAGATTTTATCGAAATCGCAACTATTTGACTCAGAATGGTTGCCTTACGTCGAAATCTAATAGTTTATTAAGGTTTTCGTTACTAAAATGCCCAAAGACGCCGATTTTGACTAGAATTTGAAAGATATTGACATGAATATATAACTGTTTGTATCAAAAAATGATAGTTTAAACTGATATTTGCAGTTTTGATGCGGTTTTAGGTACGATATGAGTCGAAGAAGCCGATTTTGACTGGAATCTGTTTAAAATGACAAAGAAAAACCTATTATCAATTCAAGGAAGTGAATTTTTAAGTAGTTATCTGCAGTTTTAATGAAGATTTCTGTTCGCTAAGTTATGAAAATGCATGTTTTGGCTATAATCTTCAGTAAATCAAGGGCGAAAACCAATTATTTGTCCCAAAAGAAGGTGTTCTAAGTATATATCTGCATTTCTAAGGTAGATTTGGTTACAATAAGAGGCGAAAAAGCAGATTCTGACTAAGATTTTATCGAAATCAGCAACTATTTGACTCAGAATGGTTGCCTTACGTCGAAATCTAATAGTTTATTAAGGTTTTCGTTACTAAAATGCCCAAAGACGCCGATTTTGACTAGAATTTGAAAGATATTGACATGAATATATAACTGTTTGTATCAAAAAATGATAGTTTAAACTGATATTTGCAGTTGTGATGCGGTTTTAGGTACGATATGAGTCGAAGAAGCCGATTTTGACTGGAATCTGTTTAAAATGACAAAGAACAACCTATTATCAATTCAAGGAAGTGAATTTTTAAGTAGTTATCTGCAGTTTTAATGTAGATTTCAGTTCGCTAAGTTATGAAAATGCATGTTTTGGCTATAATCTTCCGTAAATCAAGGGCGAAAACCAATTATTTGTCCCAAAAGAAGGCGTTTTAAGTATATATCTGCATTTCTAAGGTAGATTTGGGTACAATAAGAGGCGAAAAAGCAGATTCTGACTAGGATTTTATCGAAATCGGCAACTATTTGACTCAGAAAGGTTGCCTTACGTCGAAATCTAATAGTTTATTAAGGTTTTCGTTACTAAAATGCCCAAAGACGCCGATTTTGACTAGAATTTGAAAGATATTGACATGAATATATAACTGTTTGTATCAAAAAATGATAGTTTAAACTGATATTTGCAGTTTTGATGCGGTTTTAGGTACGTTATGAGTCGAAGAAGCCGATTTTGACTGGAATCTGTTTAAAATGACAAAGAACAACCTATTATCAATTCAAGGAAGTGAATTTTTAAGTAGTTATCTGCAGTTTTAATGTAGATTTCAGTTCGCTAAGTTATGAAAATGCATGTTTTGGCTATAATCTTCCGTAAATCAAGGGCGAAAACCAATTATTTGTCCCAAAAAAAGGCGTTTTAAGTATATATCTGCATTTCTAAGGTAGATTTGGGTACAATAAGAGGCGAAAAAGCAGATTCTGACTAAGATTTTATCGAAATCAGCAACTATTTGACTCAGAATGGTTGCCTTACGTCGAAATCTAATAGTTTATTAAGGTTTTCGTTACTAAAATGCCCAAAGACGCCGATTTTGACTAGAATTTGAAAGATATTGACATGAATATATAACTGTTTGTATCAAAAAATGATAGTTTAAACTGATATTTGCAGTTTTGATGAGGTTTTAGATACGATATGAATCGAAGAAGCCGATTTTGACTGGAATCTGTTTAAAATGACAAATAAAAACCTATTATCAATTCAAGGAAGTGAATTTTTAAGTAGTTATCTGCAGTTTTAATGTAGATTTCAGTTCGCTAAGTTATGAAAATGCATGTTTTGGCTATAATCTTCCGTAAATCAAGGGCGAAAACCAATTATTTGTCCCAAAAGAAGGTGTTCTAAGTATATATCTGCATTTCTAAGGTAGATTTGGTTACAATAAGAGGCGAAAAAGCAGATTCTGACTAAGATTTTATCGAAATCGGCAACTATTTGACTCAGAATGGTTGCCTTACGTCGAAATCTAATAGTTTATTAAGGTTTTCGTTACTAAAATGCCCAAAGACGCCGATTTTGACTAGAATTTGAAAGATATTGACATGAATATATAACTGTTTGTATCAAAAAATGATAGTTTAAACTGATATTTGCAGTTTTGATGCGGTTTTAGGTACGATATGAGTCGAAGAAGCCGATTTTGACTGGAATCTGTTTAAAATGACAAAGAAAAACCCATTATCAATTCAAGGAAGTGAATTTTTAAGTAGTTATCTGCAGTTTTAATGTAGATTTCAGTTCGCTAAGTTATGAAAATGCATGTTTTGGCTATAATCTTCCGCAAATCAAGGGCAAAAACCAATTATTTGTCCCAAACGAAGGTGTTCTAAGTATATATCTGCATTTCTAAGGTAGATTTGGGTACAATAAGAGGCGAAAAAGCAGATTCTGACTAAGATTTTATCGAAATCGCAACTATTTGACTCAGAATGGTTGCCTTACGTCGAAATCTAATAGTTTATTAAGGTTTTCGTTACTAAAATGCCCAAAGACGCCGATTTTGACTAGAATTTGAAAGATATTGACATGAATATATAACTGTTTGTATCAAAAAATGATAGTTTAAACTGATATTTGCAGTTTTGATGCGGTTTTAGGTACGATATGAGTCGAAGAAGCCGATTTTGACTGGAATCTGTTTAAAATGACAAAGAAAAACCTATTATCAATTCAAGGAAGTGAATTTTTAAGTAGTTATCTGCAGTTTTAATGTAGATTTCAGTTCGCTAAGTTATGAAAATGCATGTTTTGGCTATAATCTTCCGCAAATCAAGGGCAAAAACCAATTATTTGTCCCAAACGAAGGTGTTCTAAGTATATATCTGAATTTCTAAGGTAGATTTGGGTACAATAAGAGGCGAAAAAGCAGATTCTGACTAAGATTTTATCGAAATCAGCAACTATTTGACTCAGAATGGTTGCCTTACGTCGAAATCTAATAGTTTATTAAGGTTTTCGTTACTAAAATGCCCAAAGACGCCGATTTTGATTAGAATTTGAAAGATATTGACATGAACATATAACTGTTTGTATCAAAAAATGATAGTTTAAACTGATATTTGCAGTTTTGATGCGGTTTTAGGTACGATATGAGTCGAAGAAGCCGATTTTGACAAAGAAAAACCTATTATCAATTCAAGGAAGTGAATTTTTAAGTAGTTATCTGCAGTTTTAATGAAGATTTCTGTTCGCTATGTTATGAAAAGGCATGTTTTGGCTATAATCTTCCGTAAATCAAGGGCGAAAACCAATTATTTGTCCCAAAAGAAGGTGTTCTAAGTATATATCTGCATTTCTAAGGTAGATTTGGTTACAATAAGAGGCGAAAAAGCAGATTCTGACTAAGATTTTATCGAAATCGGCAACTATTTGACTCAGAATGGTTGCCTTACGTCGAAATCTAATAGTTTATTAAGGTTTTCGTTACTAAAATGCCCAAAGACGCCGATTTTGACTAGAATTTGAAAGATATTGACATTGATATTGACTGTTTGTATCAAAAAATGATAGTTTAAACTGATATTTGCAGTTTTGATGCGGTTTTAGGTACGATATGAGTCGAAGAAGCCGATTTTGACTGGAATCTGTTTAAAATGACAAAGAAAAACCTATTATCAATTCAAGGAAGTGAATTTTCAAGTAGTTATCTGCAGTTTTAATGTAGATATCAGTTCGCTAAGTTATGAAAATGCATGTTTTGGCTATAATCTTCCGTAAATCAAGGGCGAAAACCAATTATTTGTCCCAAAAGAAGGTGTTCTAAGTATATATCTGCATTTCTAAGGTAGATTTGGGTACAATAAGAGGCGAAAAAGCAGATTCTGACTAAGATTTTATCGAAATCGGCAACTATTTGACTCAGAATGGTTGCCTTACGTCGAAATCTAATAGTTTATTAAGGTTTTCGTTACTAAAATGCCCAAAGACGCCGATTTTGAATAGAATTTGAAAGATATTGACATGAATATATAACTGTTTGTATCAAAAAATGATAGTTTAAACTGATATTTTCAGTTTTGATGCGGTTTTAGGTACGATATGAATCGAAGAAGCCGATTTTGACTGGAATCTGTTTAAAATGACAAAGAAAAACTTATTATCAATTCAAGGAAGTGAATTTTTAAGTAGTTATCTGCAGTTTTAATGTAGATTTCAGTTCGCTAAGTTATGAAAATGCATGTTTTGGCTACAATCTTCCGTAAATCAAGGGCGAAAACCAATTATTTGTCCCAAAAGAAGGTGTTCTAAGTATATATCTGCATTTCTAAGGTAGATTTGGTTACAATAAGAGGCGAAAAAGCAGATTCTGACTAAGATTTTATCGAAATCGCAACTATTTGACTCAGAATGGTTGCCTTACGTCGAAATCTAATAGTTTATTAAGGTTTTCGTTACTAAAATGCCCAAAGACGCCGATTTTGACTAGAATTTGAAAGATATTGACATGAATATATAACTGTTTGTATCAAAAAATGATAGTTTAAACTGATATTTGCAGTTTTGATGCGGTTTTAGGTACGATATGAGTCGAAGAAGCCGATTTTGACTGGAATCTGTTTAAAATGACAAAGAAAAACCTATTATCAATTCAAGGAAGTGAATTTTTAAGTAGTTATCTGCAGTTTTAATGAAGATTTCTGTTCGCTAAGTTATGAAAATGCATGTTTTGGCTATAATCTTCAGTAAATCAAGGGCGAAAACCAATTATTTGTCCCAAAAGAAGGTGTTCTAAGTATATATCTGCATTTCTAAGGTAGATTTGGTTACAATAAGAGGCGAAAAAGCAGATTCTGACTAAGATTTTATCGAAATCAGCAACTATTTGACTCAGAATGGTTGCCTTACGTCGAAATCTAATAGTTTATTAAGGTTTTCGTTACTAAAATGCCCAAAGACGCCGATTTTGACTAGAATTTGAAAGATATTGACATGAATATATAACTGTTTGTATCAAAAAATGATAGTTTAAACTGATATTTGCAGTTGTGATGCGGTTTTAGGTACGATATGAGTCGAAGAAGCCGATTTTGACTGGAATCTGTTTAAAATGACAAAGAACAACCTATTATCAATTCAAGGAAGTGAATTTTTAAGTAGTTATCTGCAGTTTTAATGTAGATTTCAGTTCGCTAAGTTATGAAAATGCATGTTTTGGCTATAATCTTCCGTAAATCACGGGCGAAAACCAATTATTTGTCCCAAAAGAAGGCGTTTTAAGTATATATCTGCATTTCTAAGGTAGATTTGGGTACAATAAGAGGCGAAAAAGCAGATTCTGACTAGGATTTTATCGAAATCGGCAACTATTTGACTCAGAATGGTTGCCTTACGTCGAAATCTAATAGTTTATTAAGGTTTTCGTTACTAAAATGCCCAAAGACGCCGATTTTGACTAGAATTTGAAAGATATTGACATGAATATATAACTGTTTGTATCAAAAAATGATAGTTTAAACTGATATTTGCAGTTTTGATGCGGTTTTAGGTACGATATGAGTCGAAGAAGCCGATTTTGACTGGAATCTGTTTAAAATGACAAAGAAAAACCTATTATCAATTCAAGGAAGTGAATTTTTAAGTAGTTATCTGCAGTTTTAATGTAGATTTCAGTTCGCTAAGTTATGAAAATGCATGTTTTGGCTATAATCTTCCGCAAATCAAGGGCAAAAACCAATTATTTGTCCCAAACGAAGGTGTTCTAAGTATATATCTGCATTTCTAAGGTAGATTTGGGTACAATAAGAGGCGAAAAAGCAGATTCTGACTAAGATTTTATCGAAATCGCAACTATTTGACTCAGAATGGTTGCCTTACGTCGAAATCTAATAGTTTATTAAGGTTTTCGTTACTAAAATGCCCAAAGACGCCGATTTTGACTAGAATTTGAAAGATATTGACATGAATATATAACTGTTTGTATCAAAAAATGATAGTTTAAACTGATATTTGCAGTTTTGATGCGGTTTTAGGTACGATATGAGTCGAAGAAGCCGATTTTGACTGGAATCTGTTTAAAATGACAAAGAAAAACCTATTATCAATTCAAGGAAGTGAATTTTTAAGTAGTTATCTGCAGTTTTAATGAAGATTTCTGTTCGCTAAGTTATGAAAATGCATGTTTTGGCTATAATCTTCAGTAAATCAAGGGCGAAAACCAATTATTTGTCCCAAAAGAAGGTGTTCTAAGTATATATCTGCATTTCTAAGGTAGATTTGGTTACAATAAGAGGCGAAAAAGCAGATTCTGACTAAGATTTTATCGAAATCAGCAACTATTTGACTCAGAATGGTTGCCTTACGTCGAAATCTAATAGTTTATTAAGGTTTTCGTTACTAAAATGCCCAAAGACGCCGATTTTGACTAGAATTTGAAAGATATTGACATGAATATATAACTGTTTGTATCAAAAAATGATAGTTTAAACTGATATTTGCAGTTGTGATGCGGTTTTAGGTACGATATGAGTCGAAGAAGCCGATTTTGACTGGAATCTGTTTAAAATGACAAAGAACAACCTATTATCAATTCAAGGAAGTGAATTTTTAAGTAGTTATCTGCAGTTTTAATGTAGATTTCAGTTCGCTAAGTTATGAAAATGCATGTTTTGGCTATAATCTTCCGTAAATCAAGGGCGAAAACCAATTATTTGTCCCAAAAGAAGGCGTTTTAAGTATAAATCTGCATTTCTAAGGTAGATTTGGGTACAATAAGAGGCGAAAAAGCAGATTCTGACTAAGATTTTATCGAAATCAGCAACTATTTGACTCAGAATGGTTGCCTTACGTCGAAATCTAATAGTTTATTAAGGTTTTCGTTACTAAAATGCCCAAAGACGCCGATTTTGACTAGAATTTGAAAGATATTGACATGAATATATAACTGTTTGTATCAAAAAATGATAGTTTAAACTGATATTTGCAGGTTTGATGCGGTTTTAGGTACGATATGAGTCGAAGAAGCCGATTTTGACTGGAATCTGTTTAAAATGACAAAGAACAACCTATTATCAATTCAAGGAAGTGAATTTTTAAGTAATTATCTGCAGTTTTAATGTAGATTTCAGTTCGCTAAGTTGTGAAAATGCAAGTTTTGGCTATAATCTTCCGTAAATCAAGGGCGAAAACCAATTATTTGTCCCAAAAGAAGGCGTTTTAAGTATATATCTGCATTTCTAAGGTAGATTTGGTTACAATAAGAGGCGAAAAAGCAGATTCTGACTAAGATTTTATCGAAATCGCAACTATTTGACTCAGAATGGTTGCCTTACGTCGAAATCTAACAGTTTATTAAGGTTTTCGTTACTAAAATGCCCAAAGACGCCGATTTTGACTAGAATTTGAAAGATATTGACATGAATATATAACTGTTTGTATCAAAAAATGATAGTTTAAACTGATATTTGCAGTTTTGATGCGGTTTTAGGTACGATATGAGTCGAAGAAGCCGATTTTGACTGGAATCTGTTTAAAATGACAAAGAAAAACCTATTATCAATTCAAGGAAGTGAATTTTTAAGTAGTTATCTGCAGTTTTAATGAAGATTTCTGTTCGCTAAGTTATGAAAATGCATGTTTTGGCTATAATCTTCCGTAAATCAAGGGCGAAAACCAATTATTTGTCCCAAAAGAAGGTGTTTTAAGTATAAATCTGCATTTCTAAGGTAGATTTGGGTACAATAAGAGGCGAAAAAGCAGATTCTGACTAGGATTTTATCGAAATCGGCAACTATTTGACTCAGAAAGGTTGCCTTACGTCGAAATCTAATAGTTTATTAAGGTTTTCGTTACTAAAATGCCCAAAGACGCCGATTTTGACTAGAATTTGAAAGATATTGACATGAATATATAACTGTTTGTATCAAAAAATGAGAGTTTAAACTGATACTTGCAGTTTTGATGCGGTTTTAGATACGATATGAGTCGAAGAAGCCGATTTTGACTGGAATCTGTTTAAAATGACAAAGAAAAACCTATTATCAATTCAAGGAAGTGAATTTTTAAGTAGTTATCTGCAGTTTTAATGTAGATTTCAGTTCGCTAAGTTATGAAAATGCATGTTTTGGCTATAATCTTCCGTAAATCAAGGGCGAAAACCAATTATTTGTCCCAAAAGAAGGCGTTTTAAGTATATATCTGCATTTCTAAGGTAGATTTGGGTACAATAAGAGGCGAAAAAGCAGATTCTGACTAAGATTTTATCGAAATCAGCAACTATTTGACTCAGAATGGTTGCCTTACGTCGAAATCTAATAGTTTATTAAGGTTTTCGTTACTAAAATGCCCAAAGACGCCGATTTTGACTAGAATTTGAAAGATATTGACATGAACATATAACTGTTTGTATCAAAAAATGATAGTTTAAACTGATATTTGCAGTTTTGATGCGGTTTTAGGTACGATATGAGTCGAAGAAGCCGATTTTGACAAAGAAAAACCTATTATCAATTCAAGGAAGTGAATTTTTAAGTAGTTATCTGCAGTTTTAATGAAGATTTCTGTTCGCTATGTTATGAAAATGCATGTTTTGGCTATAATCTTCCGTAAATCAAGGGCGAAAACCAATTATTTGTCCCAAAAGAAGGTGTTCTAAGTATATATCTGCATTTCTAAGGTAGATTTGGTTACAATAAGAGGCGAAAAAGCAGATTCTGACTAAGATTTTATCGAAATCGGCAACTATTTGACTCAGAATGGTTGCCTTACGTCGAAATCTAATAGTTTATTAAGGTTTTCGTTACTAAAATGCCCAAAGACGCCGATTTTGACTAGAATTTGAAAGATATTGACATTGATATTGACTGTTTGTATCAAAAAATGATAGTTTAAACTATTTGCAGTTTTGATGCGGTTTTAGGTACGATATGAGTCGAAGAAGCCGATTTTGACTGGAATCTGTTTAAAATGACAAAGAAAAACCTATTATCAATTCAAGGAAGTGAATTTTCAAGTAGTTATCTGCAGTTTTAATGTAGATTTCAGTTCGCTAAGTTATGAAAATGCATGTTTTGGCTATAATCTTCCGTAAATCAAGGGCGAAAACCAATTATTTGTCCCAAAAGAAGGTGTTCTAAGTATATATCTGCATTTCTAAGGTAGATTTGGTTACAATAAGAGGCGAAAAAGCAGATTCTGACTAGGATTTTATCGAAATCGGCAACTATTTGACTCAGAAAGGTTGCCTTACGTCGAAATCTAATAGTTTATTAAGGTTTTCGTTACTAAAATGCCCAAAGACGCCGATTTTGACTAGAATTTGAAAGATATTGACATGAATATATAACTGTTTGTATCAAAAAATGATAGTTTAAACTGATATTTGCAGTTTTGATGCGGTTTTAGATACGATATGAGTCGAAGAAGCCGATTTTGACTGGAATCTGTTTAAAATGACAAAGAAAAACCTATTATCAATTCAAGGAAGTGAATTTTTAAGTAGTTATCTGCAGTTTTAATGAAGATATCAGTTCGCTAAGTTATGAAAATGCATGTTTTGGCTATAATCTTCCGTAAATCAAGGGCGAAAACCAATTATTTGTCCCAAAAGAAGGTGTTCTAAGTATATATCTGCATTTCTAAGGTAGATTTGGGTACAATAAGAGGCGAAAAAGCAGATTCTGACTAAGATTTTATCGAAATCGGCAACTATTTGACTCAGAATGGTTGCCTTACGTCGAAATCTAATAGTTTATTAAGGTTTTCGTTACTAAAATGCCCAAAGACGCCGATTTTGAATAGAATTTGAAAGATATTGACATGAATATATAACTGTTTGTATCAAAAAATGATAGTTTAAACTGATATTTTCAGTTTTGATGCGGTTTTAGGTACGATATGAATCGAAGAAGCCGATTTTGACTGGAATCTGTTTAAAATGGCAAAGAAAAACTTATTATCAATTCAAGGAAGTGAATTTTTAAGTAGTTATCTGCAGTTTTAATGTAGATTTCAGTTCGCTAAGTTATGAAAATGCATGTTTTGGCTATAAT
Organism: Cylas formicarius; assembly: GCF_029955315.1. NCBI lineage: Eukaryota > Metazoa > Arthropoda > Insecta > Coleoptera > Brentidae > Cylas > Cylas formicarius. The sequence goes on from NW_026844319.1 coordinate 821,413, forward strand.
CTTCCGTAAATCAAGGGCGAAAACCAATTATTTGTCCCAAAAGAAGGTGTTCTAAGTATATATCTGCATTTCTAAGGTAGATTTGGTTACAATAAGAGGCGAAAAAGCAGATTCTGACTAAGATTTTATCGAAATCGCAACTATTTGACTCAGAATGGTTGCCTTACGTCGAAATCTAATAGTTTATTAAGGTTTTCGTTACTAAAATGCCCAAAGACGCCGATTTTGACTAGAATTTGAAAGATATTGACATGAATATATAACTGTTTGTATCAAAAAATGATAGTTTAAACTGATATTTGCAGTTTTGATGCGGTTTTAGGTACGATATGAGTCGAAGAAGCCGATTTTGACTGGAATCTGTTTAAAATGACAAAGAAAAACCTATTATCAATTCAAGGAAGTGAATTTTTAAGTAGTTATCTGCAGTTTTAATGAAGATTTCTGTTCGCTAAGTTATGAAAATGCATGTTTTGGCTATAATCTTCAGTAAATCAAGGGCGAAAACCAATTATTTGTCCCAAAAGAAGGTGTTCTAAGTATATATCTGCATTTCTAAGGTAGATTTGGGTACAATAAGAGGCGAAAAAGCAGATTCTGACTAGGATTTTATCGAAATCGGCAACTATTTGACTCAGAAAGGTTGCCTTACGTCGAAATCTAATAGTTTATTAAGGTTTTCGTTACTAAAATGCCCAAAGACGCCGATTTTGACTAGAATTTGAAAGATATTGACATGAATATATAACTGATTGTATCAAAAAATGATAGTTTAAACTGATATTTGCAGTTTTGATGCGGTTTTAGGTACGTTATGAGTCGAAGAAGCCGATTTTGACTGGAATCTGTTTAAAATGACAAAGAACAACCTATTATCAATTCAAGGAAGTGAATTTTTAAGTAGTTATCTGCAGTTTTAATGTAGATTTCAGTTCGCTAAGTTATGAAAATGCATGTTTTGGCTATAATCTTCCGTAAATCAAGGGCGAAAACCAATTATTTGTCCCAAAAGAAGGCGTTTTAAGTATATATCTGCATTTCTAAGGTAGATTTGGGTACAATAAGAGGCGAAAAAGCAGATTCTGACTAAGATTTTATCGAAATCAGCAACTATTTGACTCAGAATGGTTGCCTTACGTCGAAATCTAATAGTTTATTAAGGTTTTCGTTACTAAAATGCCCAAAGACGCCGATTTTGACTAGAATTTGAAAGATATTGACATGAACATATAACTGTTTGTATCAAAAAATGATAGTTTAAACTGATATTTGCAGTTTTGATGCGGTTTTAGGTACGATATGAGTCGAAGAAGCCGATTTTGACAAAGAAAAACCTATTATCAATTCAAGGAAGTGAATTTTTAAGTAGTTATCTGCAGTTTTAATGAAGATTTCTGTTCGCTATGTTATGAAAATGCATGTTTTGGCTATAATCTTCCGTAAATCAAGGGCGAAAACCAATTATTTGTCCCAAAAGAAGGTGTTCTAAGTATATATCTGCATTTCTAAGGTAGATTTGGTTACAATAAGAGGCGAAAAAGCAGATTCTGACTAAGATTTTATCGAAATCGGCAACTATTTGACTCAGAATGGTTGCCTTACGTCGAAATCTAATAGTTTATTAAGGTTTTCGTTACTAAAATGCCCAAAGACGCCGATTTTGACTAGAATTTGAAAGATATTGACATTGATATTGACTGTTTGTATCAAAAAATGATAGTTTAAACTATTTGCAGTTTTGATGCGGTTTTAGGTACGATATGAGTCGAAGAAGCCGATTTTGACTGGAATCTGTTTAAAATGACAAAGAAAAACCTATTATCAATTCAAGGAAGTGAATTTTCAAGTAGTTATCTGCAGTTTTAATGTAGATTTCAGTTCGCTAAGTTATGAAAATGCATGTTTTGGCTATAATCTTCCGTAAATCAAGGGCGAAAACCAATTATTTGTCCCAAAAGAAGGTGTTCTAAGTATATATCTGCATTTCTAAGGTAGATTTGGTTACAATAAGAGGCGAAAAAGCAGATTCTGACTAGGATTTTATCGAAATCGGCAACTATTTGACTCAGAAAGGTTGCCTTACGTCGAAATCTAATAGTTTATTAAGGTTTTCGTTACTAAAATGCCCAAAGACGCCGATTTTGACTAGAATTTGAAAGATATTGACATGAATATATAACTGTTTGTATCAAAAAATGATAGTTTAAACTGATATTTGCAGTTTTGATGCGGTTTTAGATACGATATGAGTCGAAGAAGCCGATTTTGACTGGAATCTGTTTAAAATGACAAAGAAAAACCTATTATCAATTCAAGGAAGTGAATTTTTAAGTAGTTATCTGCAGTTTTAATGAAGATATCAGTTCGCTAAGTTATGAAAATGCATGTTTTGGCTATAATCTTCCGTAAATCAAGGGCGAAAACCAATTATTTGTCCCAAAAGAAGGTGTTCTAAGTATATATCTGCATTTCTAAGGTAGATTTGGGTACAATAAGAGGCGAAAAAGCAGATTCTGACTAAGATTTTATCGAAATCGGCAACTATTTGACTCAGAATGGTTGCCTTACGTCGAAATCTAATAGTTTATTAAGGTTTTCGTTACTAAAATGCCCAAAGACGCCGATTTTGAATAGAATTTGAAAGATATTGACATGAATATATAACTGTTTGTATCAAAAAATGATAGTTTAAACTGATATTTTCAGTTTTGATGCGGTTTTAGGTACGATATGAATCGAAGAAGCCGATTTTGACTGGAATCTGTTTAAAATGGCAAAGAAAAACTTATTATCAATTCAAGGAAGTGAATTTTTAAGTAGTTATCTGCAGTTTTAATGTAGATTTCAGTTCGCTAAGTTATGAAAATGCATGTTTTGGCTATAATCTTCCGTAAATCAAGGGCGAAAACCAATTATTTGTCCCAAAAGAAGGTGTTCTAAGTATATATCTGCATTTCTAAGGTAGATTTGGTTACAATAAGAGGCGAAAAAGCAGATTCTGACTAAGATTTTATCGAAATCGCAACTATTTGACTCAGAATGGTTGCCTTACGTCGAAATCTAATAGTTTATTAAGGTTTTCGTTACTAAAATGCCCAAAGACGCCGATTTTGACTAGAATTTGAAAGATATTGACATGAATATATAACTGTTTGTATCAAAAAATGATAGTTTAAACTGATATTTGCAGTTTTGATGCGGTTTTAGGTACGATATGAGTCGAAGAAGCCGATTTTGACTGGAATCTGTTTAAAATGACAAAGAAAAACCTATTATCAATTCAAGGAAGTGAATTTTTAAGTAGTTATCTGCAGTTTTAATGAAGATTTCTGTTCGCTAAGTTATGAAAATGCATGTTTTGGCTATAATCTTCAGTAAATCAAGGGCGAAAACCAATTATTTGTCCCAAAAGAAGGTGTTCTAAGTATATATCTGCATTTCTAAGGTAGATTTGGGTACAATAAGAGGCGAAAAAGCAGATTCTGACTAGGATTTTATCGAAATCGGCAACTATTTGACTCAGAAAGGTTGCCTTACGTCGAAATCTAATAGTTTATTAAGGTTTTCGTTACTAAAATGCCCAAAGACGCCGATTTTGACTAGAATTTGAAAGATATTGACATGAATATATAACTGATTGTATCAAAAAATGATAGTTTAAACTGATATTTGCAGTTTTGATGCGGTTTTAGGTACGTTATGAGTCGAAGAAGCCGATTTTGACTGGAATCTGTTTAAAATGACAAAGAACAACCTATTATCAATTCAAGGAAGTGAATTTTTAAGTAGTTATCTGCAGTTTTAATGTAGATTTCAGTTCGCTAAGTTATGAAAATGCATGTTTTGGCTATAATCTTCCGTAAATCAAGGGCGAAAACCAATTATTTGTCCCAAAAAAAGGCGTTTTAAGTATATATCTGCATTTCTAAGGTAGATTTGGGTACAATAAGAGGCGAAAAAGCAGATTCTGACTAAGATTTTATCGAAATCAGCAACTATTTGACTCAGAATGGTTGCCTTACGTCGAAATCTAATAGTTTATTAAGGTTTTCGTTACTAAAATGCCCAAAGACGCCGATTTTGACTAGAATTTGAAAGATATTGACATGAATATATAACTGTTTGTATCAAAAAATGATAGTTTAAACTGATATTTGCAGTTTTGATGAGGTTTTAGATACGATATGAATCGAAGAAGCCGATTTTGACTGGAATCTGTTTAAAATGACAAAGAAAAACCTATTATCAATTCAAGGAAGTGAATTTTTAAGTAGTTATCTGCAGTTTTAATGTAGATTTCAGTTCGCTAAGTTATGAAAATGCATGTTTTGGCTATAATCTTCCGTAAATCAAGGGCGAAAACCAATTATTTGTCCCAAAAGAAGGTGTTCTAAGTATATATCTGCATTTCTAAGGTAGATTTGGTTACAATAAGAGGCGAAAAAGCAGATTCTGACTAAGATTTTATCGAAATCGGCAACTATTTGACTCAGAATGGTTGCCTTACGTCGAAATCTAATAGTTTATTAAGGTTTTCGTTACTAAAATGCCCAAAGACGCCGATTTTGACTAGAATTTGAAAGATATTGACATGAATATATAACTGTTTGTATCAAAAAATGATAGTTTAAACTGATATTTGCAGTTTTGATGCGGTTTTAGGTACGATATGAGTCGAAGAAGCCGATTTTGACTGGAATCTGTTTAAAATGACAAAGAAAAACCTATTATCAATTCAAGGAAGTGAATTTTTAAGTAGTTATCTGCAGTTTTAATGTAGATTTCAGTTCGCTAAGTTATGAAAATGCATGTTTTGGCTATAATCTTCCGCAAATCAAGGGCGAAAACCAATTATTTGTCCCAAACGAAGGTGTTCTAAGTATATATCTGCATTTCTAAGGTAGATTTGGGTACAATAAGAGGCGAAAAAGCAGATTCTGACTAAGATTTTATCGAAATCGCAACTATTTGACTCAGAATGGTTGCCTTACGTCGAAATCTAATAGTTTATTAAGGTTTTCGTTACTAAAATGCCCAAAGACGCCGATTTTGACTAGAATTTGAAAGATATTGACATGAATATATATCTGTTTGTATCAAAAAATGATAGTTTAAACTGATATTTGCAGTTTTGATGAGGTTTTAGATACGATATGAATCGAAGAAGCCGATTTTGACTGGAATCTGTTTGAAATGACAAAGAAAAACCTATTATCAATTCAAGGAAGTGAATTTTTAAGTAGTTATCTGCAGTTTTAATGTAGATTTCAGTTCGCTAAGTTATGAAAATGCATGTTTTGGCTATAATCTTCCGTAAATCAAGGGCGAAAACCAATTATTTGTCCCAAAAGAAGGTGTTTTAAGTATATATCTGCATTTCTAAGGTAGATTTGGGAACAATAAGAGCCGAAAAAGCAGATTCTGACTAAGATTTTATCGAAATCGGCAACTATTTGACTCAGAAAAGTTGCCTTACGTCGAAATCTAATAGTTTATTAAGGTTTTCGTTACTAAAATGCCCAAAGACGCCGATTTTGACTAGAATTTGAAAGATATTGACATGAATATATAACTGTTTGTATCAAAAAATGATAGTTTAAACTGATATTTGCAGTTTTGATGCGGTTTTAGATACGATATGAATCGAAGAAGCCGATTTTGACTGGAATCTGTTTAAAATGACAAAGAAAAACCTATTATCAATTCAAGGAAGTGAATTTTTAAGTAGTTATCAGCAGTTTTAATGTAGATTTCAGTTCGCTAAGTTATGAAAATGCATGTTTTGGCTATAATCTTCCGTAAATCAAGGGCGAAAACCAATTATTTGTCCCAAAAGAAGGTGTTTTAAGTATATATCTGCATTTCTAAGGTAGATTTGGGTACAATAAGAGGCGAAAAAGCAGATTCTGACTAAGATTTTATCGAAATCGGCAACTATTTGACTCAGAAAGGTTGCCTTACGTCGAAATCTAATAGTTTATTAAGGTTTTCGTTACTAAAATGCCCAAAGACGCCGATTTTGACTAGAATTTGAAAGATATTGACATGAATATATAACTGTTTGTATCAAAAAATGATAGTTTAAACTGATATTTGCAGTGTTGATGCGGTTCTAGATACGATATGAATCGAAGAAGCTGATTTTGACTGGAATCTGTTTAAAATGACAAAGAAAAACCTATTATCAATTCAAGGAAGTGAATTTTTAAGTAGTTATCTGCAGTTTTAATGTAGATTTCAGTTCGCTAAGTTATGAAAATGCATGTTTTGGCTATAATCTTCCGTAAATCAAGGGCGAAAACCAATTATTTGTACCAAAAGAAGGTGTTTTAAGTATATATCTGCATTTCTAAGGTAGATTTGGGTACAATAAGAGGCGAAAAAGCAGATTCTGACTAAGATTTTATCGAAATCGGCAACTATTTGACTCAGAAAGGTTGCCTTACGTTGAAATCTAATAGTTTATTAGGGTTTTCGTTACTAAAATGCCCAAAGACGCCGATTTTCACTAGAATTTGAAAGATATTGACATGAATATATAACTGTTTGTATCAAAAAATGATAGTTTAAACTGATATTTGCAGTTTTGATGCGGTTTTAGATACGATATGAATCGAAGAAGCCGATTTTGACTGGAATCTGTTTAAAATGACAAAGAAAAACCTATTATCAATTCAAGGAAGTGAATTTTTAAGTAGTTATCTGCAGTTTTAATGTAGATTTCAGTTCGCTAAGTTATGAAAATGCATGTTTTGGCTATAATCTTCCGTAAATCAAGGGCGAAAACCAATTATTTGTCCCAAAAGAAGGTGTTTTAAGTATATATCTGCATTTCTAAGGTAGATTTGGGAACAATAAGAGGCGAAAAAGCAGATTCTGACTAAGATTTTATCGAAATCGGCAACTATTTGACTCAGAAAGGTTGCCTTACGTCGAAATCTAATAGTTTATTAAGGTTTTCGTTACTAAAATGCCCAAAGACGCCGATTTTGACTAGAATTTGAAAGATATTGACATGAATATATAACTGTTTGTATCAAAAAATGATAGTTTAAACTGATATTTGCAGTTTTGATGCGGTTTTAGATACGATATGAATCGAAGAAGCCGATTTTGACTGGAATCTGTTTAAAATGACAAAGAAAAACCTATTATCAATTCAAGGAAGTGAATTTTTAAGTAGTTATCAGCAGTTTTAATGTATATTTCAGTTCGCTAAGTTATGAAAATGCATGTTTTGGCTATAATCTTCCGTAAATCAAGGGCGAAAACCAATTATTTGTGCCAAAAGAAGGTGTTTTAAGTATATATCTGCATTTCTAAGGTAGATTTGGGTACAATAAGAGGCGAAAAAGCAGATTCTGACTAAGATTTTAACGAAATCGGCAACTATTTGACTCAGAAAGGTTGCCTTACGTCGAAATCTAATAGTTTATTAAGGTTTTCGTTACTAAAATGCCCAAAGACGCCGATTTTGACTAGAATTTGAAAGATAATGAATATATAACTGTTTGTATCAAAAAATGATAGTTTAAACTGATATTTGCAGTTTTGATGCAGTTTTAGGTACGATATGAGTCGAAGAAGCCGATTTTGACTGGAATCTGTTTAAAATGACAAAGAAAAACCTATTATCAATTCAAGGAAGTGAATTTTTAAGTAGTTATCTGCAGTTTTAATGTAGATTTCTGTTCGCTAAGTTATGAAAATGCATGTTTTGGCTATAATCTTCCGAAAATCAAGGGCGAAAACCAATTATTTGTCCCAAAAGAAGGTGTTTTAAGTATATATCTGCATTTCTAAGGTAGATTTGGGTACAATAAGAGGCGAAAAAGCAGATTCTGACTAAGATTTTATCGAAATCGGCAACTATTTGACTCAGAAAGGTTGCCTTACGTCGAAATCTAATAGTTTATTAAGGTTTTCGTTACTAAAATGCCCAAAGACGCCGATTTTGACTAGAATTTGAAAGATATTGACATGAATATATAACTGTTTGTATTTAAAAATGATAGTTTAAACTGATATTTGCAGTGTTGATGCGGTTTTAGATACGATATGAATCGAAGAAGCTGATTTTGACTGGAATCTGTTTAAAATGACAAAGAAAAACCTATTATCAATTCAAGGAAGTGAATTTTTAAGTAGTTATCTGCAGTTTTAATGTAGATTTCAGTTCGCTAAGTTATGAAAATGCATGTTTTGGCTATAATCTTCCGTAAATCAAGGGCGAAAACCAATTATTTGTCCCAAAAGAAGGTGTTTTAAGTATATATCTGCATTTCTAAGGTAGATTTGGGTACAATAAGAGGCGAAAAAGCAGATTCTGACTAAGATTTTATCGAAATCGGCAACTATTTGACTCAGAAAGGTTGCCTTACGTCGAAATCTAATAGTTTATTAGGATTTTCGTTACTAAAATGCTCAAAGACGCCGATTTTGACTAGAATTTGAAAGATATTGACATGAATATATAACTGTTTGTATCAAAAAATGATAGTTTAAACTGATATTTGCAGTTTTGATGCGGTTTTAGATACGATATGAATCGAAGAAGCCGATTTTGACTGGAATCTGTTTAAAATGACAAAGAAAAACCTATTATCAATTCAAGGAAGTGAATTTTTAAGTAGTTATCTGCAGTTTTAATGTAGATTTCAGTTCGCTAAGTTATGAAAATGCATGTTTTGGCTATAATCTTCCGTAAATCAAGGGCGAAAACCAATTATTTGTCCCAAAAGAAGGTGTTTTAAGTATATATCTGCATTTCTAAGGTAGATTTGGGAACAATAAGAGGCGAAAAAGCAGATTCTGACTAAGATTTTATCGAAATCGGCAACTATTTGACTCAGAAAAGTTGCCTTACGTCGAAATCTAATAGTTTATTAAGGTTTTCGTTACTAAAATGCCCAAAGACGCCGATTTTGACTAGAATTTGAAAGATATTGACATGAATATATAACTGTTTGTATCAAAAAATGATAGTTTAAACTGATATTTGCAGTGTTGATGCGGTTTTAGATACGATATGAATCGAAGAAGCTGATTTTGACTGGAATCTGTTTAAAATGACAAAGAAAAACCTATTATCAATTCAAGGAAGTGAATTTTTAAGTAGTTATCTGCAGTTTTAATGTAGATTTCAGTTCGCTAAGTTATGAAAATGCATGTTTTGGCTATAATCTTCCGAAAATCAAGGGCGAAAACCAATTATTTGTCCCAAAAGAAGGTGTTTTAAGTATATATCTGCATTTCTAAGGTAGATTTGGGTACAATAAGAGGCGAAAAAGCAGATTCTGACTAAGATTTTATCGAAATCGGCAACTATTTGACTCAGAAAGGTTGCCTTACGTCGAAATCTAATAGTTTATTAAGGTTTTCGTTACTAAAATGCCCAAAGACGCCGATTTTGACTAGAATTTGAAAGATATTGATATGAATATATAACTGTTTGTATCAAAAAATGATAGTTTAAACTGATATTTGCAGTTTTGATGCGGTTTTAGATACGATATGAATCGAAGAAGCCGATTTTGACTGGAATCTGTTTAAAATGACAAAGAAAAACCTATTATCAATTCAAGGAAGTGAATTTTTAAGTAGTTATCTGCAGTTTTAATGTAGATTTCAGTTCGCTAAGTTATGAAAATGCATGTTTTGGCTATAATCTTCCGTAAATCAAGGGCGAAAACCAATTATTTGTCCCAAAAGAAGGTGTTTTAAGTATATATCTGCATTTCTAAGGTAGATTTGGGAACAATAAGAGGCGAAAAAGCAGATTCTGACTAAGATTTTATCGAAATCGGCAACTATTTGACTCAGAAAAGTTGCCTTACGTCGAAATCTAATAGTTTATTAAGGTTTTCGTTACTAAAATGCCCAAAGACGCCGATTTTGACTAGAATTTGAAAGATATTGACGTGAATATATAACTGTTTGTATCAAAAAATGATAGTTTAAACTGATATTTGCAGTTTTGATGCGGTTTTAGATACGATATGAATCGAAGAAGCCGATTTTGACTGGAATCTGTTTAAAATGACAAAGAAAAACCTATTATCAATTCAAGGAAGTGAATTTTTAAGTAGTTATCAGCAGTTTTAATGTAGATTTCAGTTCGCTAAGTTATGAAAATGCATGTTTTGGCTATAATCTTCCGTAAATCAAGGGCGAAAACCAATTATTTGTCCCAAAAGAAGGTGTTTTAAGTATATATCTGCATTTCTAAGGTAGATTTGGGTACAATAAGGGGCGAAAAAGCAGATTCTGACTAAGATTTTATCGAAATCGGCAACTATTTGACTCAGAAAGGTTGCCTTACGTCGAAATCTAATAGTTTATTAAGGTTTTCGTTACTAAAATGCCCAAAGACGCCGATTTTGACTAGAATTTGAAAGATATTGACATGAATATATAACTGTTTGTATCAAAAAATGATAGTTTAAACTGATATTTGCAGTGTTGATGCGGTTTTAGATACGATATGAATCGAAGAAGCTGATTTTGACTGGAATCTGTTTAAAATGACAAAGAAAAACCTATTATCAATTCAAGGAAGTGAATTTTTAAGTAGTTATCTGCAGTTTTAATGTAGATTTCAGTTCGCTAAGTTATGAAAATGCATGTTTTGGCTATAATCTTCCGTAAATCAAGGGCGAAAACCAATTATTTGTACCAAAAGAAGGTGTTTTAAGTATATATCTGCATTTCTAATTTAGATTTGGGTACAATAAGAGGCGAAAAAGCAGATTCTGACTAAGATTTTATCGAAATCGGCAACTATTTGACTCAGAAAGGTTGCCTTACGTTGAAATCTAATAGTTTATTAGGGTTTTCGTTACTAAAATGCCCAAAGACGCCGATTTTCACTAGAATTTGAAAGATATTGACATGAATATATAACTGTTTGTATCAAAAAATGATAGTTTAAACTGATATTTGCAGTTTTGATGCGGTTTTAGATACGATATGAATCGAAGAAGCCGATTTTGACTGGAATCTGTTTAAAATGACAAAGAAAAACCTATTATCAATTCAAGGAAGTGAATTTTTAAGTAGTTATCTGCAGTTTTAATGTAGATTTCAGTTCGCTAAGTAATGAAAATGCATGTTTTGGCTATAATCTTCCGTAAATCAAGGGCGAAAACCAATTATTTGTCCCAAAAGAAGGTGTTTTAACTATATATCTGCATTTCTAAGGTAGATTTGGGAACAATAAGAGGCGAAAAAGCAGATTCTGACTAAGATTTTATCGAAATCGGCAACTATTTGACTCAGAAAGGTTGCCTTACGTCGAAATCTAATAGTTTATTAGGATTTTCGTTACTAAAATGCTCAAAGACGCCGATTTTGACTAGAATTTGAAAGATATTGACATGAATATATAACTGTTTGTATCAAAAAATGACAGTTTAAACTGATATTTGCAGTTTTGATGCGGTTTTAGATACGATATGAATCGAAGAAGCCGATTTTGACTGGAATCTGTTTAAAATGACAAAGAAAAACCTATTATCAATTCAAGGAAGTGAATTTTTAAGTAGTTATCTGCAGTTTTAATGTAGATTTCAGTTCGCTAAGTTATGAAAATGCATGTTTTGGCTATAATCTTCCGTAAATCAAGGGCGAAAACCAATTATTTGTCCCAAAAGAAGGTGTTTTAAGTATATATCTGCATTTCTAAGGTAGATTTGGGAACAATAAGAGGCGAAAAAGCAGATTCTGACTAAGATTTTATCGAAATCGGCAACTATTTGACTCAGAAAAGTTGCCTTACGTCGAAATCTAATAGTTTATTAAGGTTTTCGTTACTAAAATGCCCAAAGACGCCGATTTTGACTAGAATTTGAAAGATATTGACATGAATATATAACTGTTTGTATCAAAAAATGATAGTTTAAACTGATATTTGCAGTTTTGATGCGGTTTTAGATACGATATGAATCGAAGAAGCCGATTTTGACTGGAACCTGTTTAAAATGACAAAGAAAAACCTATTATCAATTCAAGGAAGTGAATTTTTAAGTAGTTATCAGCAGTTTTAATGTAGATTTCAGTTCGCTAAGTTATGAAAATGCATGTTTTGGCTATAATCTTCCGTAAATCAAGGGCGAAAACCAATTATTTGTCCCAAAAGAAGGTGTTTTAAGTATATATCTGCATTTCTAAGGTAGATTTGGATACAATAAGAGGCGAAAAAGCAGATTCTGACTACGATTTTATCGAAATCGGCAACTATTTGACTCAGAAAGGTTGCCTTACGTCGAAATCTAATAGTTTATTAGGATTTTCGTTACTAAAATGCTCAAAGACGCCGATTTTGACTAGAATTTGAAAGATATTGACATGAATATATAACTGTTTGTATCAAAAAATGATAGTTTAAACTGATATTTGCAGTTTTGATGCGGTTTTAGATACGATATGAATCGAAGAAGCCGATTTTGACTGGAATCTGTTTAAAATGACAAAGAAAAACCTATTATCAATTCAAGGAAGTGAATTTTTAAGTAGTTATCTGCAGTTTTAATGTAGATTTCAGTTCGCTAAGTTATGAAAATGCATGTTTTGGCTATAATCTTCCGAAAATCAAGGGCGAAAACCAATTATTTGTCCCAAAAGAAGGTGTTTTAAGTATATATCTGCATTTCTAAGGTAGATTTGGGTACAATAAGAGGCGAAAAAGCAGATTCTGACTAAGATTTTATCGAAATCGGCAACTATTTGACTCAGAAAGGTTGCCTTACGTCGAAATCTAATAGTTTATTAAGGTTTTCGTTACTAAAATGCCCAAAGACGCCGATTTTGACTAGAATTTGAAAGATATTGATATGAATATATAACTGTTTGTATCAAAAAATGATAGTTTAAACTGATATTTGCAGTTTTGATGCGGTTTTAGATACGATATGAATCGAAGAAGCCGATTTTGACTGGAATCTGTTTAAAATGACAAAGAAAAACCTATTATCAATTCAAGGAAGTGAATTTTTAAGTAGTTATCTGCAGTTTTAATGTAGATTTCAGTTCGCTAAGTTATGAAAATGCATGTTTTGGCTATAATCTTCCGTAAATCAAGGGCGAAAACCAATTATTTGTCCCAAAAGAAGGTGTTTTAAGTATATATCTGCATTTCTAAGGTAGATTTGGGAACAATAAGAGGCGAAAAAGCAGATTCTGACTAAGATTTTATCGAAATCGGCAACTATTTGACTCAGAAAAGTTGCCTTACGTCGAAATCTAATAGTTTATTAAGGTTTTCGTTACTAAAATGCCCAAAGACGCCGATTTTGACTAGAATTTGAAAGATATTGACGTGAATATATAACTGTTTGTATCAAAAAATGATAGTTTAAACTGATATTTGCAGTTTTGATGCGGTTTTAGATACGATATGAATCGAAGAAGCCGATTTTGACTGGAATCTGTTTAAAATGACAAAGAAAAACCTATTATCAATTCAAGGAAGTGAATTTTTAAGTAGTTATCAGCAGTTTTAATGTAGATTTCAGTTCGCTAAGTTATGAAAATGCATGTTTTGGCTATAATCTTCCGTAAATCAAGGGCGAAAACCAATTATTTGTCCCAAAAGAAGGTGTTTTAAGTATATATCTGCATTTCTAAGGTAGATTTGGGTACAATAAGGGGCGAAAAAGCAGATTCTGACTAAGATTTTATCGAAATCGGCAACTATTTGACTCAGAAAGGTTGCCTTACGTCGAAATCTAATAGTTTATTAAGGTTTTCGTTACTAAAATGCCCAAAGACGCCGATTTTGACTAGAATTTGAAAGATATTGACATGAATATATAACTGTTTGTATCAAAAAATGATAGTTTAAACTGATATTTGCCATGTTGATGCGGTTTTAGATACGATATGAATCGAAGAAGCTGATTTTGACTGGAATCTGTTTAAAATGACAAAGAAAAACCTATTATCAATTCAAGGAAGTGAATTTTTAAGTAGTTATCTGCAGTTTTAATGTAGATTTCAGTTCGCTAAGTTATGAAAATGCATGTTTTGGCTATAATCTTCCGTAAATCAAGGGCGAAAACCAATTATTTGTACCAAAAGAAGGTGTTTTAAGTATATATCTGCATTTCTAATTTAGATTTGGGTACAATAAGAGGCGAAAAAGCAGATTCTGACTAAGATTTTATCGAAATCGGCAACTATTTGACTCAGAAAGGTTGCCTTACGTTGAAATCTAATAGTTTATTAGGGTTTTCGTTACTAAAATGCCCAAAGACGCCGATTTTCACTAGAATTTGAAAGATATTGACATGAATATATAACTGTTTGTATCAAAAAATGATAGTTTAAACTGATATTTGCAGTTTTGATGCGGTTTTAGATACGATATGAATCGAAGAAGCCGATTTTGACTGGAATCTGTTTAAAATGACAAAGAAAAACCTATTATCAATTCAAGGAAGTGAATTTTTAAGTAGTTATCTGCAGTTTTAATGTAGATTTCAGTTCGCTAAGTAATGAAAATGCATGTTTTGGCTATAATCTTCCGTAAATCAAGGGCGAAAACCAATTATTTGTCCCAAAAGAAGGTGTTTTAACTATATATCTGCATTTCTAAGGTAGATTTGGGAACAATAAGAGGCGAAAAAGCAGATTCTGACTAAGATTTTATCGAAATCGGCAACTATTTGACTCAGAAAGGTTGCCTTACGTCGAAATCTAATAGTTTATTAGGATTTTCGTTACTAAAATGCTCAAAGACGCCGATTTTGACTAGAATTTGAAAGATATTGACATGAATATATAACTGTTTGTATCAAAAAATGACAGTTTAAACTGATATTTGCAGTTTTGATGCGGTTTTAGATACGATATGAATCGAAGAAGCCGATTTTGACTGGAATCTGTTTAAAATGACAAAGAAAAACCTATTATCAATTCAAGGAAGTGAATTTTTAAGTAGTTATCTGCAGTTTTAATGTAGATTTCAGTTCGCTAAGTTATGAAAATGCATGTTTTGGCTATAATCTTCCGTAAATCAAGGGCGAAAACCAATTATTTGTCCCAAAAGAAGGTGTTTTAAGTATATATCTGCATTTCTAAGGTAGATTTGGGAACAATAAGAGGCGAAAAAGCAGATTCTGACTAAGATTTTATCGAAATCGGCAACTATTTGACTCAGAAAAGTTGCCTTACGTCGAAATCTAATAGTTTATTAAGGTTTTCGTTACTAAAATGCCCAAAGACGCCGATTTTGACTAGAATTTGAAAGATATTGACATGAATATATAACTGTTTGTATCAAAAAATGATAGTTTAAACTGATATTTGCAGTTTTGATGCGGTTTTAGATACGATATGAATCGAAGAAGCCGATTTTGACTGGAACCTGTTTAAAATGACAAAGAAAAACCTATTATCAATTCAAGGAAGTGAATTTTTAAGTAGTTATCAGCAGTTTTAATGTAGATTTCAGTTCGCTAAGTTATGAAAATGCATGTTTTGGCTATAATCTTCCGTAAATCAAGGGCGAAAACCAATTATTTGTCCCAAAAGAAGGTGTTTTAAGTATATATCTGCATTTCTAAGGTAGATTTGGATACAATAAGAGGCGAAAAAGCAGATTCTGACTAAGATTTTATCGAAATCGGCAACTATTTGACTCAGAAAGGTTGCCTTACGTCGAAATCTAATAGTTTATTAGGATTTTCGTTACTACAATGCTCAAAGACGCCGATTTTGACTAGAATTTGAAAGATATTGACATGAATATATAACTGTTTGTATCAAAAAATGATAGTTTAAACTGATATTTGCAGTTTTGATGCGGTTTTAGATACGATATGAATCGAAGAAGCCGATTTTGACTGGAATCTGTTTAAAATGACAAAGAAAAACCTATTATCAATTCAAGGAAGTGAATTTTTAAGTAGTTATCTGCAGTTTTAATGTAGATTTCAGTTCGCTAAGTTATGAAAATGCATGTTTTGGCTATAATCTTCCGTAAATCAAGGGCGAAAACCAATTATTTGTCCCAAAAGAAGGTGTTTTAAGTATATATCTGCATTTCTAAGGTAGATTTGGGAACAATAAGAGGCGAAAAAGCAGATTCTGACTAAGATTTTATCGAAATCGGCAACTATTTGACTCAGAAAAGTTGCCTTACGTCGAAATCTAATAGTTTATTAAGGTTTTCGTTACTAAAATGCCCAAAGACGCCGATTTTGACTAGAATTTGAAAGATATTGACATGAATATATAACTGTTTGTATCAAAAAATGATAGTTTAAACTGATATTTGCAGTTTTGATGCGGTTTTAGATACGATATGAATCGAAGAAGCTGATTTTGACTGGAATCTGTTTAAAATGACAAAGAAAAACCTATTATCAATTCAAGGAAGTGAATTTTTAAGTAGTTATCTGCAGTTTTAATGTAGATTTCAGTTCGCTAAGTTATGAAAATGCATGTTTTGGCTATAATCTTCCGTAAATCAAGGGCGAAAACCAATTATTTGTACCAAAAGAAGGTGTTTCAAGTATATATCTGCATTTCTAATTTAGATTTGGGTACAATAAGAGGCGAAAAAGCAGATTCTGACTAAGATTTTATCGAAATCGGCAACTATTTGACTCAGAAAGGTTGCCTTACGTCGAAATCTAATAGTTTATTAAGGTTTTCGTTACTAAAATGCCCAAAGACGCCGATTTTGACTAGAATTTGAAAGATATTGACATTAATATATAACTGTTTGTATCAAAAAATGATAGTTTAAACTGATATTTGCAGCTTTGATGCGGTTTTAGGTACGATATGAGTCGAAGAAGCCGATTTTGACTGGAATCTGTTTAAAATGACAAAGAAAAACCTATTATCAATTCAAGGAAGTGAATTTTTAAGTAGTTATCTGCAGTTTTAATGTAGATTTCAGTTCGCTAAGTTATGAAAATGCATGTTTTGGCTATAATCTTCCGTAAATCAAGGGCGAAAACCAATTATTTGTACCAAAAGAAGGTGTTTTAAGTATATATCTGCATTTCTAATTTAGATTTGGGTACAATAAGAGGCGAAAAAGCAGATTCTGACTAAGATTTTATCGAAATCGGCAACTATTTGACTCAGAAAGGTTGCCTTACGTTGAAATCTAATAGTTTATTAGGGTTTTCGTTACTAAAATGCCCAAAGACGCCGATTTTCACTAGAATTTGAAAGATATTGACATGAATATATAACTGTTTGTATCAAAAAATGATAGTTTAAACTGATATTTGCAGTTTTGATGCGGTTTTAGATACGATATGAATCGAAGAAGCCGATTTTGACTGGAATCTGTTTAAAATGACAAAGAAAAACCTATTATCAATTCAAGGAAGTGAATTTTTAAGTAGTTATCTGCAGTTTTAATGTAGATTTCAGTTCGCTAAGTAATGAAAATGCATGTTTTGGCTATAATCTTCCGTAAATCAAGGGCGAAAACCAATTATTTGTCCCAAAAGAAGGTGTTTTAACTATATATCTGCATTTCTAAGGTAGATTTGGGAACAATAAGAGGCGAAAAAGCAGATTCTGACTAAGATTTTATCGAAATCGGCAACTATTTGACTCAGAAAGGTTGCCTTACGTCGAAATCTAATAGTTTATTAGGATTTTCGTTACTAAAATGCTCAAAGACGCCGATTTTGACTAGAATTTGAAAGATATTGACATGAATATATAACTGTTTGTATCAAAAAATGACAGTTTAAACTGATATTTGCAGTTTTGATGCGGTTTTAGATACGATATGAATCGAAGAAGCCGATTTTGACTGGAATCTGTTTAAAATGACAAAGAAAAACCTATTATCAATTCAAGGAAGTGAATTTTTAAGTAGTTATCTGCAGTTTTAATGTAGATTTCAGTTCGCTAAGTTATGAAAATGCATGTTTTGGCTATAATCTTCCGTAAATCAAGGGCGAAAACCAATTATTTGTCCCAAAAGAAGGTGTTTTAAGTATATATCTGCATTTCTAAGGTAGATTTGGGAACAATAAGAGGCGAAAAAGCAGATTCTGACTAAGATTTTATCGAAATCGGCAACTATTTGACTCAGAAAAGTTGCCTTACGTCGAAATCTAATAGTTTATTAAGGTTTTCGTTACTAAAATGCCCAAAGACGCCGATTTTGACTAGAATTTGAAAGATATTGACATGAATATATAACTGTTTGTATCAAAAAATGATAGTTTAAACTGATATTTGCAGTTTTGATGCGGTTTTAGATACGATATGAATCGAAGAAGCCGATTTTGACTGGAACCTGTTTAAAATGACAAAGAAAAACCTATTATCAATTCAAGGAAGTGAATTTTTAAGTAGTTATCAGCAGTTTTAATGTAGATTTCAGTTCGCTAAGTTATGAAAATGCATGTTTTGGCTATAATCTTCCGTAAATCAAGGGCGAAAACCAATTATTTGTCCCAAAAGAAGGTGTTTTAAGTATATATCTGCATTTCTAAGGTAGATTTGGATACAATAAGAGGCGAAAAAGCAGATTCTGACTAAGATTTTATCGAAATCGGCAACTATTTGACTCAGAAAGGTTGCCTTACGTCGAAATCTAATAGTTTATTAGGATTTTCGTTACTAAAATGCTCAAAGACGCCGATTTTGACTAGAATTTGAAAGATATTGACATGAATATATAACTGTTTGTATCAAAAAATGATAGTTTAAACTGATATTTGCAGTTTTGATGCGGTTTTAGATACGATATGAATCGAAGAAGCCGATTTTGACTGGAATCTGTTTAAAATGACAAAGAAAAACCTATTATCAATTCAAGGAAGTGAATTTTTAAGTAGTTATCTGCAGTTTTAATGTAGATTTCAGTTCGCTAAGTTATGAAAATGCATGTTTTGGCTATAATCTTCCGTAAATCAAGGGCGAAAACCAATTATTTGTCCCAAAAGAAGGTGTTTTAAGTATATATCTGCATTTCTAAGGTAGATTTGGGAACAATAAGAGGCGAAAAAGCAGATTCTGACTAAGATTTTATCGAAATCGGCAACTATTTGACTCAGAAAAGTTGCCTTACGTCGAAATCTAATAGTTTATTAAGGTTTTCGTTACTAAAATGCCCAAAGACGCCGATTTTGACTAGAATTTGAAAGATATTGACATGAATATATAACTGTTTGTATCAAAAAATGATAGTTTAAACTGATATTTGCAGTTTTGATGCGGTTTTAGATACGATATGAATCGAAGAAGCTGATTTTGACTGGAATCTGTTTAAAATGACAAAGAAAAACCTATTATCAATTCAAGGAAGTGAATTTTTAAGTAGTTATCTGCAGTTTTAATGTAGATTTCAGTTCGCTAAGTTATGAAAATGCATGTTTTGGCTATAATCTTCCGTAAATCAAGGGCGAAAACCAATTATTTGTACCAAAAGAAGGTGTTTCAAGTATATATCTGCATTTCTAATTTAGATTTGGGTACAATAAGAGGCGAAAAAGCAGATTCTGACTAAGATTTTATCGAAATCGGCAACTATTTGACTCAGAAAGGTTGCCTTACGTTGAAATCTAATAGTTTATTAGGGTTTTCGTTACTAAAATGCCCAAAGACGCCGATTTTCACTAGAATTTGAAAGATATTGACATGAATATATAACTGTTTGTATCAAAAAATGATAGTTTAAACTGATATTTGCAGTTTTGATGCGGTTTTAGATACGATATGAATCGAAGAAGCCGATTTTGACTGGAATCTGTTTAAAATGACAAAGAAAAACCTATTATCAATTCAAGGAAGTGAATTTTTAAGTAGTTATCTGCAGTTTTAATGTAGATTTCAGTTCGCTAAGTAATGAAAATGCATGTTTTGGCTATAATCTTCCGTAAATCAAGGGCGAAAACCAATTATTTGTCCCAAAAGAAGGTGTTTTAAGTATATATCTGCATTTCTAAGGTAGATTTGGGAACAATAAGAGGCGAAAAAGCAGATTCTGACTAAGATTTTATCGAAATCGGCAACTATTTGACTCAGAAAGGTTGCCTTACGTCGAAATCTAATAGTTTATTAAGGTTTTCGTTACTAAAATGCCCAAAGACGCCGATTTTGACTAGAATTTGAAAGATATTGACATGAATATATAACTGTTTGTATCAAAAAATGATAGTTTAAACTGATATTTGCAGTTTTGATGCGGTTTTAGATACGATATGAATCGAAGAAGCCGATTTTGACTGGAATCTGTTTAAAATGACAAAGAAAAACCTATTATCAATTCAAGGAAGTGAATTTTTAAGTAGTTATCAGCAGTTTTAATGTAGATTTCAGTTCGCTAAGTTATGAAAATGCATGTTTTGGCTATAATCTTCCGTAAATCAAGGGCGAAAACCAATTATTTGTCCCAAAAGAAGGTGTTTTAAGTATATATCTGCATTTCTAAGGTAGATTTGGGTACAATAAGAGGCGAAAAAGCAGATTCTGACTAAGATTTTATCGAAATCGGCAACTATTTGACTCAGAAAGGTTGCCTTACGTCGAAATCTAATAGTTTATTAGGATTTTCGTTACTAAAATGCTCAAAGACGCCGATTTTGACTAGAATTTGAAAGATATTGACATGAATGTATAACTGTTTGTATCAAAAAATGATAGTTTAAACTGATATTTGCAGTTTTGATGCGGTTTTAGATACGATATGAATCGAAGAAGCCGATTTTGACTGGAATCTGTTTAAAATGACAAAGAAAAACCTATTATCAATTCAAGGAAGTGAATTTTTAAGTAGTTATCTGCAGTTTTAATGTAGATTTCAGTTCGCTAAGTTATGAAAATGCATGTTTTGGCTATAATCTTCCGTAAATCAAGGGCGAAAACCAATTATTTGTCCCAAAAGAAGGTGTTTTAAGTATATATCTGCATTTCTAAGGTAGATTTGGGAACAATAAGAGGCGAAAAAGCAGATTCTGACTAAGATTTTATCGAAATCGGCAACTATTTGACTCAGAAAAGTTGCCTTACGTCGAAATCTAATAGTTTATTAAGGTTTTCGTTACTAAAATGCCCAAAGACGCCGATTTTGACTAGAATTTGAAAGATATTGACATGAATATATAACTGTTTGTATCAAAAAATGATAGTTTAAACTGATATTTGCAGTTTTGATGCGGTTTTAGATACGATATGAATCGAAGAAGCCGATTTTGACTGGAATCTGTTTAAAATGACAAAGAAAAACCTATTATCAATTCAAGGAAGTGAATTTTTAAGTAGTTATCAGCAGTTTTAATGTAGATTTCAGTTCGCTAAGTTATGAAAATGCATGTTTTGGCTATAATCTTAAGTAAATCAAGGGCGAAAACCAATTATTTGTCCCAAAAGAAGGTGTTTTAAGTATATATCTGCATTTCTAAGGTAGATTTGGGTACAATAAGAGGCGAAAAAGCAGATTCTGACTAAGATTTTATCGAAATCGGCAACTATTTGACTCAGAAAGGTTGCCTTACGTCGAAATCTAATAGTTTATTAAGGTTTTCGTTACTAAAATGCCCAAAGACGCCGATTTTGACTAGAATTTGAAAGATATTGACATGAATATATAACTGTTTGTATCAAAAAATGATAGTTTAAACTGATATTTGCAGTGTTGATGCGGTTTTAGATACGATATGAATCGAAGAAGCTGATTTTGACTGGAATCTGTTTAAAATGACAAAGAAAAGCCTATTATCAATTCAAGGAAGTGAATTTTTAAGTAGTTATCTGCAGTTTTAATGTAGATTTCAGTTCGCTAAGTTATGAAAATGCATGTTTTGGCTATAATCTTCCGTAAATCAAGGGCGAAAACCAATTATTTGTACCAAAAGAAGGTGTTTTAAGTATATATCTGCATTTCTAATTTAGATTTGGGTACAATAAGAGGCGAAAAAGCAGATTCTGACTAAGATTTTATCGAAATCGGCAACTATTTGACTCAGAAAGGTTGCCTTACGTTGAAATCTAATAGTTTATTAGGGTTTTCGTTACTAAAATGCCCAAAGACGCCGATTTTCACTAGAATTTGAAAGATATTGACATGAATATATAACTGTTTGTATCAAAAAATGATAGTTTAAACTGATATTTGCAGTTTTGATGCGGTTTTAGATACGATATGAATCGAAGAAGCCGATTTTGACTGGAATCTGTTTAAAATGACAAAGAAAAACCTATTATCAATTCAAGGAAGTGAATTTTTAAGTAGTTATCTGCAGTTTTAATGTAGATTTCAGTTCGCTAAGTAATGAAAATGCATGTTTTGGCTATAATCTTCCGTAAATCAAGGGCGAAAACCAATTATTTGTCCCAAAAGAAGGTGTTTTAAGTATATATCTGCATTTCTAAGGTAGATTTGGGAACAATAAGAGGCGAAAAAGCAGATTCTGACTAAGATTTTATCGAAATCGGCAACTATTTGACTCAGAAAGGTTGCCTTACGTCGAAATCTAATAGTTTATTAAGGTTTTCGTTACTAAAATGCCCAAAGACGCCGATTTTGACTAGAATTTGAAAGATATTGACATGAATATATAACTGTTTGTATCAAAAAATGATAGTTTAAACTGATATTTGCAGTTTTGATGCGGTTTTAGATACGATATGAATCGAAGAAGCCGATTTTGACTGGAATCTGTTTAAAATGACAAAGAAAAACCTATTATCAATTCAAGGAAGTGAATTTTTAAGTAGTTATCAGCAGTTTTAATGTAGATTTCAGTTCGCTAAGTTATGAAAATGCATGTTTTGGCTATAATCTTCCGTAAATCAAGGGCGAAAATCAATTATTTGTCCCAAAAGAGGGTGTTTTAAGTATATATCTGCATTTCTAAGGTAGATTTGGGTACAATAAGAGGCGAAAAAGCAGATTCTGACTAAGATTTTATCGAAATCGGCAACTATTTGACTCAGAAAGGTTGCCTTACGTCGAAATCTAATAGTTTATTAAGGTTTTCGTTACTAAAATGCCCAAAGACGCCGATTTTGACTAGAATTTGAAAGATATTGACATAAATATATAACTGTTTGTATCAAAAAATGATAGTTTAAACTGATATTTGCAGTTTTGATGCGGTTTTAGGTACGATATGAGTCGAAGAAGCCGATTTTGACTGGAATCTGTTTAAAATGACAAAGAAAAATCTATTATCAATTCAAGGAAGTGAATTTTTAAGTAGTTATCTGCAGTTTTAATGTAGATTTCAGTTCGCTAAGTTATGAAAATGCATGTTTTGGCTATAATCTTCCGTAAATCAAGGGCGAAAACCAATTATTTGTCCCAAAAGAAGGTGTTTTAAGTATATATCTGCATTTCTAAGGTAGATTTGGGTACAATAAGAGGCGAAAAAGCAGATTCTGACTAAGATTTTATCGAAATCGGCAACTATTTGACTCAGAAAGGTTGCCTTACGTCGAAATCTAATAGTTTATTAAGGTTTTCGTTACTAAAATGCACAAAGACGCCGATTTTGACTAGAATTTGAAAGATATTGACATGAATATATAACTGTTTGTATCAAAAAATGATAGTTTAAACTGATATTTGCAGTTTAGATGCGGTTTTAGGTACGATATGTGTCGAAGAAGCCGATTTTGACTGGAATCTGTTTAAATTGACAAAGAAAAACCTATTATCAATTCAAGGAAGTGAATTTTTAAGTAGTTATCTGCAGTTTTAATGTAGATTTCAGTTCGCTAAGTTATGAAAATGCATGTTTTGGCTATAATCTTCCGTAAATCAAGGGCGAAAACCAATTATTTGTCCCTAAAGAAGGTGTTTTAAGTATATATCTGCATTTCTAAGGTAGATTTGGGTACAATAAGAGGCGAAAAAGCAGATTCTGACTAAGATTTTATCGAAATTGGCAACTATTTGACTCAGAAAGGTTGCCCTACGTCGAAATCTAATAGTTTATTAAGGTTTTCGTTACTAAAATGCCCAAAGACGCCGATTTTGACTAGAATTTGAAAGATATTGACATGAATATATAACTGTTTGTATCAAAAAATGATAGTTTAAACTGATATTTGCTGTTTTGATGCGGTTTTAGATACGATATGAATCGAAGAAGCCGATTTTGACTGGAATCTGTTTAAAATGACAAAGAAAAACCTATTATCAATTCAAGGAAGTGAATTTTTAAGTAGTTATCTGCAGTTTTAATGTAGATTTCAGTTCGCTAAGTTATGAAAATGCATGTTTTGGCTATAATCTTCCGTAAATCAAGGGCGAAAACCAATTATTTGTCCCAAAAGAAGGTGTTTTAAGTATATATCTGCATTTCTAAGGTAGATTTGGGTACAATAAGAGGCAAAAAAGCAGATTCTGACTAAGATTTTATCGAAATCGGCAACTATTTGACTCAGAAAGGTTGCCTTACGTCGAAATCTTATAGTTTATTAAGGTTTTCGTTACTAAAATGCCCAAAGACGCCGATTTTGACTAGAATTTGAAAGATATTGACATGAATATATAACTGTGTGTATTAAAAAATGATAGTTTAAACTGATATTTGCAGTTTTGATGCGGTTTTAGATACGACATGAATCGAAGAAGCCGATTTTGACTGGAATCTGTTTAAAATGACAAAGAAAAACCTATTATCAATTCAAGGAAGTGAATTTTTAAGTAGTTATCTGCAGTTTTAATGTAGATTTCAGTTCGCTAAGTTATGAAAATGCATGTTTTGGCTATAATCTTCCGTAAATCAAGGGCGAAAACCAATTATTTGTCCCAAAAGAAGGTGTTTTAAGTATATATCTGCATTTCTAAGGTAGATTTGGGTACAATAAGAGGCGAAAAAGCAGATTCTGACTAAGATTTTATCGAAATCGGCAACTATTTGACTCAGAAAGGTTGCCTTACGTCGAAATCTAATAGTTTATTAAGGTTTTCGTTACTAAAATGCCCAAAGACGCCGATTTTGACTAGAATTTGAAAGATATTGACATTAATATATAACTGTTTGTATCAAAAAATGATAGTTTAAACTGATATTTGCAGCTTTGATGCGGTTTTAGGTACGATATGAGTCGAAGAAGCCGATTTTGACTGGAATCTGTTTAAAATGACAAAGAAAAACCTATTATCAATTCAAGGAAGTGAATTTTTAAGTAGTTATCTGCAGTTTTAATGTAGATTTCAGTTCGCTAAGTTATGAAAATGCATGTTTTGGCTA
Source organism: Cylas formicarius (assembly GCF_029955315.1). Taxonomy (NCBI): domain Eukaryota; kingdom Metazoa; phylum Arthropoda; class Insecta; order Coleoptera; family Brentidae; genus Cylas; species Cylas formicarius. The sequence continues at coordinate 846,597 of NW_026844319.1, forward strand.
TAATCTTCCGTGAATCAAGGGCGAAAACCAATAATTTGTCCCAAAAGAAGATGTTTTAAGTATATATCTGCATTTCTAATGTAGATTTGGGTACAATAAGAGGCGAAAAAGCAGATTCTGACTAAGATTTTATCGAAATCGGCAACTATTTGACTCAGAAAAGTTGCCTTACGTCGAAATCTAATAGTTTATTAAGGTTTTCGTTACTAAAATGCCCAAAGACGCCGATTTTGACTAGAATTTGAAAGATATTGACATGAATATATAACTGTTTGTATCAAAAAATGATAGTTTAAACTGATATTTGCAGTTTTGATGCGGTTTTAGATACGATATGAATCGAAGAAGCCGATTTTGACTGGAATCTGTTTAAAATGACAAAGAAAAACCTATTATCAATTCAAGGAAGTGAATTTTTAAGTAGTTATCTGCAGTTTTAATGTAGATTTCAGTTCGTTAAGTTATGAAAATGCATGTTTTGGCTATAATCTTCCGTAAATCAAGGGCGAAAACCAATTATTTGTCCCAAAAGAAGGTGTTTTTAAGTATATATCTGCATTTCTAAGGTAGATTTATGTACAATAAGAGGCGAAAAAGCAATTTCTGACTAAGATTTTATCGAAATCGGCAACTATTTGACTCAGAAAGGTTGCCTTACGTCGAAATCTAATAGTTTATTAAGGTTTTCGTTACTAAAATGCCCAAAGACGCCGATTTTGACTAGAATTTGAAAGATATTGACATGAATATATAACTGTTTGTATCAAAAAATGATAGTTTAAACTGATATTTGCAGTTTTGATGCGGTACTAGATACGATATGAATCGAAGAAGCCGATTTTGACTGGAATCTGTTTAAAATGACAAAGAAAAACCTATTATTAATTCAAGGAAGTGAATTTTTAAGTAGTTATCTACAGTTTTAATGTAGATTTCAGTTCGCTAAGTTATGAAAATGCATGTTTTGGCTATAATCTTCCGTAAATCAAGGGCGAAAACCAATTATTTCTCTCAAAAGAAGGTGTTTTAAGTATATATCTGCATTTCTAAGGTAGATTTGGGTACAATAAGAGGCGAAAAAGCAGATTCTGACTAGGATTTTATCGAAATCGGCAACTATTTGTCTCAGAAAGGTTGCCTTACGTCGAAATCTAATAGTTTATTAAGGTTTTCGTTACTAAAATGCCCAAAGACGCCGATTTTGACTAGAATTTGAAAGATATTGACATGAATATATAACTGTTTGTATCAAAAAATGATAGTTTAAACTGATATTTGCAGTTTTGATGCGGTTTTAGGTACGATATGAGTCGAAGAAGCCGATTTTGACTGGAATCTGTTTAAAATGACAAAGAAAAACCTATTATCAATTCAAGGAAGTGAATTTTTAAGTAGTTATCTGCAGTTTTAATGTAGATTTCAGTTCGCTAAGTTATGAAAATGCATGTTTTGGCTATAATCTTCCGTAAATCAAGGGCGAAAACCAATTATTTGTCCCAAAAGAAGGTGTTTTAAGTATATATCTGCATTTCTAAGGTAGATTTGGGTACAATAAGAGGCGAAAAAGAAGATTCTGACTAAGATTTTATCGAAATCGGCAACTATTTGACTCAGAAAGGTTGCCTTACGTCGAAATCTAATAGTTTATTAAGGTTTTCGTTACTAAAATGCCCAAAGACGCCGATTTTGACTAGAATTTGAAAGATATTGACATGAATATATAACTGTTTGTATCAAAAAATGATAGTTTAAACTGATATTTGCAGTTTTGATGCGGTTTTAGATATGATGTGAATCGAAGAAGCCGATTTGGACTGGAATCTGTTTAAAATGACAAAGAAAAACCTATTATCAATTCAAGGAAGTGAATTTTTAAGTAGTTATCTGCAGTTTTAATGTAGATTTCAGTTCGCCAAGTTATGAAAATGCATGTTTTGGCTATAATCTTCCGTAAATCAAGGGTGAAAACCAATTATTTGTCCCAAAAGAAGGTGTTTTAAGTATATATCTGCATTTCTAAGGTAGATTTGGGTACAATAAGCGGCGAAAAAGCAGATTCTGTCTAAGATTTTATCGAAATCGTCAACTATTTGACTCAGAAAGGTTGCCTTACGTCGAAATCTAATAGTTTATTAGGGTTTTCGTTACTAAAATGCCCAAAGACCCGATTTTGACTAGAATTTGAAAGATATTGACATGAATATATAACTGTTTGTATCAAAAAATGATAGTTTAAACTGATATTTGCAGTTTTGATGCGGTTTTAGATACGATATGAATCGAAGAAGCCGATTTTGACTGGAATCTGTTTAAAATGACAAAGAAAAAGCTATTATCAATTCAAGGAAGTGAATTTTTAAGTAGTTATCTGCAGTTTTAATGTAGATTTCAGTTCGCTAAGTTATGAAAATGCATGTTTTGGCTATAATCTTCCGTAAATCAAGGGCGAAAACCAATTATTTGTCCCAAAAGAAGGTGTTTTAAGTGTATATCTGCATTTCTAAGGTATATTTGGGTACAATAAGAGGCGAAAAAGCAGTTTCTGACTAAGATTTTATCGAAATCGGCAACTATTTGACTCAGAAAGGTTGCCTTACGTCGAAATCTAATAGTTTATTAAGGTTTTCGTTACTAAAATGCCCAAAGACGCCGATTTTGACTGGAATTTGAAAGATATTGACATGAATATATAACTGTTTGTATCAAAAAATGATAGTTTAAACTGATATTTGCAGTTTATTAAGGTTTTCGTTACTAAAATGCCCAAAGACGCCGATTTTGACTAGAATTTGAAAGATATTGGCATGAATGTATATCTGTTTGTATCAAAAAATGATAGTTTAGACTGATATTTGCAGTTTTGATGCGGTTTTAGATACGATATGAATCGAAGAAGCCGATTTTGACTGGAATCTGTTTAAAATGACAAAGAAAAACCTATTATCAATTCAAGGAAGTAAATTTTTAAGTAGTTATCTGCAGTTTTAATGTAGATTTCAGTTCGCTAAGTTATGAAAATGCATGTTTTGGCTATAATCTTCCGTAAATCAATGGCGAAAACCAATTATTTGTCCCAAAAGAAGGTGTTTTAAGAATATATCTGCATTTCTAAGGTAGATTTGGGTACAATAAGAGGCGAGAAAGCAGATTCTGACTAAGATTTTATCGAAATCGGCAACTATTTGACTCAGAAAGGTTGCCTTACGTCGAAATCTAATAGTTTATTAGGGTTTTCGTTACTAAAATGCCCAAAGACCCGATTTTGACTAGAATTTGAAAGATATTGACATGAATATATAACTGTTTGTATCAAAAAATGATAGTTTAAACTGATATTTGCAGTTTTGATGCGGTTTTAGATACGATATGAATCGAAGAAGCCGATTTGGACTGGAATCTGTTTAAAATGACAAAGAAAAACCTATTATCAATTCAAGGAAGTGAATTTTTAAGTAGTTATCTGCAGTTTTAATGTAGATTTCAGTTCGCCAAGTTAAGAAAATGCATGTTTTGGCTATAATCTTCCGTAAATCAATGGCGAAAACCAATTATTTGTCCCAAAAGAAGGTGTTTTAAGTATATATCTGCATTTCTAAGGTAGATTTGGGTACAATAAGAGGCGAAAAAGCAGATTCTGACTAAGATTTTATCGAAATCGGCAACTATTTGACTCAGAAAGGTTGCCTTACGTCGAAATCTAATAGTTTATTAAGGTTTTCGTTACTAAAATGCCCAAAGACGCCGATTTTGACTAGAATTTTAAAGATATTGACATGAATATATAACTGTTTGTATCAAAAAATGATAGTTTAAACTGATATTTGCAGTTTTGATGCGGTTTTAGATATGATGTGAATCGAAGAAGCCGATTTGGACTGGAATCTGTTTAAAATGACAAAGAAAAACCTATTATCAATTCAAGGAAGTGAATTTTTAAGTAGTTATCTGCAGTTTTAATGTAGATTTCAGTTCGCCAAGTTATGAAAATGCATGTTTTGGCTATAATCTTCCGTAAATCAAGGGTGAAAACCAATTATTTGTCCCAAAAGAAGGTGTTTTAAGTATATATCTGCATTTCTAAGGTAGATTTGGGTACAATAAGCGGCGAAAAAGCAGATTCTGTCTAAGATTTTATCGAAATCGTCAACTATTTGACTCAGAAAGGTTGCCTTACGTCGAAATCTAATAGTTTATTAGGGTTTTCGTTACTAAAATGCCCAAAGACCCGATTTTGACTAGAATTTGAAAGATATTGACATGAATATATAACTGTTTGTATCAAAAAATGATAGTTTAAACTGATATTTGCAGTTTTGATGCGGTTTTAGATACGATATGAATCGAAGAAGCCGATTTTGACTGGAATCTGTTTAAAATGACAAAGAAAAAGCTATTATCAATTCAAGGAAGTGAATTTTTAAGTAGTTATCTGCAGTTTTAATGTAGATTTCAGTTCGATAAGTTATGAAAATGCATGTTTTGGCTATAATCTTCCGTAAATCAAGGGCGAAAACCAATTATTTGTCCCAAAAGAAGGTGTTTTAAGTATATATCTGCATTTCTAACCTAGATTTGGGTACAATAAGAGGCGAAAAAGCAGATTCTGACTAAGATTTTTTCGAAATCGTCAACTATTTGACTCAGAAAGGTTGCCTTACGTCGAAATCTAATAGTTTATTAGGGTTTTCGTTACTAAAATGCTCAAAGACCCGATTTTGACTAGAATTTGAAAGATATTGACATGAATATATAACTGTTTGTATCAAAAAATGATAGTTTAAACTGATATTTGCAGTTTTGATGCGGTTTTAGATACGATATGAATCGAAGAAGCCGATTTTGACTGGAATCTGTTTAAAATGACAAAGAAAAACCTATTATCAATTCAAGGAAGTGGATTTTTAAGTAGTTATCTGCAGTTTTAATGTAGATTTCAGTTCGCTAAGTTATGAAAATGCATGTTTTGGCTATAATCTTCCGTAAATCAAGGGCGAAAACCAATTATTTGTCCCAAAAGAAGGTGTTTTAAGTATATATCTGCATTTCTAAGGTAGATTTGGGTACAATAAGCGGCGAAAAAGCAGATTCTGACTAAGATTTTATCGAAATCGTCAACTATTTGACTCAGAAAGGTTGCCTTACGTCGAAATCTAATAGTTTATTAGGGTTTTCGTTACTAAAATGCCCAAAGACCCGATTTTGACTAGAATTTGAAAGATATTGACATGAATATATAACTGTTTGTATCAAAAAATGATAGTTTAAACTGATATTTGCAGTTTTGATGCGGTTTTAGATACGATATGAATCGAAGAAGCCGATTTTGACTGGAATCTGTTTAAAATGACAAAGAAAAAGCTATTATCAATTCAAGGAAGTGAATTTTTAAGTAGTTATCTGCAGTTTTAATGTAGATTTCAGTTCGATAAGTTATGAAAATGCATGTTTTGGCTATAATCTTCCGTAAATCAAGGGCGAAAACCAATTATTTGTCCCAAAAGAAGGTGTTTTAAGTATATATCTGCATTTCTAAGGTAGATTTAGGTACAATAAGAGGCGAAAAAGCAGATTCTGACTAAGATTTTATCGAAATCGGCAACTATTTGACTCAGAAAGGTTGCCTTACGTCGAAATCTAATAGTTTATTAAGGTTTTCGTTACTAAAATGCCCAAAGACGCCGATTTTGACTAGAATTTGAAAGATATTGACATGAATATATAACTGTTTGTATCAAAAAATGATAGATTTGCAGTTTTGATGCGGTTTTAGATACGATATGAATCGAAGAAGCCGATTTTGACTGGAATCTGTTTAAAATGACAAAGAAAAACCTATTATCAATTCAAGGAAGTGAATTTTTAAGTAGTTATCTGCAGTTTTAATGTAGATTTCAGTTCGCTAAGTTATGAAAATGCATGTTTTGGCTATAATCTTCCGTAAATCAAGGGCGAAAACCAATTATTTGTCCCAAAAGAAGGTGTTTTAAGTATATATCTGCATTTCTAAGGTATATTTGGGTACAATAAGAGGCGAAAAAGCAGATTCTGACTAAGATTTTATCGAAATCGGCAACTATTTGACTCAGAAAGGTTGCCTTACGTCGAAATCTAATAGTTTATTAAGGTTTTCGTTACTAAAATGCCCAAAGACGCCGATTTTGACTGGAATTTGAAAGATATTGACATGAATATATAACTGTTTGTATCAAAAAATGATAGTTTAAACTGATATTTGCAGTTTATTAAGGTTTTCGTTACTAAAATGCCCAAAGACGCCGATTTTGACTAGAATTTGAAAGATATTGGCATGAATGTATATCTGTTTGTATCAAAAAATGATAGTTTAGACTGATATTTGCAGTTTTGATGCGGTTTTAGATACGATATGAATCGAAGAAGCCGATTTTGACTGGAATCTGTTTAAAATGACAAAGAAAAACCTATTATCAATTCAAGGAAGTAAATTTTTAAGTAGTTATCTGCAGTTTTAATGTAGATTTCAGTTCGCTAAGTTATGAAAATGCATGTTTTGGCTATAATCTTCCGTAAATCAATGGCGAAAACCAATTATTTGTCCCAAAAGAAGGTGTTTTAAGAATATATCTGCATTTCTAAGGTAGATTTGGGTACAATAAGAGGCGAGAAAGCAGATTCTGACTAAGATTTTATCGAAATCGGCAACTATTTGACTCAGAAAGGTTGCCTTACGTCGAAATCTAATAGTTTATTAAGGTTTTCGTTACTAAAATGCCCAAAGACGCCGATTTTGACTAGAATTTTAAAGATATTGACATGAATATATAACTGTTTGTATCAAAAAATGATAGTTTAAACTGATATTTGCAGTTTTGATGCGGTTTTAGATACGATATGAATCGAAGAAGCCGATTTTGACTGGAATATGTTTAAAATGACAAAGAAAAACCTATTATCAATTCAAGGAAGTGAATTTTTAAGTAGTTATCTACAGTTTTAATGTAGATTTCAGTTCGCTAAGTTATGAAAATGCATGTTTTGGCTATAATCTTCCGTAAATCAAGGGTGAAAACCAATTATTTGTCCCAAAAGAAGGTGTTTTAAGTATATATCTGCATTTCTAAGGTAGATTTGGGTACAATAAGCGGCGAAAAAGCAGATTCTGACTAAGATTTTATCGAAATCGTCAACTATTTGACTCAGAAAGGTTGCCTTACGTCGAAATCTAATAGTTTATTAGGGTTTTCGTTACTAAAATGCCCAAAGACGCCGATTTTGACTAGAATTTGAAAGATATTGACATGAATATATAACTGTTTGTATCAAAAAATGATAGTTTAAACTGATATTTGCAGTTTTGATGCGGTTTTAGATACGATATGAATCGAAGAAGCCGATTTTGACTGGAATCTGTTTAAAATGACAAAGAAAAACCTATTATCAATTCAAGGAAGTGAATTTTTAAGTAGTTATCTGCAGTTTTAATGTAGATTTCAGTTCGCTAAGTTATGAAAATGCATGTTTTGGCTATAATCTTCCGTAAATCAAGGGCGAAAACCAATTATTTGTCCCAAAAGAAGGTGTTTTAAGTATATATCTGCATTTCTAAGGTAGATTTGGGAACAATAAGAGGCGAAAAAGCAGATTCTGACTAAGATTTTATCGAAATCGGCAACTATTTGACTCAGAAAAGTTGCCTTACGTCGAAATCTAATAGTTTATTAAGGTTTTCGTTACTAAAATGCCCAAAGACGCCGATTTTGACTAGAATTTGAAAGATATTGACATGAATATATAACTGTTTGTATCAAAAAATGATAGTTTAAACTGATATTTGCAGTTTTGATGCGGTTTTAGATACGATATGAATCGAAGAAGCCGATTTTGACTGGAATCTGTTTAAAATGACAAAGAAAAACCTATTATCAATTCAAGGAAGTGAATTTTTAAGTAGTTATCAGCAGTTTTAATGTAGATTTCAGTTCGCTAAGTTATGAAAATGCATGTTTTGGCTATAATCTTCCGTAAATCAAGGGCGAAAACCAATTATTTGTCCCAAAAGAAGGTGTTTTAAGTATATATCTGCATTTCTAAGGTAGATTTGGGTACAATAAGAGGCGAAAAAGCAGATTCTGACTAAGATTTTATCGAAATCGGCAACTATTTGACTCAGAAAGGTTGCCTTACGTCGAAATCTAATAGTTTATTAAGGTTTTCGTTACTAAAATGCCCAAAGACGCCGATTTTGACTAGAATTTGAAAGATATTGACATGAATATATAACTGTTTGTATCAAAAAATGATAGTTTAAACTGATATTTGCAGTGTTGATGCGGTTTTAGATACGATATGAATCGAAGAAGCTGATTTTGACTGGAATCTGTTTAAAATGACAAAGAAAAACCTATTATCAATTCAAGGAAGTGAATTTTTAAGTAGTTATCTGCAGTTTTAATGTAGATTTCAGTTCGCTAAGTTATGAAAATGCATGTTTTGGCTATAATCTTCCGAAAATCAAGGGCGAAAACCAATTATTTGTCCCAAAAGAAGGTGTTTTAAGTATATATATGCATTTCTACGGTAGATTTGGGTACAATAAGAGGCAAAAAAGCAGATTCTGAGTAAGATTTTATCGAAATCGGCAACTATTTGACTCAGAAAGGTTGCCTTACGTCGAAATCTAATAGTTTATTAAGGTTTTCGTTACTAAAATGCCCAAAGACGCCGATTTTGACTAGAATTTGAAAGATAGTGACATGAATATATAACTGTTTGTATCAAAAAATGATAGTTTAAACTGATATTTGCAGTGTTGATGCGGTTTTAGATACGATATGAATCGAAGAAGCTGATTTTGACTGGAATCTGTTTAAAATGACAAAGAAAAACCTATTATCAATTCAAGGAAGTGAATTTTTAAGTAGTTATCTGCAGTTTTAATGTAGATTTCAGTTCGCTAAGGTATGAAAATGCATGTTTTGGCTATAATCTTCCGTAAATCAAGGGCGAAAACCAATTATTTGTCCCAAAAGAAGGTGTTTTAAGTATATATCTGCATTTCTAAGGTAGATTTGGGTACAATAAGAGGCGAAAAAGCAGATTCTGACTAAGATTTTATCGAAATCGGCAACTATTTGACTCAGAAAGGTTGCCTTACGTCGAAATCTAATAGTTTATTAGGATTTTCGTTACTAAAATGCTCAAAGACGCCGATTTTGACTAGAATTTGAAAGATATTGACATGAATATATAACTGTTTGTATCAAAAAATGATAGTTTAAACTGATATTTGCAGTTTTGATGCGGTTTTAGATACGATATGAATCGAAGAAGCCGATTTTGACTGGAATCTGTTTAAAATGACAAAGAAAAACCTATTATCAATTCAAGGAAGTGAATTTTTAAGTAGTTATCTGCAGTTTTAATGTAGATTTCAGTTCGCTAAGTTATGAAAATGCATGTTTTGGCTATAATCTTCAGTAAATCAAGGGCGAAAACCAATTATTTGTCCCAAAAGAAGGTGTTTTAAGTATATATCTGCATTTCTAAGGTAGATTTGGGAACAATAAGAGGCGAAAAAGCAGATTCTGACTAAGATTTTATCGAAATCGGCAACTATTTGACTCAGAAAAGTTGCCTTACGTCGAAATCTAATAGTTTATTAAGGTTTTCGTTACTAAAATGCCCAAAGACGCCGATTTTGACTAGAATTTGAAAGATATTGACATGAATATATAACTGTTTGTATCAAAAAATGATAGTTTAAACTGATATTTGCAGTTTTGATGCGGTTTTAGATACGATATGAATCGAAGAAGCCGATTTTGACTGGAATCTGTTTAAAATGACAAAGAAAAACCTATTATCAATTCAAGGAAGTGAATTTTTAAGTAGTTATCAGCAGTTTTAATGTAGATTTCAGTTCGCTAAGTTATGAAAATGCATGTTTTGGCTATAATCTTCCGTAAATCAAGGGCGAAAACCAATTATTTGTCCCAAAAGAAGGTGTTTCAAGTATATATCTGCATTTCTAAGGTAGATTTGGGTACAATAAGAGGCGAAAAAGCAGATTCTGACTAAGATTTTATCGAAATCGGCAACTATTTGACTCAGAAAGGTTGCCTTACGTCGAAATCTAATAGTTTATTAAGGTTTTCGTTACTAAAATGCCCAAAGACGCCGATTTTGACTAGAATTTGAAAGATATTGACATGAATATATAACTGTTTGTATCAAAAAATGATAGTTTAAACTGATATTTGCAGTGTTGATGCGGTTTTAGATACGATATGAATCGAAGAAGCTGATTTTGACTGGAATCTGTTTAAAATGACAAAGAAAAACCTATTATCAATTCAAGGAAGTGAATTTTTAAGTAGTTATCTGCAGTTTTAATGTAGATTTCAGTTCGCTAAGTTATGAAAATGCATGTTTTGGCTATAATCTTCCGTAAATCAAGGGCGAAAACCAATTACTTGTACCAAAAGAAGGTGTTTTAAGTATATATCTGCATTTCTAATTTAGATTTGGGTACAATAAGAGGCGAAAAAGCAGATTCTGACTAAGATTTTATCGAAATCGGCAACTATTTGACTCAGAAAGGTTGCCTTACGTTGAAATCTAATAGTTTATTAGGGTTTTCGTTACTAAAATGCCCAAAGACGCCGATTTTCACTAGAATTTGAAAGATATTGACATGGATATATAACTGTTTGTATCAAAAAATGATAGTTTAAACTGATATTTGCAGTTTTGATGCGGTTTTAGATACGATATGAATCGAAGAAGCCGATTTTGACTGGAATCTGTTTAAAATGACAAAGAAAAACCTATTATCAATTCAAGGAAGTGAATTTTTAAGTAGTTATCTGCAGTTTTAATGTAGATTTCAGTTCGCTAAGTAATGAAAATGCATGTTTTGGCTATAATCTTCCGTAAATCAAGGGCGAAAACCAATTATTTGTCCCAAAAGAAGGTGTTTTAAGTATATATCTGCATTTCTAAGGTAGATTTGGGAACAATAAGAGGCGAAAAAGCAGATTCTGACTAAGATTTTATCGAAATCGGCAACTATTTGACTCAGAAAGGTTGCCTTACGTCGAAATCTAATAGTTTATTAGGATTTTCGTTACTAAAATGCTCAAAGACGCCGATTTTGACTAGAATTTGAAAGATATTGACATGAATATATAACTGTTTGTATCAAAAAATGATAGTTTAAACTGATATTTGCAGTTTTGATGCGGTTTTAGATACGATATGAATCGAAGAAGCCGATTTTGACTGGAATCTGTTTAAAATGACAAAGAAAAACCTATTATCAATTCAAGGAAGTGAATTTTTAAGTAGTTATCTGCAGTTTTAATGTAGATTTCAGTTCGCTAAGTTATGAAAATGCATGTTTTGGCTATAATCTTCCGTAAATCAAGGGCGAAAACCAATTATTTGTCCCAAAAGAAGGTGTTTTAAGTATATATCTGCATTTCTAAGGTAGATTTGGGAACAATAAGAGGCGAAAAAGCAGATTCTGACTAAGATTTTATCGAAATCGGCAACTATTTGACTCAGAAAAGTTGCCTTACGTCGAAATCTAATAGTTTATTAAGGTTTTCGTTACTAAAATGCCCAAAGACGCCGATTTTGACTAGAATTTGAAAGATATTGACATGAATATATAACTGTTTGTATCAAAAAATGATAGTTTAAACTGATATTTGCAGTTTTGATGCGGTTTTAGATACGATATGAATCGAAGAAGCCGATTTTGACTGGAACCTGTTTAAAATGACAAAGAAAAACCTATTATCAATTCAAGGAAGTGAATTTTTAAGTAGTTATCAGCAGTTTTAATGTAGATTTCAGTTCGCTAAGTTATGAAAATGCATGTTTTGGCTATAATCTTCCGTAAATCAAGGGCGAAAACCAATTATTTGTCCCAAAAGAAGGTGTTTTAAGTATATATCTGCATTTCTAAGGTAGATTTGGGTACAATAAGAGGCGAAAAAGCAGATTCTGACTAAGATTTTATCGAAATCGGCAACTATTTGACTCAGAAAGGTTGCCTTACGTCGAAATCTAATAGTTTATTAAGGTTTTCGTTACTAAAATGCCCAAAGACGCCGATTTTGACTAGAATTTGAAAGATATTGACATGAATATATAACTGTTTGTATCAAAAAATGATAGTTTAAACTGATATTTGCAGTGTTGATGCGGTTTTAGATACGATATGAATCGAAGAAGCTGATTTTGACTGGAATCTGTTTAAAATGACAAAGAAAAACCTATTATCAATTCAAGGAAGTGAATTTTTAAGTAGTTATCTGCAGTTTTAATGTAGATTTCAGTTCGCTAAGTTATGAAAATGCATGTTTTGGCTATAATCTTCCGTAAATCAAGGGCGAAAACCAATTATTTGTACCAAAAGAAGGTGTTTTAAGTATATATCTGCATTTCTAAGGTAGATTTGGGTACAATAAGAGGCGAAAAAGCAGATTCTGACTAAGATTTTATCGAAATCGGCAACTATTTGACTCAGAAAGGTTGCCTTACGTTGAAATCTAATAGTTTATTAGGGTTTTCGTTACTAAAATGCCCAAAGACGCCGATTTTCACTAGAATTTGAAAGATATTGACATGAATATATAACTGTTTGTATCAAAAAATGATAGTTTAAACTGATATTTGCAGTTTTGATGCGGTTTTAGATACGATATGAATCGAAGAAGCCGATTTTGACTGGAATCTGTTTAAAATGACAAAGAAAAACCTATTATCAATTCAAGGAAGTGAATTTTTAAGTAGTTATCTGCAGTTTTAATGTAGATTTCAGTTCGCTAAGTTATGAAAATGCATGTTTTGGCTATAATCTTCCGTAAATCAAGGGCGAAAACCAATTATTTGTCCCAAAAGAAGGTGTTTCAAGTATATATCTGCATTTCTAAGGTAGATTTGGGTACAATAAGAGGCGAAAAAGCAGATTCTGACTAAGATTTTATCGAAATCGGCAACTATTTGACTCAGAAAGGTTGCCTTACGTCGAAATCTAATAGTTTATTAAGGTTTTCGTTACTAAAATGCCCAAAGACGCCGATTTTGACTAGAATTTGAAAGATATTGACATGAATATATAACTGTTTGTATCAAAAAATGATAGTTTAAACTGATATTTGCAGTGTTGATGCGGTTTTAGATACGATATGAATCGAAGAAGCTGATTTTGACTGGAATCTGTTTAAAATGACAAAGAAAAACCTATTATCAATTCAAGGAAGTGAATTTTTAAGTAGTTATCTGCAGTTTTAATGTAGATTTCAGTTCGCTAAGTTATGAAAATGCATGTTTTGGCTATAATCTTCCGTAAATCAAGGGCGAAAACCAATTATTTGTACCAAAAGAAGGTGTTTTAAGTATATATCTGCATTTCTAATTTAGATTTGGGTACAATAAGAGGCGAAAAAGCAGATTCTGACTAAGATTTTATCGAAATCGGCAACTATTTGACTCAGAAAGGTTGCCTTACGTTGAAATCTAATAGTTTATTAGGGTTTTCGTTACTAAAATGCCCAAAGACGCCGATTTTCACTAGAATTTGAAAGATATTGACATGAATATATAACTGTTTGTATCAAAAAATGATAGTTTAAACTGATATTTGCAGTTTTGATGCGGTTTTAGATACGATATGAATCGAAGAAGCCGATTTTGACTGGAATCTGTTTAAAATGACAAAGAAAAACCTATTATCAATTCAAGGAAGTGAATTTTTAAGTAGTTATCTGCAGTTTTAATGTAGATTTCAGTTCGCTAAGTAATGAAAATGCATGTTTTGGCTATAATCTTCCGTAAATCAAGGGCGAAAACCAATTATTTGTCCCAAAAGAAGGTGTTTTAAGTATATATCTGCATTTCTAAGGTAGATTTGGGAACAATAAGAGGCGAAAAAGCAGATTCTGACTAAGATTTTATCGAAATCGGCAACTATTTGACTCAGAAAGGTTGCCTTACGTCGAAATCTAATAGTTTATTAAGGTTTTCGTTACTAAAATGCCCAAAGACACCGATTTTGACTAGAATTTGAAAGATATTGACATGAATATATAACTGTTTGTATCAAAAAATGATAGTTTAAACTGATATTTGCAGTGTTGATGCGGTTTTAGATACGATATGAATCGAAGAAGCCGATTTTGACTGGAATCTGTTTAAAATGACAAAGAAAAACCTATTATCAATTCAAGGAAGTGAATTTTTAAGTAGTTATCTGCAGTTTTAATGTAGATTTCAGTTCGCTAAGTTATGAAAATGCATGTTTTGGCTATAATCTTCCGTAAATCAAGGGCGAAAACCAATTATTTGTACCAAAAGAAGGTGTTTTAAGTATATATCTGCATTTCTAATTTAGATTTGGGTACAATAAGAGGCGAAAAAGCAGATTCTGACTAAGATTTTATCGAAATCGGCAACTATTTGACTCAGAAAGGTTGCCTTACGTTGAAATCTAATAGTTTATTAGGGTTTTCGTTACTAAAATGCCCAAAGACGCCGATTTTCACTAGAATTTGAAAGATATTGACATGAATATATAACTGTTTGTATCAAAAAATGATAGTTTAAACTGATATTTGCAGTTTTGATGCGGTTTTAGATACGATATGAATCGAAGAAGCCGATTTTGACTGGAATCTGTTTAAAATGACAAAGAAAAACCTATTATCAATTCAAGGAAGTGAATTTTTAAGTAGTTATCTGCAGTTTTAATGTAGATTTCAGTTCGCTAAGTAATGAAAATGCATGTTTTGGCTATAATCTTCCGTAAATCAAGGGCGAAAACCAATTATTTGTCCCAAAAGAAGGTGTTTTAAGTATATATCTGCATTTCTAAGGTAGATTTGGGAACAATAAGAGGCGAAAAAGCAGATTCTGACTAAGATTTTATCGAAATCGGCAACTATTTGACTCAGAAAGTTTGCCTTACGTCGAAATCTAATAGTTTATTAGGATTTTCGTTACTAAAATGCTCAAAGACGCCGATTTTGACTAGAATTTGAAAGATATTGACATGAATATATAACTGTTTGTATCAAAAAATGATAGTTTAAACTGATATTTGCAGTTTTGATGCGGTTTTAGATACGATATGAATCGAAGAAGCCGATTTTGACTGGAATCTGTTTAAAATGACAAAGAAAAACCTATTATCAATTCAAGGAAGTGAATTTTTAAGTAGTTATCTGCAGTTTTAATGTAGATTTCAGTTCGCTAAGTTATGAAAATGCATGTTTTGGCTATAATCTTCCGTAAATCAAGGGCGAAAACCAATTATTTGTCCCAAAAGAAGGTGTTTTAAGTATATATCTGCATTTCTAAGGTAGATTTGGGAACAATAAGAGGCGAAAAAGCAGATTCTGACTAAGATTTTATCGAAATCGGCAACTATTTGACTCAGAAAAGTTGCCTTACGTCGAAATCTAATAGTTTATTAAGGTTTTCGTTACTAAAATGCCCAAAGACGCCGATTTTGACTAGAATTTGAAAGATATTGACATGAATATATAACTGTTTGTATCAAAAAATGATAGTTTAAACTGATATTTGCAGTTTTGATGCGGTTTTAGATACGATATGAATCGAAGAAGCCGATTTTGACTGGAACCTGTTTAAAATGACAAAGAAAAACCTATTATCAATTCAAGGAAGTGAATTTTTAAGTAGTTATCAGCAGTTTTAATGTAGATTTCAGTTCGCTAAGTTATGAAAATGCATGTTTTGGCTATAATCTTCCGTAAATCAAGGGCGAAAACCAATTATTTGTCCCAAAAGAAGGTGTTTTAAGTATATATCTGCATTTCTAAGGTAGATTTGGGTACAATAAGAGGCGAAAAAGCAGATTCTGACTAAGATTTTATCGAAATCGGCAACTATTTGACTCAGAAAGGTTGCCTTACGTCGAAATCTAATAGTTTATTAAGGTTTTCGTTACTAAAATGCCCAAAGACGCCGATTTTGACTAGAATTTGAAAGATATTGACATGAATATATAACTGTTTGTATCAAAAAATGATAGTTTAAACTGATATTTGCAGTGTTGATGCGGTTTTAGATACGATATGAATCGAAGAAGCTGATTTTGACTGGAATCTGTTTAAAATGACAAAGAAAAACCTATTATCAATTCAAGAAAGTGAATTTTTAAGTAGTTATCTGCAGTTTTAATGTAGATTTCAGTTCGCTAAGTTATGAAAATGCATGTTTTGGCTATAATCTTCCGTAAATCAAGGGCGAAAACCAATTATTTGTACCAAAAGAAGGTGTTTTAAGTATATATCTGCATTTCTAAGGTAGATTTGGGTACAATAAGAGGCGAAAAAGCAGATTCTGAATAAGATTTTATCGAAATCGGCAACTATTTGACTCAGAAATTTTGCCTTACGTTGAAATCTAATAGTTTATTAGGGTTTTCGTTACTAAAATGCCCAAAGACGCCGATTTTCACTAGAATTTGAAAGATATTGACATGAATATATAACTGTTTGTATCAAAAAATGATAGTTTAAACTGATATTTGCAGTTTTGATGCGGTTTTAGATACGATATGAATCGAAGAAGCCGATTTTGACTGGAATCTGTTTAAAATGACAAAGAAAAACCTATTATCAATTCAAGGAAGTGAATTTTTAAGTAGTTATCTGCAGTTTTAATGTAGATTTCAGTTCGCTAAGTTATGAAAATGCATGTTTTGGCTATAATCTTCCGTAAATCAAGGGCGAAAACCAATTATTTGTCCCAAAAGAAGGTGTTTCAAGTATATATCTGCATTTCTAAGGTAGATTTGGGTACAATAAGAGGCGAAAAAGCAGATTCTGACTAAGATTTTATCGAAATCGGCAACTATTTGACTCAGAAAGGTTGCCTTACGTCGAAATCTAATAGTTTATTAAGGTTTTCGTTACTAAAATGCCCAAAGACGCCGATTTTGACTAGAATTTGAAAGATATTGACATGAATATATAACTGTTTGTATCAAAAAATGATAGTTTAAACTGATATTTGCAGTGTTGATGCGGTTTTAGATACGATATGAATCGAAGAAGCTGATTTTGACTGGAATCTGTTTAAAATGACAAAGAAAAACCTATTATCAATTCAAGGAAGTGAATTTTTAAGTAGTTATCTGCAGTTTTAATGTAGATTTCAGTTCGCTAAGTTATGAAAATGCATGTTTTGGCTATAATCTTCCGTAAATCAAGGGCGAAAACCAATTATTTGTACCAAAAGAAGGTGTTTTAAGTATATATCTGCATTTCTAATTTAGATTTGGGTACAATAAGAGGCGAAAAAGCAGATTCTGACTAAGATTTTATCGAAATCGGCAACTATTTGACTCAGAAAGGTTGCCTTACGTTGAAATCTAATAGTTTATTAGGGTTTTCGTTACTAAAATGCCCAAAGACGCCGATTTTCACTAGAATTTGAAAGATATTGACATGAATATATAACTGTTTGTATCAAAAAATGATAGTTTAAACTGATATTTGCAGTTTTGATGCGGTTTTAGATACGATATGAATCGAAGAAGCCGATTTTGACTGGAATCTGTTTAAAATGACAAAGAAAAACCTATTATCAATTCAAGGAAGTGAATTTTTAAGTAGTTATCTGCAGTTTTAATGTAGATTTCAGTTCGCTAAGTAATGAAAATGCATGTTTTGGCTATAATCTTCCGTAAATCAAGGGCGAAAACCAATTATTTGTCCCAAAAGAAGGTGTTCTAAGTATATATCTGCATTTCTAAGGTAGATTTGGGAACAATAAGAGGCGAAAAAGCAGATTCTGACTAAGATTTTATCGAAATCGGCAACTATTTGACTCAGAAAGGTTGCCTTACGTCGAAATCTAATAGTTTATTAGGATTTTCGTTACTAAAATGCTCAAAGACGCCGATTTTGACTAGAATTTGAAAGATATTGACATGAATATATAACTGTTTGTATCAAAAAATGATAGTTTAAACTGATATTTGCAGTTTTGATGCGGTTTTAGATACGATATGAATCGAAGAAGCCGATTTTGACTGGAATCTGTTTAAAATGACAAAGAAAAACCTATTATCAATTCAAGGAAGTGAATTTTTAAGTAGTTATCTGCAGTTTTAATGTAGATTTCAGTTCGCTAAGTTATGAAAATGCATGTTTTGGCTATAATCTTCCGTAAATCAAGTTCGAAAACCAATTATTTGTCCCAAAAGAAGGTGTTTTAAGTATATATCTGCATTTCTAAGGTAGATTTGGGAACAATAAGAGGCGAAAAAGCAGATTCTGACTAAGATTTTATCGAAATCGGCAACTATTTGACTCAGAAAAGTTGCCTTACGTCGAAATCTAATAGTTTATTAAGGTTTTCGTTACTAAAATGCCCAAAGACGCCGATTTTGACTAGAATTTGAAAGATATTGACATGAATATATAACTGTTTGTATCAAAAAATGATAGTTTAAACTGATATTTGCAGTTTTGATGCGGTTTTAGATACGATATGAATCGAAGAAGCCGATTTTGACTGGAACCTGTTTAAAATGACAAAGAAAAACCTATTATCAATTCAAGGAAGTGAATTTTTAAGTAGTTATCAGCAGTTTTAATGTAGATTTCAGTTCGCTAAGTTATGAAAATGCATGTTTTGGCTATAATCTTCCGTAAATCAAGGGCGAAAACCAATTATTTGTCCCAAAAGAAGGTGTTTTAAGTATATATCTGCATTTCTAAGGTAGATTTGGGTACAATAAGAGGCGAAAAAGCAGATTCTGACTAAGATTTTATCGAAATCGGCAACTATTTGACTCAGAAAGGTTGCCTTACGTCGAAATCTAATAGTTTATTAAGGTTTTCGTTACTAAAATGCCCAAAGACGCCGATTTTGACTAGAATTTGAAAGATATTGACATGAATATATAACTGTTTGTATCAAAAAATGATAGTTTAAACTGATATTTGCAGTGTTGATGCGGTTTTAGATACGATATGAATCGAAGAAGCTAATTTTGACTGGAATCTGTTTAAAATGACAAAGAAAAACCTATTATCAATTCAAGGAAGTGAATTTTTAAGTAGTTATCTGCAGTTTTAATGTAGATTTCAGTTCGCTAAGTTATGAAAATGCATGTTTTGGCTATAATCTTCCGTAAATCAAGGGCGAAAACCAATTATTTGTACCAAAAGAAGGTGTTTTAAGTATATATCTGCATTTCTAAGGTAGATTTGGGTACAATAAGAGGCGAAAAAGCAGATTCTGACTAAGATTTTATCGAAATCGGCAACTATTTGACTCAGAAAGGTTGCCTTACGTTGAAATCTAATAGTTTATTAGGGTTTTCGTTACCAAAATGCCCAAAGACGCCGATTTTCACTAGAATTTGAAAGATATTGACATGAATATATAACTGTTTGTATCAAAAAATGATAGTTTAAACTGATATTTGTAGTTTTGATGCGGTTTTAGATACGATATGAATCGAAGAAGCCGATTTTGACTGGAATCTGTTTAAAATGACAAAGAAAAACCTATTATCAATTCAAGGAAGTGAATTTTTAAGTAGTTATCTGCAGTTTTAATGTAGATTTCAGTTCGCTAAGTTATGAAAATGCATGTTTTGGCTATAATCTTCCGTAAATCAAGGGCGAAAACCAATTATTTGTCCCAAAAGAAGGTGTTTTAAATATATATCTGCATTTCTAAGGTAGATTTGGGAACAATAAGAGGCGAAAAAGCAGATTCTGACTAAGATTTTATCGAAATCGGCAACTATTTGACTCAGAAAGGTTGCCTTACGTCGAAATCTAATAGTTTATTAAGGTTTTCGTTACTAAAATGCCCAAAGACGCCGATTTTGACTAGAATTTGAAAGATATTGACATGAATATATAACTGTTTGTATCAAAAAATGATAGTTTAAACTGATATTTGCAGTTTTGATGCGGTTTTAGATACGATATGAATCGAAGAAGCCGATTTTGACTGGAATCTGTTTAAAATGACAAAGAAAAACCTATTATCAATTCAAGGAAGTGAATTTTTAAGTAGTTATCAGCAGTTTTAATGTATATTTCAGTTCGCTAAGTTATGAAAATGCATGTTTTGGCTATAATCTTCCGTAAATCAAGGGCGAAAACCAATTATTTGTGCCAAAAGAAGGTGTTTTAAGTATATATCTGCATTTCTAAGGTAGATTTGGGTACAATAAGAGGCGAAAAAGCAGATTCTGACTAAGATTTTAACGAAATCGGCAACTATTTGACTCAGAAAGGTTGCCTTACGTCGAAATCTAATAGTTTATTAAGGTTTTCGTTACTAAAATGCCCAAAGACGCCGATTTTGACTAGAATTTGAAAGATATTGACATGAATATATAACTGTTTGTATCAAAAAATGATAGTTTAAACTGATATTTGCAGTTTTGATGCGGTTTTAGATACGATATGAATCGAAGAAGCCGATTTTGACTGGAACCTGTTTAAAATGACAAAGAAAAACCTATTATCAATTCAAGGAAGTGAATTTTTAAGTAGTTATCAGCAGTTTTAATGTAGATTTCAGTTCGCTAAGTTATGAAAATGCATGTTTTGGCTATAATCTTCCGTAAATCAAGGGCGAAAACCAATTATTTGTCCCAAAAGAAGGTGTTTTAAGTATATATCTGCATTTCTAAGGTAGATTTGGGTACAATAAGAGGCGAAAAAGCATATTCTGACTAAGATTTTATCGAAATCGGCAACTATTTGACTCAGAAAGGTTGCCTTACGTCGAAATCTAATAGTTTATTAAGGTTTTCGTTACTAAAATGCCCAAAGACGCCGATTTTGACTAGAATTTGAAAGATATTGACATGAATATATAACTGTTTGTATCAAAAAATGATAGTTTAAACTGATATTTGCAGTGTTGATGCGGTTTTAGATACGATATGAATGGAAGAAGCTGATTTTGACTGGAATCTGTTTAAAATGACAAAGAAAAACCTATTATCAATTCAAGGAAGTGAATTTTTAAGTAGTTATCTGCAGTTTTAATGTAGATTTCAGTTCGCTAAGTTATGAAAATGCATGTTTAGGCTATAATCTTCCATAAATCAAGGGCGAAAACCAATTATTTGTACCAAAAGAAGGTGTTTTAAGTATATATCTGCATTTCTAAGGTAGATTTGGGTACAATAAGAGGCGAAAAAGCAGATTCTGACTAAGATTTTATCGAAATCGGCAACTATTTGACTCAGAAAGGTTGCCTTACGTTGAAATCTAATAGTTTATTAGGGTTTTCGTTACTAAAATGCCCAAAGACGCCGATTTTCACTAGAATTTGAAAGATATTGACATGAATATATAACTGTTTGTATCAAAAAATGATAGTTTAAACTGATATTTGCAGTTTTGATGCGGTTTTAGATACGATATGAATCGAAGAAGCCGATTTTGACTGGAATCTGTTTAAAATGACAAAGAAAAACCTATTATCAATTCAAGGAAGTGAATTTTTAAGTAGTTATCAGCAGTTTTAATGTAGATTTCAGTTCGCTAAGTTATGAAAATGCATGTTTTGGCTATAATCTTAAGTAAATCAAGGGCGAAAACCAATTATTTGTCCCAAAAGAAGGTGTTTTAAGTATATATCTGCATTTCTAAGGTAGATTTGGGTACAATAAGAGGCGAAAAAGCAGATTCTGACTAAGATTTTATCGAAATCGGCAACTATTTGACTCAGAAAGGTTGCCTTACGTCGAAATCTAATAGTTTATTAAGGTTTTCGTTACTAAAATGCCCAAAGACGCCGATTTTGACTAGAATTTGAAAGATATTGACATGAATATATAACTGTTTGTATCAAAAAATGATAGTTTAAACTGATATTTGCAGTGTTGATGCGGTTTTAGATACGATATGAATCGAAGAAGCTGATTTTGACTGGAATCTGTTTAAAATGACAAAGAAAAACCTATTATCAATTCAAGGAAGTGAATTTTTAAGTAGTTATCTGCAGTTTTAATGTAGATTTCAGTTCGCTAAGTTATGAAAATGCATGTTTTGGCTATAATCTTCCGTAAATCAAGGGCGAAAACCAATTATTTGTACCAAAAGAAGGTGTTTTAAGTATATATCTGCATTTCTAATTTAGATTTGGGTACAATAAGAGGCGAAAAAGCAGATTCTGACTAAGATTTTATCGAAATCGGCAACTATTTGACTCAGAAAGGTTGCCTTACGTTGAAATCTAATAGTTTATTAGGGTTTTTTGATACTAAAATGCCCAAAGACGCCGATTTTCACTAGAATTTGAAAGATATTGACATGAATATATAACTGTTTGTATCAAAAAATGATAGTTTAAACTGATATTTGCAGTTTTGATGCGGTTTTAGATACGATATGAATCGAAGAAGCCGATTTTGACTGGAATCTGTTTAAAATGACAAAGAAAAACCTATTATCAATTCAAGGAAGTGAATTTTTAAGTAGTTATCTGCAGTTTTAATGTAGATTTCAGTTCGCTAAGTAATGAAAATGCATGTTTTGGCTATAATCTTCCGTAAATCAAGGGCGAAAACCAATTATTTGTCCCAAAAGAAGGTGTTTTAAGTATATATCTGCATTTCTAAGGTAGATTTGGGTACAATAAGAGGCGAAAAAGCAGATTCTGACTAAGATTTTATCGAAATCGGCAACTATTTGACTCAGAAAGGTTGCCTTACGTTGAAATCTAATAGTTTATTAGGGTTTTCGTTACTAAAATGCCCAAAGACGCCGATTTTCACTAGAATTTGAAAGATATTGACATGAATATATAACTGTTTGTATCAAAAAATGATAGTTTAAACTGATATTTGCAGTTTTGATGCGGTTTTAGATACGATATGAATCGAAGAAGCCGATTTTGACTGGAATCTGTTTAAAATGACAAAGAAAAACCTATTATCAATTCAAGGAAGTGAATTTTTAAGTAGTTATCTGCAGTTTTAATGTAGATTTCAGTTCGCTAAGTAATGAAAATGCATGTTTTGGCTATAATCTTCCGTAAATCAAGGGCGAAAACCAATTATTTGTCCCAAAAGAAGGTGTTCTAAGTATATATCTGCATTTCTAAGGTAGATTTGGGAACAATAAGAGGCGAAAAAGCAGATTCTGACTAAGATTTTATCGAAATCGGCAACTATTTGACTCAGAAAGGTTGCCTTACGTCGAAATCTAATAGTTTATTAGGATTTTCGTTACTAAAATGCTCAAAGACGCCGATTTTGACTAGAATTTGAAAGATATTGACATGAATATATAACTGTTTGTATCAAAAAATGATAGTTTAAACTGATATTTGCAGTTTTGATGCGGTTTTAGATACGATATGAATCGAAGAAGCCGATTTTGACTGGAATCTGTTTAAAATGACAAAGAAAAACCTATTATCAATTCAAGGAAGTGAATTTTTAAGTAGTTATCTGCAGTTTTAATGTAGATTTCAGTTCGCTAAGTTATGAAAATGCATGTTTTGGCTATAATCTTCCGTAAATCAAGTTCGAAAACCAATTATTTGTCCCAAAAGAAGGTGTTTTAAGTATATATCTGCATTTCTAAGGTAGATTTGGGAACAATAAGAGGCGAAAAAGCAGATTCTGACTAAGATTTTATCGAAATCGGCAACTATTTGACTCAGAAAAGTTGCCTTACGTCGAAATCTAATAGTTTATTAAGGTTTTCGTTACTAAAATGCCCAAAGACGCCGATTTTGACTAGAATTTGAAAGATATTGACATGAATATATAACTGTTTGTATCAAAAAATGATAGTTTAAACTGATATTTGCAGTTTTGATGCGGTTTTAGATACGATATGAATCGAAGAAGCCGATTTTGACTGGAACCTGTTTAAAATGACAAAGAAAAACCTATTATCAATTCAAGGAAGTGAATTTTTAAGTAGTTATCAGCAGTTTTAATGTAGATTTCAGTTCGCTAAGTTATGAAAATGCATGTTTTGGCTATAATCTTCCGTAAATCAAGGGCGAAAACCAATTATTTGTCCCAAAAGAAGGTGTTTTAAGTATATATCTGCATTTCTAAGGTAGATTTGGGTACAATAAGAGGCGAAAAAGCAGATTCTGACTAAGATTTTATCGAAATCGGCAACTATTTGACTCAGAAAGGTTGCCTTACGTCGAAATCTAATAGTTTATTAAGGTTTTCGTTACTAAAATGCCCAAAGACGCCGATTTTGACTAGAATTTGAAAGATATTGACATGAATATATAACTGTTTGTATCAAAAAATGATAGTTTAAACTGATATTTGCAGTGTTGATGCGGTTTTAGATACGATATGAATCGAAGAAGCTAATTTTGACTGGAATCTGTTTAAAATGACAAAGAAAAACCTATTATCAATTCAAGGAAGTGAATTTTTAAGTAGTTATCTGCAGTTTTAATGTAGATTTCAGTTCGCTAAGTTATGAAAATGCATGTTTTGGCTATAATCTTCCGTAAATCAAGGGCGAAAACCAATTATTTGTACCAAAAGAAGGTGTTTTAAGTATATATCTGCATTTCTAAGGTAGATTTGGGTACAATAAGAGGCGAAAAAGCAGATTCTGACTAAGATTTTATCGAAATCGGCAACTATTTGACTCAGAAAGGTTGCCTTACGTTGAAATCTAATAGTTTATTAGGGTTTTCGTTACCAAAATGCCCAAAGACGCCGATTTTCACTAGAATTTGAAAGATATTGACATGAATATATAACTGTTTGTATCAAAAAATGATAGTTTAAACTGATATTTGTAGTTTTGATGCGGTTTTAGATACGATATGAATCGAAGAAGCCGATTTTGACTGGAATCTGTTTAAAATGACAAAGAAAAACCTATTATCAATTCAAGGAAGTGAATTTTTAAGTAGTTATCTGCAGTTTTAATGTAGATTTCAGTTCGCTAAGTTATGAAAATGCATGTTTTGGCTATAATCTTCCGTAAATCAAGGGCGAAAACCAATTATTTGTCCCAAAAGAAGGTGTTTTAAATATATATCTGCATTTCTAAGGTAGATTTGGGAACAATAAGAGGCGAAAAAGCAGATTCTGACTAAGATTTTATCGAAATCGGCAACTATTTGACTCAGAAAGGTTGCCTTACGTCGAAATCTAATAGTTTATTAAGGTTTTCGTTACTAAAATGCCCAAAGACGCCGATTTTGACTAGAATTTGAAAGATATTGACATGAATATATAACTGTTTGTATCAAAAAATGATAGTTTAAACTGATATTTGCAGTTTTGATGCGGTTTTAGATACGATATGAATCGAAGAAGCCGATTTTGACTGGAATCTGTTTAAAATGACAAAGAAAAACCTATTATCAATTCAAGGAAGTGAATTTTTAAGTAGTTATCAGCAGTTTTAATGTATATTTCAGTTCGCTAAGTTATGAAAATGCATGTTTTGGCTATAATCTTCCGTAAATCAAGGGCGAAAACCAATTATTTGTGCCAAAAGAAGGTGTTTTAAGTATATATCTGCATTTCTAAGGTAGATTTGGGTACAATAAGAGGCGAAAAAGCAGATTCTGACTAAGATTTTAACGAAATCGGCAACTATTTGACTCAGAAAGGTTGCCTTACGTCGAAATCTAATAGTTTATTAAGGTTTTCGTTACTAAAATGCCCAAAGACGCCGATTTTGACTAGAATTTGAAAGATATTGACATGAATATATAACTGTTTGTATCAAAAAATGATAGTTTAAACTGATATTTGCAGTTTTGATGCGGTTTTAGATACGATATGAATCGAAGAAGCCGATTTTGACTGGAACCTGTTTAAAATGACAAAGAAAAACCTATTATCAATTCAAGGAAGTGAATTTTTAAGTAGTTATCAGCAGTTTTAATGTAGATTTCAGTTCGCTAAGTTATGAAAATGCATGTTTTGGCTATAATCTTCCGTAAATCAAGGGCGAAAACCAATTATTTGTCCCAAAAGAAGGTGTTTTAAGTATATATCTGCATTTCTAAGGTAGATTTGGGTACAATAAGAGGCGAAAAAGCATATTCTGACTAAGATTTTATCGAAATCGGCAACTATTTGACTCAGAAAGGTTGCCTTACGTCGAAATCTAATAGTTTATTAAGGTTTTCGTTACTAAAATGCCCAAAGACGCCGATTTTGACTAGAATTTGAAAGATATTGACATGAATATATAACTGTTTGTATCAAAAAATGATAGTTTAAACTGATATTTGCAGTGTTGATGCGGTTTTAGATACGATATGAATGGAAGAAGCTGATTTTGACTGGAATCTGTTTAAAATGACAAAGAAAAACCTATTATCAATTCAAGGAAGTGAATTTTTAAGTAGTTATCTGCAGTTTTAATGTAGATTTCAGTTCGCTAAGTTATGAAAATGCATGTTTAGGCTATAATCTTCCATAAATCAAGGGCGAAAACCAATTATTTGTACCAAAAGAAGGTGTTTTAAGTATATATCTGCATTTCTAAGGTAGATTTGGGTACAATAAGAGGCGAAAAAGCAGATTCTGACTAAGATTTTATCGAAATCGGCAACTATTTGACTCAGAAAGGTTGCCTTACGTTGAAATCTAATAGTTTATTAGGGTTTTCGTTACTAAAATGCCCAAAGACGCCGATTTTCACTAGAATTTGAAAGATATTGACATGAATATATAACTGTTTGTATCAAAAAATGATAGTTTAAACTGATATTTGCAGTTTTGATGCGGTTTTAGATACGATATGAATCGAAGAAGCCGATTTTGACTGGAATCTGTTTAAAATGACAAAGAAAAACCTATTATCAATTCAAGGAAGTGAATTTTTAAGTAGTTATCAGCAGTTTTAATGTAGATTTCAGTTCGCTAAGTTATGAAAATGCATGTTTTGGCTATAATCTTAAGTAAATCAAGGGCGAAAACCAATTATTTGTCCCAAAAGAAGGTGTTTTAAGTATATATCTGCATTTCTAAGGTAGATTTGGGTACAATAAGAGGCGAAAAAGCAGATTCTGACTAAGATTTTATCGAAATCGGCAACTATTTGACTCAGAAAGGTTGCCTTACGTCGAAATCTAATAGTTTATTAAGGTTTTCGTTACTAAAATGCCCAAAGACGCCGATTTTGACTAGAATTTGAAAGATATTGACATGAATATATAACTGTTTGTATCAAAAAATGATAGTTTAAACTGATATTTGCAGTGTTGATGCGGTTTTAGATACGATATGAATCGAAGAAGCTGATTTTGACTGGAATCTGTTTAAAATGACAAAGAAAAACCTATTATCAATTCAAGGAAGTGAATTTTTAAGTAGTTATCTGCAGTTTTAATGTAGATTTCAGTTCGCTAAGTTATGAAAATGCATGTTTTGGCTATAATCTTCCGTAAATCAAGGGCGAAAACCAATTATTTGTACCAAAAGAAGGTGTTTTAAGTATATATCTGCATTTCTAATTTAGATTTGGGTACAATAAGAGGCGAAAAAGCAGATTCTGACTAAGATTTTATCGAAATCGGCAACTATTTGACTCAGAAAGGTTGCCTTACGTTGAAATCTAATAGTTTATTAGGGTTTTTTGATACTAAAATGCCCAAAGACGCCGATTTTCACTAGAATTTGAAAGATATTGACATGAATATATAACTGTTTGTATCAAAAAATGATAGTTTAAACTGATATTTGCAGTTTTGATGCGGTTTTAGATACGATATGAATCGAAGAAGCCGATTTTGACTGGAATCTGTTTAAAATGACAAAGAAAAACCTATTATCAATTCAAGGAAGTGAATTTTTAAGTAGTTATCTGCAGTTTTAATGTAGATTTCAGTTCGCTAAGTAATGAAAATGCATGTTTTGGCTATAATCTTCCGTAAATCAAGGGCGAAAACCAATTATTTGTCCCAAAAGAAGGTGTTTTAAGTATATATCTGCATTTCTAAGGTAGATTTGGGAACAATAAGAGGCGAAAAAGCAGATTCTGACTAAGATTTTATCGAAATCGGCAACTATTTGACTCAGAAAGGTTGCCTTACGTCGAAATCTAATAGTTTATTAAGGTTTTCGTTACTAAAATGCCCAAAGACGCCGATTTTGACTAGAATTTGAAAGATATTGACATGAATATATAACTGTTTGTATCAAAAAATGATAGTTTAAACTGATATTTGCAGTTTTGATGCGGTTTTAGATACGATATGAATCGAAGAAGCCGATTTTGACTGGAATCTGTTTAAAATGACAAAGAAAAACCTATTATCAATTCAAGGAAGTGAATTTTTAAGTAGTTATCAGCAGTTTTAATGTAGATTTCAGTTCGCTAAGTTATGAAAATGCATGTTTTGGCTATAATCTTCCGTAAATCAAGGGCGAAAACCAATTATTTGTCCCAAAAGAAGGTGTTTTAAGTATATATCTGCATTTCTAAGGTAGATTTGGGTACAATAAGAGGCGAAAAAGCAGATTCTGACTAAGATTTTATCGAAATCGGCAACTATTTGACTCAGAAAGGTTGCCTTACGTCGAAATCTAATAGTTTATTAAGGTTTTCGTTACTAAAATGCACAAAGACGCCGATTTTGACTAGAATTTGAAAGATATTGACATGAATATATAACTGTTTGTATCAAAAAATGATAGTTTAAACTGATATTTGCAGTTTAGATGCGGTTTTAGGTACGATATGTGTCGAAGAAGCCGATTTTGACTGGAATCTGTTTAAATTGACAAAGAAAAACCTATTATCAATTCAAGGAAGTGAATTTTTAAGTAGTTATCTGCAGTTTTAATGTAGATTTCAGTTCGCTAAGTTATGAAAATGCATGTTTTGGCTATAATCTTCCGTAAATCAAGGGCGAAAACCAATTATTTG
The DNA here is from genome assembly GCF_029955315.1 of Cylas formicarius. Lineage (NCBI taxonomy): Eukaryota > Metazoa > Arthropoda > Insecta > Coleoptera > Brentidae > Cylas > Cylas formicarius. The sequence goes on from NW_026844319.1 coordinate 875,483, forward strand.
TCCCTAAAGAAGGTGTTTTAAGTATATATCTGCATTTCTAAGGTAGATTTGGGTACAATAAGAGGCGAAAAAGCAGATTCTGACTAAGATTTTATCGAAATTGGCAACTATTTGACTCAGAAAGGTTGCCCTACGTCGAAATCTAATAGTTTATTAAGGTTTTCGTTACTAAAATGCCCAAAGACGCCGATTTTGACTAGAATTTGAAAGATATTGACATGAATATATAACTGTTTGTATCAAAAAATGATAGTTCAAACTGATATTTGCTGTTTTGATGCGGTTTTAGATACGATATGAATCGAAGAAGCCGATTTTGACTGGAATCTGTTTAAAATGACAAAGAAAAACCTATTATCAATTCAAGGAAGTGAATTTTTAAGTAGTTATCTGCAGTTTTAATGTAGATTTCAGTTCGCTAAGTTATGAAAATGCATGTTTTGGCTATAATCTTCCGTAAATCAAGGGCGAAAACCAATTATTTGTCCCAAAAGAAGGTGTTTTAAGTATATATCTGCATTTCTAAGGTAGATTTGGGTACAATAAGAGGCGAAAAAGCAGATTCTGACTAAGATTTTATCGAAATCGGCAACTATTTGACTCAGAAAGGTTGCCTTACGTCGAAATCTAATAGTTTATTAAGGTTTTCGTTACTAAAATGCCCAAAGACGCCGATTTTGACTAGAATTTGAAAGATATTGACATGAATATATAACTGTTTGTATCAAAAAATGATAGTTTAAACTGATATTTGCAGTGTTGATGCGGTTTTAGATACGATATGAATCGAAGAAGCTGATTTTGACTGGAATCTGTTTAAAATGACAAAGAAAAACCTATTATCAATTCAAGGAAGTGAATTTTTAAGTAGTTATCTGCAGTTTTAATGTAGATTTCAGTTCGCTAAGTTATGAAAATGCATGTTTTGGCTATAATCTTCCGTAAATCAAGGGCGAAAACCAATTATTTGTACCAAAAGAAGGTGTTTTAAGTATATATCTGCATTTCTAATTTAGATTTGGGTACAATAAGAGGCGAAAAAGCAGATTCTGACTAAGATTTTATCGAAATCGGCAACTATTTGACTCAGAAAGGTTGCCTTACGTTGAAATCTAATAGTTTATTAGGGTTTTTTGATACTAAAATGCCCAAAGACGCCGATTTTCACTAGAATTTGAAAGATATTGACATGAATATATAACTGTTTGTATCAAAAAATGATAGTTTAAACTGATATTTGCAGTTTTGATGCGGTTTTAGATACGATATGAATCGAAGAAGCCGATTTTGACTGGAATCTGTTTAAAATGACAAAGAAAAACCTATTATCAATTCAAGGAAGTGAATTTTTAAGTAGTTATCTGCAGTTTTAATGTAGATTTCAGTTCGCTAAGTAATGAAAATGCATGTTTTGGCTATAATCTTCCGTAAATCAAGGGCGAAAACCAATTATTTGTCCCAAAAGAAGGTGTTTTAAGTATATATCTGCATTTCTAAGGTAGATTTGGGAACAATAAGAGGCGAAAAAGCAGATTCTGACTAAGATTTTATCGAAATCGGCAACTATTTGACTCAGAAAGGTTGCCTTACGTCGAAATCTAATAGTTTATTAAGGTTTTCGTTACTAAAATGCCCAAAGACGCCGATTTTGACTAGAATTTGAAAGATATTGACATGAATATATAACTGTTTGTATCAAAAAATGATAGTTTAAACTGATATTTGCAGTTTTGATGCGGTTTTAGATACGATATGAATCGAAGAAGCCGATTTTGACTGGAATCTGTTTAAAATGACAAAGAAAAACCTATTATCAATTCAAGGAAGTGAATTTTTAAGTAGTTATCAGCAGTTTTAATGTAGATTTCAGTTCGCTAAGTTATGAAAATGCATGTTTTGGCTATAATCTTCCGTAAATCAAGGGCGAAAACCAATTATTTGTCCCAAAAGAAGGTGTTTTAAGTATATATCTGCATTTCTAAGGTAGATTTGGGTACAATAAGAGGCGAAAAAGCAGATTCTGACTAAGATTTTATCGAAATCGGCAACTATTTGACTCAGAAAGGTTGCCTTACGTCGAAATCTAATAGTTTATTAAGGTTTTCGTTACTAAAATGCACAAAGACGCCGATTTTGACTAGAATTTGAAAGATATTGACATGAATATATAACTGTTTGTATCAAAAAATGATAGTTTAAACTGATATTTGCAGTTTAGATGCGGTTTTAGGTACGATATGTGTCGAAGAAGCCGATTTTGACTGGAATCTGTTTAAATTGACAAAGAAAAACCTATTATCAATTCAAGGAAGTGAATTTTTAAGTAGTTATCTGCAGTTTTAATGTAGATTTCAGTTCGCTAAGTTATGAAAATGCATGTTTTGGCTATAATCTTCCGTAAATCAAGGGCGAAAACCAATTATTTGTCCCTAAAGAAGGTGTTTTAAGTATATATCTGCATTTCTAAGGTAGATTTGGGTACAATAAGAGGCGAAAAAGCAGATTCTGACTAAGATTTTATCGAAATTGGCAACTATTTGACTCAGAAAGGTTGCCCTACGTCGAAATCTAATAGTTTATTAAGGTTTTCGTTACTAAAATGCCCAAAGACGCCGATTTTGACTAGAATTTGAAAGATATTGACATGAATATATAACTGTTTGTATCAAAAAATGATAGTTCAAACTGATATTTGCTGTTTTGATGCGGTTTTAGATACGATATGAATCGAAGAAGCCGATTTTGACTGGAATCTGTTTAAAATGACAAAGAAAAACCTATTATCAATTCAAGGAAGTGAATTTTTAAGTAGTTATCTGCAGTTTTAATGTAGATTTCAGTTCGCTAAGTTATGAAAATGCATGTTTTGGCTATAATCTTCCGTAAATCAAGGGCGAAAACCAATTATTTGTCCCAAAAGAAGGTGTTTTAAGTATATATCTGCATTTCTAAGGTAGATTTGGGTACAATAAGAGGCAAAAAAGCAGATTCTGACTAAGATTTTATCGAAATCGGCAACTATTTGACTCAGAAAGGTTGCCTTACGTCGAAATCTAATAGTTTATTAAGGTTTTCGTTACTAAAATGCCCAAAGACGCCGATTTTGACTAGAATTTGAAAGATATTGACATGAATATATAACTGTGTGTATTAAAAAATGATAGTTTAAACTGATATTTGCAGTTTTGATGCGGTTTTAGATACGACATGAATCGAAGAAGCCGATTTTGACTGGAATCTGTGTAAAATGACAAAGAAAAACCTATTATCAATTCAAGGAAGTGAATTTTTAAGTAGTTATCTGCAGTTTTAATGTAGATTTCAGTTCGCTAAGTTATGAAAATGCATGTTTTGGCTATAATCTTCCGTAAATCAAGGGCGAAAACCAATTATTTGTCCCAAAAGAAGGTGTTTTAAGTATATATCTGCATTTCTAAGGTAGATTTGGGTACAATAAGAGGCGAAAAAGCAGATTCTGACTAAGATTTTATCGAAATCGGCAACTATTTGACTCAGAAAGGTTGCCTTACGTCGAAATCTAATAGTTTATTAAGGTTTTCGTTACTAAAATGCCCAAAGACGCCGATTTTGACTAGAATTTGAAAGATATTGACATTAATATATAACTGTTTGTATCAAAAAATGATAGTTTAAACTGATATTTGCAGCTTTGATGCGGTTTTAGGTACGATATGAGTCGAAGAAGCCGATTTTGACTGGAATCTGTTTAAAATGACAAAGAAAAACCTATTATCAATTCAAGGAAGTGAATTTTTAAGTAGTTATCTGCAGTTTTAATGTAGATTTCAGTTCGCTAAGTTATGAAAATGCATGTTTTGGCTATAATCTTCCGTGAATCAAGGGCGAAAACCAATTATTTGTCCCAAAAGAAGATGTTTTAAGTATATATCTGCATTTCTAATGTAGATTTGGGTACAATAAGAGGCGAAAAAGCAGATTCTGACTAAGATTTTATCGAAATCGGCAACTATTTGACTCAGAAAGGTTGCCTTACGTCGAAATCTAATAGTTTATTAAGGTTTTCGTTACTAAAATGCCCAAAGACGCCGATTTTGACTAGAATTTGAAAGATATTGACATGAATATATAACTGTTTGTATCAAAAAATGATAGTTTAAACTGATATTTGCAGTTTTGATGCGGTTTTAGATACGATATGAATCGAAGAAGCCGATTTTGACTGGAATCTGTTTAAAATGACAAAGAAAAACCTATTATCAATTCAAGGAAGTGAATTTTTAAGTAGTTATCAGCAGTTTTAATGTAGATTTCAGTTCGCTGTTATGAAAATGCATGTTTTGGCTATAATCTTCCGTAAATCAAGGGCGAAAACCAATTATTTGTCCCAAAAGAAGGTGTTTTAAGTATATATCTGCATTTCTAAGGTAGATTTGGGTACAATAAGAGGCGAAAAAGCAGATTCTGACTAAGATTTTATCGAAATCGGCAACTATTTGACTCAGAAAGGTTGCCTTACGTCGAAATCTAATAGTTTATTAAGGTTTTCGTTACTAAAATGCACAAAGACGCCGATTTTGACTAGAATTTGAAAGATATTGACATGAATATATAACTGTTTGTATCAAAAAATGATAGTTTAAACTGATATTTGCAGTTTAGATGCGGTTTTAGGTACGATATGTGTCGAAGAAGCCGATTTTGACTGGAATCTGTTTAAATTGACAAAGAAAAACCTATTATCAATTCAAGGAAGTGAATTTGTAAGTAGTTATCTGCAGTTTTAATGTAGATTTCAGTTCGCTAAGTTATGAAAATGCATGTTTTGGCTATAATCTTCCGTAAATCAAGGGCGAAAACCAATTATTTGTCCCTAAAGAAGGTGTTTTAAGTATATATCTGCATTTCTAAGGTAGATTTGGGTACAATAAGAGGCGAAAAAGCAGATTCTGACTAAGATTTTATCGAAATTGGCAACTATTTGACTCAGAAAGGTTGCCCTACGTCGAAATCTAATAGTTTATTAAGGTTTTCGTTACTAAAATGCCCAAAGACGCCGATTTTGACTAGAATTTGAAAGATATTGACATGAATATATAACTGTTTGTATCAAAAAATGATAGTTCAAACTGATATTTGCTGTTTTGACGCGGTTTTAGATACGATATGAATCGAAGAAGCCGATTTTGACTGGAATCTGTTTAAAATGACAAAGAAAAACCTATTATCAATTCAAGGAAGTGAATTTTTAAGTAGTTATCTGCAGTTTTAATGTAGATTTCAGTTCGCTAAGTTATGAAAATGCATGTTTTGGCTATAATCTTCCGTAAATCAAGGGCGAAAACCAATTATTTGTCCCAAAAGAAGGTGTTTTAAGTATATATCTGCATTTCTAAGGTAGATTTGGGTACAATAAGAGGCAAAAAAGCAGATTCTGACTAAGATTTTATCGAAATCGGCAACTATTTGACTCAGAAAGGTTGCCTTACGTCGAAATCTAATAGTTTATTAAGGTTTTCGTTACTAAAATGCCCAAAGACGCCGATTTTGACTAGAATTTGAAAGATATTGACATGAATATATAACTGTGTGTATTAAAAAATGATAGTTTAAACTGATATTTGCAGTTTTGATGCGGTTTTAGATACGACATGAATCGAAGAAGCCGATTTTGACTGGAATCTGTTTAAAATGACAAAGAAAAACCTATTATCAATTCAAGGAAGTGAATTTTTAAGTAGTTATCTGCAGTTTTAATGTAGATTTCAGTTCGCTAAGTTATGAAAATGCATGTTTTGGCTATAATCTTCCGTAAATCAAGGGCGAAAACCAATTATTTGTCCCAAAAGAAGGTGTTTTAAGTATATATCTGCATTTCTAAGGTAGATTTGGGTACAATAAGAGGCGAAAAAGCAGATTCTGACTAAGATTTTATCGAAATCGGCAACTATTTGACTCAGAAAGGTTGCCTTACGTCGAAATCTAATAGTTTATTAAGGTTTTCGTTACTAAAATGCCCAAAGACGCCGATTTTGACTAGAATTTGAAAGATATTGACATTAATATATAACTGTTTGTATCAAAAAATGATAGTTTAAACTGATATTTGCAGCTTTGATGCGGTTTTAGGTACGATATGAGTCGAAGAAGCCGATTTTGACTGGAATCTGTTTAAAATGACAAAGAAAAACCTATTATCAATTCAAGGAAGTGAATTTTTAAGTAGTTATCTGCAGTTTTAATGTAGATTTCAGTTCGCTAAGTTATGAAAATGCATGTTTTGGCTATAATCTTCCGTGAATCAAGGGCGAAAACCAATTATTTGTCCCAAAAGAAGATGTTTTAAGTATATATCTGCATTTCTAATGTAGATTTGGGTACAATAAGAGGCGAAAAAGCAGATTCTGACTAAGATTTTATCGAAATCGGCAACTATTTGACTCAGAAAGGTTGCCTTACGTCGAAATCTAATAGTTTATTAAGGTTTTCGTTACTAAAATGCCCAAAGACGCCGATTTTGACTAGAATTTGAAAGATATTGACATGAATATATAACTGTTTGTATCAAAAAATGATAGTTTAAACTGATATTTGCAGTTTTGATGCGGTTTTAGATACGATATGAATCGAAGAAGCCGATTTTGACTGGAATCTGTTTAAAATGACAAAGAAAAACCTATTATCAATTCAAGGAAGTGAATTTTTAAGTAGTTATCTGCAGTTTTAATGTAGATTTCAGTTCGTTAAGTTATGAAAATGCATGTTTTGGCTATAATCTTCCGTAAATCAAGGGCGAAAACCAATTATTTGTCCCAAAAGAAGGTGTTTTTAAGTATATATCTGCATTTCTAAGGTAGATTTGGGTACAATAAGAGGCGAAAAAGCAGATTCTGACTAAGATTTTATCGAAATCGGCAACTATTTGACTCAGAAAGGTTGCCTTACGTCGAAATCTAATAGTTTATTAAGGTTTTCGTTACTAAAATGCCCAAAGACGCCGATTTTGACTAGAATTTGAAAGATATTGACATGAATATATAACTGTTTGTATCAAAAAATGATAGTTTAAACTGATATTTGCAGTTTTGATGCGGTTTTAGATACGATATGAATCGAAGAAGCCGATTTTGACTGGAATCTGTTTAAAATGACAAAGAAAAACCTATTATCAATTCAAGGAAGTGAATTTTTAAGTAGTTATCTACAGTTTTAATGTAGATTTCAGTTCGCTAAGTTATGAAAATGCATGTTTTGGCTATAATCTTCCGTAAATCAAGGGCGAAAACCAATTATTTGTCCCAAAAGAAGGTGTTTTAAGTATATATCTGCATTTCTAAGGTAGATTTGGGTACAATAAGAGGCGAAAAAGAAGATTCTGACTAAGATTTTATCGAAATCGGCAACTATTTGACTCAGAAAGGTTGCCTTACGTCGAAATCTAATAGTTTATTAAGGTTTTCGTTACTAAAATGCCCAAAGACGCCGATTTTGACTAGAATTTGAAAGATATTGACATGAATGTATAACTGTTTGTATCAAAAAATGATAGTTTAAACTGATATTTGCAGTTTTGATGCGGTTTTAGATATGATGTGAATCGAAGAAGCCGATTTGGACTGGAATCTGTTTAAAATGACAAAGAAAAACCTATTATCAATTCAAGGAAGTGAATTTTTAAGTAGTTATCTGCAGTTTTAATGTAGATTTCAGTTCGCCAAGTTATGAAAATGCATGTTTTGGCTATAATCTTCCGTAAATCAAGGGCGAAAACCAATTATTTGTCCCAAAAGAAGGTGTTTTAAGTATATATCTGCATTTCTAAGGTAGATTTGGGTACAATAAGAGGCGAAAAAGCAGATTCTGACTAAGATTTTATCGAAATCGGCAACTATTTGACTCAGAAAGGTTGCCTTACGTCGAAATCTAATAGTTTATTAAGGTTTTCGTTACTAAAATGCCCAAAGACGCCGATTTTGACTAGAATTTTAAAGATATTGACATGAATATATAACTGTTTGTATCAAAAAATGATAGTTTAAACTGATATTTGCAGTTTTGATGCGGTTTTAAATACGATATGAATCGAAGAAGCCGATTTTGACTGGAATATGTTTAAAATGACAAAGAAAAACCTATTATCAATTCAAGGAAGTGAATTTTTAAGTAGTTATCTACAGTTTTAATGTAGATTTCAGTTCGCTAAGTTATGAAAATGCATGTTTTGGATATAATCTTCCGTAAATCAAGGGTGAAAACCAATTATTTGTCCCAAAAGAAGGTGTTTTAAGTACATATCTGCATTTCTAAGGTAGATTTGGGTACAATAAGCGGCGAAAAAGCAGATTCTGACTAAGATTTTATCGAAATCGTCAACTATTTGACTCAGAAAGGTTGCCTTACGTCGAAATCTAATAGTTTATTAGGGTTTTCGTTACTAAAATGCCCAAAGACCCGATTTTGACTAGAATTTGAAAGATATTGACATGAATATATAACTGTTTGTATCAAAAAATGATAGTTTAAACTGATATTTGCAGTTTTGATGCGGTTTTAGATACGATATGAATCGAAGAAGCCGATTTTGACTGGAATCTGTTTAAAATGACAAAGAAAAAGCTATTATCAATTCAAGGAAGTGAATTTTTAAGTAGTTATCTGCAGTTTTAATGTAGATTTCAGTTCGATAAGTTATGAAAATGCATGTTTTGGCTATAATCTTCCGTAAATCAAGGGCGAAAACCAATTATTTGTCCCAAAAGAAGGTGTTTTAAGTATATATCTGCATTTCTAACCTAGATTTGGGTACAATAAGAGGCGAAAAAGCAGATTCTGACTAAGATTTTTTCGAAATCGTCAACTATTTGACTCAGAAAGGTTGCCTTACGTCGAAATCTAATAGTTTATTAGGGTTTTCGTTACTTAAATGCTCAAAGACCCGATTTTGACTAGAATTTGAAAGATATTGACATGAATGTATAACTGTTTGTATCAAAAAATGATAGTTTAAACTGATATTTGCAGTTTTGATGCGGTTTTAGATACGATATGAATCGAAGAAGCCGATTTTGACTGGAATCTGTTTAAAATGACAAAGAAAAACCTATTATCAATTCAAGGAAGTGAATTTTTAAGTAGTTATCTGCAGTTTTAATGTAGATTTCAGTTCGCTAAGTTATGAAAATGCATGTTTTGGCTATAATCTTCCGTAAATCAAGGGCGAAAACCAATTATTTGTCCCAAAAGAAGGAGTTTTAAGTATATATCTGCATTTCTAAGGTAGATTTGGGTACAATAAGCGGCGAAAAAGCAGATTCTGACTAAGATTTTATCGAAATCGTCAACTATTTGACTCAGAAAGGTTGCCTTACGTCGAAATCTAATAGTTTATTAGGGTTTTCGTTACTAAAATGCCCAAAGACCCGATTTTGACTAGAATTTGAAAGATATTGACATGAATATATAACTGTTTGTATCAAAAAATGATAGTTTAAACTGATATTTGCAGTTTTGATGCGGTTTTAGATACGATATGAATCGAAGAAGCCGATTTTGACTGGAATCTGTTTAAAATGACAAAGAAAAAGCTATTATCAATTCAAGGAAGTGAATTTTTAAGTAGTTATCTGCAGTTTTAATGTAGATTTCAGTTCGATAAGTTATGAAAATGCATGTTTTGGCTATAATCTTCCGTAAATCAAGGGCGAAAACCAATTATTTGTCCCAAAAGAAGGTGTTTTAAGTATATATCTGCATTTCTAAGGTAGATTTAGGTACAATAAGAGGCGAAAAAGCAGATTCTGACTAAGATTTTATCGAAATCGGCAACTATTTGACTCAGAAAGTTTGCCTTACGTCGAAATCTAATAGTTTATTAAGGTTTTCGTTACTAAAATGCCCAAAGACGCCGATTTTGACTAGAATTTGAAAGATATTGACATGAATATATAACTGTTTGTATCAAAAAATGATAGATTTGCAGTTTTGATGCGGTTTTAGATACGATATGAATCGAAGAAGCCGATTTTGACTGGAATCTGTTTAAAATGACAAAGAAAAACCTATTATCAATTCAAGGAAGTGAATTTTTAAGTAGTTATCTGCAGTTTTAATGTAGATTTCAGTTCGCTAAGTTATGAAAATGCATGTTTTGGCTATAATCTTCCGTAAATCAAGGGCGAAAACCAATTATTTGTCCCAAAAGAAGGTGTTTTAAGTATATATCTGCATTTCTAAGGTATATTTGGGTACAATAAGAGGCGAAAAAGCAGATTCTGACTAAGATTTTATCGAAATCGGCAACTATTTGACTCAGAAAGGTTGCCTTACGTCGAAATCTAATAGTTTATTAAGGTTTTCGTTACTAAAATGCCCAAAGACGCCGATTTTGACTAGAATTTGAAAGATATTGACATGAATATATAACTGTTTGTATCAAAAAATGATAGTTTAAACTGATATTTGCAGTTTATTAAGGTTTTCGTTACTAAAATGCCCAAAGACGCCGATTTTGACTAGAATTTGAAAGATATTGGCATGAATGTATATCTGTTTGTATCAAAAAATGATAGTTTAGACTGATATTTGCAGTTTTGATGCGGTTTTAGATACGATATGAGTCGAAGAAGCCGATTTTGACTGGAATCTGTTTAAAATGACAAAGAAAAACCTATTATCAATTCAAGGAAGTAAATTTTTAAGTAGTTATCTGCAGTTTTAATGTAGATTTCAGTTCGCTAAGTTATGAAAATGCATGTTTTGGCTATAATCTTCCGTAAATCAATGGCGAAAACCAATTATTTGTCCCAAAAGAAGGTGTTTTAAGAATATATCTGCATTTCTAAGGTAGATTTGGGTACAATAAGAGGCGAAAAAGCAGATTCTGACTAAGATTTTATCGAAATCGGCAACTATTTGACTCAGAAAGGTTGCCTTACGTCGAAATCTAATAGTTTATTAGGGTTTTCGTTACTAAAATGCCCAAAGACCCGATTTTGACTAGAATTTGAAAGATATTGACATGAATATATAACTGTTTGTATCAAAAAATGATAGTTTAAACTGATATTTGCAGTTTTGATGCGGTTTTAGATACGATATGAATCGAAGAAGCCGATTTGGACTGGAATCTGTTTAAAATGACAAAGAAAAACCTATTATCAATTCAAGGAAGTGAATTTTTAAGTAGTTATCTGCAGTTTTAATGTAGATTTCAGTTCGCCAAGTTAAGAAAATGCATGTTTTGGCTATAATCTTCCGTAAATCAAGGGCGAAAACCAATTATTTGTCCCAAAAGAAGGTGTTTTAAGTATATATCTGCATTTCTAAGGTAGATTTGGGTACAATAAGAGGCGAAAAAGCAGATTCTGACTAAGATTTTATCGAAATCGGCAACTATTTGACTCAGAAAGGTTGCCTTACGTCGAAATCTAATAGTTTATTAAGGTTTTCGTTACTAAAATGCCCAAAGACGCCGATTTTGACTAGAATTTTAAAGATATTGACATGAATATATAACTGTTTGTATCAAAAAATGATAGTTTAAACTGATATTTGCAGTTTTGATGCGGTTTTAGATACGATATGAATCGAAGAAGCCGATTTTGACTGGAATATGTTTAAAATGACAAAGAAAAACCTATTATCAATTCAAGGAAGTGAATTTTTAAGTAGTTATCTACAGTTTTAATGTAAATTTCAGTTCGCTAAGTTATGAAAATGCATGTTTTGGCTATAATCTTCCGTAAATCAAGGGTGAAAACCAATTATTTGTCCCAAAAGAAGGTGTTTTAAGTATATATCTGCATTTCTAAGGTAGATTTGGGTACAATAAGCGGCGAAAAAGCAGATTCTGACTAAGATTTTATCGAAATCGTCAACTATTTGACTCAGAAAGGTTGCCTTACGTCGAAATCTAATAGTTTATTAGGGTTTTCGTTACTAAAATGCCCAAAGACCAGATTTTGACTAGAATTTGAAAGATATTGACATGAATATATAACTGTTTGTATCAAAAAATGATAGTTTAAACTGATATTTGCAGTTTTGATGCGGTTTTAGATACGATATGAATCGAAGAAGCCGATTTTGACTGGAATCTGTTTAAAATGACAAAGAAAAACCTATTATCAATTCAAGGAAGTGAATTTTTAAGTAGTTATCTGCAGTTTTAATGTAGATTTCAGTTCGCTAAGTTATGAAAATGCATGTTTTGGCTATAATCTTCCGTAAATCAAGGGCGAAAACCAATTATTTGTCCCAAAAGAAGGTGTTTTAAGTATATATCTGCATTTCTAAGGTAGATTTGGGTACAATAAGCGGCGAAAAAGCAGATTCTGACTAAGATTTTATCGAAATCGTCAACTATTTGACTCAGAAAGGTTGCCTTACGTCGAAATCTAATAGTTTATTAGGGTTTTCGTTACTAAAATGCCCAAAGACCAGATTTTGACTAGAATTTGAAAGATATTGACATGAATATATAACTGTTTGTATCAAAAAATGATAGTTTAAACTGATATTTGCAGTTTTGATGCGGTTTTAGATACGATATGAATCGAAGAAGCCGATTTTGACTGGAATCTGTTTAAAATGACAAAGAAAAAGCTATTATCAATTCAAGGAAGTGAATTTTTAAGTAGTTATCTGCAGTTTTAATGTAGATTTCAGTTCGATAAGTTATGAAAATGCATGTTTTGGCTATAATCTTCCGTAAATCAAGGGCGAAAACCAATTATTTGTCCCAAAAGAAGGTGTTTTAAGTATATATCTGCATTTCTAAGGTAGATTTGGGTACAATAAGAGGCGAAAAAGCAGATTCTGACATAAGATTTTATCGAAATCGGCAACTATTTGACTCAGAAAGGTTGCCTTACGTCGAAATCTAATAGTTTAATAAGGTTTTCGTTACTAAAATGCCCAAAGACGCCGATTTTGACTAGAATTTGAAAGATATTGGCATGAATGTATATCTGTTTGTATCAAAAAATGATAGTTTAGACTGATATTTGCAGTTTTGATGCGGTTTTAGATACGATATGAGTCGAAGAAGCCGATTTTGACTGGAATCTGTTTAAAATGACAAAGAAAAACCTATTATCAATTCAAGGAAGTAAATTTTTAAGTAGTTATCTGCAGTTTTAATGTAGATTTCAGTTCGCTAAGTTATGAAAATGCATGTTTTGGCTGTAATCTTCCGTAAATCAATGGCGAAAACCAATTATTTGTCCCAAAAGAAGGTGTTTTAAGAATATATCTGCATTTCTAAGGTAGATTTGGGTACAATAAGAGGCGAAAAAGCAGATTCTGACTAAGATTTTATCGAAATCGGCAACTATTTGACTCAGAAAGGTTGCCTTACGTCGAAATCTAATAGTTTATTAGGGTTTTCGTTACTAAAATGCCCAAAGACCCGATTTTGACTAGAATTTGAAAGATATTGACATGAATATATAACTGTTTGTATCAAAAAATGAAAGTTTAAACTGATATTTGCAGTTTTGATGCGGTTTTAGATACGATATGAATCGAAGAAGCCGATTTGGACTGGAATCTGTTTAAAATGACAAAGAAAAACCTATTATCAATTCAAGGAAGTGAATTTTTAAGTAGTTATCTGCAGTTTTAATGTAGATTTCAGTTCGCCAAGTTAAGAAAATGCATGTTTTGGCTATAATCTTCCGTAAATCAAGGGCGAAAACCAATTATTTGTCCCAAAAGAAGGTGTTTTAAGTATATATCTGCATTTCTAAGGTAGATTTGGGTACAATAAGAGGCGAAAAAGCAGATTCTGACTAAGATTTTATCGAAATCGGCAACTATTTGACTCAGAAAGGTTGCCTTACGTCGAAATCTAATAGTTTATTAAGGTTTTCGTTACTAAAATGCCCAAAGACGCCGATTTTGACTAGAATTTTAAAGATATTGACATGAATATATAACTGTTTGTATCAAAAAATGATAGTTTAAACTGATATTTGCAGTTTTGATGCGGTTTTAGATACGATATGAATCGAAGAAGCCGATTTTGACTGGAATATGTTTAAAATGACAAAGAAAAACCTATTATCAATTCAAGGAAGTGAATTTTTAAGTAGTTATCTACAGTTTTAATGTAAATTTCAGTTCGCTAAGTTATGAAAATGCATGTTTTGGCTATAATCTTCCGTAAATCAAGGGTGAAAACCAATTATTTGTCCCAAAAGAAGGTGTTTTAAGTATATATCTGCATTTCTAAGGTAGATTTGGGTACAATAAGCGGCGAAAAAGCAGATTCTGACTAAGATTTTATCGAAATCGTCAACTATTTGACTCAGAAAGGTTGCCTTACGTCGAAATCTAATAGTTTATTAGGGTTTTCGTTACTAAAATGCCCAAAGACCCGATTTTGACTAGAATTTGAAAGATATTGACATGAATATATAACTGTTTGTATCAAAAAATGATAGTTTAAACTGATATTTGCAGTTTTGATGCGGTTTTAGATACGATATGAATCGAAGAAGCCGATTTTGACTGGAATCTGTTTAAAATGACAAAGAAAAAGCTATTATCAATTCAAGGAAGTGAATTTTTAAGTAGTTATCTGCAGTTTTAATGTAGATTTCAGTTCGATAAGTTATGAAAATGCATGTTTTGGCTATAATCTTCCGTAAATCAAGGGCGAAAACCAATTATTTGTCCCAAAAGAAGGTGTTTTAAGTATATATCTGCATTTCTAAGGTAGATTTGGGTACAATAAGAGGCGAAAAAGCAGATTCTGACTAAGATTTTTTCGAAATCGTCAACTATTTGACTCAGAAAGGTTGCCTTACGTCGAAATCTAATAGTTTATTAGGGTTTTCGTTACTAAAATGCCCAAAGACCCGATTTTGACTAGAATTTGAAAGATATTGACATGAATATATAACTGTTTGTATCAAAAAATGATAGTTTAAACTGATATTTGCAGTTTTGATGCGGTTTTAGATACGATATGAATCGAAGAAGCCGATTTTGACTGGAATCTGTTTAAAATGACAAAGAAAAACCTATTATCAATTCAAGGAAGTGAATTTTTAAGTAGTTATCTGCAGTTTTAATGTAGATTTCAGTTCGCTAAGTTATGAAAATGCATGTTTTGGCTATAATCTTCCGTAAATCAAGGGCGAAAACCAATTATTTGTCCCAAAAGAAGGTGTTTTAAGTATATATCTGCATTTCTAAGGTAGATTTGGGTACAATAAGCGGCGAAAAAGCAGATTCTGACTAAGATTTTATCGAAATCGTCAACTATTTGACTCAGAAAGGTTGCCTTACGTCGAAATCTAATAGTTTATTAGGGTTTTCGTTACTAAAATGCCCAAAGACCCGATTTTGACTAGAATTTGAAAGATATTGACATGAATATATAACTGTTTGTATCAAAAAATGATAGTTTAAACTGATATTTGCAGTTTTGATGCGGTTTTAGATACGATATGAATCGAAGAAGCCGATTTTGACTGGAATCTGTTTAAAATGACAAAGAAAAAGCTATTATCAATTCAAGGAAGTGAATTTTTAAGTAGTTATCTGCAGTTTTAATGTAGATTTCAGTTCGATAAGTTATGAAAATGCATGTTTTGGCTATAATCTTCCGTAAATCAAGGGCGAAAACCAATTATTTGTCCCAAAAGAAGGTGTTTTAAGTATATATCTGCATTTCTAAGGTAGATTTGGGTACAATAAGAGGCGAAAAAGCAGATTCTGACATAAGATTTTATCGAAATCGGCAACTATTTGACTCAGAAAGGTTGCCTTACGTCGAAATCTAATAGTTTAATAAGGTTTTCGTTACTAAAATGCCCAAAGACGCCGATTTTGACTAGAATTTGAAAGATATTGGCATGAATGTATATCTGTTTGTATCAAAAAATGATAGTTTAGACTGATATTTGCAGTTTTGATGCGGTTTTAGATACGATATGAGTCGAAGAAGCCGATTTTGACTGGAATCTGTTTAAAATGACAAAGAAAAACCTATTATCAATTCAAGGAAGTAAATTTTTAAGTAGTTATCTGCAGTTTTAATGTAGATTTCAGTTCGCTAAGTTATGAAAATGCATGTTTTGGCTGTAATCTTCCGTAAATCAATGGCGAAAACCAATTATTTGTCCCAAAAGAAGGTGTTTTAAGAATATATCTGCATTTCTAAGGTAGATTTGGGTACAATAAGAGGCGAAAAAGCAGATTCTGACTAAGATTTTATCGAAATCGGCAACTATTTGACTCAGAAAGGTTGCCTTACGTCGAAATCTAATAGTTTATTAGGGTTTTCGTTACTAAAATGCCCAAAGACCCGATTTTGACTAGAATTTGAAAGATATTGACATGAATATATAACTGTTTGTATCAAAAAATGAAAGTTTAAACTGATATTTGCAGTTTTGATGCGGTTTTAGATACGATATGAATCGAAGAAGCCGATTTGGACTGGAATCTGTTTAAAATGACAAAGAAAAACCTATTATCAATTCAAGGAAGTGAATTTTTAAGTAGTTATCTGCAGTTTTAATGTAGATTTCAGTTCGCCAAGTTAAGAAAATGCATGTTTTGGCTATAATCTTCCGTAAATCAAGGGCGAAAACCAATTATTTGTCCCAAAAGAAGGTGTTTTAAGTATATATCTGCATTTCTAAGGTAGATTTGGGTACAATAAGAGGCGAAAAAGCAGATTCTGACTAAGATTTTATCGAAATCGGCAACTATTTGACTCAGAAAGGTTGCCTTACGTCGAAATCTAATAGTTTATTAAGGTTTTCGTTACTAAAATGCCCAAAGACGCCGATTTTGACTAGAATTTTAAAGATATTGACATGAATATATAACTGTTTGTATCAAAAAATGATAGTTTAAACTGATATTTGCAGTTTTGATGCGGTTTTAGATACGATATGAATCGAAGAAGCCGATTTTGACTGGAATATGTTTAAAATGACAAAGAAAAACCTATTATCAATTCAAGGAAGTGAATTTTTAAGTAGTTATCTACAGTTTTAATGTAAATTTCAGTTCGCTAAGTTATGAAAATGCATGTTTTGGCTATAATCTTCCGTAAATCAAGGGTGAAAACCAATTATTTGTCCCAAAAGAAGGTGTTTTAAGTATATATCTGCATTTCTAAGGTAGATTTGGGTACAATAAGCGGCGAAAAAGCAGATTCTGACTAAGATTTTATCGAAATCGTCAACTATTTGACTCAGAAAGGTTGCCTTACGTCGAAATCTAATAGTTTATTAGGGTTTTCGTTACTAAAATGCCCAAAGACCCGATTTTGACTAGAATTTGAAAGATATTGACATGAATATATAACTGTTTGTATCAAAAAATGATAGTTTAAACTGATATTTGCAGTTTTGATGCGGTTTTAGATACGATATGAATCGAAGAAGCCGATTTTGACTGGAATCTGTTTAAAATGACAAAGAAAAAGCTATTATCAATTCAAGGAAGTGAATTTTTAAGTAGTTATCTGCAGTTTTAATGTAGATTTCAGTTCGATAAGTTATGAAAATGCATGTTTTGGCTATAATCTTCCGTAAATCAAGGGCGAAAACCAATTATTTGTCCCAAAAGAAGGTGTTTTAAGTATATATCTGCATTTCTAAGGTAGATTTGGGTACAATAAGAGGCGAAAAAGCAGATTCTGACTAAGATTTTTTCGAAATCGTCAACTATTTGACTCAGAAAGGTTGCCTTACGTCGAAATCTAATAGTTTATTAGGGTTTTCGTTACTAAAATGCCCAAAGACCCGATTTTGACTAGAATTTGAAAGATATTGACATGAATATATAACTGTTTGTATCAAAAAATGATAGTTTAAACTGATATTTGCAGTTTTGATGCGGTTTTAGATACGATATGAATCGAAGAAGCCGATTTTGACTGGAATCTGTTTAAAATGACAAAGAAAAACCTATTATCAATTCAAGGAAGTGAATTTTTAAGTAGTTATCTGCAGTTTTAATGTAGATTTCAGTTCGCTAAGTTATGAAAATGCATGTTTTGGCTATAATCTTCCGTAAATCAAGGGCGAAAACCAATTATTTGTCCCAAAAGAAGGTGTTTTAAGTATATATCTGCATTTCTAAGGTAGATTTGGGTACAATAAGCGGCGAAAAAGCAGATTCTGACTAAGATTTTATCGAAATCGTCAACTATTTGACTCAGAAAGGTTGCCTTACGTCGAAATCTAATAGTTTATTAGGGTTTTCGTTACTAAAATGCCCAAAGACCCGATTTTGACTAGAATTTGAAAGATATTGACATGAATATATAACTGTTTGTATCAAAAAATGATAGTTTAAACTGATATTTGCAGTTTTGATGCGGTTTTAGATACGATATGAATCGAAGAAGCCGATTTTGACTGGAATCTGTTTAAAATGACAAAGAAAAAGCTATTATCAATTCAAGGAAGTGAATTTTTAAGTAGTTATCTGCAGTTTTAATGTAGATTTCAGTTCGATAAGTTATGAAAATGCATGTTTTGGCTATAATCTTCCGTAAATCAAGGGCGAAAAACAATTATTTGTCCCAAAAGAAGGTGTTTTAAGTATATATCTGCATTTCTAAGGTAGATTTGGGTACAATAAGAGGCGAAAAAGCAGATTCTGACATAAGATTTTATCGAAATCGGCAACTATTTGACTCAGAAAGGTTGCCTTACGTCGAAATCTAATAGTTTAATAAGGTTTTCTTACTAAAATGCCCAAAGACGCCGATTTTGACTAGAATTTGAAAGATATTGACATGAATATATAACTGTTTGTATCAAAAAATGATAGTTTAAACTGATATTTGCAGTTTTCATGCGGTTTTAGATACGATATGAATCGAAGAAGCCGATTTTGACTGGAATCTGTTTAAAATGACAAAGAAAAACCTATTATCAGTTCAAGGAAGTGCATTTTTAAGTAGTTATCTGCAGTTTTAATGTAGATTTCAGTTCGCTAAGTTATCAAAATGCATGTTTTGGCTATAATCTTCCGTAAATCAAGGGCGAAAACCATTTATTTGTCCCAAAAGAAGGTGTTTTAAGTATATATCTGCATTTCTAAGGTAGATTTGGGTACAATAAGAGGCGAAAAAGCAGATTCTGACTAAGATTTTATCGAAATCGGCAACTATTTGACTCAGAAAGGTTGCCTTACGTCGAAATCTAATAGTTTATTAAGGTTTTCGTTACTAAAATGCCCAAAGACGCCGATTTTGACTAGAATTTGAAAGATATTGACATGAATATATAACTGTTTGTATCAAAAAATGATAGATTTGCAGTTTTGATGCGGTTTTAGATACGATATGAATCGAAGAAGCCGATTTTGACTGGAATCTGTTTAAAATGACAAAGAAAAACCTATTATCAATTCAAGGAAGTGAATTTTTAAGTAGTTATCTGCAGTTTTAATGTAGATTTCAGTTCGCTAAGTTATGAAAATGCATGTTTTGGCTATAATCTTCCGTAAATCAAGGGCGAAAACCAATTATTTGTCCCAAAAGAAGGTGTTTTAAGTATATATCTGCATTTCTAAGGTATATTTGGGTACAATAAGAGGCGAAAAAGCAGATTCTGACTAAGATTTTATCGAAATCGGCAACTATTTGACTTAGAAAGGTTGCCTTACGTCGAAATCTAATAGTTTATTAAGGTTTTCGTTACTAAAATGCCCAAAGACGCCGATTTTGACTAGAATTTGAAAGATATTGACATGAATATATAACTGTTTGTATCAAAAAATGATAGTTTAAACTGATATTTGCAGTTTATTAAGGTTTTCGTTACTAAAATGCCCAAAGACGCCGATTTTGACTAGAATTTGAAAGATATTGGCATGAATGTATATCTGTTTGTATCAAAAAATGATAGTTTAGACTGATATTTGCAGTTTTGATGCGGTTTTAGATACGATATGAATCGAAGAAGCCGATTTTGACTGGAATCTGTTTAAAATGACAAAGAAAAACCTATTATCAATTCAAGGAAGTAAATTTTTAAGTAGTTATCTGCAGTTTTAATGTAGATTTCAGTTCGCTAAGTTATGAAAATGCATGTTTTGGCTATAATCTTCCGTAAATCAATGGCGAAAACCAATTATTTGTCCCAAAAGAAGGTGTTTTAAGAATATATCTGCATTTCTAAGGTAGATTTGGGTACAATAAGAGGCGAAAAAGCAGATTCTGACTAAGATTTTATCGAAATCGGCAACTATTTGACTCAGAAAGGTTGCCTTACGTCGAAATCTAATAGTTTATTAAGGTTTTCGATACTAAAATGCCCAAAGACGCCGATTTTGACTAGAATTTGAAAGATATTGACATGAATATATAACTGTTTGTATCAAAAAATGATAGTTTAAACTGATATTTGCAGTTTTGATGCGGTTTTAGATACGATATGAATCGAAGAAGCCGATTTTGACTGGAATCTGTTTAAAATGACAAAGAAAAACCTATTATCAATTCAAGGAAGTGAATTTTTAAGTAGTTATCTGCAGTTTTAATGTAGATTTCAGTTCGCTCAGTTATGAAAATGCATGTTTTGGCTATAATCTTCCGTAAATCAAGGGCGAAAACCAATTATTTGTCCCAAAAGAAGGTGTTTTAAGTATATATCTGCATTTCTAAGGTAGATTTGGGTACAATAAGAGGCGAAAAAGCAGATTCTGACTAAGATTTTATCGAAATCGGCAACTATTTGACTCAGCAAGGTTGCCTTACGTCGAAATCTAATAGTTTATTAAGGTTTTCGTTACTAAAATGCCCAAAGACGCCGATTTTGACTAGAATTTGAAAGATATTGACATGAATATATAACTGTTTGTATCAAAAAATGATAGTTTAAACTGATATTTGCAGTTTTGATGCGGTTTTAGATACGATATGAATCGAAGAAGCCGATTTTGACTGGAATCTGTTTAAAATGACAAAGAAAAACCTATTATCAATTCAAGGAAGTGAATTTTTAAGTAGTTATCTGCAGTTTTAATGTAGATTTCAGTTCCCTTAGTTATGAAAATGCATGTTTTGGCTATAATCTTCCGTAAATCAAGGGCGAAAACCAATTATTTGTCCCAAAAGAAGGTGTTTTAAGTATATATCTGCATTTCTAAGGTATATTTGGGTACAATAAGAGGCGAAAAAGCAGATTCTGACTAAGATTTTATCGAAATCGGCAACAATTTGACTCAGAAAGGTTGCCTTACGTCGAAATCTAATAGTTTATTAAGGTTTTCGTTACTAGAATGCCCAAAGACGCCGATTTTGACTAGAATTTGAAAGATATTGACATGAATATGTAACTGTTTGTATCAAAAAATGATAGTTTATACTGATATTTGCAGTTTTGATGCGGTTTTAGATACGATATGAATCGAAGAAGCCGATTTTGACTGGAATCTGTTTAAAATGACAAAGAAAAACCTATTATCAATTCAAGGAAGTGAATTTTTAAGTAACCAAAACTAACCAATTATTTGTCCCAAAAGAAGCTGTTTTAAGTATATATCTGCATTTCTAAGGTAGATTTGGGTACAATAAGAGGCGAAAAAGCAGATTCTGACTAAGATTTTATCGAAATCGGCAACTATTTGACTCAGAAAGGTTGCCCTACGTCGAAATCTAATAGTTTATTAAGGTTTTCGTTACTAAAATGCCCAAAGACGCCGATTTTGACTAGAATTTGAAAGATATTGACATGAATATATAACTGTTTGTATCAAAAAATGATAGTTTAAACTGATATTTGCAGTTTTGATGCGGTTTTAGATACGATATGAATCGAAGAAGCCGATTTTGACTGGAATCTGTTTAAAATGACAAAGAAAAACCTATTATCAATTCAAGGAAGTGAATTTTTAAGTAGTTATCTGCAGTTTTAATGTAGATTTCAGTTCGCTAAGCTATGAAAATGCATGTTTTGGCTATAATCTGCGGTAAATCAAGGGCGAAAACCAATTATTTGTCCCAAAGAAGGTGTTTTAAGTATATATCTGCATTTCTAAGGTAGATTTGGGTACAATAAGAGGCGAAAAAGCAGATTCTGACTAAGATTTTATCGAAATCGGCAACTATTTGACTCAGAAAGGTTGCCTTACATCGAAATCTAATAGTTTATTAAGGTTTTCGTTACTAAAATGCCCAAAGACCCCGATTTTGACTGGAATTTGAAAGATATTGACATGAATATATAGCTGTTTGTATCAAAAAATGATAGTTTAAACTGACATTTGCAGTTTTGATGCGGTTTTAGGTACGATATGAGTCGAAGAAGCCGCTTGTGACTGGAATCTGTTTAAAATGACAAAGAAAAACTTATTATCTATTCAAGGAAGTGAATTTTTAAGTAGTTATCTGCAGTTTTAATGTAGATTTCAGTTCGCTAAGTTATGAAAATGCATGTTTTGGCTATAATCTTCCGTAAATCAAGGGCGAAAACCAATTATTTGTCCCAAAAGAAGGTGTTTTAAGTATATATCTGCACTTCTAAGGTAGATTTGGGTACAATAAGAGGCGAAAAAGCAGATTCTGACTAAGATTTTATCGAAATCGGCAACTATTTGACTCAGAAAGGTTGCCTTACGTCGAAATCTAATAGTTTATTAAGGTTTTCGTTACTAAAATGCCCAAAGACGCCGATTTTGACTAGAATTTGAAAGATATTGACATGGATATATAACTGTTTGTATCAAAAAATGATAGTTTAAACTAATATTTGCAGTTTTGATGCGGTTTTAGATACGATATGAATCGAAGAAGCCGATTTTGACTGGAATCTGTTTAAAATGACAAAGAAAAACCTATTATCAATTCAAGGAAGTGAATTTTTAAGTAGTTATCTGCAGTTTTAATGTAGATTTCAGTTCGCTAAGTTATGAAAATGCATGTTTTGGTAATAATCTTCCGTAAATCAAGGGCGAAAACCAATTATTTGTCCCAAAAGAAGCTGTTTTAAGTATATATCTGCATTTCTAAGGTAGATTTGGGTACAATAAGAGGCGAAAAAGCAGATTCTGACTAAGATTTTATCGAAATCGGCAACTATTTGACTCAGAAAGGTTGCCTTACGTCGAAATCTAATAGTTTATTAAGGTTTTCGTTACTAAAATGCCCAAAGACGCCGATTTTGACTAGAATTTGAAAGATATTGACACGAATATATAACTGTTTGTATCAAAAAATGATAGTTTAAACTGATATTTGCAGTTTTGATGCGGTTTTAGATACGATATGAATCGAAGAAGCCGATTTTGACTGGAATCTGTTTAAAATGACAAAGAAAAACCTATTATCAATTCAAGGAAGTGAATTTTTAAGTAGTTATCTGCAGTTTTAATGTAGATTTCAGTTCGCTAAGTTATGAAAATGCATGTTTTGGCTATAATCTTCCGTAAATCAAGGGCGAAAACCAATTATTTGTCCCAAAAGAAGGTGTTTTAAGTATATATCTGCATTTCTAAGGTAGATTTGGGTACAATAAGAGGCGAAAAAGCAGATTCTGACTAAGATTTTATCGAAATCGGCAACTATTTGACTCAGAAAGGTTGCCTTACGTCGAAATCTAATAGTTTATTAAGGTTTTCGTTACTAAAATGCCCAAAGACGCCGATTTTGACTAGAATTTGAAAGATATTGACATGAATATATAACTGTTTGTATCAAAAAATGATAGTTTAAACTGATATTTGCAGTTTTGATGCGGTTTTAGATACGATATGAATCGAAGAAGCCGATTTTCACTGAAATCTGTTTAAAATAACAAAGAAAAACCTATTATCAATTCAAGGAAGTGAATTTTTAAGTAGTTATCTGCAGTTTTAATGTAGATTTCAGTTTGCTAAGTTATGAAAATGCAAGTTTTGGCTATAATCTTCCGTAAATCAAGCGCGAAAACCAATTATTTGTCCCAAAAGAAGGTGTTTTAAGTATATATCTGCATTTCTAAGGTAGATTTGGGTACAATAAGAGGCGAAAAAGCAGATTCTGACTAAGATTTTATCGAAATCGGCAACTATTTGACTCAGAAAGGTTGCCTTTTCGTTACTAAAATGCCCAAAGACGCCGATTTTGACTAGAATTTGAAAGATATTGACATGAATATATAACTGTTTGTATCAAAAAATGATAGTTTAAACTGATATTTGCAGTTTTGATGCGGTTTTAGATACGATATGAATCGAAGAAGCCGATTTTGACTGGAATCTGTTTAAAATGACAAAGAAAAACCTATTATCAATTCAAGGAAGTGAATTTTGAAGTAGTTATCTGCAGTTTTAATGTAGATTTCAGTTCGCTAAGTTATGAAAATGCATGTTTTGGCTATAATCTTCCGTAAATCAAGGGCGAAAACCAATTATTTGTCCCAAAAGAAGGTGTTTTAAGTATATATCTGCATTTCTAAGGTAGATTTGGGTACAATAAGAGGCGAAAAAGCAGATTCTGACAAAGATTTTATCGAAATCGGCAACTATTTGACTCAGAAAGTTTGCCTTACGTCGAAATCTAATAGTTTATTAAGGTTTTCGTTACTAAAATGCCCAAAGACGCCGATTTTGACTAGAATTTGAAAGATATTGACATGAATATATAACTGTTTGTATCAAAAAATGATAGTTTAAACTGATATTTGCAGTTTTGATGCGGTTTTAGATACGATATGAATCGAAGAAGCCGATTTTGACTGGAATCTGTTTAAAATGACAAAGAAAAACCTATTATCAATTCAAGGAAGTGAATTTTTAAGTAGTTATCTGCAGTTTTAATGTAGATTTCAGTTCGCTAAGTTATGAAAATGCATGTTTTGGCTATAATCTTCCGTAAATCAAGGGCGAAAACCAATTATTTGTCCCAAAAGAAGGTGTTTTAAGTATATATCTGCATTTCTAAGGTAGATTTGGGTATTTTGGCTATAATCTTCCGTAAATCAAGGGCAAAAACCAATTATTTGTCCCAAAAGAAGGTGTTTTAAGTATATTTCTGCATTTCTAAGGTAGATTTGGGTACAATAAGAGGCGAAAAAGCAGATTCTGACTAAGATTTTATCGAAATCGGCAACTATTTGACTCAGAAAGGTTGCCTTACGTCGAAATCTAATAGTTTATTAAGGTTTTCTTTACGAAAATGCCCAAGGACGCCGATTTTGACTAGAATTTGAAAGATATTGACATGAATATATAACTGTTTGTATCAAAAAATGATAGTTTAAACTGATATTTGCAGTTTTGATGCGGTTTTAGATACGATATGAATCGAAGAAGCCGATTTTGACTGGAATCTGTTTAAAATGACAAAGAAAAACCTATTATCAATTCAAGGAAGTGAATTTTTAAGTAGTTATCTGCAGTTTTAATGTAGATTTCAGTTCGCTAAGTTATGAAAATGCATGTTTTGGCTATAATCTTCCGTAAATCAAGGGCGAAAACCAATTATTTGTCCCAAAAGAAGGTGTTTTAAGTATATATCTGCATTTTTAAGGTAGATTTGGGTACAATAAGAGGCGAAAAAGCAGATTCTGACTAGGATTTTATCGAAATCGGCAACTATTTGACTCAGAAAGGTTGCCTTACGTCGAAATCTAATAGTTTATTAAGGTTTTCGTTACTAAAATGCCCAAAGACCCCGATTTTGACTAGAATTTGAAAGATATTGACATGAATATATAACTGTTTGTATCAAAAAATGATAGTTTAAACTGATATTTGCAGTTTTGATGCGGTTTTAGGTACGATATGAGTCGAAGAAGCCGATTTTGACTGGAATCTATTTAAAATGACAAAGAAAAACTTATTATCAATTCAAGGAAGTGAATTTTTAAGTAGTTATCTGCAGTTTTAATGTAGATTTCAGTTCGCTAAGTTATGAAAATGCATGTTTTGGCTATAATCTTCCGTAAATCAAGGGCGAAAACCAATTATTTGTTCCAAAAGAAGGTGTTTTAAGTATATATCTGCATTTCTAAGGTAGATTTGGGTACAATAAGAGGCGAAAAAGCAGATTCTGACTAAGATTTTATCGAAATCGGCAACTATTTGACTCAGAAAGGTTGCCTTTTCGTTACTAAAATGCCCAAAGACGCCGATTTTGACTAGAATTTGAAAGATATTGACATGAATATATAACTGTTTGTATCAAAAAATGATAGTTTAAACTGATATTTGCAGTTTTGATGCGGTTTTAGATACGATATGAATCGAAGAAGCCGATTTTGACTGGAATCTGTTTAAAATGACAAAGAAAAACCTATTATCAATTCAAGGAAGTGAATTTTGAAGTAGTTATCTGCAGTTTTAATGTAGATTTCAGTTCGCTAAGTTATGAAAATGCATGTTTTGGCTATAATCTTCCGTAAATCAAGGGCGAAAACCAATTATTTGTCCCAAAAGAAGGTGTTTTAAGTATATTTCTGCATTTCTAAGGTAGATTTGGGTACAATAAGAGGCGAAAAAGCAGATTCTGACTAAGATTTTATCGAAATCGGCAACTATTTGACTCAGAAAGGTTGCCTTACGTCGAAATCTAATAGTTTATTAAGGTTTTCGTTACGAAAATGCCCAAGGACGCCGATTTTGACTAGAATTTGAAAGATATTGACATGAATATATAACTGTTTGTATCAAAGAATGATAGTTTAAACTGACATTTGCAGTTTTGATGCGGTTTTAGATACGATATGAATCGAAGAAGCCGATTTTGACTGGAATCTGTTTAAAATGACAAAGAAAAACCTGTTATCAATTCAAGGAAGTGAATTTTTAAGTAGTTATCTGCAGTTTTAATGTAGATTTCAGTTCGCTAAGTTATGAAAATGCATGTTTTGGCAATAATCTTAGGTAAATCAAGGGCGAAAACCAATTATTTGTCCCAAAAGAAGGTGTTTTAAGTATATATCTGCATTTCTAAGGTAGATTTGGGTATTTTGGCCATAATCTTCCGTAAATCACGGGCGAAAACCAATTATTTGTCCCAAAAGAAGGTGTTTTAAGTATATTTCTGCATTTCTAAGGTAGATTTGGGTACAATAAGAGGCGAAAAAGCAGATTCTGACTAAGATTTTATCGAAATCGGCAACTATTTGACTCAGAAAGGTTGCCTTACGTCGAAATCTAATAGTTTATTAAGGTTTTCGTTACGAAAATGCCCAAGGACGCCGATTTTGACTAGAATTTGAAAGATATTGACATGAATATATAACTGTTTGTATCAAAAAATGATAGTTTAAACTGATATTTGCAGTTTTGATGCGGTTTTAGATACGATATGAATCGAAGAAGCCGATTTTGACTGGAATCTGTTTAAAATGACAAAGAAAAACCTATTATCAATTCAAGGAAGTGAATTTTTAAGTAGTTATCTGCAGTTTTAATGTAGATTTCAGTTCGCTAAGTTATGAAAATGCATGTTTTGGCTATAATCTTCCTTAAATCAAGGGCGAAAACCAATTATTTGTCCCAAAAGAAGGTGTTTTAAGTATATATCTGCATTTCTAAGGTAGATTTGGGTACAATAAGAGGCGAAAAAGCAGATTCTGACTAAGATTTTATCGAAATCGGCAACTATTTGACTCAGAAAGGTTGCCTTACGTCGAAATCTAATAGTTTATTAAGGTTTTCGTTACTAAAATGCCCAAAGACGCCGATTTTGACTAGAATTTGAAAGATATTGACATGAATATATAACTGTTTGTATCAAAAAATGATAGTTTAAACTGATATTTGCAGTTTTGATGCGGTTTTAGATACGATATGAATCGAAGAAGCCGATTTTGACTGGAATCTGTTTAAAATGACAAAGAAAAACCTATTATCAATTCAAGGAAGTGAATTTTTAAGTAGTTATCTGCAGTTTTAATGTAGATTTCAGTTCGCTAAGTTATGAAAATGCATGTTTTGGCTATAATCTTCCGTAAATCAAGGGCGAAAACCAATTATTTGTCCCAAAAGAAGGCGTTTTAAGTATATATCTGCATTTCTAAGGTAGATTTGGGTACAATAAGAGGCGAAAAAGCAGATTCTGACTAAGATTTTATCGAAATCGGCAACTATTTGACTCAGAAAGGTTGCCTTACGTCGAAATCTAATAGTTTATTAAGGTTTTCGTTACTAAAATGCCCAAAGACGCCGATTTTGACTAGAATTTGAAAGATATTGACATGAATATATAACTGTTTGTATCAAAGAATGATAGTTTAAACTGATATTTGCAGTTTTGATGCGGTTTTAGATACGATATGAATCGAAGAAGCCGATTTTGACTGGAATCTGTTTAAAATGACAAAGAAAAACCTGTTATCAATTCAAGGAAGTGAATTTTTAAGTAGTTATCTGCAGTTTTAATGTAGATTTCAGTTCGCTAAGTTATGAAAATGCATGTTTTGGCAATAATCTTCCGTAAATCAAGGGCGAAAACCAATTATTTGTCCCAAAAGAAGGTGTTTTAAGTATATATCTGCATTTCTAAGGTAGATTTGGGTATTTTGGCTATAATCTTCCGTAAATCAAGGGCGAAAACCAATTATTTGTCCCAAAAGAAGGTGTTTTAAGTATATATCTGCATTTCTAAGGTAGATTTGGGTACAATAAGAGGCGAAAAAGCAGATTCTGACTAAGATTTTATCGAAATCGGCAACTATTTGACTCAGAAAGGTTGCCTTACGTCGAAATCTAATAGTTTATTAAGGTTTTCGTTACTAAAATGCCCAAAGACGCCGATTTTGACTAGAATTTGAAAGATATTGACATGAATATATAACTGTTTGTATCAAAGAATGATAGTTTAAACTGATATTTGCAGTTTTGATGCGGTTTTAGATACGATATGAATCGAAGAAGCCGATTTTGACTGGAATCTGTTTAAAATGACAAAGAAAAACCTGTTATCAATTCAAGGAAGTGAATTTTTAAGTAGTTATCTGCAGTTTTAATGTAGATTTCAGTTCGCTAAGTTATGAAAATGCATGTTTTGGCAATAATCTTAGGTAAATCAAGGGCGAAAACCAATTATTTGTCCCAAAAGAAGGTGTTTTAAGTATATATCTGCATTTCTAAGGTAGATTTGGGTATTTTGGCCATAATCTTCCGTAAATCAAGGGCGAAAACCAATTATTTGTCCCAAAAGAAGGTGTTTTAAGTATATATCTGCATTTCTAAGGTAGATTTGGGTACAATAAGAGGCGAAAAAGCAGATTCCGACTAAGATTTTATCGAAATCGGCAACTATTTGACTCAGAAAGGTTGCCTTACGTCGAAATCTAATAGTTTATTAAGGTTTTCGTTACTAAAATGCCCAAAGACGCCGATTTTGACTAGAATTTGAAAGATATTGACATGAATATATAACTGTTTGTATCAAAAAATGATAGTTTAAACTGATATTTGCAGTTTTGATGCGGTTTTAGATACGATATGAATCGAAGAAGCCGATTTTGACTGGAATCTGTTTAAAATGACAAAGAAAAACCTATTATCAATTCAAGGAAGTGAATTTTTAAGTAGTTATCTGCAGTTTTAATGTAGATTTCAGTTCGCTAAGTTATGAAAATGCATGTTTTGGCTATAATCTTCCGTAAATCAAGGGCGAAAACCAATTATTTGTCCCAAAAGAAGGCGTTTTAAGTATATATCTGCATTTCTAAGGTAGATTTGGGTACAATAAGAGGCGAAAAAGCAGATTCTGACTAAGATTTTATCGAAATCGGCAACTATTTGACTCAGAAAGGTTGCCTTACGTCGAAATCTAATAGTTTATTAAGGTTTTCGTTACTAAAATGCCCAAAGACGCCGATTTTGACTAGAATTTGAAAGATATTGACATGAATATATAACTGTTTGTATCAAAGAATGATAGTTTAAACTGATATTTGCAGTTTTGATGCGGTTTTAGATACGATATGAATCGAAGAAGCCGATTTTGACTGGAATCTGTTTAAAATGACAAAGAAAAACCTGTTATCAATTCAAGGAAGTGAATTTTTAAGTAGTTATCTGCAGTTTTAATGTAGATTTCAGTTCGCTAAGTTATGAAAATGCATGTTTTGGCAATAATCTTCCGTAAATCAAGGGCGAAAACCAATTATTTGTCCCAAAAGAAGGTGTTTTAAGTATATATCTGCATTTCTAAGGTAGATTTGGGTATTTTGGCTATAATCTTCCGTAAATCAAGGGCGAAAACCAATTATTTGTCCCAAAAGAAGGTGTTTTAAGTATATATCTGCATTTCTAAGGTAGATTTGGGTACAATAAGAGGCGAAAAAGCAGATTCTGACTAAGATTTTATCGAAATCGGCAACTATTTGACTCAGAAAGGTTGCCTTACGTCGAAATCTAATAGTTTATTAAGGTTTTCGTTACTAAAATGCCCAAAGACGCCGATTTTGACTAGAATTTGAAAGATATTGACATGAATATATAACTGTTTGTATCAAAGAATGATAGTTTAAACTGATATTTGCAGTTTTGATGCGGTTTTAGATACGATATGAATCGAAGAAGCCGATTTTGACTGGAATCTGTTTAAAATGACAAAGAAAAACCTGTTATCAATTCAAGGAAGTGAATTTTTAAGTAGTTATCTGCAGTTTTAATGTAGATTTCAGTTCGCTAAGTTATGAAAATGCATGTTTTGGCAATAATCTTAGGTAAATCAAGGGCGAAAACCAATTATTTGTCCCAAAAGAAGGTGTTTTAAGTATATATCTGCATTTCTAAGGTAGATTTGGGTATTTTGGCCATAATCTTCCGTAAATCAAGGGCGAAAACCAATTATTTGTCCCAAAAGAAGGTGTTTTAAGTATATATCTGCATTTCTAAGGTAGATTTGGGTACAATAAGAGGCGAAAAAGCAGATTCTGACTAAGATTTTATCGAAATCGGCAACTATTTGACTCAGAAAGGTTGCCTTACGTCGAAATCTAATAGTTTATTAAGGTTTTCGTTACGAAAATGCCCAAGGACGCCGATTTTGACTAGAATTTGAAAGATATTGACATGAATATATAACTGTTTGTATCAAAAAATGATAGTTTAAACTGATATTTGCAGTTTTGATGCGGTTTTAGATACGATATGAATCGAAGAAGCCGATTTTGACTGGAATCTGTTTAAAATGACAAAGAAAAACCTATTATCAATTTAAGGAAGTGAATTTTTAAGTAGTTATCTGCAGTTTTAATGTAGATTTCAGTTCGCTAAGTTATGAAAATGCATGTTTTGGCTATAATCTTCCGTAAACCAAGGGCGAAAACCAATTATTTGTCCCAAAAGAAGGTGTTTTAAGTATATATCTGCATTTCTAAGGTAGATTTGGGTACAATAAGAGGCGAAAAAGCAGATTCTGACTAAGATTTTATCGAAATCGGCAACTATTTGACTCAGAAAGGTTGCCTTACGTCGAAATCTAATAGTTTATTAAGGTTTTCGTTACTAAAATGCCCAAAGACCCCGATTTTGACTAGAATTTGAAAGATATTGACATGAATATATAACTGTTTGTATCAAAAAATGATAGTTTAAACTGATATTTGCAGTTTTGATGCGGTTTTAGATACGATATGAATCGAAGAAGCCGATTTTGACTGGAATCTGTATAAAATGACAAAGAAAAACCTATTATCAATTCAAGGAAGTGAATTTTTAAGTAGTTATCTGCAGTTTTAATGTAGATTTCAGTTCGCTAAGTTATGAAAATGCATGTTTTGGCTATAATCTTCCGTAAATCAAGGGCGAAAACCAATTATTTGTCCCAAAAGAAGGTGTTTTAAGTATATATCTGCATTTTTAAGGTAGATTTGGGTACAATAAGAGGCGAAAAAGCAGATTCTGACTAGGATTTTATCGAAATCGGCAACTATTTGACTCAGAAAGGTTGCCTTACGTCGAAATCTAATAGTTTATTAAGGTTTTCGTTACTAAAATGCCCAAAGACGCCGATTTTGACTAGAATTTGAAAGATATTGACATGAATATATAACTGTTTGTATCAAAAAATGATAGTTTAAACTGATATTTGCAGTTTTGATGCGGTTTTAGATACGATATGAATCGAAGAAGCCGATTTTCACTGAAATCTGTTTAAAATAACAAAGAAAAACCTATTATCAATTCAAGGAAGTGAATTTTTAAGTAGTTATCTGCAGTTTTAATGTAGATTTCAGTTCGCTAAGTTATGAAAATGCAAGTTTTGGCTATAATCTTCCGTAAATCAAGGGCGAAAACCAATTATTTGTCCCAAAAGAAGGTGTTTTAAGTATATATC
Source organism: Cylas formicarius (assembly GCF_029955315.1). Classification (NCBI taxonomy): domain Eukaryota; kingdom Metazoa; phylum Arthropoda; class Insecta; order Coleoptera; family Brentidae; genus Cylas; species Cylas formicarius. The sequence goes on from NW_026844319.1 coordinate 907,725, forward strand.
TGCATTTCTAAGGTAGATTTGGTTACAATAAGAGGCGAAAAAGCAGATTCTGACTAAGATTTTATCGAAATCGGCAACTATTTGACTCAGAAAGGTTGCCTTACGTCGAAATCTAATAGTTTATTAAGGTTTTCGTTACTAAAATGCCCAAAGACCCCGATTTTGACTAGAATTTGAAAGATATTGACATGAATATATAACTGTTTGTATCAAAAAATGATAGTTTAAACTGATATTTGCAGTTTTGATGCGGTTTTAGGTACGATATGAGTCGAAGAAGCCGATTGTGACTGGATTCTGTTTAAAATGACAAAGAAAAACTTATTATCAATTCAAGGAAGTGAATTTTTAAGTAGTTATCTGCAGTTTTAATGTAGATTTCAGTTCGCTAAGTTATGAAAATGCATGTTTTGGCTATAATCTTCCGTAAATCAAGGGCGAAAACCAATTATTTGTCCCAAAAGAAGGTGTTTTAAGTATATATCTGCATTTCTAAGGTAGATTTGGGTACAATAAGAGGCGAAAAAGCAGATTCTGACTAAGATTTTATCGAAATCGGCAACTATTTGACTCAGAAAGGTTGCCTTACGTCGAAATCTAATAGTTTATTAAGGTTTTCGTTACTAAAATGCCCAAAGACGCCGATTTTGACTAGAATTTGAAAGATATTGACATAAATATATAACTGTTTGTATCAAAAAATGATAGTTTAAACTGATATTAGCAGTTTTGATGCGGTTTTAGATACGATATGAATCGAAGAAGCCGATTTTGACTGGAATCTGTTTAAAATGACAAAGAAAAACCTATTATCAATTCAAGGAAGTGAATTTTTAAGTAGTTATCTGCAGTTTTAATGTAGATTTCAGTTCGCTAAGTTATGAAAATGCATGTTTTGGCTATAATCTTCCGTAAATCAAGCGCGAAAACCAATTATTTGTCCCAAAAGAAGGTGTTTTAAGTATATATCTGCATTTTTAAGGTAGATTTGGGTACAATAAGAGGCGAAAAAGCAGATTCTGACTAGGATTTTATCGAAATCGGCAACTATTTGACTCAGAAAGGTTGCCTTACGTCGAAATCTAATAGTTTATTAAGGTTTTCGTTACTAAAATGCCCAAAGACGCCGATTTTGACTAGAATTTGAAAGATATTGACATGAATATATAACTGTTTGTATCAAAAAATGATAGTTTAAACTGATATTTGCAGTTTTGATGCGGTTTTAGATACGATATGAATCGAAGAAGCCGATTTTGACTGGAATCTGTTTAAAATGACAAAGAAAAACCTATTATCAATTCAAGGAAGTGAATTTTGAAGTAGTTATCTGCAGTTTTAATGTAGATTTCAGTTCGCTAAGTTATGAAAATGCATGTTTTGGCTATAATCTTCCGTAAATCAAGGGCGAAAACCAATTATTTGTCCCAAAAGAAGTTGTTTTAAGTATATATCTGCATTTCTAAGGTAGATTTGGGTACAATAAGAGGCGAAAAAGCAGATTCTGACTAAGATTTTATCGAAATCGGCAACTATTTGACTCAGAAAGGTTGCCTTACGTCGAAATCTAATAGTTTATTAAGGTTTTCGTTACTAAAATGCCCAAAGACGCCGATTTTGACTAGAATTTGAAAGATATTGACAAGAATATATAACTGTTTGTATCAAAAAATGATAGTTTAAACTGATATTTGCAGTTTTGATGCGGTTTTAGTTACGATATGAGTCGAAGAAGCCGATTTTGATTGGAATCTGTTTAAAATGACAAAGAAAAACCTATTATCAATTCAAGGAAGTGAATTTTTAAGTAGTTATCTGCAGTTTTAATGTAGATTTCAGTTCGCTAAGTTATGAAAATGCATGTTTTGGCTATAATCTTCCGTAAATCAAAGGCGAAAACCAATTGTTTGTCCCAAAAGAAGGTGTTTAAAGTATATATCTGCATTTCTAAGGTAGATTTGGGTACAATAAGAGGCGAAAAAGCAGATTCTGACTAAGATTTTATCGAAATCGCAACTATTTGACTGAGAAAGGTTGCCTTACGTCGAAATCTAATAGTTTATTAAGGTTTTCGTTACTAAAATGCCCAAAGACGCCGATTTTGACTAGAATTTGAAAGATATTGACATGAATGTATAACAGTTTGTATCAAAAAATGATAGTTTAAACTGATATTTGCAGTTTTGATTCGGTTTTAGATACGATATGAATCGAAGAAGCCGATTTTGACTGGAATCTGTTTAAAATGACAAAGAAAAACCTATTATCAATTCAAGGAAGTGAATTTTTAAGTAGTTATCTGCAGTTTTAATGTAGATTTCAGTTCGCTAAGTTATGAAAATGCATGTTCTGGCTATAATCTTCCGTAAATCAAGGGCGAAAACCAATTACTTGTCCCAAAAGAAGGTGTTTTAAGTATATATCTGCATTTCTAAGGTAGATTTGGGTACAATAAGAGGCGAAAAAGCAGATTCTGACTAAGATTTTATCGAAATCGGCAACTATTTGACTCAGAAAGGTTGCCTTACGTCGAAATCTAATAGTTTATTAAGGTTTTCGTTACTAAAATGCCCAAAGACGCCGATTTTGACTAGAATTTGAAAGATATTGACAAGAATATATAACTGTTTGTATCAAAAAATGATAGTTTAAACTGATATTTGCAGTTTTGATGCGGTTTTAGATACGATATGAATCGAAGAAGCCGATTTTGACTGGAATCTGTTTAAAATGACAAAGAAAAACCTATTATCAATTCAAGGAAGTGAATTTTTAAGTAGTTATCTGCAGTTTTAATGTTGATTTCAGTTCGCTAAGTTATGAAAATGCATGTTTTGGCTATAATCTTCCGTAAATTAAGGGCGAAAACCAATTATTTGTCCCAAAAGAAGGTGTTTTAAGTATATATCTGCATTTCTAAGGTAGATTTGGGTACAATAAGAGGCGAAAAAGCAGATTCTGATTAAGATTTTATCGAAATCGGCAACTATTTGACTCAGAAAGGTTGCCTTACGTCGAAATCTAATAGTTTATTAAGGTTTTCGTTACTAAAATGCCCAAAGACGCCGATTTTGACTAGAATTTGAAAGATATTGACATGAATATATAACTGTTTGTATCAAAAAATGATAGTTTAAACTGATATTTGCAGTTTTGATGCGGTTTTAGATACGATATGAATCGAAGAAGCCGATTTTGACTGGAATCTGTTTAAAATGACAAAGAAAAACCTATTATCAATTCAAGGAAGTGAATTTTTAAGTAGTTATCTGCAGTTTTAATGTAGATTTCAGTTCGCTAAGTTATGAAAATGCATGTTTTGGCTATAATCTTCCGTAAATCAAGGGCGAAAACCAATTATTTGTCCCAAAAGAAGGCGTTTTAAGTATATATCTGCATTTCTAAGGTAGATTTGGGTACAATAAGAGGCGAAAAAGCAGATTCTGACTAAGATTTTATCGAAATCGGCAACTATTTGACTCAGAAAGGTTGCCTTACGTCGAAATCTAATAGTTTATTAAGGTTTTCGTTACTAAAATGCCCAAAGACGCCGATTTTGACTAGAATTTGAAAGATATTGACATGAATATATAACTGTTTGTATCAAAGAATGATAGTTTAAACTGATATTTGCAGTTTTGATGCGGTTTTAGATACGATATGAATCGAAGAAGCCGATTTTGACTGGAATCTGTTTAAAATGACAAAGAAAAACCTGTTATCAATTCAAGGAAGTGAATTTTTAAGTAGTTATCTGCAGTTTTAATGTAGATTTCAGTTCGCTAAGTTATGAAAATGCATGTTTTGGCAATAATCTTCCGTAAATCAAGGGCGAAAACCAATTATTTGTCCCAAAAGAAGGTGTTTTAAGTATATATCTGCATTTCTAAGGTAGATTTGGGTATTTTGGCTATAATCTTCCGTAAATCAAGGGCGAAAACCAATTATTTGTCCCAAAAGAAGGTGTTTTAAGTATATATCTGCATTTCTAAGGTAGATTTGGGTACAATAAGAGGCGAAAAAGCAGATTCTGACTAAGATTTTATCGAAATCGGCAACTATTTGACTCAGAAAGGTTGCCTTACGTCGAAATCTAATAGTTTATTAAGGTTTTCGTTACTAAAATGCCCAAAGACGCCGATTTTGACTAGAATTTGAAAGATATTGACATGAATATATAACTGTTTGTATCAAAGAATGATAGTTTAAACTGATATTTGCAGTTTTGATGCGGTTTTAGATACGATATGAATCGAAGAAGCCGATTTTGACTGGAATCTGTTTAAAATGACAAAGAAAAACCTGTTATCAATTCAAGGAAGTGAATTTTTAAGTAGTTATCTGCAGTTTTAATGTAGATTTCAGTTCGCTAAGTTATGAAAATGCATGTTTTGGCAATAATCTTAGGTAAATCAAGGGCGAAAACCAATTATTTGTCCCAAAAGAAGGTGTTTTAAGTATATATCTGCATTTCTAAGGTAGATTTGGGTATTTTGGCCATAATCTTCCGTAAATCAAGGGCGAAAACCAATTAATTGTCCCAAAAGAAGGTGTTTTAAGTATATATCTGCATTTCTAAGGTAGATTTGGGTACAATAAGAGGCGAAAAAGCAGATTCTGACTAAGATTTTATCGAAATCGGCAACTATTTGACTCAGAAAGGTTGCCTTACGTCGAAATCTAATAGTTTATTAAGGTTTTCGTTACGAAAATGCCCAAGGACGCCGATTTTGACTAGAATTTGAAAGATATTGACATGAATATATAACTGTTTGTATCAAAAAATGATAGTTTAAACTGATATTTGCAGTTTTGATGCGGTTTTAGATACGATATGAATCGAAGAAGCCGATTTTGACTGGAATCTGTTTAAAATGACAAAGAAAAACCTATTATCAATTTAAGGAAGTGAATTTTTAAGTAGTTATCTGCAGTTTTAATGTAGATTTCAGTTCGCTAAGTTATGAAAATGCATGTTTTGGCTATAATCTTCCGTAAACCAAGGGCGAAAACCAATTATTTGTCCCAAAAGAAGGTGTTTTAAGTATATATCTGCATTTCTAAGGTAGATTTGGGTACAATAAGAGGCGAAAAAGCAGATTCTGACTAAGATTTTATCGAAATCGGCAACTATTTGACTCAGAAAGGTTGCCTTACGTCGAAATCTAATAGTTTATTAAGGTTTTCGTTACTAAAATGCCCAAAGACCCCGATTTTGACTAGAATTTGAAAGATATTGACATGAATATATAACTGTTTGTATCAAAAAATGATAGTTTAAACTGATATTTGCAGTTTTGATGCGGTTTTAGATACGATATGAATCGAAGAAGCCGATTTTGACTGGAATCTGTATAAAATGACAAAGAAAAACCTATTATCAATTCAAGGAAGTGAATTTTTAAGTAGTTATCTGCAGTTTTAATGTAGATTTCAGTTCGCTAAGTTATGAAAATGCATGTTTTGGCTATAATCTTCCGTAAATCAAGGGCGAAAACCAATTATTTGTCCCAAAAGAAGGTGTTTTAAGTATATATCTGCATTTTTAAGGTAGATTTGGGTACAATAAGAGGCGAAAAAGCAGATTCTGACTAGGATTTTATCGAAATCGGCAACTATTTGACTCAGAAAGGTTGCCTTACGTCGAAATCTAATAGTTTATTAAGGTTTTCGTTACTAAAATGCCCAAAGACGCCGATTTTGACTAGAATTTGAAAGATATTGACATGAATATATAACTGTTTGTATCAAAAAATGATAGTTTAAACTGATATTTGCAGTTTTGATGCGGTTTTAGATACGATATGAATCGAAGAAGCCGATTTTCACTGAAATCTGTTTAAAATAACAAAGAAAAACCTATTATCAATTCAAGGAAGTGAATTTTTAAGTAGTTATCTGCAGTTTTAATGTAGATTTCAGTTCGCTAAGTTATGAAAATGCAAGTTTTGGCTATAATCTTCCGTAAATCAAGGGCGAAAACCAATTATTTGTCCCAAAAGAAGGTGTTTTAAGTATATATCTGCATTTCTAAGGTAGATTTGGTTACAATAAGAGGCGAAAAAGCAGATTCTGACTAAGATTTTATCGAAATCGGCAACTATTTGACTCAGAAAGGTTGCCTTACGTCGAAATCTAATAGTTTATTAAGGTTTTCGTTACTAAAATGCCCAAAGACCCCGATTTTGACTAGAATTTGAAAGATATTGACATGAATATATAACTGTTTGTATCAAAAAATGATAGTTTAAACTGATATTTGCAGTTTTGATGCGGTTTTAGGTACGATATGAGTCGAAGAAGCCGATTGTGACTGGATTCTGTTTAAAATGACAAAGAAAAACTTATTATCAATTCAAGGAAGTGAATTTTTAAGTAGTTATCTGCAGTTTTAATGTAGATTTCAGTTCGCTAAGTTATGAAAATGCATGTTTTGGCTATAATCTTCCGTAAATCAAGGGCGAAAACCAATTATTTGTCCCAAAAGAAGGTGTTTTAAGTATATATCTGCATTTCTAAGGTAGATTTGGGTACAATAAGAGGCGAAAAAGCAGATTCTGACTAAGATTTTATCGAAATCGGCAACTATTTGACTCAGAAAGGTTGCCTTACGTCGAAATCTAATAGTTTATTAAGGTTTTCGTTACTAAAATGCCCAAAGACGCCGATTTTGACTAGAATTTGAAAGATATTGACATAAATATATAACTGTTTGTATCAAAAAATGATAGTTTAAACTGATATTAGCAGTTTTGATGCGGTTTTAGATACGATATGAATCGAAGAAGCCGATTTTGACTGGAATCTGTTTAAAATGACAAAGAAAAACCTATTATCAATTCAAGGAAGTGAATTTTTAAGTAGTTATCTGCAGTTTTAATGTAGATTTCAGTTCGCTAAGTTATGAAAATGCATGTTTTGGCTATAATCTTCCGTAAATCAAGCGCGAAAACCAATTATTTGTCCCAAAAGAAGGTGTTTTAAGTATATATCTGCATTTTTAAGGTAGATTTGGGTACAATAAGAGGCGAAAAAGCAGATTCTGACTAGGATTTTATCGAAATCGGCAACTATTTGACTCAGAAAGGTTGCCTTACGTCGAAATCTAATAGTTTATTAAGGTTTTCGTTACTAAAATGCCCAAAGACGCCGATTTTGACTAGAATTTGAAAGATATTGACATGAATATATAACTGTTTGTATCAAAAAATGATAGTTTAAACTGATATTTGCAGTTTTGATGCGGTTTTAGATACGATATGAATCGAAGAAGCCGATTTTGACTGGAATCTGTTTAAAATGACAAAGAAAAACCTATTATCAATTCAAGGAAGTGAATTTTGAAGTAGTTATCTGCAGTTTTAATGTAGATTTCAGTTCGCTAAGTTATGAAAATGCATGTTTTGGCTATAATCTTCCGTAAATCAAGGGCGAAAACCAATTATTTGTCCCAAAAGAAGTTGTTTTAAGTATATATCTGCATTTCTAAGGTAGATTTGGGTACAATAAGAGGCGAAAAAGCAGATTCTGACTAAGATTTTATCGAAATCGGCAACTATTTGACTCAGAAAGGTTGCCTTACGTCGAAATCTAATAGTTTATTAAGGTTTTCGTTACTAAAATGCCCAAAGACGCCGATTTTGACTAGAATTTGAAAGATATTGACAAGAATATATAACTGTTTGTATCAAAAAATGATAGTTTAAACTGATATTTGCAGTTTTGATGCGGTTTTAGTTACGATATGAGTCGAAGAAGCCGATTTTGATTGGAATCTGTTTAAAATGACAAAGAAAAACCTATTATCAATTCAAGGAAGTGAATTTTTAAGTAGTTATCTGCAGTTTTAATGTAGATTTCAGTTCGCTAAGTTATGAAAATGCATGTTTTGGCTATAATCTTCCGTAAATCAAAGGCGAAAACCAATTGTTTGTCCCAAAAGAAGGTGTTTAAAGTATATATCTGCATTTCTAAGGTAGATTTGGGTACAATAAGAGGCGAAAAAGCAGATTCTGACTAAGATTTTATCGAAATCGCAACTATTTGACTGAGAAAGGTTGCCTTACGTCGAAATCTAATAGTTTATTAAGGTTTTCGTTACTAAAATGCCCAAAGACGCCGATTTTGACTAGAATTTGAAAGATATTGACATGAATGTATAACAGTTTGTATCAAAAAATGATAGTTTAAACTGATATTTGCAGTTTTGATTCGGTTTTAGATACGATATGAATCGAAGAAGCCGATTTTGACTGGAATCTGTTTAAAATGACAAAGAAAAACCTATTATCAATTCAAGGAAGTGAATTTTTAAGTAGTTATCTGCAGTTTTAATGTAGATTTCAGTTCGCTAAGTTATGAAAATGCATGTTCTGGCTATAATCTTCCGTAAATCAAGGGCGAAAACCAATTACTTGTCCCAAAAGAAGGTGTTTTAAGTATATATCTGCATTTCTAAGGTAGATTTGGGTACAATAAGAGGCGAAAAAGCAGATTCTGACTAAGATTTTATCGAAATCGGCAACTATTTGACTCAGAAAGGTTGCCTTACGTCGAAATCTAATAGTTTATTAAGGTTTTCGTTACTAAAATGCCCAAAGACGCCGATTTTGACTAGAATTTGAAAGATATTGACAAGAATATATAACTGTTTGTATCAAAAAATGATAGTTTAAACTGATATTTGCAGTTTTGATGCGGTTTTAGATACGATATGAATCGAAGAAGCCGATTTTGACTGGAATCTGTTTAAAATGACAAAGAAAAACCTATTTATCAATTCAAGGAAGTGAATTTTTAAGTAGTTATCTGCAGTTTTAATGTAGATTTCAGTTCGCTAAGTTATGAAAATGCATGTTTTGGCTATAATCTTCCGTAAATCAAGGGCGAAAACCAATTATTTGTCCCAAAAGAAGGTGTTTTAAGTATATATCTGCATTTCTAAGGTGGATTTGGGTACAATAAGAGGCGAAAAAGCAGATTCTGACTAAGATTTTATCGAAATCGGCAACTATTTGACTCAGAAAGGTTGCCTTACGTCGAAATCTAATAGTTTATTAAGGTATTCGTTACTAAAATGCCCAAAGACGCCGATTTTGACTAGAATTTGAAAGATATTGACATGAATATATAACTGTTTGTATCAAAAAATGATAGTTTAAACTGATATTTGCAGTTTTGATGCGGTTTTAGATACGATATGAATCGAAGAAGCCGATTTTGACTGGAATCTGTTTAAAATGACAAAGAAAAACCTATTATCAATTCAAGGAAGTGAATTTTTAAGTAGTTATCTGCAGTTTTAATGTAGATTTCAGTTCGCTAAGTTATGAAAATGCATGTTTTGGCTATAATCTTCCGTAAATCAAGGGCGAAAACCAATTATTTGTGCCAAAAGAAGGTGTTTTAAGTATATATCTGCATTTCTAAGGTAGATTTGGGTACAATAAGAGGCGAAAAAGCAGATTCTGACTAAGATTTTATCGAAATCGGCAACTATTTTACTCAGAAAGGTTGCCTTACGTCGAAATCTAATAGTTTATTATTGTTTTCGTTACTAAAATGCCCAAAGACGCCGATTTTGGCTAGAATTTGAAAGATATTGACATGAATATATAACTGTGTGTATCAAAAAATGATAGTTTAAACTGATATTTGCAGTTTTGGTTCGGTTTTAGATACGATATGAATCGAAGAAGCCGATTTTGACTGGAATCTGTTTAAAATGACAAAGAAAAACCTATTATCAATTCAAGGAAGTGAATTTTTAAGTAGTTATCTGCAGTTTTAATGTAGATTTCAGTTCGCTAAGTTATGAAAATGCATGTTTTGGCTATAATCTTCCGTAAATCAAGGGCGAAAACCAATTATTTGTCCCAAAAGAAGGTGTTTTAAGTATATATCTGCATTTCTAAGGTGGATTTGGGTACAATAAGAGGCGAAAAAGCAGATTCTGACTAAGATTTTATCGAAATCGGCAACTATTTGACTCAGAAAGGTTGCCTTACGTCGAAATCTAATAGTTTATTAAGGTTTTCGTTACTAAAATGCCCAAAGACGCCGATTTTGACTAGAATTTGAAAGATATTGACATGAATATATAACTGTTTGTATCAAAAAATGATAGTTTAAACTGATATTTGCAGTTTTGATGCGGTTCTAGATACGATATGAATCGAAGAAGCCGATTTTGACTGGAATCTGTTTAAAATGACAAAGAAAAACCTATTATCAATTCAAGGAAGTGAATTTTTAAGTAGTTATCTGCAGTTTTAATGTAGATTTCAGTTCGCTAAGTTATGAAAATGCATGTTTTGACTATAATCTTCCGTAAATCAAGGGCGAAAACCAATTATTTGTCCCAAAAGAAGGTGTTTTAAGTATATATCTGCATTTCTAAGGTAGATTTGGGTACAATAAGAGGCGAAAAAGCAGATTCTGACTAAGATTTTATCGAAATCGGCAACTATTTGACTCAGAAAGGTTGCCTTACGTCGAAATCTAATAGTTTATTAAGGTTTTCGTTACGAAAATGCCCAAGGACGCCGATTTTGACTAGAATTTGAAAGATATTGACATGAATATATAACTGTTTGTATCAAAAAATGATAGTTTAAACTGATATTTGCAGTTTTGATGCGGTTTTAGATACGATATGAATCGAATAAGCCGATTTTGACTGGAATCTGTTTAAAATGACAAAGAAAAACCTATTATCAATTTAAGGAAGTGAATTTTTAAGTAGTTATCTGCAGTTTTAATGTAGATTTCAGTTCGCTAAGTTATGAAAATGCATGTTTTGGCTATAATCTTCCGTAAATCAAGGGCGAAAACCAATTATTTGTCCCAAAAGAAGGTGTTTTAAGTATATATCTGCATTTCTAAGGTAGATTTGGGTACAATAAGAGGCGAAAAAGCAGATTCTGACTAAGATTTTATCGAAATCGGCAACTATTTGACTCAGAAAGGTTGCCTAACGTCGAAATCTAATAGTTTATTAAGGTTTTCGTTACTAAAATGCCCAAAGACCCCGATTTTGACTAGAATTTGAAAGATATTGACATGAATATATAACTGTTTGTATCAAAAAATGATAGTTTAAACTGATATTTGCAGTTTTGATGCGGTTTTAGATACGATATGAATCAAAGAAGCCGATTTTGACTGGAATCTGTTTAAAATGACAAAGAAAAACCTATTATCAATTCAAGGAAGTGAATTTTTAAGTAGTTATCTGCAGTTTTAATGTAGATTTCAGTTCGCTAAGTTATGAAAATGCATGTTTTGGCTATAATCTTCCGTAAATCAAGGGCGAAAACCAATTATTTGTCCCAAAAGAAGGTGTTTTAAGCATATATCTGCATTTCTAAGGTAGATTTGGGTACAATAAGAGGCGAAAAAGCAGATTCTGACTAAGATTTTATCGAAATCGGCAACTATTTGACTCAGAAAGGTTGCCTTACGTCGAAATCTAATAGTTTATTGAGGTTTTCGTAACTAAAATGCCCAAAGACGCCGATTTTGACTGGAATTTGAAAGATATTGACATGAATATATAACTGTTTGTATCAAAAAATGATAGTTTAAACTGATATTTGCAGTTTTGATGCGGTTTTAGATACGATATGAATCGAAGAAGCCGATTTTGACTGGAATCTGTTTAAAATGACAAAGAAAAACCTATTATCAATTCAAGGAAGTGAATTTTTAAGTAGTTATCTGCAGTTTTAATGTAGATTTCAGTTCGCTAAGTTATGAAAATGCATGTTTTGGCTATAATCTTCCGTAAATCAAGGGCGAAAACCAATTATTTGTCCCAAAAGAAGGTGTTTTAAGTATATATCTGCATTTCTAAGGTGGATTTGGGTACAATAAGAGGCGAAAAAGCAGATTCTGACTAAGATTTTATCGAAATCGGCAACTATTTGACTCAGAAAGGTTGCCTTACGTCGAAATCTAATAGTTTATTAAGGTTTTCGTTACTAAAATGCCCAAAGACGCCGATTTTGACTGGAATTTGAAAGATATTGACATGAATATATAACTGTTTGTATCAAAAAATGATAGTTTAAACTGATATTTGCAGTTTTGATGCGGTTTTAGATACGATATGAATCGAAGAAGCCGATTTTGACTGGAATCTGTTTAAAATGACAAAGAAAAACCTATTATCAATTCAAGGAAGTGAATTTTTAAGTAGTTATCTGCAGTTTTAATGTAGATTTCAGTTCGCTAAGTTATGAAAATGCATGTTTTGGCTATAATCTTCCGTAAATCAAGGGCGAAAACCAATTATTTGTGCCAAAAGAAGGTGTTTTAAGTATATATCTGCATTTCTAAGGTAGATTTGGGTACAATAAGAGGCGAAAAAGCAGATTCTGACTAAGATTTTATCGAAATCGGCAACTATTTGACTCAGAAAGGTTGCCTTACGTCGAAATCTAATAGTTTATTATTGTTTTCGTTACTAAAATGCCCAAAGACGCCGATTTTGGCTAGAATTTGAAAGATATTGACATGAATATATAACTGTGTGTATCAAAAAATGATAGTTTAAACTGATATTTGCAGTTTTGGTTCGGTTTTAGATACGATATGAATCGAAGAAGCCGATTTTGACTGGAATCTGTTTAAAATGACAAAGAAAAACCTATTATCAATTCAAGGAAGTGAATTTTTAAGTAGTTATCTGCAGTTTTAATGTAGATTTCAGTTCGCTAAGTTATGAAAATGCATGTTTTGGCTATAATCTTCCGTAAATCAAGGGCGAAAACCAATTATTTGTGCCAAAAGAAGGTGTTTTAAGTATATATCTGCATTTCTAAGGTAGATTTGGGTACAATAAGAGGCGAAAAAGCAGATTCTGACTAAGATTTTATCGAAATCGGCAACTATTTGACTTAGAAAGGTTGCCTTACGTCGAAATCTAATAGTTTATTAAGGTTTTCGTTACTAAAATGCCCAAAGACGCCGATTTTGACTAGAATTTGAAAGATATTGACATGAATATATAACTGTTTGTATCAAAAAATGATAGTTTAAACTGATATTTGCAGTTTTGATGCGGTTTTAGTTACGATATGAGTCGAAGAAGCCGATTTTGATTGGAATCTGTTTAAAATGACAAAGAAAAACCTATTATCAATTCAAGGAAGTGAATTTTTAAGTAGTTATCTGCAGTTTTAATGTAGATTTCAGTTCGCTAAGTTATGAAAATGCATGTTTTGGCTATAATCTTCCGTAAATCAAAGGCGAAAACCAATTATTTGTCCCAAAAGAAGGTGTTTTAAGTATATATCTGCATTTCTAAGGTAGATTTGGGTACAATAAGAGGCGAAAAAGCAGATTCTGACTAAGATTTTATCGAAATCGCAACTATTTGACTGAGAAAGGTTGCCTTACGTCGAAATCAAATAGTTTATTAAGGTTTTCGTTACTAAAATGCCCAAAGACGCCGATTTTGACTAGAATTTGAAAGATATTGACATGAATATATAACAGTTTGTATCAAAAAATGATAGTTTAAACTGATATTTGCAGTTTTGATTCGGTTTTAGATACGATATGAATCGAAGAAGCCGATTTTGACTGGAATCTGTTTAAAATGACAAAGAAAAACCTATTATCAATTCAAGGAAGTGAATTTTTAAGTAGTTATCTGCAGTTTTAATGTAGATTTCAGTTCGCTAAGTTATGAAAATGCATGTTTTGGCTATAATCTTCCGTAAATCAAGGGCGAAAACCAATTACTTGTCCCAAAAGAAGGTGTTTTAAGTATATATCTGCATTTCTAAGGTAGATTTGGGTACAATAAGAGGCGAAAAAGCAGATTCTGACTAAGATTTTATCGAAATCGGCAACTATTTGACTCAGAAAGGTTGCCTTACGTCGAAATCTAATAGTTTATTAAGGTTTTCGTTACTAAAATGCCCAAAGACGCCGATTTTGACTAGAATTTGAAAGATATTGAAATGAATATATAACTGTTTGTATCAAAAAATGATAGTTTAAACTGATATTTGCAGTTTTGATGCGGTTTTAGATACGATATGAATCGAAGAAGCCGATTTTGACTGGAATCTGTTTAAAATGACAAAGAAAAACCTATTATCAATTCAAGGAAGTGAATTTTTAAGTAGTTATCTGCAGTTTTAATGTAGATTTCAGTTCGCTAAGTTATGAAAATGCATGTTTTGGCTATAATCTTCCGTAAATCAAGGGCGAAAACCAATTATTTGTCCCAAAAGAAGGTGTTTTAAGTATATATCTGCATTTCTAAGGTAGATTTGGGTACAATAAGAGGCGAAAAAGCAGATTCTGACTAAGATTTTATCGAAATCGGCAACTATTTGACTCAGAAAGGTTGCCTTACGTCGAAATCTAATAGTTTATTAAGGTTTTCGTTACTAAAATGCCCAAAGACGCCGATTTTGACTAGAATTTGAAAGATATTGACATGAATATATAACTGTTTGTATCAAAAAATGATAGTTTAAACCGATATTTGCAGTTTTGATGCGGTTTTAGGTACGATATGAGTCGAAGAAGCCGATTTTGACTGGAATCTGTTTAAAATGACAAAGAAAAACCTATTATCAATTCAAGGAAGTGAATTTTTAAGTAGTTATCTGCAGTTTTAATGTAGATTTCAGTTCGCTAAGTTATGAAAATGCATGTTTTGGCTATAATCTTCCGTAAATCAAGGGCGAAAACCAATTATTTGTCCCAAAAGAAGGTGTTTTAAGTATATATCTGCATTTCTAAGGTAGATTTGGGTACAATAAGAGGCGAAAAAGCAGATTCTGACTAAGATTTTATCGAAATCGGCAACTATTTGACTCAGAAATGTTGCCTTACGTCGAAATCTAATAGTTTATTAAGGTTTTCGTTACTAAAATGCCCAAAGACGCCGATTTTGACTGGAATTTGAAAGATATTGACATGAATATATAACTGTTTGTATCAAAAAATGATAGTTTAAACTGATATTTGCAGTTTTGATGCGGTTTTAGATACGATATGAATCGAAGAAGCCGATTTTGACTGGAATCTGTTTAAAATGACAATGACAAGGAAGTGAATTTTTAAGTAGTTATCTGCAGTTTTAATGTAGATTTCAGTTCGCTAAGTTATGAAAATGCATGTTTTGGCTATAATCTTCCGTAAATCAAGGGCGAAAACCAATTACTTGTCCCAAAAGAAGGTGTTTTAAGTATATATCTACATTTCTAAGGTAGATTTGGGTACGATAAGAGGCGAAAAAGCAGATTCTGACTAAGATTTTATCGAAATCGGCAACTATTTGACTCAGAAAGGTTGCCTTACGTCGAAATCTAATAGTTTATTAAGGTTTTCGTTACTAAAATGCCCAAAGACGCCGATTTTGACTAGAATTTGAAAGATATTGACATGAATATATAACTGTTTGTATCAAAAAATGATAGTTTAAACTGATATTTGCAGTTTTGATGCGGTTTTAGATACGATATGAATCGAAGAAGCCGATTTTGACTGGAATCTGTTCAAAATGACAAAGAAAAACCTATTATCAATTCAAGGAAGTGAATTTTTAAGTAGTTATCTGCAGTTTTAATGTAGATTTCAGTTCGCTAAGTTATGAAAATGCATGTTTTGGCTATAATCTTCCGTAAATCAAGGGCGAAAACCAATTATTTGTCCCAAAAGAAGGTGTTTTAAGTATATATCTGCATTTCTAAGGTAGATTTGGGTACAATAAGAGGCGAAAAAGCAGATTCTGACTAAGATTTTATCGAAATCGGCAACTATTTGACTCAGAAAGGTTGCCTTACGTCGAAATCTAATAGTTTATTAAGGTTTTCGTTACTAAAATGCCCAAAGACGCCGATTTTGACTAGAATTTGAAAGATATTGACATGAATATATAACTGTTTGTATCAAAAAATGATAGTTTAAACTGATATTTGCAGTTTTGATGCGGTTTTAGATACGATATGAATCGAAGAAGCCGATTTTGACTGGAATCTGTTCAAAATGACAAAGAAAAACCTATTATCAATTCAAGGAAGTGAATTTTTAAGTAGTTATCTGCAGTTTTAATGTAGATTTCAGTTCGCTAAGTTATGAAAATGCATGTTTTGGCTATAATCTTCCGTAAATCAAGGGCGAAAACCAATTACTTGTCCCAAAAGAAGGTGTTTTAAGTATATATCTGCATTTCTAAGGTAGATTTGGGTACAATAAGAGGCGAAAAAGCAGATTCTGACTAAGATTTTATCGAAATCGGCAACTATTTGACTCAGAAAGGTTGCCTTACGTCGAAATCTAATAGTTTATTAAGGTTTTCGTTACTAAAATGCCCAAAGACGCCGATTTTGACTAGAATTTGAAAGATATTGACATGAATATATAACTGTTTGTATCAAAAAATGATAGTTTAAACTGATATTTGCAGTTTTGATGCGGTTTAAGGTACGATATGAGTCGAAGTAGCCGATTTTGACTGGAATCTGTTTAAAATGACAAAGAAAAACCTATTATCAATTCAAGGAGGTGAATTTTTAAGTAGTTATCTGCAGTTTTAATGTAGATTTCAGTTCGCTAAGTTATGAAAATGCATGTTTTGGCTATAATCTTCCGTAAATCAAGGGCGAAAACCAATTATTTGTCACAAAAGAAGGTGTTTTAAGTATATATCTGCATTTCTAAGGTAGATTTGGGTACAATAAGAGGCGAAAAAGCAGTTTCTGAATAAGATTTTATCGAAATCGGCAACTATTTGACTCAGAAAGGTTGCCTTACGTCGAAATCTAATAGTTTATTAAGGTTTTCGTTACTAAAATGCCCAAAGACGCCGATTTTGACTAGAATTTGAAAGATATTGACATGAATATATAACTGTTTGTATCAAAAAATGATAGTTTAAACTGATATTTGCAGTTTTGATGCGGTTTTAGATACGATATGAATCGAAGAAGCCGATTTTGACTGGAATCTGTTCAAAATGACAAAGAAAAACCTATTATCAATTCAAGGAAGTGAATTTTTAAGTAGTTATCTGCAGTTTTAATGTAGAGTTCAGTTCGCTAAGTTATGAAAATGCATGTTTTGGCTATAATCTTCCGTAAATCAAGGGCGAAAACCAATTATTTGTCCCAAAAGAAGGTGTTTTAATTATATATCTGCATTTCTAAGGTAGATTTGGGTACAATAAGAGGCGAAAAAGCAGATTCTGACTAAGATTTTATCGAAATCGGCAACTATTTGACTCAGAAAGGTTGCCTTACGTCGAAATCTAATAGTTTATTAAGGTTTTCGTTACTAAAATGCCCAAAGACGCCGATTTTGACTAGAATTTGAAAGATATTGACATGAATATATAACTGTTTGTATCAAAAAATGATAGTTTAAACTGATATTTGCAGTTTTGATGCGGTTTTAGATACGATATGAATCGAAGAAGCCGATTTTGACTGGAATCTGTTTAAAATGACAAAGAAAAACCTATTATCAATTCAAGGAAGTGAATTTTTAAGTAGTTATCTGCAGTTTTAATGTAGATTTCAGTTCGCTAAGTTATGAAAATGCATGTCTTGGCTATAATCTTACGTAAATCAAGGGCGAAAACCAATTATTTGTCCCAAAAGAAGGTGTTTTAAGTATATATCTGCATTTCTAAGGTAGATTTGGGTACAATAAGAGGCGAAAAAGCAGATTCTGACTAAGATTTTATCGAAATCGGCAACTATTTGACTCAGAAAGGTTGCCTTACGTCGAAATCTAATAGTTTATTAAGGTTTTCGTTACTAAAATGCCCAAAGACGCCGATTTTGACTAGAATTTGAAAGATATTGACATGAATATATAACTGTTTGTATCAAAAAATGATAGTTTAAACTGATATTTGCAGTTTTGATGCGGTTTAAGGTACGATATGAGTCGAAGTAGCCGATTTTGACTGGAATCTGTTTAAAATGACAAAGAAAAACCTATTATCAATTCAAGGAGGTGAATTTTTAAGTAGTTATCTGCAGTTTTAATGTAGATTTCAGTTCGCTAAGTTATGAAAATGCATGTTTTGGCTATAATCTTCCGTAAATCAACGGGCGAAAACCAATTACTTGTCCCAAAAGAAGGTGTTTTAAGTATATATCTGCATTTCTAAGGTAGATTTGGTTACAATAAGAGGCGAAAAAGCAGATTCTGACTAAGATTTTATCGAAATCGGCAACTATTTGACTCAGAAAGGTTGCCTTACGTCGAAATCTAATAGTTTGTTAAGGTTTTCGTTACTAAAATGCCCAAAGACGCCGATTTTGACTAGAATTTGAAAGATATTGACATGAATATATAACTGTTTGTATCAAAAAATGATAGTTTAAACTGATATTTGCAGTTTTGATGCGGTTTTAGATACGATATGAATCGAAGAAGCCGATTTTGACTGGAATCTGTTTGACATGACAAAGAAAAACCTATTATCAATTCAAGGAAGTGAATTTTTAAGTAGTTATCTGCAGTTTTAATGTAGAGTTCAGTTCGCTAAGTTATGAAAATGCATGTTTTGGCTATAATCTTCCGTAAATCAAGGGCGAAAACCAATTATTTGTCCCAAAAGAAGGTGTTTTAATTATATATCTGCATTTCTAAGGTAGATTTGGGTACAATAAGAGGCGAAAAAGCAGATTCTGACTAAGATTTTATCGAAATCGGCAACTATTTGACTCAGAAAGGTTGCCTTACGTCGAAATCTAATAGTTTATTAAGGTTTTCGTTACTAAAATGCCCAAAGACGCCGATTTTGACTAGAATTTGAAAGATATTGACATGAATATATAACTGTTTGTATCAAAAAATGATAGTTTAAACTGATATTTGCAGTTTTGATGCGGTTTTAGATACGATATGAATCGAAGAAGCCGATTTTGACTGGAATCTGTTTAAAATGACAAAGAAAAACCTATTATCAATTCAAGGAAGTGAATTTTTAAGTAGTTATCTGCAGTTTTAATGTAGATTTCAGTTCGCTAAGTTATGAAAATGCATGTTTTGGCTATAATCTTCCGTAAATCAAGGGCGAAAACCAATTATTTGTCCCAAAAGAAGGTGTTTTAAGTATATATCTGCATTTCTAAGGTAGATTTGGGCACAATAAGAGGCGAAAAAGCAGATTCTGACTAAGATTTTATCGAAATCGGCAACTATTTGACTCAGAAAGGTTGCCTTACGTCGAAATCTAATAGTTTATTAAGGTTTTCGTTACTAAAATGCCCAAAGACGCCGATTTTGACTAGAATTTGAAAGATATTGACATGAATATATAACTGTTTGTATCAAAAAATGATAGTTTAAACTGATATTTGCAGTTTTGATGCGGTTTAAGGTACGATATGAGTCGAAGTAGCCGATTTTGAATGGAATCTGTTTAAAATGACAAAGAAAAACCTATTATCAATTCAAGGAGGTGAATTTTTAAGTAGTTATCTGCAGTTTTAATGTAGATTTCAGTTCGCTAAGTTATGAAAATGCATCTTTTGGCTATAATCTTCCGTAAATCAACGGGCGAAAACCAATTATTTGTCCCAAAAGAAGGTGTTTTAAGTATATATCTGCATTTCTAAGGTAGATTTGGGTACAATAAGGGGCGAAAAAGCAGATTCTGACTAAGATTTTATCGAAATCGGCAACTATTTGACTCACAAAGGTTGCCTTACGTCGAAATCTAATAGTTTATTAAGGTTTTCGTTACTAAAATGCCCAAAGACGCCGATTTTGACTAGAATTTGAAAGATATTGACATGAATATATAACTGTTTGTATCAAAAAATGATAGTTTAAACTGATATTTGCAGTTTTGATGCGGTTTTAGATACGATATGAATCGAAGAAGCCGATTTTGACTGGAATCTGTTTAAAATGACAAAGAAAAACCTATTATCAATTCAAGGAAGTGAATTTTTAAGTAGTTATCTGCAGTTTTAATTTAGATTTCAGTTCACTAAGTTATGAAAATGCATGTTTTGGCTATAATCTTCCGTAAATCAAGGGCGAAAACCAATTATTTGTCCCAAAAGAAGGTGTTTTAAGTATATATCTGCATTTCTAAGGTAGATTTGGGTACAATAAGAGGCGAAAAAGCAGATTCTGACTAAGATTTTATCGAAACCGGCAACTATTTGACTCAGAGAGGTTGCCTTACGTCGAAATCTAATAGTTTATTAAGGTTTTCGTTACTAAAATGCCCAAAGACGCCGATTTTGACTAGAATTTGAAAGATATTGACATGAATATATAACTGTTTGTATCAAAAAATGATAGTTTAAACTGATATTTGCAGTTTTGATGCGGTTTTAGGTACGATATGAGTCGAAGAAGTCGATTTTGACTGGAATCTGTTTAAAATGACAAAGAAAAACCTATTATCAATTCAAGGAAGTGAATTTTTAAGTAGTTATCTGCAGTTTTAATGTAGATTTCAGTTCACTAAGTTATGAAAATGCATGTTTTGGCTATAATCTTCAGGGAAATCAAGGGCGAAAACCAATTATTTGTCCCAAAAGAAGGTGTTTTAAGTATATATCTGCATTTCTAAGGTAGATTTGGGTACAATAAGAGGCGAAAAAGCAGATTCTGACTAAGATTTTATCGAAATCGCAACTATTTGACTGAGAAAGGTTGCCTTTCGTCGAAATCTAATAGTTCATTAAGGTTTTCGTTACTAAAATGCCCAAAGACGCCGATTTTGACTAGAATTTGAAAGATTATGACATGAATATATAACTGTTTGTATCAAAAAATGATAGTTTAAAATGATATTTGCAGTTTTGATGCGGTTTTAGATACGATATGAATCGAAGAAGCCGATTTTGACTGGAATCTGTTTAAAGTGACAAAGAAAAACCTATTATCAATTCAAGGAAGTGAATTTTTAAGTAGTTATCTGCAGTTTTAATGTAGATTTCAGTTCGCTAAGTTATGAAAATGCATGTTTTGGCTATAATCTTCCGTAAATCAAGGGCGAAAACCAATTATTTGTCCCAAAAGAAGGTGTTTTAAGTATATATCTGCATTTCTAAGGTAGATTTGGGCACAATAAGAGGCGAAAAAGCAGATTCTGACTAAGATTTTATCGAAATCGGCAACTATTTGACTCAGAAAGGTTGCCTTACGTCGAAATCTAATAGTTTATTAAGGTTTTCGTTACTAAAATGCCCAAAGACGCCGATTTTGACTAGAATTTGAAAGATATTGACATGAATATATAACTGTTTGTATCAAAAAATGATAGTTTAAACTGATATTTGCAGTTTTGATGCGGTTTAAGGTACGATATGAGTCGAAGTAGCCGATTTTGAATGGAATCTGTTTAAAATGACAAAGAAAAACCTATTATCAATTCAAGGAGGTGAATTTTTAAGTAGTTATCTGCAGTTTTAATGTAGATTTCAGTTCGCTAAGTTATGAAAATGCATCTTTTGGCTATAATCTTCCGTAAATCAACGGGCGAAAACCAATTATTTGTCCCAAAAGAAGGTGTTTTAAGTATATATCTGCATTTCTAAGGTAGATTTGGGTACAATAAGGGGCGAAAAAGCAGATTCTGACTAAGATTTTATCGAAATCGGCAACTATTTGACTCACAAAGGTTGCCTTACGTCGAAATCTAATAGTTTATTAAGGTTTTCGTTACTAAAATGCCCAAAGACGCCGATTTTGACTAGAATTTGAAAGATATTGACATGAATATATAACTGTTTGTATCAAAAAATGATAGTTTAAACTGATATTTGCAGTTTTGATGCGGTTTTAGATACGATATGAATCGAAGAAGCCGATTTTGACTGGAATCTGTTTAAAATGACAAAGAAAAACCTATTATCAATTCAAGGAAGTGAATTTTTAAGTAGTTATCTGCAGTTTTAATTTAGATTTCAGTTCACTAAGTTATGAAAATGCATGTTTTGGCTATAATCTTCCGTAAATCAAGGGCGAAAACCAATTATTTGTCCCAAAAGAAGGTGTTTTAAGTATATATCTGCATTTCTAAGGTAGATTTGGGTACAATAAGAGGCGAAAAAGCAGATTCTGACTAAGATTTTATCGAAACCGGCAACTATTTGACTCAGAGAGGTTGCCTTACGTCGAAATCTAATAGTTTATTAAGGTTTTCGTTACTAAAATGCCCAAAGACGCCGATTTTGACTAGAATTTGAAAGATATTGACATGAATATATAACTGTTTGTATCAAAAAATGATAGTTTAAACTGATATTTGCAGTTTTGATGCGGTTTTAGGTACGATATGAGTCGAAGAAGTCGATTTTGACTGGAATCTGTTTAAAATGACAAAGAAAAACCTATTATCAATTCAAGGAAGTGAATTTTTAAGTAGTTATCTGCAGTTTTAATGTAGATTTCAGTTCACTAAGTTATGAAAATGCATGTTTTGGCTATAATCTTCAGGGAAATCAAGGGCGAAAACCAATTATTTGTCCCAAAAGAAGGTGTTTTAAGTATATATCTGCATTTCTAAGGTAGATTTGGGTACAATAAGAGGCGAAAAAGCAGATTCTGACTAAGATTTTATCGAAATCGCAACTATTTGACTGAGAAAGGTTGCCTTTCGTCGAAATCTAATAGTTCATTAAGGTTTTCGTTACTAAAATGCCCAAAGACGCCGATTTTGACTAGAATTTGAAAGATTATGACATGAATATATAACTGTTTGTATCAAAAAATGATAGTTTAAAATGATATTTGCAGTTTTGATGCGGTTTTAGATACGATATGAATCGAAGAAGCCGATTTTGACTGGAATCTGTTTAAAGTGACAAAGAAAAACCTATTATCAATTCAAGGAAGTGAATTTTTAAGTAGTTATCTGCAGTTTTAATGTAGATTTCAGTTCGCTAAGTTATGAAAATGCATGTTTTGGCTATAATCTTCCGTAAATCAAGGGCGAAAACCAATTATTTGTCCCAAAAGAAGGTGTTTTAAGTATATATCTGCATTTCTAAGGTAGATTTGGGTACAATAAGAGGCGAAAAAGCAGATTCTGACTAAGATTTTATCGAAATCGGCAACTATTTGACTCAGAAAGGTTGCCTTACGTCGAAATCTAATAGTTTATTAAGGTTTTCGTTACTAAAATGCCCAAAGACGCCGATTTTGACTAGAATTTGAAAGATATTGACATGAATATATAACTGTTTGTATCAAAAAATGATAGTTTAAACTGATATTTGCAGTTTTGATGCGGTTTAAGGTACGATATGAGTCGAAGTAGCCGATTTTGACTGGAATCTGTTTAAAATGACAAAGAAAAACCTATTATCAATTCAAGGAGGTGAATTTTTAAGTAGTTATCTGCAGTTTTAATGTAGATTTCAGTTCGCTAAGTTATGAAAATGCATGTTTTGGCTATAATCTTCCGCAAATCAACGGGCGAAAACCAATTATTTGTACCAAAAGAAGGTGTTTTAAGTATATATCTGCATTTCTAAGGTAGATTTGGGTACAATAAAGGGCGAAAAAGCAGATTCTAAGATTTTATCGAAATCGGCAACTATTTGACTCAGAAAGGTTGCCTTACGTCGAAATCTAATAGTTTATTAAGGTTTTCGTTACTAAAATGCCCAAAGACGCCGATTTTGACTAGAATTTGAAAGATATTGACATGAATATATAACTGTTTGTATCAAAGAATGATAGTTTAAACTGATATTTGCAGTTTTGATGCGGTTTTAGATACGATATGAATCGAAGAAGCCGATTTAAACTGGAATCTGTTTAAAATGACAATGACAAGGAAGTGAATTTTTAAGTAGTTATCTGCAGTTTTAATGTAGATTTCAGTTCGCTAAGTTATGAAAATGCATGTTTTGGCTATAATCTTACGTAAATCAAGGGCGAAAACCAATTACTTGTCCCAAAAGAAGGTGTTTTAAGTATATATCTGCATTTCTAAGGTAGATTTGGGTACAATAAGGGGCGAAAAAGCAGATTCTGACTAAGATTTTATCGAAATCGGCAACTATTTGACTCACAAAGGTTGCCTTACGTCGAAATCTAATAGTTTATTAAGGTTTTCGTTACTAAAATGCCCAAAGACGCCGATTTAGACTAGAATTTGAAAGATATTGACATGAATACATAACTGTTTGTATCAAAAAATGATAGTTTAAACTGATATTTGCAGTTTTGATGGGGTTTTAGATACGATATGAATCGAAGAAGCCGATTTTGACTGGAATCTGTTTAAAATGACAAAGAAAAACCTATTATCAATTCAAGGAAGTGAATTTTTAAGTAGTTATCTGCAGTTTTAATGTAGATTTCAGTTCACTAAGTTATGAAAATGCATGTTTTGGCTATAATCTTCCGTAAATCAAGGGCGAAAACCAATTATTTGTCCCAAAAGAAGGTGTTTTAAGTATATATCTGCATTTCTAAGGTAGATTTGGGTACAATAAGAGGCGAAAAAGCAGATTCTGACTAAGATTTTATCGAAACCGGCAACTATTTGACTCAGAAAGGTTGCCTTACGTCGAAATCTAATAGTTTATTAAGGTTTTCGTTACTAAAATGCCCAAAGACGCCGATTTTGACTAGAATTTGAAAGATATTGACATGAATATATAACTGTTTGTATCAAAAAATGATAGTTTAAACTGATATTTGCAGTTTTGATGCGGTTTTAGGTACGATATGAGTCGAAGAAGTCGATTTTGACTGGAATCTGTTTAAAATGACAAAGAAAAACCTATTATCAATTCAAGGAAGTGAATTTTTAAGTAGTTATCTGCAGTTTTAATGTAGATTTCAGTTCACTAAGTTATGAAAATGCATGTTTTGGCTATAATCTTCCGTAAATCAAGGGCGAAAACCAATTATTTGTCCCAAAAGAAGGTGTTTTAAGTAGATATCTGCATTTCTAAGATAGATTTGGGTACAATAAGAGGCGAAAAAGCAGATTCTGACTAAGATTTTATCGAAATCGGCAACTATTTGACTCAGAAAGGTTGCCTTACGTCGAAATTTAATAGTTTATTAGGGTTTTCGTTACTAAAATGCCCAAAGACGCCGATTTTGACTAGAATTTGAAAGATATTGACATGAATATATAACTGTTTGTATCAAAAAATGATAGTTTAAACTGATATTTGCAGTTTTGATGCGGTTTTAGGTAAGATATGAGCCGAAGAAGTCGATTTTGACTGGAATCTGTTTAAAATGACAAAGAAAAACCTATTATCAATTCAAGGAAGTGAATTTTTAAGTAGTTATCTGCAGTTTTAATGTAGATTTCAGTTCGCTAAGTTATGAAAATGCATGTTTTGGCTATAATCTTCCGTAAATCAAGGGCGAAAACCAATTATTTGTCCCAAAAGAAGGTGTTTTAAGTATATATCTGCATTTCTAAGGTAGATTTGGTTACAATAAGAGGCGAAAAAGCAGATTCTGACTAAGATTTTATCGAAATCGGCAACTATTTGACTCAGAAAGGTTGCCTTACGTCGAAATCTAATAGTTTGTTAAGGTTTTCGTTACTAAAATGCCCAAAGACGCCGATTTTGACTAGAATTTGAAAGATATTGACATGAATATATAACTGTTTGTATCAAAAAATGATAGTTTAAACTGATATTTGCAGTTTTGATGCGGTTTTAGATACGATATGAATCGAAGAAGCCGATTTTGACTGGAATCTGTTTGACATGACAAAGAAAAACCTATTATCAATTCAAGGAAGTGAATTTTTAAGTAGTTATCTGCAGTTTTAATGTAGGTTTCAGTTCGCTAAATTATGAAAATGCATGTTTTGGCTATAATCTTCCGTAAATCAAGGGCGAAAACCAATTATTTGTCCCAAAAGAAGGTGTTTTAAGTATATATCTGCATTTCTAAGGTAGATTTGGGTACAATAAGAGGCGAAAAAGCAGATTCTGACTAAGATTTTATCGAAATCGCAACTATTTGACTGAGAAAGGTTGCCTTTCGTCGAAATCTAATAGTTTATTAAGGTTTTCGTTACTAAAATGCCCAAAGACGCCGATTTTGACTAGAATTTGAAAGATATTGACATGAATATATAACTGTTTGTATCAAAAAATGATAGTTTAAAATGATATTTGCAGTTTTGATGCGGTTTTAGATACGATATGAATCGAAGAAGCCGATTTTGACTGGAATCTGTTTAAAGTGACAAAGAAAAACCTATTATCAATTCAAGGAAGTGAATTTTTAAGTAGTTATCTGCAGTTTTAATGTAGATTTCAGTTCGCTAAGTTATGAAAATGCATGTTTTGGCTATAATCTTCCGTAAATCAAGGGCGAAAACCAATTATTTGTCCCAAAAGAAGGTGTTTTAAGTATATATCTGCATTTCTAAGGTAGATTTGGGTACAATAAGAGGCGAAAAAGCAGATTCTGACTAAGATTTTATCGAAATCGGCAACTATTTGACTCAGAAAGATTGCCTTACGTCGAAATCTAATAGTTTATTAAGGTTTTCGTTACTAAAATGCCCAAAGACGCCGATTTTGACTAGAATTTGAAAGATATTGACATGAATATATAACTGTTTGTATCAAAAAATGATAGTTTAAACTGATATTTGCAGTTTTGATGCGGTTTAAGGTACGATATGAGTCGAAGTAGCCGATTTTGACTGGAATCTGTTTAAAATGACAAAGAAAAACCTATTATCAATTCAAGGAGGTGAATTTTTAAGTAGTTATCTGCAGTTTTAATGTAGATTTCAGTTCGCTAAGTTATGAAAATGCATGTTTTGGCTATAATCTTCCGTAAATCAAGGGCGAAAACCAATTATTTGTCCCAAAAGAAGGTGTTTTAAGTATATATCTGCATTTCTAACGTAGATTTGGGAACAATAAGAGGCGAAAAAGCAGATTCTGACTAAGATTTTATCGAAACCGGCAACTATTTGACTCAGAAAGGTTGCCTTACGTCGAAATCTAATAGTTTATTAAGGTTTTCGTTACTAAAATGCCCAAAGACGCCGATTTTGACTAGAATTTGAAAGATATTGACATGAATATATAACTGTTTGTATCAAAAAATGATAGTTTAAACTGATATTTGCAGTTTTGATGCGGTTTTAGGTACGATATGAGTCGAAGAAGTCGATTTTGACTGGAATCTGTTTAAAATGACAAAGAAAAACCTATTATCAATTCAAGGAAGTGAATTTCTAAGTAGTTATCTGCAGTTTTAATGTAGATTTCAGTTCACTAAGTTATGAAAATGCATGTTTTGGCTATAATCTTCCGTAAATCAAGGGCGAAAACCAATTATTTGTCCCAAAAGAAGGTGTTTTAAGTATATATCTGCATTTCTAAGGTAGATTTGGTTACAATAAGAGGCGAAAAAGCAGATTCTGACTAAGATTTTATCGAAATCGGCAACTATTTGACTCAGAAAGGTTGCCTTACGTCGAAATCTAATAGTTTGTTAAGGTTTTCGTTACTAAAATGCCCAAAGACGCCGATTTTGACTAGAATTTGAAAGATATTGACATGAATATATAACTGTTTGTATCAAAAAATGATAGTTTAAACTGATATTTGCAGTTTTGATGCGGTTTTATATACGATATGAATCGAAGAAGCCGATTTTGACTGGAATCTGTTTAAAATGACAAAGATAAACCTATTATCAATTCAAGGAAGTGAATTTTTAAGTAGTTATCTGCAGTTTTAATGTAGATCTCAGTTCGCTAAGTTATGAAAATGCATGTTTTGGCTATAATCTTCCGTAAGTCAAGGGCGAAAACCAATTATTTGTCCCAAAAGAAGGTGTTTTAAGTATATATCTGCATTTCTAAGGTAGATTTGGGTACAATAAAGGGCGAAAAAGCAGATTCTGACTAAGATTTTATCGAAATCGGCAACTATTTGACTCAGAAAGGTTGCCTTACGTCGAAATCTAATAGTTTATTAAGGTTTTCGTTACTAAAATGCCCAAAGACGCCGATTTTGACTAGAATTTGAAAGATATTGACATGAATATATAACTGTTTGTATCAAAAAATGATAGTTTAAAATGATATTTGCAGTTTTGATGCGGTTTTAGATACGATATGAATCGAAGAAGCCGATTTTGACTGGAATCTGTTTAAAGTGACAAAGAAAAACCTATTATCAATTCAAGGAAGTGAATTTTTAAGTAGTTATCTTCAGTTTTAATGTAGATTTCAGTTCGCTAAGTTATGAAAATGCATGTTTTGGCTATAATCTTCCGTAAATCAAGGGCGAAAACCAATTATTTGTCCCAAAAGAAGGTGTTTTAAGTATATATCTGCATTTCTAAGGTAGATTTGGGTACAATAAGAGGCGAAAAAGCAGATTCTGACTAAGATTTTATCGAAATCGGCAACTATTTGACTCAGAAAGATTGCCTTACGTCGAAATCTAATAGTTTATTAAGGTTTTCGTTACTAAAATGCCCAAAGACGCCGATTTTGACTAGAATTTGAAAGATATTGACATGAATATATAACTGTTTGTATCAAAAAATGATACTTTAAACTGATATTTGCAGTTTTGATGCGGTTTAAGGTACGATATGAGTCGAAGTAGCCGATTTTGACTGGAATCTGTTTAAAATGACAAAGAAAAACCTATTATCAATTCAAGGAGGTGAATTTTTAAGTAGTTATCTGCAGTTTTAATGTAGATTTCAGTTCGCTAAGTTATGAAAATGCAT
The DNA here is from genome assembly GCF_029955315.1 of Cylas formicarius. Classification (NCBI taxonomy): domain Eukaryota; kingdom Metazoa; phylum Arthropoda; class Insecta; order Coleoptera; family Brentidae; genus Cylas; species Cylas formicarius. The sequence continues at coordinate 936,429 of NW_026844319.1, forward strand.
GTTTTGGCTATAATCTTCCGTAAATCAACGGGCGAAAACCAATTACTTGTCCCAAAAGAAGGTGTTTTAAGTATATATCTGCATTTCTAAGGTAGATTTGGTTACAATAAGAGGCGAAAAAGCAGATTCTGACTAAGATTTTATCGAAATCGGCAACTATTTGACTCAGAAAGGTTGCCTTACGTCGAAATCTAATAGTTTGTTAAGGTTTTCGTTACTAAAATGCCCAAAGACGCCGATTTTGACTAGAATTTGAAAGATATTGACATGAATATATAACTGTTTGTATCAAAAAATGATAGTTTAAACTGATATTTGCAGTTTTGATGCGGTTTTAGATACGATATGAATCGAAGAAGCCGATTTTGACTGGAATCTGTTTGACATGACAAAGAAAAATCTATTATCAATTCAAGGAAGTGAATTTTTAAGTAGTTATCTGCAGTTTTAATGTAGAGTTCAGTTCGCTAAGTTATGAAAATGCATGTTTTGGCTATAATCTTCCGTAAGTCAAGGGCGAAAACCAATTATTTGTCCCAAAAGAAGGTGTTTTAAGTATATATCTGCATTTCTAAGGTAGATTTGGGTACAATAAAGGGCGAAAAAGCAGATTCTGACTAAGATTTTATCGAAATCGGCAACTATTTGACTCAGAAAGGTTGCCTTACGTCGAAATCTAATAGTTTATTAAGGTTTTCGTTACTAAAATGCCCAAAGACGCCGATTTTGACTAGAATTTGAAAGATATTGACATGAATATATAACTGTTTGTATCAAAAAATGATAGTTTAAAATGATATTTGCAGTTTTGATGCGGTTTTAGATACGATATGAATCGAAGAAGCCGATTTTGACTGGAATCTGTTTAAAGTGACAAAGAAAAACCTATTATCAATTCAAGGAAGTGAATTTTTAAGTAGTTATCTTCAGTTTTAATGTAGATTTCAGTTCGCTAAGTTATGAAAATGCATGTTTTGGCTATAATCTTCCGTAAATCAAGGGCGAAAACCAATTATTTGTTCCAAAAGAAGGTGTTTTAAGTATATATCTGCATTTCTAAGGTAGATTTGGGTACAATAAGAGGCGAAAAAGCAGACTCTGACTAAGATTTTATCGAAATCGGCAACTATTTGACTCAGAAAGATTGCCTTACGTCGAAATCTAATAGTTTATTAAGGTTTTCGTTACTAAAATGCCCAAAGACGCCGATTTTGACTAGAATTTGAAAGATATTGACATGAATATATAACTGTTTGTATCAAAAAATGATACTTTAAACTGATATTTGCAGTTTTGATGCGGTTTAAGGTACGATATGAGTCGAAGTAGCCGATTTTGACTGGAATCTGTTTAAAATGACAAAGAAAAACCTATTATCAATTCAAGGAGGTGAATTTTTAAGTAGTTATCTGCAGTTTTAATGTAGATTTCAGTTCGCTAAGTTATGAAAATGCATGTTTTGGCTATAATCTTCCGTAAATCAACGGGCGAAAACCAATTACTTGTCCCAAAAGAAGGTGTTTTAAGTATATATCTGCATTTCTAAGGTAGATTTGGTTACAATAAGAGGCGAAAAAGCAGATTCTGACTAAGATTTTATCGAAATCGGCAACTATTTGACTCAGAAAGGTTGCCTTACGTCGAAATCTAATAGTTTGTTAAGGTTTTCGTTACTAAAATGCCCAAAGACGCCGATTTTGACTAGAATTTGAAAGATATTGACATGAATATATAACTGTTTGTATCAAAAAATGATAGTTTAAACTGATATTTGCAGTTTTGATGCGGTTTTAGATACGATATGAATCGAAGAAGCCGATTTTGACTGGAATCTGTTTGACATGACAAAGAAAAATCTATTATCAATTCAAGGAAGTGAATTTTTAAGTAGTTATCTGCAGTTTTAATGTAGAGTTCAGTTCGCTAAGTTATGAAAATGCATGTTTTGGCTATAATCTTCCGTAAATCAAGGGCGAAAACCAATTATTTGTCCCAAAAGAAGGTGTTTTAATTATATATCTGCATTTCTAAGGTAGATTTGGGTACAATAAGAGGCGAAAAAGCAGATTCTGACTAAGATTTTATCGAAATCGGCAACTATTTGACTCAGAAAGGTTGCCTTACGTCGAAATCTAATAGTTTATTAAGGTTTTCGTTACTAAAATGCCCAAAGACGCCGATTTTGACTAGAATTTGAAAGATATTGACATGAATATATAACTGTTTGTATCAAAAAATGATAGTTTAAACTGATATTTGCAGTTTTGATGCGGTTTTAGATACGATATGAATCGAAGAAGCCGATTTTGACTGGAATCTGTTTAAAATGACAAAGAAAAACCTATTATCAATTCAAGGAAGTGAATTTTTAAGTAGTTATCTGCAGTTTTAATGTAGATTTCAGTTCGCTAAGTTATGAAAATGCATGTTTTGGCTATAATCTTCCGTAAATCAAGGGCGAAAACCAATTATTTGTCCCAAAAGAAGGTGTTTTAAGTATATATCTGCATTTCTAAGGTGGATTTGGGTACAATAAGAGGCGAAAAAGCAGATTCTGACTAAGATTTTATCGAAATCGGCAACTATTTGACTCAGAAAGGTTGCCTTACGTCGAAATCTAATAGTTTATTAAGGTTTTCGTTACTAAAATGCCCAAAGACGCCGATTTTGACTAGAATTTGAAAGATATTGACATGAATATATAACTGTTTGTATCAAAAAATGATAGTTTAAACTGATATTTGCAGTTTTGATGCGGTTTAAGGTACGATATGAGTCGAAGTAGCCGATTTTGACTGGAATCTGTTTAAAATGACAAAGAAAAACCTATTATCAATTCAAGGAGGTGAATTTTTAAGTAGTTATCTGCAGTTTTAATGTAGATTTCAGTTCGCTAAGTTATGAAAATGCATGTTTTGGCTATAATCTTCCGTAAATCAACTGGCGAAAACCAATTATTTGTCCCAAAAGAAGGTGTTTTAAGTATATATCTGCATTTCTAAGGTAGATTTGGGTACAATAAGGGGCGAAAAAGCAGATTCTGACTAAGATTTTATCGAAATCGGCAAAGCAGATTCTGACTAAGATTTTATCGAAACCGGCAACTATTTGACTCAGAAAGGTTGCCTTACGTCGAAATCTAATAGTTTATTAAGGTTTTCGTTACTAAAATGCCCAAAGACGCCGATTTTGACTAGAATTTGAAAGATATTGACATGAATATATAACTGTTTGTATCCAAAAATGATAGTTTAAACGATATGAGTCGAAGAAGTCGATTTTGACTGGAATCTGTTTAAAATGACAAAGAAAAACCTATTATCAATTCAAGGAAGTGAATTTTTAAGTAGTTATCTGCAGTTTTAATGTAGATTTCAGTTCACTAAGTTATGAAAATGCATGTTTTGGCTATAATCTTCCGTAAATCAAGGGCGAAAACCAATTATTTGTCCCAAAAGAAGGTGTTTTAAGTATATATCTGCATTTCTAAGATAGATTTGGGTACAATAAGAGGCGAAAAAGCAGATTCTGACTAAGATTTTATCGAAATCGGCAACTATTTGACTCAGAAAGGTTGCCTTACGTCGAAATTTAATAGTTTATTAGGGTTTTCGTTACTAAAATGCCCAAAGACGCCGATTTTGACTAGAATTTGAAAGATATTGACATGAATATATAACTGTTTGTATCAAAAAATGATAGTTTAAACTGATATTTGCAGTTTTGATGCGGTTTTAGGTAAGATATGAGTCGAAGAAGTCGATTTTGACTGGAATCTGTTTAAAATGACAAAGAAAAACCTATTATCAATTCAAGGAAGTGAATTTTTAAGTAGTTATATGCAGTTTTAATGTAGATTTCAGTTCGCTAAGTTATGAAAATGCATGTTTTGGCTATAATCTTCCGTAAATCAAGGGCGAAAACCAATTATTTGTCCCAAAAGAAGGTGTTTTAAGTATATATCTGCATTTCTAAGGTAGATTTGGTTACAATAAGAGGCGAAAAAGCAGATTCTGACTAAGATTTTATCGAAATCGGCAACTATTTGACTCAGAAAGGTTGCCTTACGTCGAAATCTAATAGTTTGTTAAGGTTTTCGTTACTAAAATGCCCAAAGACGCCGATTTTGACTAGAATTTGAAAGATATTGACATGAATATATAACTGTTTGTATCAAAAAATGATAGTTTAAACTGATATTTGCAGTTTTGATGCGGTTTTAGGTACGATATGAGTCGAAGAAGTCGATTTTGACTGGAATCTGTTTAAAATGACAAAGAAAAACCTATTATCAATTCAAGGAAGTGAATTTCTAAGTAGTTATCTGCAGTTTTAATGTAGATTTCAGTTCACTAAGTTATGAAAATGCATGTTTTGGCTATAATCTTCCGTAAATCAAGGGCGAAAACCAATTATTTGTCCCAAAAGAAGGTGTTTTAAGTATATATCTGCATTTCTAAGGTAGATTTGGGTACAATAAGAGGCGAAAAAGCAGATTCTGACTAAGATTTTATCGAAATCGGCAACTATTTGACTCAGAAAGGTTGCCTTACGTCGAAATTTAATAGTTTATTAGGGTTTTCGTTACTAAAATGCCCAAAGACGCCGATTTTGACTAGAATTTGAAAGATATTGACATGAATATATAACTGTTTGTATCAAAAAATGATAGTTTAAACTGATATTTGCAGTTTTGATGCGGTTTTAGGTAAGATATGAGTCGAAGAAGTCGATTTTGACTGGAATCTGTTTAAAATGACAAAGAAAAACCTATTATCAATTCAAGGAAGTGAATTTTTAAGTAGTTATCTGCAGTTTTAATGTAGATTTCAGTTCGCTAAGTTATGAAAATGCATGTTTTGGCTATAATCTTAGGTAAATCAAGGGCGAAAACCAATTATTTGTCCCAAAAGAAGGTGTTTTAAGTATATATCTGCATTTCTAAGGTAGATTTGGTTACAATAAGAGGCGAAAAAGCAGATTCTGACTAAGATTTTATCGAAATCGGCAACTATTTGACTCAGAAAGGTTGCCTTACGTCGAAATCTAATAGTTTGTTAAGGTTTTCGTTACTAAAATGCCCAAAGACGCCGATTTTGACTAGAATTTGAAAGATATTGACATGAATATATAACTGTTTGTATCAAAAAATGATAGTTTAAACTGATATTTGCAGTTTTGATGCGGTTTTATATACGATATGAATCGAAGAAGCCGATTTTGACTGGAATCTGTTTAAAATGACAAAGATAAACCTATTATCAATTCAAGGAAGTGAATTTTTAAGTAGTTATCTGCAGTTTTAATGTAGATCTCAGTTCGCTAAGTTATGAAAATGCATGTTTTGGCTATAATCTTCCGTAAGTCAAGGGCGAAAACCAATTATTTGTCCCAAAAGAAGGTGTTTTAAGTATATATCTGCATTTCTAAGGTAGATTTGGGTACAATAAAGGGCGAAAAAGCAGATTCTGACTAAGATTTTATCGAAATCGGCAACTATTTGACTCAGAAAGGTTGCCTTACGTCGAAATCTAATAGTTTATTAAGGTTTTCGTTACTAAAATGCCCAAAGACGCCGATTTTGACTAGAATTTGAAAGATATTGACATGAATATATAACTGTTTGTATCAAAAAATGATAGTTTAAAATGATATTTGCAGTTTTGATGCGGTTTTAGATACGATATGAATCGAAGAAGCCGATTTTGACTGGAATCTGTTTAAAGTGACAAAGAAAAACCTATTATCAATTCAAGGAAGTGAATTTTTAAGTAGTTATCTTCAGTTTTAATGTAGATTTCAGTTCGCTAAGTTATGAAAATGCATGTTTTGGCTATAATCTTCCGTAAATCAAGGGCGAAAACCAATTATTTGTCCCAAAAGAAGGTGTTTTAAGTATATATCTGCATTTCTAAGGTAGATTTGGGTACAATAAGAGGCGAAAAAGCAGATTCTGACTAAGATTTTATCGAAATCGGCAACTATTTGACTCAGAAAGATTGCCTTACGTCGAAATCTAATAGTTTATTAAGGTTTTCGTTACTAAAATGCCCAAAGACGCCGATTTTGACTAGAATTTGAAAGATATTGACATGAATATATAACTGTTTGTATCAAAAAATGATACTTTAAACTGATATTTGCAGTTTTGATGCGGTTTAAGGTACGATATGAGTCGAAGTAGCCGATTTTGACTGGAATCTGTTTAAAATGACAAAGAAAAACCTATTATCAATTCAAGGAGGTGAATTTTTAAGTAGTTATCTGCAGTTTTAATGTAGATTTCAGTTCGCTAAGTTATGAAAATGCATGTTTTGGCTATAATCTTCCGTAAATCAACGGGCGAAAACCAATTACTTGTCCCAAAAGAAGGTGTTTTAAGTATATATCTGCATTTCTAAGGTAGATTTGGTTACAATAAGAGGCGAAAAAGCAGATTCTGACTAAGATTTTATCGAAATCGGCAACTATTTGACTCAGAAAGGTTGCCTTACGTCGAAATCTAATAGTTTGTTAAGGTTTTCGTTACTAAAATGCCCAAAGACGCCGATTTTGACTAGAATTTGAAAGATATTGACATGAATATATAACTGTTTGTATCAAAAAATGATAGTTTAAACTGATATTTGCAGTTTTGATGCGGTTTTAGATACGATATGAATCGAAGAAGCCGATTTTGACTGGAATCTGTTTGACATGACAAAGAAAAATCTATTATCAATTCAAGGAAGTGAATTTTTAAGTAGTTATCTGCAGTTTTAATGTAGAGTTCAGTTCGCTAAGTTATGAAAATGCATGTTTTGGCTATAATCTTCCGTAAGTCAAGGGCGAAAACCAATTATTTGTCCCAAAAGAAGGTGTTTTAAGTATATATCTGCATTTCTAAGGTAGATTTGGGTACAATAAAGGGCGAAAAAGCAGATTCTGACTAAGATTTTATCGAAATCGGCAACTATTTGACTCAGAAAGGTTGCCTTACGTCGAAATCTAATAGTTTATTAAGGTTTTCGTTACTAAAATGCCCAAAGACGCCGATTTTGACTAGAATTTGAAAGATATTGACATGAATATATAACTGTTTGTATCAAAAAATGATAGTTTAAAATGATATTTGCAGTTTTGATGCGGTTTTAGATACGATATGAATCGAAGAAGCCGATTTTGACTGGAATCTGTTTAAAGTGACAAAGAAAAACCTATTATCAATTCAAGGTAGTGAATTTTTAAGTAGTTATCTTCAGTTTTAATGTAGATTTCAGTTCGCTAAGTTATGAAAATGCATGTTTTGGCTATAATCTTCCGTAAATCAAGGGCGAAAACCAATTATTTGTCCCAAAAGAAGGTGTTTTAAGTATATATCTGCATTTCTAAGGTAGATTTGGGTACAATAAGAGGCGAAAAAGCAGACTCTGACTAAGATTTTATCGAAATCGGCAACTATTTGACTCAGAAAGATTGCCTTACGTCGAAATCTAATAGTTTATTAAGGTTTTCGTTACTAAAATGCCCAAAGACGCCGATTTTGACTAGAATTTGAAAGATATTGACATGAATATATAACTGTTTGTATCAAAAAATGATACTTTAAACTGATATTTGCAGTTTTGATGCGGTTTAAGGTACGATATGGGTCGAAGTAGCCGATTTTGACTGGAATCTGTTTAAAATGACAAAGAAAAACCTATTATCAATTCAAGGAGGTGAATTTTTAAGTAGTTATCTGCAGTTTTAATGTAGATTTCAGTTCGCTAAGTTATGAAAATGCATGTTTTGGCTATAATCTTCCGTAAATCAACGGGCGAAAACCAATTACTTGTCCCAAAAGAAGGTGTTTTAAGTATATATCTGCATTTCTAAGGTAGATTTGGTTACAATAAGAGGCGAAAAAGCAGATTCTGACTAAGATTTTATCGAAATCGGCAACTATTTGACTCAGAAAGGTTGCCTTACGTCGAAATCTAATAGTTTGTTAAGGTTTTCGTTACTAAAATGCCCAAAGACGCCGATTTTGACTAGAATTTGAAAGATATTGACATGAATATATAACTGTTTGTATCAAAAAATGATAGTTTAAACTGATATTTGCAGTTTTGATGCGGTTTTAGATACGATATGAATCGAAGAAGCCGATTTTGACTGGAATCTGTTTGACATGACAAAGAAAAATCTATTATCAATTCAAGGAAGTGAATTTTTAAGTAGTTATCTGCAGTTTTAATGTAGAGTTCAGTTCGCTAAGTTATGAAAATGCATGTTTTGGCTATAATCTTCCGTAAATCAAGGGCGAAAACCAATTATTTGTCCCAAAAGAAGGTGTTTTAATTATATATCTGCATTTCTAAGGTAGATTTGGGTACAATAAGAGGCGAAAAAGCAGATTCTGACTAAGATTTTATCGAAATCGGCAACTATTTGACTCAGAAAGGTTGCCTTACGTCGAAATCTAATAGTTTATTAAGGTTTTCGTTACTAAAATGCCCAAAGACGCCGATTTTGACTAGAATTTGAAAGATATTGACATGAATATATAACTGTTTGTATCAAAAAATGATAGTTTAAACTGATATTTGCAGTTTTGATGCGGTTTTAGATACGATATGAATCGAAGAAGCCGATTTTGACTGGAATCTGTTTAAAATGACAAAGAAAAACCTATTATCAATTCAAGGAAGTGAATTTTTAAGTAGTTATCTGCAGTTTTAATGTAGATTTCAGTTCGCTAAGTTATGAAAATGCATGTTTTGGCTATAATCTTCCGTAAATCAAGGGCGAAAACCAATTATTTGTCCCAAAAGAAGGTGTTTTAAGTATATATCTGCATTTCTAAGGTGGATTTGGGTACAATAAGAGGCGAAAAAGCAGATTCTGACTAAGATTTTATCGAAATCGGCAACTATTTGACTCAGAAAGGTTGCCTTACGTCGAAATCTAATAGTTTATTAAGGTTTTCGTTACTAAAATGCCCAAAGACGCCGATTTTGACTAGAATTTGAAAGATATTGACATGAATATATAACTGTTTGTATCAAAAAATGATAGTTTAAACTGATATTTGCAGTTTTGATGCGGTTTAAGGTACGATATGAGTCGAAGTAGCCGATTTTGACTGGAATCTGTTTAAAATGACAAAGAAAAACCTATTATCAATTCAAGGAGGTGAATTTTTAAGTAGTTATCTGCAGTTTTAATGTAGATTTCAGTTCGCTAAGTTATGAAAATGCATGTTTTGGCTATAATCTTCCGTAAATCAACTGGCGAAAACCAATTATTTGTCCCAAAAGAAGGTGTTTTAAGTATATATCTGCATTTCTAAGGTAGATTTGGGTACAATAAGGGGCGAAAAAGCAGATTCTGACTAAGATTTTATCGAAATCGGCAAAGCAGATTCTGACTAAGATTTTATCGAAACCGGCAACTATTTGACTCAGAAAGGTTGCCTTACGTCGAAATCTAATAGTTTATTAAGGTTTTCGTTACTAAAATGCCCAAAGACGCCGATTTTGACTAGAATTTGAAAGATATTGACATGAATATATAACTGTTTGTATCAAAAAATGATAGTTTAAACGATATGAGTCGAAGAAGTAGATTTTGACTGGAATCTGTTTAAAATGACAAAGAAAAACCTATTATCAATTCAAGGAAGTGAATTTTTAAGTAGTTATCTGCAGTTTTAATGTAGATTTCAGTTCACTAAGTTATGAAAATGCATGTTTTGGCTATAATCTTCCGTAAATCAAGGGCGAAAACCAATTATTTGTCCCAAAAGAAGGTGTTTTAAGTATATATCTGCATTTCTAAGATAGATTTGGGTACAATAAGAGGCGAAAAAGCAGATTCTGACTAAGATTTTATCGAAATCGGCAACTATTTGACTCAGAAAGGTTGCCTTACGTCGAAATTTAATAGTTTATTAGGGTTTTCGTTACTAAAATGCCCAAAGACGCCGATTTTGACTAGAATTTGAAAGATATTGACATGAATATATAACTGTTTGTATCAAAAAATGATAGTTTAAACTGATATTTGCAGTTTTGATGCGGTTTTAGGTAAGATATGAGTCGAAGAAGTCGATTTTGACTGGAATCTGTTTAAAATGACAAAGAAAAACCTATTATCAATTCAAGGAAGTGAATTTTTAAGTAGTTATATGCAGTTTTAATGTAGATTTCAGTTCGCTAAGTTATGAAAATGCATGTTTTGGCTATAATCTTCCGTAAATCAAGGGCGAAAACCAATTATTTGTCCCAAAAGAAGGTGTTTTAAGTATATATCTGCATTTCTAAGGTAGATTTGGTTACAATAAGAGGCGAAAAAGCAGATTCTGACTAAGATTTTATCGAAATCGGCAACTATTTGACTCAGAAAGGTTGCCTTACGTCGAAATCTAATAGTTTGTTAAGGTTTTCGTTACTAAAATGCCCAAAGACGCCGATTTTGACTAGAATTTGAAAGATATTGACATGAATATATAACTGTTTGTATCAAAAAATGATAGTTTAAACTGATATTTGCAGTTTTGATGCGGTTTTAGATACGATATGAATCGAAGAAGCCGATTTTGACTGGAATCTGTTTGACATGACAAAGAAAAACCTATTATCAATTCAAGGAAGTGAATTTTTAAGTAGTTATCTGCAGTTTTAATGTAGGTTTCAGTTCGCTAAATTATGAAAATGCATGTTTTGGCTATAATCTTCCGTAAATCAAGGGCGAAAACCAATTATTTGTCCCAAAAGAAGGTGTTTTAAGTATATATCTGCATTTCTAAGGTAGATTTGGGTACAATAAGAGGCGAAAAAGCAGATTCTGACTAAGATTTTATCGAAATCGCAACTATTTGACTGAGAAAGGTTGCCTTTCGTCGAAATCTAATAGTTTATTAAGGTTTTCGTTACTAAAATGCCCAAAGACGCCGATTTTGACTAGAATTTGAAAGATATTGACATGAATATATAACTGTTTGTATCAAAAAATGATAGTTTAAAATGATATTTGCAGTTTTGATGCGGTTTTAGATACGATATGAATCGAAGAAGCCGATTTTGACTGGAATCTGTTTAAAGTGACAAAGAAAAACCTATTATCAATTCAAGGAAGTGAATTTTTAAGTAGTTATCTGCAGTTTTAATGTAGATTTCAGTTCGCTAAGTTATGAAAATGCATGTTTTGGCTATAATCTTCCGTAAATCAAGGGCGAAAACCAATTATTTGTCCCAAAAGAAGGTGTTTTAAGTATATATCTGCATTTCTAAGGTAGATTTGGGTACAATAAGAGGCGAAAAAGCAGATTCTGACTAAGATTTTATCGAAATCGGCAACTATTTGACTCAGAAAGATTGCCTTACGTCGAAATCTAATAGTTTATTAAGGTTTTCGTTACTAAAATGCCCAAAGACGCCGATTTTGACTAGAATTTGAAAGATATTGACATGAATATATAACTGTTTGTATCAAAAAATGATAGTTTAAACTGATATTTGCAGTTTTGATGCGGTTTAAGGTACGATATGAGTCGAAGTAGCCGATTTTGACTGGAATCTGTTTAAAATGACAAAGAAAAACCTATTATCAATTCAAGGAGGTGAATTTTTAAGTAGTTATCTGCAGTTTTAATGTAGATTTCAGTTCGCTAAGTTATGAAAATGCATGTTTTGGCTATAATCTTCCGTAAATCAACGGGCGAAAACCAATTATTTGTCCCAAAAGAAGGTGTTTTAAGTATATATCTGCATTTCTAAGGTAGATTTGGGTACAATAAAGGGCGAAAAAGCAGATTCTGACTAAGATTTTATCGAAATCGGCAACTATTTGACTCAGAAAGGTTGCCTTACGTCGAAATCTAATAGTTTATTAAGGTTTTCGTTACTAAAATGCTCAAAGACGCCGATTTTGACTAGAATTTGAAAGATATTGACATGAATATATAACTGTTTGTATCAAAAAATGATAGTTTAAACTGATATTTGCAGTTTTGATGCGGTTTTAGATACGATATGAATCGAAGAAGCCGATTTTGACTGGAATCTGTTTAAAATGACAAAGAAAAACCTATTATCAATTCAAGGAAGTGAATTTTTAAGTAGTTATCTGCAGTTTTAATGTAGATTTCAGTTCACTAAGTTATGAAAATGCATGTTTTGGCTATAATCTTCCGTAAATCAAGGGCGAAAACCAATTATTTGTCCCAAAAGAAGGTGTTTTAAGTATATATCTGCATTTCTAAGGTAGATTTGGGTACAATAAGAGGCGAAAAAGCAGATTCTGACTAAGATTTTATCGAAACCGGCAACTATTTGACTCAGAAAGGTTGCCTTACGTCGAAATCTAATAGTTTATTAAGGTTTTCGTTACTAAAATGCCCAAAGACGCCGATTTTGACTAGAATTTGAAAGATATTGACATGAATATATAACTGTTTGTATCAAAAAATGATAGTTTAAACTGATATTTGCAGTTTTGATGCGGTTTTAGGTACGATATGAGTCGAAGAAGTCGATTTTGACTGGAATCTGTTTAAAATGACAAAGAAAAACCTATTATCAATTCAAGGAAGTGAATTTATAAGTAGTTATCTGCAGTTTTAATGTAGATTTCAGTTCACTAAGTTATGAAAATGCATGTTTTGGCTATAATCTTCCGTAAATCAAGGGCGAAAACCAATTATTTGTCCCAAAAGAAGGTGTTTTAAGTATATATCTGCATTTCTAAGGTAGATTTGGGTACAATAAGAGGCGAAAAAGCAGATTCTGACTAAGATTTTATCGAAATCGGCAACTATTTGACTCAGAAAGGTTGCCTTACGTCGAAATTTAATAGTTTATTAGGGTTTTCGTTACTAAAATGCCCAAAGACGCCGATTTTGACTAGAATTTGAAAGATATTGACATGAATATATAACTGTTTGTATCAAAAAATGATAGTTTAAACTGATATTTGCAGTTTTGATGCGGTTTTAGGTAAGATATGAGTCGAAGAAGTCGATTTTGACTGGAATCTGTTTAAAATGACAAAGAAAAACCTATTATCAATTCAAGGAAGTGAATTTTTAAGTAGTTATCTGCAGTTTTAATGTAGATTTCAGTTCGCTAAGTTATGAAAATGCATGTTTTGGCTATAATCTTCCGTAAATCAAGGGCGAAAACCAATTATTTGTCCCAAAAGAAGGTGTTTTAAGTATATATCTGCATTTCTAAGGTAGATTTGGTTACAATAAGAGGCGAAAAAGCAGATTCTGACTAAGATTTTATCGAAATCGGCAACTATTTGACTCAGAAAGGTTGCCTTACGTCGAAATCTAATAGTTTGTTAAGGTTTTCGTTACTAAAATGCCCAAAGACGCCGATTTTGACTAGAATTTGAAAGATATTGACATGAATATATAACTGTTTGTATCAAAAAATGATAGTTTAAACTGATATTTGCAGTTTTGATGCGGTTTTATATACGATATGAATCGAAGAAGCCGATTTTGACTGGAATCTGTTTAAAATGACAAAGATAAACCTATTATCAATTCAAGGAAGTGAATTTTTAAGTAGTTATCTGCAGTTTTAATGTAGATCTCAGTTCGCTAAGTTATGAAAATGCATGTTTTGGCTATAATCTTCCGTAAGTCAAGGGCGAAAACCAATTATTTGTCCCAAAAGAAGGTGTTTTAAGTATATATCTGCATTTCTAAGGTAGATTTGGGTACAATAAAGGGCGAAAAAGCAGATTCTGACTAAGATTTTATCGAAATCGGCAACTATTTGACTCAGAAAGGTTGCCTTACGTCGAAATCTAATAGTTTATTAAGGTTTTCGTTACTAAAATGCTCAAAGACGCCGATTTTGACTAGAATTTGAAAGATATTGACATGAATATATAACTGTTTGTATCAAAAAATGATAGTTTAAACTGATATTTGCAGTTTTGATGCGGTTTTAGATACGATATGAATCGAAGAAGCCGATTTTGACTGGAATCTGTTTAAAATGACAAAGAAAAACCTATTATCAATTCAAGGAAGTGAATTTTTAAGTAGTTATCTGCAGTTTTAATGTAGATTTCAGTTCACTAAGTTATGAAAATGCATGTTTTGGCTATAATCTTCCGTAAATCAAGGGCGAAAACCAATTATTTGTCCCAAAAGAAGGTGTTTTAAGTATATATCTGCATTTCTAAGGTAGATTTGGGTACAATAAGAGGCGAAAAAGCAGATTCTGACTAAGATTTTATCGAAACCGGCAACTATTTGACTCAGAAAGGTTGCCTTACGTCGAAATCTAATAGTTTATTAAGGTTTTCGTTACTAAAATGCCCAAAGACGCCGATTTTGACTAGAATTTGAAAGATATTGACATGAATATATAACTGTTTGTATCAAAAAATGATAGTTTAAACTGATATTTGCAGTTTTGATGCGGTTTTAGGTACGATATGAGTCGAAGAAGTCGATTTTGACTGGAATCTGTTTAAAATGACAAAGAAAAACCTATTATCAATTCAAGGAAGTGAATTTTTAAGTAGTTATCTGCAGTTTTAATGTAGATTTCAGTTCACTAAGTTATGAAAATGCATGTTTTGGCTATAATCTTCCGTAAATCAAGGGCGAAAACCAATTATTTGTCCCAAAAGAAGGTGTTTTAAGTATATATCTGCATTTCTAAGGTAGATTTGGGTACAATAAGAGGCGAAAAAGCAGATTCTGACTAAGATTTTATCGAAATCGGCAACTATTTGACTCAGAAAGGTTGCCTTACGTCGAAATTTAATAGTTTATTAGGGTTTTCGTTACTAAAATGCCCAAAGACGCCGATTTTGACTAGAATTTGAAAGATATTGAAATGAATATATAACTGTTTGTATCAAAAAATGATAGTTTAAACTGATATTTGCAGTTTTGATGCGGTTTTAGGTAAGATATGAGTCGAAGAAGTCGATTTTGACTGGAATCTGTTTAAAATGACAAAGAAAAACCTATTATCAATTCAAGGAAGTGAATTTTTAAGTAGTTATCTGCAGTTTTAATGTAGATTTCAGTTCGCTAAGTTATGAAAATGCATGTTTTGGCTATAATCTTCCGTAAATCAAGGACGAAAACCAATTATTTGTCCCAAAAGAAGGTGTTTTAAGTATATATCTGCATTTCTAAGGTAGATTTGGTTACAATAATAGGCGAAAAAGCAGATTCTGACTAAGATTTTATCGAAATCGGCAACTATTTGACTCAGAAAGGTTGCCTTACGTCGAAATCTAATAGTTTGTTAAGGTTTTCGTTACTAAAATGCCCAAAGACGCCGATTTTGACTAGAATTTGAAAGATATTGACATGAATATATAACTGTTTGTATCAAAAAATGATAGTTTAAACTGATATTTGCAGTTTTGATGCGGTTTTAGATACGATATGAATCGAAGAAGCCGATTTTGACTGGAATCTGTTTGACATGACAAAGAAAAACCTATTATCAATTCAAGGAAGTGAATTTTTAAGTAGTTATCTGCAGTTTTAATGTAGGTTTCAGTTCGCTAAATTATGAAAATGCATGTTTTGGCTATAATCTTCCGTAAATCAAGGGCGAAAACCAATTATTTGTCCCAAAAGAAGGTGTTTTAAGTATATGTCTGCATTTCTAAGGTAGATTTGGGTACAATAAGAGGCGAAAAAGCAGATTCTGACTAAGATTTTATCGAAATCGCAACTATTTGACTGAGAAAGGTTGCCTTTCGTCGAAATCTAATAGTTTATTAAGGTTTTCGTTACTAAAATGCCCAAAGACGCCGATTTTGACTAGAATTTGAAAGATATTGACATGAATATATAACTGTTTGTATCAAAAAATGATAGTTTAAAATGATATTTGCAGTTTTGATGCGGTTTTAGATACGATATGAATCGAAGAAGCCGATTTTGACTGGAATCTGTTTAAAGTGACAAAGAAAAACCTATTATCAATTCAAGGAAGTGAATTTTTAAGTAGTTATCTGCAGTTTTAATGTAGATTTCAGTTCGCTAAGTTATGAAAATGCATGTTTTGGCTATAATCTTCCGTAAATCAAGGGCGAAAACCAATTATTTGTCCCAAAAGAAGGTGTTTTAAGTATATATCTGCATTTCTAAGGTAGATTTGGGTACAATAAGAGGCGAAAAAGCAGATTCTGACTAAGATTTTATCGAAATCGGCAACTATTTGACTCAGAAAGATTGCCTTACGTCGAAATCTAATAGTTTATTAAGGTTTTCGTTACTAAAATGCCCAAAGACGCCGATTTTGACTAGAATTTGAAAGATATTGACATGAATATATAACTGTTTGTATCAAAAAATGATAGTTTAAACTGATATTTGCAGTTTTGATGCGGTTTAAGGTACGATATGAGTCGAAGTAGCCGATTTTGACTGGAATCTGTTTAAAATGACAAAGAAAAACCTATTATCAATTCAAGGAGGTGAATTTTTAAGTAGTTATCTGCAGTTTTAATGTAGATTTCAGTTCGCTAAGTTATGAAAATGCATGTTTTGTCTATAATCTTCCGTAAATCAACGGGCGAAAACCAATTATTTGTCCCAAAAGAAGGTGTTTTAAGTATATATCTGCATTTCTAAGGTGGATTTGGGTACAATAAAGGGCGAAAAAGCAGATTCTGACTAAGATTTTATCGAAATCGGCAACTATTTGACTCAGAAAGGTTGCCTTACGTCGAAATCTAATAGTTTATTAAGGTTTTCGTTACTAAAATGCTCAAAGACGCCGATTTTGACTAGAATTTGAAAGATATTGACATGAATATATAACTGTTTGTATCAAAAAATGATAGTTTAAACTGATATTTGCAGTTTTGATGCGGTTTTAGATACGATATGAATCGAAGAAGCCGATTTTGACTGGAATCTGTTTAAAATGACAAAGAAAAACCTATTATCAATTCAAGGAAGTGAATTTTTAAGTAGTTATCTGCAGTTTTAATGTAGATTTCAGTTCACTAAGTTATGAAAATGCATGTTTTGGCTATAATCTTCCGTAAATCAAGGGCGAAAACCAATTATTTGTCCCAAAAGAAGGTGTTTTAAGTATATATCTGCATTTCTAAGGTAGATTTGGGTACAATAAGAGGCGAAAAAGCAGATTCTGACTAAGATTTTATCGAAACCGGCAACTATTTGACTCAGAAAGGTTGCCTTACGTCGAAATCTAATAGTTTATTAAGGTTTTCGTTACTAAAATGCCCAAAGACGCCGATTTTGACTATTGAAAGATATTGACATGAATATATAACTGTTTGTATCAAGAAATGATAGTTTAAACTGATATTTGCAGTTTTGATTCGGTTTTAGATACGATATGAATCGAAGAAGCCGATTTTGACTGGAATCTGTTTAAAATGACAAAGAAAAACCTATTATCAATTCAAGGAAGTGAATTTTTAAGTAGTTATCTGCAGTTTTAATGTAGATTTCAGTTCGCTAAGTTATGAAAATGCATGTTTTGGCTATAATCTTCCGTAAATCAAGGGCGAAAACCAATTACTTGTCCCAAAAGAAGGTGTATTAAGTATATATCTGCATTTCTAAGGTAGATTTGGGTACAATAAGAGGCGAAAAAGCAGATTCTGACTAAGATTTTATCGAAATCGGCAACTATTTGACTCAGAAAGGTTGCCTTACGTCGAAATCTAATAGTTTATTAAGGTTTTCGTTACTAAAATGCCCAAAGACGCCGATTTTGACTAGAATTTGAAAGATATTGACATGAATATATAACTGTTTGTATCAAAAAATGATAGTTTAAACTGATATTTGCAGTTTTGATGCGGTTTTAGGTACGATATGAGTCGAAGAAGTCGATTTTGACTGGAATCTGTTTAAAATGACAAAGAAAAACCTATTATCAATTCAAGGAAGTGAATTTTTAAGTAGTTATCTGCAGTTTTAATGTAGATTTCAGTTCGCTAAGTTATGAAAATGCATGTTTTGGCTATAATCTTCCGTAAATCAAGGGCGAAAACCAATTATTTGTCCCAAAAGAAGGTGTTTTAAGTATATATCTGCATTTCTAAGGTAGATTTGGTTACAATAAGAGGCGAAAAAGCAGATTCTGACTAAGATTTTATCGAAATCGGCAACAATTTGACTCAGAAAGGTTGCCTTACGTCGAAATCTAATAGTTTGTTAAGGTTTTCGTTACTAAAATGCCCAAAGACGCCGATTTTGACTAGAATTTGAAAGATATTGACATGAATATATAACTGTTTGTATCAAAAAATGATAGTTTAAACTGATGTTTGCAGTTTTGATGCGGTTTTATATACGATATGAATCGAAGAAGCCGATTTTGACTGGAATCTGTTTAAAATGACAAAGAAAAACCTATTATCAATTCAAGGAAGTGAATTTTTAAGTAGTTATCTGCAGTTTTAATGTAGGTTTCAGTTCGCTAAATTATGAAAATGCATGTTTTGGCTATAATCTTCCGTAAATCAAGGGCGAAAACCAATTATTTGTCCCAAAAGAAGGTGTTTTAAGTATATATCTGCATTTCTAATTTAGATTTGGGTACAATAAGAGGCGAAAAAGCAGATTCTGACTAAGATTTTATCGAAATCGCAACTATTTGACTGAGAAAGGTTGCCTTACGTCGAAATCTAATAGTTTATTAAGGTTTTCGTTACTAAAATGCCCAAAGACGCCGATTTTGACTAGAATTTGAAAGATATTGACATGAATATATAACTGTTTGTATCAAAAAATGATAGTTTAAACTGATATTTGCAGTTTTGATTCGGTTTTAGATACGATATGAATCGAAGAAGCCGATTTTGACTGGAATCTGTTTAAAATGACAAAGAAAAACCTATTATCAATTCAAGGAAGTGAATTTTTAAGTAGTTATCTGCAGTTTTAATGTAGATTTCAGTTCGCTAAGTTATGAAAATGCATGTTTTGGCTATAATCTTCCGTAAATCAAGGGCGAAAACCAATTACTTGTCCCAAAAGAAGGTGTATTAAGTATATATCTGCATTTCTAAGGTAGATTTGGGTACAATAAGAGGCGAAAAAGCAGATTCTGACTAAGATTTTATCGAAATCGGCAACTATTTGACTCAGAAAGGTTGCCTTACGTCGAAATCTAATAGTTTATTAAGGTTTTCGTTACTAAAATGCCCAAAGACGCCGATTTTGACTAGAATTTGAAAGATATTGACATGAATATATAACTGTTTGTATCAAAAAATGATAGTTTAAACTGATATTTGCAGTTTTGATGCGGTTTTAGGTACGATATGAGTCGAAGAAGTCGATTTTGACTGGAATCTGTTTAAAATGACAAAGAAAAACCTATTATCAATTCAAGGAAGTGAATTTTTAAGTAGTTATCTGCAGTTTTAATGTAGATTTCAGTTCGCTAAGTTATGAAAATGCATGTTTTGGCTATAATCTTCCGTAAATCAAGGGCGAAAACCAATTATTTGTCCCAAAAGAAGGTGTTTTAAGTATATATCTGCATTTCTAAGGTAGATTTGGTTACAATAAGAGGCGAAAAAGCAGATTCTGACTAAGATTTTATCGAAATCGGCAACAATTTGACTCAGAAAGGTTGCCTTACGTCGAAATCTAATAGTTTGTTAAGGTTTTCGTTACTAAAATGCCCAAAGACGCCGATTTGGACTAGAATTTGAAAGATATTGACATGAATATATAACTGTTTGTATCAAAAAATGATAGTTTAAACTGATGTTTGCAGTTTTGATGCGGTTTTAGATACGATATGAATCGAAGAAGCCGATTTTGACTGGAATCTGTTTAAAATGACAAAGAAAAACCTATTATCAATTCAAGGAAGTGAATTTTTAAGTAGTTATCTGCAGTTTTAATGTAGGTTTCAGTTCGCTAAATTATGAAAATGCATGTTTTGGCTATAATCTTCCGTAAATCAAGGGCGAAAACCAATTATTTGTCCCAAAAGAAGGTGTTTTAAGTATATATCTGCATTTCTAATTTAGATTTGGGTACAATAAGAGGCGAAAAAGCAGATTCTGACTAAGATTTTATCGAAATCGCAACTATTTGACTGAGAAAGGTTGCCTTACGTCGAAATCTAATAGTTTATTAAGGTTTTCGTTACTAAAATGCCAAAGACGCCGATTTTGACTAGAATTTGAAAGATATTGACATGAATATATAACTGTTTGTATCAAAAAATGATAGTTTAAACTGATATTTGCAGTTTTGATGCGGTTTTAGGTACGATATGAGTCGAAGAAGTCGATTTTGACTGGAATCTGTTTAAAATGACAAAGAAAAACCTATTATCAATTCAAGGAAGTGAATTTTTAAGTAGTTATCTGCAGTTTTAATGTAGATTTCAGTTCGCTAAGTTATGAAAATGCATGTTTTGGCTATAATCTTCCGTAAATCAAGGGCGAAAACCAATTATTTGTCCCAAAAGTAGGTGTTTTAAGTATATATCTGCATTTCTAAGGTAGATTTGGTTACAATAAGAGGCGAAAAAGCAGATTCTGACTAAGATTTTATCGAAATCGGCAACAATTTGACTCAGAAAGGTTGCCTTACGTCGAAATCTAATAGTTTGTTAAGGTTTTCGTTACTAGAATGCCCAAAGACGCCGATTTTGACTAGAATTTGAAAGATATTGACATGAATATATAACTGTTTGTATCAAAAAATGATAGTTTAAACTGATGTTTGCAGTTTTGATGCGGTTTTAGATACGATATGAATCGAAGAAGCCGATTTTGACTGGAATCTGTTTAAAATGACAAAGAAAAACCTATTATCAATTCAAGGAAGTGAATTTTTAAGTAGTTATCTGCAGTTTTAATGTAGATTTCAGTTCGCTAAGTTATGAAAATGCATGTTTTGGCTATAATCTTCCGTAAATCAAGGGCGAAAACCAATTACTTGTCCCAAAAGAAGGTGTTTTAAGTATATATCTGCATTTCTAAGGTAGATTTGGGTACGATAAGAGGCGAAAAAGCAGATTCTGACTAAGATTTTATCGAAATCGGCAACTATTTGACTCAGAAAGGTTGCCTTACGTCGAAATCTAATTGTTTATTAAGGTTTTCGTTACTAAAATGCCCAAAGACGCCGATTTTGACTAGAATTTGAAAGATATTGACATGAATATATAACTGTTTGTATCAAAAAATGATAGTTTAAACTGATATTTGCAGTTTTGATGCGGTTTTAGATACGATATGAATCGAAGAAGCCGATTTTGACTGGAATCTGTTCAAAATGACAAAGAAAAACCTATTATCAATTCAAGGAAGTGAATTTTTAAGTAGTTATCTGCAGTTTTAATGTAGATTTCAGTTCGCTAAGTTATGAAAATGCATGTTTTGGCTATAATCTTCCGTAAATCAAGGGCGAAAACCAATTATTTGTCCCAAAAGAAGGTGTTTTAAGTATATATCTGCATTTCTAAGGTAGATTTGGGTACAATAAGAGGCGAAAAAGCAGATTCTGACTAAGATTTTATCGAAATCGGCAACTATTTGACTCAGAAAGGTTGCCTTACGTCGAAATCTAATAGTTTATTAAGGTTTTCGTTACTAAAATGCCCAAAGACGCCGATTTTGACTAGAATTTGAAAGATATTGACATGAATATATAACTGTTTGTATCAAAAAATGATAGTTTAAACTGATATTTGCAGTTTTGATGCGGTTTAAGGTACGATATGAGTCGAAGTAGCCGATTTTGACTGGAATCTGTTTAAAATGACAAAGAAAAACCTATTATCATTTCAAGGAGGTGAATTTTTAAGTAGTTATCTGCAGTTTTAATGTAGATTTCAGTTCGCTAAGTTATGAAAATGCATGTTTTGTCTATAATCTTCCGTAAATCAAGGGCGAAAACCAATTATTTGTCCCAAAAGAAGGTGTTTTAAGTATATATCTGCATTTCTAAGGTAGATTTGGGTACAATAAGAGGCGAAAAAGCAGATTCTGACTAAGATTTTATCGAAATCGGCAACTATTTGACTCAGAAAGGTTGCCTTACGTCGAAATCTAATAGTTTATTAAGGTTTTCGTTACTAAAATGCCCAAAGACGCCGATTTTGACTAGAATTTGAAAGATATTGACATGAATATATAACTGTTTGTATCAAAAAATGATAGTTTAAACTGATATTTGCAGTTTTGATGCGGTTTTAGATACGATATGAATCGGAGAAGCCGATTTTGACTGGAATCTGTTCAAAATGACAAAGAAAAACCTATTATCAATTCAAGGAAGTGAATTTTTAAGTAGTTATCTGCAGTTTTAATGTAGAGTTCAGTTCGCTAAGTTATGAAAATGCATGTTTTGGCTATAATCTTCCGTAAATCAAGGGCGAAAACCAATTATTTGTCCCAAAAGAAGGTGTTTTAATTATATATCTGCATTTCTAAGGTAGATTTGGGTACAATAAGAGGCGAAAAAGCAGATTCTGACTAAGATTTTATCGAAATCGGCAACTATTTGACTCAGAAAGGTTGCCTTACGTCGAAATCTAATAGTTTATTAAGGTTTTCGTTACTAAAATGCCCAAAGACGCCGATTTTGACTAGAATTTGAAAGATATTGACATGAATATATAACTGTTTGTATCAAAAAATGATAGTTTAAACTGATATTTGCAGTTTTGATGCGGTTTTAGATACGATATGAATCGAAGAAGCCGATTTTGACTGGAATCTGTTTAAAATGACAAAGAAAAACCTATTATCAATTCAAGGAAGTGAATTTTTAAGTAGTTATCTGCAGTTTTAATGTAGAGTTCAGTTCGCTAAGTTATGAAAATGCATGTTTTGGCTATAATCTTCCGTAAATCAAGGGCGAAAACCAATTATTTGTCCCAAAAGAAGGTGTTTTAATTATATATCTGCATTTCTAAGGTAGATTTGGGTACAATAAGAGGCGAAAAAGCAGATTCTGACTAAGATTTTATCGAAATCGGCAACTATTTGACTCAGAAAGGTTGCCTTACGTCGAAATCTAATAGTTTATTAAGGTTTTCGTTACTAAAATGCCCAAAGACGCCGATTTTGACTAGAATTTGAAAGATATTGACATGAATATATAACTGTTTGTATCAAAAAATGATAGTTTAAACTGATATTTGCAGTTTTGATGCGGTTTTAGATACGATATGAATCGAAGAAGCCGATTTTGACTGGAATCTGTTCAAAATGACAAAGAAAAACCTATTATCAATTCAAGGAAGTGAATTTTTAAGTAGTTATCTGCAGTTTTAATGTAGATTTCAGTTCGCTAAGTTATGAAAATGCATGTTTTGGCTATAATCTTCCGTAAATCAAGGGCGAAAACCAATTATTTGTCCCAAAAGAAGGTGTTTTAAGTATATATCTGCATTTCTAAGGTAGATTTGGGTACAATAAGAGGCGAAAAAGCAGATTCTGACTAAGATTTTATCGAAATCGGCAACTATTTGACTCAGAAAGGTTGCCTTACGTCGAAATCTAATAGTTTATTAAGGTTTTCGTTACTAAAATGCCCAAAGACGCCGATTTTGACTAGAATTTGAAAGATATTGACATGAATATATAACTGTTTGTATCAAAAAATGATAGTTTAAACTGATATTTGCAGTTTTGATGCGGTTTTAGATACGATATGAATCGGAGAAGCCGATTTTGACTGGAATCTGTTCAAAATGACAAAGAAAAACCTATTATCAATTCAAGGAAGTGAATTTTTAAGTAGTTATCTGCAGTGTTAATGTAGATTTCAGTTCGCTAAGTTATGAAAATGCATGTTTTGACTATAATCTTCCGTAAATCAAGGGCGAAAACCAATTATTTGTCCCAAAAGAAGGTGTTTTAAGTATATATCTGCATTTCTAAGGTAGATTTGGGTACAATAAGAGGCGAAAAAGCAGATTCTGACTAAGATTTTATCGAAATCGGCAACTATTTGACTCAGAAAGGTTGCCTTACGTCGAAATCTAATAGTTTATTAAGGTTTTCGTTACGAAAATGCCCAAGGACGCCGATTTTGACTAGAATTTGAAAGATATTGACATGAATATATAACTGTTTGTATCAAAAAATGATAGTTTAAACTGATATTTGCAGTTTTGATGCGGTTTTAGATACGATATGAATCGAAGAAGCCGATTTTGACTGGAATCTGTTTAAACTGACAAAGAAAAACCTATTATCAATTTAAGGAAGTGAATTTTTAAGTAGTTATCTGCAGTTTTAATGTAGATTTCAGTTCGCTAAGTTATGAAAATGCATGTTTTGGCTATAATCTTCCGTAAATCAAGGGCGAAAACCAATTATTTGTCCCAAAAGAAGGTGTTTTAAGTATATATCTGCATTTCTAAGGTAGATTTGGGTACAATAAGAGGCGAAAAAGCAGATTCTGACTAAGATTTTATCGAAATCGGCAACTATTTGACTCAGAAAGGTTGCCTTACGTCGAAATCTAATAGTTTATTAAGGTTTTCGTTACGAAAATGCCCAAGGACGCCGATTTTGACTAGAATTTGAAAGATATTGACATGAATATATAACTGTTTGTATCAAAAAATGATAGTTTAAACTGATATTTGCAGTTTTGATGCGGTTTTAGATACGATATGAATCAAAGAAGCCGATTTTGACTGGAATCTGTTTAAAATGACAAAGAAAAACCTATTATCAATTCAAGGAAGTGAATTTTTAAGTAGTTATCTGCAGTTTTAATGTAGATTTCAGTTCGCTAAGTTATGAAAATGCATGTTTTGGCTATAATCTTCCGTAAATCAAGGGCGAAAACCAATTATTTGTCCCAAAAGAAGGTGTTTTAAGCATATATCTGCATTTCTAAGGTAGATTTGGGTACAATAAGAGGCGAAAAAGCAGATTCTGACTAAGATTTTATCGAAATCGGCAACTATTTGACTCAGAAAGGTTGCCTTACGTCGAAATCTAATAGTTTATTGAGGTTTTCGTAACTAAAATGCCCAAAGACGCCGATTTTGACTGGAATTTGAAAGATATTGACATGAATATATAACTGTTTGTATCAAAAAATGATAGTTTAAACTGATATTTGCAGTTTTGATGCGGTTTTAGATACGATATGAATCGAAGAAGCCGATTTTGACTGGAATCTGTTTAAAATGACAAAGAAAAACCTATTATCAATTCAAGGAAGTGAATTTTTAAGTAGTTATCTGCAGTTTTAATGTAGATTTCAGTTCGCTAAGTTATGAAAATGCATGTTTTGGCTATAATCTTCCGTAAATCAAGGGCGAAAACCAATTATTTGTCCCAAAAGAAGGTGTTTTAAGTATATATCTGCATTTCTAAGGTGGATTTGGGTACAATAAGAGGCGAAAAAGCAGATTCTGACTAAGATTTTATCGAAATCGGCAACTATTTGACTCAGAAAGGTTGCCTTACGTCGAAATCTAATAGTTTATTAAGGTTTTCGTTACTAAAATGCCCAAAGACGCCGATTTTGACTAGAATTTGAAAGATATTGACATGAATATATAACTGTTTGTATCAAAAAATGATAGTTTAAACTGATATTTGCAGTTTTGATGCGGTTTTAGATACGATATGAATCGAAGAAGCCGATTTTGACTGGAATCTGTTTAAAATGACAAAGAAAAACCTATTATCAATTCAAGGAAGTGAATTTTTAAGTAGTTATCTGCAGTTTTAATGTAGATTTCAGTTCGCTAAGTTATGAAAATGCATGTTTTGGCTATAATCTTCCGTAAATCAAGGGCGAAAACCAATTATTTGTGCCAAAAGAAGGTGTTTTAAGTATATATCTGCATTTCTAAGGTAGATTTGGGTACAATAAGAGGCGAAAAAGCAGATTCTGACTAAGATTTTATCGAAATCGGCAACTATTTGACTCAGAAAGGTTGCCTTACGTCGAAATCTAATAGTTTATTATTGTTTTCGTTACTAAAATGCCCAAAGACGCCGATTTTGGCTAGAATTTGAAAGATATTGACATGAATATATAACTGTGTGTATCAAAAAATGATAGTTTAAACTGATATTTGCAGTTTTGGTTCGGTTTTAGATACGATATGAATCGAAGAAGCCGATTTTGACTGGAATCTGTTTAAAATGACAAAGAAAAACCTATTATCAATTCAAGGAAGTGAATTTTTAAGTAGTTATCTGCAGTTTTAATGTAGATTTCAGTTCGCTAAGTTATGAAAATGCATGTTTTGGCTATAATCTTCCGTAAATCAAGGGCGAAAACCAATTATTTGTGCCAAAAGAAGGTGTTTTAAGTATATATCTGCATTTCTAAGGTAGATTTGGGTACAATAAGAGGCGAAAAAGCAGATTCTGACTAAGATTTTATCGAAATCGGCAACTATTTGACTTAGAAAGGTTGCCTTACGTCGAAATCTAATAGTTTATTAAGGTTTTCGTTACTAAAATGCCCAAAGACGCCGATTTTGACTAGAATTTGAAAGATATTGACATGAATATATAACTGTTTGTATCAAAAAATGATAGTTTAAACTGATATTTGCAGTTTTGATGCGGTTTTAGTTACGATATGAGTCGAAGAAGCCGATTTTGATTGGAATCTGTTTAAAATGACAAAGAAAAACCTATTATCAATTCAAGGAAGTGAATTTTTAAGTAGTTATCTGCAGTTTTAATGTAGATTTCAGTTCGCTAAGTTATGAAAATGCATGTTTTGGCTATAATCTTCCGTAAATCAAAGGCGAAAACCAATTATTTGTCCCAAAAGAAGGTGTTTTAAGTATATATCTGCATTTCTAAGGTAGATTTGGGTACAATAAGAGGCGAAAAAGCAGATTCTGACTAAGATTTTATCGAAATCGCAACTATTTGACTGAGAAAGGTTGCCTTACGTCGAAATCAAATAGTTTATTAAGGTTTTCGTTACTAAAATGCCCAAAGACGCCGATTTTGACTAGAATTTGAAAGATATTGACATGAATATATAACAGTTTGTATCAAAAAATGATAGTTTAAACTGATATTTGCAGTTTTGATTCGGTTTTAGATACGATATGAATCGAAGAAGCCGATTTTGACTGGAATCTGTTTAAAATGACAAAGAAAAACCTATTATCAATTCAAGGAAGTGAATTTTTAAGTAGTTATCTGCAGTTTTAATGTAGATTTCAGTTCGCTAAGTTATGAAAATGCATGTTTTGGCTATAATCTTCCGTAAATCAAGGGCGAAAACCAATTACTTGTCCCAAAAGAAGGTGTTTTAAGTATATATCTGCATTTCTAAGGTAGATTTGGGTACAATAAGAGGCGAAAAAGCAGATTCTGACTAAGATTTTATCGAAATCGGCAACTATTTGACTCAGAAAGGTTGCCTTACGTCGAAATCTAATAGTTTATTAAGGTTTTCGTTACTAAAATGCCCAAAGACGCCGATTTTGACTAGAATTTGAAAGATATTGACATGAATATATAACTGTTTGTATCAAAAAATGATAGTTTAAACTGATATTTGCAGTTTTGATGCGGTTTTAGATACGATATGAATCGAAGAAGCCGATTTTGACTGGAATCTGTTTAAAATGACAAAGAAAAACCTATTATCAATTCAAGGAAGTGAATTTTTAAGTAGTTATCTGCAGTTTTAATGTAGATTTCAGTTCGCTAAGTTATGAAAATGCATGTTTTGGCTATAATCTTCCGTAAATCAAGGGCGAAAACCAATTATTTGTCCCAAAAGAAGGTGTTTTAAGTATATATCTGCATTTCTAAGGTAGATTTGGGTACAATAAGAGGCGAAAAAGCAGATTCTGACTAAGATTTTATCGAAATCGGCAACTATTTGACTCAGAAAGGTTGCCTTACGTCGAAATCTAATAGTTTATTAAGGTTTTCGTTACTAAAATGCCCAAAGACGCCGATTTTGACTAGAATTTGAAAGATATTGACATGAATATATAACTGTTTGTATCAAAAAATGATAGTTTAAACTGATATTTGCAGTTTTGATGCGGTTTTAGATACGATATGAATCGAAGAAGCCGATTTTGACTGGAATCTGTTTAAAATGACAAAGAAAAACCTATTATCAATTCAAGGAAGTGAATTTTTAAGTAGTTATCTGCAGTTTCAATGTAGATTTCAGTTCGCTAAGTTACGAAAATGCATGTTTTGGCTATAATCTTCCGTAAATCAAGGGCGAAAACCAATTATTTGTCCCAAAAGAAGGTGTTTTAAGTATATATCTGCATTTCTAAGGTAGATTTGGGTACAATAAGAGGCGAAAAAGCAGATTCTGACTAAGATTTTATCGAAATCGGCAACTATTTGACTCAGAAAGGTTGCCTTACGTCGAAATCTAATAGTTTATTAAGGTTTTCGTTACTAAAATGCCCAAAGACGCCGATTTTGACTAGAATTTGAAAGATATTGACATGAATATATAACTGTTTGTATCAAAAAATGATAGTTTAAACCGATATTTGCAGTTTTGATGCGGTTTTAGGTACGATATGAGTCGAAGAAGCCGATTTTGACTGGAATCTGTTTAAAATGACAAAGAAAAACCTACTATCAATTCAAGGAAGTGAATTTTTAAGTAGTTATCTGCAGTTTTAATGTAGATTTCAGTTCGCTAAGTTATGAAAATGCATGTTTTGGCTATAATCTTCCGTAAATCAAGGGCGAAAACCAATTATTTGTCCCAAAAGAAGGTGTTTTAAGTATATATCTGCATTTCTAAGGTAGATTTGGGTACAATAAGAGGCGAAAAAGCAGATTCTGACTAAGATTTTATCGAAATCGGCAACTATTTGACTCAGAAATGTTGCCTTACGTCGAAATCTAATAGTTTATTAAGGTTTTCGTTACTAAAATGCCCAAAGACGCCGATTTTGACTGGAATTTGAAAGATATTGACATGAATATATAACTGTTTGTATCAAAAAATGATAGTTTAAACTGATATTTGCAGTTTTGATGCGGTTTTAGATACGATATGAATCGAAGAAGCCGATTTTGACTGGAATCTGTTTAAAATGACAATGACAAGGAAGTGAATTTTTAAGTAGTTATCTGCAGTTTTAATGTAGATTTCAGTTCGCTAAGTTATGAAAATGCATGTTTTGGCTATAATCTTCCGTAAATCAAGGGCGAAAACCAATTACTTGTCCCAAAAGAAGGTGTTTTAAGTATATATCTGCATTTCTAAGGTAGATTTGGGTACGATAAGAGGCGAAAAAGCAGATTCTGACTAAGATTTTATCGAAATCGGCAACTATTTGACTCAGAAAGGTTGCCTTACGTCGAAATCTAATAGTTTATTAAGGTTTTCGTTACTAAAATGCCCAAAGACGCCGATTTTGACTAGAATTTGAAAGATATTGACATGAATATATAACTGTTTGTATCAAAAAATGATAGTTTAAACTGATATTTGCAGTTTTGATGCGGTTTTAGATACGATATGAATCGAAGAAGCCGATTTTGACTGGAATCTGTTCAAAATGACAAAGAAAAACCTATTATCAATTCAAGGAAGTGAATTTTTAAGTAGTTATCTGCAGTTTTAATGTAGATTTCAGTTCGCTAAGTTATGAAAATGCATGTTTTGGCTATAATCTTCCGTAAATCAAGGGCGAAAACCAATTACTTGTCCCAAAAGAAGGTGTTTTAAGTATATATCTGCATTTCTAAGGTAGATTTGGGTACGATAAGAGGCGAAAAAGCAGATTCTGACTAAGATTTTATCGAAATCGGCAACTATTTGACTCAGAAAGGTTGCCTTACGTCGAAATCTAATAGTTTATTAAGGTTTTCGTTACTAAAATGCCCAAAGACGCCGATTTTGACTAGAATTTGAAAGATATTGACATGAATATATAACTGTTTGTATAAAAAAATGATAGTTTAAACTGATATTTGCAGTTTTGATGCGGTTTTAGATACGATATGAATCGAAGAAGCCGATTTTGACTGGAATCTGTTCAAAATGACAAAGAAAAACCTATTATCAATTCAAGGAAGTGAATTTTTAAGTAGTTATCTGCAGTTTTAATGTAGATTTCAGTTCGCTAAGTTATGAAAATGCATGTTTTGGCTATAATCTTCCGTAAATCAAGGGCGAAAACCAATTACTTGTCCCAAAAGAAGGTGTTTTAAGTATATATCTGCATTTCTAAGGTAGATTTGGGTACAATAAGAGGCGAAAAAGCAGATTCTGACTAAGATTTTATCGAAATCGGCAACTATTTGACTCAGAAAGGTTGCCTTACGTCGAAATCTAATAGTTTATTAAGGTTTTCGTTACTAAAATGCCCAAAGACGCCGATTTTGACTAGAATTTGAAAGATATTGACATGAATATATAACTGTTTGTATCAAAAAATGATAGTTTAAACTGATATTTGCAGTTTTGATGCGGTTTTAGATACGATATGAATCGAAGAAGCCGATTTTGACTGGAATCTGTTTAAAATGACAAAGAAAAACCTATTATCAATTCAAGGAAGTGAATTTTTAAGTAGTTATCTGCAGTTTTAATGTAGATTTCAGTTCGCTAAGTTATGAAAATGCATGTTTTGGCTATAATCTTCCGTAAATCAAGGGCGAAAACCAATTATTTGTCCCAAAAGAAGGTGTTTTAAGTATATATCTGCATTTCTAAGGTAGATTTGGGTACAATAAGAGGCGAAAAAGCAGATTCTGACTAAGATTTTATCGAAATCGGCAACTATTTGACTCAGAAAGGTTGCCTTACGTCGAAATCTAATAGTTTATTAAGGTTTTCGTTACTAAAATGCCCAAAGACGCCGATTTTGACTAGAATTTGAAAGATATTGACATGAATATATAACTGTTTGTATCAAAAAATGATAGTTTAAACTGATATTTGCAGTTTTGATGCGGTTTTAGATACGATATGAATCGAAGAAGCCGATTTTGACTGGAATCTGTTTAAAATGACAAAGAAAAACCTATTATCAATTCAAGGAAGTGAATTTTTAAGTAGTTATCTGCAGTTTCAATGTAGATTTCAGTTCGCTAAGTTACGAAAATGCATGTTTTGGCTATAATCTTCCGTAAATCAAGGGCGAAAACCAATTATTTGTCCCAAAAGAAGGTGTTTTAAGTATATATCTGCATTTCTAAGGTAGATTTGGGTACAATAAGAGGCGAAAAAGCAGATTCTGACTAAGATTTTATCGAAATCGGCAACTATTTGACTCAGAAAGGTTGCCTTACGTCGAAATCTAATAGTTTATTAAGGTTTTCGTTACTAAAATGCCCAAAGACGCCGATTTTGACTAGAATTTGAAAGATATTGACATGAATATATAACTGTTTGTATCAAAAAATGATAGTTTAAACCGATATTTGCAGTTTTGATGCGGTTTTAGGTACGATATGAGTCGAAGAAGCCGATTTTGACTGGAATCTGTTTAAAATGACAAAGAAAAACCTACTATCAATTCAAGGAAGTGAATTTTTAAGTAGTTATCTGCAGTTTTAATGTAGATTTCAGTTCGCTAAGTTATGAAAATGCATGTTTTGGCTATAATCTTCCGTAAATCAAGGGCGAAAACCAATTATTTGTCCCAAAAGAAGGTGTTTTAAGTATATATCTGCATTTCTAAGGTAGATTTGGGTACAATAAGAGGCGAAAAAGCAGATTCTGACTAAGATTTTATCGAAATCGGCAACTATTTGACTCAGAAATGTTGCCTTACGTCGAAATCTAATAGTTTATTAAGGTTTTCGTTACTAAAATGCCCAAAGACGCCGATTTTGACTGGAATTTGAAAGATATTGACATGAATATATAACTGTTTGTATCAAAAAATGATAGTTTAAACTGATATTTGCAGTTTTGATGCGGTTTTAGATACGATATGAATCGAAGAAGCCGATTTTGACTGGAATCTGTTTAAAATGACAATGACAAGGAAGTGAATTTTTAAGTAGTTATCTGCAGTTTTAATGTAGATTTCAGTTCGCTAAGTTATGAAAATGCATGTTTTGGCTATAATCTTCCGTAAATCAAGGGCGAAAACCAATTACTTGTCCCAAAAGAAGGTGTTTTAAGTATATATCTGCATTTCTAAGGTAGATTTGGGTACGATAAGAGGCGAAAAAGCAGATTCTGACTAAGATTTTATCGAAATCGGCAACTATTTGACTCAGAAAGGTTGCCTTACGTCGAAATCTAATAGTTTATTAAGGTTTTCGTTACTAAAATGCCCAAAGACGCCGATTTTGACTAGAATTTGAAAGATATTGACATGAATATATAACTGTTTGTATCAAAAAATGATAGTTTAAACTGATATTTGCAGTTTTGATGCGGTTTTAGATACGATATGAATCGAAGAAGCCGATTTTGACTGGAATCTGTTCAAAATGACAAAGAAAAACCTATTATCAATTCAAGGAAGTGAATTTTTAAGTAGTTATCTGCAGTTTTAATGTAGATTTCAGTTCGCTAAGTTATGAAAATGCATGTTTTGGCTATAATCTTCCGTAAATCAAGGGCGAAAACCAATTACTTGTCCCAAAAGAAGGTGTTTTAAGTATATATCTGCATTTCTAAGGTAGATTTGGGTACGATAAGAGGCGAAAAAGCAGATTCTGACTAAGATTTTATCGAAATCGGCAACTATTTGACTCAGAAAGGTTGCCTTACGTCGAAATCTAATAGTTTATTAAGGTTTTCGTTACTAAAATGCCCAAAGACGCCGATTTTGACTAGAATTTGAAAGATATTGACATGAATATATAACTGTTTGTATAAAAAAATGATAGTTTAAACTGATATTTGCAGTTTTGATGCGGTTTTAGATACGATATGAATCGAAGAAGCCGATTTTGACTGGAATCTGTTCAAAATGACAAAGAAAAACCTATTATCAATTCAAGGAAGTGAATTTTTAAGTAGTTATCTGCAGTTTTAATGTAGATTTCAGTTCGCTAAGTTATGAAAATGCATGTTTTGGCTATAATCTTCCGTAAATCAAGGGCGAAAACCAATTATTTGTCCCAAAAGAAGGTGTTTTAAGTATATATCTGCATTTCTAAGGTAGATTTGGGTACAATAAGAGGCGAAAAAGCAGATTCTGACTAAGATTTTATCGAAATCGGCAACTATTTGACTCAGAAAGGTTGCCTTACGTCGAAATCTAATAGTTTATTAAGGTTTTCGTTACTAAAATGCCCAAAGACGCCGATTTTGACTAGAATTTGAAAGATATTGACATGAATATATAACTGTTTGTATCAAAAAATGATAGTTTAAACTGATATTTGCAGTTTTGATGCGGTTTTAGATACGATATGAATCGAAGAAGCCGATTTTGACTGGAATCTGTTCAAAATGACAAAGAAAAACCTATTATCAATTCAAGGAAGTGAATTTTTAAGTAGTTATCTGCAGTTTTAATGTAGATTTCAGTTCGCTAAGTTATGAAAATGCATGTTTTGGCTATAATCTTCCGTAAATCAAGGGCGAAAACCAATTACTTGTCCCAAAAGAAGGTGTTTTAAGTATATATCTGCATTTCTAAGGTAGATTTGGGTACAATAAGAGGCGAAAAAGCAGATTCTGACTAAGATTTTATCGAAATCGGCAACTATTTGACTCAGAAAGGTTGCCTTACGTCGAAATCTAATAGTTTATTAAGGTTTTCGTTACTAAAATGCCCAAAGACGCCGATTTTGACTAGAATTTGAAAGATATTGACATGAATATATAACTGTTTGTATCAAAAAATGATAGTTTAAACTGATATTTGCAGTTTTGATGCGGTTTTAGATACGATATGAATCGAAGAAGCCGATTTTGACTGGAATCTGTTCAAAATGACAAAGAAAAACCTATTATCAATTCAAGGAAGTGAATTTTTAAGTAGTTATCTGCAGTTTTAATGTAGAGTTCAGTTCGCTAAGTTATGAAAATGCATGTTTTGGCTATAATCTTCCGTAAATCAAGGGCGAAAACCAATTATTTGTCCCAAAAGAAGGTGTTTTAATTATATATCTGCATTTCTAAGGTAGATTTGGGTACAATAAGAGGCGAAAAAGCAGATTCTGACTAAGATTTTATCGAAATCGGCAACTATTTGACTCAGAAAGGTTGCCTTACGTCGAAATCTAATAGTTTATTAAGGTTTTCGTTACTAAAATGCCCAAAGACGCCGATTTTGACTAGAATTTGAAAGATATTGACATGAATATATAACTGTTTGTATCAAAAAATGATAGTTTAAACTGATATTTGCAGTTTTGATGCGGTTTTAGATACGATATGAATCGAAGAAGCCGATTTTGACTGGAATCTGTTTAAAATGACAAAGAAAAACCTATTATCAATTCAAGGAAGTGAATTTTTAAGTAGTTATCTGCAGTTTTAATGTAGATTTCAGTTCGCTAAGTTATGAAAATGCATGTCTTGGCTATAATCTTACGTAAATCAAGGGCGAAAACCAATTATTTGTCCCAAAAGAAGGTGTTTTAAGTATATATCTGCATTTCTAAGGTAGATTTGGGTACAATAAGAGGCGAAAAAGCAGATTCTGACTAAGATTTTATCGAAATCGGCAACTATTTGACTCAGAAAGGTTGCCTTACGTCGAAATCTAATAGTTTATTAAGGTTTTCGTTACTAAAATGCCCAAAGACGCCGATTTTGACTAGAATTTGAAAGATATTGACATGAATATATAACTGTTTGTATCAAAAAATGATAGTTTAAACTGATATTTGCAGTTTTGATGCGGTTTAAGGTACGATATGAGTCGAAGTAGCCGATTTTGACTGGAATCTGTTTAAAATGACAAAGAAAAACCTATTATCAATTCAAGGAGGTGAATTTTTAAGTAGTTATCTGCAGTTTTAATGTAGATTTCAGTTCGCTAAGTTATGAAAATGCATGTTTTGGCTATAATCTTCCGTAAATCAACGGGCGAAAACCAATTACTTGTCCCAAAAGAAGGTGTTTTAAGTATATATCTGCATTTCTAAGGTAGATTTGGTTACAATAAGAGGCGAAAAAGCAGATTCTGACTAAGATTTTATCGAAATCGGCAACTATTTGACTCAGAAAGGTTGCCTTACGTCGAAATCTAATAGTTTGTTAAGGTTCTCGTTACTAAAATGCCCAAAGACGCCGATTTTGACTAGAATTTGAAAGATATTGACATGAATATATAACTGTTTGTATCAAAAAATGATAGTTTAAACTGATATTTGCAGTTTTGATGCGGTTTTAGATACGATATGAATCGAAGAAGCCGATTTTGACTGGAATCTGTTTGACATGACAAAGAAAAACCTATTATCAATTCAAGGAAGTGAATTTTTAAGTAGTTATCTGCAGTTTTAATGTAGAGTTCAGTTCGCTAAGTTATGAAAATGCATGTTTTGGCTATAATCTTCCGTAAATCAAGGGCGAAAACCAATTATTTGTCCCAAAAGAAGGTGTTTTAATTATATATCTGCATTTCTAAGGTAGATTTGGGTACAATAAGAGGCGAAAAAGCAGATTCTGACTAAGATTTTATCGAAATCGGCAACTATTTGACTCAGAAAGGTTGCCTTACGTCGAAATCTAATAGTTTATTAAGGTTTTCGTTACTAAAATGCCCAAAGACGCCGATTTTGACTAGAATTTGAAAGATATTGACATGAATATATAACTGTTTGTATCAAAAAATGATAGTTTAAACTGATATTTGCAGTTTTGATGCGGTTTTAGATACGATATGAATCGAAGAAGCCGATTTTGACTGGAATCTGTTTAAAATGACAAGGAAAAACCTATTATCAATTCAAGGAAGTGAATTTTTAAGTAGTTATCTGCAGTTTTAATGTAGATTTCAGTTCGCTAAGTTATGAAAATGCATGTTTTGGCTATAATCTTCCGTAAATCAAGGGCGAAAACCAATTATTTGTCCCAAAAGAAGGTGTTTTAAGTATATATCTGCATTTCTAAGGTAGATTTGGGCACAATAAGAGGCGAAAAAGCAGATTCTGACTAAGATTTTATCGAAATCGGCAACTATTTGACTCAGAAAGGTTGCCTTACGTCGAAATCTAATAGTTTATTAAGGTTTTCGTTACTAAAATGCCCAAAGACGCCGATTTTGACTAGAATTTGAAAGATATTGACATGAATATATAACTGTTTGTATCAAAAAATGATAGTTTAAACTGATATTTGCAGTTTTGATGCGGTTTAAGGTACGATATGAGTCGAAGTAGCCGATTTTGACTGGAATCTGTTTAAAATGACAAAGAAAAACCTATTATCAATTCAAGGAGGTGAATTTTTAAGTAGTTATCTGCAGTTTTAATGTAGATTTCAGTTCGCTAAGTTATGAAAATGCATCTTTTGGCTATAATCTTCCGTAAATCAACGGGCGAAAACCAATTATTTGTCCCAAAAGAAGGTGTTTTAAGTATATATCTGCATTTCTAAGGTAGATTTGGGTACAATAAGGGGCGAAAAAGCAGATTCTGACTAAGATTTTATCGAAATCGGCAACTATTTGACTCACAAAGGTTGCCTTACGTCGAAATCTAATAGTTTATTAAGGTTTTCGTTACTAAAATGCCCAAAGACGCCGATTTTGACTAGAATTTGAAAGATATTGACATGAATATATAACTGTTTGTATCAAAAAATGATAGTTTAAACTGATATTTGCAGTTTTGATGCGGTTTTAGATACGATATGAATCGAAGAAGCCGATTTTGACTGGAATCTGTTTAAAATGACAAAGAAAAACCTATTATCAATTCAAGGAAGTGAATTTTTAAGTAGTTATCTGCAGTTTTAATTTAGATTTCAGTTCACTAAGTTATGAAAATGCATGTTTTGGCTATAATCTTCCGTAAATCAAGGGCGAAAACCAATTATTTGTCCCAAAAGAAGGTGTTTTAAGTATATATCTGCATTTCTAAGGTAGATTTGGGTACAATAAGAGGCGAAAAAGCAGATTCTGACTAAGATTTTATCGAAACCGGCAACTATTTGACTCAGAGAGGTTGCCTTACGTCGAAATCTAATAGTTTATTAAGGTTTTCGTTACTAAAATGCCCAAAGACGCCGATTTTGACTAGAATTTGAAAGATATTGACATGAATATATAACTGTTTGTATCAAAAAATGATAGTTTAAACTGATATTTGCAGTTTTGATGCGGTTTTAGGTACGATATGAGTCGAAGAAGTCGATTTTGACTGGAATCTGTTTAAAATGACAAAGAAAAACCTATTATCAATTCAAGGAAGTGAATTTTTAAGTAGTTATCTGCAGTTTTAATGTAGATTTCAGTTCACTAAGTTATGAAAATGCATGTTTTGGCTATAATCTTCAGGGAAATCAAGGGCGAAAACCAATTATTTGTCCCAAAAGAAGGTGTTTTAAGTATATATATGCATTTCTAAGGTAGATTTGGGTACAATAAGAGGCGAAAAAGCAGATTCTGACTAAGATTTTATCGAAATCGCAACTATTTGACTGAGAAAGGTTGCCTTTCGTCGAAATCTAATAGTTCATTAAGGTTTTCGTTACTAAAATGCCCAAAGACGCCGATTTTGACTAGAATTTGAAAGATATTGACATGAATATATAACTGTTTGTATCAAAAAATGATAGTTTAAAATGATATTTGCAGTTTTGATGCGGTTTTAGATACGATATGAATCGAAGAAGCCGATTTTGACTGGAATCTGTTTAAAGTGACAAAGAAAAACCTATTATCAATTCAAGGAAGTGAATTTTTAAGTAGTTATCTGCAGTTTTAATGTAGATTTCAGTTCGCTAAGTTATGAAAATGCATGTTTTGGCTATAATCTTCCGTAAATCAAGGGCGAAAACCAATTATTTGTCCCAAAAGAAGGTGTTTTAAGTATATATCTGCATTTCTAAGGTAGATTTGGGTACAATAAGAGGCGAAAAAGCAGATTCTGACTAAGATTTTATCGAAATCGGCAACTATTTGACTCAGAAAGGTTGCCTTACGTCGAAATCTAATAGTTTATTAAGGTTTTCGTTACTAAAATGCCCAAAGACGCCGATTTTGACTAGAATTTGAAAGATATTGACATGAATATATAACTGTTTGTATCAAAAAATGATAGTTTAAACTGATATTTGCAGTTTTGATGCGGTTTAAGGTACGATATGAGTCGAAGTAGCCGATTTTGACTGGAATCTGTTTAAAATGACAAAGAAAAACCTATTATCAATTCAAGGAGGTGAATTTTTAAGTAGTTATCTGCAGTTTTAATGTAGATTTCAGTTCGCTAAGTTATGAAAATGCATGTTTTGGCTATAATCTTCCGCAAATCAACGGGCGAAAACCAATTATTTGTACCAAAAGAAGGTGTTTTAAGTATATATCTGCATTTCTAAGGTAGATTTGGGTACAATAAAGGGCGAAAAAGCAGATTCTAAGATTTTATCGAAATCGGCAACTATTTGACTCAGAAAGGTTGCCTTACGTCGAAATCTAATAGTTTATTAAGGTTTTCGTTACTAAAATGCCCAAAGACGCCGATTTTGACTAGAATTTGAAAGATATTGACATGAATATATAACTGTTTGTATCAAAGAATGATAGTTTAAACTGATATTTGCAGTTTTGATGCGGTTTTAGATACGATATGAATCGAAGAAGCCGATTTTGACTGGAATCTGTTTAAAATGACAATGACAAGGAAGTGAATTTTTAAGTAGTTATCTGCAGTTTTAATGTAGATTTCAGTTCGCTAAGTTATGAAAATGCATGTTTTGGCTATAATCTTCCGTAAATCAAGGGCGAAAACCAATTACTTGTCCCAAAAGAAGGTGTTTTAAGTATATATCTGCATTTCTAAGGTAGATTTGGGTACGATAAGAGGCGAAAAAGCAGATTCTGACTAAGATTTTATCGAAATCGGCAACTATTTGACTCAGAAAGGTTGCCTTACGTCGAAATCTAATAGTTTATTAAGGTTTTCGTTACTAAAATGCCCAAAGACGCCGATTTTGACTAGAATTTGAAAGATATTGACATGAATATATAACTGTTTGTATCAAAAAATGATAGTTTAAACTGATATTTGCAGTTTTGATGCGGTTTTAGGTACGATATGAGTCGAAGAAGCCGATTTTGGATGGAATCTGTTTAAAATGACAAAGAAAAACCTATTATCAATTCAAGGAAGTGAATTTTTAAGTAGTTATCTGCAGTTTTAATGTAGATTTCAGTTCGCTAAGTTATGAAAATGCATGTTTTGGCTATAATCTTCCGTAAATCAAGGGCGAAAACCAATTATTTGTCCCAAAAGAAGGTGTTTTAAGTATATATCTGCATTTCTAAGGTAGATTTGGGTACAATAAGAGGCGAAAAAGCAGATTCTGACTAAGATTTTATCGAAATCGGCAACTATTTGACGTCGAAATCTAATAGTTTATTAAGGTTTTCGTTACTAAAATGCCCAAAGACGCCGATTTTGACTAGAATTTGAAAGATATTGACATGAATATATAACTGTTTGTATCAAAAAATGATAGTTTAAATTGATATTTGCAGTTTTGATGCGGTTTTAGGTACGATATGCATCGAAGAAGCCGATTTTGACTGGAATCTGTTTAAAATGACAAAGAAAAACCTATTATCAATTCAAGGAAGTGAATTTTTAAGTAGTTATCTGCAGTTTTAATGTAATTTCAGTTCGCTAAGTTATGAAAATGCATGCTTTGGCTATAATCTTCCGTAAATCAAGGGAGAAAACCAATTATTTGTCCCAAAAGAAGGTGTTTTAAGTATATATCTGCATTTCTAAGGTAGATTTTTGTACAATAAGAGGCGATAAAGCAGATTCTGACTAAGATTTTATCGAAATCGGCAACTATTTGACTCAGAAAGGTTTCCTTACGTCGAAATCTAATAGTTTATTAAGGTTTTCGTTACTAAAATGCCCAAAGACGCCGATTTAGACTAGAATTTGAAAGATATTGACATGAATACATAACTGTTTGTATCAAAAAATGATAGTTTAAACTGATATTTGCAGTTTTGATGGGGTTTTAGATACGATATGAATCGAAGAAGCCGATTTTGACTGGAATCTGTTTAAAATGACAAAGAAAAACCTATTATCAATTCAAGGAAGTGAATTTTTAAGTAGTTATCTGCAGTTTTAATGTAGATTTCAGTTCGCTAAGTTATGAAAATGCATGTTTTTGCTATAATCTTCCGTAAATCAAGGGCGAAAACCAATTATTTGTCCCAAAAGAAAGTGTTTTAAGTATATATCTGCATTTCTAAGGTAGATTTGGGTACAATAAGAGGCGAAAATGCAGATTCTGACTAAGATTTTATCGAAATCGGCAACTATTTGACTCAGAAATGTTGCCTTACGTCGAAATCTAATAGTTTATTAAGGTTTTCGTTACTAAAATGCCCAAAGACGCCGATTTTGACTGGAATTTGAAAGATATTGACATGAATATATAACTGTTTGTATCAAAAAATGATAGTTTAAACTGATATTTGCAGTTTTGATGCGGTTTTAGATACGATATGAATCGAAGAAGCCGATTTTGACTGGAATCTGTTTAAAATGACAATGACAAGGAAGTGAATTTTTAAGTAGTTATCTGCAGTTTTAATGTAGATTTCAGTTCGCTAAGTTATGAAAATGCATGTTTTGTCTATAATCTTCCGTAAATCAAGGGCGAAAACCAATTACTTGTCCCAAAAGAAGGAGTTTTAAGTATATATCTGCATTTCTAAGGTAGATTTGGGTACGATAAGAGGCGAAAAAGCAGATTCTGACTAAGATTTTATCGAAATCGGCAACTATTTGACTCAGAAAAGTTGCCTTACGTCGAAATCAAATAGTTTATTAAGGTTTTCGTTACTAAAATGCCCAAAGACGCCGATTTTGACTAGAATTTGAAAGATATTGACATGAATATATAACTGTTTGTATCAAAAAATGATAGTTTAAACTGATATTTGCAGTTTTGATGCGGTTTTAGATACGATATGAATCGAAGAAGCCGATTTTGACTGGAATCTGTTCAAAATGACAAAGAAAAACCTATTATCAATTCAAGGAAGTGAATTTTTAAGTAGTTATCTGCAGTTTTAATGTAGATTTCAGTTCGCTAAGTTATGAAAATGCATGTTTTGGCTATAATCTTAAGTAAATCAAGGGCGAAAACCAATTACTTGTCCCAAAAGAAGGTGTTTTAAGTATATATCTGCATTTCTAAGGTAGATTTGGGTACGATAAGAGGCGAAAAAGCAGATTCTGACTAAGATTTTATCGAAATCGGCAACTATTTGACTCAGAAAGGTTGCCTTACGTCGAAATCTAATAGTTTATTAAGGTTTTCGTTACTAAAATGCCCAAAGACGCCGATTTTGACTAGAATTTGAAAGATATTGACATGAATATATAACTGTTTGTATCAAAAAATGATAGTTTGAACTGATATTTGCAGTTTTGATGCGGTTTTAGATACGATATGAATCGAAGAAGCCGATTTTGACTGGAATCTGTTCAAAATGACAAAGAAAAACCTATTATCAATTCAAGGAAGTGAATTTTTAAGTAGTTATCTGCAGTTTTAATGTAGATTTCAGTTCGCTAAGTTATGAAAATGCATGTTTTGGCTATAATCTTCCGTAAATCAAGGGCGAAAACCAATTATTTGTCCCAAAAGAAGGTGTTTTAAGTATATATCTGCATTTCTAAGGTAGATTTGGGTACAATAAGAGGCGAAAAAGCAGATTCTGACTAAGATTTTATCGAAATCGGCAACTATTTGACTCAGAAAGGTTGCCTTACGTCGAAATCTAATAGTTTATTAAGGTTTTCGTTACTAGAATGCCCAAAGACGCCGATTTTGACTAGAATTTGAAAGATATTGACATGAATATATAACTGTTCGTATCAAAAAATGATAGTTTAAAGTGATATTTGCAGTTTTGATGCGGTTTTAGATACGATATGAATCGAAGAAGCCGATTTTGACTGGAATCTGTTTAAAATGACAAAGAAAAACCTATTATCAATTCAAGGAAGTGAATTTTTAAGTAGTTATCTGCAGTTTTAATGTAGATTTCAGTTCGCTAAGTTATGAAAATGCATGTTTTGGCTATAATCTTCCGTAAATCAAGGGCGAAAACCAATTATTTGTCCCAAAAGAAGGTGTTTTAAGTATATATCTGCATTTCTAAGGTAGATTTGGGTACAATAAGAGGCGAAAAAGCAGATTCTGACTAAGATTTTATCGAAATCGGCAACTATTTGACTCAGAAAGGTTGCCTTACGTCGAAATCTAATAGTTTATTAAGGTTTTCGTTACTAAAATGCCCAAAGACGCCGATTTTGACTAGAATTTGAAAGATATTGACATGAATATATAACTGTTTGTATCAAAAAATGATAGTTTAAACTGATATTTGCAGTTTTGATGCGGTTTTAGATACGATATGAATCGAAGAAGCCGATTTTGACTGGAATCTGTTCAAAATGACAAAGAAAAACCTATTATCAATTCAAGGAAGTGAATTTTTAAGTAGTTATCTGCAGTTTTAATGTAGATTTCAGTTCGCTAAGTTATGAAAATGCATGTTTTGGCTATAATCTTCCGTAAATCAAGGGCGAAAACCAATTACTTGTCCCAAAAGAAGGTGTTTTAAGTATATATCTGCATTTCTAAGGTAGATTTGGGTACAATAAGAGGCGAAAAAGCAGATTCTGACTAAGATTTTATCGAAATCGGCAACTATTTGACTCAGAAAGGTTGCCTTACGTCGAAATCTAATAGTTTATTAAGGTTTTCGTTACTAAAATGCCCAAAGACGCCGATTTTGACTAGAATTTGAAAGATATTGACATGAATATATAACTGTTTGTATCAAAAAATGATAGTTTAAACTGATATTTGCAGTTTTGATGCGGTTTTAGATACGATATGAATCGAAGAAGCCGATTTTGACTGGAATCTGTTCAAAATGACAAAGAAAAACCTATTATCAATTCAAGGAAGTGAATTTTTAAGTAGTTATCTGCAGTTTTAATGTAGAGTTCAGTTCGCTAAGTTATGAAAATGCATGTTTTGGCTATAATCTTCCGTAAATCAAGGGCGAAAACCAATTATTTGTCCCAAAAGAAGGTGTTTTAATTATATATCTGCATTTCTAAGGTAGATTTGGGTACAATAAGAGGCGAAAAAGCAGATTCTGACTAAGATTTTATCGAAATCGGCAACTATTTGACTCAGAAAGGTTGCCTTACGTCGAAATCTAATAGTTTATTAAGGTTTTCGTTACTAAAATGCCCAAAGACGCCGATTTTGACTAGAATTTGAAAGATATTGACATGAATATATAACTGTTTGTATCAAAAAATGATAGTTTAAACTGATATTTGCAGTTTTGATGCGGTTTTAGATACGATATGAATCGAAGAAGCCGATTTTGACTGGAA
The DNA here is from genome assembly GCF_029955315.1 of Cylas formicarius. Lineage (NCBI taxonomy): Eukaryota > Metazoa > Arthropoda > Insecta > Coleoptera > Brentidae > Cylas > Cylas formicarius. Next base: position 979,884 of record NW_026844319.1, read on the forward strand.
TCTGTTTAAAATGACAAAGAAAAACCTATTATCAATTCAAGGAAGTGAATTTTTAAGTAGTTATCTGCAGTTTTAATGTAGATTTCAGTTCGCTAAGTTATGAAAATGCATGTCTTGGCTATAATCTTACGTAAATCAAGGGCGAAAACCAATTATTTGTCCCAAAAGAAGGTGTTTTAAGTATATATCTGCATTTCTAAGGTAGATTTGGGTACAATAAGAGGCGAAAAAGCAGATTCTGACTAAGATTTTATCGAAATCGGCAACTATTTGACTCAGAAAGGTTGCCTTACGTCGAAATCTAATAGTTTATTAAGGTTTTCGTTACTAAAATGCCCAAAGACGCCGATTTTGACTAGAATTTGAAAGATATTGACATGAATATATAACTGTTTGTATCAAAAAATGATAGTTTAAACTGATATTTGCAGTTTTGATGCGGTTTAAGGTACGATATGAGTCGAAGTAGCCGATTTTGACTGGAATCTGTTTAAAATGACAAAGAAAAACCTATTATCAATTCAAGGAGGTGAATTTTTAAGTAGTTATCTGCAGTTTTAATGTAGATTTCAGTTCGCTAAGTTATGAAAATGCATGTTTTGGCTATAATCTTCCGTAAATCAACGGGCGAAAACCAATTACTTGTCCCAAAAGAAGGTGTTTTAAGTATATATCTGCATTTCTAAGGTAGATTTGGTTACAATAAGAGGCGAAAAAGCAGATTCTGACTAAGATTTTATCGAAATCGGCAACTATTTGACTCAGAAAGGTTGCCTTACGTCGAAATCTAATAGTTTGTTAAGGTTCTCGTTACTAAAATGCCCAAAGACGCCGATTTTGACTAGAATTTGAAAGATATTGACATGAATATATAACTGTTTGTATCAAAAAATGATAGTTTAAACTGATATTTGCAGTTTTGATGCGGTTTTAGATACGATATGAATCGAAGAAGCCGATTTTGACTGGAATCTGTTTGACATGACAAAGAAAAACCTTATTATCAATTCAAGGAAGTGAATTTTTAAGTAGTTATCTGCAGTTTTAATGTAGAGTTCAGTTCGCTAAGTTATGAAAATGCATGTTTTGGCTATAATCTTCCGTAAATCAAGGGCGAAAACCAATTATTTGTCCCAAAAGAAGGTGTTTTAATTATATATCTGCATTTCTAAGGTAGATTTGGGTACAATAAGAGGCGAAAAAGCAGATTCTGACTAAGATTTTATCGAAATCGGCAACTATTTGACTCAGAAAGGTTGCCTTACGTCGAAATCTAATAGTTTATTAAGGTTTTCGTTACTAAAATGCCCAAAGACGCCGATTTTGACTAGAATTTGAAAGATATTGACATGAATATATAACTGTTTGTATCAAAAAATGATAGTTTAAACTGATATTTGCAGTTTTGATGCGGTTTTAGATACGATATGAATCGAAGAAGCCGATTTTGACTGGAATCTGTTTAAAATGACAAGGAAAAACCTATTATCAATTCAAGGAAGTGAATTTTTAAGTAGTTATCTGCAGTTTTAATGTAGATTTCAGTTCGCTAAGTTATGAAAATGCATGTTTTGGCTATAATCTTCCGTAAATCAAGGGCGAAAACCAATTATTTGTCCCAAAAGAAGGTGTTTTAAGTATATATCTGCATTTCTAAGGTAGATTTGGGCACAATAAGAGGCGAAAAAGCAGATTCTGACTAAGATTTTATCGAAATCGGCAACTATTTGACTCAGAAAGGTTGCCTTACGTCGAAATCTAATAGTTTATTAAGGTTTTCGTTACTAAAATGCCCAAAGACGCCGATTTTGACTAGAATTTGAAAGATATTGACATGAATATATAACTGTTTGTATCAAAAAATGATAGTTTAAACTGATATTTGCAGTTTTGATGCGGTTTAAGGTACGATATGAGTCGAAGTAGCCGATTTTGACTGGAATCTGTTTAAAATGACAAAGAAAAACCTATTATCAATTCAAGGAGGTGAATTTTTAAGTAGTTATCTGCAGTTTTAATGTAGATTTCAGTTCGCTAAGTTATGAAAATGCATCTTTTGGCTATAATCTTCCGTAAATCAACGGGCGAAAACCAATTATTTGTCCCAAAAGAAGGTGTTTTAAGTATATATCTGCATTTCTAAGGTAGATTTGGGTACAATAAGGGGCGAAAAAGCAGATTCTGACTAAGATTTTATCGAAATCGGCAACTATTTGACTCACAAAGGTTGCCTTACGTCGAAATCTAATAGTTTATTAAGGTTTTCGTTACTAAAATGCCCAAAGACGCCGATTTTGACTAGAATTTGAAAGATATTGACATGAATATATAACTGTTTGTATCAAAAAATGATAGTTTAAACTGATATTTGCAGTTTTGATGCGGTTTTAGATACGATATGAATCGAAGAAGCCGATTTTGACTGGAATCTGTTTAAAATGACAAAGAAAAACCTATTATCAATTCAAGGAAGTGAATTTTTAAGTAGTTATCTGCAGTTTTAATTTAGATTTCAGTTCACTAAGTTATGAAAATGCATGTTTTGGCTATAATCTTCCGTAAATCAAGGGCGAAAACCAATTATTTGTCCCAAAAGAAGGTGTTTTAAGTATATATCTGCATTTCTAAGGTAGATTTGGGTACAATAAGAGGCGAAAAAGCAGATTCTGACTAAGATTTTATCGAAACCGGCAACTATTTGACTCAGAGAGGTTGCCTTACGTCGAAATCTAATAGTTTATTAAGGTTTTCGTTACTAAAATGCCCAAAGACGCCGATTTTGACTAGAATTTGAAAGATATTGACATGAATATATAACTGTTTGTATCAAAAAATGATAGTTTAAACTGATATTTGCAGTTTTGATGCGGTTTTAGGTACGATATGAGTCGAAGAAGTCGATTTTGACTGGAATCTGTTTAAAATGACAAAGAAAAACCTATTATCAATTCAAGGAAGTGAATTTTTAAGTAGTTATCTGCAGTTTTAATGTAGATTTCAGTTCACTAAGTTATGAAAATGCATGTTTTGGCTATAATCTTCAGGGAAATCAAGGGCGAAAACCAATTATTTGTCCCAAAAGAAGGTGTTTTAAGTATATATATGCATTTCTAAGGTAGATTTGGGTACAATAAGAGGCGAAAAAGCAGATTCTGACTAAGATTTTATCGAAATCGCAACTATTTGACTGAGAAAGGTTGCCTTTCGTCGAAATCTAATAGTTCATTAAGGTTTTCGTTACTAAAATGCCCAAAGACGCCGATTTTGACTAGAATTTGAAAGATATTGACATGAATATATAACTGTTTGTATCAAAAAATGATAGTTTAAAATGATATTTGCAGTTTTGATGCGGTTTTAGATACGATATGAATCGAAGAAGCCGATTTTGACTGGAATCTGTTTAAAGTGACAAAGAAAAACCTATTATCAATTCAAGGAAGTGAATTTTTAAGTAGTTATCTGCAGTTTTAATGTAGATTTCAGTTCGCTAAGTTATGAAAATGCATGTTTTGGCTATAATCTTCCGTAAATCAAGGGCGAAAACCAATTATTTGTCCCAAAAGAAGGTGTTTTAAGTATATATCTGCATTTCTAAGGTAGATTTGGGTACAATAAGAGGCGAAAAAGCAGATTCTGACTAAGATTTTATCGAAATCGGCAACTATTTGACTCAGAAAGGTTGCCTTACGTCGAAATCTAATAGTTTATTAAGGTTTTCGTTACTAAAATGCCCAAAGACGCCGATTTTGACTAGAATTTGAAAGATATTGACATGAATATATAACTGTTTGTATCAAAAAATGATAGTTTAAACTGATATTTGCAGTTTTGATGCGGTTTAAGGTACGATATGAGTCGAAGTAGCCGATTTTGACTGGAATCTGTTTAAAATGACAAAGAAAAACCTATTATCAATTCAAGGAGGTGAATTTTTAAGTAGTTATCTGCAGTTTTAATGTAGATTTCAGTTCGCTAAGTTATGAAAATGCATGTTTTGGCTATAATCTTCCGCAAATCAACGGGCGAAAACCAATTATTTGTACCAAAAGAAGGTGTTTTAAGTATATATCTGCATTTCTAAGGTAGATTTGGGTACAATAAAGGGCGAAAAAGCAGATTCTAAGATTTTATCGAAATCGGCAACTATTTGACTCAGAAAGGTTGCCTTACGTCGAAATCTAATAGTTTATTAAGGTTTTCGTTACTAAAATGCCCAAAGACGCCGATTTTGACTAGAATTTGAAAGATATTGACATGAATATATAACTGTTTGTATCAAAGAATGATAGTTTAAACTGATATTTGCAGTTTTGATGCGGTTTTAGATACGATATGAATCGAAGAAGCCGATTTTGACTGGAATCTGTTTAAAATGACAATGACAAGGAAGTGAATTTTTAAGTAGTTATCTGCAGTTTTAATGTAGATTTCAGTTCGCTAAGTTATGAAAATGCATGTTTTGGCTATAATCTTCCGTAAATCAAGGGCGAAAACCAATTACTTGTCCCAAAAGAAGGTGTTTTAAGTATATATCTGCATTTCTAAGGTAGATTTGGGTACGATAAGAGGCGAAAAAGCAGATTCTGACTAAGATTTTATCGAAATCGGCAACTATTTGACTCAGAAAGGTTGCCTTACGTCGAAATCTAATAGTTTATTAAGGTTTTCGTTACTAAAATGCCCAAAGACGCCGATTTTGACTAGAATTTGAAAGATATTGACATGAATATATAACTGTTTGTATCAAAAAATGATAGTTTAAACTGATATTTGCAGTTTTGATGCGGTTTTAGGTACGATATGAGTCGAAGAAGCCGATTTTGGATGGAATCTGTTTAAAATGACAAAGAAAAACCTATTATCAATTCAAGGAAGTGAATTTTTAAGTAGTTATCTGCAGTTTTAATGTAGATTTCAGTTCGCTAAGTTATGAAAATGCATGTTTTGGCTATAATCTTCCGTAAATCAAGGGCGAAAACCAATTATTTGTCCCAAAAGAAGGTGTTTTAAGTATATATCTGCATTTCTAAGGTAGATTTGGGTACAATAAGAGGCGAAAAAGCAGATTCTGACTAAGATTTTATCGAAATCGGCAACTATTTGACGTCGAAATCTAATAGTTTATTAAGGTTTTCGTTACTAAAATGCCCAAAGACGCCGATTTTGACTAGAATTTGAAAGATATTGACATGAATATATAACTGTTTGTATCAAAAAATGATAGTTTAAATTGATATTTGCAGTTTTGATGCGGTTTTAGGTACGATATGCATCGAAGAAGCCGATTTTGACTGGAATCTGTTTAAAATGACAAAGAAAAACCTATTATCAATTCAAGGAAGTGAATTTTTAAGTAGTTATCTGCAGTTTTAATGTAATTTCAGTTCGCTAAGTTATGAAAATGCATGCTTTGGCTATAATCTTCCGTAAATCAAGGGAGAAAACCAATTATTTGTCCCAAAAGAAGGTGTTTTAAGTATATATCTGCATTTCTAAGGTAGATTTTTGTACAATAAGAGGCGATAAAGCAGATTCTGACTAAGATTTTATCGAAATCGGCAACTATTTGACTCAGAAAGGTTTCCTTACGTCGAAATCTAATAGTTTATTAAGGTTTTCGTTACTAAAATGCCCAAAGACGCCGATTTAGACTAGAATTTGAAAGATATTGACATGAATACATAACTGTTTGTATCAAAAAATGATAGTTTAAACTGATATTTGCAGTTTTGATGGGGTTTTAGATACGATATGAATCGAAGAAGCCGATTTTGACTGGAATCTGTTTAAAATGACAAAGAAAAACCTATTATCAATTCAAGGAAGTGAATTTTTAAGTAGTTATCTGCAGTTTTAATGTAGATTTCAGTTCGCTAAGTTATGAAAATGCATGTTTTTGCTATAATCTTCCGTAAATCAAGGGCGAAAACCAATTATTTGTCCCAAAAGAAAGTGTTTTAAGTATATATCTGCATTTCTAAGGTAGATTTGGGTACAATAAGACGCGAAAATGCAGATTCTGACTAAGATTTTATCGAAATCGGCAACTATTTGACTCAGAAATGTTGCCTTACGTCGAAATCTAATAGTTTATTAAGGTTTTCGTTACTAAAATGCCCAAAGACGCCGATTTTGACTGGAATTTGAAAGATATTGACATGAATATATAACTGTTTGTATCAAAAAATGATAGTTTAAACTGATATTTGCAGTTTTGATGCGGTTTTAGATACGATATGAATCGAAGAAGCCGATTTTGACTGGAATCTGTTTAAAATGACAATGACAAGGAAGTGAATTTTTAAGTAGTTATCTGCAGTTTTAATGTAGATTTCAGTTCGCTAAGTTATGAAAATGCATGTTTTGTCTATAATCTTCCGTAAATCAAGGGCGAAAACCAATTACTTGTCCCAAAAGAAGGAGTTTTAAGTATATATCTGCATTTCTAAGGTAGATTTGGGTACGATAAGAGGCGAAAAAGCAGATTCTGACTAAGATTTTATCGAAATCGGCAACTATTTGACTCAGAAAAGTTGCCTTACGTCGAAATCAAATAGTTTATTAAGGTTTTCGTTACTAAAATGCCCAAAGACGCCGATTTTGGCTAGAATTTGAAAGATATTGACATGAATATATAACTGTTTGTATCAAAAAATGATAGTTTAAACTGATATTTGCAGTTTTGATGCGGTTTTAGATACGATATGAATCGAAGAAGCCGATTTTGACTGGAATCTGTTCAAAATGACAAAGAAAAACCTATTATCAATTCAAGGAAGTGAATTTTTAAGTAGTTATCTGCAGTTTTAATGTAGATTTCAGTTCGCTAAGTTATGAAAATGCATGTTTTGGCTATAATCTTCCGTAAATCAAGGGCGAAAACCAATTACTTGTCCCAAAAGAAGGTGTTTTAAGTATATATCTGCATTTCTAAGGTAGATTTGGGTACGATAAGAGGCGAAAAAGCAGATTCTGACTAAGATTTTATCGAAATCGGCAACTATTTGACTCAGAAAGGTTGCCTTACGTCGAAATCTAATAGTTTATTAAGGTTTTCGTTACTAAAATGCCCAAAGACGCCGATTTTGACTAGAATTTGAAAGATATTGACATGAATATATAACTGTTTGTATCAAAAAATGATAGTTTGAACTGATATTTGCAGTTTTGATGCGGTTTTAGATACGATATGAATCGAAGAAGCCGATTTTGACTGGAATCTGTTCAAAATGACAAAGAAAAACCTATTATCAATTCAAGGAAGTGAATTTTTAAGTAGTTATCTGCAGTTTTAATGTAGATTTCAGTTCGCTAAGTTATGAAAATGCATGTTTTGGCTATAATCTTCCGTAAATCAAGGGCGAAAACCAATTATTTGTCCCAAAAGAAGGTGTTTTAAGTATATATCTGCATTTCTAAGGTAGATTTGGGTACAATAAGAGGCGAAAAAGCAGATTCTGACTAAGATTTTATCGAAATCGGCAACTATTTGACTCAGAAAGGTTGCCTTACGTCGAAATCTAATAGTTTATTAAGGTTTTCGTTACTAGAATGCCCAAAGACGCCGATTTTGACTAGAATTTGAAAGATATTGACATGAATATATAACTGTTCGTATCAAAAAATGATAGTTTAAACTGATATTTGCAGTTTTGATGCGGTTTTAGATACGATATGAATCGAAGAAGCCGATTTTGACTGGAATCTGTTTAAAATGACAAAGAAAAACCTATTATCAATTCAAGGAAGTGAATTTTTAAGTAGTTATCTGCAGTTTTAATGTAGATTTCAGTTCGCTAAGTTATGAAAATGCATGTTTTGGCTATAATCTTCCGTAAATCAAGGGCGAAAACCAATTATTTGTCCCAAAAGAAGGTGTTTTAAGTATATATCTGCATTTCTAAGGTAGATTTGGGTACAATAAGAGGCGAAAAAGCAGATTCTGACTAAGATTTTATCGAAATCGGCAACTATTTGACTCAGAAAGGTTGCCTTACGTCGAAATCTAATAGTTTATTAAGGTTTTCGTTACTAAAATGCCCAAAGACGCCGATTTTGACTAGAATTTGAAAGATATTGACATGAATATATAACTGTTTGAATCAAAAAATGATAGTTTAAACTGATATTTGCAGTTTTGATGCGGTTTAAGGTACGATATGAGTCGAAGTAGCCGATTTTGACTGGAATCTGTTTAAAATGACAAAGAAAAACCTATTATCAATTCAAGGAGGTGAATTTTTAAGTAGTTATCTGCAGTTTTAATGTAGATTTCAGTTCGCTAAGTTATGAAAATGCATGTTTTGGCTATAATCTTCCGTAAATCAAGGGCGAAAACCAATTATTTGTCACAAAAGAAGGTGTTTTAAGTATATATCTGCATTTCTAAGGTAGATTTGGGTACAATAAGAGGCGAAAAAGCAGATTCTGACTAAGATTTTATCGAAATCGGCAACTATTTGACTCAGAAAGGTTGCCTTACGTCGAAATCTAATAGTTTATTAAGGTTTTCGTTACTAAAATGCCCAAAGACGCCGATTTTGACTAGAATTTGAAAGATATTGACATGAATATATAACTGTTTGTATCAAAAAATGATAGTTTAAACTGATATTTGCAGTTTTGATGCGGTTTTAGATACGATATGAATCGAAGAAGCCGATTTTGACTGGAATCTGTTCAAAATGACAAAGAAAAACCTATTATCAATTCAAGGAAGTGAATTTTTAAGTAGTTATCTGCAGTTTTAATGTAGAGTTCAGTTCGCTAAGTTATGAAAATGCATGTTTTGGCTATAATCTTCCGTAAATCAAGGGCGAAAACCAATTATTTGTCCCAAGAGAAGGTGTTTTAATTATATATCTGCATTTCTAAGGTAGATTTGGGTACAATAAGAGGCGAAAAAGCAGATTCTGACTAAGATTTCATCGAAATCGGCAACTATTTGACTCAGAAAGGTTGCCTTACGTCGAAATCTAATAGTTTATTAAGGTTTTCGTTACTAAAATGATCAAAGACGCCGATTTTGACTAGAATTTGAAAGATATTGACATGAATATATAACTGTTTGTATCAAAAAATGATAGTTTAAACTGATATTTGCAGTTTTGATGCGGTTTTAGATACGATATGAATCGAAGAAGCCGATTTTGACTGGAATCTGTTTAAAATGACAAAGAAAAACCTATTATCGATTCAAGGAAGTGAATTTTTAAGTAGTTATCTGCAGTTTTAATGTAGATTTCAGTTCGCTAAGTTATGAAAATGCATGTTTTGGCTATAATCTTACGTAAATCAAGGGCGAAAACCAATTATTTGTCCCAAAAGAAGGTGTTTTAAGTATATATCTGCATTTCTAAGGTGGATTTGGGTACAATAAGAGGCGAAAAAGCAGATTCTGACTAAGATTTTATCGAAATCGGCAACTATTTGACTCAGAAAGGTTGCCTTACGTCGAAATCTAATAGTTTATTAAGGTTTTCGTTACTAAAATGCCCAAAGACGCCGATTTTGACTAGAATTTGAAAGATATTGACATGAATATATAACTGTTTGTATCAAAAAATGATACTTTAAACTGATATTTGCAGTTTTGATGCGGTTTAAGGTACGATATGAGTCGAAGTAGCCGATTTTGACTGGAATCTGTTTAAAATGACAAAGAAAAACCTATTATCAATTCAAGGAGGTGAATTTTTAAGTAGTTATCTGCAGTTTTAATGTAGATTTCAGTTCGCTAAGTTATGAAAATGCATGTTTTGGCTATAATCTTCCGTAAATCAACGGGCGAAAACCAATTACTTGTCCCAAAAGAAGGTGTTTTAAGTATATATCTGCATTTCTAAGGTAGATTTGGTTACAATAAGAGGCGAAAAAGCAGATTCTGACTAAGATTTTATCGAAATCGGCAACTATTTGACTCAGAAAGGTTGCCTTACGTCGAAATCTAATAGTTTGTTAAGGTTTTCGTTACTAAAATGCCCAAAGACGCCGATTTTGACTAGAATTTGAAAGATATTGACATGAATATATAACTGTTTGTATCAAAAAATGATAGTTTAAACTGATATTTGCAGTTTTGATGTGGTTTTAGATACGATATGAATCGAAGAAGCCGATTTTGACTGGAATCTGTTTGACATGACAAAGAAAAATCTATTATCAATTCAAGGAAGTGAATTTTTAAGTAGTTATCTGCAGTTTTAATGTAGAGTTCAGTTCGCTAAGTTATGAAAATGCATGTTTTGGCTATAATCTTCCGTAAATCAAGGGCGAAAACCAATTATTTGTCCCAAGAGAAGGTGTTTTAATTATATATCTGCATTTCTAAGGTAGATTTGGGTACAATAAGAGGCGAAAAAGCAGATTCTGACTAAGATTTCATCGAAATCGGCAACTATTTGACTCAGAAAGGTTGCCTTACGTCGAAATCTAATAGTTTATTAAGGTTTTCGTTACTAAAATGATCAAAGACGCCGATTTTGACTAGAATTTGAAAGATATTGACATGAATATATAACTGTTTGTATCAAAAAATGATAGTTTAAACTGATATTTGCAGTTTTGATGCGGTTTTAGATACGATATGAATCGAAGAAGCCGATTTTGACTGGAATCTGTTTAAAATGACAAAGAAAAACCTATTATCGATTCAAGGAAGTGAATTTTTAAGTAGTTATCTGCAGTTTTAATGTAGATTTCAGTTCGCTAAGTTATGAAAATGCATGTTTTGGCTATAATCTTACGTAAATCAAGGGCGAAAACCAATTATTTGTCCCAAAAGAAGGTGTTTTAAGTATATATCTGCATTTCTAAGGTGGATTTGGGTACAATAAGAGGCGAAAAAGCAGATTCTGACTAAGATTTTATCGAAATCGGCAACTATTTGACTCAGAAAGGTTGCCTTACGTCGAAATCTAATAGTTTATTAAGGTTTTCGTTACTAAAATGCCCAAAGACGCCGATTTTGACTAGAATTTGAAAGATATTGACATGAATATATAACTGTTTGTATCAAAAAATGATACTTTAAACTGATATTTGCAGTTTTGATGCGGTTTAAGGTACGATATGAGTCGAAGTAGCCGATTTTGACTGGAATCTGTTTAAAATGACAAAGAAAAACCTATTATCAATTCAAGGAGGTGAATTTTTAAGTAGTTATCTGCAGTTTTAATGTAGATTTCAGTTCGCTAAGTTATGAAAATGCATGTTTTGGCTATAATCTTCCGTAAATCAACGGGCGAAAACCAATTACTTGTCCCAAAAGAAGGTGTTTTAAGTATATATCTGCATTTCTAAGGTAGATTTGGTTACAATAAGAGGCGAAAAAGCAGATTCTGACTAAGATTTTATCGAAATCGGCAACTATTTGACTCAGAAAGGTTGCCTTACGTCGAAATCTAATAGTTTGTTAAGGTTTTCGTTACTAAAATGCCCAAAGACGCCGATTTTGACTAGAATTTGAAAGATATTGACATGAATATATAACTGTTTGTATCAAAAAATGATAGTTTAAACTGATATTTGCAGTTTTGATGTGGTTTTAGATACGATATGAATCGAAGAAGCCGATTTTGACTGGAATCTGTTTGACATGACAAAGAAAAATCTATTATCAATTCAAGGAAGTGAATTTTTAAGTAGTTATCTGCAGTTTTAATGTAGAGTTCAGTTCGCTAAGTTATGAAAATGCATGTTTTGGCTATAATCTTCCGTAAATCAAGGGCGAAAACCAATTATTTGTCCCAAAAGAAGGTGTTTTAATTATATATCTGCATTTCTAATGTAGATTTGGGTACAATAAGAGGCGAAAAAGCAGATTCTGACTAAGATTTTATCGAAATCGGCAACTATTTGACTCAGAAAGGTTGCCTTACGTCGAAATCTAATAGTTTATTAAGGTTTTCGTTACTAAAATGCCCAAAGACGCCGATTTTGACTAGAATTTGAAAGATATTGACATGAATATATAACTGTTTGTATCAAAAAATGATAGTTTAAACTGATATTTGCAGTTTTGATGCGGTTTTAGATACGATATGAATCGAAGAAGCCGATTTTGACTGGAATCTGTTTAAAATGACAAAGAAAAACCTATTATCAATTCAAGGAAGTGAATTTTTAAGTAGTTATCTGCAGTTTTAATGTAGATTTCAGTTCGCTAAGTTATGAAAATGCATGTTTTGGCTATAATCTTCCGTAAATCAAGGGCGAAAACCAATTATTTGTCCCAAAAGAAGGTGTTTTAAGTATATATCTGCATTTCTAAGGTGGATTTGGGTACAATAAGAGGCGAAAAAGCAGATTCTGACTAAGATTTTATCGAAATCGGCAACTATTTGACTCAGAAAGGTTGCCTTACGTCGAAATCTAATAGTTTATTAAGGTTTTCGTTACTAAAATGCCCAAAGACGCCGATTTTGACTAGAATTTGAAAGATATTGACATGAATATATAACTGTTTGTATCAAAAAATGATAGTTTAAACTGATATTTGCAGTTTTGATGCGGTTTAAGGTACGATATGAGTCGAAGTAGCCGATTTTGACTGGAATCTGTTTAAAATGACAAAGAAAAACCTATTATCAATTCAAGGAGGTGAATTTTTAAGTAGTTATCTGTAGTTTTAATGTAGATTTCAGTTCGCTAAGTTATGAAAATGCATGTTTTGGCTATAATCTTCCGTAAATCAAGGGCGAAAACCAATTATTTGTCACAAAAGAAGGTGTTTTAAGTATATATCTGCATTTCTAAGGTAGATTTGGGTACAATAAGAGGCGAAAAAGCAGATTCTGACTAAGATTTTATCGAAATCGGCAACTATTTGACTCAGAAAGGTTGCCTTACGTCGAAATCTAATAGTTTATTAAGGTTTTCGTTACTAAAATGCCCAAAGACGCCGATTTTGACTAGAATTTGAAAGATATTGACATGAATATATAACTGTTTGTATCAAAAAATGATAGTTTAAACTGATATTTGCAGTTTTGATGCGGTTTTAGATACGATATGAATCGAAGAAGCCGATTTTGACTGGAATCTGTTCAAAATGACAAAGAAAAACCTATTATCAATTCAAGGAAGTGAATTTTTAAGTAGTTATCTGCAGTTTTAATGTAGAGTTCAGTTCGCTAAGTTATGAAAATGCATGTTTTGGCTATAATCTTCCGTAAATCAAGGGCGAAAACCAATTATTTGTCCCAAGAGAACGTGTTTTAATTATATATCTGCATTTCTAAGGTAGATTTGGTTACAATAAGAGGCGAAAAAGCAGATTCTGACTAAGATTTTATCGAAATCGGCAACTATTTGACTCAGAAAGGTTGCCTTACGTCGAAATCTAATAGTTTGTTAAGGTTTTCGTTACTAAAATGCCCAAAGACGCCGATTTTGACCAGAATTTGAAAGATATTGACATGAATATATAACTGTTTGTATCAAAAAATGATAGTTTAAACTGATATTTGCAGTTTTGATGCGGTTTTAGATACGATATGAATCGAAGAAGCCGATTTTGACTGGAATCTGTTTGACATGACAAAGAAAAATCTATTATCAATTCAAGGAAGTGAATTTTTAAGTAGTTATCTGCAGTTTTAATGTAGAGTTCAGTTCGCTAAGTTATGAAAATGCATGTTTTGGCTATAATCTTCCGTAAATCAAGGGCGAAAACCAATTATTTGTCCCAAAAGAAGGTGTTTTAATTATATATCTGCATTTCTAAGGTAGATTTGGGTACAATAAGAGGCGAAAAAGCAGATTCTGACTAAGATTTTATCTAAATCGGCAACTATTTGACTCAGAAAGGTTGCCTTACGTCGAAATCTAATAGTTTATTAAGGTTTTCGTTACTAAAATGCCCAAAGACGCCGATTTTGACTAGAATTTGAAAGATATTGACATGAATATATAACTGTTTGTATCAAAAAATGATAGTTTAAACTGATATTTGCAGTTTTGATGCGGTTTTAGATACGATATGAATCGAAGAAGCCGATTTTGACTGGAATCTGTTTGACATGACAAAGAAAAATCTATTATCAATTCAAGGAAGTGAATTTTTAAGTAGTTATCTGCAGTTTTAATGTAGAGTTCAGTTCGCTAAGTTATGAAAATGCATGTTTTGGCTATAATCTTCCGTAAATCAAGGGCGAAAACCAATTATTTGTCCCAAAAGAAGGTGTTTTAATTATATATCTGCATTTCTAAGGTAGATTTGGGTACAATAAGAGGCGAAAAAGCAGATTCTGACTAAGATTTTATCGAAACCGGCAACTATTTGACTCAGAAAGGTTGCCTTACGTCGAAATCTAATAGTTTATTAAGGTTTTCGTTACTAAAATGCCCAAAGACGCCGATTTTGACTAGAATTTGAAAGATATTGACATGAATATATAACTGTTTGTATCAAAAAATGATAGTTTAAACTGATATTTGCAGTTTTGATGCGGTTTTAGGTACGATATGAGTCGAAGAAGTCGATTTTGACTGGAATCTGTTTAAAATGACAAAGAAAAACCTATTATCAATTCAAGGAAGTGAATTTTTAAGTAGTTATCTGCAGTTTTAATGTAGATTTCAGTTCACTAAGTTATGAAAATGCATGTTTTGGCTATAATCTTAAGTAAATCAAGGGCGAAAACCAATTATTTGTCCCAAAAGAAGGTGTTTTAAGTATATATCTGCATTTCTAAGATAGATTTGGGTACAATAAGAGGCGAAAAAGCAGATTCTGACTAAGATTTTATCGAAATCGGCAACTATTTGACTCAGAAAGGTTGCCTTACGTCGAAATTTAATAGTTTATTAGGGTTTTCGTTACTAAAATGCCCAAAGACGCCGATTTTGACTAGAATTTGAAAGATATTGACATGAATATATAACTGTTTGTATCAAAAAATGATAGTTTAAACTGATATTTGCAGTTTTGATGCGGTTTTAGGTAAGATATGAGTCGAAGAAGTCGATTTTGACTGGAATCTGTTTAAAATGACAAAGAAAAACCTATTATCAATTCAAGGAAGTGAATTTTTAAGTAGTTATCTGCAGTTTTAATGTAGATTTCAGTTCGCTAAGTTATAAAAATGCATGTTTTGGCTATAATCTTCCGTAAATCAAGGGCGAAAACCAATTATTTGTCCCAAAAGAAGGTGTTTTAAGTATATATCTGCATTTCTAAGGTAGATTTGGTTACAATAAGAGGCGAAAAAGCAGATTCTGACTAAGATTTTATCGAAATCGGCAACTATTTGACTCAGAAAGGTTGCCTTACGTCGAAATCTAATAGTTTGTTAAGGTTTTCGTTACTAAAATGCCCAAAGACGCCGATTTTGACTAGAATTTGAAAGATATTGACATGAATATATAACTGTTTGTATCAAAAAATGATAGTTTAAACTGATATTTGCAGTTTTGATGCGGTTTTAGATACGATATGAATCGAAGAAGCCGATTTTGACTGGAATCTGTTTGACATGACAAAGAAAAATCTATTATCAATTCAAGGAAGTGAATTTTTAAGTAGTTATCTGCAGTTTTAATGTAGAGTTCAGTTCGCTAAGTTATGAAAATGCATGTTTTGGCTATAATCTTCCGTAAATCAAGGGCGAAAACCAATTATTTGTCCCAAAAGAAGGTGTTTTAATTATATATCTGCATTT
This sequence comes from Cylas formicarius, assembly GCF_029955315.1. Classification (NCBI taxonomy): domain Eukaryota; kingdom Metazoa; phylum Arthropoda; class Insecta; order Coleoptera; family Brentidae; genus Cylas; species Cylas formicarius. The sequence goes on from NW_026844319.1 coordinate 995,549, forward strand.
CTAAGGTAGATTTGGGTACAATAAGAGGCGAAAAAGCAGATTCTGACTAAGATTTTATCGAAATCGGCAACTATTTGACTCAGAAAGGTTGCCTTACGTCGAAATCTAATAGTTTATTAAGGTTTTCGTTACTAAAATGCCCAAAGACGCCGATTTTGACTAGAATTTGAAAGATATTGACATGAATATATAACTGTTTGTATCAAAAAATGATAGTTTAAACTGATATTTGCAGTTTTGATGCGGTTTTAGATACGATATGAATCGAAGAAGCCGATTTTGACTGGAATCTGTTTAAAATGACAAAGAAAAACCTATTATCAATTCAAGGAAGTGAATTTTTAAGTAGTTATCTGCAGTTTTAATGTAGATTTCAGTTCGCTAAGTTATGAAAATGCATGTTTTGGCTATAATCTTCCGTAAATCAAGGGCGAAAACCAATTATTTGTCCCAAAAGAAGGTGTTTTAAGTATATATCTGCATTTCTAAGGTGGATTTGGGTACAATAAGAGGCGAAAAAGCAGATTCTGACTAAGATTTTATCGAAATCGGCAACTATTTGACTCAGAAAGGTTGCCTTACGTCGAAATCTAATAGTTTATTAAGGTTTTCGTTACTAAAATGCCCAAAGACGCCGATTTTGACTAGAATTTGAAAGATATTGACATGAATATATAACTGTTTGTATCAAAAAATGATAGTTTAAACTGATATTTGCAGTTTTGATGCGGTTTAAGGTACGATATGAGTCGAAGTAGCCGATTTTGACTGGAATCTGTTTAAAATGACAAAGAAAAACCTATTATCAATTCAAGGAGGTGAATTTTTAAGTAGTTATCTGTAGTTTTAATGTAGATTTCAGTTCGCTAAGTTATGAAAATGCATGTTTTGGCTATAATCTTCCGTAAATCAAGGGCGAAAACCAATTATTTGTCACAAAAGAAGGTGTTTTAAGTATATATCTGCATTTCTAAGGTAGATTTGGGTACAATAAGAGGCGAAAAAGCAGATTCTGACTAAGATTTTATCGAAATCGGCAACTATTTGACTCAGAAAGGTTGCCTTACGTCGAAATCTAATAGTTTATTAAGGTTTTCGTTACTAAAATGCCCAAAGACGCCGATTTTGACTAGAATTTGAAAGATATTGACATGAATATATAACTGTTTGTATCAAAAAATGATAGTTTAAACTGATATTTGCAGTTTTGATGCGGTTTTAGATACGATATGAATCGAAGAAGCCGATTTTGACTGGAATCTGTTCAAAATGACAAAGAAAAACCTATTATCAATTCAAGGAAGTGAATTTTTAAGTAGTTATCTGCAGTTTTAATGTAGAGTTCAGTTCGCTAAGTTATGAAAATGCATGTTTTGGCTATAATCTTCCGTAAATCAAGGGCGAAAACCAATTATTTGTCCCAAGAGAACGTGTTTTAATTATATATCTGCATTTCTAAGGTAGATTTGGTTACAATAAGAGGCGAAAAAGCAGATTCTGACTAAGATTTTATCGAAATCGGCAACTATTTGACTCAGAAAGGTTGCCTTACGTCGAAATCTAATAGTTTGTTAAGGTTTTCGTTACTAAAATGCCCAAAGACGCCGATTTTGACCAGAATTTGAAAGATATTGACATGAATATATAACTGTTTGTATCAAAAAATGATAGTTTAAACTGATATTTGCAGTTTTGATGCGGTTTTAGATACGATATGAATCGAAGAAGCCGATTTTGACTGGAATCTGTTTGACATGACAAAGAAAAATCTATTATCAATTCAAGGAAGTGAATTTTTAAGTAGTTATCTGCAGTTTTAATGTAGAGTTCAGTTCGCTAAGTTATGAAAATGCATGTTTTGGCTATAATCTTCCGTAAATCAAGGGCGAAAACCAATTATTTGTCCCAAAAGAAGGTGTTTTAATTATATATCTGCATTTCTAAGGTAGATTTGGGTACAATAGGAGGCGAAAAAGCAGATTCTGAATAAGATTTTATCGAAACCGGCAACTATTTGACTCAGAAAGGTTGCCTTACGTCGAAATCTAATAGTTTATTAAGGTTTTCGTTACTAAAATGCCCAAAGACGCCGATTTTGACTAGAATTTGAAAGATATTGACATGAATATATAACTGTTTGTATCAAAAAATGATAGTTTAAACTGATATTTGCAGTTTTGATGCGGTTTTAGGTACGATATGAGTCGAAGAAGTCGATTTTGACTGGAATCTGTTTAAAATGACAAAGAAAAACCTATTATCAATTCAAGGAAGTGAATTTTTAAGTAGTTATCTGCAGTTTTAATGTAGATTTCAGTTCACTAAGTTATGAAAATGCATGTTTTGGCTATAATCTTAAGTAAATCAAGGGCGAAAACCAATTATTTGTCCCAAAAGAAGGTGTTTTAAGTATATATCTGCATTTCTAAGATAGATTTGGGTACAATAAGAGGCGAAAAAGCAGATTCTGACTAAGATTTTATCGAAATCGGCAACTATTTGACTCAGAAAGGTTGCCTTACGTCGAAATTTAATAGTTTATTAGGGTTTTCGTTACTAAAATGCCCAAAGACGCCGATTTTGACTAGAATTTGAAAGATATTGACATGAATATATAACTGTTTGTATCAAAAAATGATAGTTTAAACTGATATTTGCAGTTTTGATGCGGTTTTAGGTAAGATATGAGTCGAAGAAGTCGATTTTGACTGGAATCTGTTTAAAATGACAAAGAAAAACCTATTATCAATTCAAGGAAGTGAATTTTTAAGTAGTTATCTGCAGTTTTAATGTAGATTTCAGTTCGCTAAGTTATAAAAATGCATGTTTTGGCTATAATCTTCCGTAAATCAAGGGCGAAAACCAATTATTTGTCCCAAAAGAAGGTGTTTTAAGTATATATCTGCATTTCTAAGGTAGATTTGGTTACAATAAGAGGCGAAAAAGCAGATTCTGACTAAGATTTTATCGAAATCGGCAACTATTTGACTCAGAAAGGTTGCCTTACGTCGAAATCTAATAGTTTGTTAAGGTTTTCGTTACTAAAATGCCCAAAGACGCCGATTTTGACTAGAATTTGAAAGATATTGACATGAATATATAACTGTTTGTATCAAAAAATGATAGTTTAAACTGATATTTGCAGTTTTGATGCGGTTTTAGATACGATATGAATCGAAGAAGCCGATTTTGACTGGAATCTGTTTGACATGACAAAGAAAAATCTATTATCAATTCAAGGAAGTGAATTTTTAAGTAGTTATCTGCAGTTTTAATGTAGAGTTCAGTTCGCTAAGTTATGAAAATGCATGTTTTGGCTATAATCTTCCGTAAATCAAGGGCGAAAACCAATTATTTGTCCCAAAAGAAGGTGTTTTAATTATATATCTGCATTTCTAAGGTAGATTTGGGTACAATAAGAGGCGAAAAAGCAGATTCTGACTAAGATTTTATCGAAATCGGCAACTATTTGACTCAGAAAGGTTGCCTTACGTCGAAATCTAATAGTTTATTAAGGTTTTCGTTACTAAAATGCCCAAAGACGCCGATTTTGACTAGAATTTGAAAGATATTGACATGAATATATAACTGTTTGTATCAAAAAATGATAGTTTAAACTGATATTTGCAGTTTTGATGCGGTTTTAGGTACGATATGAGTCGAAGAAGTCGATTTTGACTGGAATCTGTTTAAAATGACAAAGAAAAACCTATTATCAATTCAAGGAAGTGAATTTTTAAGTAGTTATCTGCAGTTTTAATGTAGATTTCAGTTCACTAAGTTATGAAAATGCATGTTTTGGCTATAATCTTAAGTAAATCAAGGGCGAAAACCAATTATTTGTCCCAAAAGAAGGTGTTTTAAGTATATATCTGCATTTCTAAGATAGATTTGGGTACAATAAGAGGCGAAAAAGCAGATTCTGACTAAGATTTTATCGAAATCGGCAACTATTTGACTCAGAAAGGTTGCCTTACGTCGAAATTTAATAGTTTATTAGGGTTTTCGTTACTAAAATGCCCAAAGACGCCGATTTTGACTAGAATTTGAAAGATATTGACATGAATATATAACTGTTTGTATCAAAAAATGATAGTTTAAACTGATATTTGCAGTTTTGATGCGGTTTTAGGTAAGATATGAGTCGAAGAAGTCGATTTTGACTGGAATCTGTTTAAAATGACAAAGAAAAACCTATTATCAATTCAAGGAAGTGAATTTTTAAGTAGTTATCTGCAGTTTTAATGTAGATTTCAGTTCGCTAAGTTATAAAAATGCATGTTTTGGCTATAATCTTCCGTAAATCAAGGGCGAAAACCAATTATTTGTCCCAAAAGAAGGTGTTTTAAGTATATATCTGCATTTCTAAGGTAGATTTGGTTACAATAAGAGGCGAAAAAGCAGATTCTGACTAAGATTTTATCGAAATCGGCAACTATTTGACTCAGAAAGGTTGCCTTACGTCGAAATCTAATAGTTTGTTAAGGTTTTCGTTACTAAAATGCCCAAAGACGCCGATTTTGACTAGAATTTGAAAGATATTGACATGAATATATAACTGTTTGTATCAAAAAATGATAGTTTAAACTGATATTTGCAGTTTTGATGCGGTTTTAGATACGATATGAATCGAAGAAGCCGATTTTGACTGGAATCTGTTTGACATGACAAAGAAAAACCTATTATCAATTCAAGGAAGTGAATTTTTAAGTAGTTATCTGCAGTTTTAATGTAGGTTTCAGTTCGCTAAATTATGAAAATGCATGTTTTGGCTATAATCTTCCGTAAATCAAGGGCGAAAACCAATTATTTGTCCCAAAAGAAGGTGTTTTAAGTATATATCTGCATTTCTAAGGTAGATTTGGGTACAATAAGAGGCGAAAAAGCAGATTCTGACTAAGATTTTATCGAAATCGCAACTATTTGACTGAGAAAGGTTGACTTTCGTCGAAATCTAATAGTTTATTAAGGTTTTCGTTACTAAAATGCCCAAAGACGCCGATTTTGACTAGAATTTGAAAGATATTGACATGAATATATAACTGTTTGTATCAAAAAATGATACTTTAAACTGATATTTGCAGTTTTGATGCGGTTTAAGGTACGATATGAGTCGAAGTAGCCGATTTTGACTGGAATCTGTTTAAAATGACAAAGAAAAACCTATTATCAATTCAAGGAGGTGAATTTTTAATTAGTTATCTGCAGTTTTAATGTAGATTTCAGTTCGCTAAGTTATGAAAATGCATGTTTTGGCTATAATCTTCCGTAAATCAATGGGCGAAAACCAATTACTTGTCCCAAAAGAAGGTGTTTTAAGTATATATCTGCATTTCTAAGGTAGATTTGGTTACAATAAGAGGCGAAAAAGCAGATTCTGACTAAGATTTTATCGAAATCGGCAACTATTTGACTCAGAAAGGTTGCCTTACGTCGAAATCTAATAGTTTGTTAAGGTTTTCGTTACTAAAATGCCCAAAGACGCCGATTTTGACTAGAATTTGAAAGATATTGACATGAATATATAACTGTTTGTATCAAAAAATGATAGTTTAAACTGATATTTGCAGTTTTGATGCGGTTTTAGATACGATATGAATCGAAGAAGCCGATTTTGACTGGAATCTGTTTGACATGACAAAGAAAAATCTATTATCAATTCAAGGAAGTGAATTTTTAAGTAGTTATCTGCAGTTTTAATGTAGAGTTCAGTTCGCTAAGTTATGAAAATGCATGTTTTGGCTATAATCTTCCGTAAATCAAGGGCGAAAACCAATTATTTGTCCCAAAAGAAGGTGTTTTAATTATATATCTGCATTTCTAAGGTAGATTTGGGTACAATAAGAGGCGAAAAAGCAGATTCTGACTAAGATTTTATCGAAATCGGCAACTATTTGACTCAGAAAGGTTGCCTTACGTCGAAATCTAATAGTTTATTAAGGTTTTCGTTACTAAAATGCCCAAAGACGCCGATTTTGACTAGAATTTGAAAGATATTGACATGAATATATAACTGTTTGTATCAAAAAATGATAGTTTAAACTGATATTTGCAGTTTTGATGCGGTTTTAGATACGATATGAATCGAAGAAGCCGATTTTGACTGGAATCTGTTTAAAATGACAAAGAAAAACCTATTATCAATTCAAGGAAGTGAATTTTTAAGTAGTTATCTGCAGTTTTAATGTAGATTTCAGTTCGCTAAGTTATGAAAATGCATGTTTTGGCTATAATCTTCCGTAAATCAAGGGCGAAAACCAATTATTTGTCCCAAAAGAAGGTGTTTTAAGTATATATCTGCATTTCTAAGGTGGATTTGGGTACAATAAGAGGCGAAAAAGCAGATTCTGACTAAGATTTTATCGAAATCGGCAACTATTTGACTCAGAAAGGTTGCCTTACGTCGAAATCTAATAGTTTATTAAGGTTTTCGTTACTAAAATGCCCAAAGACGCCGATTTTGACTAGAATTTGAAAGATATTGACATGAATATATAACTGTTTGTATCAAAAAATGATAGTTTAAACTGATATTTGCAGTTTTGATGCGGTTTAAGGTACGATATGAGTCGAAGTAGCCGATTTTGACTGGAATCTGTTTAAAATGACAAAGAAAAACCTATTATCAATTCAAGGAGGTGAATTTTTAAGTAGTTATCTGCAGTTTTAATGTAGATTTCAGTTCGCTAAGTTATGAAAATGCATGTTTTGGCTATAATCTTCCGTAAATCAACGGGCGAAAACCAATTATTTGTCCCAAAAGAAGGTGTTTTAAGTATATATCTGCATTTCTAAGGTAGATTTGGGTACAATAAGGGGCGAAAAAGCAGATTCTGACTAAGATTTTATCGAAATCGGCAACTATTTGACTCACAAAGGTTGCCTTACGTCGAAATCTAATAGTTTATTAAGGTTTTCGTTACTAAAATGCCCAAAGACGCCGATTTTGACTAGAATTTGAAAGATATTGACATGAATATATAACTGTTTGTATCAAAAAATGATAGTTTAAACTGATATTTGCAGTTTTGATGCGGTTTTAGATACGATATGAATCGAAGAAGCCGATTTTGACTGGAATCTGTTTAAAATGACAAAGAAAAACCTATTATCAATTCAAGGAAGTGAATTTTTAAGTATTTATCTGCAGTTTTAATGTAGATTTCAGTTCACTAAGTTATGAAAATGCATGTTTTGGCTATAATCTTCCGTAAATCAAGGGCGAAAACCAATTATTTGTCCCAAAAGAAGGTGTTTTAAGTATATATCTGCATTTCTAAGGTAGATTTGGGTACAATAAGAGGCGAAAAAGCAGATTCTGACTAAGATTTTATCGAAACCGGCAACTATTTGACTCAGAAAGGTTGCCTTACGTCGAAATCTAATAGTTTATTAAGGTTTTCGTTACTAAAATGCCCAAAGACGCCGATTTTGACTAGAATTTGAAAGATATTGACATGAATATATAACTGTTTGTATCAAAAAATGATAGTTTAAACTGATATTTGCAGTTTTGATGCGGTTTTAGGTACGATATGAGTCGAAGAAGTCGATTTTGACTGGAATCTGTTTAAAATGACAAAGAAAAACCTATTATCAATTCAAGGAAGTGAATTTTTAAGTAGTTATCTGCAGTTTTAATGTAGATTTCAGTTCACTAAGTTATGAAAATGCATGTTTTGGCTATAATCTTCCGTAAATCAAGGGCGAAAACCAATTATTTGTCCCAAAAGAAGGTGTTTTAAGTAGATATCTGCATTTCTAAGATAGATTTGGGTACAATAAGAGGCGAAAAAGCAGATTCTGACTAAGATTTTATCGAAATCGGCAACTATTTGACTCAGAAAGGTTGCCTTACGTCGAAATTTAATAGTTTATTAGGGTTTTCGTTACTAAAATGCCCAAAGACGCCGATTTTGACTAGAATTTGAAAGATATTGACATGAATATATAACTGTTTGTATCAAAAAATGATAGTTTAAACTGATATTTGCAGTTTTGATGCGGTTTTAGGTAAGATATGAGTCGAAGAAGTCGATTTTGACTGGAATCTGTTTAAAATGACAAAGAAAAACCTATTATCAATTCAAGGAAGTGAATTTTTAAGTAGTTATCTGCAGTTTTAATGTAGATTTCAGTTCGCTAAGTTATGAAAATGCATGTTTTGGCTATAATCTTCCGTAAATCAAGGGCGAAAACCAATTATTTGTCCCAAAAGAAGGTGTTTTAAGTATATATCTGCATTTCTAAGGTAGATTTGGTTACAATAAGAGGCGAAAAAGCAGATTCTGACTAAGATTTTATCGAAATCGGCAACTATTTGACTCAGAAAGGTTGCCTTACGTCGAAATCTAATAGTTTGTTAAGGTTTTCGTTACTAAAATGCCCAAAGACGCCGATTTTGACTAGAATTTGAAAGATATTGACATGAATATATAACTGTTTGTATCAAAAAATGATAGTTTAAACTGATATTTGCAGTTTTGATGCGGTTTTAGATACGATATGAATCGAAGAAGCCGATTTTGACTGGAATCTGTTTGACATGACAAAGAAAAACCTATTATCAATTCAAGGAAGTGAATTTTTAAGTAGTTATCTGCAGTTTTAATGTAGGTTTCAGTTCGCTAAATTATGAAAATGCATGTTTTGGCTATAATCTTCCGTAAATCAAGGGCGAAAACCAATTATTTGTCCCAAAAGAAGGTGTTTTAAGTATATATCTGCATTTCTAAGGTAGATTTGGGTACAATAAGAGGCGAAAAAGCAGATTCTGACTAAGATTTTATCGAAATCGCAACTATTTGACTGAGAAAGGTTGCCTTTCGTCGAAATCTAATAGTTTATTAAGGTTTTCGTTACTAAAATGCCCAAAGACGCCGATTTTGACTAGAATTTGAAAGATATTGACATGAATATATAACTGTTTGTATCAAAAAATGATAGTTTAAAATGATATTTGCAGTTTTGATGCGGTTTTAGATACGATATGAATCGAAGAAGCCGATTTTGACTGGAATCTGTTTAAAGTGACAAAGAAAAACCTATATCAATTCAAGGAAGTGAATTTTTAAGTAGTTATCTGCAGTTTTAATGTAGATTTCAGTTCGCTAAGTTATGAAAATGCATGTTTTGGCTATAATCTTCCGTAAATCAAGGGCGAAAACCAATTATTTGTCCCAAAAGAAGGTGTTTTAAGTATATATCTGCATTTCTAAGGTAGATTTGGGTACAATAAGAGGCGAAAAAGCAGATTCTGACTAAGATTTTATCGAAATCGGCAACTATTTGACTCAGAAAGATTGCCTTACGTCGAAATCTAATAGTTTATTAAGGTTTTCGTTACTAAAATGCCCAAAGACGCCGATTTTGACTAGAATTTGAAAGATATTGACATGAATATATAACTGTTTGTATCAAAAAATGATAGTTTAAACTGATATTTGCAGTTTTGATGCGGTTTAAGGTACGATATGAGTCGAAGTAGCCGATTTTGACTGGAATCTGTTTAAAATGACAAAGAAAAACCTATTATCAATTCAAGGAGGTGAATTTTTAAGTAGTTATCTGCAGTTTTAATGTAGATTTCAGTTCGCTAAGTTATGAAAATGCATGTTTTGGCTATAATCTTCCGTAAATCAAGGGCGAAAACCAATTATTTGTCCCAAAAGAAGGTGTTTTAAGTATATATCTGCATTTCTAACGTAGATTTGGGAACAATAAGAGGCGAAAAAGCAGATTCTGACTAAGATTTTATCGAAACCGGCAACTATTTGACTCAGAAAGGTTGCCTTACGTCGAAATCTAATAGTTTATTAAGGTTTTCGTTACTAAAATGCCCAAAGACGCCGATTTTGACTAGAATTTGAAAGATATTGACATGAATATATAACTGTTTGTATCAAAAAATGATAGTTTAAACTGATATTTGCAGTTTTGATGCGGTTTTAGGTACGATATGAGTCGAAGAAGTCGATTTTGACTGGAATCTGTTTAAAATGACAAAGAAAAACCTATTATCAATTCAAGGAAGTGAATTTTTAAGTAGTTATCTGCAGTTTTAATGTAGATTTCAGTTCACTAAGTTATGAAAATGCATGTTTTGGCTATAATCTTCCGTAAATCAAGGGCGAAAACCAATTATTTGTCCCAAAAGAAGGTGTTTTAAGTATATATCTGCATTTCTAAGGTAGATTTGGGTACAATAAGAGGCGAAAAAGCAGATTCTGACTAAGATTTTATCGAAATCGGCAACTATTTGACTCAGAAAGGTTGCCTTACGTCGAAATTTAATAGTTTATTAGGGTTTTCGTTACTAAAATGCCCAAAGACGCCGATTTTGACTAGAATTTGAAAGATATTGACATGAATATATAACTGTTTGTATCAAAAAATGATAGTTTAAACTGATATTTGCAGTTTTGATGCGGTTTTATATACGATATGAATCGAAGAAGCCGATTTTGACTGGAATCTGTTTAAAATGACAAAGATAAACCTATTATCAATTCAAGGAAGTGAATTTTTAAGTAGTTATCTGCAGTTTTAATGTAGATCTCAGTTCGCTAAGTTATGAAAATGCATGTTTTGGCTATAATCTTCCGTAAGTCAAGGGCGAAAACCAATTATTTGTCCCAAAAGAAGGTGTTTTAAGTATATATCTGCATTTCTAAGGTAGATTTGGGTACAATAAAGGGCGAAAAAGCAGATTCTGACTAAGATTTTATCGAAATCGGCAACTATTTGACTCAGAAAGGTTGCCTTACGTCGAAATCTAATAGTTTATTAAGGTTTTCGTTACTAAAATGCCCAAAGACGCCGATTTTGACTAGAATTTGAAAGATATTGACATGAATATATAACTGTTTGTATCAAAAAATGATAGTTTAAAATGATATTTGCAGTTTTGATGCGGTTTTAGATACGATATGAATCGAAGAAGCCGATTTTGACTGGAATCTGTTTAAAGTGACAAAGAAAAACCTATTATCAATTCAAGGAAGTGAATTTTTAAGTAGTTATCTTCAGTTTTAATGTAGATTTCAGTTCGCTAAGTTATGAAAATGCATGTTTTGGCTATAATCTTCCGTAAATCAAGGGCGAAAACCAATTATTTGTCCCAAAAGAAGGTGTTTTAAGTATATATCTGCATTTCTAAGGTAGATTTGGGTACAATAAGAGGCGAAAAAGCAGATTCTGACTAAGATTTTATCGAAATCGGCAACTATTTGACTCAGAAAGATTGCCTTACGTCGAAATCTAATAGTTTATTAAGGTTTTCACTAAAATGCCCAAAGACGCCGATTTTGACTAGAATTTGAAAGATATTGACATGAATATATAACTGTTTGTAACAAAAAATGATACTTTAAACTGATATTTGCAGTTTTGATGCGGTTTAAGGTACGATATGAGTCGAAGTAGCCGATTTTGACTGGAATCTGTTTAAAATGACAAAGAAAAACCTATTATCAATTCAAGGAGGTGAATTTTTAAGTAGTTATCTGCAGTTTTAATGTAGATTTCAGTTCGCTAAGTTATGAAAATGCATGTTTTGGCTATAATCTTCCGTAAATCAACGGGCGAAAACCAATTACTTGTCCCAAAAGAAGGTGTTTTAAGTATATATCTGCATTTCTAAGGTAGATTTGGTTACAATAAGAGGCGAAAAAGCAGATTCTGACTAAGATTTTATCGAAATCGGCAACTATTTGACTCAGAAAGGTTGCCTTACGTCGAAATCTAATAGTTTGTTAAGGTTTTCGTTACTAAAATGCCCAAAGACGCCGATTTTGACTAGAATTTGAAAGATATTGACATGAATATATAACTGTTTGTATCAAAAAATGATAGTTTAAACTGATATTTGCAGTTTTGATGCGGTTTTAGATACGATATGAATCGAAGAAGCCGATTTTGACTGGAATCTGTTTGACATGACAAAGAAAAATCTATTATCAATTCAAGGAAGTGAATTTTTAAGTAGTTATCTGCAGTTTTAATGTAGAGTTCAGTTCGCTAAGTTATGAAAATGCATGTTTTGGCTATAATCTTCCGTAAATCAAGGGCGAAAACCAATTATTTGTCCCAAAAGAAGGTGTTTTAATTATATATCTGCATTTCTAAGGTAGATTTGGGTACAATAAGAGGCGAAAAAGCAGATTCTGACTAAGATTTTATCGAAATCGGCAACTATTTGACTCAGAAAGGTTGCCTTACGTCGAAATCTAATAGTTTATTAAGGTTTTCGTTACTAAAATGCCCAAAGACGCCGATTTTTACTAGAATTTGAAAGATATTGACATGAATATATAACTGTTTGTATCAAAAAATGATAGTTTAAACTGATATTTGCAGTTTTGATGCGGTTTTAGATACGATATGAATCGAAGAAGCCGATTTTGACTGGAATCTGTTTAAAATGACAAAGAAAAACCTATTATCAATTCAAGGAAGTGAATTTTTAAGTAGTTATCTGCAGTTTTAATGTAGATTTCAGTTCGCTAAGTTATGAAAATGCATGTTTTGGCTATAATCTTCCGTAAATCAAGGGCGAAAACCAATTATTTGTCCCAAAAGAAGGTGTTTTAAGTATATATCTGCATTTCTAAGGTGGATTTGGGTACAATAAGAGGCGAAAAAGCAGATTCTGACTAAGATTTTATCGAAATCGGCAACTATTTGACTCAGAAAGGTTGCCTTACGTCGAAATCTAATAGTTTATTAAGGTTTTCGTTACTAAAATGCCCAAAGACGCCGATTTTGACTAGAATTTGAAAGATATTGACATGAATATATAACTGTTTGTATCAAAAAATGATAGTTTAAACTGATATTTGCAGTTTTGATGCGGTTTAAGGTACGATATGAGTCGAAGTAGCCGATTTTGACTGGAATCTGTTTAAAATGACAAAGAAAAACCTATTATCAATTCAAGGAGGTGAATTTTTAAGTAGTTATCTGCAGTTTTAATGTAGATTTCAGTTCGCTAAGTTATGAAAATGCATGTTTTGGCTATAATCTTCCGTAAATCAACTGGCGAAAACCAATTATTTGTCCCAAAAGAAGGTGTTTTAAGTATATATCTGCATTTCTAAGGTAGATTTGGGTACAATAAGGGGCGAAAAAGCAGATTCTGACTAAGATTTTATCGAAATCGGCAAAGCAGATTCTGACTAAGATTTTATCGAAACCGGCAACTATTTGACTCAGAAAGGTTGCCTTACGTCGAAATCTAATAGTTTATTAAGGTTTTCGTTACTAAAATGCCCAAAGACGCCGATTTTGACTAGAATTTGAAAGATATTGACATGAATATATAACTGTTTGTATCAAAAAATGATAGTTTAAACGATATGAGTCGAAGAAGTCGATTTTGACTGGAATCTGTTTAAAATGACAAAGAAAAACCTATTATCAATTCAAGGAAGTGAATTTTTAAGTAGTTATCTGCAGTTTTAATGTAGATTTCAGTTCACTAAGTTATGAAAATGCATGTTTTGGCTATAATCTTCCGTAAATCAAGGGCGAAAACCAATTATTTGTCCCAAAAGAAGGTGTTTTAAGTATATATCTGCATTTCTAAGATAGATTTGGGTACAATAAGAGGCGAAAAAGCAGATTCTGACTAAGATTTTATCGAAATCGGCAACTATTTGACTCAGAAAGGTTGCCTTACGTCGAAATTTAATAGTTTATTAGGGTTTTCGTTACTAAAATGCCCAAAGACGCCGATTTTGACTAGAATTTGAAAGATATTGACATGAATATATAACTGTTTGTATCAAAAAATGATAGTTTAAACTGATATTTGCAGTTTTGATGCGGTTTTAGGTAAGATATGAGTCGAAGAAGTCGATTTTGACTGGAATCTGTTTAAAATGACAAAGAAAAACCTATTATCAATTCAAGGAAGTGAATTTTTAAGTAGTTATATGCAGTTTTAATGTAGATTTCAGTTCGCTAAGTTATGAAAATGCATGTTTTGGCTATAATCTTCCGTAAATCAAGGGCGAAAACCAATTATTTGTCCCAAAAGAAGGTGTTTTAAGTATATATCTGCATTTCTAAGGTAGATTTGGTTACAATAAGAGGCGAAAAAGCAGATTCTGACTAAGATTTTATCGAAATCGGCAACTATTTGACTCAGAAAGGTTGCCTTACGTCGAAATCTAATAGTTTGTTAAGGTTTTCGTTACTAAAATGCCCAAAGACGCCGATTTTGACTAGAATTTGAAAGATATTGACATGAATATATAACTGTTTGTATCAAAAAATGATAGTTTAAACTGATATTTGCAGTTTTGATGCGGTTTTAGATACGATATGAATCGAAGAAGCCGATTTTGACTGGAATCTGTTTGACATGACAAAGAAAAACCTATTATCAATTCAAGGAAGTGAATTTTTAAGTAGTTATCTGCAGTTTTAATGTAGGTTTCAGTTCGCTAAATTATGAAAATGCATGTTTTGGCTATAATCTTCCGTAAATCAAGGGCGAAAACCAATTATTTGTCCCAAAAGAAGGTGTTTTAAGTATATATCTGCATTTCTAAGGTAGATTTGGGTACAATAAGAGGCGAAAAAGCAGATTCTGACTAAGATTTTATCGAAATCGCAACTATTTGACTGAGAAAGGTTGCCTTTCGTCGAAATCTAATAGTTTATTAAGGTTTTCGTTACTAAAATGCCCAAAGACGCCGATTTTGACTAGAATTTGAAAGATATTGACATGAATATATAACTGTTTGTATCAAAAAATGATAGTTTAAAATGATATTTGCAGTTTTGATGCGGTTTTAGATACGATATGAATCGAAGAAGCCGATTTTGACTGGAATCTGTTTAAAGTGACAAAGAAAAACCTATTATCAATTCAAGGAAGTGAATTTTTAAGTAGTTATCTGCAGTTTTAATGTAGATTTCAGTTCGCTAAGTTATGAAAATGCATGTTTTGGCTATAATCTTCCGTAAATCAAGGGCGAAAACCAATTATTTGTCCCAAAAGAAGGTGTTTTAAGTATATATCTGCATTTCTAAGGTAGATTTGGGTACAATAAGAGGCGAAAAAGCAGATTCTGACTAAGATTTTATCGAAATCGGCAACTATTTGACTCAGAAAGATTGCCTTACGTCGAAATCTAATAGTTTATTAAGGTTTTCGTTACTAAAATGCCCAAAGACGCCGATTTTGACTAGAATTTGAAAGATATTGACATGAATATATAACTGTTTGTATCAAAAAATGATAGTTTAAACTGATATTTGCAGTTTTGATGCGGTTTAAGGTACGATATGAGTCGAAGTAGCCGATTTTGACTGGAATCTGTTTAAAATGACAAAGAAAAACCTATTATCAATTCAAGGAGGTGAATTTTTAAGTAGTTATCTGCAGTTTTAATGTAGATTTCAGTTCGCTAAGTTATGAAAATGCATGTTTTGGCTATAATCTTCCGTAAATCAACGGGCGAAAACCAATTATTTGTCCCAAAAGAAGGTGTTTTAAGTATATATCTGCATTTCTAAGGTAGATTTGGGTACAATAAAGGGCGAAAAAGCAGATTCTGACTAAGATTTTATCGAAATCGGCAACTATTTGACTCAGAAAGGTTGCCTTACGTCGAAATCTAATAGTTTATTAAGGTTTTCGTTACTAAAATGCTCAAAGACGCCGATTTTGACTAGAATTTGAAAGATATTGACATGAATATATAACTGTTTGTATCAAAAAATGATAGTTTAAACTGATATTTGCAGTTTTGATGCGGTTTTAGATACGATATGAATCGAAGAAGCCGATTTTGACTGGAATCTGTTTAAAATGACAAAGAAAAACCTATTATCAATTCAAGGAAGTGAATTTTTAAGTAGTTATCTGCAGTTTTAATGTAGATTTCAGTTCACTAAGTTATGAAAATGCATGTTTTGGCTATAATCTTCCGTAAATCAAGGGCGAAAACCAATTATTTGTCCCAAAAGAAGGTGTTTTAAGTATATATCTGCATTTCTAAGGTAGATTTGGGTACAATAAGGGGCGAAAAAGCAGATTCTGACTAAGATTTTATCGAAACCGGCAACTATTTGACTCAGAAAGGTTGCCTTACGTCGAAATCTAATAGTTTATTAAGGTTTTCGTTACTAAAATGCCCAAAGACGCCGATTTTGACTAGAATTTGAAAGATATTGACATGAATATATAACTGTTTGTATCAAAAAATGATAGTTTAAACTGATATTTGCAGTTTTGATGCGGTTTTAGGTACGATATGAGTCGAAGAAGTCGATTTTGACTGGAATCTGTTTAAAATGACAAAGAAAAACCTATTATCAATTCAAGGAAGTGAATTTTTAAGTAGTTATCTGCAGTTTTAATGTAGATTTCAGTTCACTAAGTTATGAAAATGCATGTTTTGGCTATAATCTTCCGTAAATCAAGGGCGAAAACCAATTATTTGTCCCAAAAGAAGGTGTTTTAAGTATATATCTGCATTTCTAAGGTAGATTTGGGTACAATAAGAGGCGAAAAAGCAGATTCTGACTAAGATTTTATCGAAATCGGCAACTATTTGACTCAGAAAGGTTGCCTTACGTCGAAATTTAATAGTTTATTAGGGTTTTCGTTACTAAAATGCCCAAAGACGCCGATTTTGACTAGAATTTGAAAGATATTGACATGAATATATAACTGTTTGTATCAAAAAATGATAGTTTAAACTGATATTTGCAGTTTTGATGCGGTTTTAGGTAAGATATGAGTCGAAGAAGTCGATTTTGACTGGAATCTGTTTAAAATGACAAAGAAAAACCTATTATCAATTCAAGGAAGTGAATTTTTAAGTAGTTATCTGCAGTTTTAATGTAGATTTCAGTTCGCTAAGTTATGAAAATGCATGTTTTGGCTATAATCTTCCGTAAATCAAGGGCGAAAACCAATTATTTGTCCCAAAAGAAGGTGTTTTAAGAATATATCTGCATTTCTAAGGTAGATTTGGTTACAATAAGAGGCGAAAAAGCAGATTCTGACTAAGATTTTATCGAAATCGGCAACTATTTGACTCAGAAAGGTTGCCTTACGTCGAAATCTAATAGTTTGTTAAGGTTTTCGTTACTAAAATGCCCAAAGACGCCGATTTTGACTAGAATTTGAAAGATATTGACATGAATATATAACTGTTTGTATCAAAAAATGATAGTTTAAACTGATATTTGCAGTTTTGATGCGGTTTTATATACGATATGAATCGAAGAAGCCGATTTTGACTGGAATCTGTTTAAAATGACAAAGATAAACCTATTATCAATTCAAGGAAGTGAATTTTTAAGTAGTTATCTGCAGTTTTAATGTAGATCTCAGTTCGCTAAGTTATGAAAATGCATGTTTTGGCTATAATCTTCCGTAAGTCAAGGGCGAAAACCAATTATTTGTCCCAAAAGAAGGTGTTTTAAGTATATATCTGCATTTCTAAGGTAGATTTGGGTACAATAAAGGGCGAAAAAGCAGATTCTGACAAAGATTTTATCGAAATCGGCAACTATTTGACTCAGAAAGGTTGCCTTACGTCGAAATCTAATAGTTTATTAAGGTTTTCGTTACTAAAATGCTCAAAGACGCCGATTTTGACTAGAATTTGAAAGATATTGACATGAATATATAACTGTTTGTATCAAAAAATGATAGTTTAAACTGATATTTGCAGTTTTGATGCGGTTTTAGATACGATATGAATCGAAGAAGCCGATTTTGACTGGAATCTGTTTAAAATGACAAAGAAAAACCTATTATCAATTCAAGGAAGTGAATTTTTAAGTAGTTATCTGCAGTTTTAATGTAGATTTCAGTTCACTAAGTTATGAAAATGCATGTTTTGGCTATAATCTTCCGTAAATCAAGGGCGAAAACCAATTATTTGTCCCAAAAGAAGGTGTTTTAAGTATATATCTGCATTTCTAAGGTAGATTTGGGTACAATAAGAGGCGAAAAAGCAGATTCTGACTAAGATTTTATCGAAACCGGCAACTATTTGACTCAGAAAGGTTGCCTTACGTCGAAATCTAATAGTTTATTAAGGTTTTCGTTACTAAAATGCCCAAAGACGCCGATTTTGACTAGAATTTGAAAGATATTGACATGAATATATAACTGTTTGTATCAAAAAATGATAGTTTAAACTGATATTTGCAGTTTTGATGCGGTTTTAGGTACGATATGAGTCGAAGAAGTCGATTTTGACTGGAATCTGTTTAAAATGACAAAGAAAAACCTATTATCAATTCAAGGAAGTGAATTTTTAAGTAGTTATCTGCAGTTTTAATGTAGATTTCAGTTCACTAAGTTATGAAAATGCATGTTTTGGCTATAATCTTCCGTAAATCAAGGGCGAAAACCAATTATTTGTCCCAAAAGAAGGTGTTTTAAGTATATATCTGCATTTCTAAGGTAGATTTGGGTACAATAAGAGGCGAAAAAGCAGATTCTGACTAAGATTTTATCGAAATCGGCAACTATTTGACTCAGAAAGGTTGCCTTACGTCGAAATTTAATAGTTTATTAGGGTTTTCGTTACTAAAATGCCCAAAGACGCCGATTTTGACTAGAATTTGAAAGATATTGAAATGAATATATAACTGTTTGTATCAAAAAATGATAGTTTAAACTGATATTTGCAGTTTTGATGCGGTTTTAGGTAAGATATGAGTCGAAGAAGTCGATTTTGACTGGAATCTGTTTAAAATGACAAAGAAAAACCTATTATCAATTCAAGGAAGTGAATTTTTAAGTAGTTATCTGCAGTTTTAATGTAGATTTCAGTTCGCTAAGTTATGAAAATGCATGTTTTGGCTATAATCTTCCGTAAATCAAGGGCGAAAACCAATTATTTGTCCCAAAAGAAGGTGTTTTAAGTATATATCTGCATTTCTAAGGTAGATTTGGTTACAATAATAGGCGAAAAAGCAGATTCTGACTAAGATTTTATCGAAATCGGCAACTATTTGACTCAGAAAGGTTGCCTTACGTCGAAATCTAATAGTTTGTTAAGGTTTTCGTTACTAAAATGCCCAAAGACGCCGATTTTGACTAGAATTTGAAAGATATTGACATGAATATATAACTGTTTGTATCAAAAAATGATAGTTTAAACTGATATTTGCAGTTTTGATGCGGTTTTAGATACGATATGAATCGAAGAAGCCGATTTTGACTGGAATCTGTTTGACATGACAAAGAAAAACCTATTATCAATTCAAGGAAGTGAATTTTTAAGTAGTTATCTGCAGTTTTAATGTAGGTTTCAGTTCGCTAAATTATGAAAATGCATGTTTTGGCTATAATCTTCCGTAAATCAAGGGCGAAAACCAATTATTTGTCCCAAAAGAAGGTGTTTTAAGTATATGTCTGCATTTCTAAGGTAGATTTGGTTACAATAATAGGCGAAAAAGCAGATTCTGACTAAGATTTTATCGAAATCGGCAACTATTTGACTCAGAAAGGTTGCCTTTCGTCGAAATCTAATAGTTTATTAAGGTTTTCGTTACTAAAATGCCCAAAGACGCCGATTTTGACTAGAATTTGAAAGATATTGACATGAATATATAACTGTTTGTATCAAAAAATGATAGTTTAAAATGATATTTGCAGTTTTGATGCGGTTTTAGATACGATATGAATCGAAGAAGCCGATTTTGACTCGAATCTGTTTAAAGTGACAAAGAAAAACCTATTATCAATTCAAGGAAGTGAATTTTTAAGTAGTTATCTGCAGTTTTAATGTAGATTTCAGTTCGCTAAGTTATGAAAATGCATGTTTTGGCTATAATCTTCCGTAAATCAAGGGCGAAAACCAATTATTTGTCCCAAAAGAAGGTGTTTTAAGTATATATCTGCATTTCTAAGGTAGATTTGGGTACAATAAGAGGCGAAAAAGCAGATTCTGACTAAGATTTTATCGAAATCGGCAACTATTTGACTCAGAAAGATTGCCTTACGTCGAAATCTAATAGTTTATTAAGGTTTTCGTTACTAAAATGCCCAAAGACGCCGATTTTGACTAGAATTTGAAAGATATTGACATGAATATATAACTGTTTGTATCAAAAAATGATAGTTTAAACTGATATTTGCAGTTTTGATGCGGTTTAAGGTACGATATGAGTCGAAGTAGCCGATTTTGACTGGAATCTGTTTAAAATGACAAAGAAAAACCTATTATCAATTCAAGGAGGTGAATTTTTAAGTAGTTATCTGCAGTTTTAATGTAGATTTCAGTTCGCTAAGTTATGAAAATGCATGTTTTGTCTATAATCTTCCGTAAATCAACGGGCGAAAACCAATTATTTGTCCCAAAGGAAGGTGTTTTAAGTATATATCTGCATTTCTAAGGTGGATTTGGGTACAATAAAGGGCGAAAAAGCAGATTCTGACTAAGATTTTATCGAAATCGGCAACTATTTGACTCAGAAAGGTTGCCTTACGTCGAAATCTAATAGTTTATTAAGGTTTTCGTTACTAAAATGCTCAAAGACGCCGATTTTGACTAGAATTTGAAAGATATTGACATGAATATATAACTGTTTGTATCAAAAAATGATAGTTTAAACTGATATTTGCAGTTTTGATGCGGTTTTAGATACGATATGAATCGAAGAAGCCGATTTTGACTGGAATCTGTTTAAAATGACAAAGAAAAACCTATTATCAATTCAAGGAAGTGAATTTTTAAGTAGTTATCTGCAGTTTTAATGTAGATTTCAGTTCACTAAGTTATGAAAATGCATGTTTTGGCTATAATCTTCCGTAAATCAAGGGCGAAAACCAATTATTTGTCCCAAAAGAAGGTGTTTTAAGTATATATCTGCATTTCTAAGGTAGATTTGGGTACAATAAGAGGCGAAAAAGCAGATTCTGACTAAGATTTTATCGAAACCGGCAACTATTTGACTCAGAAAGGTTGCCTTACGTCGAAATCTAATAGTTTATTAAGGTTTTCGTTACTAAAATGCCCAAAGACGCCGATTTTGACTAGAATTTGAAAGATATTGACATGAATATATAACTGTTTGTATCAAAAAATGATAGTTTAAACTGATATTTGCAGTTTTGATGCGGTTTTAGGTACGATATGAGTCGAAGAAGTCGATTTTGACTGGAATCTGTTTAAAATGACAAAGAAAAACCTATTATCAATTCAAGGAAGTGAATTTTTAAGTAGTTATCTGCAGTTTTAATGTAGATTTCAGTTCGCTAAGTTATGAAAATGCATGTTTTGGCTATAATCTTCCTTAAATCAAGGGCGAAAACCAATTATTTGTCCCAAAAGAAGGTGTTTTAAGTATATATCTGCATTTCTAAGGTAGATTTGGTTACAATAAGAGGCGAAAAAGCAGATTCTGACTAAGATTTTATCGAAATCGGCAACAATTTGACTCAGAAAGGTTGCCTTACGTCGAAATCTAATAGTTTATTAAGGTTTTCGTTACTAAAATGCCCAAAGACGCCGATTTTGACTAGAATTTGAAAGATATTGACATGAATATATAACTGTTTGTATCAAAAAATGATAGTTTAAACTGATATTTGCAGTTTTGATGCGGTTTTAGGTACGATATGAGTCGAAGAAGTCGATTTTGACTGGAATCTGTTTAAAATGACAAAGAAAAACTTATTATCAATTCAAGGAAGTGAATTTTTAAGTAGTTATCTGCAGTTTTAATGTAGATTTCAGTTCGCTAAGTTATGAAAATGCATGTTTTGGCTATAATCTTCCGTAAATCAAGGGCGAAAACCAATTATTTGTCCCAAAAGAAGGTGTTTTAAGTATATATCTGCATTTCTAAGGTAGATTTGGTTACAATAAGAGGCGAAAAAGCAGATTCTGACTAAGATTTTATCGAAATCGGCAACAATTTGACTCAGAAAGGTTGCCTTACGTCGAAATCTAATAGTTTGTTAAGGTTTTCGTTACTAAAATGCCCAAAGACGCCGATTTTGACTAGAATTTGAAAGATATTGACATGAATATATAACTGTTTGTATCAAAAAATGATAGTTTAAACTGATGTTTGCAGTTTTGATGCGGTTTTAGATACGATATGAATCGAAGAAGCCGATTTTGACTGGAATCTGTTTAAAATGACAAAGAAAAACCTATTATCAATTCAAGGAAGTGAATTTTTAAGTAGTTATCTGCAGTTTTAATGTAGGTTTCAGTTCGCTAAATTATGAAAATGCATGTTTTGGCTATAATCTTCCGTAAATCAAGGGCGAAAACCAATTATTTGTCCCAAAAGAAGGTGTTTTAAGTATATATCTGCATTTCTAATTTAGATTTGGGTACAATAAGAGGCGAAAAAGCAGATTCTGACTAAGATTTTATCGAAATCGCAACTATTTGACTGAGAAAGGTTGCCTTACGTCGAAATCTAATAGTTTATTAAGGTTTTCGTTACTAAAATGCCCAAAGACGCCGATTTTGACTAGAATTTGAAAGATATTGACATGAATATATAACTGTTTGTATCAAAAAATGATAGTTTAAACTGATATTTGCAGTTTTGATTCGGTTTTAGATACGATATGAATCGAAGAAGCCGATTTTGACTGGAATCTGTTTAAAATGACAAAGAAAAACCTATTATCAATTCAAGGAAGTGAATTTTTAAGTAGTTATCTGCAGTTTTAATGTAGATTTCAGTTCGCTAAGTTATGAAAATGCATGTTTTGGCTATAATCTTCCGTAAATCAAGGGCGAAAACCAATTACTTGTCCCAAAAGAAGGTGTTTTAAGTATATATCTGCATTTCTAAGGTAGATTTGGGTACGATAAGAGGCGAAAAAGCAGATTCTGACTAAGATTTTATCGAAATCGGCAACTATTTGACTCAGAAAGGTTGCCTTACGTCGAAATCTAATAGTTTATTAAGGTTTTCGTTACTAAAATGCCCAAAGACGCCGATTTTGACTAGAATTTGAAAGATATTGACATGAATATATAACTGTTTGTATCAAAAAATGATAGTTTAAACTGATATTTGCAGTTTTGATGCGGTTTTAGATACGATATGAATCGAAGAAGCCGATTTTGACTGGAATCTGTTCAAAATGACAAAGAAAAACCTATTATCAATTCAAGGAAGTGAATTTTTAAGTAGTTATCTGCAGTTTTAATGTAGATTTCAGTTCGCTAAGTTATGAAAATGCATGTTTTGGCTATAATCTTCCGTAAATCAAGGGCGAAAACCAATTATTTGTCCCAAAAGAAGGTGTTTTAAGTATATATCTGCATTTCTAAGGTAGATTTGGGTACAATAAGAGGCGAAAAAGCAGATTCTGACTAAGATTTTATCGAAATCGGCAACTATTTGACTCAGAAAGGTTGCCTTACGTCGAAATCTAATAGTTTATTAAGGTTTTCGTTACTAAAATGCCCAAAGACGCCGATTTTGACTAGAATTTGAAAGATATTGACATGAATATATAACTGTTTGTATCAAAAAATGATAGTTTAAACTGATATTTGCAGTTTTGATGCGGTTTAAGGTACGATATGAGTCGAAGTAGCCGATTTTGACTGGAATCTGTTTAAAATGACAAAGAAAAACCTATTATCATTTCAAGGAGGTGAATTTTTAAGTAGTTATCTGCAGTTTTAATGTAGATTTCAGTTCGCTAAGTTATGAAAATGCATGTTTTGTCTATAATCTTCCGTAAATCAAGGGCGAAAACCAATTATTTGTCCCAAAAGAAGGTGTTTTAAGTATATATCTGCATTTCTAAGGTAGATTTTGGTACAATAAGAGGCGAAAAAGCAGATTCTGACTAAGATTTTATCGAAATCGGCAACTATTTGACTCAGAAAGGTTGCCTTACGTCGAAATCTAATAGTTTATTAAGGTTTTCGTTACTAAAATGCCCAAAGACGCCGATTTTGACTAGAATTTGAAAGATATTGACATGAATATATAACTGTTTGTATCAAAAAATGATAGTTTAAACTGATATTTGCAGTTTTGATGCGGTTTTAGATACGATATGAATCGGAGAAGCCGATTTTGACTGGAATCTGTTCAAAATGACAAAGAAAAACCTATTATCAATTCAAGGAAGTGAATTTTTAAGTAGTTATCTGCAGTTTTAATGTAGAGTTCAGTTCGCTAAGTTATGAAAATGCATGTTTTGGCTATAATCTTCCGTAAATCAAGGGCGAAAACCAATTATTTGTCCCAAAAGAAGGTGTTTTAATTATATATCTGCATTTCTAAGGTAGATTTGGGTACAATAAGAGGCGAAAAAGCAGATTCTGACTAAGATTTTATCGAAATCGGCAACTATTTGACTCAGAAAGGTTGCCTTACGTCGAAATCTAATAGTTTATTAAGGTTTTCGTTACTAAAATGCCCAAAGACGCCGATTTTGACTAGAATTTGAAAGATATTGACATGAATATATAACTGTTTGTATCAAAAAATGATAGTTTAAACTGATATTTGCAGTTTTGATGCGGTTTTAGATACGATATGAATCGAAGAAGCCGATTTTGACTGGAATCTGTTTAAAATGACAAAGAAAAACCTATTATCAATTCAAGGAAGTGAATTTTTAAGTAGTTATCTGCAGTTTTAATGTAGAGTTCAGTTCGCTAAGTTATGAAAATGCATGTTTTGGCTATAATCTTCCGTAAATCAAGGGCGAAAACCAATTATTTGTCCCAAAAGAAGGTGTTTTAATTATATATCTGCATTTCTAAGGTAGATTTGGGTACAATAAGAGGCGAAAAAGCAGATTCTGACTAAGATTTTATCGAAATCGGCAACTATTTGACTCAGAAAGGTTGCCTTACGTCGAAATCTAATAGTTTATTAAGGTTTTCGTTACTAAAATGCCCAAAGACGCCGATTTTGACTAGAATTTGAAAGATATTGACATGAATATATAACTGTTTGTATCAAAAAATGATAGTTTAAACTGATATTTGCAGTTTTGATGCGGTTTTAGATACGATATGAATCGAAGAAGCCGATTTTGACTGGAATCTGTTCAAAATGACAAAGAAAAACCTATTATCAATTCAAGGAAGTGAATTTTTAAGTAGTTATCTGCAGTTTTAATGTAGATTTCAGTTCGCTAAGTTATGAAAATGCATGTTTTGGCTATAATCTTCCGTAAATCAAGGGCGAAAACCAATTATTTGTCCCAAAAGAAGGTGTTTTAAGTATATATCTGCATTTCTAAGGTAGATTTGGGTACAATAAGAGGCGAAAAAGCAGATTCTGACTAAGATTTTATCGAAATCGGCAACTATTTGACTCAGAAAGGTTGCCTTACGTCGAAATCTAATAGTTTATTAAGGTTTTCGTTACTAAAATGCCCAAAGACGCCGATTTTGACTAGAATTTGAAAGATATTGACATGAATATATAACTGTTTGTATCAAAAAATGATAGTTTAAACTGATATTTGCAGTTTTGATGCGGTTTAAGGTACGATATGAGTCGAAGTAGCCGATTTTGACTGGAATCTGTTTAAAATGACAAAGAAAAACCTATTATCATTTCAAGGAGGTGAATTTTTAAGTAGTTATCTGCAGTTTTAATGTAGATTTCAGTTCGCTAAGTTATGAAAATGCATGTTTTGTCTATAATCTTAAGTAAATCAAGGGCGAAAACCAATTATTTGTCCCAAAAGAAGGTGTTTTAAGTATATATCTGCATTTCTAAGGTAGATTTGGGTACAATAAGAGGCGAAAAAGCAGATTCTGACTAAGATTTTATCGAAATCGGCAACTATTTGACTCAGAAAGGTTGCCTTACGTCGAAATCTAATAGTTTATTAAGGTTTTCGTTACTAAAATGCCCAAAGACGCCGATTTTGACTAGAATTTGAAAGATATTGACATGAATATATAACTGTTTGTATCAAAAAATGATAGTTTAAACTGATATTTGCAGTTTTGATGCGGTTTTAGATACGATATGAATCGGAGAAGCCGATTTTGACTGGAATCTGTTCAAAATGACAAAGAAAAACCTATTATCAATTCAAGGAAGTGAATTTTTAAGTAGTTATCTGCAGTTTTAATGTAGAGTTCAGTTCGCTAAGTTATGAAAATGCATGTTTTGGCTATAATCTTCCGTAAATCAAGGGCGAAAACCAATTATTTGTCCCAAAAGAAGGTGTTTTAATTATATATCTGCATTTCTAAGGTAGATTTGGGTACAATAAGAGGCGAAAAAGCAGATTCTGACTAAGATTTTATCGAAATCGGCAACTATTTGACTCAGAAAGGTTGCCTTACGTCGAAATCTAATAGTTTATTAAGGTTTTCGTTACTAAAATGCCCAAAGACGCCGATTTTGACTAGAATTTGAAAGATATTGACATGAATATATAACTGTTTGTATCAAAAAATGATAGTTTAAACTGATATTTGCAGTTTTGATGCGGTTTTAGATACGATATGAATGGAAGAAGCCGATTTTGACTGGAATCTGTTTAAAATGACAAAGAAAAACCTATTATCAATTCAAGGAAGTGAATTTTTAAGTAGTTATCTGCAGTTTTAATGTAGATTTCAGTTCGCTAAGTTCTGAAAATGCATGTTTTGGCTATAATCTTCCGTAAATCAAGGGCGAAAACCAATTATTTGTCCCAAAAGAAGGTGTTTTAAGTATATATCTGCATTTCTAAGGTAGATTTGGGTACAATAAGGGGCGAAAAAGCAGATTCTGACTAAGATTTTATCGAAATCGGCAACTATTTGACTCAAAAAGGTTGCCCTACGTCGAAATCTAATAGTTTATTAAGGTTTTCGTTACTAAAATGCCCAAAGACGCCGATTTTGACTTGAATTTGAAAGATATTGACATGAATATATAACTGTTTGTATCAAAAAATGATAGTTTAAACTGATATTTGCAGTTTTGATGCGGTTTTAGATACGATATGAATCGAAGAAGCCGATTTTGACTGGAATCTGTTTAAAATGACAAAGAAAAACCTATTATCAATTCAAGGAAGTGAATTTTTAAGTAGTTATCTGCAGTTTTAATGTAGATTTCAGTTCACTAAGTTATGAAAATGCATGTTTTGGCTATAATCTTCCGTAAATCAAGGGCGAAAACCAATTATTTGTCCCAAAAGAAGGTGTTTTAAGTATATATCTGCATTTCTAATGTAGATTTGGGTACAATAAGAGGCGAAAAAGCAGATTCTGACTAAGATTTTATCGAAATCGGCAACTATTTGACTCAGAAAGGTTGCCTTACGTCGAAATCTAATAGTTTATTAAGGTTTTCGTTACTAAAATGCCCAAAGACGCCGATTTTGACTAGAATTTGAAAGATATTGACATGCATATATAACTGTTTGTATCAAAAAATGATAGTTTAAACTGATATTTGCAGTTTTGATGCGGTTTTAGATACGATATGAATCGAAGAAGCCGATTTTGACTGGAATCTGTTCAAAATGACAAAGAAAAACCTATTATCAATTCAAGGAAGTGAATTTTTAAGTAGTTATCTGCAGTTTTAATGTAGATTTCAGTTCGCTAAGTTATGAAAATGCATGTTTTGGCTATAATTTTCCGTAAATCAAGGGCGAAAACCAATTATTTGTCCCAAAAGAAGGTGTTTTAAGTATATATCTGCATTTCTAAGGTAGATTTGGGTACAATAAGAGGCGAAAAAGCAGATTCTGACTAAGATTTTATCGAAATCGGCAACTATTTGACTCAGAAAGGTTGCCTTACGTCGAAATCTAATAGTTTATTAAGGTTTTCGTTACTAAAATGCCCAAAGACGCCGATTTTGACTAGAATTTGAAAGATATTGACATGAACATATAACTGTTTGTATCAAAAAATGATAGTTTAAACTGATATTTGCAGTTTTGATGCGGTTTAAGGTACGATATGAGTCGAAGTAGCCGATTTTGACTGGAATCTGTTTAAAATGACAAAGAAAAACCTATTATCAATTCAAGGAGGTGAATTTTTAAGTAGTTATCTGCAGTTTTAATGTAGATTTCAGTTCGCTAAGTTATGAAAATGCATGTTTTGGCTATAATCTTCCGTAAATCAAGGGCGAAAACCAATTATTTGTCCCAAAAGAAGGTGTTTTAAGTATATATCTGCATTTCTAAGGTAGATTTGGGTACAATAAGAGGCGAAAAAGCAGATTCTGACTAAGATTTTATCGAAATCGGCAACTATTTGACTCAGAAAGGTTGCCTTACGTCAAAATCTAATAGTTTATTAAGGTTTTCGTTACTAAAATGCCCAAAGACGCCGATTTTGACTAGAATTTGAAAGATATTGACATGAATATATAACTGTTTGTATCAAAAAATGATAGTTTAAACTGATATTTGCAGTTTTGATGCGGTTTTAGATACGATATGAATCGAAGAAGCCGATTTTGAATGGAATCTGTTTAAAATGACAAAGAAAAACCTATTATCAATTCAAGGAAGTGAATTTTTAAGTAGTTATCTGCAGTTTTAATGTAGATTTCAGTTCGCTAAGTTATGAAAATGCATGTTTTGGCTATAATCTTCCGTAAATCAAGGGCGAAAACCAATTATTTGTCCCAAAAGAAGGTGTTTTAAGTATATATCTGCATTTCTAACGTAGATTTGGGTACAATAAGAGGCGAAAAAGCAGATTCTGACTAAGATTTTATCGAAATCGGCAACTATTTGACTCAGAAAGGTTGCCTTACGTCGAAATCTAATAGTTTATTAAGGTTTTCGTTACTAAAATGCCCAAAGACGCCGATTTTGACTAGAATTTGAAAGATATTGACATGAGTATATAACTGTTTGTATCAAAAAATGATAGTTTAAACTGATATTTGCAGTTTTGATGCGGTTTAAGGTACGATATGAGTCGAAGTAGCCGATTTTGACTGGAATCTGTTTAAAATGACAAAGAAAAACCTATTATCAATTCAAGGAGGTGAATTTTTAAGTAGTTATCTGCAGTTTTAATGTAGATTTCAGTTCGCTAAGTTATGAAAATGCATGTTTTGGCTATAATCTTCCGTAAATCAAGGGCGAAAACCAATTATTTGTCCCAAAAGAAGTTGTTTTAAGTATATATCTGCATTTCTAAGGTAGATTTGGGTACAATAAGAGGCGAAAAAGCAGATTCTGACTAAGATTTTATCGAAATCGGCAACTATTTGACTCAGAAAGATTGCCTTACGTCGAAATCTAATAGTTTATTAAGGTTTTCGTTACTAAAATGCCCAAAGACGCCGATTTTGACTAGAATTTGAAAGATATTGACATGAATATATAACTGTTTGTATCAAAAAATGATAGTTTAAACTGATATTTGCAGTTTTGATGCGGTTTAAGGTACGATATGAGTCGAAGTAGCCGATTTTGACTGGAATCTGTTTAAAATGACAAAGAAAAACCTATTATCAATTCAAGGAGGTGAATTTTTAAGTAGTTATCTGCAGTTTTAATGTAGATTTCAGTTCGCTAAGTTATGAAAATGCATGTTTTGGCTATAATCTTCCGTAAATCAACGGGCGAAAACCAATTATTTGTCCCAAAAGAAGGTGTTTTAAGTATATATCTGCATTTCTAAGGTAGATTTGGGTACAATAAAGGGCGAAAAAGCAGATTCTGACTAAGATTTTATCGAAATCGGCAACTATTTGACTCAGAAAGGTTGCCTTACGTCGAAATCTAATAGTTTATTAAGGTTTTCGTTACTAAAATGCTCAAAGACGCCGATTTTGACTAGAATTTGAAAGATATTGACATGAATATATAACTGTTTGTATCAAAAAATGATAGTTTAAACTGATATTTGCAGTTTTGATGCGGTTTTAGATACGATATGAATCGAAGAAGCCGATTTTGACTGGAATCTGTTTAAAATGACAAAGAAAAACCTATTATCAATTCAAGGAAGTGAATTTTTAAGTAGTTATCTGCAGTTTTAATGTAGATTTCAGTTCACTAAGTTATGAAAATGCATGTTTTGGCTATAATCTTCCGTAAATCAAGGGCGAAAACCAATTATTTGTCCCAAAAGAAGGTGTTTTAAGTATATATCTGCATTTCTAAGGTAGATTTGGGTACAATAAGAGGCGAAAAAGCAGATTCTGACTAAGATTTTATCGAAACCGGCAACTATTTGACTCAGAAAGGTTGCCTTACGTCGAAATCTAATAGTTTATTAAGGTTTTCGTTACTAAAATGCCCAAAGACGCCGATTTTGACTAGAATTTGAAAGATATTGACATGAATATATAACTGTTTGTATCAAAAAATGATAGTTTAAACTGATATTTGCAGTTTTGATGCGGTTTTAGGTACGATATGAGTCGAAGAAGTCGATTTTGACTGGAATCTGTTTAAAATGACAAAGAAAAACCTATTATCAATTCAAGGAAGTGAATTTTTAAGTAGTTATCTGCAGTTTTAATGTAGATTTCAGTTCACTAAGTTATGAAAATGCATGTTTTGGCTATAATCTTCCGTAAATCAAGGGCGAAAACCAATTATTTGTCCCAAAAGAAGGTGTTTTAAGTATATATCTGCATTTCTAAGGTAGATTTGGGTACAATAAGAGGCGAAAAAGCAGATTCTGACTAAGATTTTATCGAAATCGGCAACTATTTGACTCAGAAAGGTTGCCTTACGTCGAAATTTAATAGTTTATTAGGGTTTTCGTTACTAAAATGCCCAAAGACGCCGATTTTGACTAGAATTTGAAAGATATTGACATGAATATATAACTGTTTGTATCAAAAAATGATAGTTTAAACTGATATTTGCAGTTTTGATGCGGTTTTAGGTAAGATATGAGTCGAAGAAATCGATTTTGACTGGAATCTGTTTAAAATGACAAAGAAAAACCTATTATCAATTCAAGGAAGTGAATTTTTAAGTAGTTATCTGCAGTTTTAATGTAGATTTCAGTTCGCTAAGTTATGAAAATGCATGTTTTGGCTATAATCTTCCGTAAATCAAGGGCGAAAACCAATTATTTGTCCCAAAAGAAGGTGTTTTAAGTATATATCTGCATTTCTAAGGTAGATTTGGTTACAATAAGAGGCGAAAAAGCAGATTCTGACTAAGATTTTATCGAAATCGGCAACTATTTGACTCAGAAAGGTTGCCTTACGTCGAAATCTAATAGTTTGTTAAGGTTTTCGTTACTAAAATGCCCAAAGACGCCGATTTTGACTAGAATTTGAAAGATATTGACATGAATATATAACTGTTTGTATCAAAAAATGATAGTTTAAACTGATATTTGCAGTTTTGATGCGGTTTTATATACGATATGAATCGAAGAAGCCGATTTTGACTGGAATCTGTTTAAAATGACAAAGATAAACCTATTATCAATTCAAGGAAGTGAATTTTTAAGTAGTTATCTGCAGTTTTAATGTAGATCTCAGTTCGCTAAGTTATGAAAATGCATGTTTTGGCTATAATCTTCCGTAAGTCAAGGGCGAAAACCAATTATTTGTCCCAAAAGAAGGTGTTTTAAGTATCTATCTGCATTTCTAAGGTAGATTTGGGTACAATAAAGGGCGAAAAAGCAGATTCTGACTAAGATTTTATCGAAATCGGCAACTATTTGACTCAGAAAGGTTGCCTTACGTCGAAATCTAATAGTTTATTAAGGTTTTCGTTACTAAAATGCTCAAAGACGCCGATTTTGACTAGAATTTGAAAGATATTGACATGAATATATAACTGTTTGTATCAAAAAATGATAGTTTAAACTGATATTTGCAGTTTTGATGCGGTTTTAGATACGATATGAATCGAAGAAGCCGATTTTGACTGGAATCTGTTTAAAATGACAAAGAAAAACCTATTATCAATTCAAGGAAGTGAATTTTTAAGTAGTTATCTGCAGTTTTAATGTAGATTTCAGTTCACTAAGTTATGAAAATGCATGTTTTGGCTATAATCTTCCGTAAATCAAGGGCGAAAACCAATTATTTGTCCCAAAAGAAGGTGTTTTAAGTATATATCTGCATTTCTAAGGTAGATTTGGGTACAATAAGAGGCGAAAAAGCAGATTCTGACTAAGATTTTATCGAAACCGGCAACTATTTGACTCAGAAAGGTTGCCTTACGTCGAAATCTAATAGTTTATTAAGGTTTTCGTTACTAAAATGCCCAAAGACGCCGATTTTGACTAGAATTTGAAAGATATTGACATGAATATATAACTGTTTGTATC
This sequence comes from Cylas formicarius, assembly GCF_029955315.1. Lineage (NCBI taxonomy): Eukaryota > Metazoa > Arthropoda > Insecta > Coleoptera > Brentidae > Cylas > Cylas formicarius. The sequence goes on from NW_026844319.1 coordinate 1,027,765, forward strand.
AAAAAATGATAGTTTAAACTGATATTTGCAGTTTTGATGCGGTTTTAGGTACGATATGAGTCGAAGAAGTCGATTTTGACTGGAATCTGTTTAAAATGACAAAGAAAAACCTATTATCAATTCAAGGAAGTGAATTTTTAAGTAGTTATCTGCAGTTTTAATGTAGATTTCAGTTCACTAAGTTATGAAAATGCATGTTTTGGCTATAATCTTCCGTAAATCAAGGGCGAAAACCAATTATTTGTCCCAAAAGAAGGTGTTTTAAGTATATATCTGCATTTCTAAGGTAGATTTGGGTACAATAAGAGGCGAAAAAGCAGATTCTGACTAAGATTTTATCGAAATCGGCAACTATTTGACTCAGAAAGGTTGCCTTACGTCGAAATTTAATAGTTTATTAGGGTTTTCGTTACTAAAATGCCCAAAGACGCCGATTTTGACTAGAATTTGAAAGATATTGACATGAATATATAACTGTTTGTATCAAAAAATGATAGTTTAAACTGATATTTGCAGTTTTGATGCGGCTTTAGGTAAGATATGAGTCGAAGAAGTCGATTTTGACTGGAATCTGTTTAAAATGACAAAGAAAAACCTATTATCAATTCAAGGAAGTGAATTTTTAAGTAGTTATCTGCAGTTTTAATGTAGATTTCAGTTCGCTAAGTTATGAAAATGCATGTTTTGGCTATAATCTTCCGTAAATCAAGGGCGAAAACCAATTATTTGTCCCAAAAGAAGGTGTTTTAAGTATATATCTGCATTTCTAAGGTAGATTTGGTTACAATAATAGGCGAAAAAGCAGATTCTGACTAAGATTTTATCGAAATCGGCAACTATTTGACTCAGAAAGTTTGCCTTACGTCGAAATCTAATAGTTTGTTAAGGTTTTCGTTACTAAAATGCCCAAAGACGCCGATTTTGACTAGAATTTGAAAGATATTGACATGAATATATAACTGTTTGTATCAAAAAATGATAGTTTAAACTGATATTTGCAGTTTTGATGCGGTTTAAGGTACGATATGAGTCGAAGTAGCCGATTTTGACTGGAATCTGTTTAAAATGACAAAGAAAAACCTATTATCAATTCAAGGAGGTGAATTTTTAAGTAGTTATCTGCAGTTTTAATGTAGATTTCAGTTCGCTAAGTTATGAAAATGCATGTTTTGGCTATAATCTTCCGTAAATCAACGGGCGAAAACCAATTATTTGTCCCAAAAGAAGGTGTTTTAAGTATATATCTGCATTTCTAAGGTGGATTTGGGTACAATAAAGGGCGAAAAAGCAGATTCTGACTAAGATTTTATCGAAATCGGCAACTATTTGACTCAGAAAGGTTGCCTTACGTCGAAATCTAATAGTTTATTAAGGTTTTCGTTACTAAAATGCTCAAAGACGCCGATTTTGACTAGAATTTGAAAGATATTGACATGAATATATAACTGTTTGTATCAAAAAATGATAGTTTAAACTGATATTTGCAGTTTTGATGCGGTTTTAGATACGATATGAATCGAAGAAGCCGATTTTGACTGGAATCTGTTTAAAATGACAAAGAAAAACCTATTATCAATTCAAGGAAGTGAATTTTTAAGTAGTTATCTGCAGTTTTAATGTAGATTTCAGTTCGCTAAGTTATGAAAATGCCTGTTTTGGCTATAATCTTCCGTAAATCAAGGGCGAAAACCAATTACTTGTCCCAAAAGAAGGTGTATTAAGTATATATCTGCATTTCTAAGGTAGATTTGGGTACAATAAGAGGCGAAAAAGCAGATTCTGACTAAGATTTTATCGAAATCGGCAACTATTTGACTCAGAAAGGTTGCCTTACGTCGAAATCTAATAGTTTATTAAGGTTTTCGTTACTAAAATGCCCAAAGACGCCGATTTTGACTAGAATTTGAAAGATATTGACATGAATATATAACTGTTTGTATCAAAAAATGATAGTTTAAACTGATATTTGCAGTTTTGATGCGGTTTTAGGTACGATATGAGTCGAAGAAGTCGATTTTGACTGGAATCTGTTTAAAATGACAAAGAAAAACCTATTATCAATTCAAGGAAGTGAATTTTTAAGTAGTTATCTGCAGTTTTAATGTAGATTTCAGTTCGCTAAGTTATGAAAATGCATGTTTTGGCTATAATCTTCCGTAAATCAAGGGCGAAAACCAATTATTTGTCCCAAAAGAAGGTGTTTTAAGTATATATCTGCATTTCTAAGGTAGATTTGGTTACAATAAGAGGCGAAAAAGCAGATTCTGACTAAGATTTTATCGAAATCGGCAACAATTTGACTCAGAAAGGTTGCCTTACGTCGAAATCTAATAGTTTGTTAAGGTTTTCGTTACTAAAATGCCCAAAGACGCCGATTTTGACTAGAATTTGAAAGATATTGACATGAATATATAACTGTTTGTATCAAAAAATGATAGTTTAAACTGATGTTTGCAGTTTTGATGCGGTTTTAGATACGATATGAATCGAAGAAGCCGATTTTGACTGGAATCTGTTTAAAATGACAAAGAAAAACCTATTATCAATTCAAGGAAGTGAATTTTTAAGTAGTTATCTGCAGTTTTAATGTAGGTTTCAGTTCGCTAAATTATGAAAATGCATGTTTTGGCTATAATCTTCCGTAAATCAAGGGCGAAAACCAATTATTTGTCCCAAAAGAAGGTGTTTTAAGTATATATCTGCATTTCTAATTTAGATTTGGGTACAATAAGAGGCGAAAAAGCAGATTCTGACTAAGATTTTATCGAAATCGCAACTATTTGACTGAGAAAGGTTGCCTTACGTCGAAATCTAATAGTTTATTAAGGTTTTCGTTACTAAAATGCCCAAAGACGCCGATTTTGACTAGAATTTGAAAGATATTGACATGAATATATAACTGTTTGTATCAAAAAATGATAGTTTAAACTGATATTTGCAGTTTTGATGCGGTTTTAGGTACGATATGAGTCGAAGAAGTCGATTTTGACTGGAATCTGTTTAAAATGACAAAGAAAAACCTATTATCAATTCAAGGAAGTGAATTTTTAAGTAGTTATCTGCAGTTTTAATGTAGATTTCAGTTCGCTAAGTTATGAAAATGCATGTTTTGGCTATAATCTTCCGTAAATCAAGGGCGAAAACCAATTATTTGTCCCAAAAGTAGGTGTTTTAAGTATATATCTGCATTTCTAAGGTAGATTTGGTTACAATAAGAGGCGAAAAAGCAGATTCTGACTAAGATTTTATCGAAATCGGCAACAATTTGACTCAGAAAGGTTGCCTTACGTCGAAATCTAATAGTTTGTTAAGGTTTTCGTTACTAAAATGCCCAAAGACGCCGATTTTGACTAGAATTTGAAAGATATTGACATGAATATATAACTGTTTGTATCAAAAAATGATAGTTTAAACTGATGTTTGCAGTTTTGATGCGGTTTTAGATACGATATGAATCGAAGAAGCCGATTTTGACTGGAATCTGTTTAAAATGACAAAGAAAAACCTATTATCAATTCAAGGAAGTGAATTTTTAAGTAGTTATCTGCAGTTTTAATGTAGGTTTCAGTTCGCTAAATTATGAAAATGCATGTTTTGGCTATAATCTTCCGTAAATCAAGGGCGAAAACCAATTACTTGTCCCAAAAGAAGGTGTTTTAAGTATATATCTGCATTTCTAAGGTAGATTTGGGTACGATAAGAGGCGAAAAAGCAGATTCTGACTAAGATTTTATCGAAATCGGCAACTATTTGACTCAGAAAGGTTGCCTTACGTCGAAATCTAATAGTTTATTAAGGTTTTCGTTACTAAAATGCCCAAAGACGCCGATTTTGACTAGAATTTGAAAGATATTGACATGAATATATAACTGTTTGTATCAAAAAATGATAGTTTAAACTGATATTTGCAGTTTTGATGCGGTTTTAGATACGATATGAATCGAAGAAGCCGATTTTGACTGGAATCTGTTCAAAATGACAAAGAAAAACCTATTATCAATTCAAGGAAGTGAATTTTTAAGTAGTTATCTGCAGTTTTAATGTAGATTTCAGTTCGCTAAGTTATGAAAATGCATGTTTTGGCTATAATCTTCCGTAAATCAAGGGCGAAAACCAATTATTTGTCCCAAAAGAAGGTGTTTTAAGTATATATCTGCATTTCTAAGGTAGATTTGGGTACAATAAGAGGCGAAAAAGCAGATTCTGACTAAGATTTTATCGAAATCGGCAACTATTTGACTCAGAAAGGTTGCCTTACGTCGAAATCTAATAGTTTATTAAGGTTTTCGTTACTAAAATGCCCAAAGACGCCGATTTTGACTAGAATTTGAAAGATATTGACATGAATATATAACTGTCTGTATCAAAAAATGATAGTTTAAACTGATATTTGCAGTTTTGATGCGGTTTTAGATACGATATGAATCGAAGAAGCCGATTTTGACTGGAATCTGTTCAAAATGACAAAGAAAAACCTATTATCAATTCAAGGAAGTGAATTTTTAAGTAGTTATCTGCAGTTTTAATGTAGAGTTCAGTTCGCTAAGTTATGGAAATGCATGTTTTGGCTATAATCTTCCGTAAATCAAGGGCGAAAACCAATTATTTGTCCCAAAAGAAGGTGTTTTAATTATATATCTGCATTTCTAAGGTAGATTTGGGTACAATAAGAGGCGAAAAAGCAGATTCTGACTAAGATTTTATCGAAATCGGCAACTATTTGACTCAGAAAGGTTGCCTTACGTCGAAATCTAATAGTTTATTAAGGTTTTCGTTACTAAAATGCCCAAAGACGCCGATTTTGACTAGAATTTGAAAGATATTGACATGAATATATAACTGTTTGTATCAAAAAATGATAGTTTAAACTGATATTTGCAGTTTTGATGCGGTTTTAGATACGATATGAATCGAAGAAGCCGATTTTGACTGGAATCTGTTTAAAATGACAAAGAAAAACCTATTATCAATTCAAGGAAGTGAATTTTTAAGTAGTTATCTGCAGTTTTAATGTAGATTTCAGTTCGCTAAGTTATGAAAATGCATGTTTTGGCTATAATCTTCCGTAAATCAAGGGCGAAAACCATTTATTTGTCCCAAAAGAAGGTGTTTTAAGTATATATCTGCATTTCTAAGGTAGATTTGGGTACAATAAGAGGCGAAAAAGCAGATTCTGACTAAGATTTTATCGAAATCGGCAACTATTTGACTCAGAAAGGTTGCCTTACGTCGAAATCTAATAGTTTATTAAGGTTTTCGTTACTAAAATGCCCAAAGACGCCGATTTTGACTAGAATTTGAAAGATATTGACATGAGTATATAACTGTTTGTATCAAAAAATGATAGTTTAAACTGATATTTGCAGTTTTGATGCGGTTTAAGGTACGATATGAGTCGAAGTAGCCGATTTTGACTGGAATCTGTTTAAAATGACAAAGAAAAACCTATTATCAATTCAAGGAGGTGAATTTTTAAGTAGTTATCTGCAGTTTTAATGTAGATTTCAGTTCGCTAAGTTATGAAAATGCATGTTTTGGCTATAATCTTCCGTAAATCAAGGGCGAAAACCAATTATTTGTCCCAAAAGAAGGTGTTTTAAGTATATATCTGCATTTCTAAGGTAGATTTGGGTACAATAAGAGGCGAAAAAGCAGATTCTGACTAAGATTTTATCGAAATCGGCAACTATTTGACTCAGAAAGGTTGCCTTACGTCGAAATCTAATAGTTTATTAAGGTTTTCGTTACTAAAATGCCCAAAGACGCCGATTTTGACTAGAATTTGAAAGATATTGACATGAATATATAACTGTTTGTATCAAAAAATGATAGTTTAAACTGATATTTGCAGTTTTGATGCGGTTTTAGATACGATATGAATGGAAGAAGCCGATTTTGACTGGAATCTGTTTAAAATGACAAAGAAAAACCTATTATCAATTCAAGGAAGTGAATTTTTAAGTAGTTATCTGCAGTTTTAATGTAGATTTCAGTTCGCTAAGTTATGAAAATGCATGTTTTGGCTATAATCTTCCGTAAATCAAGGGCGAAAACCAATTATTTGTCCCAAAAGAAGGTGTTTTAAGTATATATCTGCATTTCTAAGGTAGATTTGGGTACAATAAGGGGCGAAAAAGCAGATTCTGACTAAGATTTTATCGAAATCGGCAACTATTTGACTCAAAAAGGTTGCCCTACGTCGAAATCTAATAGTTTATTAAGGTTTTCGTTACTAAAATGCCCAAAGACGCCGATTTTGACTTGAATTTGAAAGATATTGACATGAATATATAACTGTTTGTATCAAAAAATGATAGTTTAAACTGATATTTGCAGTTTTGATGCGGTTTTAGATACGATATGAATCGAAGAAGCCGATTTTGACTGGAATCTGTTTAAAATGACAAAGAAAAACCTATTATCAATTCAAGGAAGTGAATTTTTAAGTAGTTATCTGCAGTTTTAATGTAGATTTCAGTTCACTAAGTTATGAAAATGCATGTTTTGGCTATAATCTTCCGTAAATCAAGGGCGAAAACCAATTATTTGTCCCAAAAGAAGGTGTTTTAAGTATATATCTGCATTTCTAATGTAGATTTGGGTACAATAAGAGGCGAAAAAGCAGATTCTGACTAAGATTTTATCGAAATCGGCAACTATTTGACTCAGAAAGGTTGCCTTACGTCGAAATCTAATAGTTTATTAAGGTTTTCGTTACTGAAATGCCCAAAGACGCCGATTTTGACTAGAATTTGAAAGATATTGACATGAATATATAACTGTTTGTATCAAAAAATGATAGTTTAAACTGATATTTGCAGTTTTGATGCGGTTTTAGATACGATATGAATCGAAGAAGCCGATTTTGACTGGAATCTGTTCAAAATGACAAAGAAAAACCTATTATCAATTCAAGGAAGTGAATTTTTAAGTAGTTATCTGCAGTTTTAATGTAGATTTCAGTTCGCTAAGTTATGAAAATGCATGTTTTGGCTATAATTTTCCGTAAATCAAGGGCGAAAACCAATTATTTGTCCCAAAAGAAGGTGTTTTAAGTATATATCTGCATTTCTAAGGTAGATTTGGGTACAATAAGAGGCGAAAAAGCAGATTCTGACTAAGATTTTATCGAAATCGGCAACTATTTGACTCAGAAAGGTTGCCTTACGTCGAAATCTAATAGTTTATTAAGGTTTTCGTTACTAAAATGCCCAAAGACGCCGATTTTGACTAGAATTTGAAAGATATTGACATGAACATATAACTGTTTGTATCAAAAAATGATAGTTTAAACTGATATTTGCAGTTTTGATGCGGTTTAAGGTACGATATGAGTCGAAGTAGCCGATTTTGACTGGAATCTGTTTAAAATGACAAAGAAAAACCTATTATCAATTCAAGGAGGTGAATTTTTAAGTAGTTATCTGCAGTTTTAATGTAGATTTCAGTTCGCTAAGTTATGAAAATGCATGTTTTGGCTATAATCTTCCGTAAATCAAGGGCGAAAACCAATTATTTGTCCCAAAAGAAGGTGTTTTAAGTATATATCTGCATTTCTAAGGTAGATTTGGGTACAATAAGAGGCGAAAAAGCAGATTCTGACTAAGATTTTATCGAAATCGGCAACTATTTGACTCAGAAAGGTTGCCTTACGTCGAAATCTAATAGTTTATTAAGGTTTTCGTTACTAAAATGCCCAAAGACGCCGATTTTGACTAGAATTTGAAAGATATTGACATGAATATATAACTGTTTGTATCAAAAAATGATAGTTTAAACTGATATTTGCAGTTTTGATGCGGTTTTAGATACGATATGAATCGAAGAAGCCGATTTTGACTGGAATCTGTTTAAAATGACAAAGAAAAACCTATTATCAATTCAAGGAAGTGAATTTTTAAGTAGTTATCTGCAGTTTTAATGTAGATTTCAGTTCGCTAAGTTATGAAAATGCATGTTTTGGCTATAATCTTCCGTAAATCAAGGGCGAAAACCAATTATTTGTCCCAAAAGAAGGTGTTTTAAGTATATATCTGCATTTCTAAGGTAGATTTGGGTACAATAAGAGGCGAAAAAGCAGATTCTGACTAAGATTTTATCGAAATCGGCAACTATTTGACTCAGAAAGGTTGCCTTACGTCGAAATCTAATAGTTTATTAAGGTTTTCGTTACTAAAATGCCCAAAGACGCCGATTTTGACTAGAATTTGAAAGATATTGACATGAGTATATAACTGTTTGTATCAAAAAATGATAGTTTAAACTGATATTTGCAGTTTTGATGCGGTTTAAGGTACGATATGAGTCGAAGTAGCCGATTTTGACTGGAATCTGTTTAAAATGACAAAGAAAAACCTATTATCAATTCAAGGAGGTGAATTTTTAAGTAGTTATCTGCAGTTTTAATGTAGATTTCAGTTCGCTAAGTTATGAAAATGCATGTTTTGGCTATAATCTTCCGTAAATCAAGGGCGAAAACCAATTATTTGTCCCAAAAGAAGTTGTTTTAAGTATATATCTGCATTTCTAAGGTAGATTTGGGTACAATAAGAGGCGAAAAAGCAGATTCTGACTAAGATTTTATCGAAATCGGCAACTATTTGACTCAGAAAGGTTGCCTTACGTCGAAATCTAATAGTTTATTAAGGTTTTCGTTACTAAAATGCCCAAAGACGCCGATTTTGACTAGAATTTGAAAGATATTGACATGAATATATAACTGTTTGTATCAAAAAATGATAGTTTAAACTGATATTTGCAGTTTTGATGCGGTTTTAGATACGATATGAATGGAAGAAGCCGATTTTGACTGGAATCTGTTTAAAATGACAAAGAAAAACCTATTATCAATTCAAGGAAGTGAATTTTTAAGTAGTTATCTGCAGTTTTAATGTAGATTTCAGTTCGCTAAGTTAAGAAAATGCATGTTTTGGCTATAATCTTCCGTAAATCAAGGGCGAAAACCAATTATTTGTCCCAAAAGAAGGTGTTTTAAGTATATATCTGCATTTCTAAGGTAGATTTGGGTACAATAAGGGGCGAAAAAGCAGATTCTGACTAAGATCTTATCGAAATCGGCAACTATTTGACTCAAAAAGGTTGCCCTACGTCGAAATCTAATAGTTTATTAAGGTTTTCGTTACTAAAATGCCCAAAGACGCCGATTTTGACTTGAATTTGAAAGATATTGACATGAATATATAACTGTTTGTATCAAAAAATGATAGTTTAAACTGATATTTGCAGTTTTGATGCGGTTTTAGATACGATATGAATCGAAGAAGCCGATTTTGACTGGAATCTGTTTAAAATGACAAAGAAAAACCTATTATCAATTCAAGGAAGTGAATTTTTAAGTAGTTATCTGCAGTTTTAATGTAGATTTCAGTTCACTAAGTTATGAAAATGCATGTTTTGGCTATAATCTTCCGTAAATCAAGGGCGAAAACCAATTATTTGTCCCAAAAGAAGGTGTTTTAAGTATATATCTGCATTTCTAATGTAGATTTGGGTACAATAAGAGGCGAAAAAGCAGATTCTGACTAAGATTTTATCGAAATCGGCAACTATTTGACTCAGAAAGGTTGCCTTACGTCGAAATGTAATAGTTTATTAAGGTTTTCGTTACTAAAATGCCCAAAGACGCCGATTTTGACTAGAATTTGAAAGATATTGACATGAATATATAACTGTTTGTATCAAAAAATGATAGTTTAAACTGATATTTGCAGTTTTGATTCGGTTTTAGATACGATATGAATCGAAGAAGCCGATTTTGACTGGAATCTGTTTAAAATGACAAAGAAAAACCTATTATCAATTCAAGGAAGTGAATTTTTAAGTAGTTATCTGCAGTTTTAATGTAGATTTCAGTTCGCTAAGTTATGAAAATGCATGTTTTGGCTATAATCTTCCGTAAATCAAGGGCGAAAACCAATTACTTGTCCCAAAAGAAGGTGTTTTAAGTATATATCTGCATTTCTAAGGTAGATTTGGGTGCAATAAGAGGCGAAAAAGCAGATTCTGACTAAGATTTTATCGAAATCGGCAACTATTTGACTCAGAAAGGTTGCCTTACGTCGAAATCTAATAGTTTATTAAGGTTTTCGTTACTAAAATGCCCAAAGACGCCGATTTTGACTAGAATTTGAAAGATATTGACATGAATATATAACTGTTTGTATCAAAAAATGATAGTTTAAACTGATATTTGCAGTTTTGATGCGGTTTTAGATACGATATGAATCGAAGAAGCCGATTTTGACTGGAATCTGTTCAAAATGACAAAGAAAAACCTATTATCAATTCAAGGAAGTGAATTTTTAAGTAGTTATCTGCAGTTTTAATGTAGATTTCAGTTCGCTAAGTTATGAAAATGCATGTTTTGGCTATAATCTTCCGTAAATCAAGGGCGAAAACCAATTACTTGTCCCAAAAGAAGGTGTTTTAAGTATATATCTGCATTTCTAAGGTAGATTTGGGTACGATAAGAGGCGAAAAAGCAGATTCTGACTAAGATTTTATCGAAATCGGCAACTATTTGACTCAGAAAGGTTGCCTTACGTCGAAATCTAATAGTTTATTAAGGTTTTCGTTACTAAAATGCCCAAAGACGCCGATTTTGACTAGAATTTGAAAGATATTGACATGAATATATAACTGTTTGTATCAAAAAATGATAGTTTAAACTGATATTTGCAGTTTTGATGCGGTTTTAGATACGATATGAATCGAAGAAGCCGATTTTGACTGGAATCTGTTCAAAATGACAAAGAAAAACCTATTATCAATTCAAGGAAGTGAATTTTTAAGTAGTTATCTGCAGTTTTAATGTAGATTTCAGTTCGCTAAGTTATGAAAATGCATGTTTTGGCTATAATCTTCCGTAAATCAAGGGCGAAAACCAATTATTTGTCCCAAAAGAAGGTGTTTTAAGTATATATCTGCATTTCTAAGGTAGATTTGGTTACAATAAGAGGCGAAAAAGCAGATTCTGACTAAGATTTTATCGAAATCGGCAACAATTTGACTCAGAAAGGTTGCCTTACGTCGAAATCTAATAGTTTGTTAAGGTTTTCGTTACTAAAATGCTCAAAGACGCCGATTTTGACTAGAATTTGAAAGATATTGACATGAATATATAACTGTTTGTATCAAAAAATGATAGTTTAAACTGATGTTTGCAGTTTTGATGCGGTTTTATATACGATATGAATCGAAGAAGCCGATTTTGACTGGAATCTGTTTAAAATGACAAAGAAAAACCTATTATCAATTCAAGGAAGTGAATTTTTAAGTAGTTATCTGCAGTTTTAATGTAGGTTTCAGTTCGCTAAATTATGAAAATGCATGTTTTGGCTATAATCTTCCGTAAATCAAGGGCGAAAACCAATTATTTGTCCCAAAAGAAGGTGTTTTAAGTATATATCTGCATTTCTAATTTAGATTTGGGTACAATAAGAGGCGAAAAAGCAGATTCTGACTAAGATTTTATCGAAATCGCAACTATTTGACTGAGAAAGGTTGCCTTACGTCGAAATCTAATAGTTTATTAAGGTTTTCGTTACTAAAATGCCCAAAGACGCCGATTTTGACTAGAATTTGAAAGATATTGACATGAATATATAACTGTTTGTATCAAAAAATGATAGTTTAAACTGATATTTGCAGTTTTGATTCGGTTTTAGATACGATATGAATCGAAGAAGCCGATTTTGACTGGAATCTGTTTAAAATGACAAAGAAAAACCTATTATCAATTCAAGGAAGTGAATTTTTAAGTAGTTATCTGCAGTTTTAATGTAGATTTCAGTTCGCTAAGTTATGAAAATGCATGTTTTGGCTATAATCTTCCGTAAATCAAGGGCGAAAACCAATTACTTGTCCCAAAAGAAGGTGTATTAAGTATATATCTGCATTTCTAAGGTAGATTTGGGTACAATAAGAGGCGAAAAAGCAGATTCTGACTAAGATTTTATCGAAATCGGCAACTATTTGACTCAGAAAGGTTGCCTTACGTCGAAATCTAATAGTTTATTAAGGTTTTCGTTACTAAAATGCCCAAAGACGCCGATTTTGACTAGAATTTGAAAGATATTGACATGAATATATAACTGTTTGTATCAAAAAATGATAGTTTAAACTGATATTTGCAGTTTTGATGCGGTTTTAGGTACGATATGAGTCGAAGAAGTCGATTTTGACTGGAATCTGTTTAAAATGACAAAGAAAAACTTATTATCAATTCAAGGAAGTGAATTTTTAAGTAGTTATCTGCAGTTTTAATGTAGATTTCAGTTCGCTAAGTTATGAAAATGCATGTTTTGGCTATAATCTTCCGTAAATCAAGGGCGAAAACCAATTATTTGTCCCAAAAGAAGGTGTTTTAAGTATATATCTGCATTTCTAAGGTAGATTTGGTTACAATAAGAGGCGAAAAAGCAGATTCTGACTAAGATTTTATCGAAATCGGCAACAATTTGACTCAGAAAGGTTGCCTTACGTCGAAATCTAATAGTTTGTTAAGGTTTTCGTTACCAAAATGCCCAAAGACGCCGATTTTGACTAGAATTTGAAAGATATTGACATGAATATATAACTGTTTGTATCAAAAAATGATAGTTTAAACTGATGTTTGCAGTTTTGATGCGGTTTTAGATACGATATGAATCGAAGAAGCCGATTTTGACTGGAATCTGTTTAAAATGACAAAGAAAAACCTATTATCAATTCAAGGAAGTGAATTTTTAAGTAGTTATCTGCAGTTTTAATGTAGGTTTCAGTTCGCTAAATTATGAAAATGCATGTTTTGGCTATAATCTTCCGTAAATCAAGGGCGAAAACCAATTATTTGTCCCAAAAGAAGGTGTTTTAAGTATATATCTGCATTTCTAATTTAGATTTGGGTACAATAAGAGGCGAAAAAGCAGATTCTGACTAAGATTTTATCGAAATCGCAACTATTTGACTGAGAAAGGTTGCCTTACGTCGAAATCTAATAGTTTATTAAGGTTTTCGTTACTAAAATGCCCAAAGACGCCGATTTTGACTAGAATTTGAAAGATATTGACATGAATATATAACTGTTTGTATCAAAAAATGATAGTTTAAACTGATATTTGCAGTTTTGATTCGGTTTTAGATACGATATGAATCGAAGAAGCCGATTTTGACTGGAATCTGTTTAAAATGACAAAGAAAAACCTATTATCAATTCAAGGAAGTGAATTTTTAAGTAGTTATCTGCAGTTTTAATGTAGATTTCAGTTCGCTAAGTTATGAAAATGCATGTTTTGGCTATAATCTTCCGTAAATCAAGGGCGAAAACCAATTACTTGTCCCAAAAGAAGGTGTTTTAAGTATATATCTGCATTTCTAAGGTAGATTTGGGTACGATAAGAGGCGAAAAAGCAGATTCTGACTAAGATTTTATCGAAATCGGCAACTATTTGACTCAGAAAGGTTGCCTTACGTCGAAATCTAATAGTTTATTAAGGTTTTCGTTACTAAAATGCCCAAAGACGCCGATTTTGACTAGAATTTGAAAGATATTGACATGAATATATAACTGTTTGTATCAAAAAATGATAGTTTAAACTGATATTTGCAGTTTTGATGCGGTTTTAGATACGATATGAATCGAAGAAGCCGATTTTGACTGGAATCTGTTCAAAATGACAAAGAAAAACCTATTATCAATTCAAGGAAGTGAATTTTTAAGTAGTTATCTGCAGTTTTAATGTAGATTTCAGTTCGCTAAGTTATGAAAATGCATGTTTTGGCTATAATCTTCCGTAAATCAAGGGCGAAAACCAATTATTTGTCCCAAAAGAAGGTGTTTTAAGTATATATCTGCATTTCTAAGGTAGATTTGGGTACAATAAGAGGCGAAAAAGCAGATTCTGACTAAGATTTTATCGAAATCGGCAACTATTTGACTCAGAAAGGTTGCCTTACGTCGAAATCTAATAGTTTATTAAGGTTTTCGTTACTAAAATGCCCAAAGACGCCGATTTTGACTAGAATTTGAAAGATATTGACATGAATATATAACTGTTTGTATCAAAAAATGATAGTTTAAACTGATATTTGCAGTTTTGATGCGGTTTAAGGTACGATATGAGTCGAAGTAGCCGATTTTGACTGGAATCTGTTTAAAATGACAAAGAAAAACCTATTATCATTTCAAGGAGGTGAATTTTTAAGTAGTTATCTGCAGTTTTAATGTAGATTTCAGTTCGCTAAGTTATGAAAATGCATGTTTTGTCTATAATCTTCCGTAAATCAAGGGCGAAAACCAATTATTTGTCCCAAAAGAAGGTGTTTTAAGTATATATCTGCATTTCTAAGGTAGATTTTGGTACAATAAGAGGCGAAAAAGCAGATTCTGACTAAGATTTTATCGAAATCGGCAACTATTTGACTCAGAAAGGTTGCCTTACGTCGAAATCTAATAGTTTATTAAGGTTTTCGTTACTAAAATGCCCAAAGACGCCGATTTTGACTAGAATTTGAAAGATATTGACATGAATATATAACTGTTTGTATCAAAAAATGATAGTTTAAACTGATATTTGCAGTTTTGATGCGGTTTTAGATACGATATGAATCGGAGAAGCCGATTTTGACTGGAATCTGTTCAAAATGACAAAGAAAAACCTATTATCAATTCAAGGAAGTGAATTTTTAAGTAGTTATCTGCAGTTTTAATGTAGAGTTCAGTTCGCTAAGTTATGAAAATGCATGTTTTGGCTATAATCTTCCGTAAATCAAGGGCGAAAACCAATTATTTGTCCCAAAAGAAGGTGTTTTAATTATATATCTGCATTTCTAAGGTAGATTTGGGTACAATAAGAGGCGAAAAAGCAGATTCTGACTAAGATTTTATCGAAATCGGCAACTATTTGACTCAGAAAGGTTGCCTTACGTCGAAATCTAATAGTTTATTAAGGTTTTCGTTACTAAAATGCCCAAAGACGCCGATTTTGACTAGAATTTGAAAGATATTGACATGAATATATAACTGTTTGTATCAAAAAATGATAGTTTAAACTGATATTTGCAGTTTTGATGCGGTATTAGATACGATATGAATCGAAGAAGCCGATTTTGACTGGAATCTGTTCAAAATGACAAAGAAAAACCTATTATCAATTCAAGGAAGTGAATTTTTAAGTAGTTATCTGCAGTTTTAATGTAGATTTCAGTTCGCTAAGTTATGAAAATGCATGTTTTGGCTATAATCTTCCGTAAATCAAGGGCGAAAACCAATTATTTGTCCCAAAAGAAGGTGTTTTAAGTATATATCTGCATTTCTAAGGTAGATTTGGGTACAATAAGAGGCGAAAAAGCAGATTCTGACTAAGATTTTATCGAAATCGGCAACTATTTGACTCAGAAAGGTTGCCTTACGTCGAAATCTAATAGTTTATTAAGGTTTTCGTTACTAAAATGCCCAAAGACGCCGATTTTGACTAGAATTTGAAAGATATTGACATGAATATATAACTGTTTGTATCAAAAAATGATAGTTTAAACTGATATTTGCAGTTTTGATGCGGTTTAAGGTACGATATGAGTCGAAGTAGCCGATTTTGACTGGAATCTGTTTAAAATGACAAAGAAAAACCTATTATCATTTCAAGGAGGTGAATTTTTAAGTAGTTATCTGCAGTTTTAATGTAGATTTCAGTTCGCTAAGTTATGAAAATGCATGTTTTGTCTATAATCTTCCGTAAATCAAGGGCGAAAACCAATTATTTGTCCCAAAAGAAGGTGTTTTAAGTATATATCTGCATTTCTAAGGTAGATTTGGGTACAATAAGAGGCGAAAAAGCAGATTCTGACTAAGATTTTATCGAAATCGGCAACTATTTGACTCAGAAAGGTTGCCTTACGTCGAAATCTAATAGTTTATTAAGGTTTTCGTTACTAAAATGCCCAAAGACGCCGATTTTGACTAGAATTTGAAAGATATTGACATGAATATATAACTGTTTGTATCAAAAAATGATAGTTTAAACTGATATTTGCAGTTTTGATGCGGTTTTAGATACGATATGAATCGGAGAAGCCGATTTTGACTGGAATCTGTTCAAAATGACAAAGAAAAACCTATTATCAATTCAAGGAAGTGAATTTTTAAGTAGTTATCTGCAGTTTTAATGTAGAGTTCAGTTCGCTAAGTTATGAAAATGCATGTTTTGGCTATAATCTTCCGTAAATCAAGGGCGAAAACCAATTATTTGTCCCAAAAGAAGGTGTTTTAATTATATATCTGCATTTCTAAGGTAGATTTGGGTACAATAAGAGGCGAAAAAGCAGATTCTGACTAAGATTTTATCGAAATCGGCAACTATTTGACTCAGAAAGGTTGCCTTACGTCGAAATCTAATAGTTTATTAAGGTTTTCGTTACTAAAATGCCCAAAGACGCCGATTTTGACTAGAATTTGAAAGATATTGACATGAATATATAACTGTTTGTATCAAAAAATGATAGTTTAAACTGATATTTGCAGTTTTGATGCGGTTTTAGATACGATATGAATCGAAGAAGCCGATTTTGACTGGAATCTGTTTAAAATGACAAAGAAAAACCTATTATCAATTCAAGGAAGTGAATTTTTAAGTAGTTATCTGCAGTTTTAATGTAGATTTCAGTTCGCTAAGTTATGAAAATGCATGTTTTGGCTATAATCTTCCGTAAATCAAGGGCGAAAACCAATTATTTGTCCCAAAAGAAGGTGTTTTAAGTATATATCTGCATTTCTAAGGTAGATTTGGGTACAATAAGAGGCGAAAAAGCAGATTCTGACTAAGATTTTATCGAAATCGGCAACTATTTGACTCAGAAAGGTTGCCTTACGTCGAAATCTAATAGTTTATTAAGGTTTTCGTTACTAAAATGCCCAAAGACGCCGATTTTGACTAGAATTTGAAAGATATTGACATGAGTATATAACTGTTTGTATCAAAAAATGATAGTTTAAACTGATATTTGCAGTTTTGATGCGGTTTAAGGTACGATATGAGTCGAAGTAGCCGATTTTGACTGGAATCTGTTTAAAATGACAAAGAAAAACCTATTATCAATTCAAGGAGGTGAATTTTTAAGTAGTTATCTGCAGTTTTAATGTAGATTTCAGTTCGCTAAGTTATGAAAATGCATGTTTTGGCTATAATCTTCCGTAAATCAAGGGCGAAAACCAATTATTTGTCCCAAAAGAAGGTGTTTTAAGTATATATCTGCATTTCTAAGGTAGATTTGGGTACAATAAGAGGCGAAAAAGCAGATTCTGACTAAGATTTTATCGAAATCGGCAACTATTTGACTCAGAAAGGTTGCCTTACGTCGAAATCTAATAGTTTATTAAGGTTTTCGTTACTAAAATGCCCAAAGACGCCGATTTTGACTAGAATTTGAAAGATATTGACATGAATATATAACTGTTTGTATCAAAAAATGATAGTTTAAACTGATATTTGCAGTTTTGATGCGGTTTTAGATACGATATGAATGGAAGAAGCCGATTTTGACTGGAATCTGTTTAAAATGACAAAGAAAAACCTATTATCAATTCAAGGAAGTGAATTTTTAAGTAGTTATCTGCAGTTTTAATGTAGATTTCAGTTCGCTAAGTTCTGAAAATGCATGTTTTGGCTATAATCTTCCGTAAATCAAGGGCGAAAACCAATTATTTGTCCCAAAAGAAGGTGTTTTAAGTATATATCTGCATTTCTAAGGTAGATTTGGGTACAATAAGGGGCGAAAAAGCAGATTCTGACTAAGATTTTATCGAAATCGGCAACTATTTGACTCAAAAAGGTTGCCCTACGTCGAAATCTAATAGTTTATTAAGGTTTTCGTTACTAAAATGCCCAAAGACGCCGATTTTGACTTGAATTTGAAAGATATTGACATGAATATATAACTGTTTGTATCAAAAAATGATAGTTTAAACTGATATTTGCAGTTTTGATGCGGTTTTAGATACGATATGAATCGAAGAAGCCGATTTTGACTGGAATCTGTTTAAAATGACAAAGAAAAACCTATTATCAATTCAAGGAAGTGAATTTTTAAGTAGTTATCTGCAGTTTTAATGTAGATTTCAGTTCACTAAGTTATGAAAATGCATGTTTTGGCTATAATCTTCCGTAAATCAAGGGCGAAAACCAATTATTTGTCCCAAAAGAAGGTGTTTTAAGTATATATCTGCATTTCTAATGTAGATTTGGGTACAATAAGAGGCGAAAAAGCAGATTCTGACTAAGATTTTATCGAAATCGGCAACTATTTGACTCAGAAAGGTTGCCTTACGTCGAAATCTAATAGTTTATTAAGGTTTTCGTTACTAAAATGCCCAAAGACGCCGATTTTGACTAGAATTTGAAAGATATTGACATGCATATATAACTGTTTGTATCAAAAAATGATAGTTT
Source organism: Cylas formicarius (assembly GCF_029955315.1). Taxonomy (NCBI): domain Eukaryota; kingdom Metazoa; phylum Arthropoda; class Insecta; order Coleoptera; family Brentidae; genus Cylas; species Cylas formicarius. The sequence goes on from NW_026844319.1 coordinate 1,046,208, forward strand.
AAACTGATATTTGCAGTTTTGATGCGGTTTTAGATACGATATGAATCGAAGAAGCCGATTTTGACTGGAATCTGTTCAAAATGACAAAGAAAAACCTATTATCAATTCAAGGAAGTGAATTTTTAAGTAGTTATCTGCAGTTTTAATGTAGATTTCAGTTCGCTAAGTTATGAAAATGCATGTTTTGGCTATAATTTTCCGTAAATCAAAGGCGAAAACCAATTATTTGTCCCAAAAGAAGGTGTTTTAAGTATATATCTGCATTTCTAAGGTAGATTTGGGTACAATAAGAGGCGAAAAAGCAGATTCTGACTAAGATTTTATCGAAATCGGCAACTATTTGACTCAGAAAGGTTGCCTTACGTCGAAATCTAATAGTTTATTAAGGTTTTCGTTACTAAAATGCCCAAAGACGCCGATTTTGACTAGAATTTGAAAGATATTGACATGAACATATAACTGTTTGTATCAAAAAATGATAGTTTAAACTGATATTTGCAGTTTTGATGCGGTTTAAGGTACGATATGAGTCGAAGTAGCCGATTTTGACTGGAATCTGTTTAAAATGACAAAGAAAAACCTATTATCAATTCAAGGAGGTGAATTTTTAAGTAGTTATCTGCAGTTTTAATGTAGATTTCAGTTCGCTAAGTTATGAAAATGCATGTTTTGGCTATAATCTTCCGTAAATCAAGGGCGAAAACCAATTATTTGTCCCAAAAGAAGGTGTTTTAAGTATATATCTGCATTTCTAAGGTAGATTTGGGTACAATAAGAGGCGAAAAAGCAGATTCTGACTAAGATTTTATCGAAATCGGCAAATATTTGACTCAGAAAGGTTGCCTTACGTCGAAATCTAATAGTTTATTAAGGTTTTCGTTACTAAAATGCCCAAAGACGCCGATTTTGACTAGAATTTGAAAGATATTGACATGAATATATAACTGTTTGTATCAAAAAATGATAGTTTAAACTGATATTTGCAGTTTTGATGCGGTTTTAGATACGATATGAATCGAAGAAGCCGATTTTGAATGGAATCTGTTTAAAATGACAAAGAAAAACCTATTATCAATTCAAGGAAGTGAATTTTTAAGTAGTTATCTGCAGTTTTAATGTAGATTTCAGTTCGCTAAGTTATGAAAATGCATGTTTTGGCTATAATCTTCCGTAAATCAAGGGCGAAAACCAATTATTTGTCCCAAAAGAAGGTGTTTTAAGTATATATCTGCATTTCTAACGTAGATTTGGGTACAATAAGAGGCGAAAAAGCAGATTCTGACTAAGATTTTATCGAAATCGGCAACTATTTGACTCAGAAAGGTTGCCTTACGTCGAAATCTAATAGTTTATTAAGGTTTTCGTTACTAAAATGCCCAAAGACGCCGATTTTGACTAGAATTTGAAAGATATTGACATGAGTATATAACTGTTTGTATCAAAAAATGATAGTTTAAACTGATATTTGCAGTTTTGATGCGGTTTAAGGTACGATATGAGTCGAAGTAGCCGATTTTGACTGGAATCTGTTTAAAATGACAAAGAAAAACCTATTATCAATTCAAGGAGGTGAATTTTTAAGTAGTTATCTGCAGTTTTAATGTAGATTTCAGTTCGCTAAGTTATGAAAATGCATGTTTTGGCTATAATCTTCCGTAAATCAAGGGCGAAAACCAATTATTTGTCCCAAAAGAAGTTGTTTTAAGTATATATCTGCATTTCTAAGGTAGATTTGGGTACAATAAGAGGCGAAAAAGCAGATTCTGACTAAGATTTTATCGAAATCGGCAACTATTTGACTCAGAAAGATTGCCTTACGTCGAAATCTAATAGTTTATTAAGGTTTTCGTTACTAAAATGCCCAAAGACGCCGATTTTGACTAGAATTTGAAAGATATTGACATGAATATATAACTGTTTGTATCAAAAAATGATAGTTTAAACTGATATTTGCAGTTTTGATGCGGTTTAAGGTACGATATGAGTCGAAGTAGCCGATTTTGACTGGAATCTGTTTAAAATGACAAAGAAAAACCTATTATCAATTCAAGGAGGTGAATTTTTAAGTAGTTATCTGCAGTTTTAATGTAGATTTCAGTTCGCTAAGTTATGAAAATGCATGTTTTGGCTATAATCTTCCGTAAATCAACGGGCGAAAACCAATTATTTGTCCCAAAAGAAGGTGTTTTAAGTATATATCTGCATTTCTAAGGTAGATTTGGGTACAATAAAGGGCGAAAAAGCAGATTCTGACTAAGATTTTATCGAAATCGGCAACTATTTGACTCAGAAAGGTTGCCTTACGTCGAAATCTAATAGTTTATTAAGGTTTTCGTTACTAAAATGCTCAAAGACGCCGATTTTGACTAGAATTTGAAAGATATTGACATGAATATATAACTGTTTGTATCAAAAAATGATAGTTTAAACTGATATTTGCAGTTTTGATGCGGTTTTAGATACGATATGAATCGAAGAAGCCGATTTTGACTGGAATCTGTTTAAAATGACAAAGAAAAACCTATTATCAATTCAAGGAAGTGAATTTTTAAGTAGTTATCTGCAGTTTTAATGTAGATTTCAGTTCACTAAGTTATGAAAATGCATGTTTTGGCTATAATCTTCCGTAAATCAAGGGCGAAAACCAATTATTTGTCCCAAAAGAAGGTGTTTTAAGTATATATCTGCATTTCTAAGGTAGATTTGGGTACAATAAGAGGCGAAAAAGCAGATTCTGACTAAGATTTTATCGAAACCGGCAACTATTTGACTCAGAAAGGTTGCCTTACGTCGAAATCTAATAGTTTATTAAGGTTTTCGTTACTAAAATGCCCAAAGACGCCGATTTTGACTAGAATTTGAAAGATATTGACATGAATATATAACTGTTTGTATCAAAAAATGATAGTTTAAACTGATATTTGCAGTTTTGATGCGGTTTTAGGTACGATATGAGTCGAAGAAGTCGATTTTGACTGGAATCTGTTTAAAATGACAAAGAAAAACCTATTATCAATTCAAGGAAGTGAATTTTTAAGTAGTTATCTGCAGTTTTAATGTAGATTTCAGTTCACTAAGTTATGAAAATGCATGTTTTGGCTATAATCTTCCGTAAATCAAGGGCGAAAACCAATTATTTGTCCCAAAAGAAGGTGTTTTAAGTATATATCTGCATTTCTAAGGTAGATTTGGGTACAATAAGAGGCGAAAAAGCAGATTCTGACTAAGATTTTATCGAAATCGGCAACTATTTGACTCAGAAAGGTTGCCTTACGTCGAAATTTAATAGTTTATTAGGGTTTTCGTTACTAAAATGCCCAAAGACGCCGATTTTGACTAGAATTTGAAAGATATTGACATGAATATATAACTGTTTGTATCAAAAAATGATAGTTTAAACTGATATTTGCAGTTTTGATGCGGTTTTAGGTAAGATATGAGTCGAAGAAGTCGATTTTGACTGGAATCTGTTTAAAATGACAAAGAAAAACCTATTATCAATTCAAGGAAGTGAATTTTTAAGTAGTTATCTGCAGTTTTAATGTAGATTTCAGTTCGCTAAGTTATGAAAATGCATGTTTTGGCTATAATCTTCCGTAAATCAAGGGCGAAAACCAATTATTTGTCCCAAAAGAAGGTGTTTTAAGTATATATCTGCATTTCTAAGGTAGATTTGGTTACAATAAGAGGCGAAAAAGCAGATTCTGACTAAGATTTTATCGAAATCGGCAACTATTTGACTCAGAAAGGTTGCCTTACGTCGAAATCTAATAGTTTGTTAAGGTTTTCGTTACTAAAATGCCCAAAGACGCCGATTTTGACTAGAATTTGAAAGATATTGACATGAATATATAACTGTTTGTATCAAAAAATGATAGTTTAAACTGATATTTGCAGTTTTGATGCGGTTTTATATACGATATGAATCGAAGAAGCCGATTTTGACTGGAATCTGTTTAAAATGACAAAGATAAACCTATTATCAATTCAAGGAAGTGAATTTTTAAGTAGTTATCTGCAGTTTTAATGTAGATCTCAGTTCGCTAAGTTATGAAAATGCATGTTTTGGCTATAATCTTCCGTAAGTCAAGGGCGAAAACCAATTATTTGTCCCAAAAGAAGGTGTTTTAAGTATCTATCTGCATTTCTAAGGTAGATTTGGGTACAATAAAGGGCGAAAAAGCAGATTCTGACTAAGATTTTATCGAAATCGGCAACTATTTGACTCAGAAAGGTTGCCTTACGTCGAAATCTAATAGTTTATTAAGGTTTTCGTTACTAAAATGCTCAAAGACGCCGATTTTGACTAGAATTTGAAAGATATTGACATGAATATATAACTGTTTGTATCAAAAAATGATAGTTTAAACTGATATTTGCAGTTTTGATGCGGTTTTAGATACGATATGAATCGAAGAAGCCGATTTTGACTGGAATCTGTTTAAAATGACAAAGAAAAACCTATTATCAATTCAAGGAAGTGAATTTTTAAGTAGTTATCTGCAGTTTTAATGTAGATTTCAGTTCACTAAGTTATGAAAATGCATGTTTTGGCTATAATCTTCCGTAAATCAAGGGCGAAAACCAATTATTTGTCCCAAAAGAAGGTGTTTTAAGTATATATCTGCATTTCTAAGGTAGATTTGGGTACAATAAGAGGCGAAAAAGCAGATTCTGACTAAGATTTTATCGAAACCGGCAACTATTTGACTCAGAAAGGTTGCCTTACGTCGAAATCTAATAGTTTATTAAGGTTTTCGTTACTAAAATGCCCAAAGACGCCGATTTTGACTAGAATTTGAAAGATATTGACATGAATATATAACTGTTTGTATCAAAAAATGATAGTTTAAACTGATATTTGCAGTTTTGATGCGGTTTTAGGTACGATATGAGTCGAAGAAGTCGATTTTGACTGGAATCTGTTTAAAATGACAAAGAAAAACCTATTATCAATTCAAGGAAGTGAATTTTAAAGTAGTTATCTGCAGTTTTAATGTAGATTTCAGTTCACTAAGTTATGAAAATGCATGTTTTGGCTATAATCTTCCGTAAATCAAGGGCGAAAACCAATTATTTGTCCCAAAAGAAGGTGTTTTAAGTATATATCTGCATTTCTAAGGTAGATTTGGGTACAATAAGAGGCGAAAAAGCAGATTCTGACTAAGATTTTATCGAAATCGGCAACTATTTGACTCAGAAAGGTTGCCTTACGTCGAAATTTAATAGTTTATTAGGGTTTTCGTTACTAAAATGCCCAAAGACGCCGATTTTGACTAGAATTTGAAAGATATTGACATGAATATATAACTGTTTGTATCAAAAAATGATAGTTTAAACTGATATTTGCAGTTTTGATGCGGTTTAAGGTACGATATGAGTCGAAGTAGCCGATTTTGACTGGAATCTGTTTAAAATGACAAAGAAAAACCTATTATCAATTCAAGGAGGTGAATTTTTAAGTAGTTATCTGCAGTTTTAATGTAGATTTCAGTTCGCTAAGTTATGAAAATGCATGTTTTGGCTATAATCTTCCGTAAATCAACGGGCGAAAACCAATTATTTGTCCCAAAAGAAGGTGTTTTAAGTATATATCTGCATTTCTAAGGTGGATTTGGGTACAATAAAGGGCGAAAAAGCAGATTCTGACTAAGATTTTATCGAAATCGGCAACTATTTGACTCAGAAAGGTTGCCTTACGTCGAAATCTAATAGTTTATTAAGGTTTTCGTTACTAAAATGCTCAAAGACGCCGATTTTGACTAGAATTTGAAAGATATTGACATGAATATATAACTGTTTGTATCAAAAAATGATAGTTTAAACTGATATTTGCAGTTTTGATGCGGTTTTAGATACGATATGAATCGAAGAAGCCGATTTTGACTGGAATCTGTTTAAAATGACAAAGAAAAACCTATTATCAATTCAAGGAAGTGAATTTTTAAGTAGTTATCTGCAGTTTTAATGTAGATTTCAGTTCGCTAAGTTATGAAAATGCATGTTTTGGCTATAATCTTCCGTAAATCAAGGGCGAAAACCAATTACTTGTCCCAAAAGAAGGTGTATTAAGTATATATCTGCATTTCTAAGGTAGATTTGGGTACAATAAGAGGCGAAAAAGCAGATTCTGACTAAGATTTTATCGAAATCGGCAACTATTTGACTCAGAAAGGTTGCCTTACGTCGAAATCTAATAGTTTATTAAGGTTTTCGTTACTAAAATGCCCAAAGACGCCGATTTTGACTAGAATTTGAAAGATATTGACATGAATATATAACTGTTTGTATCAAAAAATGATAGTTTAAACTGATATTTGCAGTTTTGATGCGGTTTTAGGTACGATATGAGTCGAAGAAGTCGATTTTGACTGGAATCTGTTTAAAATGACAAAGAAAAACCTATTATCAATTCAAGGAAGTGAATTTTTAAGTAGTTATCTGCAGTTTTAATGTAGATTTCAGTTCGCTAAGTTATGAAAATGCATGTTTTGGCTATAATCTTCCGTAAATCAAGGGCGAAAACCAATTATTTGTCCCAAAAGAAGGTGTTTTAAGTATATATCTGCATTTCTAAGGTAGATTTGGTTACAATAAGAGGCGAAAAAGCAGATTCTGACTAAGATTTTATCGAAATCGGCAACAATTTGACTCAGAAAGGTTGCCTTACGTCGAAATCTAATAGTTTGTTAAGGTTTTCGTTACTAAAATGCCCAAAGACGCCGATTTTGACTAGAATTTGAAAGATATTGACATGAATATATAACTGTTTGTATCAAAAAATGATAGTTTAAACTGATGTTTGCAGTTTTGATGCGGTTTTAGATACGATATGAATCGAAGAAGCCGATTTTGACTGGAATCTGTTTAAAATGACAAAGAAAAACCTATTATCAATTCAAGGAAGTGAATTTTTAAGTAGTTATCTGCAGTTTTAATGTAGGTTTCAGTTCGCTAAATTATGAAAATGCATGTTTTGGCTATAATCTTCCGTAAATCAAGGGCGAAAACCAATTATTTGTCCCAAAAGAAGGTGTTTTAAGTATATATCTGCATTTCTAATTTAGATTTGGGTACAATAAGAGGCGAAAAAGCAGATTCTGACTAAGATTTTATCGAAATCGCAACTATTTGACTGAGAAAGGTTGCCTTACGTCGAAATCTAATAGTTTATTAAGGTTTTCGTTACTAAAATGCCCAAAGACGCCGATTTTGACTAGAATTTGAAAGATATTGACATGAATATATAACTGTTTGTATCAAAAAATGATAGTTTAAACTGATATTTGCAGTTTTGATGCGGTTTTAGGTACGATATGAGTCGAAGAAGTCGATTTTGACTGGAATCTGTTTAAAATGACAAAGAAAAACCTATTATCAATTCAAGGAAGTGAATTTTTAAGTAGTTATCTGCAGTTTTAATGTAGATTTCAGTTCGCTAAGTTATGAAAATGCATGTTTTGGCTATAATCTTCCGTAAATCAAGGGCGAAAACCAATTATTTGTCCCAAAAGTAGGTGTTTTAAGTATATATCTGCATTTCTAAGGTAGATTTGGTTACAATAAGAGGCGAAAAAGCAGATTCTGACTAAGATTTTATCGAAATCGGCAACAATTTGACTCAGAAAGGTTGCCTTACGTCGAAATCTAATAGTTTGTTAAGGTTTTCGTTACTAAAATGCCCAAAGACGCCGATTTTGACTAGAATTTGAAAGATATTGACATGAATATATAACTGTTTGTATCAAAAAATGATAGTTTAAACTGATGTTTGCAGTTTTGATGCGGTTTTAGATACGATATGAATCGAAGAAGCCGATTTTGACTGGAATCTGTTTAAAATGACAAAGAAAAACCTATTATCAATTCAAGGAAGTGAATTTTTAAGTAGTTATCTGCAGTTTTAATGTAGGTTTCAGTTCGCTAAATTATGAAAATGCATGTTTTGGCTATAATCTTCCGTAAATCAAGGGCGAAAACCAATTATTTGTCCCAAAAGAAGGTGTTTTAAGTATATATCTGCATTTCTAATTTAGATTTGGGTACAATAAGAGGCGAAAAAGCAGATTCTGACTAAGATTTTATCGAAATCGCAACTATTTGACTGAGAAAGGTTGCCTTACGTCGAAATCTAATAGTTTATTAAGGTTTTCGTTACTAAAATGCCCAAAGACGCCGATTTTGACTAGAATTTGAAAGATATTGACATGAATATATAACTGTTTGTATCAAAAAATGATAGTTTAAACTGATATTTGCAGTTTTGATTCGGTTTTAGATACGATATGAATCGAAGAAGCCGATTTTGACTGGAATCTGTTTAAAATGACAAAGAAAAACCTATTATCAATTCAAGGAAGTGAATTTTTAAGTAGTTATCTGCAGTTTTAATGTAGATTTCAGTTCGCTAAGTTATGAAAATGCATGTTTTGGCTATAATCTTCCGTAAATCAAGGGCGAAAACCAATTACTTGTCCCAAAAGAAGGTGTTTTAAGTATATATCTGCATTTCTAAGGTAGATTTGGGTACGATAAGAGGCGAAAAAGCAGATTCTGACTAAGATTTTATCGAAATCGGCAACTATTTGACTCAGAAAGGTTGCCTTACGTCGAAATCTAATAGTTTATTAAGGTTTTCGTTACTAAAATGCCCAAAGACGCCGATTTTGACTAGAATTTGAAAGATATTGACATGAATATATAACTGTTTGTATCAAAAAATGATAGTTTAAACTGATATTTGCAGTTTTGATTCGGTTTTAGATACGATATGAATCGAAGAAGCCGATTTTGACTGGAATCTGTTTAAAATGACAAAGAAAAACCTATTATCAATTCAAGGAAGTGAATTTTTAAGTAGTTATCTGCAGTTTTAATGTAGGTTTCAGTTCGCTAAATTATGAAAATGCATGTTTTGGCTATAATCTTCCGTAAATCAAGGGCGAAAACCAATTATTTGTCCCAAAAGAAGGTGTTTTAAGTATATATCTGCATTTCTAATTTAGATTTGGGTACAATAAGAGGCGAAAAAGCAGATTCTGACTAAGATTTTATCGAAATCGCAACTATTTGACTGAGAAAGGTTGCCTTACGTCGAAATCTAATAGTTTATTAAGGTTTTCGTTACTAAAATGCCCAAAGACGCCGATTTTGACTAGAATTTGAAAGATATTGACATGAATATATAACTGTTTGTATCAAAAAATGATAGTTTAAACTGATATTTGCAGTTTTGATTCGGTTTTAGATACGATATGAATCGAAGAAGCCGATTTTGACTGGAATCTGTTTAAAATGACAAAGAAAAACCTATTATCAATTCAAGGAAGTGAATTTTTAAGTAGTTATCTGCAGTTTTAATGTAGATTTCAGTTCGCTAAGTTATGAAAATGCATGTTTTGGCTATAATCTTCCGTAAATCAAGGGCGAAAACCAATTACTTGTCCCAAAAGAAGGTGTTTTAAGTATATATCTGCATTTCTAAGGTAGATTTGGGTACGATAAGAGGCGAAAAAGCAGATTCTGACTAAGATTTTATCGAAATCGGCAACTATTTGACTCAGAAAGGTTGCCTTACGTCGAAATCTAATAGTTTATTAAGGTTTTCGTTACTAAAATGCCCAAAGACGCCGATTTTGACTAGAATTTGAAAGATATTGACATGAATATATAACTGTTTGTATCAAAAAATGATAGTTTAAACTGATATTTGCAGTTTTGATGCGGTTTTAGATACGATATGAATCGAAGAAGCCGATTTTGACTGGAATCTGTTCAAAATGACAAAGAAAAACCTATTATCAATTCAAGGAAGTGAATTTTTAAGTAGTTATCTGCAGTTTTAATGTAGATTTCAGTTCGCTAAGTTATGAAAATGCATGTTTTGGCTATAATCTTCCGTAAATCAAGGGCGAAAACCAATTATTTGTCCCAAAAGAAGGTGTTTTAAGTATATATCTGCATTTCTAAGGTAGATTTGGGTACAATAAGAGGCGAAAAAGCAGATTCTGACTAAGATTTTATCGAAATCGGCAACTATTTGACTCAGAAAGGTTGCCTTACGTCGAAATCTAATAGTTTATTAAGGTTTTCGTTACTAAAATGCCCAAAGACGCCGATTTTGACTAGAATTTGAAAGATATTGACATGAATATATAACTGTCTGTATCAAAAAATGATAGTTTAAACTGATATTTGCAGTTTTGATGCGGTTTTAGATACGATATGAATCGAAGAAGCCGATTTTGACTGGAATCTGTTCAAAATGACAAAGAAAAACCTATTATCAATTCAAGGAAGTGAATTTTTAAGTAGTTATCTGCAGTTTTAATGTAGAGTTCAGTTCGCTAAGTTATGGAAATGCATGTTTTGGCTATAATCTTCCGTAAATCAAGGGCGAAAACCAATTATTTGTCCCAAAAGAAGGTGTTTTAATTATATATCTGCATTTCTAAGGTAGATTTGGGTACAATAAGAGGCGAAAAAGCAGATTCTGACTAAGATTTTATCGAAATCGGCAACTATTTGACTCAGAAAGGTTGCCTTACGTCGAAATCTAATAGTTTATTAAGGTTTTCGTTACTAAAATGCCCAAAGACGCCGATTTTGACTAGAATTTGAAAGATATTGACATGAATATATAACTGTTTGTATCAAAAAATGATAGTTTAAACTGATATTTGCAGTTTTGATGCGGTTTTAGATACGATATGAATCGAAGAAGCCGATTTTGACTGGAATCTGTTTAAAATGACAAAGAAAAACCTATTATCAATTCAAGGAAGTGAATTTTTAAGTAGTTATCTGCAGTTTTAATGTAGATTTCAGTTCGCTAAGTTATGAAAATGCATGTTTTGGCTATAATCTTCCGTAAATCAAGGGCGAAAACCATTTATTTGTCCCAAAAGAAGGTGTTTTAAGTATATATCTGCATTTCTAAGGTAGATTTGGGTACAATAAGAGGCGAAAAAGCAGATTCTGACTAAGATTTTATCGAAATCGGCAACTATTTGACTCAGAAAGGTTGCCTTACGTCGAAATCTAATAGTTTATTAAGGTTTTCGTTACTAAAATGCCCAAAGACGCCGATTTTGACTAGAATTTGAAAGATATTGACATGAGTATATAACTGTTTGTATCAAAAAATGATAGTTTAAACTGATATTTGCAGTTTTGATGCGGTTTAAGGTACGATATGAGTCGAAGTAGCCGATTTTGACTGGAATCTGTTTAAAATGACAAAGAAAAACCTATTATCAATTCAAGGAGGTGAATTTTTAAGTAGTTATCTGCAGTTTTAATGTAGATTTCAGTTCGCTAAGTTATGAAAATGCATGTTTTGGCTATAATCTTCCGTAAATCAAGGGCGAAAACCAATTATTTGTCCCAAAAGAAGGTGTTTTAAGTATATATCTGCATTTCTAAGGTAGATTTGGGTACAATAAGAGGCGAAAAAGCAGATTCTGACTAAGATTTTATCGAAATCGGCAACTATTTGACTCAGAAAGGTTGCCTTACGTCGAAATCTAATAGTTTATTAAGGTTTTCGTTACTAAAATGCCCAAAGACGCCGATTTTGACTAGAATTTGAAAGATATTGACATGAATATATAACTGTTTGTATCAAAAAATGATAGTTTAAACTGATATTTGCAGTTTTGATGCGGTTTTAGATACGATATGAATGGAAGAAGCCGATTTTGACTGGAATCTGTTTAAAATGACAAAGAAAAACCTATTATCAATTCAAGGAAGTGAATTTTTAAGTAGTTATCTGCAGTTTTAATGCAGATTTCAGTTCGCTAAGTTATGAAAATGCATGTTTTGGCTATAATCTTCCGTAAATCAAGGGCGAAAACCAATTATTTGTCCCAAAAGAAGGTGTTTTAAGTATATATCTGCATTTCTAAGGTAGATTTGGGTACAATAAGGGGCGAAAAAGCAGATTCTGACTAAGATTTTATCGAAATCGGCAACTATTTGACTCAAAAAGGTTGCCCTACGTCGAAATCTAATAGTTTATTAAGGTTTTCGTTACTAAAATGCCCAAAGACGCCGATTTTGACTTGAATTTGAAAGATATTGACATGAATATATAACTGTTTGTATCAAAAAATGATAGTTTAAACTGATATTTGCAGTTTTGATGCGGTTTTAGATACGATATGAATCGAAGAAGCCGATTTTGACTGGAATCTGTTTAAAATGACAAAGAAAAACCTATTATCAATTCAAGGAAGTGAATTTTTAAGTAGTTATCTGCAGTTTTAATGTAGATTTCAGTTCACTAAGTTATGAAAATGCATGTTTTGGCTATAATCTTCCGTAAATCAAGGGCGAAAACCAATTATTTGTCCCAAAAGAAGGTGTTTTAAGTATATATCTGCATTTCTAATGTAGATTTGGGTACAATAAGAGGCGAAAAAGCAGATTCTGACTAAGATTTTATCGAAATCGGCAACTATTTGACTCAGAAAGGTTGCCTTACGTCGAAATCTAATAGTTTATTAAGGTTTTCGTTACTAAAATGCCCAAAGACGCCGATTTTGACTAGAATTTGAAAGATATTGACATGAATATATAACTGTTTGTATCAAAAAATGATAGTTTAAACTGATATTTGCAGTTTTGATGCGGTTTTAGATACGATATGAATCGAAGAAGCCGATTTTGACTGGAATCTGTTCAAAATGACAAAGAAAAACCTATTATCAATTCAAGGAAGTGAATTTTTAAGTAGTTATCTGCAGTTTTAATGTAGATTTCAGTTCGCTAAGTTATGAAAATGCATGTTTTGGCTATAATTTTCCGTAAATCAAGGGCGAAAACCAATTATTTGTCCCAAAAGAAGGTGTTTTAAGTATATATCTGCATTTCTAAGGTAGATTTGGGTACAATAAGAGGCGAAAAAGCAGATTCTGACTAAGATTTTATCGAAATCGGCAACTATTTGACTCAGAAAGGTTGCCTTACGTCGAAATCTAATAGTTTATTAAGGTTTTCGTTACTAAAATGCCCAAAGACGCCGATTTTGACTAGAATTTGAAAGATATTGACATGAACATATAACTGTTTGTATCAAAAAATGATAGTTTAAACTGATATTTGCAGTTTTGATGCGGTTTAAGGTACGATATGAGTCGAAGTAGCCGATTTTGACTGGAATCTGTTTAAAATGACAAAGAAAAACCTATTATCAATTCAAGGAAGTGAATTTTTAAGTAGTTATCTGCAGTTTTAATGTAGATTTCAGTTCGCTAAGTTATGAAAATTCATGTTTTGGCTATAATCTTCCGTAAATCAAGGGCGAAAACCAATTATTTGTCCCAAAAGAAGGTGTTTTAAGTATATATCTGCATTTCTAATGTAGATTTGGGTACAATAAGAGGCGAAAAAGCAGATTCTGACTAAGATTTTATCGAAATCGGCAACTATTTGACTCAGAAAGGTTGCCTTACGTCGAAATCTAATAGTTTATTAAGGTTTTCGTTACTAAAATGCCCAAAGACGCCGATTTTGACTAGAATTTGAAAGATATTGACATGAATATATAACTGTTTGTATCAAAAAATGATAGTTTAAACTGATATTTGCAGTTTTGATGCGGTTTTAGATACGATATGAATCGAAGAAGCCGATTTTGACTGGAATCTGTTCAAAATGACAAAGAAAAACCTATTATCAATTCAAGGAGGTGAATTTTTAAGTAGTTATCTGCAGTTTTAATGTAGATTTCAGTTCGCTAAGTTATGAAAATGCATGTTTTGGCTATAATCTTCCGTAAATCAAGGGCGAAAACCAATTATTTGTCCCAAAAGAAGGTGTTTTAAGTATATATCTGCATTTCTAAGGTAGATTTGGGTACAATAAGAGGCGAAAAAGCAGATTCTGACTAAGATTTTATCGAAATCGGCAACTATTTGACTCAGAAAGGTTGCCTTACGTCGAAATCTAATAGTTTATTAAGGTTTTCGTTACTAAAATGCCCAAAGACGCCGATTTTGACTAGAATTTGAAAGATATTGACATGAATATATAACTGTTTGTATCAAAAAATGATAGTTTAAACTGATATTTGCAGTTTTGATGCGGTTTTAGATACGATATGAATCGAAGAAGCCGATTTTGACTGGAATCTGTTTAAAATGACAAAGAAAAACCTATTATCAATTCAAGGAAGTGAATTTTTAAGTAGTTATCTGCAGTTTTAATGTAGATTTCAGTTCGCTAAGTTATGAAAATGCATGTTTTGGCTATAATCTTCCGTAAATCAAGGGCGAAAACCAATTATTTGTCCCAAAAGAAGGTGTTTTAAGTATATATCTGCATTTCTAAGGTAGATTTGGGTACAATAAGAGGCGAAAAAGCAGATTCTGACTAAGATTTTATCGAAATCGGCAACTATTTGACTCAGAAAGGTTGTCTTACGTCGAAATCTAATAGTTTATTAAGGTTTTCGTTACTAAAATGCCCAAAGACGCCGATTTTGACTAGAATTTGAAAGATATTGACATGAGTATATAACTGTTTGTATCAAAAAATGATAGTTTAAACTGATATTTGCAGTTTTGATGCGGTTTAAGGTACGATATGAGTCGAAGTAGCCGATTTTGACTGGAATCTGTTTAAAATGACAAAGAAAAACCTATTATCAATTCAAGGAGGTGAATTTTTAAGTAGTTATCTGCAGTTTTAATGTAGATTTCAGTTCGCTAAGTTATGAAAATGCATGTTTTGGCTATAATCTTCCGTAAATCAAGGGCGAAAACCAATTATTTGTCCCAAAAGAAGTTGTTTTAAGTATATATCTGCATTTCTAAGGTAGATTTGGGTACAATAAGAGGCGAAAAAGCAGATTCTGACTAAGATTTTATCGAAATCGGCAACTATTTGACTCAGAAAGGTTGCCTTACGTCGAAATCTAATAGTTTATTAAGGTTTTCGTTACTAAAATGCCCAAAGACGCCGATTTTGACTAGAATTTGAAAGATATTGACATGAATATATAACTGTTTGTATCAAAAAATGATAGTTTAAACTGATATTTGCAGTTTTGATGCGGTTTTAGATACGATATGAATGGAAGAAGCCGATTTTGACTGGAATCTGTTTAAAATGACAAAGAAAAACCTATTATCAATTCAAGGAAGTGAATTTTTAAGTAGTTATCTGCAGTTTTAATGTAGATTTCAGTTCGCTAAGTTATGAAAATGCATGTTTTGGCTATAATCTTCCGTAAATTAAGGGCGAAAACCAATTATTTGTCCCAAAAGAAGGTGTTTTAAGTATATATCTGCATTTCTAAGGTAGAGTTGGGTACAATAAGGGGCGAAAAAGCAGATTCTGACTAAGATCTTATCGAAATCGGCAACTATTTGACTCAAAAAGGTTGCCCTACGTCGAAATCTAATAGTTTATTAAGGTTTTCGTTACTAAAATGCCCAAAGACGCCGATTTTGACTTGAATTTGAAAGATATTGACATGAATATATAACTGTTTGTATCAAAAAATGATAGTTTAAACTGATATTTGCAGTTTTGATGCGGTTTTAGATACGATATGAATCGAAGAAGCCGATTTTGACTGGAATCTGTTTAAAATGACAAAGAAAAACCTATTATCAATTCAAGGAAGTGAATTTTTAAGTAGTTATCTGCAGTTTTAATGTAGATTTCAGTTCACTAAGTTATGAAAATGCATGTTTTGGCTATAATCTTCCGTAAATCAAGGGCGAAAACCAATTATTTGTCCCAAAAGAAGGTGTTTTAAGTATATATCTGCATTTCTAATGTAGATTTGGGTACAATAAGAGGCGAAAAAGCAGATTCTGACTAAGATTTTATCGAAATCGGCAACTATTTGACTCAGAAAGGTTGCCTTACGTCGAAATGTAATAGTTTATTAAGGTTTTCGTTACTAAAATGCCCAAAGACGCCGATTTTGACTAGAATTTGAAAGATATTGACATGAATATATAACTGTTTGTATCAAAAAATGATAGTTTAAACTGATATTTGCAGTTTTGATTCGGTTTTAGATACGATATGAATCGAAGAAGCCGATTTTGACTGGAATCTGTTTAAAATGACAAAGAAAAACCTATTATCAATTCAAGGAAGTGAATTTTTAAGTAGTTATCTGCAGTTTTAATGTAGATTTCAGTTCGCTAAGTTATGAAAATGCATGTTTTGGCTATAATCTTCCGTAAATCAAGGGCGAAAACCAATTACTTGTCCCAAAAGAAGGTGTTTTAAGTATATATCTGCATTTCTAAGGTAGATTTGGGTGCAATAAGAGGCGAAAAAGCAGATTCTGACTAAGATTTTATCGAAATCGGCAACTATTTGACTCAGAAAGGTTGCCTTACGTCGAAATCTAATAGTTTATTAAGGTTTTCGTTACTAAAATGCCCAAAGACGCCGATTTTGACTAGAATTTGAAAGATATTGACATGAATATATAACTGTTTGTATCAAAAAATGATAGTTTAAACTGATATTTGCAGTTTTGATGCGGTTTTAGATACGATATGAATCGAAGAAGCCGATTTTGACTGGAATCTGTTCAAAATGACAAAGAAAAACCTATTATCAATTCAAGGAAGTGAATTTTTAAGTAGTTATCTGCAGTTTTAATGTAGATTTCAGTTCGCTAAGTTATGAAAATGCATGTTTTGGCTATAATCTTCCGTAAATCAAGGGCGAAAACCAATTACTTGTCCCAAAAGAAGGTGTTTTAAGTATATATCTGCATTTCTAAGGTAGATTTGGGTACGATAAGAGGCGAAAAAGCAGATTCTGACTAAGATTTTATCGAAATCGGCAACTATTTGACTCAGAAAGGTTGCCTTACGTCGAAATCTAATAGTTTATTAAGGTTTTCGTTACTAAAATGCCCAAAGACGCCGATTTTGACTAGAATTTGAAAGATATTGACATGAATATATAACTGTTTGTATCAAAAAATGATAGTTTAAACTGATATTTGCAGTTTTGATGCGGTTTTAGATACGATATGAATCGAAGAAGCCGATTTTGACTGGAATCTGTTCAAAATGACAAAGAAAAACCTATTATCAATTCAAGGAAGTGAATTTTTAAGTAGTTATCTGCAGTTTTAATGTAGATTTCAGTTCGCTAAGTTATGAAAATGCATGTTTTGGCTATAATCTTCCGTAAATCAAGGGCGAAAACCAATTATTTGTCCCAAAAGAAGGTGTTTTAAGTATATATCTGCATTTCTAAGGTAGATTTGGGTACAATAAGAGGCGAAAAAGCAGATTCTGACTAAGATTTTATCGAAATCGGCAACTATTTGACTCAGAAAGGTTGCCTTACGTCGAAATCTAATAGTTTATTAAGGTTTTCGTTACTAAAATGCCCAAAGACGCCGATTTTGACTAGAATTTGAAAGATATTGACATGAATATATAACTGTCTGTATCAAAAAATGATAGTTTAAACTGATATTTGCAGTTTTGATGCGGTTTTAGATACGATATGAATCGAAGAAGCCGATTTTGACTGGAATCTGTTCAAAATGACAAAGAAAAACCTATTATCAATTCAAGGAAGTGAATTTTTAAGTAGTTATCTGCAGTTTTAATGTAGAGTTCAGTTCGCTAAGTTATGGAAATGCATGTTTTGGCTATAATTTTCCGTAAATCAAGGGCGAAAACCAATTATTTGTCCCAAAAGAAGGTGTTTTAAGTATATATCTGCATTTCTAAGGTAGATTTGGGTACAATAAGAGGCGAAAAAGCAGATTCTGACTAAGATTTTATCGAAATCGGCAACTATTTGACTCAGAAAGGTTGCCTTACGTCGAAATCTAATAGTTTATTAAGGTTTTCGTTACTAAAATGCCCAAAGACGCCGATTTTGACTAGAATTTGAAAGATATTGACATGAACATATAACTGTTTGTATCAAAAAATGATAGTTTAAACTGATATTTGCAGTTTTGATGCGGTTTAATATACGATATGAGTCGAAGTAGCCGATTTTGACTGGAATCTGTTTAAAATGACAAAGAAAAACCTATTATCAATTCAAGGAGGTGAATTTTTAAGTAGTTATCTGCAGTTTTAATGTAGATTTCAGTTCGCTAAGTTATGAAAATGCATGTTTTGGCTATAATCTTCCGTAAATCAAGGGCGAAAACCAATTATTTGTCCCAAAAGAAGGTGTTTTAAGTATATATCTGCATTTCTAAGGTAGATTTGGGTACAATAAGAGGCGAAAAAGCAGATTCTGACTAAGATTTTATCGAAATCGGCAACTATTTGACTCAGAAAGGTTGCCTTACGTCGAAATCTAATAGTTTATTAAGGTTTTCGTTACTAAAATGCCCAAAGACGCCGATTTTGACTAGAATTTGAAAGATATTGACATGAATATATAACTGTTTGTATCAAAAAATGATAGTTTAAACTGATATTTGCAGTTTTGATGCGGTTTTAGATACGATATGAATGGAAGAAGCCGATTTTGACTGGAATCTGTTTAAAATGACAAAGAAAAACCTATTATCAATTCAAGGAAGTGAATTTTTAAGTAGTTATCTGCAGTTTTAATGTAGATTTCAGTTCGCTAAGTTATGAAAATGCATGTTTTGGCTATAATCTTCCGTAAATCAAGGGCGAAAACCAATTATTTGTCCCAAAAGAAGGTGTTTTAAGTATATATCTGCATTTCTAAGGTAGATTTGGGTACAATAAGGGGCGAAAAAGCAGATTCTGACTAAGATTTTATCGAAATCGGCAACTATTTGACTCAAAAAGGTTGCCCTACGTCGAAATCTAATAGTTTATTAAGGTTTTCGTTACTAAAATGCCCAAAGACGCCGATTTTGACTTGAATTTGAAAGATATTGACATGAATATATAACTGTTTGTATCAAAAAATGATAGTTTAAACTGATATTTGCAGTTTTGATGCGGTTTTAGATACGATATGAATCGAAGAAGCCGATTTTGACTGGAATCTGTTTAAAATGACAAAGAAAAACCTATTATCAATTCAAGGAAGTGAATTTTTAAGTAGTTATCTGCAGTTTTAATGTAGATTTCAGTTCACTAAGTTATGAAAATGCATGTTTTGGCTATAATCTTCCGTAAATCAAGGGCGAAAACCAATTATTTGTCCCAAAAGAAGGTGTTTTAAGTATATATCTGCATTTCTAATGTAGATTTGGGTACAATAAAAGGCGAAAAAGCAGATTCTGACTAAGATTTTATCGAAATCGGCAACTATTTGACTCAGAAAGGTTGCCTTACGTCGAAATCTAATAGTTTATTAAGGTTTTCGTTACTAAAATGCCCAAAAACGCCGATTTTGACTAGAATTTGAAAGATATTGACATGAATATATAACTGTTTGTATCAAAAAATGATAGTTTAAACTGATATTTGCAGTTTTGATGCGGTTTTAGATACGATATGAATCGAAGAAGCCGATTTTGACTGGAATCTGTTCAAAATGACAAAGAAAAACCTATTATCAATTCAAGGAAGTGAATTTTTAAGTAGTTATCTGCAGTTTTAATGTAGATTTCAGTTCGCTAAGTTATGAAAATGCATGTTTTGGCTATAATTTTCCGTAAATCAAGGGCGAAAACCAATTATTTGTCCCAAAAGAAGGTGTTTTAAGTATATATCTGCATTTCTAAGGTAGATTTGGGTACAATAAGAGGCGAAAAAGCAGATTCTGACTAAGATTTTATCGAAATCGGCAACTATTTGACTCAGAAAGGTTGCCTTACGTCGAAATCTAATAGTTTATTAAGGTTTTCGTTACTAAAATGCCCAAAGACGCCGATTTTGACTAGAATTTGAAAGATATTGACATGAACATATAACTGTTTGTATCAAAAAATGATAGTTTAAACTGATATTTGCAGTTTTGATGCGGTTTAAGGTACGATATGAGTCGAAGTAGCCGATTTTGACTGGAATCTGTTTAAAATGACAAAGAAAAACCTATTATCAATTCAAGGAGGTGAATTTTTAAGTAGTTATCTGCAGTTTTAATGTAGATTTCAGTTCGCTAAGTTATGAAAATGCATGTTTTGGCTATAATCTTCCGTAAATCAAGGGCGAAAACCAATTATTTGTCCCAAAAGAAGGTGTTTTAAGTATATATCTGCATTTCTAAGGTAGATTTGGGTACAATAAGAGGCGAAAAAGCAGATTCTGACTAAGATTTTATCGAAATCGGCAACTATTTGACTCAGAAAGGTTGCCTTACGTCGAAATCTAATAGTTTATTAAGGTTTTCGTTACTAAAATGCCCAAAGACGCCGATTTTGACTAGAATTTGAAAGATATTGACATGAATATATAACTGTTTGTATCAAAAAATGATAGTTTAAACTGATATTTGCAGTTTTGATGCGGTTTTAGATACGATATGAATCGAAGAAGCCGATTTTGACTGGAATCTGTTTAAAATGACAAAGAAAAACCTATTATCAATTCAAGGAAGTGAATTTTTAAGTAGTTATCTGCAGTTTTAATGTAGATTTCAGTTCGCTAAGTTATGAAAATGCATGTTTTGGCTATAATCTTCCGTAAATCAAGGGCGAAAACCAATTATTTGTCCCAAAAGAAGGTGTTTTAAGTATATATCTGCATTTCTAAGGTAGATTTGGGTACAATAAGAGGCGAAAAAGCAGATTCTGACTAAGATTTTATCGAAATCGGCAACTATTTGACTCAGAAAGGTTGCCTTACGTCGAAATCTAATAGTTTATTAAGGTTTTCGTTACTAAAATGCCCAAAGACGCCGATTTTGACTAGAATTTGAAAGATATTGACATGAGTATATAACTGTTTGTATCAAAAAATGATAGTTTAAACTGATATTTGCAGTTTTGATGCGGTTTAAGGTACGATATGAGTCGAAGTAGCCGATTTTGACTGGAATCTGTTTAAAATGACAAAGAAAAACCTATTATCAATTCAAGGAGGTGAATTTTTAAGTAGTTATCTGCAGTTTTAATGTAGATTTCAGTTCGCTAAGTTATGAAAATGCATGTTTTGGCTATAATCTTCCGTAAATCAAGGGCGAAAACCAATTATTTGTCCCAAAAGAAGTTGTTTTAAGTATATATCTGCATTTCTAAGGTAGATTTGGGTACAATAAGAGGCGAAAAAGCAGATTCTGACTAAGATTTTATCGAAATCGGCAACTATTTGACTCAGAAAGGTTGCCTTACGTCGAAATCTAATAGTTTATTAAGGTTTTCGTTACTAAAATGCCCAAAGACGCCGATTTTGACTAGAATTTGAAAGATATTGACATGAATATATAACTGTTTGTATCAAAAAATGATAGTTTAAACTGATATTTGCAGTTTTGATGCGGTTTTAGATACGATATGAATGGAAGAAGCCGATTTTGACTGGAATCTGTTTAAAATGACAAAGAAAAACCTATTATCAATTCAAGGAAGTGAATTTTTAAGTAGTTATCTGCAGTTTTAATGTAGATTTCAGTTCGCTAAGTTATGAAAATGCATGTTTTGGCTATAATCTTCCGTAAATCAAGGGCGAAAACCAATTATTTGTCCCAAAAGAAGGTGTTTTAAGTATATATCTGCATTTCTAAGGTAGATTTGGGTACAATAAGGGGCGAAAAAGCAGATTCTGACTAAGATTTTATCGAAATCGGCAACTATTTGACTCAAAAAGGTTGCCCTACGTCGAAATCTAATAGTTTATTAAGGTTTTCGTTACTAAAATGCCCAAAGACGCCGATTTTGACTTGAATTTGAAAGATATTGACATGAATATATAACTGTTTGTATCAAAAAATGATAGTTTAAACTGATATTTGCAGTTTTGATGCGGTTTTAGATACGATATGAATCGAAGAAGCCGATTTTGACTGGAATCTGTTTAAAATGACAAAGAAAAACCTATTATCAATTCAAGGAAGTGAATTTTTAAGTAGTTATCTGCAGTTTTAATGTAGATTTCAGTTCACTAAGTTATGAAAATGCATGTTTTGGCTATAATCTTCCGTAAATCAAGGGCGAAAACCAATTATTTGTCCCAAAAGAAGGTGTTTTAAGTATATATCTGCATTTCTAATGTAGATTTGGGTACAATAAGAGGCGAAAAAGCAGATTCTGACTAAGATTTTATCGAAATCGGCAACTATTTGACTCAGAAAGGTTGCCTTACGTCGAAATGTAATAGTTTATTAAGGTTTTCGTTACTAAAATGCCCAAAGACGCCGATTTTGACTAGAATTTGAAAGATATTGACATGAATATATAACTGTTTGTATCAAAAAATGATAGTTTAAACTGATATTTGCAGTTTTGATTCGGCTTTAGATACGATATGAATCGAAGAAGCCGATTTTGACTGGAATCTGTTTAAAATGACAAAGAAAAACCTATTATCAATTCAAGGAAGTGAATTTTTAAGTAGTTATCTGCAGTTTTAATGTAGATTTCAGTTCGCTAAGTTATGAAAATGCATGTTTTGGCTATAATCTTCCGTAAATCAAGGGCGAAAACCAATTACTTGTCCCAAAAGAAGGTGTTTTAAGTATATATCTGCATTTCTAAGGTAGATTTGGGTGCAATAAGAGGCGAAAAAGCAGATTCTGACTAAGATTTTATCGAAATCGGCAACTATTTGACTCAGAAAGGTTGCCTTACGTCGAAATCTAATAGTTTATTAAGGTTTTCGTTACTAAAATGCCCAAAGACGCCGATTTTGACTAGAATTTGAAAGATATTGACATGAATATATAACTGTTTGTATCAAAAAATGATAGTTTAAACTGATATTTGCAGTTTTGATGCGGTTTTAGATACGATATGAATCGAAGAAGCCGATTTTGACTGGAATCTGTTCAAAATGACAAAGAAAAACCTATTATCAATTCAAGGAAGTGAATTTTTAAGTAGTTATCTGCAGTTTTAATGTAGATTTCAGTTCGCTAAGTTATGAAAATGCATGTTTTGGCTATAATTTTCCGTAAATCAAGGGCGAAAACCAATTATTTGTCCCAAAAGAAGGTGTTTTAAGTATATATCTGCATTTCTAAGGTAGATTTGGGTACAATAAGAGGCGAAAAAGCAGATTCTGACTAAGATTTTATCGAAATCGGCAACTATTTGACTCAGAAAGGTTGCCTTACGTCGAAATCTAATAGTTTATTAAGGTTTTCGTTACTAAAATGCCCAAAGACGCCGATTTTGACTAGAATTTGAAAGATATTGACATGAACATATAACTGTTTGTATCAAAAAATGATAGTTTAAACTGATATTTGCAGTTTTGATGCGGTTTAAGGTACGATATGAGTCGAAGTAGCCGATTTTGACTGGAATCTGTTTAAAATGACAAAGAAAAACCTATTATCAATTCAAGGAGGTGAATTTTTAAGTAGTTATCTGCAGTTTTAATGTAGATTTCAGTTCGCTAAGTTATGAAAATGCATGTTTTGGCTATAATCTTCCGTAAATCAAGGGCGAAAACCAATTATTTGTCCCAAAAGAAGGTGTTTTAACTATATATCTGCATTTCTAAGGTAGATTTGGGTACAATAAGAAGCGAAAAAGCAGATTCTGACTAAGATTTTATCGAAATCGGCAACTATTTGACTCAGAAAGGTTGCCTTACGTCGAAATCTAATAGTTTATTAAGGTTTTCGTTACTAAAATGCCCAAAGACGCCGATTTTGACTAGAATTTGAAAGATATTGACATGAATATATAACTGTTTGTATCAACAAATGATAGTTTAAACTGATATTTGCAGTTTTGATGCGGTTTTAGATACGATATGAATCGAAGAAGCCGATTTTGACTGGAATCTGTTTAAAATGACAAAGAAAAACCTATTATCAATTCAAGGAAGTGAATTTTTAAGTAGTTATCTGCAGTTCTAATGTAGATTTCGCTAAGTTATGAAAATGCATGTTTTGGCTATAATCTTCCGTAAATCAAGGGCGAAAACCAATTATTTGTCCCAAAAGAAGGTGTTTTAAGTATATATCTGCATTTCTAAGGTAGATTTGGGTACAATAAGGGGCGAAAAAGCAGATTCTGACTAAGATTTTATCGAAATCGGCAACTATTTGACTCAGAAAGGTTGCCCTACGTCGAAATCTAATAGTTTATTAAGGTTTTCGTTACTAAAATGCCCAAAGACGCCGATTTTGACTAGAATTTGAAAGATATTGACATGAATATATAACTGTTTGTATCAAAAAATGATAGTTTAAACTGATATTTGCAGTTTTGATGCGGTTTTAGATACGATATGAATCGAAGAAGCCGATTTTGACTGGAATCTGTTCAAAATGACAAAGAAAAACCTATTATCAATTCAAGGAAGTGAATTTTTAAGTAGTTATCTGCAGTTTTAATGTAGATTTCAGTTCGCTAAGTTATGAAAATGCATGTTTTGGCTATAATTTTCCGCAAATCAAGGGCGAAAACCAATTATTTGTCCCAAAAGAAGGTGTTTTAAGTATATATCTGCATTTCTAAAGTAGATTTGGGTACAATAAGAGGCGAAAAAGCAGATTCTGACTAAGATTTTATCGAAATCGGCAACTATTTGACTCAGAAAGGTTGCCTTACGTCGAAATCTAATAGTTTATTAAGGTTTTCGTTACTAAAATGCCCAAAGACGCCGATTTTGACTAGAATTTGAAAGATATTGACATGAACATATAACTGTTTGTATCAAAAAATGATAGTTTAAACTGATATTTGCAGTTTTGATGCGGTTTAAGGTACGATATGAGTCGAAGTAGCCGATTTTGACTGGAATCTGTTTAAAATGACAAAGAAAAACCTATTATCAATTCAAGGAGGTGAATTTTTAAGTAGTTATCTGCAGTTTTAATGTAGATTTCAGTTCGCTAAGTTATGAAAATGCATGTTTTGGCTATAATCTTCCGTAAATCAAGGGCGAAAACCAATTATTTGTCCCAAAAGAAGGTGTTTTAAGTATATATCTGCATTTCTAAGGTAGATTTGGGTACAATAAGAGGCGAAAAAGCAGATTCTGACTAAGATTTTATCGAAATCGGCAACTATTTGACTCAGAAAGGTTGCCTTACGTCGAAATCTAATAGTTTATTAAGGTTTTCGTTACTAAAATGCCCAAAGACGCCGATTTTGACTAGAATTTGAAAGATATTGACATGAATATATAACTGTTTGTATCAAAAAAT
This sequence comes from Cylas formicarius, assembly GCF_029955315.1. Taxonomy (NCBI): domain Eukaryota; kingdom Metazoa; phylum Arthropoda; class Insecta; order Coleoptera; family Brentidae; genus Cylas; species Cylas formicarius. Next base: position 1,071,414 of record NW_026844319.1, read on the forward strand.
GATAGTTTAAACTGATATTTGCAGTTTTGATGCGGTTTTAGATACGATATGAATCGAAGAAGCCGATTTTGACTGGAATCTGTTTAAAATGACAAAGAAAAACCTATTATCAATTCAAGGAAGTGAATTTTTAAGTAGTTATCTGCAGTTTTAATGTAGATTTCAGTTCGCTAAGTTATGAAAATGCATGTTTTGGCTATAATCTTCCGTAAATCAAGGGCGAAAACCAATTATTTGTCCCAAAAGAAGGTGTTTTAAGTATATATCTGCATTTCTAAGGTAGATTTGGGTACAATAAGAGGCGAAAAAGCAGATTCTGACTAAGATTTTATCGAAATCGGCAACTATTTGACTCAGAAAGGTTGCCTTACGTCGAAATCTAATAGTTTATTAAGGTTTTCGTTACTAAAATGCCCAAAGACGCCGATTTTGACTAGAATTTGAAAGATATTGACATGAGTATATAACTGTTTGTATCAAAAAATGATAGTTTAAACTGATATTTGCAGTTTTGATGCGGTTTAAGGTACGATATGAGTCGAAGTAGCCGATTTTGACTGGAATCTGTTTAAAATGACAAAGAAAAACCTATTATCAATTCAAGGAGGTGAATTTTTAAGTAGTTATCTGCAGTTTTAATGTAGATTTCAGTTCGCTAAGTTATGAAAATGCATGTTTTGGCTATAATCTTCCGTAAATCAAGGGCGAAAACCAATTATTTGTCCCAAAAGAAGTTGTTTTAAGTATATATCTGCATTTCTAAGGTAGATTTGGGTACAATAAGAGGCGAAAAAGCAGATTCTGACTAAGATTTTATCGAAATCGGCAACTATTTGACTCAGAAAGGTTGCCTTACGTCGAAATCTAATAGTTTATTAAGGTTTTCGTTACTAAAATGCCCAAAGACGCCGATTTTGACTAGAATTTGAAAGATATTGACATGAATATATAACTGTTTGTATCAAAAAATGATAGTTTAAACTGATATTTGCAGTTTTGATGCGGTTTTAGATACGATATGAATGGAAGAAGCCGATTTTGACTGGAATCTGTTTAAAATGACAAAGAAAAACCTATTATCAATTCAAGGAAGTGAATTTTTAAGTAGTTATCTGCAGTTTTAATGTAGATTTCAGTTCGCTAAGTTATGAAAATGCATGTTTTGGCTATAATCTTCCGTAAATCAAGGGCGAAAACCAATTATTTGTCCCAAAAGAAGGTGTTTTAAGTATATATCTGCATTTCTAAGGTAGATTTGGGTACAATAAGGGGCGAAAAAGCAGATTCTGACTAAGATTTTATCGAAATCGGCAACTATTTGACTCAAAAAGGTTGCCCTACGTCGAAATCTAATAGTTTATTAAGGTTTTCGTTACTAAAATGCCCAAAGACGCCGATTTTGACTTGAATTTGAAAGATATTGACATGAATATATAACTGTTTGTATCAAAAAATGATAGTTTAAACTGATATTTGCAGTTTTGATGCGGTTTTAGATACGATATGAATCGAAGAAGCCGATTTTGACTGGAATCTGTTTAAAATGACAAAGAAAAACCTATTATCAATTCAAGGAAGTGAATTTTTAAGTAGTTATCTGCAGTTTTAATGTAGATTTCAGTTCACTAAGTTATGAAAATGCATGTTTTGGCTATAATCTTCCGTAAATCAAGGGCGAAAACCAATTATTTGTCCCAAAAGAAGGTGTTTTAAGTATATATCTGCATTTCTAATGTAGATTTGGGTACAATAAGAGGCGAAAAAGCAGATTCTGACTAAGATTTTATCGAAATCGGCAACTATTTGACTCAGAAAGGTTGCCTTACGTCGAAATGTAATAGTTTATTAAGGTTTTCGTTACTAAAATGCCCAAAGACGCCGATTTTGACTAGAATTTGAAAGATATTGACATGAATTTATAACTGTTTGTATCAAAAAATGATAGTTTAAACTGATATTTGCAGTTTTGATTCGGTTTTAGATACGATATGAATCGAAGAAGCCGATTTTGACTGGAATCTGTTTAAAATGACAAAGAAAAACCTATTATCAATTCAAGGAAGTGAATTTTTAAGTAGTTATCTGCAGTTTTAATGTAGATTTCAGTTCGCTAAGTTATGAAAATGCATGTTTTGGCTATAATCTTCCGTAAATCAAGGGCGAAAACCAATTACTTGTCCCAAAAGAAGGTGTTTTAAGTATATATCTGCATTTCTAAGGTAGATTTGGGTGCAATAAGAGGCGAAAAAGCAGATTCTGACTAAGATTTTATCGAAATCGGCAACTATTTGACTCAGAAAGGTTGCCTTACGTCGAAATCTAATAGTTTATTAAGGTTTTCGTTACTAAAATGCCCAAAGACGCCGATTTTGACTAGAATTTGAAAGATATTGACATGAATATATAACTGTTTGTATCAAAAAATGATAGTTTAAACTGATATTTGCAGTTTTGATGCGGTTTTAGATACGATATGAATCGAAGAAGCCGATTTTGACTGGAATCTGTTCAAAATGACAAAGAAAAACCTATTATCAATTCAAGGAAGTGAATTTTTAAGTAGTTATCTGCAGTTTTAATGTAGATTTCAGTTCGCTAAGTTATGAAAATGCATGTTTTGGCTATAATTTTCCGTAAATCAAGGGCGAAAACCAATTATTTGTCCCAAAAGAAGGTGTTTTAAGTATATATCTGCATTTCTAAGGTAGATTTGGGTACAATAAGAGGCGAAAAAGCAGATTCTGACTAAGATTTTATCGAAATCGGCAACTATTTGACTCAGAAAGGTTGCCTTACGTCGAAATCTAATAGTTTATTAAGGTTTTCGTTACTAAAATGCCCAAAGACGCCGATTTTGACTAGAATTTGAAAGATATTGACATGAACATATAACTGTTTGTATCAAAAAATGATAGTTTAAACTGATATTTGCAGTTTTGATGCGGTTTAAGGTACGATATGAGTCGAAGTAGCCGATTTTGACTGGAATCTGTTTAAAATGACAAAGAAAAACCTATTATCAATTCAAGGAGGTGAATTTTTAAGTAGTTATCTGCAGTTTTAATGTAGATTTCAGTTCGCTAAGTTATGAAAATGCATGTTTTGGCTATAATCTTCCGTAAATCAAGGGCGAAAACCAATTATTTGTCCCAAAAGAAGGTGTTTTAAGTATATATCTGCATTTCTAAGGTAGATTTGGGTACAATAAGAGGCGAAAAAGCAGATTCTGACTAAGATTTTATCGAAATCGGCAACTATTTGACTCAGAAAGGTTGCCTTACGTCGAAATCTAATAGTTTATTAAGGTTTTCGTTACTAAAATGCCCAAAGACGCCGATTTTGACTAGAATTTGAAAGATATTGACATGAATATATAACTGTTTGTATCAAAAAATGATAGTTTAAACTGATATTTGCAGTTTTGATGCGGTTTTAGATACGATATGAATGGAAGAAGCCGATTTTGACTGGAATCTGTTTAAAATGACAAAGAAAAACCTATTATCAATTCAAGGAAGTGAATTTTTAAGTAGTTATCTGCAGTTTTAATGTAGATTTCAGTTCGCTAAGTTATGAAAATGCATGTTTTGGCTATAATCTTCCGTAAATCAAGGGCGAAAACCAATTATTTGTCCCAAAAGAAGGTGTTTTAAGTATATATCTGCATTTCTAAGGTAGATTTGGGTACAATAAGGGGCGAAAAAGCAGATTCTGACTAAGATTTTATCGAAATCGGCAACTATTTGACTCAAAAAGGTTGCCCTACGTCGAAATCTAATAGTTTATTAAGGTTTTCGTTACTAAAATGCCCAAAGACGCCGATTTTGACTTGAATTTGAAAGATATTGACATGAATATATAACTGTTTGTATCAAAAAATGATAGTTTAAACTGATATTTGCAGTTTTGATGCGGTTTTAGATACGATATGAATCGAAGAAGCCGATTTTGACTGGAATCTGTTTAAAATGACAAAGAAAAACCTATTATCAATTCAAGGAAGTGAATTTTTAAGTAGTTATCTGCAGTTTTAATGTAGATTTCAGTTCACTAAGTTATGAAAATGCATGTTTTGGCTATAATCTTCCGTAAATCAAGGGCGAAAACCAATTATTTGTCCCAAAAGAAGGTGTTTTAAGTATATATCTGCATTTCTAATGTAGATTTGGGTACAATAAGAGGCGAAAAAGCAGATTCTGACTAAGATTTTATCGAAATCGGCAACTATTTGACTCAGAAAGGTTGCCTTACGTCGAAATCTAATAGTTTATTAAGGTTTTCGTTACTAAAATGCCCAAAAACGCCGATTTTGACTAGAATTTGAAAGATATTGACATGAATATATAACTGTTTTTATCAAAAAATGATAGTTTAAACTGATATTTGCAGTTTTGATGCGGTTTTAGATACGATATGAATCGAAGAAGCCGATTTTGACTGGAATCTGTTCAAAATGACAAAGAAAAACCTATTATCAATTCAAGGAAGTGAATTTTTAAGTAGTTATCTGCAGTTTTAATGTAGATTTCAGTTCGCTAAGTTATGAAAATGCATGTTTTGGCTATAATTTTCCGTAAATCAAGGGCGAAAACCAATTATTTGTCCCAAAAGAAGGTGTTTTAAGTATATATCTGCATTTCTAAGGTAGATTTGGGTACAATAAGAGGCGAAAAAGCAGATTCTGACTAAGATTTTATCGAAATCGGCAACTATTTGACTCAGAAAGGTTGCCTTACGTCGAAATCTAATAGTTTATTAAGGTTTTCGTTACTAAAATGCCCAAAGACGCCGATTTTGACTAGAATTTGAAAGATATTGACATGAACATATAACTGTTTGTATCAAAAAATGATAGTTTAAACTGATATTTGCAGTTTTGATGCGGTTTAAGGTACGATATGAGTCGAAGTAGCCGATTTTGACTGGAATCTGTTTAAAATGACAAAGAAAAACCTATTATCAATTCAAGGAGGTGAATTTTTAAGTAGTTATCTGCAGTTTTAATGTAGATTTCAGTTCGCTAAGTTATGAAAATGCATGTTTTGGCTATAATCTTCCGTAAATCAAGGGCGAAAACCAATTATTTGTCCCAAAAGAAGGTGTTTTAAGTATATATCTGCATTTCTAAGGTAGATTTGGGTACAATAAGAGGCGAAAAAGCAGATTCTGACTAAGATTTTATCGAAATCGGCAACTATTTGACTCAGAAAGGTTGCCTTACGTCGAAATCTAATAGTTTATTAAGGTTTTCGTTACTAAAATGCCCAAAGACGCCGATTTTGACTAGAATTTGAAAGATATTGACATGAATATATAACTGTTTGTATCAAAAAATGATAGTTTAAACTGATATTTGCAGTTTTGATGCGGTTTTAGATACGATATGAATCGAAGAAGCCGATTTTGACTGGAATCTGTTTAAAATGACAAAGAAAAACCTATTATCAATTCAAGGAAGTGAATTTTTAAGTAGTTATCTGCAGTTTTAATGTAGATTTCAGTTCGCTAAGTTATGAAAATGCATGTTTTGGCTATAATCTTCCGTAAATCAAGGGCGAAAACCAATTATTTGTCCCAAAAGAAGGTGTTTTAAGTATATATCTGCATTTCTAAGGTAGATTTGGGTACAATAAGAGGCGAAAAAGCAGATTCTGACTAAGATTTTATCGAAATCGGCAACTATTTGACTCAGAAAGGTTGCCTTACGTCGAAATCTAATAGTTTATTAAGGTTTTCGTTACTAAAATGCCCAAAGACGCCGATTTTGACTAGAATTTGAAAGATATTGACATGAGTATATAACTGTTTGTATCAAAAAATGATAGTTTAAACTGATATTTGCAGTTTTGATGCGGTTTAAGGTACGATATGAGTCGAAGTAGCCGATTTTGACTGGAATCTGTTTAAAATGACAAAGAAAAACCTATTATCAATTCAAGGAGGTGAATTTTTAAGTAGTTATCTGCAGTTTTAATGTAGATTTCAGTTCGCTAAGTTATGAAAATGCATGTTTTGGCTATAATCTTCCGTAAATCAAGGGCGAAAACCAATTATTTGTCCCAAAAGAAGTTGTTTTAAGTATATATCTGCATTTCTAAGGTAGATTTGGGTACAATAAGAGGCGAAAAAGCAGATTCTGACTAAGATTTTATCGAAATCGGCAACTATTTGACTCAGAAAGGTTGCCTTACGTCGAAATCTAATAGTTTATTAAGGTTTTCGTTACTAAAATGCCCAAAGACGCCGATTTTGACTAGAATTTGAAAGATATTGACATGAATATATAACTGTTTGTATCAAAAAATGATAGTTTAAACTGATATTTGCAGTTTTGATGCGGTTTTAGATACGATATGAATGGAAGAAGCCGATTTTGACTGGAATCTGTTTAAAATGACAAAGAAAAACCTATTATCAATTCAAGGAAGTGAATTTTTAAGTAGTTATCTGCAGTTTTAATGTAGATTTCAGTTCGCTAAGTTATGAAAATGCATGTTTTGGCTATAATCTTCCGTAAATCAAGGGCGAAAACCAATTATTTGTCCCAAAAGAAGGTGTTTTAAGTATATATCTGCATTTCTAAGGTAGATTTGGGTACAATAAGGGGCGAAAAAGCAGATTCTGACTAAGATTTTATCGAAATCGGCAACTATTTGACTCAAAAAGGTTGCCCTACGTCGAAATCTAATAGTTTATTAAGGTTTTCGTTACTAAAATGCCCAAAGACGCCGATTTTGACTTGAATTTGAAAGATATTGACATGAATATATAACTGTTTGTATCAAAAAATGATAGTTTAAACTGATATTTGCAGTTTTGATGCGGTTTTAGATACGATATGAATCGAAGAAGCCGATTTTGACTGGAATCTGTTTAAAATGACAAAGAAAAACCTATTATCAATTCAAGGAAGTGAATTTTTAAGTAGTTATCTGCAGTTTTAATGTAGATTTCAGTTCACTAAGTTATGAAAATGCATGTTTTGGCTATAATCTTCCGTAAATCAAGGGCGAAAACCAATTATTTGTCCCAAAAGAAGGTGTTTTAAGTATATATCTGCATTTCTAATGTAGATTTGGGTACAATAAGAGGCGAAAAAGCAGATTCTGACTAAGATTTTATCGAAATCGGCAACTATTTGACTCAGAAAGGTTGCCTTACGTCGAAATGTAATAGTTTATTAAGGTTTTCGTTACTAAAATGCCCAAAGACGCCGATTTTGACTAGAATTTGAAAGATATTGACATGAATATATAACTGTTTGTATCAAAAAATGATAGTTTAAACTGATATTTGCAGTTTTGATTCGGCTTTAGATACGATATGAATCGAAGAAGCCGATTTTGACTGGAATCTGTTTAAAATGACAAAGAAAAACCTATTATCAATTCAAGGAAGTGAATTTTTAAGTAGTTATCTGCAGTTTTAATGTAGATTTCAGTTCGCTAAGTTATGAAAATGCATGTTTTGGCTATAATCTTCCGTAAATCAAGGGCGAAAACCAATTACTTGTCCCAAAAGAAGGTGTTTTAAGTATATATCTGCATTTCTAAGGTAGATTTGGGTGCAATAAGAGGCGAAAAAGCAGATTCTGACTAAGATTTTATCGAAATCGGCAACTATTTGACTCAGAAAGGTTGCCTTACGTCGAAATCTAATAGTTTATTAAGGTTTTCGTTACTAAAATGCCCAAAGACGCCGATTTTGACTAGAATTTGAAAGATATTGACATGAATATATAACTGTTTGTATCAAAAAATGATAGTTTAAACTGATATTTGCAGTTTTGATGCGGTTTTAGATACGATATGAATCGAAGAAGCCGATTTTGACTGGAATCTGTTCAAAATGACAAAGAAAAACCTATTATCAATTCAAGGAAGTGAATTTTTAAGTAGTTATCTGCAGTTTTAATGTAGATTTCAGTTCGCTAAGTTATGAAAATGCATGTTTTGGCTATAATTTTCCGTAAATCAAGGGCGAAAACCAATTATTTGTCCCAAAAGAAGGTGTTTTAAGTATATATCTGCATTTCTAAGGTAGATTTGGGTACAATAAGAGGCGAAAAAGCAGATTCTGACTAAGATTTTATCGAAATCGGCAACTATTTGACTCAGAAAGGTTGCCTTACGTCGAAATCTAATAGTTTATTAAGGTTTTCGTTACTAAAATGCCCAAAGACGCCGATTTTGACTAGAATTTGAAAGATATTGACATGAACATATAACTGTTTGTATCAAAAAATGATAGTTTAAACTGATATTTGCAGTTTTGATGCGGTTTAAGGTACGATATGAGTCGAAGTAGCCGATTTTGACTGGAATCTGTTTAAAATGACAAAGAAAAACCTATTATCAATTCAAGGAGGTGAATTTTTAAGTAGTTATCTGCAGTTTTAATGTAGATTTCAGTTCGCTAAGTTATGAAAATGCATGTTTTGGCTATAATCTTCCGTAAATCAAGGGCGAAAACCAATTATTTGTCCCAAAAGAAGGTGTTTTAACTATATATCTGCATTTCTAAGGTAGATTTGGGTACAATAAGAAGCGAAAAAGCAGATTCTGACTAAGATTTTATCGAAATCGGCAACTATTTGACTCAGAAAGGTTGCCTTACGTCGAAATCTAATAGTTTATTAAGGTTTTCGTTACTAAAATGCCCAAAGACGCCGATTTTGACTAGAATTTGAAAGATATTGACATGAATATATAACTGTTTGTATCAACAAATGATAGTTTAAACTGATATTTGCAGTTTTGATGCGGTTTTAGATACGATATGAATCGAAGAAGCCGATTTTGACTGGAATCTGTTTAAAATGACAAAGAAAAACCTATTATCAATTCAAGGAAGTGAATTTTTAAGTAGTTATCTGCAGTTCTAATGTAGATTTCGCTAAGTTATGAAAATGCATGTTTTGGCTATAATCTTCCGTAAATCAAGGGCGAAAACGAATTATTTGTCCCAAAAGAAGGTGTTTTAAGTATATATCTGCATTTCTAAGGTAGATTTGGGTACAATAAGGGGCGAAAAAGCAGATTCTGACTAAGATTTTATCGAAATCGGCAACTATTTGACTCAGAAAGGTTGCCCTACGTCGAAATCTAATAGTTTATTAAGGTTTTCGTTACTAAAATGCCCAAAGACGCCGATTTTGACTAGAATTTGAAAGATATTGACATGAATATATAACTGTTTGTATCAAAAAATGATAGTTTAAACTGATATTTGCAGTTTTGATGCGGTTTTAGATACGATATGAATCGAAGAAGCCGATTTTGACTGGAATCTGTTTAAAATGACAAAGAAAAACCTATTATCAATTCAAGGAAGTGAATTTTTAAGTAGTTATCTGCAGTTTTAATGTAGATTTCAGTTCCCTAAGTTATGAAAATGCATGTTTTGGCTATAATCTTCCGTAAATCAAGGGCGAAAACCAATTATTTGTCCCAAAAGAAGGTGTTTTAAGTATATATCTGCATTTCTAATGTAGATTTGGGTACAATAAGAGGCGAAAAAGCAGATTCTGACTAAGATTTTATCGAAATCGGCAACTATTTGACTCAGAAAGGTCGCCTTACGTCGAAATGTAATAGTTTATTAAGGTTTTCGTTACTAAAATGCCCAAAGACGCCGATTTTGACTAGAATTTGAAAGATATTGACATGAATATATAACTGTTTGTATCAAAAAATGATAGTTTAAACTGATATTTGCAGTTTTGATGCGGTTTTAGGTACGATATGAGTCGAAGAAGCCGATTTTGACTGGAATCTGTTTAAAATGACAAAGAAAAACCTATTATCAATTCAAGGAAGTGAATTTTTAAGTAGTTATCTGCAGTTTTAATGTAGATTTCAGTTCGCTAAGTTATGAAAATGCATGTTTTGGCTACAATCTTCCGTAAATCAAGGGCGAAAACCAATTATTTGTCCCAAAAGAAGGTGTTTTAAGTATATATCTGCATTTCTAAGGTAGATTTGGGTACAATAAGAGGCGATAAAGCAATTTCTGACTAAGATTTTATCGAAATCGGCAACTATTTGACTCAGAAAGGTTGCCTTACGTCGAAATCTAATAGTTTATTAAGGTTTTCGTTACTAAAATGCCCAAAGACGCCGATTTTGACTAGAATTTGAAAGATATTGACATGAATATATAACTGTTTGTATCAAAAAATGATAGTTTAAACTGATATTTGCAGTTTTGATGCGGTTTTAGATACGATATGAATCGAAGAAGCCGATTTAGACTGGAATGTGTTTAAAATGACAAAGAAAAACCTATTATCAATTCAAGGAAGTGAATTTTTAAGTAGTTATCTGCAGTTTTAATGTAGATTTCAGTTCGCTAAGTTATGAAAATGCATGTTTTGGCTACAATCTTCCGTAAATCAAGGGCGAAAACCAATTACTTGTCCCAAAAGAAGGTGTTTTAAGTATATATCTGCATTTCTAAGGTAGATTTGGGTACGATAAGAGGCGAAAAAGCAGATTCTGACTAAGATTTTATCGAAATCGGCAACTATTTGACTCAGAAAGGTTGCCTTACGTCGAAATGTAATAGTTTATTAAGGTTTTCGTTACTAAAATGCCCAAAGACGCCGATTTTGACTAGAATTTGAAAGATATTGACATGAATATATAACTGTTTGTATCAAAAAATGATAGTTTAAACTGATATTTGCAGTTTTGATTCGGCTTTAGATACGATATGAATCGAAGAAGCCGATTTTGACTGGAATCTGTTTAAAATGACAAAGAAAAACCTATTATCAATTCAAGGAAGTGAATTTTTAAGTAGTTATCTGCAGTTTTAATGTAGATTTCAGTTCGCTAAGTTATGAAAATGCATGTTTTGGCTATAATCTTCCGTAAATCAAGGGCGAAAACCAATTACTTGTCCCAAAAGAAGGTGTTTTAAGTATATATCTGCATTTCTAAGGTAGATTTGGGTGCAATAAGAGGCGAAAAAGCAGATTCTGACTAAGATTTTATCGAAATCGGCAACTATTTGACTCAGAAAGGTTGCCTTACGTCGAAATCTAATAGTTTATTAAGGTTTTCGTTACTAAAATGCCCAAAGACGCCGATTTTGACTAGAATTTGAAAGATATTGACATGAATATATAACTGTTTGTATCAAAAAATGATAGTTTAAACTGATATTTGCAGTTTTGATGCGGTTTTAGATACGATATGAATCGAAGAAGCCGATTTTGACTGGAATCTGTTCAAAATGACAAAGAAAAACCTATTATCAATTCAAGGAAGTGAATTTTTAAGTAGTTATCTGCAGTTTTAATGTAGATTTCAGTTCGCTAAGTTATGAAAATGCATGTTTTGGCTATAATTTTCCGTAAATCAAGGGCGAAAACCAATTATTTGTCCCAAAAGAAGGTGTTTTAAGTATATATCTGCATTTCTAAGGTAGATTTGGGTACAATAAGAGGCGAAAAAGCAGATTCTGACTAAGATTTTATCGAAATCGGCAACTATTTGACTCAGAAAGGTTGCCTTACGTCGAAATCTAATAGTTTATTAAGGTTTTCGTTACTAAAATGCCCAAAGACGCCGATTTTGACTAGAATTTGAAAGATATTGACATGAACATATAACTGTTTGTATCAAAAAATGATAGTTTAAACTGATATTTGCAGTTTTGATGCGGTTTAAGGTACGATATGAGTCGAAGTAGCCGATTTTGACTGGAATCTGTTTAAAATGACAAAGAAAAACCTATTATCAATTCAAGGAGGTGAATTTTTAAGTAGTTATCTGCAGTTTTAATGTAGATTTCAGTTCGCTAAGTTATGAAAATGCATGTTTTGGCTATAATCTTCCGTAAATCAAGGGCGAAAACCAATTATTTGTCCCAAAAGAAGGTGTTTTAAGTATATATCTGCATTTCTAAGGTAGATTTGGGTACAATAAGAAGCGAAAAAGCAGATTCTGACTAAGATTTTATCGAAATCGGCAACTATTTGACTCAGAAAGGTTGCCTTACGTCGAAATCTAATAGTTTATTAAGGTTTTCGTTACTAAAATGCCCAAAGACGCCGATTTTGACTAGAATTTGAAAGATATTGACATGAATATATAACTGTTTGTATCAACAAATGATAGTTTAAACTGATATTTGCAGTTTTGATGCGGTTTTAGATACGATATGAATCGAAGAAGCCGATTTTGACTGGAATCTGTTTAAAATGACAAAGAAAAACCTATTATCAATTCAAGGAAGTGAATTTTTAAGTAGTTATCTGCAGTTCTAATGTAGATTTCGCTAAGTTATGAAAATGCATGTTTTGGCTATAATCTTCCGTAAATCAAGGGCGAAAACCAATTATTTGTCCCAAAAGAAGGTGTTTTAAGTATATATCTGCATTTCTAAGGTAGATTTGGGTACAATAAGGGGCGAAAAAGCAGATTCTGACTAAGATTTTATCGAAATCGGCAACTATTTGACTCAGAAAGGTTGCCCTACGTCGAAATCTAATAGTTTATTAAGGTTTTCGTTACTAAAATGCCCAAAGACGCCGATTTTGACTAGAATTTGAAAGATATTGACATGAATATATAACTGTTTGTATCAAAAAATGATAGTTTAAACTGATATTTGCAGTTTTGATGCGGTTTTAGATACGATATGAATCGAAGAAGCCGATTTTGACTGGAATCTGTTTAAAATGACAAAGAAAAACCTATTATCAATTCAAGGAAGTGAATTTTTAAGTAGTTATCTGCAGTTTTAATGTAGATTTCAGTTCCCTAAGTTATGAAAATGCATGTTTTGGCTATAATCTTCCGTAAATCAAGGGCGAAAACCAATTATTTGTCCCAAAAGAAGGTGTTTTAAGTATATATCTGCATTTCTAATGTAGATTTGGGTACAATAAGAGGCGAAAAAGCAGATTCTGACTAAGATTTTATCGAAATCGGCAACTATTTGACTCAGAAAGGTCGCCTTACGTCGAAATGTAATAGTTTATTAAGGTTTTCGTTACTAAAATGCCCAAAGACGCCGATTTTGACTAGAATTTGAAAGATATTGACATGAATATATAACTGTTTGTATCAAAAAATGATAGTTTAAACTGATATTTGCAGTTTTGATGCGGTTTTAGGTACGATATGAGTCGAAGAAGCCGATTTTGACTGGAATCTGTTTAAAATGACAAAGAAAAACCTATTATCAATTCAAGGAAGTGAATTTTTAAGTAGTTATCTGCAGTTTTAATGTAGATTTCAGTTCGCTAAGTTATGAAAATGCATGTTTTGGCTACAATCTTCCGTAAATCAAGGGCGAAAATCAATTATTTGTCCCAAAAGAAGGTGTTTTAAGTATATATCTGCATTTCTAAGGTAGATTTGGGTACAATAAGAGGCGATAAAGCAATTTCTGACTAAGATTTTATCGAAATCGGCAACTATTTGACTCAGAAAGGTTGCCTTACGTCGAAATCTAATAGTTTATTAAGGTTTTCGTTACTAAAATGCCCAAAGACGCCGATTTTGACTAGAATTTGAAAGATATTGACATGAATATATAACTGTTTGTATCAAAAAATGATAGTTTAAACTGATATTTGCAGTTTTGATGCGGTTTTAGATACGATATGAATCGAAGAAGCCGATTTTGACTGGAATCTGTTTAAAATGACAAAGAAAAACCTATTATCAATTCAAGGAAGTGAATTTTTAAGTAGTTATCTGCAGTTTTAATGTAGATTTCAGTTCCCTAAGTTATGAAAATGCATGTTTTGGCTATAATCTTCCGTAAATCAAGGGCGAAAACCAATTATTTGTCCCAAAAGAAGGTGTTTTAAGTATATATCTGCATTTCTAATGTAGATTTGGGTACAATAAGAGGCGAAAAAGCAGATTCTGACTAAGATTTTATCGAAATCGGCAACTATTTGACTCAGAAAGGTCGCCTTACGTCGAAATGTAATAGTTTATTAAGGTTTTCGTTACTAAAATGCCCAAAGACGCCGATTTTGACTAGAATTTGAAAGATATTGACATGAATATATAACTGTTTGTATCAAAAAATGATAGTTTAAACTGATATTTGCAGTTTTGATGCGGTTTTAGGTACGATATGAGTCGAAGAAGCCGATTTTGACTGGAATCTGTTTAAAATGACAAAGAAAAACCTATTATCAATTCAAGGAAGTGAATTTTTAAGTAGTTATCTGCAGTTTTAATGTAGATTTCAGTTCGCTAAGTTATGAAAATGCATGTTTTGGCTACAATCTTCCGTAAATCAAGGGCGAAAACCAATTATTTGTCCCAAAAGAAGGTGTTTTAAGTATATATCTGCATTTCTAAGGTAGATTTGGGTACAATAAGAGGCGATAAAGCAATTTCTGACTAAGATTTTATCGAAATCGGCAACTATTTGACTCAGAAAGGTTGCCTTACGTCGAAATCTAATAGTTTATTAAGGTTTTCGTTACTAAAATGCCCAAAGACGCCGATTTTGACTAGAATTTGAAAGATATTGACATGAATATATAACTGTTTGTATCAAAAAATGATAGTTTAAACTGATATTTGCAGTTTTGATGCGGTTTTAGATACGATATGAATCGAAGAAGCCGATTTAGACTGGAATGTGTTTAAAATGACAAAGAAAAACCTATTATCAATTCAAGGAAGTGAATTTTTAAGTAGTTATCTGCAGTTTTAATGTAGATTTCAGTTCGCTAAGTTATGAAAATGCATGTTTTGGCTACAATCTTCCGTAAATCAAGGGCGAAAACCAATTACTTGTCCCAAAAGAAGGTGTTTTAAGTATATATCTGCATTTCTAAGGTAGATTTGGGTACGATAAGAGGCGAAAAAGCAGATTCTGACTAAGATTTTATCGAAATCGGCAACTATTTGACTCAGAAAGGTTGCCTTACGTCGAAATGTAATAGTTTATTAAGGTTTTCGTTACTAAAATGCCCAAAGACGCCGATTTTGACTAGAATTTGAAAGATATTGACATGAATATATAACTGTTTGTATCAAAAAATGATAGTTTAAACTGATATTTGCAGTTTTGATTCGGCTTTAGATACGATATGAATCGAAGAAGCCGATTTTGACTGGAATCTGTTTAAAATGACAAAGAAAAACCTATTATCAATTCAAGGAAGTGAATTTTTAAGTAGTTATCTGCAGTTTTAATGTAGATTTCAGTTCGCTAAGTTATGAAAATGCATGTTTTGGCTATAATCTTCCGTAAATCAAGGGCGAAAACCAATTACTTGTCCCAAAAGAAGGTGTTTTAAGTATATATCTGCATTTCTAAGGTAGATTTGGGTGCAATAAGAGGCGAAAAAGCAGATTCTGACTAAGATTTTATCGAAATCGGCAACTATTTGACTCAGAAAGGTTGCCTTACGTCGAAATCTAATAGTTTATTAAGGTTTTCGTTACTAAAATGCCCAAAGACGCCGATTTTGACTAGAATTTGAAAGATATTGACATGAATATATAACTGTTTGTATCAAAAAATGATAGTTTAAACTGATATTTGCAGTTTTGATGCGGTTTTAGATACGATATGAATCGAAGAAGCCGATTTTGACTGGAATCTGTTCAAAATGACAAAGAAAAACCTATTATCAATTCAAGGAAGTGAATTTTTAAGTAGTTATCTGCAGTTTTAATGTAGATTTCAGTTCGCTAAGTTATGAAAATGCATGTTTTGGCTATAATTTTCCGTAAATCAAGGGCGAAAACCAATTATTTGTCCCAAAAGAAGGTGTTTTAAGTATATATCTGCATTTCTAAGGTAGATTTGGGTACAATAAGAGGCGAAAAAGCAGATTCTGACTAAGATTTTATCGAAATCGGCAACTATTTGACTCAGAAAGGTTGCCTTACGTCGAAATCTAATAGTTTATTAAGGTTTTCGTTACTAAAATGCCCAAAGACGCCGATTTTGACTAGAATTTGAAAGATATTGACATGAACATATAACTGTTTGTATCAAAAAATGATAGTTTAAACTGATATTTGCAGTTTTGATGCGGTTTAAGGTACGATATGAGTCGAAGTAGCCGATTTTGACTGGAATCTGTTTAAAATGACAAAGAAAAACCTATTATCAATTCAAGGAGGTGAATTTTTAAGTAGTTATCTGCAGTTTTAATGTAGATTTCAGTTCGCTAAGTTATGAAAATGCATGTTTTGGCTATAATCTTCCGTAAATCAAGGGCGAAAACCAATTATTTGTCCCAAAAGAAGGTGTTTTAAGTATATATCTGCATTTCTAAGGTAGATTTGGGTACAATAAGAAGCGAAAAAGCAGATTCTGACTAAGATTTTATCGAAATCGGCAACTATTTGACTCAGAAAGGTTGCCTTACGTCGAAATCTAATAGTTTATTAAGGTTTTCGTTACTAAAATGCCCAAAGACGCCGATTTTGACTAGAATTTGAAAGATATTGACATGAATATATAACTGTTTGTATCAACAAATGATAGTTTAAACTGATATTTGCAGTTTTGATGCGGTTTTAGATACGATATGAATCGAAGAAGCCGATTTTGACTGGAATCTGTTTAAAATGACAAAGAAAAACCTATTATCAATTCAAGGAAGTGAATTTTTAAGTAGTTATCTGCAGTTCTAATGTAGATTTCGCTAAGTTATGAAAATGCATGTTTTGGCTATAATCTTCCGTAAATCAAGGGCGAAAACCAATTATTTGTCCCAAAAGAAGGTGTTTTAAGTATATATCTGCATTTCTAAGGTAGATTTGGGTACAATAAGGGGCGAAAAAGCAGATTCTGACTAAGATTTTATCGAAATCGGCAACTATTTGACTCAGAAAGGTTGCCCTACGTCGAAATCTAATAGTTTATTAAGGTTTTCGTTACTAAAATGCCCAAAGACGCCGATTTTGACTAGAATTTGAAAGATATTGACATGAATATATAACTGTTTGTATCAAAAAATGATAGTTTAAACTGATATTTGCAGTTTTGATGCGGTTTTAGATACGATATGAATCGAAGAAGCCGATTTTGACTGGAATCTGTTTAAAATGACAAAGAAAAACCTATTATCAATTCAAGGAAGTGAATTTTTAAGTAGTTATCTGCAGTTTTAATGTAGATTTCAGTTCCCTAAGTTATGAAAATGCATGTTTTGGCTATAATCTTCCGTAAATCAAGGGCGAAAACCAATTATTTGTCCCAAAAGAAGGTGTTTTAAGTATATATCTGCATTTCTAATGTAGATTTGGGTACAATAAGAGGCGAAAAAGCAGATTCTGACTAAGATTTTATCGAAATCGGCAACTATTTGACTCAGAAAGGTCGCCTTACGTCGAAATGTAATAGTTTATTAAGGTTTTCGTTACTAAAATGCCCAAAGACGCCGATTTTGACTAGAATTTGAAAGATATTGACATGAATATATAACTGTTTGTATCAAAAAATGATAGTTTAAACTGATATTTGCAGTTTTGATGCGGTTTTAGGTACGATATGAGTCGAAGAAGCCGATTTTGACTGGAATCTGTTTAAAATGACAAAGAAAAACCTATTATCAATTCAAGGAAGTGAATTTTTAAGTAGTTATCTGCAGTTTTAATGTAGATTTCAGTTCGCTAAGTTATGAAAATGCATGTTTTGGCTACAATCTTCCGTAAATCAAGGGCGAAAATCAATTATTTGTCCCAAAAGAAGGTGTTTTAAGTATATATCTGCATTTCTAAGGTAGATTTGGGTACAATAAGAGGCGATAAAGCAATTTCTGACTAAGATTTTATCGAAATCGGCAACTATTTGACTCAGAAAGGTTGCCTTACGTCGAAATCTAATAGTTTATTAAGGTTTTCGTTACTAAAATGCCCAAAGACGCCGATTTTGACTAGAATTTGAAAGATATTGACATGAATATATAACTGTTTGTATCAAAAAATGATAGTTTAAACTGATATTTGCAGTTTTGATGCGGTTTTAGATACGATATGAATCGAAGAAGCCGATTTAGACTGGAATGTGTTTAAAATGACAAAGAAAAACCTATTATCAATTCAAGGAAGTGAATTTTTAAGTAGTTATCTGCAGTTTTAATGTAGATTTCAGTTCGCTAAGTTATGAAAATGCATGTTTTGGCTACAATCTTCCGTAAATCAAGGGCGAAAACCAATTACTTGTCCCAAAAGAAGGTGTTTTAAGTATATATCTGCATTTCTAAGGTAGATTTGGGTACGATAAGAGGCGAAAAAGCAGATTCTGACTAAGATTTTATCGAAATCGGCAACTATTTGACTCAGAAAGGTTGCCTTACGTCGAAATCTAATAGTTTATTAAGGTTTTCGTTACTAAAATGCCCAAAGACGCCGATTTTGACTAGAATTTGAAAGATATTGACATGAATATATAACTGTTTGTATCAAAAAATGATAGTTTAAACTGATATTTGCAGTTTTGATGCGGTTTTAGATACGATATGAATCGAAAAAGCCGATTTTGACTGGAATCTGTTCAAAATGACAAAGAAAAACCTATTATCAATTCAAGGAAGTGAATTTTTAAGTAGTTATCTGCAGTTTTAATGTAGATTTCAGTTCGCTAAGTTATGAAAATGCATGTTTTGGCTATAATCTTCCGTAAATCAAGGGCGAAAACCAATTATTTGTCCCAAAAGAAGGTGTTTTAAGTATATATCTGCATTTCTAAGGTAGATTTGGGTACAATAAGAGGCGAAAAAGCAGATTCTGACTAAGATTTTATCGAAATCGGCAACTATTTGACTCAGAAAGGTTGCCTTACGTCGAAATCTAATAGTTTATTAAGGTTTTCGTTACTAAAATGCCCAAAGACGCCGATTTTGACTAGAATTTGAAAGATATTGACATGAATATATAACTGTTTGTATCAAAAAATGATAGTTTAAACTGATATTTGCAGTTTTGATGCGGTTTTAGATACGATATGAATCGAAGAAGCCGATTTTGACTGGAATCTGTTTAAAATGACAAAGAAAAACCTATTATCAATTCAAGGAAGTGAATTTTTAAGTAGTTATCTGCAGTTTTAATGTAGATTTCAGTTCGCTAAGTTATGAAAATGCATGTTTTGGCTATAATCTTCCGTAAATCAAGGGCGAAAACCAATTGTTTGTTCCAAAAGAAGGTGTTTTAAGTATATATCTGCATTTCTAAGGTAGATTTGGGTACAATAAGAGGCGAAAAAGCAGATTCTGACTAAGATTTTATCGAAATCGGCAACTATTTGACTCAGAAAGGTTGCCTTACGTCGAAATCTAATAGTTTATTAAGGTTTTCGTTACTAAAATGCCCAAAGACGCCGATTTTGACTAGAATTTGAAAGATGTTGACATGAATATATAACTGTTTGTATCAAAAAATGATAGTTTAAACTGATATTTGCAGTTTTGATGCGGTTTTAGATACGATATGAATCGAAGAAGCCGATTTTGACTGGAATCTGTTTAAAATGACAAAGAAAAACCTATTATCAATTCAAGGAAGTGAATTTTTAAGTAGTTATCTGCAGTTTTAATGTAGATTTCAGTTCGCTAAGTTATGAAAATGCATGTTTTGGCTATAATCTTCCGTAAATCAAGGGCGAAAACCAATTACTTGTCCCAAAAGAAGGTGTTTTAAGTATATATCTGCATTTCTAAGGTAGATTTGGGTGCAATAAGAGGCGAAAAAGCAGATTCTGACTAAGATTTTATCGAAATCGGCAACTATTTGACTCAGAAAGGTTGCCTTACGTCGAAATCTAATAGTTTATTAAGGTTTTCGTTACTAAAATGCCCAAAGACGCCGATTTTGACTAGAATTTGAAAGATATTGACATGAATATATAACTGTTTGTATCAAAAAATGATAGTTTAAACTGATATTTGCAGTTTTGATGCGGTTTTAGATACGATATGAATCGAAGAAGCCGATTTTGACTGGAATCTGTTCAAAATGACAAAGAAAAACCTATTATCAATTCAAGGAAGTGAATTTTTAAGTAGTTATCTGCAGTTTTAATGTAGATTTCAGTTCGCTAAGTTATGAAAATGCATGTTTTGGCTATAATTTTCCGTAAATCAAGGGCGAAAACCAATTATTTGTCCCAAAAGAAGGTGTTTTAAGTATATATCTGCATTTCTAAGGTAGATTTGGGTACAATAAGAGGCGAAAAAGCAGATTCTGACTAAGATTTTATCGAAATCGGCAACTATTTGACTCAGAAAGGTTGCCTTACGTCGAAATCTAATAGTTTATTAAGGTTTTCGTTACTAAAATGCCCAAAGACGCCGATTTTGACTAGAATTTGAAAGATATTGACATGAACATATAACTGTTTGTATCAAAAAATGATAGTTTAAACTGATATTTGCAGTTTTGATGCGGTTTAAGGTACGATATGAGTCGAAGTAGCCGATTTTGACTGGAATCTGTTTAAAATGACAAAGAAAAACCTATTATCAATTCAAGGAGGTGAATTTTTAAGTAGTTATCTGCAGTTTTAATGTAGATTTCAGTTCGCTAAGTTATGAAAATGCATATTTTGGCTATAATCTTCCGTAAATCAAGGGCGAAAACCAATTATTTGTCCCAAAAGAAGGTGTTTTAAGTATATATCTGCATTTCTAAGGTAGATTTGGGTACAATAAGAAGCGAAAAAGCAGATTCTGACTAAGATTTTATCGAAATCGGCAACTATTTGACTCAGAAAGGTTGCCTTACGTCGAAATCTAATAGTTTATTAAGGTTTTCGTTACTAAAATGCCCAAAGACGCCGATTTTGACTAGAATTTGAAAGATATTGACATGAATATATAACTGTTTGTATCAACAATTGATAGTTTAAACTGATATTTGCAGTTTTGATGCGGTTTTAGATACGATATGAATCGAAGAAGCCGATTTTGACTGGAATCTGTTTAAAATGACAAAGAAAAACCTATTATCAATTCAAGGAAGTGAATTTTTAAGTAGTTATCTGCAGTTCTAATGTAGATTTCGCTAAGTTATGAAAATGCATGTTTTGGCTATAATCTTCCGTAAATCAAGGGCGAAAACCAATTATTTGTCCCAAAAGAAGGTGTTTTAAGTATATATCTGCATTTCTAAGGTAGATTTGGGTACAATAAGGGGCGAAAAAGCAGATTCTGACTAAGATTTTATCGAAATCGGCAACTATTTGACTCAGAAAGGTTGCCCTACGTCGAAATCTAATAGTTTATTAAGGTTTTCGTTACTAAAATGCCCAAAGACGCCGATTTTGACTAGAATTTGAAAGATATTGACATGAATATATAACTGTTTGTATCAAAAAATGATAGTTTAAACTGATATTTGCAGTTTTGATGCGGTTTTAGATACGATATGAATCGAAGAAGCCGATTTTGACTGGAATCTGTTTAAAATGACAAAGAAAAACCTATTATCAATTCAAGGAAGTGAATTTTTAAGTAGTTATCTGCAGTTCTAATGTAGATTTCGCTAAGTTATGAAAATGCATGTTTTGGCTATAATCTTCCGTAAATCAAGGGCGAAAACGAATTATTTGTCCCAAAAGAAGGTGTTTTAAGTATATATCTGCATTTCTAAGGTAGATTTGGGTACAATAAGGGGCGAAAAAGCAGATTCTGACTAAGATTTTATCGAAATCGGCAACTATTTGACTCAGAAAGGTTGCCCTACGTCGAAATCTAATAGTTTATTAAGGTTTTCGTTACTAAAATGCCCAAAGACGCCGATTTTGACTAGAATTTGAAAGATATTGACATGAATATATAACTGTTTGTATCAAAAAATGATAGTTTAAACTGATATTTGCAGTTTTGATGCGGTTTTAGATACGATATGAATCGAAGAAGCCGATTTTGACTGGAATCTGTTTAAAATGACAAAGAAAAACCTATTATCAATTCAAGGAAGTGAATTTTTAAGTAGTTATCTGCAGTTTTAATGTAGATTTCAGTTCCCTAAGTTATGAAAATGCATGTTTTGGCTATAATCTTCCGTAAATCAAGGGCGAAAACCAATTATTTGTCCCAAAAGAAGGTGTTTTAAGTATATATCTGCATTTCTAATGTAGATTTGGGTACAATAAGAGGCGAAAAAGCAGATTCTGACTAAGATTTTATCGAAATCGGCAACTATTTGACTCAGAAAGGTCGCCTTACGTCGAAATGTAATAGTTTATTAAGGTTTTCGTTACTAAAATGCCCAAAGACGCCGATTTTGACTAGAATTTGAAAGATATTGACATGAATATATAACTGTTTGTATCAAAAAATGATAGTTTAAACTGATATTTGCAGTTTTGATGCGGTTTTAGGTACGATATGAGTCGAAGAAGCCGATTTTGACTGGAATCTGTTTAAAATGACAAAGAAAAACCTATTATCAATTCAAGGAAGTGAATTTTTAAGTAGTTATCTGCAGTTTTAATGTAGATTTCAGTTCGCTAAGTTATGAAAATGCATGTTTTGGCTACAATCTTCCGTAAATCAAGGGCGAAAACCAATTATTTGTCCCAAAAGAAGGTGTTTTAAGTATATATCTGCATTTCTAAGGTAGATTTGGGTACAATAAGAGGCGATAAAGCAATTTCTGACTAAGATTTTATCGAAATCGGCAACTATTTGACTCAGAAAGGTTGCCTTACGTCGAAATCTAATAGTTTATTAAGGTTTTCGTTACTAAAATGCCCAAAGACGCCGATTTTGACTAGAATTTGAAAGATATTGACATGAATATATAACTGTTTGTATCAAAAAATGATAGTTTAAACTGATATTTGCAGTTTTGATGCGGTTTTAGATACGATATGAATCGAAGAAGCCGATTTAGACTGGAATCTGTTTAAAATGACAAAGAAAAACCTATTATCAATTCAAGGAAGTGAATTTTTAAGTAGTTATCTGCAGTTTTAATGTAGATTTCAGTTCGCTAAGTTATGAAAATGCATGTTTTGGCTACAATCTTCCGTAAATCAAGGGCGAAAACCAATTACTTGTCCCAAAAGAAGGTGTTTTAAGTATATATCTGCATTTCTAAGGTAGATTTGGGTACGATAAGAGGCGAAAAAGCAGATTCTGACTAAGATTTTATCGAAATCGGCAACTATTTGACTCAGAAAGGTTGCCTTACGTCGAAATCTAATAGTTTATTAAGGTTTTCGTTACTAAAATGCCCAAAGACGCCGATTTTGACTAGAATTTGAAAGATATTGACATGAATATATAACTGTTTGTATCAAAAAATGATAGTTTAAACTGATATTTGCAGTTTTGATGCGGTTTTAGATACGATATGAATCGAAGAAGCCGATTTTGACTGGAATCTGTTCAAAATGACAAAGAAAAACCTATTATCAATTCAAGGAAGTGAATTTTTAAGTAGTTATCTGCAGTTTTAATGTAGATTTCAGTTCGCTAAGTTATGAAAATGCATGTTTTGGCTATAATCTTCCGTAAATCAAGGGCGAAAACCAATTATTTGTCCCAAAAGAAGGTGTTTTAAGTATATATCTGCATTTCTAAGGTAGATTTGGGTACAATAAGAGGCGAAAAAGCAGATTCTGACTAAGATTTTATCGAAATCGGCAACTATTTGACTCAGAAAGGTTGCCTTACGTCGAAATCTAATAGTTTATTAAGGTTTTCGTTACTAAAATGCCCAAAGTCGCCGATTTTGACTAGAATTTGAAAGATATTGACATGAATATATAACTGTTTGTATCAAAAAATGATAGTTTAAACTGATATTTGCAGTTTTGATGCGGTTTTAGATACGATATGAATCGAAGAAGCCGATTTTGACTGGAATCTGTTTAAAATGACAAAGAAAAACCTATTATCAATTCAAGGAAGTGAATTTTTAAGTAGTTATCTGCAGTTTTAATGTAGATTTCAGTTCGCTAAGTTATGAAAATGCATGTTTTGGCTATAATCTTCCGTAAATCAAGGGCGAAAACCAATTGTTTGTTCCAAAAGAAGGTGTTTTAAGTATATATCTGCATTTCTAAGGTAGATTTGGGTACAATAAGAGGCGAAAAAGCAGATTCTGACTAAGATTTTATCGAAATCGGCAACTATTTGACTCAGAAAGGTTGCCTTACGTCGAAATCTAATAGTTTATTAAGGTTTTCTTTACTAAAATGCCCAAAGACGCCGATTTTGACTAGAATTTGAAAGATATTGACATGAATATATAACTGTTTGTATCAAAAAATGATAGTTTAAACTGATATTTGCAGTTTTGATGCGGTTTAAGGTACGATATGAGTCGAAGTAGCCGATTTTGACTGGAATCTGTTTAAAATGACAAAGAAAAACCTATTATCAATTCAAGGAGGTGAATTTTTAAGTGGTTATCTGCAGTTTTAATGTAGATTTCAGTTCGCTAAGTTATGAAAATGCATGTTTTGGCTATAATCTTCCGTAAATCAAGGGCGAAAACCAATTATTTGTCCCAAAAGAAGGTGTTTTAAGTATATATCTGCATTTCTAAGGTAGATTTGGGTACAATAAGAGGCGAAAAAGCAGATTCTGACTAAGATTTTATCGAAATCGGCAACTATTTGACTCAGAAAGTTTGCCTTACGTCGAAATCTAATAGTTTATTAAGGTTTTCGTTACTAAAATGCCCAAAGACGCCGATTTTGACTAGAATTTGAAAGATATTGACATGAATATATAACTGTTTGTATCAAAAAATGATAGTTTAAACTGATATTTGCAGTTTTGATGCGGTTTTAGATACGATATGAATCGAAGAAGCCGATTTTGACTGGAATCTGTTCAAAATGACAAAGAAAAACCTATTATCAATTCAAGGAAGTGAATTTTTAAGTAGTTATCTGCAGTTTTAATGTAGAGTTCAGTTCGCTAAGTTATGAAAATGCATGTTTTGGCTATAATCTTCCGTAAATCAAGGGCGAAAACCAATTATTTGTCCCAAAAGAAGGTGTTTTAATTATATATCTGCATTTCTAAGGTAGATTTGGGTACAATAAGAGGCGAAAAAGCAGATTCTGACTAAGATTTTATCGAAATCGGCAACTATTTGACTCAGAAAGGTTGCCTTACGTCGAAATCTAATAGTTTATTAAGGTTTTCGTTACTAAAATGCCCAAAGACGCCGATTTTGACTAGAATTTGAAAGATATTGACATGAATATATAACTGTTTGTATCAAAAAATGATAGTTTAAACTGATATTTGCAGTTTTGATGCGGTTTAAGGTACGATATGAGTCGAAGTAGCCGATTTTGACTGGAATCTGTTTAAAATGACAAAGAAAAACCTATTATCAATTCAAGGAGGTGAATTTTTAAGTGGTTATCTGCAGTTTTAATGTAGATTTCAGTTCGCTAAGTTATGAAAATGCATGTTTTGGCTATAATCTTCCGTAAATCAAGGGCGAAAACCAATTATTTGTCCCAAAAGAAGGTGTTTTAAGTATATATCTGCATTTCTAAGGTAGATTTGGGTACAATAAGAGGCGAAAAAGCAGATTCTGACTAAGATTTTATCGAAATCGGCAACTATTTGACTCAGAAAGTTTGCCTTACGTCGAAATCTAATAGTTTATTAAGGTTTTCGTTACTAAAATGCCCAAAGACGCCGATTTTGACTAGAATTTGAAAGATATTGACATGAATATATAACTGTTTGTATCAAAAAATGATAGTTTAAACTGATATTTGCAGTTTTGATGCGGTTTTAGATACGATATGAATCGAAGAAGCCGATTTTGACTGGAATCTGTTCAAAATGACAAAGAAAAACCTATTATCAATTCAAGGAAGTGAATTTTTAAGTAGTTATCTGCAGTTTTAATGTAGAGTTCAGTTCGCTAAGTTATGAAAATGCATGTTTTGGCTATAATCTTCCGTAAATCAAGGGCGAAAACCAATTATTTGTCCCAAAAGAAGGTGTTTTAATTATATATCTGCATTTCTAAGGTAGATTTGGGTACAATAAGAGGCGAAAAAGCAGATTCTGACTAAGATTTTATCGAAATCGGCAACTATTTGACTCAGAAAGGTTGCCTTACGTCGAAATCTAATAGTTTATTAAGGTTTTCGTTACTAAAATGCCCAAAGACGCCGATTTTGACTAGAATTTGAAAGATATTGACATGAATATATAACTGTTTGTATCAAAAAATGATAGTTTAAACTGATATTTGCAGTTTTGATGCGGTTTTAGATACGATATGAATCGAAGAAGCCGATTTTGACTGGAATCTGTTTAAAATGACAAAGAAAAACCTATTATCAATTCAAGGAAGTGAATTTTTAAGTAGTTATCTGCAGTTTTAATGTAGATTTCAGTTCGCTAAGTTATGAAAATGCATGTTTTGGCTATAATCTTCCGTAAATCAAGGGCGAAAACCAATTATTTGTCCCAAAAGAAGGTGTTTTAAGTATATATCTGCATTTCTAAGGTAGATTTGGGTACAATAAGAGGCGAAAAAGCAGATTCTGACTAAGATTTTATCGAAATCGGCAACTATTTGACTCAGAAAGGTTGCCTTACGTCGAAATCTAATAGTTTATTAAGGTTTTCGTTACTAAAATGCCCAAAGACGCCGATTTTGACTAGAATTTGAAAGATATTGACATGAATATATAACTGTTTGTATCAAAAAATGATAGTTTAAACTGATATTTGCAGTTTTGATGCGGTTTAAGGTACGATATGAGTCGAAGTAGCCGATTTTGACTGGAATCTGTTTAAAATGACAAAGAAAAACCTATTATCAATTCAAGGATGTGAATTTTTAAGTAGTTATCTGCAGTTTTAATGTAGATTTCAGTTCGCTAAGTTATGAAAATGCATGTTTTGGCTATAATCTTCCGTAAATCAAGGGCGAAAACCAATTATTTGTCCCAAAAGAAGGTGTTTTAAGTATATATCTGCATTTCTAAGGTAGATTTGGGTACAATAAGAGGCGAAAAAGCAGATTCTGACTAAGATTTTATCGAAATCGGCAACTATTTGACTCAGAAAGGTTGCCTTACGTCGAAATCTAATAGTTTATTAAGGTTTTCGTTACTAAAATGCCCAAAGACGCCGATTTTGACTAGAATTTGAAAGATATTGACATGAATATATAACTGTTTGTATCAAAAAATGATAGTTTAAACTGATATTTGCAGTTTTGATGCGGTTTTAGATACGATATGAATCGAAGAAGCCGATTTTGACTGGAATCTGTTTAAAATGACAAAGAAAAACCTATTATCAATTCAAGGAAGTGAATTTTTAAGTAGTTATCTGCAGTTCTAATGTAGATTTCAGTTCGCTAAGTTATGAAAATGCATGTTTTGGCTATAATCTTCCGTAAATCAAGGGCGAAAACCAATTATTTGTCCCAAAAGAAGGTGTTTTAAGTATATATCTGCATTTCTAAGGTAGATTTGGGTACAATAAGGGGCGAAAAAGCAGATTCTGACTAAGATTTTATCGAAATCGGCAACTATTTGACTCAAAAAGGTTGCCCTACGTCGAAATCTAATAGTTTATTAAGGTTTTCGTTACTAAAATGCCCAAAGACGCCGATTTTGACTAGAATTTGAAAGATATTGACATGAATATATAACTGTTTGTATCAAAAAATGATAGTTTAAACTGATATTTGCAGTTTTGATGCGGTTTTAGATACGATATGAATCGAAGGAGCCGATTTTGACTGGAATCTGTTTAAAATGACAAAGAAAAACCTATTATCAATTCAAGGAAGTGAATTTTTAAGTAGTTATCTGCAGTTTTAATGTAGATTTCAGTTCACTAAGTTATGAAAATGCATGTTTTGGCTATAATCTTCCGTAAATCAAGGGCGAAAACCAATTATTTGTCCCAAAAGAAGGTGTTTTAAGTATATATCTGCATTTCTAATGTATATTTGGGTACAATAAGAGGCGAAAAAGCAGATTCTGACTAAGATTTTATCGAAATCGGCAACTATTTGACTCAGAAAGGTTGCCTTACGTCGAAATGTAATAGCTAATTAAGGTTTTCGTTACTAAAATGCCCAAAGACGCCTATTTTGACTAGAATTTGAAAGATATTGACATGAATATATAACTGTTTGTATCAAAAAATGATAGTTTAAACTGATATTTGCAGTTTTGATTCGGTTTTAGATACGATATGAATCGAAGAAGCCGATTTTGACTGGAATCTGTTTAAAATGACAAAGAAAAACCTATTATCAATTCAAGGAAGTGAATTTTTAAGTAGTTATCTGCAGTTTTAATGTAGATTTCAGTTCGCTAAGTTATGAAAATGCATGTTTTGGCTATAATCTTCCGTAAATCAAGGGCGAAAACCAATTACTTGTCCCAAAAGAAGGTGTTTTAAGTATATATCTGCATTTCTAAGGTAGATTTGGGTACGATAAGAGGCGAAAAAGCAGATTCTGACTAAGATTTTATCGAAATCGGCAACTATTTGACTCAGAAAGGTTGCCTTACGTCGAAATTTAATAGTTTATTAAGGTTTTCGTTACTAAAATGCCCAAAGACGCCGATTTTGACTAGAATTTGAAAGATATTGACATGAATATATAACTGTTTGTATCAAAAAATGATAGTTTAAACTGATATTTGCAGTTTTGATGCGGTTTTAGATACGATATGAATCGAAGAAGCCGATTTTGACTGGAATCTGTTCAAAATTACAAAGAAAAACCTATTATCAATTCAAGGAAGTGAATTTTTAAGTAGTTATCTGCAGTTTTAATGTAGATTTCAGTTCGCTAAGCTATGAAAATGCATGTTTTGGCTATAATCTTCCGTAAATCAAGGGCGAAAACCAATTATTTGTCCCAAAAGAAGGTGTTTTAAGTATATATCTGCATTTCTAAGGTAGATTTGGGTACAATAAGAGGCGAAAAAGCAGATTCTGACTAAGATTTTATCGAAATCGGCAACTATTTGACTCAGAAAGGTTGCCTTACGTCGAAATCTAATAGTTTATTAAGGTTTTCGTTACTAAAATGCCCAAAGACGCCGATTTTGACTAGAATTTGAAAGATATTGACATGAATATATAACTGTTTGTATCAAAAAATGATAGTTTAAACTGATATTTGCAGTTTTGATGCGGTTTTAGATACGATATGAATCGAAGAAGCCGATTTTGACTGGAATCTGTTTAAAATGACAAAGAAAAACCTATTATCAATTCAAGGAAGTGAATTTTTAAGTAGTTATCTGCAGTTTTAATGTAGATTTCAGTTCGCTAAGTTATGAAAATGCATGTTTTGGCTATAATCTTCCGTAAATCAAGGGCGAAAACCAATTATTTGTCCCAAAAGAAGGTGTTTTTAGTATATATCTGCATTTCTAAGGTAGATTTGGGTACAATAAGAGGCGAAAAAGCAGATTCTGACTAAGATTTTATCGAAATCGGCAACTATTTGACTCAGAAAGGTTGCCTTACGTCGAAATCTAATAGTTTATTAAGGTTTTCGTTACTAAAATGCCCAAAGACGCCGATTTTGACTAGAATTTGAAAGATATTGACATGAATATATAATTGTTTGTATCAAAAAATGATAGTTTAAACTGATATTTGCAGTTTTGATGCGGTTTAAGGTACGATATGAGTCGAAGTAGCCGATTTTGACTGGAATCTGTTTAAAATGACAAAGAAAAACCTATTATCAATTCAAGGAGGTGAATTTTTAAGTAGTTATCTGCAGTTTTAATGTAGATTTCAGTTCGCTAAGTTATGAAAATGCATGTTTTGGCTATAATCTTCCGTAAATCAATGGCGAAAACCAATTATTTGTCCCAAAAGAAGGTGTTTTAAGTATATATCTGCATTTCTAAGGTAGATTTGGGTACAATAAGAGGCGAAAAAGCAGATTCTGACTAAGATTTTATCGAAATCGGCAACTATTTGACTCAGAAAGGTTGCCTTACGTCGAAATCTAATAGTTTATTAATGTTTTCGTTACTAAAATGCCCAAAGACGCCGATTTTGACTAGAATTTGAAAGATATTGACATGAATATATAACTGTTTGTATCAAAAAATGATAGTTTAAACTGATATTTGCAGTTTTGATGCGGTTTTAGATACGATATGAATCGAAGAAGCCGATTTTGACTGGAATCTGTTCAAAATGACAAAGAAAAACCTATTATCACTTCAAGGAAGTGAATTTTTAAGTAGTTATCTGCAGTTTTAATGTAGATTTCAGTTCGCTAAGTTATGAAAATGCATGTTTTGGCTATAATCTTCCGTAAATCAAGGGCGAAAACCAATTATTTGTCCCAAAAGAAGGTGTTTTAAGTATATATCTGCATTTCTAAGGTATATTTGGGTACAATAAGAGGCGAAAAAGCAGATTCTGACTAAGATTTTATCGAAATCGGCAACTATTTGACTCAGAAAGGTTGCCTTACGTCGAAATCTAATAGTTTATTAAGGTTTTCGTTACTAAAATGCCCAAAGACGCCGATTTTGACTAGAATTTGAAAGATATTGACATGAATATATAACTGGGACAAATAATTGGTTTTCGCCCTTGATTTACGGAAGATTATAGCCAAAACATGCATTTTCATAACTTAGCGAACTGAAATCTACATTAAAACTGCAGACAACTACTTAAAAATTCACTTCCTTGAATCGATAATAGGTTTTTCTTTGTCATTTTAAACAGATTCCAGTCAAAATCGGCTTCTTCGATTCATATCGTATCTACAACCGCATCAAAACTGCAAATCTATCATTTTTTGATACAAACAGTTATATATTCATGTCAATATCTTTCAAATTCTAGTCAAAATCGGCGTCTTTGGGCATTTTAGTAACGAAAACCTTAATAAACTATTAGATTTCGACGTAAGGCAACCTTTCTGAGTCAAATAGTTGCCGATTTCGATAAAATCTTATTCAGAATCTGCTTTTTCGCCTCATATTGTACCCAAATCTACCTTAGAAATGCAGGTATATACTTAAAACACCTTCTTTTGGGACAAATAATTGGTTTTCGCCCTTGATTTACGGAAGATTATAGCCAAAACATGCATTAAACAGATTCCAGTCAAAATCGGCTTCTTCGATTCATATCGTATCTAAAACCGCATCAAAACTGCAAATATCAGTTTAAACTATCATTTTTTGATACAAACAGTTATATATTCATGTCAATATCTTTCATATTCTAGTCAAAATCGGCGTCTTTGGGCATTTTAGTAACGAAAACCTTAATAAACTATTAGATTTCGACGTAAGGCAACCTTTCTGAGTCAAATAGTTGCCGATTTCGATAAAATCTTATTCAGAATCTGCTTTTTCGCCTCTTATTGTACCCAAATCTACCTTAGAAATGCAGATATATACTTAAAACACCTTCTTTTGGGACAAATAATTGGTTTTCGCCCTTGATTTACGGAAGATTATAGCCAAAACATGCATTTTCATAACTTAGCGAACTGAAATCTACATTAAAACTGCAGATAACTACTTAAAAATTCACTTCCTTGAATTGATAATAGGTTTTTCTTTGTCATTTTAAACAGATTCCAGTCAAAATCGGCTTCTTCGATTCATATCGTATCTAAAACCGCATCAAAACTGCAAATATCAGTTTAAACTATCATTTTTTGATACAAACAGTTATATATTCATGTCAATATCTTTCAAATTCTAGTCTAAATCGGCGTCTTTGGGCATTTTAGTAACGAAAACCTTAATAAACTATTAGATTTCGACGTAAGGCAACCTTTCTGAGTCAAATAGTTGCCGATTTCGATAAAATCTTATTCAGAATCTGCTTTTTCGCCTCTTATTGTACCCAAATCTACCTTAGAAATGCAGATATATACTTAAAACACCTTCTTTTTGACAAATAATTGGTTTTCGCCCTTGATTTACGGAAGATTATAGCAAAAACATGCATTTTCATAACTTAGCGAACTGAAATCTACATTAAAACTGCAGATAACTACTTAAAAATTCACTTCCTTGAATTGATAATAGGTTTTTCTTTGTCATTTTAAACAGATTCCAGTCAAAATCGGCTTCTTCGATTCATATCGTATCTAAAACCGCATCAAAACTGCAAATATCAGTTTAAACAATCATTTTTTGATACAAACAGTTATATATTCATGTCAATATCTTTCAAATTCTAGTCAAAATCGGCGTCTTCGGGTATTTTAGTAACGAAAACCTTAATAAACTATTAGATTTCGACGTAAGGCAACATTTCTGAGTCAAATAGTTGCCGATTTCGATAAAATCTTTGTCAGAATCTGCTTTTTCGCCTCTTATTGTACCCAAATCTACCTTAGAAATGCAGATATATACTTAAAACACCTTCTTTTGGGACAAATAATTGGTTTTCGCCTTTGATTTACGGAAGATTATAGCCAAAACATGCATTTTCATAACTTAGCGAACTGAAATCTACATTAAAACTGCAGATAACTACTTAAAAATTCACTTCCTTGAATTGATAATAGGTTTTTCTTTGTCATTTTAAACAGATTTTAGTCAAAATCGGCTTCTTCGACTCATATCGTATCTAAAACCGCATCAAAACTGCAAATATCAGTTTAAACTATCATTTTTTGATACAAACAGTTATATATTCATGTCAATATCTTTCAAATTCTAGTCAAAATCGGCGTCTTTGGGCATTTTAGTAACGAAAACCCTAATAAACTATTAGATTTCGACGTAAAGCAACCTTTCTCAGTCAAATAGTTGCCGATTTCGATAAAATCTTAGTCAGAATCTGCTTTTTCGCCTCTTATTGTACCCAAATCTACCTTAGAAATGCAGATATATACTTAAAACACCTTCTTTTGGGACAAATAATTGGTTTTCGCCCTTGATTTACGGAAGATTATAGCCAAAACATGCATTTTCATAACTTAGCGAACTGAAATCTACATTAAAACTGCAGATAACTACTTCAAAATTCACTTCCTTGAATTGATAATAGGTTTTTCTTTGTCATTTTAAACAGATTCCAGTCAAAATCGGCTTCTTCGATTCATATCGTATCTAAAACCGCATCACAACTGCAAATATCAGTTTAAACTATCATTTTTTGATACAAACAGTTATATATTCATGTCAATATCTTTCAAATTCTAGTCAAAATCGGCGTCTTTGGGCATTTTAGTAACGAAAACCTTAATAAACTATTAGATTTCGACGTAAGGCAACCTTTCTGAGTCAAATAGTTGCCGATTTCGATAAAATCTTAGTCAGAATCTGCTTTTTCGCCTCTTATTGTACCCAAATCTACCTTAGAAATGCAGATATATACTTAAAACACCTTCTTTTGGGACAAATAATTGGTTTTCGCCCTTGATTTACGGAAGATTATAGCCAAAACATGCATTTTCATAACTTAGCGAACTGAAATCTACATTAAAACTGCAGATAACTACTTAAAAATTGACTTCCTTGAATTGATAATAGGTTTTTCTTTGTCATTTTAAACAGATTCCAGTCAAAATCGGCTTCTTCGATTCATATCGTATCTAAAACCGCATCAAAACTGCAAATCTATCATTTTTTGATACAAACAGTTATATATTCATGTCAATATCTTTCAAATTCTAGTCAAAATCGGCGTCTTTGGGCATTTTAGTAACGAAAACCTTAATAAACTATTAGATTTCGACGTAAGGCAACCTTTCTGAGTCAAATAGTTGCCGATTTCGATAAAATCTTATTCAGAATCTGCTTTTTCGCCTCTTATTGTACCCAAATCTACTTTAGAAATGCAGATATATACTTAAAACACCTTCTTTTGGGACAAATAATTGGTTTTCGCCCTTGATTTACGGAAGATTATAGCCAAAACATGCATTTTCATAACTTAGCGAACTGAAATCTACATTAAAACTGCAGATAACTACTTAAAAATTCACTTCCTTGAATTGATAATAGGTTTTTCTTTGTCATTTTAAACAGATTCCAGTCAAAATCGGCTTCTTCGACTCATATCGTATCTAAAACCGCATCAAAACTGCAAATACCAGTTTAAACTATCATTTTTTGATACAAACAGTTATATATTCATGTCAATATCTTTCAAATTCTAGTCAAAATCGGCGTCTTTGGGCATTTTAGTAACGAAAACCCTAATAAACTATTAGATTTCGACGTAAGGCAACCTTTCTCAGTCAAATAGTTGCCGATTTCGATAAAATCTTAGTCAGAATCTGCTTTTTCGCCTCTTATTGTACCCAAATCTACCTTAGAAATGCAGATATATACTTAAAACGTGTTCTTTTGGAACAAATAATTGGTTTTCGCCCTTGATTTACGGAAGATTATAGCCAAAACATGCATTTTCATAACTTAGCGAACTGAAATCTACATTAAAACTGCAGATAACTACTTAAAAATTCACTTCCTTGAATTGATAATAGGTTTTTCTTTGTCATTTTATACAGATTCCAGTCAAAATCGGCTTCTTCGATTCATATCGTATCTAAAACCGCATCAAAACTGCAAATATCAGTTTAAACTATCATTTTTTGATACAAACAGTTATATATTCATGTCAATATCTTTCAAATTCTAGTCAAAATCGGCGTCTTTGGGCATTTTAGTAACGAAAACCCTAATAAACTATTAGATTTCGACGTAAGGCAACCTTTCTCAGTCAAATAGTTGCCGATTTCGATAAAATCTTAGTCAGAATCTGCTTTTTCGCCTCTTATTGTACCCAAATCTACCTTAGAAATGCAGATATATACTTAAAACACCTTCTTTTGGGACAAATAATTGGTTTTCGCCCTTGATTTACGGAAGATTATAGCCAAAACATGCATTTTCATAACTTAGCGAACTGAAATCTACATTAAAACTGCAGATAACTACTTAAAAATTCACTTTCTTGAATTGATAATAGGTTTTTCTTTGTCATTTTAAACAGATTCCAGTCAAAATCGGCTTCTTCGATTCATATCGTATCTAAAACCGCATCAAAACTGCAAATATCAGTTTAAACTATCATTTTTTGATACAAACAGTTATATATTCATGTCAATATCTTTCAAATTCTAGTCAAAATCGGCGTCTTTGGGCATTTTAGTAACGAAAACCTTAATAAACTATTAGATTTCGACGTAAGGCAACCTTTCTGAGTCAAATAGTTGCCGATTTCGATAAAATCTTAGTCAGAATCTGCTTTTTCGCCTCTTATTGTACCCAAATCTACCTTAGAAATGCAGATATATACTTAAAACACCTTCTTTTGGGACAAATAATTGGTTTTCGCCCTTGATTTACGGAAGATTATAGCCAAAACATGCATTTTCATAACTTAGCGAACTGAAATCTACATTAAAACTGCAGATAACTACTTAAAAATTCACTTCCTTGAATTGATAATAGGTTTTTCTTTGTCATTTTAAACAGATTCCAGTCAAAATCGGCTTCTTCGATTCATATCGTATCTAAAACCGCATCAAAACTGCAAATCTATCATTTTTTGACACAAACAGTTATATATTCATGTCAATATCTTTCAAATTCTAGTCAAAATCGGCGTCTTTGGGCATTTTAGTAACGAAAACCTTAATAAACTATTAGATTTCGACGTAAGGCAACCTTTCTGAGTCAAATAGTTGCCGATTTCGATAAAATCTTATTCAGAATCTGCTTTTTCGCCTCTTATTGTACCCAAATCTACCTTAGAAATGCAGATATATACTTAAAACACCTTCTTTTGGGACAAATAATTGGTTTTCGCCCTTGATTTACGGAAGATTATAGCCAAAACATGCATTTTCATAACTTAGCGAACTGAAATCTACATTAAAACTGCAGATAACTACTTAAAAATTCACTTCCTTGAATTGATAATAGGTTTTTCTTTGTCATTTTAAACAGATTCCAGTCAAAATCGGCTTCTTCGACTCATATCGTATCTAAAACCGCATCAAAACTGCAAATATCAGTTTAAACTATCATTTTTTGATACAAACAGTTATATATTCATGTCAATATCTTTCAAATTCTAGTCAAAATCGGCGTCTTTGGGCATTTTAGTAACGAAAACCTTAATAAACTATTAGATTTCGACGTAAGGCAACCTTTCTGAGGCAAATAGTTGCCGATTTCGATAAAATCTTAGTCAGAATCTGCTTTTTCGCCTCTTATTGTACCCAAATCTACCTTAGAAATGCAGATATATACTTAAAACACCTTCTTTTGGGACAAATAATTGGTTTTCGCCCTTGATTTACGGAAGATTATAGCCAAAACATGCATTTTCATAACTTAGCGAACTGAAATCTACATTAAAACTGCAGATAACTACTTAAAAATTCACTTCCTTGAATTGATAATAGGTTTTTCTTTGTCATTTTAAACAGATTCCAGTCAAAATCGGCTTCTTCGATTCATATCGTATCTAAAACCGCATCAAAACTGCAAATCTATCATTTTTTGACACAAACAGTTATATATTCATGTCAATATCTTTCAAATTCTAGTCAAAATCGGCGTCTTTGGGCATTTTAGTAACGAAAACCTTAATAAACTATTAGATTTCGACGTAAGGCAACCTTTCTGAGTCAAATAGTTGCCGATTTCGATAAAATCTTATTCAGAATCTGCTTTTTCGCCTCTTATTGTACCCAAATCTACCTTAGAAATGCAGATATATACTTAAAACACCTTCTTTTGGGACAAATAATTGGTTTTCGCCCTTGATTTACGGAAGATTATAGCCAAAACATGCATTTTCATAACTTAGCGAACTGAAATCTACATTAAAACTGCAGATAACTACTTAAAAATTCACTTCCTTGAATTGATAATAGGTTTTTCTTTGTCATTTTAAACAGATTCCAGTCAAAATCGGCTTCTTCGACTCATATCGTATCTAAAACCGCATCAAAACTGCAAATATCAGTTTAAACTATCATTTTTTGATACAAACAGTTATATATTCATGTCAATATCTTTCAAATTCTAGTCAAAATCGGCGTCTTTGGGCATTTTAGTAACGAAAACCTTAATAAACTATTAGATTTCGACGTAAGGCAACCTTTCTGAGGCAAATAGTTGCCGATTTCGATAAAATCTTAGTCAGAATCTGCTTTTTCGCCTCTTATTGTACCCAAATCTACCTTAGAAATGCAGATATATACTTAAAACACCTTCTTTTGGGACAAATAATTGGTTTTCGCCCTTGATTTACGGAAGATTATAGCCAAAACATGCATTTTCATAACTTAGCGAACTGAAATCTACATTAAAACTGCAGATAACTACTTAAAAATTCACTTCCTTGAATTGATAATAGGTTTTTCTTTGTCATTTTAAACAGATTCCAGTCAAAATCGGCTTCTTCGATTCATATCGTATCTAAAACCGCATCAAAACTGCAAATATCAGTTTAAACTATCATTTTTTGATACAAACAGTTATATATTCATGTCAATATCTTTCAAATTCTAGTCAAAATCGGCGTCTTTGAGCATTTTAGTAACGAAAACCCTAATAAACTATTAGATTTCGACATAAGGCAACCTTTCTCAGTCAAATAGTTGCCGATTTCGATAAAATCTTAGTCAGAATCTGCTTTTTCGCCTCTTATTGTACCCAAATCTACCTTAGAAATGCAGATATATACTTAAAACACCTTCTTTTGGGACAAATAATTGGTTTTCGCCCTTGATTTACGGAAGATTATAGCCAAAACATGCATTTTCATAACTTAGCGAACTGAAATCTACATTAAAACTGCAGATAACTACTTAAAAATTCACTTTCTTGAATTGATAATAGGTTTTTCTTTGTCATTTTAAACAGATTCCAGTCAAAATCGGCTTCTTCGATTCATATCGTATCTAAAACCGCATCAAAACTGCAAATATCAGTTTAAACTATAATTTTTTGATACAAACAGTTATATATTCATGTCAATATCTTTCAAATTCTAGTCAAAATCGGCGTCTTTGGGCATTTTAGTAACGAAAACCTTAATAAACTATTAGATTTCGACGTAAGGCAACCTTTCTGAGTCAAATAGTTGCCGATTTCGATAAAATCTTAGCCAGAATCTGCTTTTTCGCCTCTTATTGTACCCAAATCTACCTTAGAAATGCAGATATATACTTAAAACACCTTTTTTGGGACAAATAATTGGTTTTCGCCCTTGATTTACGAAAGATTATAGCCAAAACATGCATTTTCATAACTTAGCGAACTGAAATCTACATTAAAACTGCAGATAACTACTTAAAAATTCACTTCCTTGAATTGATAATAGGTTTTTCTTTGTCATTTTAAACAGATTCCAGTCAAAATCGGCTTCTTCGATTCATATCGTATCTAAAACCGCATCAAAACTGCAAATATCAGTTTAAACTATCATTTTTTGATACAAACAGTTATATATTCATGTCAATATCTTTCAAATTCTAGTCAAAATCGGCGTCTTTGGGCATTTTAGTAACGAAAACCTTAATAAACTATTAGATTTCGACGTAAGGCAACCTTTCTGAGTCAAATAGTTGCCGATTTCGATAAAATCTTAGTCAGAATCTGCTTTTTCGCCTCTTATTGTACAAAAATCTACCTTAGAAATGCAGATATATACTTAAAACACCTTCTTTTGGGACAAATAATTGGTTTTCGCCCTTGATTTACGGATGATTATAGCCAAAACATGCATTTTCATAACTTAGCGAACTGAAATCTACATTAAAACTGCAGATAACTACTTAAAAATTCACTTTCTTGAATTGATAATAGGTTTTTCTTTGTCATTTTAAACAGATTCCAGTCAAAATCGGCTTCTTCGATTCATATCGTATCTAAAACCGCATCAAAACTGCAAATATCAGTTTAAACTATCATTTTTTGATACAAACAGTTATATATTCATGTCAATATCTTTCAAATTCTAGTCAAAATCGGCGTCTTTGGGCATTTTAGTAACGAAAACCTTAATAAACTATTAGATTTCGACGTAAGGCAACATTTCTGAGTCAAATAGTTGCCGATTTCGATAAAATCTTAGTCAGAATCTGCTTTTTCGCCTCTTATTGTACCCAAATCTACCTTAGAAATGCAGATATATACTTAAAACACCTTCTTTTGGGACAAATAATTGGTTTTCGCCTTTGATTTACGGAAGATTATAGCCAAAACATGCATTTTCATAACTTAGCGAACTGAAATCTACATTAAAACTGCAGATAACTACTTAAAAATTCACTTCCTTGAATTGATAATAGGTTTTTCTTTGTCATTTTAAACAGATTCCAGTCAAAATCGGCTTCTTCGACTCATATCGTATCTAAAACCGCATCAAAACTGCAAATATCAGTTTAAACTATCATTTTTTGATACAAACAGTTATATATTCATGTCAATATCTTTCAAATTCTAGTCAAAATCGGCGTCTTTGGGCATTTTAGTAACGAAAACCCTAATAAACTATTAGATTTCGACGTAAAGCAACCTTTCTCAGTCAAATAGTTGCCGATTTCGATAAAATCTTAGTCAGAATCTGCTTTTTCGCCTCTTATTGTACCCAAATCTACCTTAGAAATGCAGATATATACTTAAAACACCTTCTTTTGGGACAAATAATTGGTTTTCGCCCTTGATTTACGGAAGATTATAGCCAAAACATGCATTTTCATAACTTAGCGAACTGAAATCTACATTAAAACTGCAGATAACTACTTAAAAATTCACTTCCTTGAATTGATAATAGGTTTTTCTTTGTCATTTTAAACAGATTCCAGTCAAAATCGGCTTCTTCGATTCATATCGTATCTAAAACCGCATCAAAACTGCAAATATCAGTTTAAACTATCATTTTTTGATACAAACAGTTATATATTCATGTCAATATCTTTCAAATTCTAGTCAAAATCGGCGTCTTTGGGCATTTTAGTAACGAAAACCTTAATAAACCATTAGATTTCGACGTAAGGCAACCTTTCTGAGTCAAATAGTTGCCGATTTCGATAAAATCTTAGTCAGAATCTGCTTTTTCGCCTCTTATTGTACCCAAATCTACCTTAGAAATGCAGATATATACTTAAAACACCTTCTTTTGGGACAAATAATTGGTTTTCGCCCTTGATTTACGGAAGATTATAGCCAAAACATGCATTTTCATAACTTAGCGAACTGAAATCTACATTAAAACTGCAGATAACTACTTAAAAATTGACTTCCTTGAATTGATAATAGGTTTTTCTTTGTCATTTTAAACAGATTCCAGTCAAAATCGGCTTCTTCGATTCATATCGTATCTAAAACCGCATCAAAACTGCAAATCTATCATTTTTTGATACAAACAGTTATATATTCATGTCAATATCTTTCAAATTCTAGTCAAAATCGGCGTCTTTGGGCATTTTAGTAACGAAAACCTTAATAAACTATTAGATTTCGACGTAAGGCAACCTTTCTGAGTCAAATAGTTGCCGATTTCGATAAAATCTTATTCAGAATCTGCTTTTTCGCCTCTTATTGTACCCAAATCTACCTTAGAAATGCAGATATATACTTAAAACACCTTCTTTTGGGACAAATAATTGGTTTTCGCCCTTGATTTACGGAAGATTATAGCCAAAACATGCATTTTCATAACTTAGCGAACTGAAATCTACATTAAAACTGCAGATAACTACTTAAAAATTCACTTCCTTGAATTGATAATAGGTTTTTCTTTGTCATTTTAAACAGATTCCAGTCAAAATCGGCTTCTTCGATTCATATCGTATCTAAAACCGCATCAAAACTGCAAATATCAGTTTAAACTATCATTTTTTGATACAAACAGTTATATATTCATGTCAATATCTTTCAAATTCTAGTCAAAATCGGCGTCTTTGGGCATTTTAGTAACGAAAACCTTAATAAACTATTAGATTTCGACGTAAGGCAACATTTCTGAGTCAAATAGTTGCCGATTTCGATAAAATCTTAGTCAGAATCTGCTTTTTCGCCTCTTATTGTACCCAAATCTACCTTAGAAATGCAGATATATACTTAAAACACCTTCTTTTGGGACAAATAATTGGTTTTCGCCCTTGATTTACGGAAGCTTATAGCCAAAGCATGCATTTTCATAACTTAGCGAACTGAAATCTACATTAAAACTGCAGATAACTACTTAAAAATTCACTTCCTTGAATTGATAATAGGTTTTTCTTTGTCATTTTAAACAGATTCCAGTCAAAATCGGCTTCTTGGACTCCTATCGTATCTAAAACCGCATCAAAACTGCAAATATCAGTTTAAACTATCATTTTTTGATACAAACAGTTATATATTCATGTCAATATCTTTCAAATTCTAGTCAAAATCGGCGTCTTTGGGCATTTTAGTAACGAAAACCCTAATAAACTATTAGATTTCGACGTAAGGCAACCTTTCTCAGTCAAATAGTTGCCGATTTCGATAAAATCTTAGTCAGAATCTGCTTTTTCGCCTCTTATTTCACCCAAATCTACCTTAGAAATGCAGATATATACTTAAAACACCTTCTTTTGGGACAAATAA
Organism: Cylas formicarius; assembly: GCF_029955315.1. Classification (NCBI taxonomy): domain Eukaryota; kingdom Metazoa; phylum Arthropoda; class Insecta; order Coleoptera; family Brentidae; genus Cylas; species Cylas formicarius. The sequence goes on from NW_026844319.1 coordinate 1,112,940, forward strand.
TTGGTTTTCGCCCTTGATTTACGGAAGATTATAGCCAAAACATGCATTTTCATAACTTAGCGAACTGAAATCTACATTAAAACTGCAGATAACTACTTAAAAATTCACTTCCTTGAATTGATAATAGGTTTTTCTTTGTCATTTTAAACAGATTCCAGTCAAAATCGGCTTCTTCGATTCATATCGTATCTAAAACCGCATCAAAACTGCAAATATCAGTTTAAACTATCATTTTTTGATACAAACAGTTATATATTCATGTCAATATCTTTCAAATTCTAGTCAAAATCGGCGTCTTTGGGCATTTTAGTAACGAAAACCCTAATAAACTATTAGATTTCGACATAAGGCAACCTTTCTCAGTCAAATAGTTGCCGATTTCGATAAAATCTTAGTCAGAATCTGCTTTTTCGCCTCTTATTGTACCCAAATCTACCTTAGAAATGCAGATATATACTTAAAACACCTTCTTTTGGGACAAATAATTGGTTTTCGCCCTTGATTTACGGAAGATTATAGCCAAAACATGCATTTTCATGACTTAGCGAACTGAAATCTACATTAAAACTGCAGATAACTACTTAAAAATTCACTTTCTTGAATTGATAATAGGTTTTTCTTTGTCATTTTAAACAGATTCCAGTCAAAATCGGCTTCTTCGATTCATATCGTATCTAAAACCGCATCAAAACTGCAAATATCAGTTTAAACTATCATTTTTTGATACAAACAGTTATATATTCATGTCAATATCTTTCAAATTCTAGTCAAAATCGGCGTCTTTGGGCATTTTAGTAACGAAAACCTTAATAAACTATTAGATTTCGACGTAAGGCAACCTTTCTGAGTCAAATAGTTGCCGATTTCGATAAAATCTTAGTCAGAATCTGCTTTTTCGCCTCTTATTGTACAAAAATCTACCTTAGAAATGCAGATATATACTTAAAACACCTTCTTTTGGGACAAATAATTGGTTTTCGCCCTTGATTTACGGATGATTATAGCCAAAACATGCATTTTCATAACTTAGCGAACTGAAATCTACATTAAAACTGGAGATAACTACTTAAAAATTCACTTTCTTGAATTGATAATAGGTTTTTCTTTGTCATTTTAAACAGATTGCAGTCAAAATCGGCTTCTTCGATTCATATCGTATCTAAAACCGCATCAAAACTGCAAATATCAGTTTAAACTATCATTTTTTGATACAAACAGTTATATATTCATGTCAATATCTTTCAAATTCTAGTCAAAATCGGCGTCTTTGGGCATTTTAGTAACGAAAACCTTAATAAACTATTAGATTTCGACGTAAGGCAACCTTTCTGAGTCAAATAGTTGCCGATTTCGATAAAATCTTAGTCAGAATCTGCTTTTTCGCCTCTTATTGTACCCAAATCTACCTTAGAAATGCAGATATATACTTAAAACACCTTCTTTTGGGACAAATAATTGGTTTTCGCCCTTGATTTACGGAAGATTATAGCCAAAACATGCATTTTCATAACTTAGCGAACTGAAATCTACATTAAAACTGCAGATTACTACTTAAAAATTCACTTCCTTGAATTGATAATAAGTTTTTCTTTGTCATTTTAAACGGATTCCAGTCAAAATCGGCTTCTTCGACTCATATCGTCCTAAAACCGCATCAAAACTGCAAATATCAGTTTAAACTATCATTTTTTGATACAAACAGTTATATATTCATGTCAATATCTTTCAAATTCTACTCAAAATCGGCGTCTTTGGGCATTTTAGTAACGAAAACCTTAATAAACTATTAGATTTCGACGTAAGGCAACCTTTCTGAGTCAAATAGTTGCCGATTTCGATAAAATCTTAGCCAGAATCTGCTTTTTCGCCTCTTATTGTACCCAAATCTACCTTAGAAATGCAGATATATACTTAAAACACCTTCTTTTGGGACAAATAATTGGTTTTCGCCCTTGATTTACGAAAGATTATAGCCAAAACATGCATTTTCATAACTTAGCGAACTGAAATCTACATTAAAACTGCAGATAACTACTTAAAAATTCACTTCCTTGAATTGATAATAGGTTTTTCTTTGTCATTTTAAACAGATTCCAGTCAAAATCGGCTTCTTCGATTCATATCGTATCTAAAACCGCATCAAAACTGCAAATATCAGTTTAAACTATCATTTTTTGATACAAACAGTTATATATTCATGTCAATATCTTTCAAATTCTAGTCAAAATCGGCGTCTTTGGGCATTTTAGTAACGAAAACCTTAATAAACTATTAGATTTCGACGTATGGCAACCTTTCTGAGTCAAATAGTTGGCGATTTCGATAAAATCTTAGTCAGAATTTGCTTTTTCGCCTCTTATTGTACCCAAATCTACCTTAGAAATGCAGATATATACTTAAAACACCTTCTTTTGGGACAAATAATTGGTTTTCGCCCTTGATTTACGGAAGATTATAGCCAAAACATGCATTTTCATAACTTAGCGAACTGAAATCTACATTAAAACTGCAGATAACTACTTAAAAATTCACTTCCTTGAATTGATAATAGGTTTTTCTTTGTCATTTTAAACAGATTCCAGTCAAAATCGGCTTCTTCGATTCATATCGTATCTAAAACCGCATCAAAACTGCAAATATCAGTTTAAACTATCATTTTTTGATACAAACAGTTATATATTCATGTCAATATCTTTCAAATTCTAGTCGAAATCGGCGTCTTTGGGCATTTTAGTAACGAAAACCCTAATAAACTATTAGATTTCGACGTAAGGCAACCTTTCTGAGTCAAATAGTTGCCGATTTCGATAAAATCTTAGTCAGAATCTGCTTTTTCGCCTCTTATTGTACCCAAATCTACCTTAGAAATGCAGATATATACTTAAAACACCTTCTTTTGGGACAAATAATTGGTTTTCGCCCTTGATTTACGGAAGATTATAGCCAAAACATGCATTTTCATAACTTAGCGAACTGAAATCTACATTAAAACTGCAGATAACTACTTAAAAATTCACTTCCTTGAATTGATAATAGGTTTTTCTTTGTCATTTTAAACAGATTCCAGTCAAAATCGGCTTCTTCGATTCATATCGTATCTAAAACCGCATCAAAACTGCAAATATCAGTTTAAACTATCATTTTTTGATACAAACAGTTATATATTCATGTCAATATCTTTCAAATTCTAGTCAAAATCGGCGTCTTTGGGCATTTTAGTAACGAAAACCCTAATAAACTATTAGATTTCGACATAAAGCAACCTTTCTCAGTCAAATAGTTGCCGATTTCGATAAAATCTTAGTCAGAATCTGCTTTTTCGCCTCTTATTGTACCCAAATCTACCTTAGAAATGCAGATATATACTTAAAACACCTTCTTTTGGGACAAATAATTGGTTTTCGCCCTTGATTTACGGAAGATTATAGCCAAAACATGCATTTTCATAACTTAGCGAACTGAAATCTACATTAAAACTGCAGATAACTACTTAAAAATTCACTTTCTTGAATTGATAATAGGTTTTTCTTTGTCATTTTAAACAGATTCCAGTCAAAATCGGCTTCTTCGATTCATATCGTATCTAAAACCGCATCAAAACTGCAAATATCAGTTTAAACTATCATTTTTTGATACAAACAGTTATATATTCATGTCAATATCTTTCAAATTCTAGTCAAAATCGGCGTCTTTGGGCATTTTAGTAACGAAAACCTTAATAAACTATTAGATTTCGACGTAAGGCAACCTTTCTGAGTCAAATAGTTGCCGATTTCGATAAAATCTTAGTCAGAATCTGCTTTTTCGCCTCTTATTGTACAAAAATCTACCTTAGAAATGCAGATATATACTTAAAACACCTTCTTTTGGGACAAATAATTGGTTTTCGCCCTTGATTTACGGATGATTATAGCCAAAACATGCATTTTCATAACTTAGCGAACTGAAATCTACATTAAAACTGCAGATACCTACTTAAAAATTCACTTTCTTGAATTGATAATAGGTTTTTCTTTGTCATTTTAAACAGATTCCAGTCAAAATCGGCTTCTTCGATTCATATCGTATCTAAAACCGCATCAAAACTGCAAATATCAGTTTAAACTATCATTTTTTGATACAAACAGTTATATATTCATGTCAATATCTTTCAAATTCTAGTCAAAATCGGCGTCTTTGGGCATTTTAGTAACGAAAACCTTAATAAACTATTAGATTTCGACGTAAGGCAACCTTTCTGAGTCAAATAGTTGCCGATTTCGATAAAATCTTAGTCAGAATCTGCTTTTTCGCCTCTTATTGTACCCAAATCTACCTTAGAAATGCAGATATATACTTAAAACACCTTCTTTTGGGACAAATAATTGGTTTTCGCCCTTGATTTACGGAAGATTATAGCCAAAACATGCATTTTCATAACTTAGCGAACTGAAATCTACATTAAAACTGCAGATTACTACTTAAAAATTCACTTCCTTGAATTGATAATAGGTTTTTCTTTGTCATTTTAAACGGATTCCAGTCAAAATCGGCTTCTTCGACTCATATCGTCCTAAAACCGCATCAAAACTGCAAATATCAGTTTAAACTATCATTTTTTGATACAAACAGTTATATATTCATGTCAATATCTTTCAAATTCTAGTCAAAATCGGCGTCTTTGGGCATTTTAGTAACGAAAACCTTAATAAACTATTAGATTTCGACGTAAGGCAACCTTTCTGAGTCAAATAGTTGCCGATTTCGATAAAATCTTAGCCAGAATCTGCTTTTTCGCCTCTTATTGTACCCAAATCTACCTTAGAAATGCAGATATATACTTAAAACACCTTCTTTTGGGACAAATAATTGGTTTTCGCCCTTGATTTACGAAAGATTATAGCCAAAACATGCATTTTCATAACTTAGCGAACTGAAATCTACATTAAAACTGCAGATAACTACTTAAAAATTCACTTCCTTGAATTGATAATAGGTTTTTCTTTGTCATTTTAAACAGATTCCAGTCAAAATCGGCTTCTTCGATTCATATCGTATCTAAAACCGCATCAAAACTGCAAATATCAGTTTAAACTATCATTTTTTGATACAAACAGTTATATATTCATGTCAATATCTTTCAAATTCTAGTCAAAATCGGCGTCTTTGGGCATTTTAGTAACGAAAACCTTAATAAACTATTAGATTTCGACGTATGGCAACCTTTCTGAGTCAAATAGTTGGCGATTTCGATAAAATCTTAGTCAGAATTTGCTTTTTCGCCTCTTATTGTACCCAAATCTACCTTAGAAATGCAGATATATACTTAAAACACCTTCTTTTGGGACAAATAATTGGTTTTCGCCCTTGATTTACGGAAGATTATAGCCAAAACATGCATTTTCATAACTTAGCGAACTGAAATCTACATTAAAACTGCAGATAACTACTTAAAAATTCACTTCCTTGAATTGATAATAGGTTTTTCTTTGTCATTTTAAACAGATTCCAGTCAAAATCGGCTTTTTCGATTCATATCGTATCTAAAACCGCATCAAAACTGCAAATATCAGTTTAAACTATCATTTTTTGATACAAACAGTTATATATTCATGTCAATATCTTTCAAATTCTAGTCAAAATCGGCGTCTTTGGGCATTTTAGTAACGAAAACCCTAATAAACTATTAGATTTCGACGTAAGGCAACCTTTCTGAGTCAAATAGTTGCCGATTTCGATAAAATCTTAGTCAGAATCTGCTTTTTCGCCTCTTATTGTACCCAAATCTACCTTAGAAATGCAGATATATACTTAAAACACCTTCTTTTGGGACAAATAATTGGTTTTCGCCCTTGATTTACGGAAGATTATAGCCAAAACATGCATTTTCATAACTTAGCGAACTGAAATCTACATTAAAACTGCAGATAACTACTTAAAAATTCACTTCCTTGAATTGATAATAGGTTTTTCTTTGTCATTTTAAACAGATTCCAGTCAAAATCGGCTTCTTCGATTCATATCGTATCTAAAACCGCATCAAAACTGCAAATATCAGTTTAAACTATCATTTTTTGATACAAACAGTTATATATTCATGTCAATATCTTTCAAATTCTAGTCAAAATCGGCGTCTTTGGGCATTTTAGTAACGAAAACCCTAATAAACTATTAGATTTCGACATAAGGCAACCTTTCTCAGTCAAATAGTTGCCGATTTCGATAAAATCTTAGTCAGAATCTGCTTTTTCGCCTCTTATTGTACCCAAATCTACCTTAGAAATGCAGATATATACTTAAAACACCTTCTTTTGGGACAAATAATTGGTTTTCGCCCTTGATTTACGGAAGATTATAGCCAAAACATGCATTTTCATAACTTAGCGAACTGAAATCTACATTAAAACTGCAGATAACTACTTAAAAATTCACTTTCTTGAATTGATAATAGGTTTTTCTTTGTCATTTTAAACAGATTCCAGTCAAAATCGGCTTCTTCGATTCATATCGTATCTAAAACCGCATCAAAACTGCAAATATCAGTTTAAACTATCATTTTTTGATACAAACAGTTATATATTCATGTCAATATCTTTCAAATTCTAGTCAAAATCGGCGTCTTTGGGCATTTTAGTAACGAAAACCTTAATAAACTATTAGATTTCGACGTAAGGCAACCTTTCTGAGTCAAATAGTTGCCGATTTCGATAAAATCTTAGTCAGAATCTGCTTCTTCGCCTCTTATTGTACCCAAATCTACCTTAGAAATGCAGATATATACTTAAAACACCTTCTTTTGGGACAAATAATTGGTTTTCGCCCTTGATTTACGGAAGATTATAGCCAAAACATGCATTTTCATAACTTAGCGAACTGAAATCTACATTAAAACTGCAGATAACTACTTAAAAATTCACTTCCTTGAATTGATAATAGGTTTTTCTTTGTCATTTTAAACAGATTCCAGTCAAAATCGGCTTCTTCGACTCATATCGTCCTAAAACCGCATCAAAACTGCAAATATCAGTTTAAACTATCATTTTTTGATACAAACAGTTATATATTCATGTCAATATCTTTCAAATTCTAGTCAAAATCGGCGTCTTTGGGCATTTTAGTAACGAAAACCTTAATAAACTATTAGATTTCGACGTAAGGCAACCTTTCTGAGTCAAATAGTTGCCGATTTCGATAAAATCTTAGCCAGAATCTGCTTTTTCGCCTCTTATTGTACCCAAATCTACCTTAGAAATGCAGATATATACTTAAAACACCTTCTTTTGGGACAAATAATTGGTTTTCGCCCTTGATTTACGAAAAATTATAGCCAAAACATGCATTTTCATAACTTAGCGAACTGAAATCTACATTAAAACTGCAGATAACTACTTAAAAATTCACTTCCTTGAATTGATAATAGGTTTTTCTTTGTCATTTTAAACAGATTCCAGTCAAAATCGGCTTCTTCGATTCATATCGTATCTAAAACCGCATCAAAACTGCAAATATCAGTTTAAACTATCATTTTTTGATACAAACAGTTATATATTCATGTCAATATCTTTCAAATTCTAGTCAAAATCGGCGTCTTTGGGCATTTTAGTAACGAAAACCTTAATAAACTATTAGATTTTGACGTAAGGCAACCTTTCTGAGTCAAATAGTTGGCGATTTCGATAAAATCTTAGTCAGAATTTGCTTTTTCGCCTCTTATTGTACCCAAATCTACCTTAGAAATGCAGATATATACTTAAAACACCTTCTTTTGGGACAAATAATTGGTTTTCGCCCTTGATTTACGGAAGATTATAGCCAAAACATGCATTTTCATAACTTAGCGAACTGAAATCTACATTAAAACTGCAGATAACTACTTAAAAATTCACTTCCTTGAATTGATAATAGGTTTTTCTTTGTCATTTTAAACAGATTCCAGTCTAAATCGGCTTCTTCGATTCATATCGTATCTAAAACCGCATCAAAACTGCAAATATCAGTTTAAACTATCATTTTTTGATACAAACAGTTATATATTCATGTCAATATCTTTCAAATTCTAGTCAAAATCGGCGTCTTTGGGCATTTTAGTAACGAAAACCTTAATAAACTATTAGATTTCGACGTAAGGCAACCTTTCTGAGTCAAATAGTTGCCGATTTCGATAAAATCTTAGTCAGAATCTGCTTTTTCGCCTCTTATTGTACCCAAATCTACCTTAGAAATGCAGATATATACTTAAAACACCTTCTTTTGGGACAAATAATTGGTTTTCGCCCTTGATTTACGGAAGATTATAGCCAAAACATGCATTTTCATAACTTAGCGAACTGAAATCTACATTAAAACTGCAGATAACTACTTAAAAATTCACTTTCTTGAATTGATAATAGGTTTTTCTTTGTCATTTTAAACAGATTCCAGTCAAAATCGGCTTCTTCGATTCATATCGTATCTAAAACCTCATCAAAACTGCAAATATCAGTTTAAACTATCATTTTTTCATACAAACAGTTATATATTCATGTCAATATCTTTCAAATTCTAGTCAAAATCGGCGTCTTTGGGCATTTTAGTAACGAAAACCTTAATAAACTATTAGATTTCGACGTAAGGCAACCTTTCTGAGTCAAATAGTTGCCGATTTCGATAAAATCTTAGTCAGAATCTGCTTTTTCGCCTCTTATTGTACCCAAATCTACCTTAGAAATGCAGATATATACTTAAAACACCTTCTTTTGGGACAAATAATTGGTTTTCGCCCTTGATTTACGGAAGATTATAGCCAAAACATGCATTTTCATAACTTAGCGAACTGAAATCTACATTAAAACTGCAGATAACTACTTAAAAATTCACTTCCTTGAATTGATAATAGGTTTTTCTTTGTCATTTTAAACAGATTCCAGTCAAAATCGGCTTCTTCGACTCATATCGTACTTAAAACCGCATCAAAACTGCAAATATCAGTTTAAACTATCATTTTTTGATACAAACAGTTATATATTCATGTCAATATCTTTCAAATTCTAGTCAAAATCGGCGTCTTTGGGCATTTTAGTAACGAAAACCTTAATAAACTATTAGATTTCGACGTAAGGCAACCTTTCTGAGTCAAATAGTTGCCGATTTCGATAAAATCTTAGCCAGGATCTGCTTTTTCGCCTCTTATTGTACCCAAATCTACCTTAGAAATGCAGATATATACTTAAAACACCTTCTTCACAAAAGCAAAAAGATTTGTTACAGCTATTACAGTACTTGGTACCGTTATAGTAGTAGACTTTGGAGTTTTCCGAAACATCTTGTTTCACTTTTTTTTCGGTTGTTGTTGTTACGTAACGATCACTATTCATGGCTGCTGCTGCTTCGTACTTGACTAAACACTTTAACGCAAATTTTCAGTGACTCGACGTTAGAATGCTGTGAAAAAAATTGTATTAAATTATGACTACAGAAAACAAATAGGTTCTTACCTTTTAATAATGTCTTATTTAAAATTGTTGAGTTTTTGCTGCTTATGAAATTGAATTAATTAAAACAAAAATGATAAAACAAGTGAGTTTTTGCTGCTTATGAAATTGTATTAATTAAAACAAGTGAATATTTTTTTAACATAAAATTTAATTTGTTTTATATCCCCAAGGCAATGTATCAGTAAATATATAATTAACCACTCTCTTATCATCGAACGGTGTTAAAACAATTTTCCTTTGGTTTACCGTAAAAACTTCATGGTTTTTACTACGAAACAGATGTTCGTTGGTATACATTTGAGTTTTATCAAACAGACAATTATAATAGTCTTCAAAAGTGATTGTTTTTAATGACGAACCGGTAATACCTTTGGCTTTTTTAATAGTTTCGACTTCTTTTTTGTTAGAAGATTTTTCTCGTTCTACATTTGAATAATATAATTTGATCGCGTACATTTTATATTTTAATCCGATAAATTCGTGCATAATTCTACCGTTGTTTTCGTCTTTCATCAATCCCAAAACTTTTTTATTAGCCAAAGGAATATTATAAATGTTATCGGGAGGATAATCAGAAGTGTCAAATTTATGAATATCTTCTCGAATTCATTTATAAATATCGTCAACGTAAAAATTATATATTAACGAATCTGTATCTGAATACAAGAGTTTTACATCCTTGCCGAATTTTGGTATAATATAATGATAATGAAAATCGTATAAAAATGTTTTTGAAATTTCTAAAATACTAAAACCAGCGTAAATGGGTTAATTAAATTTAATATTCAATCTCTTCATTTCAATGATAACCATGTCATTGTCGAAAATTGTTAAGCTATGAAAATTTGGTTTTGAAATATAACTCTTTGCACCGTATCGTCCCGACCAACTTGTTACCAGTTTAACGTCTTTATATTTCCGAACGTTCTCCATAGTCTTGCCGAAAACGGCATTATTCATTAATTTAAAAAAAATTTTTTCGAATTCGTTTTTGCTTTGCTGCCTCAAGTGTGTGTTTAGGTCAATGTAGGTTTTCAACCACGGAGATTGGTTAAATTGTAATATTTTATGAATTTTTGTAACACGTAAACCTAACTGAAGAGCCTGTTTGAGATTTTTATAATGTATTACGTAGTTTTTTTTATCAAACAATGTTGTCAATAATTTCGGCTGTTTTGTTTGACCCGTTGGTGGAATCAAACGTTCCGGACATAGAGGTAGATCTTTGTGGATATCGTGAAGTATTGTAGGATATTCTATATTACTTCAAGAAGATACCCAACGTCAGAATGGTCCGACGTGTTAATGATAGAATAAAATGCGTTATTATCGATCCATTGGAACCCACCCGTCGGTAGTGGTAGTCTCATTGCCGTTCCATATAGCTTATTTACATCGAAATACATTAAATATGATGAAGGAATGTCTGGATTATAATCGTTTTCCATGTATTTATTGTTAGCCTTACCGTATCGGTTACTGCATTGTGAAATTCCACCGCGTATTCCTTTTTCGATCATCATTAATTGATCGATGTCCGTAATTAATTCTAGTTGAACATTTGAAATGAGAAGACATGCATCGTATGCCAGACCCGGTGCCGTGTAATATTTCAAACATTCCAAGCCATACGTTTTTTGACATACATTTCTGAAATTTTCGAAAACGTCCGTCAATAATAGTACGTCTGTTTTCAAATACAATTCCATATATTCGCGTAAATTTTGAATTTTGAATGTTGTCCAAATATTTTTGGCATGCTCGTAATCTTTTATCGTAATACCGGATTTTCTAAGTTTACTATAGAAATTTTCAATCGGGGGCAATTCGACGTCGTTCAATTTTTCCCAATCATCTAGATATTCATACGGAAAGACTCCCTTTTTCTGTAACAACTGAAATTCTTCGAGATTTTCGCAAAAGCTTCTAGTAATGTTTTTTTCGCTAGGGTCTAAATAAGAACTTAACTTATCCAAACTACTAGCCATAAATCTGAATGAATCTAAAAATCGAAAATTAACGCTCGTGTTTTCGATATATTTTGTAAACGATATATATTTTTCTTTGTTACGAGGTAGTAATATTACCGAACCGGGAATTTCAGTTGCCAAGTTTTTAATAAAAAAGTGTAGATCGTATCCTAAGTTATGAAATACCACGGGTATCATATGATCGTCCTTGTAATTAAGATTGCAAGAAGAATGAGCAACTCCTCGATATTTTCCCGTGAAATGACAATGATCTTTTACTCTTAAATCATTTTCGGTAAATGGTTTTGAACAAATGTGACATGTGGTTGATGTATAAAATGATTCTTTTTCATGTTCAGTCAAAGGTGTCATTGAAACAGCATTGTTAAATATAGGATTTAATTGTAGGGCCAGTTCTTGTAATTGTCGACAAAACCAGCTCATACAATCTTTACCCGTATACAAGTTAAATTTGGAAAGATTATTATCGTAACTGCACAACAGATAATAAGAAATACTACAAGGAATATGTTTTTGATATTTTTTAATGTTTCCCGTCGCAGCGGAATCTTCGTATTTTTGTAAAATACACTCGATATCCGCGTAAATAACAAACGGTACTTTTTCTTTATTTTTAAAATGCGAAAATGTTACGTGTTTCTCTTGTTCAGTCGGGAGCGTAATTTTGGTTTTATTTAATTTTCTGCAACTAAATATGTGTTTATTTAAAGTTTGTTGTGAATAAAAATGATTTAAGCACCGATCGCAATAAAATCTGCTATGAGTCGAATCTCCGCTTTGTTTCGATAATAACCGTGATAAACTTCTAATTAATGCGAAATGAAAAACTGTCTCAAAATTGTTAATGTGATTAGAGAGATTATTGTTGTCGTCGTCGTCGTCGTCGTCGTCGTAATCATTGGTTATATCGGTGGGAAGCACCAATAAATTAACCGTTCTTAAATAAGAGAATTGACTTAAACACGCCGGTACAATTTCCCGCTTTTCTAATGAGAAAACGTTTATGGAAATATTATTCATTTCTTCAAACTTTTTTATGTCTTTTAATTTGATTGGAAATTCAATGCCATCGTATTTTAAAACTTCACTGAAATGAGGATATGAATAGGTAATACGCGGATTTTGTTTTGTACGACAAGGATGTAGCGCGGCAACGATAGACCAAAGAAAACAATATTCATCGTTATTTTGAATATTAAGAACAGCTTTTTTATTAATAATAAATTTTGGCATCGATACATAAGTTGAAAGACCGATATTTATCGGTGTATAATTATTAATGTTAACTTTTAATTGTAGAATCCGGTGAAGAGCCCAACCAGAATCCCTCTCTTGAAAATCCTCTAATTTTGTTAATATATTATTTTTAATATAATTACTATAAAATTCTTTCAAATCGGTATTATGATCGATGACGCGATTTTTGGTGGAAAAATGTTTTACATCGGTTTCGCCTGTTTGTGGTTTTACAAAATCTGCAAGAAATATTACGTTAACTTTAATTAGGGACTCCCGAAGGGCTTTTTTTATTTGACAAGAGAATGATCTAAACGCCTTGCTAAAAAATATTATAGGATCTTTAATATCTAAATTAACTATTGCTCCCGTTTTAATACGGTTTTTAAAGCAAGACTCGTTATCAACCCAAATTAATTTTGCATTATTTTTTTTAACTGTTTTATGATGTTTGAATTGTTCTTTGAAATTTTTTAAAAGACTTAAATTTGATTCTATTTTTGCCACCGCTTTTCTGTCTGTCGACGATGACGATACACTTTTTAAATATTTTTTCAAAATTAAATTGTTTCTGTTCAGAAATTTTATCCACTTGCAATATTCATGTTTTGTTTTAATTAACTCACCAACTTCTTTAATTTTCAGCAGCGTTTTTTCACTCAACTCACTGATTTCAGACATTTTTACTTATACGCAGCAGACTTTTTTGTCTATTCTAATAGACGCGTATGTGATAAATAATATCACTTTGTAGAATTTTACCGCTTTTATCGGATAGCGGGGTTAGGGTCAAAACTATTATGTTTTGCGCAATTGATAAATATAACGTAATCGCTTTTAATATTATGAATGCACTGTGTTATTATCGTGCTGACGAAGTGGAAATTTTAGGATAGATAATAATTAAAAAAAATAAATGCATATAAATATATCGAACTCTACGACAAGGAATCATTGTACACAACGACTATGGACACTCCGTCAACATTAATTTTTCAGTCAACGGATCCCGCCAGACTTTCCAACAAGATGCTGGCGGTATTTTTAAAAAATTTATTCAGGTAAGTCTGTCACCTTCATTGTTTTGTTTTCCATAATTTACTAAAAATCTATCAAATTATCATAGGTATGGGAGGAAAGAAGTGAAGATTGTGAACAAGAGAGTTCACTTGTATTTGAAATATTCACCGAAGAATGAAACGGTTCAGGGAAAATTAAAAAATCTTCCCGTCCGATACCTGAGAGTGGCGGCCGATGACGAGGAAGAATTACAATTGTTATTGAAGGGGATGCGTGAATTCTCGGACGTCAATTTTTATGCGGCTGCCATAGAGGAGGACGAACCCGTACCGGCTAAAAAATTCAAGCCGGCTTCGGAAGAAGAGAAAATAAAAATTCTGGAAAACAGAATTTTAAAATCAGCCACCACTACGACGATGACGACGACTACCACCACTCCCAGTACCAGCAAAGTTGAAGATTTTTGCTTCGTTTTAGACGACGACGCGGAAGAGTTTGAAAGTCAAAAATTTAGTGTAGTTAGTAAATAAAAATATTAAAAAATATTCGAGTTATAACTTGTTTAATTTTTTCCATCACATGATAAAAATAATATTAATTGTTCTTATGGTTAAAGTTAATAAAACAACAAGTTTACTACGTTGTCTTCATAATCTGAAACAATTTCATCTATAATTGATTGTTTCATTTCACTCGGTGAATCGTAATTACTAATAGGAGTCGAATTAAATGATAACTGTCTAGGCAATATTTTTCGTTTCTTTTGAATTACTGATAGCGGTAAAGTTTGTTCTTCTGCTGTGGCGGCGGCGGGCTCCTCCACTTTTACGGGAGGATGATACTTTGGAGTAGTTTGTGTTACATCACTTACTAGAGTCGTCTTCGTCGTCGTGGTTGCTGGCGTTGTTGTTCTTGTTGAATTTTGCAAAGAAGACTCGATATTTTTCAATCGTTTTGTAATAGGCTTAAACATTGTCTCTTGCATCATTTCACCGCGTTTTAATTCTTCAAGTTTTTTTCTTATATCCTTACGTTTAGAAATTAATCGTTTTTAGTTAGTTAGTAAATAAAAATAATAAAAAAATATTCGAGTTATAACTTGTTTAATTTTTCCATCACATGATAAAAATCATTTTAATTGTTCTTATGGTTAAAGTTAATAAAACAACAAGTTCATTTTTTAAGATAATTTTTATTAATATACCAATTTCTCAGCAATAGTACATTTTCTTTGGCACAATTAGAGAAATTATAAAAGTGATTATTACAATGAAAATTATACTGGTTATTTTCTTTTAAACTTTTAAAATTTGGACATCCAATGTCATGTAAATCGACAATATCAATATCATTGTAATAAAGCAGTGATTTTAAATAGTTTACCTTACAACTGCCTTTAACATAGATATAGTTATTTTGTACAATGTTTCTAATAAAACTAACTATACTTTCTTGAGGTAGACAGGTCTCATCTTCTTTTTCATCCCAGGATAGTCCGTGGACACGATTCGTGGTCTTCAAAAGATGGTTTCTAATTTCACCTGTGAACCAGTTATACGGACAAGGTGTTTTCACCATTCTATGAAACACTTCTCCACTGGACACGTTTATAATTGCGATTTCTCTAACGATATAATCGCTCTGTTTATACTGAAATCCTTGAACGTCGAGGATAAACATTTTTTAAATGTTCTACGAGCACTACTAATTTGCAACTGAATCTTCCTCACACCTACGCAACATTATTTATATCTATCCAACTATTGTGTTTGTTATCAAACCCCAACCACTTTACAAACACTTTATCGCGTTTCCTTTTGAGAATTTTTTCAACTAGATAAACGTCTGGAAACTTCACTTTTTGCAATTGTTCGTTGTAAAATCCACCGAGAATATTTTGATTATTTTCATCTTTTAATAAATACGTAGTGGGATTGGTTAGTTGAACTTTATCTACCGTAAAAATTTCCGTTGACCAATTTGGTTGGTATTTTTTATCGAAAACACCTCGCCTCTTCGATATTCGTACGCGATCGCCAATCTTAAATTTGGTATTAAGATTTGTCATTTTTATTCGATTAAACACCGTTTCCATTAGCTTTTTTTCGTGCTTTTTTATAACATCGGCCGGTTTCATTTTAATTACGCTGTGATGTGTATTATTGTAGTATCTAACAATTTCCGATAATATGTCGATCCATTTATAGTTTCCTCGTAGACTAAACTCTTTCCACATTATATTTTTTATGGTACGGTTCACTCTTTCCACTATAGCGGCCTTTTTCTCGCTAAATACATTATAATGATTGATATGATATTTTTTCATTAAATTTTGAAAGTCTTTGTTAAAAAATTCAGCTCCAGCGTCAGTTTGTAAATTTTTTGGTTTTTTGGTGGACTTTAAAATTGTTTCCATAGCTCTCGTCACTTCCGCTCCCGACTTATTTTTTACAGGTAGCGCCCAAACAAATTTAGAAAAACAATTTATTACAATTAGTATGTATTTGTATCCACGATTCTGTTTTGCGTACGGAATCATTTCGATAAGGTCAGCTTGAAACAGATCATATAAAGATTTAATTATAGTTTTTCTACGTTTAAAGTTTATACGAGCAGGTTTATGAAGTTCCTCGACAACTTGTCGCTTGGCATCCGTAATAAATTTCGACGGCTTCATTCTATAATATCGGCTTCGCGCAATTCTTCAATTAGCGAATTTATCTCATTTAAGTGACCCGTATGACCTGCAGACTGTGACGATACGAGTAGACGCAATCGATCGACTAATTCATTTGGATCGTCCCAATAAATGTAATCTTTTTTATTGGGTGTCACTTCCATTGTTGTCATTAAACCCTTTCCCCCAGTTGTTGTTGTTGGTGCAATAATATTTTTATATTTTTTCAGCTTACTTCCGTCAATTTGAGCATTGGGTTTATAATGTCTTTTGTGAGCGTTCGTTTTGTATACAATTTGTTTATAATTTTCCCTGTCTTGTTCGTTAAATAAACTATTGTTAGGATACTTTTTAAATAACAATTCGTATAAACCTTGAGTACCTCTGTACCGTTTACCTTGAACATAAATATCTGATCCTTGAATATCTACTTGTGAGTTACCAATAAAAAATTTTTCAGTACTTTTATCCATTCTAACGCCATACTTGTGATCAAACTCTCTATTTTCGGTATCTTCGTACATTTCTCGAATATATTTCCGTGGTAATGGATCGTATTGATCCAAATATTCAATAAAAGACACTGGTCCGATATCTTCAAATCGACTAGTAGATTCCTTGTCTACGTTTACTACGTTGTCTTCATAATCTGAATCAATTTCATCTATAATTGATTGTTTCATTTCACTCGGTGAATCGTAATTACTAATAGGAGTCGAATTAAATGATAACTGTCTAGGCAATATTTTTCGTTTCTTTTGAATTACTGATAGCGGTAAAGTTTGTTCTTCTGCTGTGGCGGCGGCTGCTGCTGCTGCGGCGGCGGCGGCTGCGGGCTCCTCCACTTTTACGGGAGGATGATACTTTGGAGTAGTTTGTGTTACATCACTTACTAGAGTCGTCTTCGTCGTCGTGGTTGCTGGCGTTGTTGTTCTTTTTGAATTTTGCAAAGAAGACCCGATATTTTTCAATCGTTTTGTAATAGGCTTAAACATTGTCTCTTGCATCATTTCACCACGTTTTAATTCTTCAAGTTTTTTTCTTATATCCTTACGTTTAGAAATTAATCGTTTTTTCAAAACTTTATCATTTTGTTGACTGATCATAGCGCTCGATATCACCGTCTATAGCAAGTTACGTTCTGAATGTAGAACCACTAGTGAATAACCTTTATAGAAACAGCTCTCTCTGATCAGGCGTAAACAACTTTTGATCGGGGACCTAAACAGCTCCTGAACAGGTCTAAAACAGCTCTTGATCAGGTCTAAACAGCTTCTGAACAGGTCTGAACAGCTCCTGAACAGGTCGAAACAGCTTCCGCCGCCGCCGCCGCCGCCGCCGCGCTAGGACGATTAGAAATGTATGAAGCAATCAAATGTTTTCCTATATCGACCTCCTTGGTTAATATCGCAGTCTTTAAATACAGTTAGGAAACTAAACGCTTCGTTCCAGCATAAAGCACACATTTCTTTAAAACGTTCAAAAGTCATATCAGTACCGATATGATCGTTGTATATGTGTTTCAAATTTAAATCGTCTTGTTTGAAAATTACGAGACAATTAGCATTGTCTCTTATAAGATGTTTAGGTATTTTAGCATACGTTTGACATAAATAAAACGAATCAATTTTATTATGTCGTCCCATACTAAAGTATTCGCGTATGACATCTTGGTTGTCGCACGCTACATCGTCGAAAATGAAAATACTGTTCGGTTTAGCCTCCGACGGATGCATAATGCTTTCACCGGCGTTAAATGTAAAATATCGAATACCTTTTATTGATTTCAGCAGTTGATCCAGGTAAATATATTTTGGTTGGTTCAAAGATCGCGAATAAATGTATACGTTTTCAAATTTTACACCGTTCTCCTGTTCGATTAAATTAATCATCACGTTAGTTTTACCGCAATTCGAAGGACCCACGATAATACATCTTATTGTTGCGGGAAACAATTTACCATGCCTCTTGTAAGATTTTTCGTGAAACGTATTATTTTCAATATCTAATGTAGTACTTTGTTTAATAAGTTTCATAGTGTGATTGTTTTCTAAAACACCGTACTATTCTTAATGATATAAAATAGATGACTTACAAACTTTTTATATTAGTTTGTACTAACAAAACGAACACACACGATCGTCAGCATGAAATGTTACGCATCAGGTAACGGTTTATTAAATACGGTAATCAACAAATTGCCTTTTGAAATGCATATTCCGGGGTATAATTGGTGCGGCCCCGGTACAAAAGTTGAAAAACGTCTCGCTAAAAACGATTCCGGCATAAACGGTTTGGACAATGCATGCAAACAACACGATATCGCCTATTCAACGGAAAGTGATTTAAACAAACGTCACGAGGCAGATAAAGTATTAGCTTCCAAGGCTTTAGCTAGATTTAAAGCTAAAAATTCCGGGTGGAAGGAGAAAATTGCCGCTTTAGGAGTAAGGGCGACAATGAAAACAAAATTAAAACTCGGAATGGGCATTCCAAATACAGACCGCGGCGGTGGTGGTTACTATTACCGTTCCAGGAGATTAATTCAAACTTGTTTAAAAAAACTACAAAAAACTAAAAAAAGTTTATACGAAATTGAGGATTCTTTAGCCAAGATGATAAATCAGAAAGAGAAAAAGAATATTTGCAGCCAAAAGAAGAAAAAGAAGACACAGCAGCGAAAAGAAAACAACAAATCGAAACCACAGACATATGAAGATAAGAAAGATTTTGATATCGCAGACGATTATCCATTAGATAGAGTTCGACCTAAAAGCATTCTAAATGATGATGAAGATAATGAAATTTCAAAAAAGAAACCTCGTATCGTATTAGTTCATAATCGGAAAAGAAAAGCTGCCACGATTGATAGAAATGAAATAAAAAGGACAAAAAGATTAAAGGTAGAAGATAATGAGAAAAACATAGAAATGGATGATTCTATCAAAAATATCGAATATTGATAATAGAAAATGAAAATTAAGTCTCGACAATGACGACGACGACGACAGTTGCGTATACACACCACCTAAAAACTTCAAATTATAAATAGTGAATAAAGATGGAAAACACTTTCAGTACTAATTGAAAGTTGTAATCGGTACAATGGTCAGAAGAAAAAACACTAATCCAAGAAAACGTAAAACAAGTGCGATACAACGACGACGGCGACGAGAGAAAAAAATTGGCTTTACAAATGCTACTAAACGAATTACAAAACACGTTATTAAACAAAAACCTAGTACTTATGGTGATGCAATTCGTGTCGCATTAAAGGCGGCTCAGAGTTTAAAAAATAAAATCAAACCTAATCGTATCATACCGATACCAAAAACGGGTGGTGTTTTACCGCTCATTCCGATATTTGCTGGACTTTCGGCGCTTGGTGCTCTTTCCGGTGGAGCTGCGGGTATCGCGAAAGCTGTAAACGATGCGAAATCGGCAACGAAACAATTGCAAGGATCGCAACGTCACAACAAAACCATGGAAGCGATCGCAATGGGTAAAGGCATATACTTAAAACCGTATAAAACAGGAATGGGACTTTTTCTTAAGCCATATAACCGTTAACAAATAAATAGTAAACTTAGTACCGGCGTCGCAATTGCAGTACAAATTAATAAAATGAATAAGAAGCAAATACCTAACGATTATCCGTTAACGAATATTCAGTTGGAAAAGTATGCTAAAAAGTTGTTGAAAATACCTTGGTTTAGGGGTGTTTTTATAAGAGATAATCTGCCCAGAAAAATAAGAAAAAATGAACGAGGTATAATCAACTTGGACAGTAGAAGCGGAACCGGAACCCACTGGACATGTTACAAAAAACAGGGACCTAATATCATGTATTTTGACAGTTATGGAAATCTACCTCCGCCACTGGAAGCATTGACATATTTCAATTCGAATGGACCGTGCAATATACGATACAATTACGATGTTTATCAAAAATTTAATACCGTGAATTGTGGTCAGCTATGTTTACATTTTCTTTCCGAATAAATTATTTATTATTAGCAAACTGTTATTCATTAATCCGATAACCTTTGTACAGATCGGTCGGTATGTATACGTTTACAGTATCTGGTAAAGACTCGATACTTTCGACTAAAATATATCCTCCCATTGTTTTGGACGATTCAAAAAGTTATGCGATCGGATTGATCGACTTTGTTACTTTCAACACAATTCCCAATGTAGACAATTCCAACAATAAATTTTATATCGGAAGTCAAGTTATTGCCGTACCCGAAGGTAGTTATGAAATTAACGACATTGAAAAGTTTATAATGGAGAAGATTACGGAGAAAAACGAAACATTGAAAAAAGAAAAACAAAATAAACAACAAAAAACAAATGTGATTGAAAAGGAATTGTCGATGAATGACGAAATCGTTTTATTTATGAGGGCCAATCTTAATACACTAAAATACGAAATCAAATCCAACGAGACGATACATTTTGAAAAAGGCGATTCGATTGCAAAATTGTTGGGATTCAAAAATAGAAAACTGTCTGCCAATCATTTACACATATCCGAATTTCCGATAAATATTTCGAAAGTAAATTCTGTTTGTGTAGAATGTAATTTGATAAAGAATTCTTATAATAATAATAACTCAGTACATATACTACACATGTTTTATCCTAGTGTGCCGAGCGGATTTCGTATAATCGAAAAAGTGTCAAATGTTATATATTTACCTATAAATTCTAATTACATTGACGAAATTATCCTTAAAATAGTGGATCAAGACGGTAATTTGATTAATTTTCAAAGAGAAACGATAACAGTAAGAATACATTTAAAGGAAGTGGTGTCATAAAAAATGGTGCTCCTCTATAACCTCAACATTCCAAATGGCGTTTTCACGTCGTCGAATATAAAAGAAAATACGGATCTACATAGAGTTAATCATAGTCGATCGTTGAAACCGTTAACAGTCGAAAATTCCGAATTTCTTCGCTATCTGGGATTAACATTGAAGGGAATAAACAAAAAGAAAAACGGCGTGTAAATTCCTCCTAAATATAACATTAACAATCCGTTCGGGTATACGAAGACTTATTGTCTTTTGCAAGTGTTTTGGAAGTTACTACAACCAGAAGAAGAAGAAGAAGAAGAACAAAGAAGATGAGTTTTAATATTCTGAACGTAGGTGAACAAGCATTTATGGACAATTCTATTATTAATTACGAGTTACATAGCTACACTCCATACGCAAATACGACATTAAATAATTCGGATGAAATACGGATTCCTATACAGGCTCAAGACGTTTACACTTTACCGACCAATAGTTACATGTATTTCGAAGGACGAATTGTCGACAGCGAAAAAAAAGTAAGCACGACTCTTAAACCGATCAATAATTTTATAGCGTTTCTTTTCGATGAAATTCGTTATGAAATTGGAGGGATCGTTATAGACAGGGTTAGAAATCCTGGAATTACAACTACTCTCAAAGGATTGGCATCTTTCACAAAAAATGAATGTGATCGATACGAACATGCCGGTTGGAATCACTTGCAAAATCCCGAAATAACAAACAAAGATGGATATTTCAATGTAAACGTTCCTCTTAAAAATTTAATGGGATTTTTTGAAGATTTCAAAAAAATTCTAATCAATATGAGACAAGAATTGGTTTTAATTCGAAGCTCCAACGATAATAACGCCGTCATATCTACGAAAGAAAACGAAAAACCCAAAATAGAATTATATAAAGCGATATGGAGAATACCGCACATACAAGTAGCAGATGTGGAAAAGCTACGACTTCTCAAGTATATAGAGAAAGGACGAGAATTAGAATTGGCTTTTAGAAGTTGGGAATTGCACGAATATCCATTGTTACAGGAAACGACTAAACACACGTGGAACGTTAAAGCCACAAATCAACTTGAAAAACCTCGATTTGTTTTAGTTGCTTTTCAAACTCTTCGAAAAAATAATGTTTCTAAAAATATGTCCAACTTTGACCATTGTAATTTAAGTAATATAAAATTGTATTTGAATTCAGAAACATATCCATATGATAACGTTAATTTAAATTTTACTAAAAATTATATCGCCATTTTATATGAAATGTACGCACAATTTCAACAATTTTACTATTATAAGCAAATAAGCGAACCCTGTTTAACATTTAAGACGTTTTTACAGTTCTCGCCTTTCATTGTAATAGATTGTAGTAGACAAAATGAAAGTTTAAAATCTGGTTCGGTAGACATTCGGCTGGAATTTGAAACTTCTCAGAATATTCCCGCAAACACAACCGCCTATTGTCTTATCATACATGATCGTTTAATAAAATACAATCCCCTCTCTAGCACTGTCAGAATTATTTAATTTTGTACTAATTTTTTGTATAGTTATTTGCAAATTAAAATAGTTTAACATGATGGTGATCTTTTATTTGCGCATGCTCTTATTAAAACTGTATAAAATGTATCAAACGTTGCAAATATTATTCATTGTGTAATTTATTGTTAATCTGTCAAGTTTAAACAAAAAACATGTTTCAAACAAAAATAATTTCTAGTCTGATTGTGACTTTGAATTTCATCGATTTTGTCGTCGTGCATACTCCAATCAAAGCAAACTCAATTTTGGAGAAAGTCTACGTTGAAAATTACACTTTTCCAATTGAACGAGGAACATTCTACCTATACGAAAAATCCAAAGAAAACATAACTTTGAAGCAGTGTCCGGCATTCTATTTTGACGGTGCTTTTCCCGTAGGAACGCAAATTCAAAATTCGTTTAATAAAACTATAGGTACAGTAATTGGTCAACATTTGAATTATTATCCGATATTTCCGAGAGAAAATACGATCATGTATTGTGGAAGATACGGCTTGGAAAATCTAATTGGAAATAAATCTATAATTGTTGAAAATTATGAATTTACATTAGATGATTTTAAAAAAAATTTTGTAGAACTATCTAGTCTAGATTATCAATGTTTTATTTATGCGTAAAATTATTTATATACTATTGAGAATTTAAATAAATATATTTATCGATGAATATGTTTTTATCTGCGCATCACCCAATCTCTGAAAAAAATAAGTGAAAAGTGCTACACCGTCAACTTATTCTAAATCTACGCAATCAAATAGTGAAAAATTTAGCAAATTGTAATTTTAACATATTTACTTTGTATGTACAAAATATAATGATAATAAATAATATTTGATAACCTTTGACCATTTAAATGAGATATTTTTGTGTTGTTTATCTAATAAAATGTAAAATTTGCATTAAAGTGTTTAGTCAAGTACGAAGCAGCAGCAGCCATGAATAGTGATCGTTACGTAACAACAACAACCGAAAAAAAAGTGAAACAAGATGTTTCGGAAAACTCCAAAGTCTACTACTATAACGGTACCAAGTACTGTAATAGCTGTAACAAATCTTTTTGCTTTTGTGAAGAATCCATTAAAAATCATCCAATATGTAATATAAAATATTGTTCGCAATCAACAAATCGTTCGAACAATATAAGTTTATATTGCGACGAAGTTATTCCATCATCGTCGTCGTCGTCACCACCAGCGGCCAAAAAAACAAGGATTTAGAACATACCCTATAGAAGAAGAAGAAGAAGAAATACGTTGTGGTGTTTAGCAAATTTATATCGGATGTCAATACTTTGTAAATGTTTTCAATAAATCATCAATTTTATCGGTGCACATTTATTTAATTGTATTCACCTCGACAACCTTTTTAGATATTATTTTGTTTTCTATTCAAACTTATCAATGTAAATGTTTTAAATAAATCATCAATTTTATCGGTGCACATTTATTTAATTGTATTCAACTCGACAACCTTTTTAGATATTAATTTGTTTGCTATTCAAACTTATCAATGTAAATGTTTTAAATAAATCATCAATTTTATCGGTGCACACTTATTTAATTATATCGACCAGCGCGCATACACGACGACGACGCGATAACGTGCCGGCCCCCAGTTACGCTAGGGGAACAGCGCGCGCGTCGGCGTTTATCTCCGAAGGTTCGCGGTTCGAATCCCGCCCGCGCGAGACATCGGCGGCGGTCGCTTTTTTCGGCTCTCAAAAATTTCTCACCCCCGCACCCCCACACCCCCCGTAGTGCCGAAAAAACACTACGAAATTTATTTTTTCTACGAATCCCTTTTTTTACCGGGGTGCAATTGCCAAAAAGGCACTAGCGACTATGACGTCATAAAATGTTTTTAATCAGTGACACCACTTTTTCCCCAAGGGGAGGCGCCAAAAAGGCACTATGACGTCACACCTCGACACAGGTGTAATTACCTTACCCACCCCCAGGGGTCCCCGTACACCTGTCTACACCTTAATGGTGACAGTTTCCACTTCTTCGGCGTGACCTTTACTTCTTTTACATGACCCTCCTTACGAAGAACTGGCTTTGGTACACTGCTGATGGAAAATGCCATCGGTGACCTTGAATCGTCACAGTCCCGCGTTAGAATAACTACTGTCAATATCTTTCAAATTCTAGTCAAAATCGGCGTCTTTGGGCATTTTAGTAACGAAAACCTTAATAAACTATTAGATTTCGACGTAAGGCAACCTTTCTGAGTCAAATAGTTGCCGATTTCGATAAAATCTTAGTCAGAATCTGCTTTTTCGCCTCTTATTGTACCCAAATCTACCTTTGAAATGCAGATATATACTTAAAAGACCTTCTTTTGGGACAAATAATTGGTTTTCGCCCTTGATTTACGGAAGATTATAGCCAAAACATGCATTTTCATAACTTAGCGAACTGAAATCTACATTAAAACTGCAGATAACTACTTAAAAATTCACTTCCTTGAATTGATAATAGGTTTTTCTTTGTCATTTTAAACAGATTCCAGTCAAAATCGGCTTCTTCGATTCATATCGTATCTAAAACAGCATCAAAACTGCAAATATCAGTTTAAACTATCATTTTTTGATACAAACAGTTATATATTCATGTCAATATCTTTCAAATTCTAGTCAAAATAGGCGTCTTTGGGCATTTTAGTAACGAAAACCTTAATAAACTATTAGATTTCGACGTAAAGCAACCTTTCTGAGTCAAATAGTTGGCGATTTCGATAAAATCTTAGTCAGAATCTGCTTTTTCGCCTCTTATTGTACCCAAATCTACCTTAGAAATGCAGATATATACTTAAAACACCTTCTTTTGGGACAAATAATTGGTTTTCGCAATTGATTTACGGAAGATTATAGCCAAAACATGCATTTTCATAACTTAGCGAACTGAGATCTACATTAAAACTGCAGATAGCTACTTAAAAATTCACTTCCTTGAATTGATAATAGGTTTTTCTTTGTCATTTTAAACAGATTCCAGTCAAAATCGGCTTCTTCGATTCATATCGTATCTAAAACCGCATCAAAACTGCAAATATCAGTTTAAACTATCATTTTTTGATACAAACAGTTATATATTCATGTCAATATCTTTTAAATTCTAGTCAAAATCGGCGTCTTTGGGCATTTTAGTAACGAAAACCTTAATAAACTATTAGATTTCGACGTAAGGCAACCTTTCTGAGTCAAATAGTGGCCGATTTCGATAAAATCTTAGCCAGAATCTGCTTTTTGGCCTCTTATTGTACCCAAAACTACCTTAGAAATGCAGATATATACTTAAAACACCTTCTTTTGGGACAAATAATTGGTTTTCGCCCTTGATTTACGGAAGATTATAGCCAAAACATGCATTTTCATAACTTAGCGAACTGAAATCTACATTAAAACTGCAGATAACTACTTAAAAATTCACTTCCTTGAATTGATAATAGGTTTTTCTTTGTCATTTTAAACAGATTCCAGTCAAAATCGGCTTCTTCGATTCATATCGTATCTAAAACCGCATCAAAACTGCAAATATCAGTTTAAACTATCATTTTTTGATACAAACAGTTATATATTCATGTCAATATCTTTCAAATTCTAGTCAAAATCGGCGTCTTTGGGCATTTTAGTAACGAAAACCTTAATAAACTATTAGATTTCGACGTAAGGCAACCTTTCTGAGTCAAATAGTTGCCGATTTCGATAAAATCTTAGTCAGAATCTGCTTTTTCGCCTCTTATTGTACCCAGATCTACCTTAGAAATGCAGATATATACTTTAAACACCTTCTTTTGGGACAAATAATTGGTTTTCGCCCTTGATTTACGGAAGATTATAGCCAAAACATGCATTTTCATAACTTAGCGAACTGAAATCTACATTAAAACTGCAGATAACTACTTAAAAATTCACTTCCTTGAATTGATAATAGGTTTTTCTTTGTCATTTTAAACAGATTCCAGTCAAAATCGGCTCCTTCGATTCATATCGTATCTAAAACCGCATCAAAACTGCAAATATCAGTTTAAACTATCATTTTTTGATACAAACAGTGATATATTCATGTCAATATCTTTCAAATTCTAGTCAAAATCGGCGTCTTTGGGCATTTTAGTAACGAAAACCTTAATAAACTATTAGATTTCGACGTAAGGCAACCTTTCTGAGTCAAATAGTTGCCGATTTCGATAAAATCTTAGTCAGAATCTGCTTTTTCGCCTCTTATTGTACTCAAATCTACCTTAGAAATGCAGATATATACTTAAAACACCTTCTTTTGGGACAAATAATTGGTTTTCGCCCTTGATTTACGTAAGATTATAGCCAAAACATGCATTTTCATAACTTAGCGAACTGAAATCTACATTAAAACTGCAGATAACTACTTAAAAATTCACTTCCTTGAATTGATAATAGGTTTTTCTTTGTCATTTTAAACAGATTCCAGTCAAAATCGGCTTCTTCGATTCATATCGTATCTAAAACCGCATCAAAACTGCAAATATCAGTTTAAACTATCATTTTTTGATACAAACAGTTATATATTCATGTCAATATCTTTCAAATTCTAGTCAAAATCGGCGTCTTTGGGCATTTTAGTAACGAAAACCTTAATAAACTATTAGATTTCGATGTAAGGCAACCTTTCTGAGTCAAATAGTTGCCGATTTCGATAAAATCTTAGTCAGAATCTGCTTTTTCGCCTCTTATTGTACCCAAATCTACCTTAGAAATGCAGATATATACTTTAAACACCTTCTTTTGGGACAAATAATTGGTTTTCGCCCTTGATTTACGGAAGATTATAGCCAAAACATGCATTTTCATAACTTAGCGAACTGAAATCTACATTAAAACTGCAGATAACTACTTAAAAATTCACTTCCTTGAATTGATAATAGGTTTTTCTTTGTCAATTTAAACAGATTCCAGTCAAAATCGGCTTCTTCGATTCATATCTTATCTAAAACCGCATCAAAACTGCAAATATCAGTTTAAACTATCATTTTTTGATACAAACAGTTACATATTCATGTCAATATCTTTCAAATTCTAGTCAAAATCGGCGTCTTTGGGCATTTTAGTAACGAAAACCTTAATAAACTATTAGATTTCGACGTAAGGCAACCTTTCCGAGTCAAATAGTTGCCGATTTCGATAAAATCTTAGTCAGAATCTGCTTTTTCGCCTCTTATTGTACTCAAATCTACCTTAGAAATGCAGATATATACTTAAAACACCTTCTTTTGGGACAAATAATTGGTTTTCGCCCTTGATTTACGGAAGATTATAGCCAAAACATGCATTTTCATAACTTAGCGAACTGAAATCTACATTAAAACTGCAGATAACTACTTAAAAATTCACTTCCTTGAATTGATAATAGGTTTTTCTTTGTCATTTTAAACAGATTCCAGTCAAAATCGGCTTCTTCGATTCATATCGTATCTAAAACCGCATCAAAACTGCAAATATCAGTTTAAACTATCATTTTTTGATACAAACAGTTATATATTCATGTCAATATCTTTCAAATTCTAGTCAAAATCGGCGTCTTTGGGCATTTTAGTAACGAAAACCTTAATAAACTATTAGATTTCGATGTAAGGCAACCTTTCTGAGTCAAATAGTTGCCGATTTCGATAAAATCTTAGTCAGAATCTGCTTTTTCGCCTCTTATTGTACCCAAATCTACCTTAGAAATGCAGATATATACTTAAAACACCTTCTTTTGGGACAAATAATTGGTTTTCGCCCTTGATTTAAGGAAGATTATAGCCAAAACATGCATTTTCATAACTTAGCGAACTGAAATCTACATTAAAACTGCAGATAACTACTTAAAAATTCACTTCCTTGAATTGATAATAGGTTTTTCTTTGTCATTTTAAACAGATTCCAGTCAAAATCGGCTTCTTCGACTCATATCGTACCTAAAACCGCATCAAAACTGCAAATATCAGTTTAAACTATCATTTTTTGATACAAACAGTTATATATTCATGTCAATATCTTTCAAATTCTAGTCAAAATCGGCGTCTTTGGGAATTTTAGTAACGAAAACCTTAATAAACTATTAGATTTCGACGTAAGGCACCCTTTCTGAGTCAAATAGTTGCCGATTTCGATAAAATCTTAGTCAGAATCTGCTTTTTCGCCTCTTATTGTACCCAAATCTACCTTAGAAATGCAGATATATACTTAAAACACCTTCTTTTGGGACAAATAATTGGTTTTCGCCCTTGATTTACGGAAGATTATAGCCAAAACATGCATTTTCATAACTTAGCGAACTGAAATCTACATTAAAACTGCAGATAGCTACTTAAAAATTCACTTCCTTGAATTGATAATAGGTTTTTCTTTGTCATTTTAAACAGATTCCAGTCAAAATCGGCTTCTTCGATTCATATCGTATCTAAAACCGCATCAAAACTGCAAATATCAGTTTAAACTATCATTTTTTGATACAAACAGTTACATATTCATGTCAATATCTTTCAAATTCTAGTCAAAATCGGCGTCTTTGGGCATTTTAGTAACGAAAACCTTAATAAACTATTAGATTTCGACGTAAGGCAACCTTTCCGAGTCAAATAGTTGCCGATTTCGATAAAATCTTAGTCAGAATCTGCTTTTTCGCCTCTTATTGTACTCAAATCTACCTTAGAAATGCAGATATATACTTAAAACACCTTCTTTTGGGACAAATAATTGGTTTTCGCCCTTGATTTACGGAAGATTATAGCCAAAACATGCATTTTCATAACTTAGCGAACTGAAATCTACATTAAAACTGCAGATAACTACTTAAAAATTCACTTCCTTGAATTGATAATAGGTTTTTCTTTGTCATTTTAAACAGATTCCAGTCAAAATCGGCTTCTTCGATTCATATCGTATCTAAAACCGCATCAAAACTGCAAATATCAGTTTAAACTATCATTTTTTGATACAAACAGTTATATATTCATGTCAATATCTTTCAAATTCTAGTCAAAATCGGCGTCTTTGGGCATTTTAGTAACGAAAACCTTAATAAACTATTAGATTTCGATGTAAGGCAAACTTTCTGAGTCAAATAGTTGCCGATTTCGATAAAATCTTAGTCAGAATCTGCTTTTTCGCCTCTTATTGTACCCAAATCTACCTTAGAAATGCAGATATATACTTTAAACACCTTCTTTTGGGACAAATAATTGGTTTTCGCCCTTGATTTACGGAAGATTATAGCCAAAACATGCATTTTCATAACTTAGCGAACTGAAATCTACATTAAAACTGCAGATAACTACTTAAAAATTCACTTCCTTGAATTGATAATAGGTTTTTCTTTGTCAATTTAAACAGATTCCAGTCAAAATCGGCTTCTTCGATTCATATCTTATCTAAAACCGCATCAAAACTGCAAATATCAGTTTAAACTATCATTTTTTGATACAAACAGTTACATATTCATGTCAATATCTTTCAAATTCTAGTCAAAATCGGCGTCTTTGGGCATTTTAGTAACGAAAACCTTAATAAACTATTAGATTTCGACGTAAGGCAACCTTTCCGAGTCAAATAGTTGCCGATTTCGATAAAATCTTAGTCAGAATCTGCTTTTTCGCCTCTTATTGTACTCAAATCTACCTTAGAAATGCAGATATATACTTAAAACACCTTCTTTTGGGACAAATAATTGGTTTTCGCCCTTGATTTACGGAAGATTATAGCCAAAACATGCATTTTCATAACTTAGCGAACTGAAATCTACATTAAAACTGCAGATAACTACTTAAAAATTCACTTCCTTGAATTGATAATAGGTTTTTCTTTGTCATTTTAAACAGATTCCAGTCAAAATCGGCTTCTTCGATTCATATCGTATCTAAAACCGCATCAAAACTGCAAATATCAGTTTAAACTATCATTTTTTGATACAAACAGTTATATATTCATGTCAATATCTTTCAAATTCTAGTCAAAATCGGCGTCTTTGGGCATTTTAGTAACGAAAACCTTAATAAACTATTAGATTTCGATGTAAGGCAACCTTTCTGAGTCAAATAGTTGCCGATTTCGATAAAATCTTAGTCAGAATCTGCTTTTTCGCCTCTTATTGTACCCAAATCTACCTTAGAAATGCAGATATATACTTAAAACACCTTCTTTTGGGACAAATAATTGGTTTTCGCCCTTGATTTAAGGAAGATTATAGCCAAAACATGCATTTTCATAACTTAGCGAACTGAAATCTACATTAAAACTGCAGATAACTACTTAAAAATTCACTTCCTTGAATTGATAATAGGTTTTTCTTTGTCATTTTAAACAGATTCCAGTCAAAATCGGCTTCTTCGACTCATATCGTACCTAAAACCGCATCAAAACTGCAAATATCAGTTTAAACTATCATTTTTTGATACAAACAGTTATATATTCATGTCAATATCTTTCAAATTCTAGTCAAAATCGGCGTCTTTGGGAATTTTAGTAACGAAAACCTTAATAAACTATTAGATTTCGACGTAAGGCACCCTTTCTGAGTCAAATAGTTGCCGATTTCGATAAAATCTTAGTCAGAATCTGCTTTTTCGCCTCTTATTGTACCCAAATCTACCTTAGAAATGCAGATATATACTTAAAACACCTTCTTTTGGGACAAATAATTGGTTTTCGCCCTTGATTTACGGAAGATTATAGCCAAAACATGCATTTTCATAACTTAGCGAACTGAAATCTACATTAAAACTGCAGATAGCTACTTAAAAATTCACTTCCTTGAATTGATAATAGGTTTTTCTTTGTCATTTTAAACAGATTCCAGTCAAAATCGGCTTCTTCGATTCATATCGTATCTAAAACCGCATCAAAACTGCAAATATCAGTTTAAACTATCATTTTTTGATACAAACAGTTATATATTCATGTCAATATCTTTTAAATTCTAGTCAAAATCGGCGTCTTTGGGCATTTTAGTAACGAAAACCTTAATAAACTATTAGATTTCGACGTAAGGCAACCTTTCTGAGTCAAATAGTGGCCGATTTCGATAAAATCTTAGCCAGAATCTGCTTTTTGGCCTCTTATTGTACCCAAATCTACCTTAGAAATGCAGATATATACTTAAAACACCTTCTTTTGGGACAAATAATTGGTTTTCGCCCTTGATTTACGGAAGATTATAGCCAAAACATGCATTTTCATAACTTAGCGAACTGAAATCTACATTAAAACTGCAGATAACTACTTAAAAATTCACTTCCTTGAATTGATAATAGGTTTTTCTTTGTCATTTTAAACAGATTCCAGTCAAAATCGGCTTCTTCGATTCATATCGTATCTAAAACCGCATCAAAACTGCAAATATCAGTTTAAACTATCATTTTTTGATACAAACAGTTATATATTCATGTCAATATCTTTCAAATTCTAGTCAAAATCGGCGTCTTTGGGCATTTTAGTAACGAAAACCTTAATAAACTATTAGATTTCGACGTAAGGCAACCTTTCTGAGTCAAATAGTTGCCGATTTCGATAAAATCTTAGTCAGAATCTGCTTTTTCGCCTCTTATTGTACCCAGATCTACCTTAGAAATGCAGATATATACTTAAAACACCTTCTTTTGGGACAAATAATTGGTTTTCGCCCTTGATTTACGGAAGATTATAGCCAAAACATGCATTTTCATAACTTAGCGAACTGAAATCTACATTAAAACTGCAGATAACTACTTAAAAATTCACTTCCTTGAATTGATAATAGGTTTTTCTTTGTCAATTTAAACAGATTCCAGTCAAAATCGGCTTCTTCGATTCATATCTTATCTAAAACCGCATCAAAACTGCAAATATCAGTTTAAACTATCATTTTTTGATACAAACAGTTATATATTCATGTCAATATCTTTCAAATTCTAGTCAAAATCGGCGTCTTTGGGCATTTTAGTAACGAAAACCTTAATAAACTATTAGATTTCGACGTAAGGCAACCTTTCCGAGTCAAATAGTTGCCGATTTCGATAAAATCTTAGTCAGAATCTGCTTTTTCGCCTCTTATTGTACTCAAATCTACCTTAGCAATGCAGATATATACTTAAAACACCTTCTTTTGGGACAAATAATTGGTTTTCGCCCTTGATTTACGGAAGATTATAGCCAAAACATGCATTTTCATAACTTAGCGAACTGAAATCTACATTAAAACTGCAGATAACTACTTAAAAATTCACTTCCTTGAATTGATAATAGGTTTTTCTTTGTCATTTTAAACAGATTCCAGTCAAAATCGGCTTCTTCGATTCATATCGTATCTAAAACCGCATCAAAACTGCAAATATCAGTTTAAACTATCATTTTTTGATACAAACAGTTATATATTCATGTCAATATCTTTCAAATTCTAGTCAAAATCGGCGCCTTTGGGCATTTTAGTAACGAAAACCTTAATAAACTATTAGATTTCGACGTAAGGCAACCTTTCTGAGTCAAATAGTTGCCGATTTCGATAAAATCTTAGTCAGAATCTGCTTTTTCGCCTCTTATTGTACCCAAATCTACCTTAGAAATGCAGATATATACTTAAAACACCTTCTTTTGGGACAAATAATTGGTTTTCGCCCTTGATTTACGGAAGATTATAGCCAAAACATGCATTTTCATAACTTAGCGAACTGAAATCTACATTAAAACTGCAGATAACTACTTAAAAATTCACTTCCTTGAATTGATAATAGGTTTTTCTTTGTCATTTTAAACAGATTCCAGTCAAAATCGGCTTCTTCGATCCATATCGTATCTAAAACCGCATCAAAACTGCAAATATCAGTTTAAACTATCATTTTTTGATACAAACAGTTATATATTCATGTCAATATCTTTCAAATTCTAGTCAAAATCGGCGTCTTTGGGCATTTTAGTAACGAAAACCTTAATAAACTATTAGATTTCGATGTAAGGCAACCTTTCTGAGTCAAATAGTTGCCGATTTCGATAAAATCTTAGTCAGAATCTGCTTTTTCGCCTCTTATTGTACCCAAATCTACCTTAGAAATGCAGATATATACTTAAAACACCTTCTTTTGGGACAAATAATTGGTTTTCGCCCTTGATTTAAGGAAGATTATAGCCAAAACATGCATTTTCATAACTTAGCGAACTGAAATCTACATTAAAACTGCAGATAACTACTTAAAAATTCACTTCCTTGAATTGATAATAGGTTTTTCTTTGTCATTTTAAACAGATTCCAGTCAAAATCGGCTTCTTCGACTCATATCGTACCTAAAACCGCATCAAAACTGCAAATATCAGTTTAAACTATCATTTTTTGATACAAACAGTTATATATTCATGTCAATATCTTTCAAATTCTAGTCAAAATCGGCGTCTTTGGGAATTTTAGTAACGAAAACCTTAATAAACTATTAGATTTCGACGTAAGGCACCCTTTCTGAGTCAAATAGTTGCCGATTTCGATAAAATCTTAGTCAGAATCTGCTTTTTCGCCTCTTATTGTACCCAAATCTACCTTAGAAATGCAGATATATACTTAAAACACATTCTTTTGGGACAAATAATTGGTTTTCGCCCTTGATTTACGGAAGATTATTGCCAAAACATGCATTTTCATAACTTAGCGAACTGAAATCTACATTAAAACTGCAGATAACTACTTAAAAATTCACTTCCTTGAATTGATAATAGGTTTTTCTTTGTCATTTTAAACAGATTCCAGTCAAAATCGGCTTCTTCGATTCATATCGTATCTAAAACCGCATCAAAACTGCAAATATCAGTTTAAACTATCATTTTTTGATACAAACAGTTATATATTCATGTCAATATCTTTCAAATTCTAGTCAAAATCGGCGTCTTTGGGCATTTTAGTAACGAAAACCTTAATAAACTATTAGATTTCGACGTAAGGCAACCTTTCTGAGTCAAATAGTTGCCGATTTCGATAAAATCTTAGTCAGAATCTGCTTTCTCGCCTCTTATTGTACCCAAATCTACCTTAGAAATGCAGATATATACTTAAACCACCTTCTTTTGGGACAAATAATTGGTTTTCGCCCTTGATTTACGGAAGATTATAGCCAAAACATGCATTTTCATAACTTAGCGGACTGAAATCTACATTAAAACTGCAGATAACTACTTAAAAATTCACTTCCTTGAATTGATAATAGGTTTTTCTTTGTCATTTTAAACAGATTCCAGTCAAAATCGGCTTCTTCGACTCATATCGTACCAAAAACCGCATCAAAACTGCAAATATCAGTTTAATCTATCATTTTTTGATACAAACAGTTATATATTCATGTCAATATCCTTCAAATTCTAGTCAAAATCGGCGTCTTTGGGCATTTTAGTAACGAAAACCTTAATAAACTATTAGATTTCGACGTAAGGCAACCTTTCTGAGTCAAATAGTTGCCGATTTCGATAAAATCTTAGTCAGAATCTGCTTTTTCGCCTCTTATTGTACCCAAATCTACCTTAGAAATGCTGATATATACTTAAAACACCTTCTTTTGGGACAAATAATTGGTTTTCGCCCTTGATTTACTGAAGATTATAGCCAAAACATGCATTTTCATAACTTAGCGAACTGAAATCTACATTAAAACTGCAGATAACTACTTAAAAATTCACTTCCTTGAATTGATAATAGGTTTTTCTTTGTCATTTTAAACAGATTCCAGTCAAAATCGGCTTCTTCGATTCATATCGTATCTAAAACCGCATCAAAACTGCAAATATCAGTTTAAACTATCATTTTTTGATACAAACAGTTATATATTCATGTCAATATCTTTCAAATTCTAGTCAAAATCGGCGTCTTTGGGCATTTTAGTAACGAAAACCTTAATAAACTATTAGATTTCGACGTAAGGCAACCTTTCTGAGTCAAATAGTTGCCGATTTCGATAAAATCTTAGTCAGAATCTGCTTTTTCGCCTCTTATTGTACACAAATCTACCTTAGAAATGCAGATATATACTTAAAACACCTTCTTTTGGGACAAATAATTGGTTTTCGCCCTTGATTTACGGAAGATTATAGCCAAAACATGCATTTTCATAACTTAGCGAACTGAAATCTACATTAAAACTGCAGATAACTACTTAAAAATTCACTTCCTTGAATTGATAATAGGTTTTTCTTTGTCATTTTAAACAGATTCCAGTCAAAATCGGCTTCTTCGATTCATATCGTATCTAAAACCGCATCAAAACTGCAAATATCAGTTTAAACTATAATTTTTTGATACAAACAGTTATATATTCATGTCAATATCTTTCAAATTCTAGTCAAAATCGGGGTCTTTGGGCATTTTAGTAACGAAAACCTTAATAAACTATTAGATTTCGACGTAAGGCAACCTTTCTGAGTCAAATAGTTGCCGATTTCGATAAAATCTTAGTCAGAATCTGCTTTTTCGCCTCTTATTGTACCCAAATCTACCTTAGAAATGCAGATATATTCTTAAAACACCTTCTTTTGGGACAAATAATTGGTTTTCGCCCTTGATTTACGGAAGATTATAGCCAAAACATGCATTTTCATAACTTAGCGAACTGAAATCTACATTAAAACTGCAGATAACTACTTAAAAATTCACTTCCTTGAATTGATAATAGGTTTTTCTTTGTCATTTTAAACAGATTCCAGTCAAAATCGGCTTCTTCGATTCATATCGTATCTAAAACCGCATCAAAACTGCAAATATCAGTTTAAACTATCATTTTTTGATACAAACAGGTATATATTCATGTCAATATCTTTCAAATTCCAGTCAAAATCGGCGTCTTTGGGCATTTTAGTAACGAAAACCTTAATAAACTATTAGATTTCGACGTAAGGCAACCTTTCTGAGTCAAATAGTTGCCGATTTCGATAAAACCTTAGTCAGAATCTGCTTTTTCGACTCTTATTGTACCCAAATCTACCTTAGAAATGCAGATATATACTTAAAACACCTTCTTTTGGGACAAATAATTGGTTTTCGCCCTTGATTTACGGAAGATTATAGCCAAAACATGCATTTTCATAACTTAGCGAACTGAAATCTACATTAAAACTGCAGATAACTACTTAAAAATTCACTTCCTTGAATTGATAATAGGTTTTTATTTGTCATTTTAAACAGATTCCAGTCAAAATCGGCTTCTTCGTTTCATATCGTATCTAAAACCGCATCAAAACTGCAAATATCAGTTTAAACTATCATTTTTTGATACAAACAGTTATATATTCATGTCAATATCTTTCAAATTCTAGTCAAAATCGGCGTCTTTGGGCATTTTAGTAACGAAAACCTTAATAAACTATTAGATTTCGACGTAAGGCAACCTTTCTGAGTCAAATAGTTGCCGATTTCGATAAAATCTTAGTCAGAATCTGCTTTCTCGCCTCTTATTGTACCCAAATCTACCTTAGAAATGCAGATATATACTTAAACCACCTTCTTTTGGGACAAATAATTGGTTTTCGCCCTTGATTTACGGAAGATTATAGCCAAAACATGCATTTTCATAACTTAGCGAACTGAAATCTACATTAAAACTGCAGATAACTACTTAAAAATTCACTTCCGTGAATTGATAATAGGTTTTTCTTTGTCATTTTAAACAGATTCCAGTCAAAATCGGCTTCTTCGATTCATATCGTATCTAAAACCGCATCAAAACTGCAAATATCAGTTTAAACTATAATTTTTTGATACAAACAGTTATATATTCATGTCAATATCTTTCAAATTCTAGTCAAAATCGGCGTCTTTGGGCATTTTAGTAACGAAAACCTTAATAAACTATTAGATCTCGACGTAAGGCAACCTTTCTGAGTCAAATAGTTGCCGATTTCGATAAAACCTTGGTCAGAATCTGCTTTTTCGCCTCTTATTGTACCCAAATCTACCTTAGAAATGCAGATATATACTTAAAACACCTTCTTTTGGGACAAATAATTGGTTTTCGCCCTTGATTTAAGGAAGATTATAGCCAAAACATTCATTTTCATAACTTAGCGAACTGAAATCTACATTAAAACTGCAGATAACTACTTAAAAATTCACTTCCTTGAATTGATAATAGGTTTTTCTTTGTCATTTTAAACAGATTCCAGTCAAAATCGGCTTCTTCGACTCATATCGTACCTAAAACCGCATCAAAACTGCAAATATCAGTTTAAACTATCATTTTTTGATACAAACAGTTATATATTCATGTCAATATCTTTCAAATTCTAGTCAAAATCGGCGTCTTTGGGAATTTTAGTTACGAAAAC
Source organism: Cylas formicarius (assembly GCF_029955315.1). Lineage (NCBI taxonomy): Eukaryota > Metazoa > Arthropoda > Insecta > Coleoptera > Brentidae > Cylas > Cylas formicarius. The sequence continues at coordinate 1,150,966 of NW_026844319.1, forward strand.
CTTAATAAACTATTAGATTTCGACGTAAGGCAACCTTTCTGAGTCAAATAGTTGCCGATTTCGATAAAATCTTAGTCAGAATCTGCTTTTTCGCCTCTTATTGTACCCAAATCTACCTTAGAAATGCAGATATATACTTAAAACACATTCTTTTGGGACAAATAATTGGTTTTCGCCCTTGATTTACGGAAGATTATAGCCAAAACATGCATTTTCATAACTTGGCGAACTGAAATCTACATTAAAACTGCAGATAACTACTTAAAAATTCACTTCCTTGAATTGATAATAGGTTTTTCTTTGTCATTTTAAACAGATTCCAGTCAAAATCGGCTTCTTCGATTCATATCGTATCTAAAACCACATCAAAACTGCAAATATCAGTTTAAACTATCATTTTTTGATACAAACAGTTATATATTCATGTCAATATCTTTCAAATTCTAGTCAAAATCGGCGTCTTTGGGCATTTTAGTAACGAAAACCTTAATAAACTATTAGATTTCGACGTAAGGCAACCTTTCTGAGTCAAATAGTTGCCGATTTCGATAAAATCTTAGTCAGAATCTGCTTTCTCGCCTCTTATTGTACCCAAATCTACCTTAGAAATGCAGATATATACTTAAACCACCTTCTTTTGGGACAAATAATTGGTTTTCGCCCTTGATTTACGGAAGATTATAGCCAAAACATGCATTTTCATAACTTAGCGAACTGAAATCTACATTAAAACTGCAGATAACTACTTAAAAATTCACTTCCTTGAATTGATAATAGGTTTTTCTTTGTCATTTTAAACAGATTCCAGTCAAAATCGGCTTCTTCGACTCATATCGTACCTAAAACCGCATCAAAACTGCAAATATCAGTTTAATCTATCATTTTTTGATACAAACAGTTATATATTCATGTCAATATCCTTCAAATTCTAGTCAAAATCGGCGTCTTTGGGCATTTTAGTAACGAAAACCTTAATAAACTATTAGATTTCGACGTAAGGCAACCTTTCTGAGTCAAATAGTTGCCGATTTCGATAAAATCTTAGTCAGAATCTGCTTTTTCGCCTCTTATTGTACCCAAATCTACCTTAGAAATGCTGATATATACTTAAAACACCTTCTTTTGGGACAAATAATTGGTTTTCGCCCTTGATTTACTGAAGATTATAGCCAAAACATGCATTTTCATAACTGAGCGAACTGAAATCTACATTAAAACTGCAGATAACTACTTAAAAATTCACTTCCTTGAATTGATAATAGGTTTTTCTTTGTCATTTTAAACAGATTCCAGTCAAAATCGGCTTCTTCGATTCATATCGTATCTAAAACCGCATCAAAACTGCAAATATCAGTTTAAACTATCATTTTTTGATACAAACAGTTATATATTCATGTCAATATCTTTCAAATTCTAGTCAAAATCGGCGTCTTTGGGCATTTTAGTAACGAAAACCTTAATAAACTATTAGATTTCGACGTAAGGCAACCTTTCTGAGTCAAATAGTTGCCGATTTCGATAAAATCTTAGTCAGAATCTGCTTTTTCGCCTCTTATTGTACACAAATCTACCTTAAAAATGCAGATATATACTTAAAACACCTTCTTTTGGGACAAATAATTGGTTTTCGCCCTTGATTTACGGAAGATTATAGCCAAAACATGCATTTTCATAACTTAGCGAACTGAAATCTACATTAAAACTGCAGATAACTACTTAAAAATTCACTTCCTTGAATTGATAATAGGTTTTTCTTTGTCATTTTAAACAGATTCCAGTCAAAATCGGCTTCTTCGATTCATATCGTATCTAAAACCGCATCAAAACTGCAAATATCAGTTTAAACTATAATTTTTTGATACAAACAGTTATATATTCATGTCAATATCTTTCAAATTCTAGTCAAAATCGGCGTCTTTGGGCATTTTAGTAACGAAAACCTTAATAAACTATTAGATTTCGACGTAAGGCAACCTTTCTGAGTCAAAGAGTTGCCGATTTCGATAAAACCTTAGTCAGAATCTGCTTTTTCGCCTCTTATTGTACCCAAATCTACCTTAGAAATGCAGATATATACTTAAAACACCTTCTTTTGGGACAAATAATTGGTTTTCGCCCTTGATTTACGGAAGATTATAGCCAAAACATGCATTTTCATAACTTAGCGAACTGAAATCTACATTAAAACTGCAGATAACTACTTAAAAATTCACTTCCTTGAATTGATAATAGGTTTTTCTTTGTCATTTTAAACAGATTCCAGTCAAAATCGGCTTCTTCGATTCATATCGTATCTAAAACCGCATCAAAACTGCAAATATCAGTTTAAACTATCATTTTTTGATACAAACAGTTATATATTCATGTCAATATCTTTCAAATTCTAGTCAAAATCGGCGTCTTTGGGCATTTTAGTAACGAAAACCTTAATAAACTATTAGATTTCGACGTAAGGCAACCTTTCTGAGTCAAATAGTTGCCGATTTCGATAAAACCTTAGTCAGAATCTGCTTTTTCGCCTCTTATTGTACCCAAATCTACCTTAGAAATGCAGATATATACTTAAAACACCTTCTTTTGGGACAAATAATTGGTTTTCGCCCTTGATTTACGGAAGATTATAACCAAAACATGCATTTTCATAACTTAGCGAACTGAAATCTACATTAAAACTGCAGATAACTACTTAAAAATTCACTTCCTTGAATTGATAATAGGTTTTTCTTTGTCATTTTAAACAGATTCCAGTCAAAATCGGCTTCTTCGATTCATATCGTATCTAAAACCGCATCAAAACTGCAAATATCAGTTTAAACTATCATTTTTTGATACAAACAGTTATATATTCATGTCAATATCTTTCAAATTCTAGTCAAAATCGGCGTCTTTGGGCATTTTAGTAACGAAAACCTTAATAAACTATTAGATTTCGACGTAAGGCAACCTTTCTGAGTCAAATAGTTGCCGATTTCGATAAAATCTTAGTCAGAATCTGCTTTCTCGCCTCTTATTGTACCCAAATCTACCTTAGAAATGCAGATATATACTTAAACCACCTTCTTTTGGGACAAATAATTGGTTTTCGCCCTTGATTTACGGAAGATTATAGCCAAAACATGCATTTTCATAACTTAGCGAACTGAAATCTACATTAAAACTGCAGATAACTACTTAAAAATTCACTTCCTTGAATTGCTAATAGGTTTTTCTTTGTCATTTTAAACAGATTCCAGTCAAAATCGGCTTCTTCGATTCATATCGTATCTAAAACCGCATCAAAACTGCAAATATCAGTTTAAACTATAATTTTTTGATACAAACAGTTATATATTCATGTCAATATCTTTCAAATTCTAGTCAAAATCGGCGTCTTTGGGCATTTTAGTAACGAAAACCTTAATAAACTATTAGATCTCGACGTAAGGCAACCTTTCTGAGTCAAATAGTTGCCGATTTCGATAAAACCTTGGTCAGAATCTGCTTTTTCGCCTCTTATTGTACCCAAATCTACCTTAGAAATGCAGATATATACTTAAAACACCTTCTTTTGGGACAAATAATTGGTTTTCGCCCTTGATTTACGGAAGATTATAGCCAAAACATGCATTTTCATAACTTAGCGAACTGAAATCTACATTAAAACTGCAGATAACTACTTAAAAATTCACTTCCTTGAATTGCTAATAGGTTTTTCTTTGTCATTTTAAACAGATTCCAGTCAAAATCGGCTTCTTCGACTCATATCGTACCTAAAACCGCATCAAAACTGCAAATATCAGTTTAAACTATCATTTTTTGATACAAACAGTTATATATTCATGTCAATATCTTTCAAATTCTAGTCAAAATCGGCGTCTTTGGGCATTTTAGTAACGAAAACCTTAATAAACTATTAGATTTCGACGTAAGGCAACCTTTCTGAGTCAAATAGTTGCCGATTTCGATAAAATCTTAGTCAGAATCTGCTTTTTCGATCATACTTACGACACTATACAACAACGGTTTTTTAAAAACAGCCAAAATTTGACAATATTAAAAATAAACTGAAGGTTTTTCATATGAAAATGAGTGTTCCTCGGGGGAGAAAAGATGAACGAATCAATAAAACTCAAAGGAATTTTATTCAACATTTAAAAACTTCATCAAAAACCTATAAAAGGCTGGGTTCCATATTTATAGAAGACGCGGTTCCACATAGCGTATTCTTTAACTTTCCTATTTGGTTTTACTGTCAAACTTGTGTCGATATCGAGATAGCGGATGTCGTCTGGATTCACTTGGGGCCACGTGATGTTCAATATCGGGTCTGATTGATCAGGGATGGGATTGCTAGAATGAAAACTTGCTTAGACCCTTAAACGTAGAACTACGAAGAGACAGATCGTTGATATTGTCGTCGAGTCAATAAAATAACTTACAGTGTTTTGGCAAAGTTAGCCCAGAGGCGTACCATCCTTTGTCTCGTCAATAAATCGGCGTCGGTAGTTATAGGAAATGTAGATATCTTGAAGAGATAAGCTAATTCGTCTGCGTGGGCTACCTTTCCAGCACCTGAAACGATTTGTTTTAAAACCTGCATTCAATAGTAATAAAGGTGCTGACATATAGCATGTCTCAATCTTCATCGTGCTGGTTTTTGGCGGCAATTTTGGTAATAATATATATTTTTTTGTTTATTTGGGTGGGTATAATCGTATTAAATTACACTAAGAAATTACAATGACATTAAATATATACAATAAATTAATAGCTAGGAATGTCTACACATAATTAAATTTTTGCCTTTTACAAAACTTCTGTACTCTATACCTGCATATATATTGATTGAGGTGGGGGGGGGGGGCGCTAATGAGGGGCGTAAACACCTTCTCGGATGACTGATTCCCAGATTGGGGCCGGGTAGAGACCTGAGTCGCGATTAAGATTGTTAGGTTGTTTATAGATTTCTATAGACTCTTGGATTTTTCGTTGGTAGAAGAACTGATTCCATGCAAGAATTTTAATTTTATCAAATAAAATTTTATGCCCGGTTTCATAAATGTGTTCGGCAACAGCTGATGAGTTAATTTGTCTTAGTCGTAAGGCTCTTTCATGTTCTTTGAGCCTAGTTGATATTTTTCGTCCGGTATCTCCAATGTATTCTTTGCCGCATTTGCATGGAATGCTGTAAACTCCTGACGTCTCAAATTGTATTTTGTCTTTGACGGACCGCAGATGTTGAGAGATTTTTGGACAAGTGGTAAATCTGGTTTTGACGTTATACTTCTTTAGAACTTTTGATATATGGTCAGTGATGTTTTGAATGTAAGGAAGGACCACAGTGGCAAGTGTAGGATTTCTTTCGACCTCATTGCTATTGGAAGGTTGTGGTGAAGTGTATTTTTTGATGGAACGTTTAATATCTTTAATGTGGAAATTATTAGAAAGAAGAGCAGAGGTAAGGTGTTTCTGTTTTCAGTGACTCGGGCTGAGATAGTTTTACGGCTCTGTAAACAAGAGAGTTGATAACCGATGATTTTTGGTTAGTTTGACCATGCATTAAGGTATCGGTCTGTGTGCGTAGGTTTTCTGTAAACACAATAACCCAATGTTAGGTCGGATTTTCTATTGATAAGTTGATAAGTATATCTAAGAATTGCAGGTTATTATTAGTTGCCAACTCAATGGTAAAACGTATATTAGGGTGTATCGAGTTTAAATGTCTAAGAAAATCGTCTAGGGTTTCTTGACCATGACCATATATATATATATATATATATATATATATATATATATATATATATATATATATATATATATATATATATATATATATATATATATATATATATATATATATATATATATATATATATATATATATATATATATATATACATACACTTCTATGTATGAATACATATAAATCACAGGTAACTTACAGCAAATATCTATATAGAATAATACAAAATAAACATTTTAATAATAACAAATGTACTATAATAATTAATGAGAAATATTGAGGCGGTTTGCCTCGTTTATAATCTTTTTAATGTCAGGTTTAATTTCTGTGGTGGCTATCTGTAATTCCAAGATCACTCTGGTTCCCCGAATCCGAAGTAAAATGACCGTAATCATGCCCTGACTTACCCCAAATTTCCTTGTGGAGGACAACCTACATACACGTGCAAATAGCAGAAATCAAGATGTATTTTTTGATTTAGAATCGGTCGTTTCTCAATTTGTATATTGAGAGTTTATGACACCATTTTCAAGGGGGCATACGAAGGCATAGTAGTATATTGAAGAAATAAGTAATAACCTAGGATGTGCTTTGGAAAAGTAAAATGAATAAAAGGAAAAATATTCTTGAGTAAATAAGCGGTTATGCAATGTCTCAAGAGTAAGGATTCGGCTCACAGAGAATCCGGCTCGAAGGAACAATAATTTGTGTTCGGTTACGCAACAAATTTGTGTATAAATTTGTTGGTACCAATCTGTAATTCCAAGATCACTCTGGTTCCCCGAATCCGAAGTAAAATGACCGTAATCATGCCCTGACTTACCCCAAATTTCCTTGTGGAGGATGTGCTGGGTTGAAGGGAATGCGCTGCACGGTTCTACCGGAGGGTTCGACTCTTGAGGGTGTTGCACACTGCTTTTCAAAACAGGTGTTGAAATTTCCGACTCGCAACGCGCAATTCTCGATTCCGGCACGGCCGCTCGCGAAGTGCCGGAGGCAGGTAAAAATGGAGTAATAAAAAATGTATATATAAAAGAAGGAAAGGTTTCCCGGGAATAAAGGAGGGAGAACAAGACGGAGTATACAGTTGTCAAGGCATGTATATACGCACAAAATAATAATAATTAAACTATATCCCGAAACCCAAAGCACTTCCTAAAGTGAATGAATACCACCCAACGTAAACAAAAAAATCATTCGTAAAGTTATATAAAAGTAAGATAAAAAAAGAAAAAGAAATACAAAAGTAAATGGAGACAGAACATTCCGCCCTCCCTGAAAATACCTGAGGGATCGGAAGGTTATTTTCTGAATCAGATCGCTAGAGGAAGAGGGCAAAGCTTAACTAGGGGTCGCTTAATCAAACCCTTTGCCGTCCTTAACTGACTTGTATCGGGATTTGGAATAACCGACAGAGGCTCTAAGGATAAAAAATGGCCCGGCGTCAACGCGGTCAAATCGCTTGGGTCCGTGCTAACGGGACATAAGGGTCTAGAGTTCAAGATAGCTTCGACTTGAGTCGTGCAAGTGTAAAGCTCCTCAAAGGTAAGAATTTGTTCGCCGATAACACCCAGTAAATGTGTTTTCGCCGACTTAATGTTACTTTCCCATAGGCCCCCCATATGGGGTGCAGAAGGAGGGTTGAAATGCCATCGGATTGACTCGTGTATAGCTACGTGAGCATAGATTTCTTTAAGATGTTTTGAGGCGGCAACAAAATTAGTGCCGTTGTCCGAGTAAACGTTACTGACGCGGCCACGCCGTGCCATGAAACGTCGAAATGCGGCTAAAAAAGTATCAGCCGATAAATCGGAGACAATTTCCAAGTGCACTGCTTTAGTGCAGCAGCAAATAAACAGTACGATGTAGGCTTTAAGTCTCTTGGCGCCGCGTAAGCGATTCATGGTAATAGGAAAACTTCCCGTTAGATCAACACCCACGTTTTCAAAAGCTTTGGCTTGTGAAACCCGAAATTTTGGCAAGTTTCCCAGAAGGGGCTGAAAAGGCGTCGGGTGCGTACGCCAGCAAGTGATACAACGCGAAATTATTTTGCGTATATACATATCCAGTAATTTTGGAAAAGTAGAAAGAGTGTGGTTTGTACGCCGGTATGCATATATTTCTCGTGCAAATCCTTAATAAGTAAATCTGTAAACCGAGAATTTCTGGGTAAGAGTATCGGATATTTTTTATCGTAATCTAGTTCTGAATTACATAGACGTCCGCCAACACGCCAAATATCATTTTGATCTAAGAACGGATTGAGCTTCCTGAAAACTTTAGGTAGACGTTTACCTTTTTTGAGGATTGAAATTTCGTTATCAAAATATCTCTGTTGAATATGTTTAACAAAGGTGTTAGTTGCGCTTTGTAATTCGAAAAAGAGTAGCCATGAAGGAGCAGTAAGAACCTTTGGTGCGTAAAATGTTTTGGAACGAATATTATGTATAAATCTTAGAACGTAGCCTAAAACCCGAATAAGTTTTCTAGCATTAGAGATGTTGTTTAACATAGTGTCTAAAAAGTGTGGTGTTATCGTCGACGTGAGTACAATTCTGCGCTCTTCTTCGAAAGCTTCGGAAGGGGTTTCGATTTTAATTTTAGTAAATTCCCACAATTCTTGCGAAGTGCGAAGAAATGCGGGTCCCTGCCACCAAAGCGTACATTGTATTAAATCCGAGGGTAGTAAACCACGTGACCCGGGATCCGCGGCGTTGAATTCGGACGGAACGTGGTTCCAGTCGTAAGCCGCAATTTTTTCTTGAATATAAGTCACCCGGTTGGCCACGAAAGTTTTCCACCCGAAAGAAGCACCTTTTATCCACGAAAGGGCGACGGTACTATCCGTAAAGGCGATGACGTTTTGGAAAATTATCTTGTTAGCAAAGGAGCGTTGTACAAAATGCATTAATTTGGCAAGTAATACCGCAGAACAAAGTTCTAATCTTGGAAGGCTAATTCTCTTAACTGGCGCTACTTTCGACTTTGCGCACACAAAGTACGATTTGTAGGTGCCATCCTGGTTCGAAACGCGAAAAAATATAGTGGCGCACATGCCTCGCTCAGGCGCGTCGCAGAAGCCCACAATCTGACAAAAAATGGAATTCGAAAGGTCAATCGAACGGGGTATTTTAAAATCCGAAAACAAATTAAGTTCGCTGACGAATGTTTTCCATTTTAAAATAATGTCCGCGGGTGCAAGCTCATCCCAATCCAATTTCAATTGCCACAAGTATTGAATTAGAGTTTTTGCCAGAAATGTGACCGGGGTAAGCATACCTAGTGGATCATAACATCTAGCAAGTGTACTAAGTAAATTTCTTTTGGTGCATAATTTAGAAGTGCAAGTAAAAGAGTAAAAAAAAAGGTCTGTTTGCGGATCCCACCGCAAACCTAGTATTTTTAACATTCTCCAAATCGAGGGAAAAGTCGCGAATCCCTACGTGGGTTTCTGGTAAATCCGCGAGTAATTTAGGTTCATTGGAAGCCCATTTTTTAAGTTCGAAACCTCCCCGACGGAGCAGTTCTATTAGCTGGTTTTTCATAAGCGAAAGTTGCTCTAAATCTGGACAAGAAACCGCACAATCATCTATATAAACCGACTCTTTTAGAATCTTAGAAGCGAGGGGTAGGTCGTGATAATCATCAGCTAATTGTAACAGCGTTCGAATCGCCAAGTATGGAGAGCAATTTATCCCAAAAGTTACGGTTTGTAATTCGTAATCGGACACTGGATCCTCGGGATTAAAACGCCACAAAATTCTTTGGTATTTCCTTTGACTTGATTCAACATTTATCATGCGATACATTTTTGAAATGTCAGTGACGAAACAATATTTATGTAGTCGAAAATTAAGCAGAATGGTTACCAAATCGCGTTGTAACTTAGGACCCGCGTATAACACCTGATTTAGACTTGGCTTATTGGTTGCATGGCTTGACGCATCGAATACAATCCGTACGGGAGTACTTCGAGAATCTTCTTTTATAACCGCGAGATGCCCGATATAAAAATATTCGTGCAAATGTTCATCGCTGGGGCGCGAAACCGGACGCATATGGCCCATGGCTAAATATTCCTCCATGATCTCGGAATAGGAATGGTATAAGTCTTTGTTACGTAGCAACCGGTTTTCTAAAGAGTAAAACCGCTTAAGGGTGAGAGCTCGGGTGTCTCCAAAATCCGGAGATGTGATTCGGAATGGCAAAGAAACTGTATATCTACCGTTCGTATCGCGGGTAGTTGTATCTGCATAGTATTTTTCGCAATAAATATCTGAAGGTGGCTTTTGAAGCACATTGGGAATTTCCTCGGTTTCCCAGAATTTTTGTAGGGCATTATTTAGGTCGATATTTGACACCGTAGTAAAATACGCGGATATGGTTTTAGAATTGGATGGGCCGGCATCCAAAGGCATTTCACCGATTAAGGTCGAACCGAAAACTGTATTTAAGCAAGTAGGGACATTGGGTCCAAAGTAAAGATGACCGTCCTGTATAAGAGATCCATAAATTTCAGCACCAATAAGAAGTTGTACTTCGGATTGAGTATACCATTGAGGATCAGCGAGCTTTAGTTCTTTTAAAAATTCCAAAGAATTTGGATCAAACGACATGTTTGGCATTTTGTTACAAATTTGATCGACTACAACAGTTTCTACATGAAACGTGTGTGATTTGGTGGCAAGTGGCGCAATTTCGCAATGTACCGCGCTGTATGCGGACATACTCATACTTTCTAAGCCGTTAATACTTATTGAAATATTGTATTTAGAAAGACCCAGCATTGTAGCGCACCTTTTTGTAAGAAATGAGGTTTGAGCACCCGAATCTAGAATAGCGCGAATTGGATGCCAATTCCCATGAACGTCACGAATATGTAATAACGCGGTCGAAAGCAGGGTATCGTGATCATTTAGAGCTATGCCGACAGTGATATTTCTGTGTAGAGTCAGTTCGTCTGATTCTTGCATACTCCGAGATTCCGAAACTGGTGATCCGGGGGGAGGGGAAGGGTTGCCTTTTAAACATAAAAGGCTAAGATGATTGTAACCGCAATGTCTGCATCTTTTCTGTGAAGAACATTGGGCCACGACATGTAAGTTTGTCAAGCAATTAGTGCAACCTTTGTTATTTTTAATGAAATTAACGCGTTCGTGCACCGGTTGAGCCAAAAAGGCATCGCATCTGTATATCAAATGACCTTTCTTGCACCAAAAACATGTGTTCTGTTTTAACGATAAAGGTCGTTGACTTTTATTTGTAAAAAAGACGTTAGTACGTTTACGAGGGGATCGCGTAAAGTTCGAACGATTGGATTTCGGCGGAACGTTTTGTTTTAGTGATAACTCGAGCGACTCTAACGCGGCGCAGTGCTGCTCAAGAAAATTATAAATGTCACCGTATGTGGGCATTTCATTAGATGAATGCTTTTGTTCAAACAGTTTACGCGTGACTGGATCTAAGCGGTCCAGTAAAATATTTGCCATAATAAAACACCACTGCGACGTCACGTAACCCATATATATATATATATATATATATATATATATATATATATATATATATATATATATATATATATATATATATATATATATATATATATATATATATATATATATATATATATATATATATATATATATATATATATATATATATATATATATATATATATATATATATATATATATATAATATAATACAAATAACGCAGAGCCGATGATGTAAACTACACTGGGTGGTAGCGAGCACTAAAGCCTGAAAACAACCGGCTACTAGAGATATTTTAAGATATTTATAACCCTAGTGGGGGTACGCGCAGGTTCGGTGGACCTTATTTCTAGTAGAAATAAGGCTTACCCCGGGCCGCGCACGCGTCTGCCAGGGTTACACCAAGTGTCTGCCAGGGAAACAAAACACGAACTTCCAAGTGACCAAGTTATTACTAACAAGTTTGCTACTTACGGAAAGCATTGAATGAACTGGCGTACTGTTCAACTTCAAATACATAGATTATAGAGTTTGTAGTGTGTTTATAGATAACAAATATGCACGAAAAGTTTAATTCATATGAAAAACCAGAAATATTTTTAATTTATTTGATTAATACTATATAAGTGTCAGGCAAACGTAAATATTGAAAAATTACTCGCGGGCCTCATAAATTCATTACGCGGGCCGGATGTTGGCCATGTATGCCCTATACGCTATATCAAAAGGAAAAAATCCAGTGGAGTAATTAATATCTGGGAATCTTGCAGGCCAATCTATGGATCCCCTTCGACCAAACCAATGTCCGGAAATTGGGTATTTAAATATTCACGCACTTGTCGCGCAAAATCAGGCGGAGCACCATCCTGTTGAACCCAAATCTGTTTATATAGCAAATCAGGCTGATTTGGATTTGGGAAAGAAACTGCCAGAGTAAGAAGTAAGTCGCTTTGACGAAATTGTAAATATCGGGCTCCGGTAAGATTTGGATCAAAGAAATAAGGTACAATAATTATGTTATTCGATATTCCTACCCAAACATATATTTGTTTTTGTCATCCATTCGGGATTATTTGTAATCCATTACCTGCAATTTTGTTTAATTACTGTACAACAGTCGCTGACAATGACGGATAATACTTTTCTTCTTTTTAAAAACGCCAAGCTGTTGGCTATTGGCACGTTGGCTAACATCATCATTCGACGATCTTTTACATACCCTGTTTCTATAAATTTTCTCTCAATTTCTCTCTCAACCAACTAGCAATTTCTTCTTGAGTTTTTTTTCTTCTGAGTTCAATATTAAATTTCTGCTTTTTATTCTTCTGCTTATAATAAGCAAGAGGATAAGCGTAAGTGGTGTGCCATTTAAAAAGGGAACTTGGTATTCACATCTACTTTTTGAACCACCTTGTTTATTTATTATTTACTGTACTTTTCTTTATTATAAAATGAATTTGTTTCATATTTTACCTTCTCAGTGCATTTTAAATTTTTTCTATTCAATTACAGTAATAAAAAAAATTGAAATTATATATGAATATTGAATTTTTTTAAAATTTATTTAAGAATTATTTTATTAACAAACGGATGTTAAATTTATATGATTAAAAATAAGAAAAATGTTTTGTTGCAACATTTTATTTAATAACCAATTACATTCGATTATAATTAATTTAATTGCTGCTACATTTTCATCGTTTGTTTTTTCTTAATGTATTTTTTTTTTTATTTATACAATTAGAAAATATAAAACATTGATTTGAATGGTATTGTTAATTTCGTTGTATTAGGTGATGAATGGTTCAAAAATAGGTCCGAAATCATTCGGCTTTTACATTGTCAATGTTTATCTTTTGTAATAGTATATTTTGTAACAAGTGTGGTAAACGGCATTTCAGTCACGAGTTTGTTTGGTGGGTATAATATCCGAAAACATCCGATTGCTCCCAAACCTTTGCGGTAATATCCAGGAAATGTCCGAAGTGGCCCGGATCTGTGGGAAATAAGACTGACGATGTAAAATGACACTCTCCGCAGGCTAGATCGTTGTATAATTAGGTATTTTGCTGAAGGGAGTAGAAAAAACATTTACTAATATTATTTCTCTTTTATATTTTTTTATTCGTAATTTTAAGTTTTTGAAACTTGAAGTTTTGATATAAAATATGTCATTTATTTTTTTGTTGACGGGGACAATTAATAACGTAAGAACTTTCATAAATATTGTCGTTTTTGTACCTTTGTATTTTGCTTTTAATATTTAAAATATGCAAAATTTGTAAGTCTTTACGAATTTTTTCCAGACTTTTCGGCTTTCATAGTAATTTATAATTTTTTAAATTTTGTGTATTTTTTATAGAAGCGAATCGATATAATTATGCTTGTTAATAATCAGTCATATAACTAGAAATCGGTTAGTGTTATATTTTTTAGATTAGCCAGAAATAATTGTTGTTGTAACATAACGTAATTTTTGAGTCCTTAATTGCCCGCCATTTAATTATACCGATTCACAACATGTTATTGGACGAACCGGTCGCGTTTGCGGGACATTTTACATCGTTTTCCATTAACGTCTTTGATAACCCCCAGAGCGGGATATATCATTTTACGTGGTTTATCAGTTATTATGCCACTTCTATTTTTGATTGAGGAGTGCCAGACACAACCTATCTCCGAAGATCACCTTCAACATCAACAGAAATATAGACAACTAATTCTACTTCATTGTCATCCTGTCCTGCTTTGCAACGATGCGACGGGGATGAAATTTTGCGTGAAGAAACTGTCCCTCCTTTAGCTAATTCACAACATTTTCCAAATTTCAATAACAACGGCGTATCGGTGAACGTATTGTTACGGTCTTCTAGGCGAAGGCACGCCGAAATTCCTATTAGAAGAACACACCGGGACGCTATTACTTTAACACAGCGACAACCTTTTCACGTAGAAATTCATTCGTGCGGGCCAATGGCAGATTTGTTTTTATTTTTGCAATACTCTATTTTTTCAGATTATGTGGCAAAGGGGTCAAGTTCTTCCGCCGCATTTGAAGGAATGTCCAAGGAATTACATATTTTATTTTATATTTGTATAACATCCATGAAATAAATATTAACTATGCCATGGCATCCATGCATTCTTGAGGATGGTAACGTCGGACTGTTTGTTTCACGAACACGGAATAAATTTGCCAACTACGCCCTTAACGTACCAATTGTAAATGACCAAGCGCACTAACCGCACTCATCCAAAGTTATGTTAGCATTCCGGAAATAATTCGAGAATACCTCTACAGTGGTGGCTTTAAACATAACATTTCTTCGATCGTGATTTCGCCGATCGGAGGTTCAACGACATATGTTTGTTATCATTATTCCATTAAATTTGCATATTTTAATCTGGTTCGAACCTACGGATCGATCCATAATTTAATGGTTAATATAACTTTTTTTACATAAACTTTTGTTTTCTGATTTTTTAATATTTTACCTGACACACATTTTAATTATATAAATTTTTAAAATTTATATAATTATCCTTTCGATTTAAGTATTCATTGGTGGATGTTTTTCTTATCAGTTAATGTAGAAAAACGCCGGCAATGGACACTTCTTTAATTATTTTTTAATATTTAATTTGTTAATTTACTCTTTAATACATCATATTTTCGACACAATTAGAATTTTTTTAACACAGTTTTTTTAATACAGTTGTATAATTATTCTAAAATTAACGTAATTTAATTTTTCTTTCTATTTTGTTTTTTTCATTAAATTTCTATTTTCATTTCCAACAAAAATTAAAAAAAAAATTCCATTGCTGACATTTTTTTTCATTTTTTTTTATTTGTGTTTTCACGTTTTTTGTCAGTTCTTTCCTTAATAATTTTATATAGTCTTTAAGGGTTTACCATAAAGACTCTAAACGGGTGTAGGTGAAGTCGGAGTATTCCGTAAGTTTTATGAAGCCAATATTCTCTTAGCCGTCGAAGCTTTGCAGTTTTTTCTGTTCTATCTTGTGTTTGTAATTAGTAATTACCAACTTACAGTTATTCAATTGTTTTTCAAGACTCAGTGTGCCATTTGCATTGAAGTACCATACACATTTTATTACAATTTATTTCTTCTCCGCCATGTAGCGCATCTGGTATGTTAAAATTTAAATCTTGACTCATCAAGATTTTACGTCCTGTCTCCCGTATTTTTGTGCATTGAGGATGCGATGCATGTAGAATCTTTGTATAGGTAAGGTTCTTTGTTTCATACCGATTGCATGTCAATTACAGTTTCGATTGTCGTTATATCTTAACGTAGTTTGAGGGTTTCAAGATTGGGTAACTTAACCTGTAAATTCCAGCTCTGCTTACTGTACGAACAGACCCCATAAACACTGTGGCACTAGTATCGTTTGCCAAACGAGCACTTCACCTACCTATCAGGGATAGTTCAATGGAATGCAAATAACAAAAACAAGCACAGTGAACCAGCCCACCAAAAGTAGGATTTGAGCAAGGTTTTACAAACTTTTTTTTAAATGTTGATTGGCTTATATGTGAAATCTATGGTGATCTTTAACCTAAATTTCAACAATACATATTTACAACCAGAGTATTAATGTACAGGGTAACTGATAACTTATCGCACATTAATTGATAATACCTTAATTTACAAGTTTTACGTAGCGGAAATCCCTTGATCAAGTGGTTTACAGCTGTATTTATTTTCGGTCAATGATTCGGGAGTTAGTGTTTTAGTTATCAGTATCCGTTAGAGGAGTAAATTTACTGTGTTTTTATATATTTTTTGTTTAATTAATAATTTTCAAATAATTTTTCTGGACGAACTCTGTATCAAAGGTTTAATTCTTTTAATTTTTTTTGCATTAGTCAATTGTTAAATTGTTATTTTAAAATTAAAAAAAAAACACACCTTTCGTACCCATCTCAACATGGTACCCACCTGAACATCGGAGTACAAACTTGAGCTTAGAATTAAGTTGCACTCAAACGGTTTAATTAAAATAACATCTGAGGGTTATCAGTGGTTTTTAATTCTACCTAATCCGATACCTTATTTCTAACTATTTAAAAAATGTATAAAACCGTTTAAAACAGAAGCTGTTACAAGTTGCGGGCTTCAAAAGTAACATAACTGGGTGAAGGTGTGGTGGCGTCCGAATCATTCTACAGAGTGTACGACCCAAAAACTCTACAAAAAAGACTAGCCGTTGCCGTTTCTTTTCTTAAGCTTCGGAAGAAGAAAAGTGAACGTTACAATATGTAGAATATAATTTTTACAAACTCAGTAATTGTTTGCCCATGGACCAATGTCGCTGCGGTATAATCATATCCGTACTTTCAAATTCTGGGGTGTACTCTCGGTTGCTGAAATTTTGGTCACTCCTCCATGATGTTTGAAAGGTGTCGTTTTTGATTTTTTAACGACGCGGGCTACATCTGGCCTGACTTCTTTCGCAGTGTTTGATGTCACTGTTACCACTCAGTTTTAGATGCTACTGCGAAATTGAAACCCTTGTGCAGAACGGATGTTTCAGACTGGCACATGTTGTGTCTCGAAGGTAGACAGGTTGAGCTCCAATAGGATCATCACTTTCACCACAGATAGAAAACCACAAATTTTATTAATTTGCCTGAATTGGTGTCAGCATAACGAAAAATGCATTTTATTCCAGCGTTATGACGCCTTTTTCTAAAATGCCTAGGCAGTTTATAAAAAGCCTAAATAAAGATTAGACAAAATTTGTGAAAATTGATAAGCCAAACAAGGTAGGAACACAATACCAATTATAACATTCAAAAACCTAAACAAGATCCCGGAATCAGTAAAAACCTTAGAGGACCACATTATTTTTCTATCTTGCTTCTGCAGACTGCTACGTAACTTTGGCAAAACTATAGACCGTCTAGCGATAGTTTTCACGCTTGCATACTTTTAATGAATATATTATAAGGAAGGCCAATTGAAAAAACATTATAAAACACGTAACTGGGTAATATGAATCTAAAAACAAATGAAATAATGATGGATTTGATCCATATATCAACATACGTATACGCAATTCATTTGAAACAGAAAACTCGTGTGACGTGACGAATTCAATTTGAAACAGACAATTCCTGTGACGCACATATGTCAAATTTTTATAAAACACTCTCGTATATCA
The DNA here is from genome assembly GCF_029955315.1 of Cylas formicarius. Taxonomy (NCBI): domain Eukaryota; kingdom Metazoa; phylum Arthropoda; class Insecta; order Coleoptera; family Brentidae; genus Cylas; species Cylas formicarius. The sequence continues at coordinate 1,168,373 of NW_026844319.1, forward strand.
ATGCACATTGCAGTTTACTTTGTCAATATAAAAATAATTAGAAGTATGCCGCCAGTGATCTATTTGTCGAGGGCAGTATACAAAATATACTCGTCACTTTTCTGCTGAAGAAAAATGAGAAACTGCTTCTTGTAATCCTCCCATCTTTCGCCCTCTCTTCGTGGTTCACCAAACTGCTTGAATTACTTTGGTATACCAAAAGTGGTCGTGGTGTGACAATAACTGTGTAAGTCCAGTTTTACGCCTATGGTGTTTTAGTCCAATACTCAGACTTCATATTGAATGTATCGAACCGTTTACCTATACGGTATTCTTTTCATTTTTACAACTACGAATTAGTTCGCTCATGCCCGCTACGGTGCTCGGTGCTAGGGTGTACGATGACAGATGCAGCGATTGCAGATCTGCGACGGATTGCTTTGAGCGCTGCCCCCTGTGGGCTTATAGCAGCTAAGGGGACTGAGTTTACCTGGGTTGTTTAAGACAGTGGAGAAAGCGGAATGTCCACAGGTTTTGCGATCGGATCGGTGAAATAACAAGATCTCGGGATCATTACTATTGTTTCCGGATATATAAAAAAAATCCCTGCTGACCACTATGGAACTTTCGAAAAACCATAGGCCGCCTTCGGGAAAATTTCTCACATTCTTGGTACACCCTGCATACTATAATATCTGCCAACTATACTAAATCATGGTATTTTTTACACTCATGCATTGTACAACTTAAGAAAAATAAATTATTTTTAGCTTGGTCACATGCGTAAATCCAAATATTTTTTTACGATTACATCAGGAATAATTTATAGGTATTTATAGGCGTTGCGAAGCCCGGTGCCGAATTAGGAAACCCAAATCGGGCTTCCTAAAATTAAGCGTGTTTTTGGCAAATTTGTAAAAACTAGCGAAATCTGAATCGTTGGGACTTGACAACCAGTTGGGTTAAAGGTTTCGATTTGGCGCTAAAGCTCAAAAGCCGCTAAATTTTTTAGCAATAACATAAATGAAATGTAAAGATAAATGTGTGGGCTATGTTTTAGGCAAATTAAAAAAAAAACTGAGATCGGAGTTTTTTCTAAGCTATTGAAAATAACCAATTTTTTTACGGGTTTTCTTTAAGAATTTTCTAAAACTTTGTTTAAACGTAGGTACAACTATTGGTAATTTATTTCCAAAATTTGAACTCGAAATATGCAGTAATAAAGATTATTAATTGATTTAAAGGTGAAATATTAAACAGCCCCCTTAATTTCTGTAACCAAAGGTACAACAAATTCCGCACTTAGCATGGGTTACCAAGTGACGCAAATGTTAGTTTAGCTCTTGTAGTAAAGATGGTAGCATTTGATTTGATTCAAAAATAATATGTATAATGAATTTGCTTGAAGGAAGCGGGTCCGCCTAAGAAGTTTACGTTTGTAATAATGTGTTTTGTACATTATCTAAAATGTATGACTTGACTTTAATGTCAAACATTGATTTATGATGCGAAAAATTATCAAAGTAATAACAAAACAAATAATAATAAAAATAAAACAAATATTTTATCAATAAAGGGCGGAATATATGCACGTCTATGCAGTTTCTTAAACTTCACTGCTTAGACTAAAGCTTGGCATAAGTCTTGATAAAACACCTCATAATTTAAAATTCAAGTCAGCTGAACATAATATATAACCAACAACATTCTCCAGCAGTTCTCAGCCGAAAAAATTGAAAAAAAGTTTGAAGATAAAATAATGAATAAACGCATAAAAAATTCAATAGCAATAATACGAAAATCGACCGAAAAGCACTTATCATAGTTTTCTTTTCGCGCAGATCATCTTCAAGACTCTAGAACGTTTGTTTCTTTTAAGTGTTCTACCATAGGTTCTGCCCATGATGAAACTCACAAAAATTTGATAATCGCTGTTTATTGAATAGCACAAACACACTTTTTTCACGAATCGATACAAACAATAAATTGCATTTTCAAGGGTTACCTTATTTAAATACAATCTGAAGGGTAATTAGAATTAAAGGTGTGATAATATTGTACCGATATAATTGCCTATAATTAAGAGGGTTATTTTGTAACTCTTAACGACATCGTTAACGGTTGTTAGGCAACAATCGTCGTAATTTTAAATAACCAAAAACGATCGTTTTCTTTCACTTTAAAAATATCCCATAAATACCTATTCATTTAAAACCATTAATGTGTACGCACATAAAATAATATTTTACCATTTTTTTATTATTTAGCTATTCTTTTCTGAGCCACTATAAAATATAAAATTATTAAAAATTGGTAAATTTTAGGTCTTCAAGAGAAAACTATACAAGGTGTTTCTTAAGTAATCTAAAATATTCAAGGAAGCGATTTTTGAGGCATTTTTTAAGAAAAAAACTTCATATGAACCTATGTCCTAAACGTCTTCACTTTTGAGATACAGAAACAGAGAGAAAAAGATGTTTCCATTATATTCGTAATACCGCTTAAGCTATCCTCATGAAATTTGGTACGCAATTTACTCAACGTATTCATGCAAAGGGGTTTTGTGTTGTAAAACTTTTTTTGACTTTTACTTCCAGTGGGGTCCGTACGGCATGTGCATTGAAAATTTTTCTTAAAAATGCGTGAAGAATATCACAAAAATACAGGTTCTTTATATGACCACGGTACCGCGCGTGAAAACGTTGTTGCCTCTTGGACACATCGGCCGAGTCTTCCTTTTTTGGTCGGCCCGGGGTGTTGCCAAATACACCACACTCCTCACTCCTAGATTTTCCTCTAGGTTGTGTAATTCTCCAAATGTCTTGAAAGGCGCCTCCTTGAATACTTTAGATTACTTAAGAAACACCCTGTGACAGTGTAGTGACTTATTACAATTTAAAAGGGAAAATGAACATATTTGTTTGTTTTTCTTCCAAGAAACATGTCACGCACCATTGCTTTTTGCTAGTTTTGGCCACTGTTTTCTCAAATTAGCTTTTCGAGGTAAACTAATAAACAGGCCAACAAAATATAAAAAAAAATTTTTCGTGCCCGAGATCTAATAACTGAATTTAGATATACCGAATGTGCTGATTCTAAAACTAGCATCAGATTTTTTTCTATCACCTCTAGTTTTTGAGTTGGAGACTAATTGAATTTAGTTCTAATAAAAAGCAAAAATAAATAAATCAACATCTCTTTAAAATTCAAAATAGGAATTTGATACTCAAAACTGGGATTTAATTAGCCAAATATATCTGAAATTGTCCGCAAAGCAATAATATTCCTAGACCTCGTTAATTCTCTGATATGTCGACGGACTGGGTTTCCGAAAGAAAACAGTAAAGTTAATTACTTCCACTTTAATATCACAAAAATATAGGTTCTTTATATGACCACGGTACCGCGCGTGAAAACGTTGTTGCTTCTTGGACACATCGGCTGAGTCTTCCTTTTTTAGTCGGCCCGCCGTGTTGCCAAATACACCACACTCCTCCCTCCTAGATTTTCCTCTAGGTTGTGTAATCCTCCAAATGTCTTGAAAGGCGCCTTGTTCTGGCCGGCCGGGGAGTAACTGGAGTCCCTGAAACCTGCTCTGGCGTGTTCTCTTCTAAATAGGGCCCATCAGCAGACGGTGAAGGGATAACGACCCTTGGAAGAATCTCTGAGGATTCCGCGAATCGCGAAACGTCGTAGTTCTGACCGTCCGGTCTCTTCGGTGAGTGTACGCGGACGAATTTCATCGGTATGTCTGCGTGTGATTTTACCATCGGGAGTTTTCACCTTGTAGCTGAGCGGTCCCGTTGATTCTATTACCGTTGACGGTAACCACCTTTGACCGGGAGCGTAAGACCTTACAAACACCGGATCATTCTCTTGGAAAGATCGAGGGGTTTCATTAGAAGAGTATTTGTCTTCTTGCTTGGCTGACATTTCTTTGGTGAAATCTGGTTGCATAGGGTCTAAAAGCGTCGCTAACTTTCGTCCCATCAAGACATCTGCTGGAGATCGACCTGTTACGCTGTGGGGTGTAATGTGCTGAGTTAGTAGGTATCTTGACAAAGCTAACTGGACGTTCTCGTTCCCCATTTTCTTGAGTGCATTTTTTACATTTTGCACCATACGTTCTGCTTGTGCATTACTGCTTGGATGGTAGGAAGCGATCAAACCTTGACGAATCTGGTTCGTTTTGAGGAATTGTTGAAATTCTTCGGATGTAAAAGCTGTACCATTTTCCCTCATGACTTTGATAGTCGCTGCACTTGACGTGTTCGGGACCAAACGAACTTCCAGCCATTTAGAGAATGAATCAATTACAATTAAAAATGATTTACCATTCATGGGGCCTGCAAAGTCCACGTGAAGTCGGGTCCAGGGTGCACGAGACCATTCCCATGGATGTACCGGAGCTTTTCTAGGCATATTTCGTGCTTCCTGGCACTCGGAGCAAGTTTTGATTTTATTTTCAATGTCACGGTCAAGGTTTGGCCACCAAACGTATGAGCGAGCAAGAGCCTTCATTTTTACCATGCCTGGGTGTCCAGAATGAAGAAGATCGATCACACTTTTCCTCCCTCCTGGAGGTGTTATGACCCTGGTTCCCCAAAGCAAACAATTTCGGTAACAACTTATTTCGTTCTGTGGTTGAAAGAAAGGCTGAAATTCGTCAGGGAATTTAGATCTTTCCATCGGCCAACCTTTCCATACCTATTGTAAAACTTTGGATAGAATTGGATCCTTGGCTGTTTCACTGGCGATACGCTTAGCATCGACCACGCTTTCCGGGATGTTCTCAAACATCAAAACATCGGGTGCATTGGGTGGTTCTGGAGTGTTTAATTTCTGGGGTAAACGACTAAGCGCGTCGGCGTTGCCAATTCTTGCGCCTGGAACCTGGTGTAAATTGTAGTCATACTCTGTGAGCATCAGAGTCCATCTTAACAATCTCAGTGAAAGGATTTCTGGGATTCCCTTCCTCGGGCTAAAAAACCTACGTTCGGATGCAGAATTTTCGTCCATATAGGTAATCGTGGAACTTCTTAACTCCTACAATGATAGCGAGAGCTTCTTTGTCCAGTTGTGAGAAATTTCTTTCTGATGAGGATAATGTGCGACTATGGTACGCCACTGGGACCTCTCTACCGGAGTCGTCAGGTTGACTGAAGACACATCCAACCCCAAATGAACTAGCATCGCAAGTAAGGAAGAGCTGTTTAATGTCCTAGTATGGGCTCTGTAATTAGGATATTCTTTAGTAAGTTTTTCATGTTCTGCATGCCACTGCCAAGAGACCTTTATGTAGCAGATAATGCAATGGATTAGCAATCGTTGCTTTGTCTTCAAGAAAAACGTGGTAGAAATTTATCAAACCGAGGAAAGCTTGCAATTCCGTTTTGTTGGTTGGCGCAGGCGCGTTAACAATTGCTTTCACCTTCTCTTTGGTCGGTCGAATTCCCTCTGCACTAATACTAAAAACCTAAAAATTCTATAGATTTCGTGTGAAAAATGCATTTATCACGGCGTAGATTAAGTCCATCTTCTCGAAAACGGGTAAGTACTTCACGCACTTTACGGTCCAAATCTGTTTCGGAATGTCCAACTATGAGAATGTCGTCGTAATATGGAAGAACTCCTGGGATTCCGGTGAGTCTCATGTCCACGAAACGTTGGAAAATTTGGGGTGCCACGGAGACACCAAATTGTAAGCGTTTGCTCCTAAAAGGTCCTTTGTGTGTGATAATGGTCTGTGCGTCTGCAGCTTCTTGATCTACACTCAACTGCAGGTAAGCTTGAGCCATGTCTAGTTTTGCGAATATTTTACCACCTGCTAGAGCTGCTAATATATTTTGAACAGATGGAACTGGAGAGGGGTCTGTACGTAACGCCTAGTTTATGGTACTTCCGTCACCATTGTCCTGGGCGACAACAACAATGGGAGTGGCCCGTTTTGGATGAGTCACTGGCTCCAGCACACCTTGATCGACAAGTCTATCCAATTCACGATCAATCTTGTCCTTTAAAGCGAACGGTATCTTTCGGACTTTGAGAACGATAGGCTTGATGTTTGGATCTAAGGAAAAACTTATGGGAGGCCCTTTGAATTTCCCTAGAGTTGACTCCAATACTTCCGGGTATTCCTTGACAAGGTCTGATTTATGTGATTTATTCCTCTAATAGTTAAACCTAGCCTTCCAAACCAGTTTCTTCCAAGCAGGCTTGCTCGGTTGCCTTCAGTAACAATAACTGGAAGGGTAGCACTTTTTTGTCCCCGTTGTACGTTCACGTAACACTCGCCAATTGTCGAAATTAGCTGGTTTTGGTAATCTAGTAGAATTAAGTTACATGGTTTCACTTTTGGAGGATTGTCCCTGACAAGTTTTTGAAAGGTTGATTTGAATATGATGGAATATCCAGCGCCCGAATCGATTTCCATTCTTATCGGTTTCTTATTCAGGAGGACGTCTACTAGATATTTACCAGTGATGCTGTCCGAATTCACATTGTTAAGCGAAAAATGGTACACCTGGTCTTCCGAACTGTGCTCATTTTGTGGCACGTTTTTGAAATTGCTTTCACTAGATTGTTGGTTCACTTTTGGTTTTTGTTTTGAATGTTTTTTCTTTGAGAAACATGCATGTTCTACGTGTCCTATTTTGCCGCAAAATTTGCACTTTGCGTTTTTGTAAACACACGAGTCTGGTGAGTGCTTTTCTTCGCAGCGAAAACACCTTTTGGAAACTCGGGAAACGCTTGTTTTCAGCTTCGAGGGGTCTTTGTTTACCTTTTCGCGTGCGTTTACGTCATGTACATCAGCTGATTGTCCGCCGCCTTCTTTGATGATTGCAAGGCTGCGTGCTGCCACCTCGTGAGCAGGGCACATATCATGCGCTTTTTTTGAAGGTAATGTTTTCTTCCGCGAGCAGTCGTCGTTGAAGCCCGTCATCGCGCACGCCGCATACGAGTCTATCACGCAACATAATCTCAAAGTTATCGAATCCACAGCTTTCGGCCAACTGGCGTAGCTCTTTGATGTAGACGGAAATGTATTCCTCGGGCTGCTGGTCCCGCCGATAAAACTTCGGGAAACGACCTCTGACGTACGAGGTGCGAAATGATCAGACAAGGCCGTGATTATTTCCTCGTAGGTCTTTTCCGTTACCTTCATTGGTGCTATGAGCGATCGAATTATGTCGTAGGTCGCCGGTCCGCAGATGCTCAGAAATACGGCCTTTTCTTTCCCGCGTCCGTTATGTCGTTAGCGGTCAAGTAAAAGTCGAGGCGTTCCTTGTAAGAGTCCCAGCTTTTCGAATCGTTAACGTTGAAATGTTCAATATTTCCGAAGGACGCCATGTTAACTTTTTTCGGCTGGCGTGTCGCGCTTACGTACCGGGCAAAGTAACACGTTTCTTCACACACTTTAGCGCGAATACTCGTGGCATCCCATCCTTGTCGCCAAAATGATATGTCGGCGGACTGGGTTTTCGAAAGAAAACAGTAAAGTTAATTAGTTCCACTTTAATATCACAAAAATACAGGTTGTTTATATGACCACGGTACCGCACGTGAAAACGTTCTTGCCTCTTGGACACATCGGCTGAAACTGCCTTTTTGGTCGGCCCGCGGTGTTGCCAAATACACCACAAAATCATAAGCGGCACTGAATCCGAAGAGTCCGGACGACCGATTCAGATTCATTTGAATTAGAATTATTGTTGTGTCTATATTTTTTGTTTTAGTTAGAATCATAGATAGTTAGCTGTCTTTAGCTTTTTATTGCATCATGATTTTATCAAAATAGGTGCGACATATTGGGTTGTTCCAGTAATACATTAATTTGTTCAAATTAAACATCTGCGTGGAAATAGATATTTCATTCAACATTCAATTCAATACATAAGCAAATCGACCAATCGATATCGCAATTCGTCTACAATTATTATAATACTCCCATTCCTTTTCCGTGGTCTGTTTCTGTCGTGCATTTCAATCTTAAACCATTCAAATGAACCGTATTCCGCAAGGGGAATTCGATTTGTGTTGGTACGGTCGATCCATCGATCGTCGTCTCACTTCAGACCGGTCAGGGCCGCAGCGAGAGCGAAAAATGTGTTCGAATCATTACGAACAAACAGGATTCGTTCGTTCGATCATTGGAAAAGATTTAATAAATGACCGAGTCAATCACGATTGACACAACTCTATTTCTAATTTATTAATTTATTAATGAGACGAATAAGAGATGGTGCTTGAGACGTCGCTTTGCAATAGAAGAGCCAGAGATGGCACCACTATGAATCAAAAGTCCCCTTGACTTTTTCACCCCATTTTGAGATGTGCGTTTTGCAAGAATTTTTTAGGCGATTTTTGTGTGTATGTGTTCATAGTTATGGGATTTTTGATTTGACTTTGTATGTTTTGAGTTTGTGGTTTCATTTAGAAAAGTGAGTTAAAATACTTGCTTACTTTAGTGTTTGGTCTGCAATTTGTAATAAGTAATTTTATATATGTATTTCCATTTGTTGTAGAACGTGCAGAGAATATTAGTAATGATATTTCGACTAAAACTTAAGCGTGCTGTGTAGCCGAACCAACATGAGGCATCGTTTTCAGAAAAACTCTCCAAACATATTCAAGTTATGAGTGGATAGAGTTAAACCAAAAGGGCCCGAAGTTTTCACAGTGGACAGAAAATATGTCGTTTGTGATTACCATTGCATTCCAAGTGATATCATATTATAAGAAAGGAGAGGTATTAAACCAACAGCAGTTCCCTGTTTGCTTATCCCCCGTGACTTTCTACATTATTTTATTTATATTGATAAAATATTGAATTATTTCAGTTATATCTGACTTATATATTTTAAATAGATATTTACTAAACTTTTTTCAGCTTGCCAGTGTCTGAATTTTTCAATTTACAATTTCATCCAACTTCTTCTGCAAAAACTTAATATTCATTTTTTTAATTTCAGATACAACTGATGCCACTACTGCAGCGACTGATTTTGATTTTTTGATGTCTGATGCAGCAAATGTAGAGATACAAAATATGGACATAGCTGCTGCTGGTCCTTCTACACAGTGTAAGTATCTATACTGGAAATTAAAATCTACATTTTTATTTTATTTCAAAATACAAATATTCATTGATCTAGAGTTGATAACACATTTTTTTTTTAATTATAACTTTATTATTCATACTACCACACAGATTGAATGTAGTTTGATAAAGTTAATCAAAAGGTACAAAATATGTGCAGGACTGCTGTTGGAACTTCTACACTTTTCCAGAATATTGCTGTCAAAAGACGTATATATTATTTTAGTTATTTCTCTGTGAGCTGAATCGTGAAGATACTAAATCAAGATACTTTCAACAAAATGGCAAAGATTTCAGATAATATCTGACACTGAATTGATATGAAGAATAGGCAAGAAGTAACTGACCAAGACCCGTTTCTTATCATAATATAAATATCATAAGCTTAATGTTAACGGGAGTAGGAAATAGGCTAATAAAATGGGGATGGAATTTTGAACATCTCAATTTGCTAATCAGTTTTTGGTTTATGAAATCTTCAATCATTTTCATTAGTTCTATATGGAAGCTATGCCCATGTTAACTACTGCATCTACTGAAAGACAAAAATTTTAATTGAAGTTGTGGCGGTTACCGAGGTAATTACTTTTCAAGTTATCGCGCTAATAATTATATTGTTACTTTTGAAGACAGGGAGGTTAACAAATAAAGAGTGGAAATGCCAAAGGGGATGGATATGTGCCAAAAGTATGTTTTTGAGATACTCAAAAAAAACTGTTTGAATTTACATATGCGGCGGGGGCACGTACGACAATTGTAATATATTAAAAAATGGCACATACCGCCTTTGACATTTCCACTCTTCAAATATGTAAATCCAGTAGTTATGTGTGTTAATTGCTGTAGATATGGGCATGTTAAGACTAATTGCATAGGAAATGCGCCTAACTACACCTTCTTGATTAAACAATATCTAATAGACAAGCCTTACTTAAATATACTTCAATCTAATTCATGAAATTGTAGAATTGGCCGGTCAATTTTTTTGGTGTAAATTGACCAAACTAATTTTAAAAGTACAATGAAATGAATAAAAACAATTTTTTTTTTAATATAATCATTGAAATAAGATAACACATCTTCATTTTAACAAAAAATAAAAACTAGAAAATTAACCAAAACATATTTCATATTTCTATTTTAACTTAAAATAATAAACAAATAATATTTAAAAGTTTTTTTGGAAATACTTTTACACTATTTCAAAACAAACAAAAATAATAAACATGGTTAATTATGAGACAAATAGGCAGCGATAAGTTGTGTGTGACTAGTTCCTTTCACAAGAAGCTGAGGAGACCGGCATTCTTAGTAGTTTTGTTCAAACCATTTGACTATCGATTTTTTTTGCTAATTATTCCACCAAGTCATGATATTTTACATATTGATTTCATGGTTTTTACGGTTGTCCATATTCGATTATTTCAATTTCTAAGTTGTACGATTAACATAGTCGCTCATTGCAGTTCTTGTGGAGCTAGATTTTTCCCTTGATATTTAGGATAAATGAATATGCTGTATTGGGCGTACCAGTACATGCAAAATCATTTTTTTTTATTACTAATGCAGTTATTTCTTCTTTTCTTCTTTTATCAAGCACAGTTTGCGACGGACAAATGGCAGAAGTATTTTCAAGAAAGGTAATCAGACGAACAAACTAACCAAAACTAAATGGAGTCGATCGATAATCGCTAAATATGTATTCCGGGTATTCCATTGAAGAGGGCTATAGGTAAATTGGACATCACAAACAAATAATCATTTATTATAAAATACACATTATTATGATAGATAGCACTCTACAAGTGTAAGATGTTATTTAAAACATTTTGATCGAATTTGACTAGTCAATTCACGGTGAACTCACTACTAATTCATATACCTCAAAATCTTGCATTTTCCGAGTCATCTAAGAAATTTTCAAAGTAAGATTGCTTCATGCATATTATACAAGTAATAAAATAAGGAAACTATTTAAAATATTTAAATATTTAATAAATCCCGTCGGGGGTTGCTAGTCCCCCATCGGGCGCCTCCCCGGGTGGCGGATAGGGGAACACCTCTCAGATATGAGTGGTACCGGGGAAATGAAATACCCGGGGTGGACCAAAACTAGCATGGCATAGGGAAGCAGCTATGACATTACTGGGTCGAGTCTACCGAAGAAACTTCATTTAAGGCTCGATACCAGAAAATCTTTGGCGACTATCACATATTGATTGCAACGGCAAAGACGCTGCATTGAGGAAAGCAACGGGAAACTACCTCATTAAACTCCCCAGGACAAATCATCAGCATGACTGGAAAAGCTAAAGTTACGGCCCTCAGTCCCCGGCAGACCTTTGATGGTCAGGGGGTGCTAAGAATCTCCGGGCCAGTCATGAGGAGGATTGCTACATGGAATGCGCGAAGTATGTTTGAAGCTGGCAAAGTCCACAATGCTATAAAAGAAATGAGAAGGTTGAACATCGAAATCCTTGGGATTAGTGAAATGCGATGGCCAAGGTCAGGTCAAGTTCAGATAGAGGGGCATCAAGTTCTGTATGCAGGTAATGATGACCGTAATCATTATAACGGTGTGGGCATCATCGTGAATGAAGAAGTGAAAGGGGCGATCAAAGCATTTGCTCCAATATCCGATAGAGTGATCTTACTGCAATTAAACGCACATCCATTTAACGTTAATATAATTCAGACCTACGCACCGACCTGCGATCACTCTGATGAAGAGGTGGAATTGTTTTACATGCATCTAGACTCGGCAATGGAACTGGTTAATAAATCCGACGTTACTATTGTAATGGGTGACTTTAATGCGAAAGTCGGGAACAGACCGAGAGAAGGTATAGTTGGCGAGTACGGTCTTGGTGTGCCAAATGAACGGGGCGATAGACTGGTGCAATTTTGTCAGGAAAGGGAGCTCGTGATTACAAACACTTTCTTCAAGCTGCCTTCCCGCCGCTTATACACATGGAGATCAAACGCGGAAACCCTGGATAGAATTGTACGAAGCCAAATTGACTTGAACTCAGACCACAACCCCGTCATAGTGTCTGTGAGAATAAACCTTAAAAAGTTAAAGACCAAAACAAAAACTAGGATGATCGATACATCTAAACTTAACAACGAAGAACTTAGAACGGAAGTCAAAGAAATGCTCAACGAAAAGTTGCTAAATACTAGTACTAGGGAAGAAGACATAGAAACGTCATGGAATGTAATTAAACATGCCTTAGTTGAAACTAGCAAAGCCAAGCTCAAGACAGAAACCCGACGTACGGATGGATGACGGACGAGATCTTAGACCTGATGGAACAACGAAGGCTTTTAAAAAACAAGAACCAAGTAAAGTACTCTCTGCTTCAGCGAGAAATTAGAAGGAAAATCAGACAGGCAAAACAGGAATGGTTGTCCGGTCAATGCAGTGAAATCGAAAGTCTGCAAGCCAAACATGATTTCTTTAACATGCATAAAAAGATTAAAGAAGCGGCCGGATTATATAAACGCAGGTCCACAGGATTACTAATGGACCAACAGGGGAAAGTCATCCTTAATACCGAGACAAAATTAAAGGAATGGTGCAGTTATATAGAGGAACTTTTTGGGGACATCAGAGACGGGCTCATGGACTTGCCAGGAGAAGGACTTGATATAACCAGGCAAGAGGTGGAACATGCAATACGCCTTGCAAAGAGGGGCAAAGCGCCAGGACCCGACGAAACACATTCTGAACTCCTAAAACTACTTTTAGAAGAACAATCACTTAACGTTGTGGTAAGGCTATTTAATTTAATTTACAGGAGTGGTAAAATTCTCAGAGATTGGCTGCTTTCGACATTTGTAACAATACCAAAGAAACAGAACGCCAAATATTGTAGTGATTACCGCACAATTAGCCTCATGAGTCACGTTTTAAAAATATTCCTGAAAATCATTCATGCCCGTATTTACAACAAATGTGAAGAGAATATGAGCAATACACACTTCGGTTTCCGAAATGGGATGGGTATACGTGAGGCCTTGTTCAGCATGCAGGTGTTGGTGCAGAGATGCCGGGATGTGTCCGTAGATGCGTTTGCGTGTTTCATAGATTATGAGAAGGCTTTCGACACCGTCCAGCACAGTAAACTCATTGAAATACTAAGGAAACAAAACCTAGATGAACGAGATATACGAATAATAGCAAATCTATATTGGCACCAGAAAGCAAAAATAGTAGTGAACGGAGAGATGTCGGATGAGGTTCGAATCATGCGTGGTGTGAGACAGGGCTGCGTGCTGTCGCCTCTGTTATTTAACCTGTACTCCGAAAGCATTTTTGAAGAAGCATTATACGAGAAACACCAAGGTATTATTCTCAACGGTACAGTTATAAATAACTTCAGATACGCGGACGATACTGTGCTTCTCGCGAGTACGCTGGAGGACCTGCAGGAACTTTTGAACTGCGTGGCAGACAGAAGTAGGGAGATGGGACTCAAGCTGAACATCAAAAAGACTAAATGGCTAGTAGTAAGCAAACATAGAGATGTGTGGGGTGATTTGGAGTACGACGGAAAACCCATAGAACGCGTCCAACATTACAAATATTTAGGCTGCATACTTAACGCAGAGTGGGACAACACACAAGAGATAAGATCCCGAATAGAGCAAGCCCGGGGCGCCTTCGTTAAAATGAAGGCCGTGTTATGCAGCCGCGATATCGATTTAGCTTTGAGGATTCGCATTCTCAAATGCTATGTCTTTAGTGTGCTCATGTATGGGGCCGAATCGTGGACGCTGACCGAAACCATGTGCAGAAGACTGGAGGCTTTCGAAATGTGGACATACAGACGCATGCTGCGAGTCTCGTGGGTTGACAGAGTCCGAAATATAGACATATTAAATCAACTAAACAAACAAACATAAGTCATACACACTATCAAAAAGAGAAAACTAGAATATTTCGGACATATTCTACGCAACACAAAGTACCAAATACTCCAACTCATTATGCAGGGCAAGATAGATGGTAGGAGAGGCCCAGGCCGTCGCAGAACTTCCTGGTTGAAGAATCTGCGGCAGTGGTATGGTGTTAGCGGCAGGACACTTTTTAGAAGAGCGGTGGACAAAGTCCAGATTGCGCTGATGATCGCCAACGTTCGATAGGACAAGGCACGCTAAGAAGAAGAAGGTCTAGGGCAAATATATTTATGAAAATTTTAAAAAATCATTTTTGTGAGCTCATTTATATAAATAACCCCATACTGATATACATACCAAATTGTGCGTACGATTAAAAAAACAAACTTCTACGTCAAAAAAATCCAAAATGACCGTGTATTTTTGTTAACGTCATGTTTTGTTTCACAAAAAAAGTAGCTAAGAACTGCAAGAACTCAAGGTTGTCTCTTCACTAACAACAAACAAAATGAAACAGAGTGTAAAATTCATATAGTATACTTATCAACTAACTATACAACACTAACTAAATTTACTCAAGGGATTAAAACCACAAAAAGATCAAAATGTTAAACCAAGATGTCACTAAACAAACAGGAAATCCACGACACAAAAAAATAATAATAAATACAAATACTATAATAAAAAAAATCAATAAGTATGAGAAACAGAATTATATCACCAAATTCACCGTCTCAACATGTATCTCCAATTGAACACAAAAAACACGACATCGACGCTTCAAAAATTTTAGAAAACAAATTATATCGTAATATCAGTCTTTAAAATAAATTAAGGCATTCGTAAAAAAAATTATAACAATCACGTTTCAATCTAAAACAACAAACCCAAGTATATTTTCTTAAAAAAAATATCTAATTCAATTTCCCGATTTTTAAAAAATTACATATTTCTTAAAAAACAGATGAAGTACAGTCCCGATTATCCAAAATGAGAGAAGTTACAGCAGGTGAAAAAAATATTGCTTTCAAGTTGAGCGAGCACGAGCATTGTCTAGTAACACAACACATTTTCTGGGGTACTCTGTGCTCTTAAAAAAAACTACTTATGGTATTTGAGGCCAACATTTTGAAGTTCAAACCCGTTTCGTCACAAGTGTAGACCTGGTCTGGTTGCAGCACTTACACCATTGCGAGTTTTTTCTCTGGAACCGTACTTACGCTTACATCTAAATCATTTACTATATTTTTTTATAAATCACTCTTATCTAATACTTGAACCGCTTTAAGTTTTTCTTGCAAGCCGATAACAACGCCTACATTTATTGCCCTGACGGTGCATTTTGTGAAATATGTCCAAATAAAACTACTCTTCTTGAATAACAAACGTTATTATACACTTGGAGCGCTCTGAATTTTTGTTTTTTGATAGTTTATTTCGGATAAACCGGATTTCGGAAAATCGTGATTCGGATAATAATATATATAAGATTATAATTCTCGAGAGAAGTGGCATGAATTAAAAATACTTAATATTATATAAAGCAAACAAACAAAAACACTCTACCTAATTGTCGTAATAACGCCCATGCTACTTTAATTGATTAAATTGAAAAAATTTAAATGTCAGTGTAGTGGCGGTTACTGGGGCAATTGTACAAGTTATCCCCACTAATGATTATACTGTTGCTCTTGAGGGGAAATCTCGTCCTGACTTAAAATTTAAAATATATATAAATGCAGTAGACATGGGTGTTAATTGCAGTAGATATGGGCAGGTTAAGACTAATTGCATAGGAAATGCGCATAACTACACCTTCTTGATTAAACAATATCTAATAGACAAGCCTTACTTAAATATACTTCAATCTGATTCATCAAATTGTAGAATTGGCCGGTCAATTTTTTTGGTGTAAATTGAGCAAAATAATTTTATGTTAGGTCTAATTGCAGACGGAAGGTACCTAACTATACCTTTTTGATTAAACAGTAATATGCAAATCTTACTTGAAAATACTGCAATTTAATTTTTATACTCATAAATTTTCAAAATAATTGTTTACGGTAATTTAAGTTTTTGCTTTCGATTTTTTATCGAATTGAAACTTGACAAGGGTATAATAAAATAAGCATCACTAATATAAATAGATTATTCGGATATCAATCATGAACGGGTAGCAATGCACTTTTCAAAATGTGAATTATCTGTTTTATTTTTTTATGGGTCCCCTCTATCTTAAACTTGTCCTTTCATTAGCCTTTCTTTATGAGTCCCCAAAAAGCATATCATCTCACCTGTAGGTTTATCTACCGTCATAATGTTTGATGTTGTTCAGTTCCATTGGAAACATATGTGTAGGTAAAGAAGGTAAAATTTTTGAACCCTTATGGATTCTAAAGTTCCGGAATCCTCAAAAACTATTTAATTTTTCGGCATAAATTTTTGTCGGTCAAAATAGATAGATATTAATAAATATATTAAAAGGCACACTTAAAAGCAATCAGGAACAACCTGTTCATAAATATAAACCAATCAAAATTATAATTTTTTTCAATATGTTGTTACAATTAAAATAATAATAAAAAACACGTCTTTAAATCTCTGCATGGTTTGCTGAAATTCATGACGCGTTTCTACATTTCGTTTCTCGAAGGTATCTATCGTTCCCAATGCGCCATGGCCTCCTCTGCAACTTCCGCTTGTTTTAAAAATCTGGAAGCCCTCTGGTCAGTACCAAGGCTTTTTTATCACTAATTGCCTCCCAATACCAATTACACTTTAATTCCAAATATCCATGATTTCCGATGTTTTATTACGACCCAATTTACAAATTTACTATCTGTAATCAACCGATCATTAAGTGAATCGAAATTTGCCAATGAGGATTTAATTTTCTGTAAACGGTCATGTAATTTTTATGTTTACATTTACATATAAACCATATATTATATTCAGTGAAAGTACTAAAAAATAAATAAAAACGTTATCCTAATATTTAAGTATCCAAACTAATTCAACCACAAATGTAAAATAATTACTAACAATCACGTTCTAATGTAAAAGAACTGCTCCAAGTCTCCATCTATTTTCTTAAAAAAATTTCTATCTAAATCAATTTCCCAGCCTCAAAAATTACCCACGTAGTTTGATCGATTTGTAAAATCATATCACTAACACCAATTTCTGCCACCAATTAATTATTTTCAAAAATTACATATTTCTTATCAAACATATTTAAAACAAAAAAAAGTATAAAAACACAAAAATTTATCAAAAATAGATACGATATTATATACTCACACTTTGTCCAACAGCTTTTTGAATGAGTATTTCATTTTTATATTTTATGTATCTGTTATCAGAGTCAGTTGATCGAATATTTGTATGTAAAAATTGAAGTTCAAAATAATAGTATTATCTTAAGAAATATTTACAGGTCCTCTAATTCCGATTTTATGCAAAAACTAGGGAACAAAGTTTTCTGTTAGGAAAGAAAAAAATATTTGCAAATAAAAAGCTCTAATTGTCTTGATAATGCAGATGCTATTAATAATTTTTGTCTGTAACAACTTACCCAGCCCAGAACTTCTTAACTTTTATAAAAATACATTACACATTATTGATAGCATTGAAGTACAATTTAACTTTAGCTTAACTGACAAAATGGTTAACATAATTAACACTCTTAAGGCTAAAGTAACAGAAAGCGGCAGTATTAATATTACTTTAGTGCAACTTTGTTACCCCACGTACTTCTGGCTAAAATAAAAGAACCTACCGAGTTTGATCAATTGCATTCTAGAGAAAATAATGGATAAGCAAATAAGAGCATTTCTCAATAATTAGAGTATTTTGCCCTCGAAACAATTATGTTTTAGATATAGATATAATTGTAAAAGCGTTTTTGCGTTACATAGGATTCAGTGAAGTGTCGTGTAAATATGTATCATACTTTGGCCTTTGTTTGTTAACAAAGGAGTACCGCAGCGTTGTATTTTAGTTTAACTTCTTTTTGCGATTTTTACATTCAGGTTTTACCATTTTGTGATCATCATCTTTTTGCCGATGACACTGAGAAGTGCTTTTATGAAGGAAGTAACAGTATTCTGATTTCAGTAGCTTTTACGATTCTATCACTTAATATATGCTAGTACTTAATCCTAATAAATCCGCCTGTTTTAAAAATTTGGAAGCCCTCTTACGATGGGCACAGGCTTAGTGAACCAAATTTTCGCATGACGTAAAATTTGTCACTGAGAGCTGCCCGTCTATCTCAAAATATCAAATATATGTTTGGTTGGGTTTATCCCCATATGCTAAATGAGCTTCTTGTCTATTCACACGATAATCTTTTATAATGTGACTACAAGCTTTTTGGGACATTTGTTCCAGTTATGCCCGTTTTCTTTGCAATTAAAACATTTTCCGTTCGCCTTTTTCCCAGATATGTGCTTGTCATTATAGGGTTTTTTAGATTTATGTATTGGTATTGCTTTCGATAGCAAAATTTTTTCTCTTATCGACTTATTGCTATACAGTTGCAGAGTTGACAAATTTTCGGCATAGAGAGCTTTAGGCGTTTGATACCGTCCAGCCCTAGCACCAGTCTGGATATTTGGTTCGTTTATTCCATCAATAACACACAAGACTGCATCTCGTTCTGTAATACGACAGCCATAATTTATGAATTTTTACAAAAAATTAACATTTTTCGCAGATAGATCTTGGTGTTTAGGAAAAGTATCAACTAATAAATATTTCCATTCGGTCCATGTATAATTATAAGATGTCAGATTATCATACCCCCCTCCTTGCCACTCCGGGTAATCTATTTTACATGACAAATATATTCATAGGCTCATCCCAGTTTTCTAACTCTGCTAGTTGTTCAATTTTGTAAACTCGTTTAGTACTACTTAAAGCTGGATTACTTAGGGCAAATTCCGGTACGCGATCAGGTTTAATATAGGAATTGGTGGGCAACGCGAGGCCTGTCCGAATCCTGCGGTGATAATTTTTCCATTAAAGAATCCACCAATTGAGCTTGTTGAAATACGAGGTTCATCGCTCGCCGCGTTGCGTGACGAAGTCGGCGGTGGAGCAAAACTCGTCCGAATTATCCGACGTCGTTCTATGGCGTCGCGTAGCCATATTATAATATAAATCAAATAATCTGTCCAATAGGCTGTTAAACACACGCATACAGTATGTAAATGCGTTTGACAATTTAATTACTTTTTTTTATTTTAATGTTTACAATCGAGGTGCAGATAATCATTTGTGCGTGTGTTTGTGATGCTGGGTAAATAAAAATTAAATGTCAATTATTTGACAGCTTTCAATTTTGTTCATTGTTGGTAAAAAATAATTTTGGTTAGTTTTTTACTTGAATTGTCCTTATAAATCCATTGATTAACGAAAGACAAATCAAACTATTAACTGTAAAGCTAATTATTCTAATAAAAAGTATATATATATATATATATATATATATATATATATATATATATATATATATATATATATATATATATATATATATATATATATATATATATATAATTTATTGTTGATAAAAAATAAGCCATTTAAAGCTGATGGAGTTTTCAAATAGAGAATTAGCAGATATTCATTTTGTATACGGCATTTGCAATGGCAGAGCTGGGGAGGCGGTACAAGAGTATCGTAGGAGGTTTCCTAATCGTCGAGTTTTTATTAATGCATATAGGCATTTAGTCGAGCATGGATCATTTGAACGTAATCGTGGACAGGGGAGACCGTGGAAGATGCACTGAATTTAAATGAAGATGACCCAATAAGAAGTATTCGAACTGTTTCCATTCTTTCGGGAATACCCCGATTAGCAGTAAGTAATATCATTTGTTTTTTAATTTACAATTTCACCACTGCTATTGTTACATTAATTCAGCGGCGGATCCAGAATTTCGTTTTAGGGGTAGGGGGCATTTCGTTCAAGGGGAGATATTTTTGGATGATTTGTAATGCATCAGCATTAAGGCTAATTTCAAAATAAGCGTCGCCGGTTCAGGCGGCGCGGCGCTTCAAAATCATGATTAATGAATTAAATGATACCGTTCACATATCTTTTCAACGTTTTGAAACTATTTTTTACCAACAATGAACAAAATTGAAAGCTGTCAAATAATTGACATTTAATTTTTATTTACACAGCAACACAAACAAATGAAACGCGTCATTAACTCACTAATGATAATCTGCACCTCGATTGTAAACGTTAAAATAATTTGTAATTAAATTTTCAAAAGCATTTTTCTCGAAAATGGTGTGTTCTAGCGAGGTGCAACAAGGAAAACAGATTTTCAAATTGAGCAGTCCAAATTAACGAAAATTCGACAAACAAAAAATTTGGGGCAAATTTTTCACACGCCTCCCCTGTGTTATCCACCCCTGAAGACAATCCAATAGGTACTAAGTTTTAGTTTGTTAAATAGAGCCGCAAAGGTTTAGTAACTGTACGTGTTTCAAAAATATTTACAAAAAATCGCCATGACCTCTTTAAATTTAACAGCCTGTATGTTAAAAACTAAGACGTTTTGGACCCTAGGTTATATGAACATTTATCCTTATTTTGGGTCACAGAATACGTGGTTAATGTATTTGCGGCAATTTTTTTATTTTATTGTTTTTTCATTTTGATCCTTATTATTATAGTTCTGTAGGTATATGGCTCCTTTTCAATAATTATTGGGCATTCACTTAATGGTACTGGAAAGATCTATTTTTCCATTAACTTTTTTAGCATTTTTTTGTTTTAAATGAAATCATTGTTACAGCATTTTACTTATCAAAATAAAACAAAAATTTGTTTTAGACAACGACATAACACACAGGAATATTCAGTTATCTATTTTTTTTACAGACTTTTTTTGCTTACTAATAATTTTTATATAATAGATATAATTATTTTTCATCACTATACAGGGTGATTCGTGGTGGATGGTAGAATAAAAATTATTTATAGAAGTTCCTTTTTCGCAGGTAATACAAAATTGAACTCCACCATCGTGATCTTGGAAATTATAAGGGAAACAAGTGTTGTTAAACTAGAGCAACATTGGTAATTTCAGTCCTTAACAATATGTGGTTTAGATATTTTTAACATTCCAAGTAGTTTCGGAAATACTTGAGAAAATCTTAAAAGTTGATAAGCTGCAGCCCTGTCACATGATCTTATTGTATCAATCCTATATACTGTGATGGCTTTAGATTTTAGTTTTTTACTATGCTGTACTTTTGGATCCCATGATCTAAGAAAACTATGTCAAATAAAAAGTACTTTGTTACGGGGTTGCGGTACGACCAGACGTATTCTTTTTTAACCTCTCCTCTAAGTAAAATAGAAGTTAAACAATAAAATAACAAGCCCCTATACAAAAGCACTTGGCACTTATTTTCAGTTAGCATTAGTTATTTTCCCTCATCCAAAGCATACAAGAATTTTTAACTCTAAAGATGGTTTGCTTGGTTATGTTGAATTGATATATAATAAATACATTTCATTTTTGATAACAAATAAAAAAATCGCCAAATTAAAGTTGTTTATAAATTAACTTCCTTTCCTTTTGCATCGAAATTTAATCCACGATTCATAAAATTAATAAAAAAACGGTTTCACAGTACAGTAAATAGGAGATGCATTTTTTTTGGTGGCCAACCCTGTGGCGCACCCATTGTTCTGATTTGAGTTTGTAACTTTTTACAATCTCGAAAATGGATTTAAATTTGCAACAAAGAATTTGTATAAAATTTTGCGTTAAAAATGGATTTAATTGTGCGCGAACGCTACAAATGTTGTAAAAGTGTTTTGCAACGATTCTCTAAAGCAAATGATCGTTTACCAGTGCCACGAGTGGTTCAAAAGGGGCGTGAGACAGTCAAAGATGATGAACGCAATGGCAAAGTAGGTAGAATGGTAGAAGGCCAGAGACTAAACAAAGAGTATTATTTGTGCGATATGAGTGAGACATTTGCGTGATGAAAGAGACCAGAATTGGGGCTAGAAAACTCGCGGATTTTGCACCCTGATAACATACCGTCGCACAATGCCATCATTATTCGTATTTTTTTGACAAAGAACAACAAATACTATCGCACACCCCCCGAATTCGTTTCCCTGTAACTTCTTTCTGCTGAATCGAGTCAAAAAACCATTACGGGAAACGCGTTTCGGCAGCCTAGAGAAAGAAATGGAAAAATGGCAGGAAGCACTAATGGACATACCAAAAACCAAATATAAAAAATGTGTTGAGGAATGTGTTGCAGTCGATGGGGATTAGTTTGAAGGTGACAGTATAGATTTAGATGGATAAAACATATTTTTAATTTTCCGAATAAATTCAGGGGACTTTGTTGTTTCTAGTATTGTTTTCAGTCTTAGGAATTGGATATCATTGTACATGTGTCGTCAACTGCCATTTTATTTAATGGTAGACATGCGGTTTCAGAAAATGCCAATCCGAGAGGTGATCTACAAATTTATAAACCAAATGTACTTTTTTTATTGTGGTATTGGGGAAAAGTATAAAATCCTTAAGGTTTAATTAATTAATCTCTTGTTTTGTTGTTTTGTTCCATATTGGTAAAATTAATACCATCATTAAGTAAATATATAGCTGGCTATTTGTATTTGTCTTTTAGGGTTTTAAATTGAGGGTTTGACACTTTAGCCATCTACATAGCCTCGTGCATAGTTGCTGGGCATCGGTACATAGCGTGATACAAAGTTCATCGGAATTGTGTGCTGTTCTGGGAAACTTAAGTCCGCCGATACAGAAACCTGCGAAGGTAAGCCATATCTTTTTTTTCTTCACCAATTTAATGTGTTGATAATAAATTCCCTAACAAAATTTATGTAAGCTGGTGTAATAATTGAAAATACTTTTTCTGTACCAAAGATTTCAATTTAATTTAAATTTTTTGTATATCAAAAATTATTTCATTTGCACTTTCCAAGCTGATTATACTGAAAAAAAGTTGTAGTCTTATTCCACATATTGAGGCTGTACTATATTGTTTATTTCTCATCGCTAATTGATGCAGACAATTTGGCCATGTGGTTACACGATTATGTGTCTTAGTGGGGAACTCTGCCTCCGTCATTCAGATTGCCTGTATTACGGTATATTTTGCTGCCTTTATATATCAAAGTTTCGATATCGACATATATACAGGGTGTTTAAAAATAGATGCGAAAAATTTAGTTTCTATATAAAAAAATTAAATGTAGGTCGAATGTCAAAAAAAAATAAATAAAAATACAAATAATTTTTGTTCGGTGTTGTGTGTTGTCCAACGGTATTTGTACTAACATTTATGATAATCTTCCAAACAATTATGTTTCAAAAATAATTTATAATCAAACATAAGCTGTGATTAGGTATACCATTTAGATATGCTTGTGTATAAGTACAAACTTTAAAGAATCAAAGAATTTGAATTTGTTCTCCATTACTTAAAATACATTTCTGCATTAGTGTAATTAATCATTATTGAATTAAAACTTTTTATTATTAAACAATTGAAGGATTAGATAATCAGTTTGAATTAGTGCTATTTTTTATTTAAACTAACTAAGTATTGTCAAATGAAACAGTAATAAGAAACGCCATAGGAAGTGACTATAATTTTTTTGATTATATTTTTTTATTTGTGGACAGTGAGCGTTATGAAAATATTCCAGAAGACAAAAGTTTCTATATAAAACATAAAATTAACAAAATAAGTTTTTCTTTGGTGCTATATATTTTCTTCTTTTAGATAAAACATAAAAACAACGTTTATATAACCAACTACCCTCTATTTTACACATAGAATTACCCCCTTAAGTTTTTCTTCTTTGTTTTGAAACACCATAAATACAGGGCAATTGACGCTATGGCCAAATGGTTTTCAAAAAATTTTGCTTATGGGATGCTTAAATTTCTATTATGGTATTTTTTAAAACCCATTCAAGCAATAAGTGACCTCATCTGAATAAACATAAACTTGGGAAATTTGAATTTAAATGAGATTAACCTACTCACTCACCATTGCGAAGTTCCTGCATGAAAATAACATTAACTCTAAAACTTAGAAGTTACAAATCCCCATGAACAGGTTACTTGAAAACATTGATATTTTCAGTAATAGTTATGGTTTTCCGAATGCTGCTCACATGCTTAACGCATATATTAATTTCCATTTGACATTTACAAGATAGGTAACTCTACTCCTACTTTCCACTATTCATCTGCATTGGGTTTAAATTATTCTAATATTCTCTTTCGGTTTAAGTAAATCTAACCATGTTTTAAGTTTCACATGCATAAGGAGTGGTTCTGTAGCTAAACAGGAAATTAACTATTAACTGATCTTTTGATCAAGACGAAGATTTTTGTAGTAAAAAAAGTGTTTCTTTTTTTTGCGGTTTGCACTTGTCTTTTCCGCAAGAGTGATATGGTGGAGAATTTAAAACTTGATATCAATCATATGACAAAATTTAAAAATGCTTCCTTCTTGTAACAATGTTCCTATGAAGCGCATTTCTTCGTTTTGAAAATGACTGGTATATTGTCACTTGTTATTTTACTGGTCATTGCGATTCTAGATGTTTTAAGTTCGAGGATTATCTGGATATATTGTCCTATCGCTGAAATTTGTACCTGCATGCCACATTACATCAATTTTCTCTTGGAGAATTTTCATGATTCTCAGGTTATAACGTTCTCCGTCAGTTTAGCATTTAGTGTGCTTTTGGTATCCGTTATTCCTGGTCAATATTTTGTACGATTACCTTGATTACACCTGTATTTTTGTGTAAAACTTGTTGCATTCTGATTTTTTCCATTGTTTACTGTAATCATACGTCAAGCTTCCAAATGTCACCGGCCGGAGTCGTTACTGGCGCAGTTGCCAGATTGTGGAATAGTCTCTAAGGTTTCTCGCGAAGAATAATAATTCCTTATGTTAAAATTAATTCGTTTTCAGTGTTTGGGTAATGTAACTCGATAGAACGTTTCTGGTCTTTATTACTTGTTTAGTGTTACGTTTTGCTCCGCATTCTCGGTTGTTGTGATTGATACATTGATTTGCTGGTTGATTTGGCATTACGCGTCGAGTTTATCTCCACCTGTGATCGTGAATGCGGTGGAGTGAGACGCCCAATGGAACTCTGTGAATGTTAGACAAGGATATCTTGATCTTCGTTGTTCGTGAGGGTTGATTTTGCGTGTAGAGAACACATTAACGTTCGAATGGGCTTCGCAGTGTAATTGAATTTTTCGGTGTGATTTTGGTGATTTTAAAGAAAATACCAGGCCACCGAGTTGAGGCGTCCGCCAAAGATTCTTCGAGTAAACTATTGTGCCATCATCTGGATCAGACATTTGGATGTTTTTGTATTTGTTTTCTGATAGGTTGTCTGCGCCATTTTGGGGATGTGATATATGTACGTACCTCATGCATCCACATGAGGTTCTTATTTTTGCTTTGTTGGCACAATGGCAATTAGTTGATACGTCTTACACTCGTACGTAAACCCCGATCAACACCTACAGGTATGTGATATTTTATTTCGGGTGTAGTAACTGATTTTTGGCATTCCCTTACAGGGATTTTTCTTTTTTTCCTTTTATTTCCTTTTTTACCATTTTTTCTTCCGTTTTCTATCTACGTTGTTTGCCTTGTAGGGCAACGTTTTGGAATTCGACAACTATTTGCTGTTCGCTGCTGGAGTGACTCGCTTAATTTGGTAGCAGCTCTTCACCGCAACCAGTCAATCGATCGCGACCGTGCTATCGGATACAGCCGGAGTCTAAATCAGCGTACACGACTGCAGCCACTACTTACAGGAACCGCAAGGTATAACACCTTTTTTTTTATTCAACTGAATTTATCAAAACTGAGTTTATATTTAGCCTTTTAAATTTTTAATTATCATTTTCATAAGTTAGTTAATAAGTATTTTACGTACTCTATAAGTGAGACATTGCATTATGGGGGGTACGTCCATGTAAACAATCGTGATCAAGGGTTGGTTAAAAGTACTCACTCAATTAATAGTTTTTTTTTTTCATTCATTTATTTTGCTGCACACAAACTTCTTTGAATCCTTCAATACTTGATGCAACACATCTTTTTTCCTTTTTCTTTAGTCAATTTTTTTTTCTTTATTTCTTTAAACATATTTCACACTATCTTTCCCAGTTGAACGAGCTATCCGCCGTTTAACATGATCTCCAGAGTCATTCTGCAAACTAGCGAAATTTCATCAGAAAACACTATAGTTGTCTCACGCTAAAGCACTTGTGTAGTAGAAAAAGTAAGGGCACCCAAATGGATCCATTCAAAATGGACATTTTTAACTGACTACACATATTTTTGTTGAAACTTCTGTCTCAAATTAAATCTAGAAAATTTGAAAAACTTGAAACTAAGAAAACATTCTTCTAATTCGAAAAAATTAATTCTGGAACTAAATATTTTATGAAGTATTCTTGAAAATTTTCTTGAGTCATCTAACCATTATTGCTGTTTGCTTTCCAATTATCAGTGGCGTCAGGTAATGAGATTTTGATGCCTTTGCAGTAGGTCTACGACATTTTCCTTGGCCGAGTTGTGAGGGTTGCCCGCTAGTAAAAATTGCATCGAATTGACCTTTTTCTTTGACATTTTCACTATTTCGCATTTTGAAACTGTGCATTTTTTTTTTTAATGTCAACAGTGGATTCAATTATAATTCACTCTCATCTCACAAACCCCAGTTTCAAAATCAAAATATGAAAAATAATTTTAATAGAATTTGCAATAGAAGCTGCAAATATTTTACTCACAAATAACGAGCGTATTGATTTATTTTCTGCCTCTCAGTAGTTTTAATTGCAAAGTAAAGAAGACTGTTTTTAATCAACCGGTCGCCTTGTAAACGTGGTAGTTTAGCAACTGTAAGTGTTGGTGTTACTATTTTTCTTAGGTATACTATACTGTAATCATAATAAATGCTAAATGCGTAAATAAAAATTTTGATTTTAATTTTATAATGTTTCACAAGTGACAAATCCTAATAAAATTCTGGGATGACCAGCTTTTCAACCAGATGTTAGAAAAATAAATACAACTAACTTCAGTTTCAGGTATAAAGAAAACGGTCTTATAATCTTCAGGAGGAATAATTTAGTTTTTCTACTCCCGTCTGTAAAATACCTAATTATCCACCGATCTAGCGTGCGGGAAGCGTACCACGAATCCGAGCCACTGCGGACATTTCCGCGATTTTACCGCACGGGTTTGGGAGCAATCGGATGTTATCGGAGATAATTCCCACGTTTTGAATTTTGACGTTTGTCAATTCTGACGGTCATGTCAGTGAATGTATTCGTGTTGTTTTACGAAAATGTACCCATACTCCTTGTGTGGGCCCTATATATTGTTTATGATGCTCTGTAGATTATGAGTTTGTAGCACAATTTAGTCACACTGACGTGTAAACTGCTTACAATGAAAGTGATTCTGGGATCCACGAAATGTCCGTATATTAGGTTAGGACGCATTTAACATAAACCTATAAGATATACAGAAATCTGTTTTTGTGTTCTAATGGTTTTTATAATGCCTGCTTACAATTGGAATTTCGGCAGAAAATTTGTTTCAATTTTATTGTTGACAATGTTTACGTTAATCCTCGATATGAGGATAGCACGGAATAGTACCCAACACTTTATGAGGCCTTTATTGCTTAATGTGGCGCAGTTTTTGTCGTATTGTCCGGCTCTTTGACCCATAATCGTGAAGTGAGGTAGATGAAGGAGGGCATCATATATGTTTGTTTCTGGCTTGTTGCGAATGCGAGTGAGGCTGGTAATTTCAGATTAGACTAAAACTAAGAACTGTATTCAATTCGTGTAGCAGGAATACGTGGCTTTTTGTAAAATTGAAGGTTTTCGGTGTTATTGTTGGTTTAATGCATTTTGTGCCAGTTATTTTTCACTGTAAGTGTCCATATTCCTTGTCTGCTATAGTGCCTACGCCCTTTTTGAGATATATACCCACATCTACCTCGATTAAAGCCTAAAGGTTTGTGATATTCTATTTTGCGGAATATGTATTAACTATTTTAATTTCGTTGCAGATTTTTTGGGTTTCCTATTTTCTACATGGGATATTCAAGCTTGCGATTGCTAGTCGCAGGAACAGGGTAGAATTTGGTTTTTGGAGTGACAGCTTACTTTTCACACCAGATCGGCTAACTCCCGGTTTGGTGGAGCTTTTTGCAGCCCAACAGCTCCTTCATTCTGTTGTTCGCCTGTAGATCATTGGCCAGGATGACTGTAAGTTATAACTGTTTTTCATTATTTGATTAACAACCTGATTAACAGAATTTCTATATGGGGAGGCATAATATTCAGTGCCCTTGATTGCTAATAAAAGAAAAACTTGTGGCGCATAATATTGTAAGCAAAAATATATGAAAGTAGAAAGTAAGAAAGGGAAATAAAATGAAATACTAAAATAATTAGTTATTGATAATGGGCCAGGGACTGAGTTGCAATTGATTCTGAAAAGGATTCTGAAACTAGGTTTGATTATTGATGTAATTAAAATGGTGTTCTGTCAAATAGGTTTGAAAAAGCTTCAAAATAGATGCAAAACATCCTAAGGAGAATACTCATTATCTTATATTTCCTAGGACTGACTCCCACAATCCACAAAAAATCAAAACTGGATGCTTGAAGTACTATACTTTTTCTACAGTATTGACAAAATAATACATACTACTTCTTTCCATAAAAGTTAATTGATCAATAACTAAATGCCCATTCAAGGTGTATTTTACTCTATCCAATCCAAAAACTTACTTTTTTTTTTGTTTTTTATCTATAATTTTTCTTTTTACATTTTCTTTACATGGGATATTCAAGTGTTATCTTAGTTTTGTGGTTGTGGTTTTATGGCTTATCCCCCTTATTAATAAAGCTAGCGTGTTGCAGTTTTTGTCATACAGGGTGGCTTTGAAATACTGCATTTTCAGAAACCCTTGGTAGTTTGGTTATGCGTTAACTTATTGAAAAGGTGAAGGCTGACGTAGGTATAGTTTTTTACGATCCAGTGGCGTAGTCAGTTTTCTTCTCAATTTTTCCTGATTACGTCAGAGCTAATTCAAATACAATCATTTTATTTTTTTATTGAGCAAGTAATGACCAAATGAGCTTCTGCTTTCATTAATGCTTCATTAATGTTGCAAATCTTTATATATTTTGTCCTTATTACTGTTGTGACTAACTTCATCACCCCACAAAGCAATCTACAAAATATCTTGCCTGCCTTACATATATGTACTTGTTCTTTTTTGCCAAATCTAACAGCTGTATTCCAATTATTTCCAAGTAATTGTATTAATTGAAAAATAATTCTTCATGCTTTTTTTTAAACTACATTTTTTCCCAATAAATTGGTCCCAGATAATTTATGAAAAAAAAAAAAGATGTTTGACGAATGTGAAATTTTTTTTATCCCAAAAGCAGTGTAAAGAATAAGAACGCGCATATTTTTTGCACAGAACTAGGTCTATTTTGCCAAGGTTTGAAATAGTTTCTTTGTAAATAAAATTTGCAAATTACTGTTTATTATTTTTTTGTGTGTTTATAAATTTTGAATTTTTTATTGTACTTCCCGAGTAGTAGTAGAGTATTTTATTGGGGTGTTTTCAAAAAAAATGTTATTGAAATCAGAGATTTTTTCTATGATAGTTTTATATTAGTTTATTTGTATATGCAAGATATATCTTACTGTGACTTTCTAATTTTTAATAGGATGCTCTGTATGTTACTGCAAATTTGGACGAGTCGAATGACGTAATGTATTGTGTGGGTCTGGGTACCAACGTTTCGGATTTTTTGATTTTGTTCTTCAGTCTGACAAATTCTTGAATTAACAAATTCGGTAAATAAAAGTTTTTTGAGATTTGTTTGCATGAAAAGAAATCGAAATGTTATTTTAACTACACATGTTTAAACATTATTGTTAAAATTTAAACATGTTACTGCAAACTACACGTTTTGCTATTAAAACATTTATTGATTTACTTTTTACAAAATTTCTTGATTCCTCCTGCGTCAGTTTTTGCTGACGTTTCGCCAATCATAGTGTTGGCTTTTTCAGAGCTTCACTGAAACTGATTCGTATTTTACTCTGGACCTGCTTATATATTGTTTGAGGGGGGCAGAGCTAAATGAGCGGCATAAACACCGTCTCGGATGACTGATCCCCATATTGATGACAGATAGAGACCTGAGTCGCGGTTGAGATTGTTAGGTTGTTTATAGATTTGTATAGATTGTCGGATTTTTCGTTGGTAGAAGAACTACATGCAAAAAATTTAGTTTTATCGAATAAAATGTTATGTCCGGTTTCATGAGTGTGTTCGGCAACAGCCGATGAGTTTATTTGTCTTAGAGGTAAGGCTCTTTCGTGTTCTTTGAGCCAGCTGATATTTTTCGTCCGGTCTCTCCAATTTATTCTTTGCCGCATATGCATGGAATGCTGTAAACTCCTGGCATCGCAAATGGAATTTTGTTTTTGACGGACCGAAGATGTTGAGAGATTTTTGAACAAATGGTAAATCTGGTTTTGACGTTATACTTCTTTGGAACTTTTGATATGTGGTCAGTGATCGCTATTGGAAGGTTGTGGTGAAGTGTATTTTTTGATAGAACGCTCAATATCTTTCATGTGGAAATTATTAGAGGGAAGAGCAGAGGTAAGGTGTTTTAATTCTGGGTTCAGTGACCCGGGCTGAGATAGTTTTACGGCTCTGTAAACAAGTGAGTTGATAACCGATGATTTTTGTGCCGGATGGTGATGTGACGATGCATTAAGGTATCGGTCTGTGTGCGTAGGTTTTTCTGTAAACACAATGATCCAATGTTAGGTCTGATTTTCTATTGATGAGAATATCTAAGAATGGAAGGTTATTATTAGTTTCCAACTCAATGGTAAAACGTATGTTATTGTGTATAGAGTTTAAATGGAAATGTACTAGGGTTTCTTGACCATGAGGCCAAATAACAAAAGTATCATTCACGTAGCGTTTAAATAATTTTGGTTTTAGATGAAAGGTGTCGAGAGCTTTCTTCTCAAAGGCTTCCATAAATATAATCGCGATGACTGGTGATAGTGGGGAACCCATAGCTGTTCCAGAAGTTTGTTAAAAAATTTGACCGTTACAAGAAAAATATGTTCCCGATAAGCATTTTTCAATTAAGGTGAGAAGGTTGGGTTCCAGATTCTCGGATTTTAATATATCTGAAATGATGTCTAGAGTTTCGGGAATAGGAACTTTGGTAAAGAGGAATTCTACGTCGAAACTAACTAGAATATCTTGTGTATCTAATCTAATGCTTTTTAATTGTTCAATGAAGTGAAACGAATTAACTACGAAATCGAACAATTAAATTAAAAAGCATTACATTAGATACACAGGATATTCTAGTTAGTTTCGACGTAGAATCCCTCTTTACCAAAGTTCCTATTCCTGAAACTCTCGACATCATATTAAAGTTCGAGAATCTGGAGCCAAAACTTCTCACCTTAATTGCAAAATGCTTGCCGGGAACATATTTTTCTTATAACGGTCAAATTTTTGAACAAACGTCGGGAACAGCTATGGGTTCTCCACTATCACCAGTCATCTCGAATATATTTATGGAAGCCTTTGAGAAGAAACCTCTCGACACCTTTCATCTAAAACCAAAATTATGGAAACGCTACGACGATGATTCTTTTGTTATTTGATCTCTTGGTCAAGAAACCCTAATAGATTTTCTTAGATATTTAAACTCTATACTCCCAAACATACGGTTTACTATTGAACTAGACACTAATAATAATCTTCCATTCTTAGATATTCTTATCAATAGAAAATCAGACCTAACATTGGGTCATTGTGTTTACAGAAAATCTACGCGCACAGACCGATACTTTAATGCATGGTCACATCACCATCAGAGTTAAAACGCCTTACTTCTGCTCTTCTCTCTAATAATTTCAACATTAAAGATTTTAAGCGTTCTATCAAAAAATACACTTCACCAAAACCTTCCAATAGCGATCACTGACCACATATCAAAAGTTCTAAAGAAGTATAACGTCAAAACCAGATTTACCACTTGTTCAAAAATCTCTCAACATCTTCGGTCCGTCAAAAACAAAATTCCATTTAAGATGCCATGAGTTTACAGCATTCCATGCATATGCGGCAAAAATATCAACTAGGCTTAAACAACACGAAAGAGCCTTACCACTAAGACAAATAAACTCATCACTGTTGCCGAACACACTCATGAAACCGGACATAAAATTTTATTCGATAAAACTAAAATTTTTGCATGTAATCAGTTCTTCTACCAACGAAAAATCCGAGAGTATAGAAATCTATAAACAACCTAACAATCTTAACCGCGACTCAGGTCTCTATCTGTCATCAATGGAGGAAGTTCGACACAGCAAAAACCGACGCCGGAGGAATCCAGAAATTTTTGTAAAAAGCATGACAGTACCCTGTGGAAGTTTCTTTGAAAAATTTATTTATTTATTTAAATGGAAACCCCTGTATTGGCCTTGTGGAATTGACCGGTTAAATTTTTTTTTGTCAATTGACCGAAATGATTTTGAAAATACAATGAAGTTTATATTTATTTATATTGTCCGTTCTGAGAACTAAATGGATTTGATAGTTTTATTGGGATTTCCCGAATTACTAAGTATCGTATTCGGGTATTCGTTGAAGAGGGTAAATTGGACATCACAAACGCATAATAATTTATTACAAAAAAAATATTATATGATAATAGATAACACTCTACAATTGCAAAATGTTATATTTTTTACTACTCAATTAAGAAGTGGCCAATTGAACAGCTACACTGTATTCAGGGTGAGTCGAAAAGATGGGTCAACCCCTTATTGACAAATTTGTTGTTGTAGTTGTAGTTTTTTGTGGTTGTTCGAAATTATGCCCTATAATGCAATTTTTCATTTTCGCCCACTTTATTTAAAGAAATAACATTTTTATTTCTCTTTCCCAGTTTTTCAATTGGTATACATAATTGTCCCGCAAATAAAAACGGCATATTAGCAGAAAAAGGTGCTGTCCTGTGTCCTATGACTCCACTATATTTTTTCGATGTACGCCTCTGGTCGTAAAACTCACATTGTTTGATAAACTTTGCATAATTTTTCTTATCTTATGTATTCCCGATTACAATTTTAGTTTTTAGATATTAAGATATTTATTAATTAAATAATTTATAATTAAATAATTCTTAATTAAATAAATCAAGTAAAAAATCGAGTGAAAAATGACTTTTTTGAAAAATATTGTAACACCTGCGTCAATATTGTAGCTTTGCTCAGCTTTTTATCAAAAAGTCATTTAAATATATCGGAATTTGCTTATTTTCTCTCTTGAAAATCAAAATTACAAATAGCAATTTTTTATTTTTCAGAATTTTTTCTTGGCTACAATTAAGATAAAAGAACGTTATTTACTATTGATCATTTTTCAACTTTTAATTTATTAATTATTGTATAATGTTTTAAAAACTACAACTGTCATCAAAAATACATAAGAGACAAAAAGTGTAAAGTAAGAGGCTTATTAAACTAAATAAGTTTTAATACCATTGGCGTACATAAAGAAATGTTGTATGATAATCCACATAAAAATCTACATAAAAGTGAAATATGTGTAAAACTGCATTTTAGAAACCGGCCCCGAAAATGAAAATTGGCATAATGAAAATCACATTTATACACAATGTGTCATTAACGGGATGACCTATACTTTGACTCACCCTGTATAACATATATTTAAATAGAATAATGGTATATTATGCGAAAAGTGTGGTAAAGCGGAGCGAGTGTTTATTAAACGAGTGACTTGAAAGGTTTACCAAACGTGTTGCATATTATGCTTTATCTACTGTCAGCTGTCAGTTCTTGTGTATTATAGCCTATATTGTTAATAGCAAGTAGTTTGTCCTCCAGTCCCTTATTATTATGTAAAGCCATTATATAAAAAAAGACGAAGATGTTTAAAGACTCTTCGTAAAAATCTTGTACAGGGTGGCCACTTAGTGTTGCCTGGGTAAACGCAACTTCATTTTTTTTAAATCGTACATCCTGTATATTATTACATTTTTGGATTCTACTCAAGTTTCTAGGAAAATTTTATATATAATGTTGTTTCGTTTGCATGCTCTTTTAATAGTTTAATTAGTGTAATTTAGTCATTTTTCTAATATTAGTTGCCCTAAAAAAATACAAATTTTCTACCATTACCAACACGTTTTAATTCGTCGTTCGTGGTTTTCTCTCTTCATTGTAGCGGGCGTTTCGATAGACTTTATCCAAGTTTGTAAGAACTGAACGTTTTTTTGTGAAAACCATGTTGATTTTGATCTATGTCATTCTTTACCAGAAAAAACAACTGTAAATAAATTGCAGCCTCAAAAACCTGTGCAAAGAGTTTTCGTCGTGTAAAACAAATTTGATTTTTTAAAAAACTTTATTCAAGCGAGATGACAAAAAGCTGGCGATGTGGTTCGCACCGTGGTTTTATATAAACAAATTGCTGACACTTTGGGAAACAATATGTATGGGAACTTTTATTCAGCGGTTTACAATATTAGAGCGTTTATAACACCTCCCCCCTTAGATGAAAGCACGGGTACAACAAGTGGTTTTAGTTTAAATAATGATATTCTCTTTTTGTTTATTGATTTTAGGTAACCTTTTAAATGGAAAACATCTATATAACAAATAAATCAAAATCAATATAATTATTAGGTACAACAAAATTGTCCAAACACTAGTTCTTGTAGAATATATAGGTAATGACATCTTCCCAAGGTTTTCTTTTGCTTCGTCCATTTGGATTTGTAGCTCTTTTATTGCCTTTAGGTTGATCGTGTCCAGTGTGAGTTCTGGTGGATCGAAGGTTGTTTTCTGTTTGTGTAGTAGTGAGAAATTCACTTCCGGTAGACGGGTGTCATCAAATCTCAATCGATTAGGGGTATAGGTCCCTAGTCGTTCCAATTTGTACTTTGCAAATTGGGGAAGACTCGATAAGGTGAGATCCGAATAATGGTACAATGTTAATGTCGTCATTACATTGTACTGTTGCTATTGTCTTCTTAGGTGTCAATCCATTTTCCATTTTGGATTTTAAAAATTTTTGTTTCTTGAAGTTGGATTTTAATTGGTTTACAGTTTGTCACATTGGTCTTGTGAGTTATTATTTCCACTGAACAAGGCGGGTGTTCCTTCATATAGGTAATATATATATTTTTACACATCAACTCATTTTTTAATAGTTTCACACATTTAGAGTCCATAAATGAGTATATATTTCCACTCAGGTATGGTTGGATCGGTATATTGACGTAATATTGCAGTTCTTGTTCACTATTAACTGGTAGCGGATACAATTGGTAATATTGATAAATTTCTGATTCTACTAGTGGTAGTTCCAAAATAAAAGTTATTATTAGTCCTCTAGAGTAGTTTTTTATTTCTATATTTTTTTCAAAATTTAATATATTTTCGATAGATAACTCGAACGGTAGTTGGTTTCCTTTAATTCTTTTTTAATGTTTTTAATTTCTTCGAATAGTTCGGACGGATCAATTATTAAATTATATAAAGTATTTAATTTAGCAAAGCTAATTGCGGTTTCGATTTTCTCAAAAATGTTATATATTGAATTATACATAAAGGTAATTTGATTCATTACTACATGTATTTGGAAATACTCATAGTCGTTCGTTTGTTCAACAGTTATCTTTTTGATTATTTGATCAATTTGTAATATTTTGTATTTAAGGATGAGTTGGTTATGAGAAATATTGGATATCAAATTTTTAAATGAGTTGATTGTTTTTTCTAACGGTTTTATTTGATTAATTGAATTAGTTCCTAAATTATTTTGGTTTTCTTGCAGTTGTTTGATTTCTATATCGTATTTTTCCGCGTCAGATTGGTCTAAGTTTCCAGTAATACATTTAATAATAGAACCGATTGGATTTAATAGGCCTCTTTTATTTCTTTTTATATATGATAGATTGAGTTGATTAATTTGGTTTTCAATGCGTTTTGCTAATGTTACAAGAGGGATGACTGAATTAGAATATTCGTGAAAATAATTAGTATTATTTTTAATCTGACTAATTAATATTTTTACTTGGTTATAGATTGCATAGAATTCAGCAACAGCTGGGTTTAAATCAAAAATTTGTATAAAGAAGAATTGGTTAGAGGTTATTTTTGCGGTACCTAGTTTATAAGGAAGGATTCCTAGATAGTTGTTCAGGTTGTGGAATTTTACTTCGTTTGCTCCGATGTTTGCGAGCCACCTGGAACAATGTTCATTATTTTAGTTTCGTTAACGTGAGTTATTTCTTTTTTATTTTGTTTTTGGGTTTTCTATTTCAATTTTATTATTATCTAAGATTTTTGTTAATATGAATGGTCCAGAAATTTTTTTATTTAATTTACCTTTTCGACTTTCGATGCACTTATACACCGTTGCGCCAATTTTTAGTTCTACTGGAGTTTTGTTTTTATTAATTTTTATTAGTTTTATCGATCGTTTTTTGTTTTTTTAAAAGGGAATCGTTATGCACTTTTCGTAAAGAAGCTTAGTATTTGTTTGATGGTTATTTACGTATTCACAATATATTTGAGAAGTGATTAGGTTCATAGGGTCACTTGTATCAGTGTGTCCTAGTGTTAATTCAAAAGGCGTAAAATTAGTATTTGTGTGTATAGTACTGTTATATGCAATGATCGCATAGGGCATAAGTGAAATAATATCGGAATTTTTATCTATTTGTTTTGGTATTCCATAGAATGAAAAGAAATGTACTAATTTTTGGCATGCTGAAATCGCAGTTCTTAGAGAATTTATCAATTATAGTTAAGAATTTTTGTCCGCCGGCAATAAAGGTATCGACGTGTATAATTTCAAATGGTTTTGAAGGTGTTTCAGTTAACATTAAAGGTTGATCTGGTGGTTTTCGTTGATATTTTGCTCGCTGGCAAATTTAACATTCGTTAATATATTTTGTAACATCTAACTTTAAGGATTTCCAGTAATAATTATTTTTTAGAAATTTACAAGTTTCTTCTATGCCTCTGTGATTAGTTTTACCTTCATGTTTATATTTAATTAATATATTTCGTTCTTCCGGTTCAATATTATTTATTAATTTTGTGCATTCGATTAGTTTATAATTTTGAAGATGTTGGGCGATTACTTTTTGTACAATTGGTCTTAGTTGTTGAGATAAAAAGTGAATATACGTATTTTTCTTATTTAAATGTTCTTTGAAGAATTTTGTGAAACTAATTTCTTCTTCTGGAATTGTTGCATGTAATATATTATGACCGTCGAAGTTTTTAAAGTTACATTTAACATAAGTAGAGTAAGGAGATTTCTGAAGGATTATCTGATTTGGTTTGTTGTTAATAATTTCATTTAATATAGGTATTCCCTGTAAAGTTTCGTCAGTATTAGTACTATGTATTGTATTTTCAAAAACTGGCCTTAAAAGTTTGTTTTCCAGAATGATTATTTTTTTGCTTTTTAGGCGTTTATTTTTTATTTCCTCGAGTGTTTTTGAAATTTCATTCCAGTCTAATTTATTCGGATCAAAATTGTTGTCTAAAAATGTATTAATATCAAGATCAATATCTCCAGTATTATTATAAATAGAGTCGGTTTCTAAAGCATTTAATTTTATTCGTGACATTTGTGTTTTGTTTGCCATTTTTATAAAGAATTTCGTAATCAAATTCTTCTAGTTTGTCTCCATCTCATAAGTTTTGAATTTGGTTCTTTTAGGTTAAATAACCAGACTAATGGTCTATGGTCCGTAAAAATTAAAAAATTAATTAATTAAAAAAATTAAAACCGTTAGCTAGATCCAGAGTTGAAAAATACTGAGCTTTATCGAGAATATCTGAAATATTAGGCAAGGGAAATTTATCATCGATTGTTTTTTCATTAAGTTTCCGGTAATCTACGACAACGCGCCATTTACGTTTATTTGATGCATCTAATTTTTTTGGTACGATCCATATAGGACTCCACGGGGAATGTGAGGGTTGGATTATATTATTTTTTAGCATTTCGCCTATTTGTCTATTTACTTCGGCTTTATGTACTTCAGGATGACGGTAATTTTTGTGTAAACGGAGGTTTCGTCAGTTAAATTAATTTTGTGTTTAATTTGATTTGTGAAAGATTAATGGCACTTTATCGCAATAAAATATGTCGATATTCGTAACATAACTTCCTAATCGTTTTGTATTCTTCTTTATTGCAGTGATTCAGTCTTAAATTTTTTAGATTTTCTTTTTGCAGATTGTCGAAATTACTTATTGAATGTTCGATTTAATTTTCATTGTTATCTTCTATTTTTTCAATAAAATTAGTTTCACATTCATTTATTAATTCAATTTCTAGAGGTTCTATAAATTGTATACTAACAGGATTTTCAGATGTGTTAGTAATAGTTGTTAACGTGCATGAATCGATAATTTTTACTAAAGCTTCCGGCATTTACAAATTTTTCATATTTTAAGATTCCTATACCATTTTGTTCTGTCACGGGTATTTTAACTTTGTGTTGTTCTTGGTTGAATAATAATTTCATCGAATTTAAATTTGGATTCGTCAAAATTTTTATTTATTTTTGGATCCTCTGGGGTGGTTTTAATATTATGTTGGTAAAAAATAATTGTTTACCGCCCTCCAGCAACAAAGACACCCAGATATCCTCAATGATATTAGCGCTATTGTACCACTGTAACAATTTTTGTGCTTGATAAACATTCCGCATCATTATCAAAAGACCACCACCATCCTTTTTACCACTAACTACGGCGTTTTTGTCCTGTCGGAAAACTTTATAACCCGG
The DNA here is from genome assembly GCF_029955315.1 of Cylas formicarius. Classification (NCBI taxonomy): domain Eukaryota; kingdom Metazoa; phylum Arthropoda; class Insecta; order Coleoptera; family Brentidae; genus Cylas; species Cylas formicarius. Next base: position 1,207,349 of record NW_026844319.1, read on the forward strand.
AAGGAAAAACCTCAGCACTATGGATATCTGAGTTAAGTCAGGATTCTTTTATATAAACGCAGTCAAACTCCGATAAGGTAACACCCAAGTAAAAATCATTCAATTTTGTTCATAGTCCTCTGGTATTCTGATAGTATACACTAAAAAAGTCGTTTGGAGACAATTTCAAAAAAATGTAATAAGGATAACTTCCATATAAGTTAATATAATTTCCAATTAGAAAACTAACTCAGGTACGCTAAAACATTTTCATTTTCAATGTGGATAGCACGGCTAACCTCCTTTTCTTAATAATATTTTCATATTTTGCACGCAGCAGTAGTTGTATTTTCGTTTCTTGGCAAACGTTTTTGCTGCCTTTAATGAAGATCTTGTTTTTTTTCTGGGTAATCAAATATTCAGGTATTAAGTAGTGATTGCAAATCTCTCGCTTTTTTGCTGCACGTGCGACTTCAGTTTTTTTCGAAATGGACTGAAATTTAACCACCATATTTTTATGGGTGTTTTTGGAGGCAACACCCGGAAATTGGATGACTCTGTGACTGGAGACAATATCATCATCCTGAAGTTCAATTTGTGGGGTCTCTCCAATTTTTTTAACAATATCTCCAACGTTTTCACCACCACATACTTCCAAGTTAATATTTCTATCCTGTTGCTTCATCCACTCCAGTTCTGATCTCAAACAGCTACATTCAGCTTTAACTGATACAAGTTCCTCTTTTAAGTTATTAATCTCCTAAGGTATTTTTTAACTGTTTCCATCTGGGCAGTAAAGTCATCAATTTTCCCCCCAAAAAATTACAAGGAATTTTTAAAGAGACCTTGCTCAACCTTTAATTCGCTCGTAGTTGACATGAGTGAATTAACCTTTACAATTACTTCTTGAAAGTACTTGGAGACATCAGGTTCCGTTCCGATACAATGTTTACATTTCCACACGCATCCAGGATCGCGATCCAGCTCCGCAATCGCGTTGGGCAATTTAATATATTTTAAGTGAAAATCGTTGGTGCAACCTTCGCATCGAATACCTCTGGGCTATTTCAAATTTTGTAGGTGCTCAAAATAGTTTTATGCGGGAGTCCGCCAATAAAGTGTGTATCACCTGGCACTTCAACTCCCCTTCGGCTCCACATTTTGGCGGGTTGTAGGAAGCGGGGTTGAAAGCGGTTAAAATTCACCTTTACAGGGTCTTTTGTGGTCACATATTAACATATGAAGAGTTGAACACTGTTTTCATCCAAATTGAAGTCATTTTGAATTCTCGCCCACTTACCGCTTTTAGTACCGATCCCTACGACCTTTCAGCCCTCACGCCGGGTTATTTTCTTACATTGAAACCCGTGCTGGCACCCCTGAAAACGATTACACTTCGACTTCTCTTAGTCACTTAGATCGTTGGCAACTACTCCAGCGAATGCATCAAGATTTCTGGGCCCGGTGGTCCAAAGAATTTTGATATACGTATCATCAGCGTAGTAAATAGTATAAAGATCCTTCTTCTGTTGTAATTGGTACGCTGGTACTAATCAAAGATGATCTCGACCCGCCAATGCAATGGAAGACGGTTTAGGTAGAGTGGCTCTTGTAAAGACTTCAAATAGCCCGGTTATTAAACTGTCCGCTACCAACAAATAACACATTAAAAAAATTCGTTGTATTTTGGTAGGCGGAATGTTACGTTTGCATGTTCTTTTAATAGTTAATTAATTTAATTTAGTCATTTTTCTAATGTTCGTTGCCCTTATATTAAAAGGGAAAAAGAATTTACTACCACCGCAATTTATGTTGACACTTTCTTAGTATTTTAATTTCCCGGTACGTTTTAAGGCCTATACGCAAATGCAAAGTGCAAGTAGTGGTTTTTTGGATTCGAAATGTATCGATCGATCGGTACTCGGTAGAACGTTGCAGAAAAACCAACACTTATTAATTTGTCACTCGTGATTTTCTCCCTTCCCTGTTGCGGTCGTTCCGATAGACTAACAATTAACAATTATCTGTTAGTGACAATTTAGAGTATTCCAATCGCCTCAGTCGGCCGGCTCCCCCCATAATCCGGGATTCCCAGGTCGATCAAACACACACTAAAGTAATAAGGCCTCAATTCATAGTTTTCCTATAAATTATACAGTCTATTTTCTCGCCAATCTAGCCATTGTTGAGTTCGTCAATTAAATGTTCTATATCTATGTCTAATGGTTTTTGACATATTTAAGTTTTTATTTTAAATATGTCATTGTCATGTCAGGCTCTAGGACTAATACCAATTTTTCCTAAAAGGAAATCTTTATTTTTTTAATTTGGGTTTAATACGTTGTTGGCAAGAACATACTTTAACACAATGTTTATAATATGTTGTTAACTAATAATGCAGGGTGTTCAAAAAGTAAGATTAAATACTAATTTAAGAAAACTGTCAAAAATCTTTTTTTAAATGGACCGACCTCTCCAATTTCATAATTTTATCTTATTTACCATTAAAAATAATATTTAATTTATTAAAATAATAATATTTTGTTAACTAATAATGCAGGGTGTTCAAAAAGTAAGATTAGGTAATAATTTAAGAAAACTGTCAAAATCTTTTTTTTTAATGGACCGACCCCTGCAATTTTATAATTTTATCAGCGTTTAAAATCAATAATATTCCAAAGAAATATATATAAAATGTGACATATTTTTAGTTAAAAAAAACTATAATATGTCAGATATAATACTTGAAGAATTGACTTGGATTTGGATTGGAACAACAGGTATTATAATAAATTTTCAACATGTCCTCCATAAACCGCCAAACACGTCGTATATATAGTTTCCATTTTATTTATAGCATCACTAACCATTTTAGATCCGTTGATATTAAGTATTTCCTGTATTATTTGCTCTTTGTTCTCCCTATTTCAGTCCGATTTTGATAAACTTTATTTTTTAGGTTTCCCCATAGAAAGAAATCTAAATCAGAGCTAACAGCTGTCCAAGGTATTGTTCCGGGTCGACCTATCCAAGTTGTAAATGGGTTGTTCAGTCAGTTAATAACAGATCGTGACGTATGGTAAGGAGCACTATCTTGTTGAAAGATTTGATCATGTTTAACTTGTTCCAGTAGAGCGTCAATAAGCGGATAATTCTGCTAGCTAATAGGTTTAAATACCGATCACCATTAAGATGGCCTTCATAAAAAATAGATATTATACCACACTAACTTCTGTAACCCTGCTTCTGAATAATTTTAACACGGTGTTTGTTACTAGTAGATCTACTAATAATGCCGGTCGTATTAAAAAAACTTTCGTCAGTCCATAATGCTGTTTCAAATATGGATTCAAAGTAACGGTCCATCATTAGAGCGCAAAATGTTGCTCTTGCATCCTTATCTTCAGCTGTTAATAACTGAACAGGGAGGAATTTTAATGGAAAATAATTTTGAGTGAATAGAGTTGAATGCCAATTTGACTGAGTTCTCGGGTTCGTTCTGGTGTTTTTTTATGGCTGAAGTATTTCGTAGGTTACGCACTATTCTACTAAAAATCTGTTTAGTAGGTAATCTGCTTGCTGCATATAATTGCCGGTACTCCCGAAGAGCCAAAGCTGGACTTTCATTATTGGGAATAAAGCACTCATATAACTGGAAACGCACTTCATCAGTGTATGGAGCCATATTTTTGACAGTAATAAGATAAAAACGACGGATTTACATTTTACCTAGAGCCTGTGACATTTCCGGCTTTTTTGTTTATCATATTCTTCTTTATTGACTTTTTATTCGTTGTCAAGTATAACACAGCACGAAACCCGCAGTAAAATCGTCATATAAGAATATTAATTTGACAATCGTTCGAAAGCTAAACATTTTCAGCATAGACAACCTAATCTTATCCAAACTTATTTTTATTTTTAATGGTAAATAAGATAAAATTATGAAATTTGGGGGTTTCCATTTAATGATTTTTGGAAGTTTTCTTAATTTAGTATTTATTGTTACTTTTTGAACACCCTGTATTATTAGTCATGAAAGGATTATAGAAGTTCTCTTAAACCCAAATTAAAAAATAACGATTTCCTTTTAGAAAAAAATTCTTGTTAGTCCTAGGGCCTGCAAATGACATATTTGAGATAAAAATGTAGACATAGGAAGACATTGGTATAGAGCATTATATATGAAATTTTCCTAGAAACTTAGGTAGAATCCAAAAATGTAATAATGTGCAGGATCCATTAAAAAGTTGTGTTTACCCAAACAACATATTCTTGCTTGCTCCTGGGACATACGGACATGTCAGCAGTGGCGGAGCATACGCATCATGTTTGAAGACACTCAGGTACTGGACAGGACAACACATTTTTATCCACGACTTTTCAGAGAAGCCATTGAAATTCAGAAACATCAGAATAATTTCAACAGAAAAGAAAAAGGCCTTAACGTCAGCAGAACGTCATAAACAAAAAATCATGTCTACCCGGACGAATACGACCTATGCCTAATAGCGAGGCCTCGCCCACTCCAGCGCGCTTATATACCGGGGATTCTCCACTAGGCAAATCAGTCATCGCATCTTGAAAATGTCTGCCGCAGTTGTAGACGAAACGTCGAGTGTAATCTCGGGGCCACGGCTCAAAAGCCCGGAAATACTTAGCAGTGTAGTTTGTGGCCGTGAAAGCCTAACATCTTTGATACACTGATGTGTTTTTAAAACCCACCTGGTGGCGATCTCTGTGTATAATTATCTTGAGAGTCATAAGCTCTTAGCAGTGTATATTTCGGTGATTTTGGAATTTTTCAATTTTGAGGCACCTCTCATATCTCCGATATTCTATGAAATATCGGAAAGGTGAAAAGGGCATCCGATGTTATATGTCCTATATGTTATTCAAAAAGATAAACCGAAACGTCAACCTAGATATTAAAACAATTATTTAAAGTGATAAGGAACATAAAATTTTTTAGCATTTTTTGCAAATCTGAACATAATTCTTTTAATTAATAAAGCTACGTTTTAGTTTCAGTGTGGCCTGTTTACTAGGCACCGAAATCGTATATCGTATTCTTGGAGATAATTTGATTGGTGTAGGTTGTGCTTTAGAGAAAATGGTTGACACTTTCAACAGTTTTTTTGGCTTTTTAAATTAAAGCGATAGAATTCAGATTGGCAAAAAATGTTAATATTTAATGTTTTTTATGTTTATCTTTGGCGGATCGGGTGCAGATGGAGGCGGCCAGGACGGCTGTGAGGCTGGCGAGCTGCGGGCTCTGGAGGGAGGGAAGCTTCAATCGGGGCTTGTACTACATTTTAGAGGGCGGGCCTAAGGATCGCGGGGTCATGGGCATGCCGAGTGATGTCATGATCCCCGAGATGACCTTCTTTGACAAATGGACCTTTCTGTTCCCATCAATTGAAAAGTGGAGAGAGGGCAGAGTCGGCTTCTGGGATGGACTTATCTGGCACACGGACGGGTCCAGAATTGGAGATCAGCCGGAGCTGGAGCGTACTGCGAGACAACGGGATCGAGCTTGGGTTTGGGTCAGTACTGCACTGTGTTTCAGGCGGAAATTTTCGCTTTATTGATGGCGGCCAGAGAGTTGCTTTGGCTCAACCACGGAAGCAGGAGGGTCTTCTTCTGCTCGGATAGGAGGGCTGCACTTATGGAGCTGAAGTCAGTGCGCACGCGCTCCTTGTTGATAAAGGAGTGCAAAGGGGTACTGAAGAGAGTGGCCGAGGAGAGGAATGTCACGTTGCTCTGGGTCGCGAGAGTCACACCGGTATCCGAGGCAATGAGGCAGCGGACGGTATTGGGCTACAATAGTTGTTGACCTTCTATAGAGGGGGGGGGGGACGCAGGGCGCCCCACTTTAGTACCAATACCAATACCCCTTCCTTTCCAACGGGTTTGCTAAATCATAATTGCTAATTTGATAAGTCTGGTAGAAAAAATTCCTTCTTGAGAGAAGTGTACTACGCATCCATCGTGTTGCAGCTACGCATCTCCTCTCGTAGAGGGACGTTTTTTTTTTTTTTTATAAAATCGGCAAGTAGTTAAATCGATCACCCAAAATACGACTCTCGACTTTCACATTCGACCTCTTTTGATAATTCGCTTTCACGCATCCAATGGAAATTCACTGGCGATAATGCATATTATGCATTGCATTGAAAGGCATCAATATACATGCTATGCAAATTGACTATTTCTTTGCTCGAAAAAGTAGCTTCATTTGTTCATAATATTCGAAATAAAAAATGTGGGCTCCTCATCTATCCTACAATTTAGCCAATTATAGTATTCTATTCAAAGAGAATTTTAAGTAATTTAGTATAACGGCGTAGGTAGTGGTCTTTTAGAATTCAGTGTATCGATGTTTTACTAATACCCAAGTTAAGCCTGAATGGGCCATAGGCAAAAACAATGATGACGTTTCGTCCTGTTTTGAGCCAATATTTACTTAAACGACTACGACTTTAGGATAAGAAAAATATATTGGCGGTTTTCACTGGGTTGTTCATTTGTTTGACTATTAATAAAAAATCATATCTTCGCATTTTTTTCTTTACAAAATTCTGTCTAGTGCCATTTCAGAACCTCAAGAATAATTTTGGTCATTCAATTTTTTTTTCAAAATTTTAAAAACATGCATTTCCCCAATATCGTACCTAATTGCCCCTACTAAGACACACACATAGATTAAAAGGAAGCTGGTATAAAGGAAATGATTAAGTTAGAACTTGATCATATTTATTTATTGAAGACCTTTTTAAAATTAAAACAATAAAAACAAAACAAAACAATAAAATAAAAACAATATGTGAGTATGTCCATGATTTGAACAAATTTAAAAATTATAATTAATAACTGACCGATAAAACTGAGCAATGAGTTTTTTGCAGGTTAATTGCAAGGTCATAGTAATGTTTTTTCTAAATCTCATGGAGGTAAGAAGTTGAGAATGTTTAGCTCCACATTTTGTAGCTAAGCCCTTCATGACATTTCCATCCATTCCAAATCTTCTGTGGTCTGTGAATATTGTATACGGCTTCCTTTTGGGAATCACATCTCTAATTTTAAGAGACAATATGCTTTTAAAAATGATAGAAATAGGTTTTGTTCCTTTGCCTCCTGTAACCACTCTTAAATTGTTTGAATATAATTTTTTCCGCGGTAATTAAGGATTCAGCATAAACTGCCTGATTAAATATGGTGGTTTGAGCTGGTACATATTCACCACGTCACACCACACACACGCACACCATCACACGCACACCACCATAGACACACCACCACACCAGGATCGGACAATTACTCCCATTCATTTCTTTAAAATTTGCATTTAATATTGAAATTGTATAAATAGAACAAATGTGGCACTGGAACATATGATATCGGGATTTAGCGTTAAATTTTAGTTACAAGAGAATAGCTTCATTTTGTTTGATTCCGGCCTTAACCCCTACGTCCTGTTCTCAAACTTCAGCCATCTGAAATCCAAGATACCTAAATTTAGCTACTTGTTGTAGCACTTCGTTATTTACCCTTGTGTTCGTTGGCCCAAATACCTTTTTGGAAATAACCGCAACATTATTCTTAGAACATTGTGTTCAGTTCGTATTCGTTCCCGACTTTTGTAACTCTTGAAGCGAAGCTTCGTTTTCCGTATCCGTAGATTGTTTAAGACCTCCCTATTTATTTTAACATCTTTCACGAAACCATTTAAAAATCTTTCGCTTTAAGAGATCAATTCTCTCGACCGCTCTCTCATAATCGATAGTGTGGTGGGAATTTGCAAGTTACTGATTTTAAAATGTCTAAACTTTACTCAGTATATGCCGCATTCACAAGACTTTCTCGATCTCGGAAAAGTCTTACCATATAATCTTCTCTTGTGTAGTTATTTTTTTGGATATTTTTAAGATTTTATTTTCGTTGTGAAGCAGTCGATGCGGAGGTTTACTTTTAAATAAACCATAGATTTCCTTTTATAAAATCATGGTCATCGCGCATCGTCACGCATCATCTGGAGCGCGTCAATCTACCTGTAGGATTTTATAGTTGACTCTTCCTTCGCTTCTGTGATTTTCAGTTTTATTTGTGAGTATTAATATTTATCTTGTAGTCTGGGGCTTATAGTGTCTCGCTTTTGACAATTGTTTCCTTAACAGTTTCCAATAGTGATTGTGTGTCATTTCCTTCAGTGTAATTTCTTGCCTTTCATTTTGTTCGAAATGTTTGCTTTAATTTCTTTGTCATTAAGTAGTGCGATGTTCATTTTCTTCTGTCTTGTTTAAATCTGTCTTCGGTTTATGTCTATATAATTATTTCTGAAGTGTATTCTGATCGTTATGTGTTCAATCTCAGCCCTGTTTGTCGTCCTATGGCGATCTCCAGCTGTAAAGACTGCGTAAGGGTAATCTAAAGCATGCATTGCATGCATTGGTCATATCGTCCTCGCTCTGTTCTCATTCTTCGCCCCGTGGCCATTTTAATTCCTACAACGGACTCAAGGCCATTACATTACATTTTTAGTTATGTATACTTGGAGCAATAGTTAATGGTTCTGACTAATTCGTGCCCATTCTAATCCTCCTGGTATTGTGCTCACGATCAGTAAAGGATCACCCGTTGCCGTTATCTCTTCTATACTACCCTTAGTGGGGCTGCTATTCTGCCAGATCTGCCTTGTAGGAGCTTAACACTGCTTTTCTTGTATTACGTAATGAACTCAAATTATCGAATAACCGTTTTATGCTCATAAGCACGAAACAACCAGATCAGTAAATTCATCTTTATAAAATAAAAATGTTACATAGCCATTAGGGTTTGTTTCTGAGCTACCGGTACAATTACAAAATCCGACATTTTGGTTATCGCTTAAATAGTTGGTGTTACTGAGTTGGATTATCATTGAAAAAATCAATTTAAAAATAGAGGGCATAATCTCCCGTGATTAAATCTTCAGAAAATAAATACTTTTCGTTTTTCTAACACGCCAGTTATTTGTCGGTCGTGGGGACAACCGTCCGTCCGTCCGTCTTTTTTATTGCTTCCCCATTTTACGCGGGGAGAGGACAATGCATGGCGAACAATTCTAGCGAGTAAGTAATAAATTATTTATTTAGACTAGGTTTTTTTTCTCTGGAGATATTAGTTACGTTAAAGTACAATGACGCATAAGATTTGCAGCAATCCAATGGAAGTGCCCTGTAATTAGTTTACTAGTATTACTCAGGATCAAATAATGCCACTAGTTAATATTTGGTTCAAATAGAAATGGTTTAATTTTTGGATATGTGGTCCAATTTTTCTAATTCAACACAAACTGTGGATGGAATAACTGGTCTCAACTTGCATATCCAGAATTTTGTTTAAAGCTAGCGTTGTTTTTTGGTTTGTATTTTTGCATTGGTTTGTTTTCAAGAGCGAAATAACTTTTGACCAACAGTGTGCTTTAAGAAAAGTATGACTCCCTACTCTTAATTCTGCTTGTTTGCAAGAAATTTTCGGTCACTCTTGATAGCACAGCGATCAATATGAAGAATCGTTGTCATGTTCATCTTTGACATGATAATTTGGATAAATTTCAGTACTTAAAAATAGTTGTATGGACCCACATTTTTCTTCTTTAGGTGTTCGACGTTCATTTCCCTCCTATTCACTAACAAATGCATTTAAAGGCAATGAATGCACAAAATGTGTTCCACTAGGTGTTTTAATATTATGGTAAGTAGTAACTTTTTTATGCATTCTTATACTGGCCAAAAAAACACTTAACGAAATGTAATGTAATGTAAATGTAATGTAAGTCAAAACAAAAAAAAAGTTTTACAATTTTATCGAACACTAACTTCTTGCATTATTGTGGAACTGACTGCATTTATATGGGGATCAAATGGTTGGTTTTTGGACCTCGGAGGTAGTTTGGGTTGCCGATGCCTGAACTATATTAAAACTCGGAGAAACGTCCACTGCTTGCTTATTAAAGCGTATACCAACAAATCCTACTTCCACGTCCACGTCGTGATCCCTGGCCAATGCGTTTCGTACCATTTGTGTGTACGCTGCGTAGCTAACGGAAGAGGGTGAAGGAGAGTTTCCGGCGCCTAAAAACTGGAACATATCGGTTAAGAAGAATAACCCAAGAAATTGGTCTTGACAAATATGGAAGTTACTTTCGCAAGCCAACGTGGTGAATCCACCTGTAATAACAACAGCAAACAAAAAGTGCATTGGATTGTTTAATAGAACAATTAAAGTAGCAACCTGGAAAATTTTAATAGAAGAAGCGAAATGGCGACGATTATGTAATCTGTTCGAGCAGTAAGAAAAGACAATATGTTAAAGGTAAAAAGTATTGACGGGCACATCTTAATTACTTTATATTTCCGGAAATAGCAAATTTGAGGAATGTGTCTTTCTATAGGCTATGAAGAGCAATATTGAATAACAATGATGTAAATTATTCAATAATTCAAGTGGCTGATGTATTTATAGAATCCAATTACTAATAATATTGTTCATTCCCACAGATAAAAATAATTGAAGAGTAAAGAGTAAAAAGAATAAAAGTAGAGATTTCACTACTTTTAGCAACCTCGATAGCCTGGTACAAAGTGTTTACAAGCAATTCTTTTGCAGTCATGAAATTAGTTTTATAGACAATCTTTCAAAATGCCAAGTTGGATTTTGGCGAACCGTCTCCGAGATTCCAATCGGACATCAACAAACCAACGGATAAAATTCAATACCAGCTTACCACCAACGTATAAGTGAGAAATAGCAATGCCGATTATATGAAGACTCCTTGCGTTAATTCAATTAACATCTCCAACCTGGATTGGTCAGTGCTTGATCTGTGCATCCCTGGGACGGGATATCTGTGCTCAAGTGTTTTTCCACAAACGCGAAACTCTTGATAACACCCAACTACGGTTTTTCTGAATTCTCTTAATTTGTATCACGGTTGGCTTTTAGTTAGACTTAAAGACCTGATATGTCTTCCAAACTTCCGAATTCTTTCGACTTGTCTCCTCATTATTCAAATTTGAATTAATTTTTGTTTTCCAGAGTAACCTAAGTGACAGGCTTATTAATTTCAGTATTAATTTTATTGGTGATGACGTCGGACCGACTGCGGTACGGATGCTTATGTGATAAATCGCGGGCATTCATCATTTTGGCAGCCATTGAAGTTAATGTCCCGTTATGGTCCGAATCTCATTGTAATAGAATATTATATATCTTTTTCTTTTCTCATTTTTAGTTATGCGCCCGCCTCGCACAAGAGTTAAAGGTTTTTTTCGTACATTTTGATTCTACTTTTTGGTTGCATCCTTTTATTCAATGAAGAAGCGATCAATTCTATTAGCTTCTGCCAGTTAATGCTCTTTCGGTTACGAAGGTACACTTTTTAAGCCTTCATCTACATATGATAAGGAATAAATAAATGAGATGTTTTTTTTCTAAACACTTTTAAAGAGTCTTGAAGAATGTTTTATTTGATATTTTGATATTTTATTGAATAATGTTAATGAAAATGCAAATTTTTGGAGATTGACTTTTAGAGTCGAGTCGCGATGTCTTGTCAAATTTCTAAGGGTTGATTCTGCCTTTTGTGCTGATGGTGGTGGCGATTTCGGTTTCTTTGAAGTCGCAGTTGGATGCGCCACCAATTTCTCTTCTGTAGGGATATTTTGAGATTATTGAGTATATGGCGTTGAAAACAATATTTTTACGAGAGTTTTGCCGATGATGAAGATATTTCTGGATAGTTTTATGCCAGGGCTTGCAGTGTTTATAACAATAATTCGTCTGCTATTGGCGGTACTAAGGTTCTCGGATAATTTTGTGTGAATTATCCGAACAATTCATAACAAAAATAAGTCGTAAGTAAAACAAAAACGCATAGTTTACAACAATATATTCATTAAATAAATACGTAATAAATAAATATATAGGGACTAATTAAACATTTCTATAAACGACGACGTGATTCTGCATGCTGTGACTTTGGGGTTAACCATAGTGTCACGAAAGTGGCCTACCTGCCGGGCGCTAGGAAGCTTCACAGTCCATAAGTTGATGATACAGTTCTATAGAGCTACGATATGTCGACCACACTTGTTACATTCGAGAAACCGATGAAATCGTGTTTCACGAAAGTAATTGCGCTCCTCGCTAAACTCGAGATCTTGGTTTACATTTCGTTGTACTTGGTGGCCATTGGTACCAAAGGATTTAGCGTCGATAAAGAATACCTTTTTTTCTGTCCTCTGTTGTCTGTTTCTCCATAACGGACCCGCGGGGGCTTTTGGAGGCTATAACATCCGAAAGATAGGAAGTACTGGCTTTAAGTTTTCCTCCGTACTAGTACTAGGTCAAAGAATTTTTTAAAAGAATTTAACGATTCGTCGGATAGAAAAAAAACTTGAGGCGGCTGTTCGCTATAATTACAAATATTCTGCATCTCTGAACGAGAAAGCTCCACTCTCGTGACTAACTTGAGGCAGCCGTTTTCTATAATTATGCATACTCTACGTCTCTGAACGAAATACGTCTCCACTCTCGTGAGGGACTTGAGGCAGCTGTTCGCTGTAATTATAAATATTCTGCGTCTCTGAACTAGATACTCTCCACTTTCGTGAAAAACTTGAGGCGGCTGTTCGCTATAATTATAAATATACGTCTCTGAGCGACATAGGTCTCCGTTCCCATGACGGACTTGAGGCAGCTGTTCGCTATAATTATAAATACTCTACATCTCTGAACGAGATATGTCTCCATTGTCATGACGGACTTGAGGCAGCTGTTCCCTATAATTATAAATATTATACGTCTCTGAACGAAATAGTCTCCACTCTCGGGACGATCTTGAGGCGGCTGTTTGCTATAATTATAAATATTCTACGTCTCTGAACGAGATATGTCTCCATTGTCATGACAGACTTGAGGCGACTGTTCCCTATAATTATAAATATTCTGCGTCTCTGAACCAGATATGTATCCAGTGTCATGACGGACTTGAGGCAGCTGTTCCCTATAATTATAAATATTCTACGTCTGTGAACGAGATAGTCTCCACTCTCGTGAGGGACTTGAGGCAGCTGTTTGCTATAATTATAAATTTTCTACGTCTCCGAACGAGACAGTCTCCACTCTCGGGAATGATTTGAGGCAGCTGTTCGTTATAATTATAAATTTACTACGTCTCTGAACGAGAGAGTCTCCGCTCTCGGGACTGATTTGACGCGGCTGTTGCTATAATTATAAATATTCTACGTCTCTGAGCGACATAGTTTCCACTCTAGTGACGGATTTGAGGCAACTGTTCGCTATAATTATAAATATACGTCTCTGAGCGACATAGATCTCCGTTCCCATGACGGACTTGAGGCAGCTGTTCGCTATAATTATAAATACTCTACATCTCTGAACGAGATATTTCTCCATTGTCATGACGGACTTGAGGCAGCTGTTCCCTATAATTATAAATATTCTACGTCTGTGAACGAGAGAGTGTCCACTCTCGGGACTGATTTGAGGCAGCTGTTCGCTATAATTATAACTATTCTACGCCTCTGAACGAGATAGTCTCCACTCTCGTGAGGGACTTGAGGCAGCTGTTCGCTATAATTATAAATATTCTACGCCTCTGAACGAAATAGTATCCACTCTCGGGACGATCTTGAGGCGGCTGTTCGCTATAATTATAATTATTCTACGTCTCTGAACGAGATCGTCTTCACTCTCGTGAGGGATTTGAGGAAGCTGTTCGCTATTATTATAAATATTCTACGTCTCTGAACAAGACCGTCTCCACTCTCGTGAGGCACTTGAGGCAGTTGTTCGCTATAATTGTAAATATTCTACGCCTCTGAACGAGATAGTCTCCACTCTCGAGAAGGACTTGAGGCAGCTGTTCGCTATAATTATAAATATTCTACGTCTCTGAACGAGGTAGTCTCCACTCTCGTGAGGGACTTGCGGCAGCTGTTCGCTATAATTATAAATATTCTACGCCTCTGAACGAGATAGTCTCCACTCTCGTGACGGATTTGAGGCAGCTGTTCGCTATAATTATAAATAAGCTACATCTCTGAACGAGATATGTCTCTATTGTCATGACGGACTTTAGGCAGCTGTTCCCTATAATTATAAATATTCTACGTCTGTGAACGAGATAGTCTTCACCCTCGTGAGGGACTTGAGGCAGCTGTTCGCTATAATTATAAATATTCTACGTCTCTGAAAGAGATAGTCTGCACTCGCGTGACGAACTTGAGACAGCTGTTCGCTATAATCATAAATATTCTACGTCTCTGAACGGGATATGTCTCCATTGTCATGACAGACTTGAGGCGGCTGTTCCCTATAATTATAAATATTCTGCGTCTCTGAACCAGATATGTCTCCAATGTCATGACGGACTTGAGGCAGCTGTTCGCTATACTCTGCGTCTCTGAACGAGGTAGTCTCCGCTTTCGTGATGGACTTCAGTTGTCTGTTCGCTATAATCATAAATATTCTACGTCTGTGAACGAGATACGTCTCCATTGTTATGAAGGGACTTGAGGCCGCTGTTCGCTATAATTATAAATATACGTCTCTGAGCGATATAGGTCTCCGTTCCCATGACGGACTTGAGGCAGCTGTTCGCTATAATTATAAATACTTTACATCTCTGAACGAGATATGTCTCCTTTGTCATGACGGACTTGAGGCAGCTGTTCCCTATAATTATAAATATTCTACGTCTGTGAACGAGATAGTCTCCACTCTCGTGAGGGACTTGAAACGGCTGTTCGCTATAATTATAAATATTCTACTCTCTGGACTACATAGTCTCCACTCTCGTGAGGCAGCTGTTCGCTATAATTATAAATATTCTACGCCTCTGAGCGACATTGTCTCCACGCTCGTGACGGATTTGAGGCAACTGTTCGCTATAATTATAAATATACGTCTCTGAGCGACATAGATCTCCGTTCCCATGACGGACTTGAGGCAGCTGTTCCCTATAATTATAAATATTCTACGTCTGTGAACGAGATAGTCTCCACTCTCGTGAGGGACTTGAAACGGCTGTTCGCTATAATTATAAATATTCTACGTCTCTGGACTATATAGTCTCCACTCTCGTGAGGGACTTGAGGCAGCTGTTTGCTATAATTATAAATATTCTACGTCTCTGAGCGACATAGTCTCCACTCTCGTGACGGACTTGAGGCGGCTGTTCGCTATAATTATAAATACTATACGTCTCTGAACGAGGTAGTCTCCGCTTTCGTGATGGACTTGAGTTGTCTGTCCGCTCGTGAGGGACTTGAGGCAGATGTTCGCTACAGTTATAAATATTCTACGCCTCTGAACGAAATAGTCTCCACTCTCGGGACGATCTTGAGGCGGCTGTTTGCTATAATTATAAATATTCTACGTCTCTGAACGAGATATGTCTCCAGTGTCATGACGGACTTGAGGCGGCTGTTCCCTATAATTATAAATATTCTGCGTCTCTGAACCAGATATGTCTCCAACGTCATGACGAACTTGAGGCAGCTGTTCGCTATAATTATAAATATTTTACGTATCTAAACGAGATAGTCTCCACTCTCGTGAGGGACTTGAAGCAGCTGTTCGCTATAATTATAAATATTCTACGCCTCTGAACGAGATAGTCTCCAGTCTCGTGAGGGACTTTAGGCAGCTGTTCGCTATTATTATAAATATCCTACGTCTCTGAACGAGACCGTCTCCACTCTCGTGAGGGACTTGAGGCAGCTGTTCGCTGTAATTATAAATATTCTGCGTCTCTGGACTAGATACTCTCCACTTTCGTGAAGAACTTGAGGCGGCTGTTCGCTATAATTATAAATACTCTACGTCTCTGAACGAGGTAGTCTCCGCTTTCGTGATGGAATTGAGTTGTCTGTCCGCTCGTGAGGGACTTGAGGCAGATGTTCGCTACAATTATAAATATTCTACGCCTCTGAACGAAATAGTCTCCACTCTCGGGACGATCTTGAGGCGGCTGTTTGCTATAATTATAAATATTCTACGTCTCTGAACGAGATATGTCTCCAGTGTCATGACGGACTTGAGGCAGCTGTTCCCTATAATTATAAATATTCTACGTCTGTGAACGAGATAGTCTCCACTCTCGTGAGGGACTTGAAACGGCTGTTCGCTATAATTATAAATATTCTACGTCTCTGGACTACATAGTCTCCACTCTCGGGACGATCTTTAGGCGGCTGTTCGCTATAATTATAAATATTCTACGTCTCTGAGCGACATAGTCTCCACTCTCGTGAGGGACTTGAGGCAGATGTTCGCTATAATTATAAATATTCTACGCCTCTGAACGAAATAGTCTCCACTCTCGGGACGATCTTGAGGCGGCTGTTTGCTATAATTATAAATATTCTACGTCTCTGAACGAGATATGTCTCCATTGTCATGACAGACTTGAGGCGGCTGTTCCCTATAATTATAAATATTCTGCGTCTCTGAACCAGATATGTCTCCAGTGTCATGACGGACTTGAGGCAGCTGTTCCCTATAATTATAAATATTCTACGTCTGTGAACTAGATATTCTCCACTCTCGTGAGGGACTTGAGGCAGCTGTTTGCTATAATTATAAATATTCTACGTCTCCGAACGAGAGAGTCTCCACTCTCAGGACTGATTTGAGGCAGCTGTTCGTTATAATTATAAATTTACTACGTCTCTGAACGAGAGAGTCGCCACTCTCGGGTCTGATTTGAGGCGGCTGTTCGCTATAAATATAAATATTCTACGCCTCTGAACGAAATAGTCTTCACTCTCGGGACGATCTTGAGACAGCTGTTCGCTATAATCATAAATATTCTACGTCTCTGAACGAGATATGTCTCCATTGTCATGACAGACTTGAGGCGGCTGTTCCCTATAATTATAAATATTCTGCGTCTCTGAACCAGATATGTCTCCAATGTCATGACGGACTTGAGGCAGCTGTTCGCTATAAGTATAAATACTCTACGCCTCTGAACGAGATAGTCTCCAGTCTCGTGAGGGACTTTAGGCAGCTGTTCGCTATAATTATAAATATTCTACGTCTCTGAACGAGATAGTCTGCACTCGCGTGACGAACTTGAGACAGCTGTTCGCTATAATCATAAATATTCTACGTCTCTGAACGAGATATGTCTCCATTGTCATGACGGATTTGAGGCAGCTGTTCGCTATAATTGTAAAATTTTGTGTCTATAAATAAGATAATCTCCACTCTCGTGACGAATTTGAGGCAGTTGTTCGGTATAATTATAAATATTCTACGTCTGTGAACGAGATAGTCTCCACTCTCGTGAGGGACTTGAGGCAGCTGTTCGCTATAATTATAAATATCCTACGTCTCTGAACGAGACCGTCTCCACTCTCGTGAGGGACTTGAGGCAGCTGTTCGCTGTAATTATAAATATTCTGGGTCTCTGGACTAGATACTCTCCACTTTCGTGAAGAACTTGAGGCGGCTGTTCGCTATAATTATAAATACTCTACGTCTCTGAACGAGGTAGTCTCCGCTTTCGTGATGGACTTGAGGCAGCTGTTTGCTATAATTATAAATTTTCTACGTCTCCGAACGAGAGAGTCTCCACTCTCGGGACTGATTTGAGGCAGCTGTTCGTTATAATTATAAATTTACTACGTCTCTGGACGAGAGAGTCTCCACTCTCGGGACTGATTTGAGGCGGCTGTTTGCTATAATTATAAATATTCTACGTCTTTGAGCGACATAGTCTCCACTCTCGTGAGAGACTTGAGGCAGATGTTCGCTGTAATTATAAATATTCTGCGTCTCTGGACTAGATACTCTCCACTTTCGTGAAGAACATGAGGCAGTTGTTCGCTGTAATTATAAATACTCTACGTCTCTGGACGAGGTAGTCTCCGCTTTCGTAATGGACTTGAGTTGTCTGTTCGCTATAATCATAAATATGCTACGTCTGTAAACGAGATACCTCTCCATTGTTATGAAGGGACTTGAGGCCGCTGTTCGCTATAATTATAAATATACGTCTCTGAGCGATATAGGTCTCCGTTCCCATGACGGACTTGAGGCAGCTGTTCGCTATAATTATAAATACTTTACATCTCTGAACGAGATATGTCTCCATTGTCATGACGGGCTTGAGGCAGCTGTTCCCTATAATTATAAATATTCTACGTCTGTGAACGAGATAGTCTCCACTCTCGTGAGGGACTTGAAACGGCTGTTCGCTATAATTATAAATATTCTACGTCTCTTTACTACATAGTCTCCACTCTCGTGAGGGACTTGAGGCAGCTGTTCGCTATAATTATAAATATTCTACGCCTCTGAACGAAATAGTCTCCACTCTCGGGACGATCTTTAGGCGGCTGTTTGCTATAATTATAAATATTCTGCGTCTCTGAACCAGATATGTCTCTATTGTCATGACGGACTTTAGGCAGCTGTTCCCTATAATTATAAATATTCTATGTCTGTGAACGAGATAGTCTTCACCTTCGTGAGGGACTTGAGGCAGCTGTTCGCTATAATTATAAATATTCTACGTCTCTGAAAGAGATAGTCTGCACTCGCGTGACGAACTTGAGACAGCTGTTCGCTATAATTATAAATATTCTGCGTCTCTGAACCAGATATATCTCCAATGTCATGACGGACTTGAGGCAGCTGTTCGCTATAATTATAAATATTCTACGCCTCTGAACGAGATAGTCTCCAGTCTCGTGAGGGACTTTAGGCAGCTGTTCGCTATAATTATAAATATTCTACGTCTCTGAACGAGACCGTCTCCACTCTCGTGAGGGACTTGAGGCAGCTGTTTGCTATAATTATAATTTTTCTACGTCTCCGAACGAGAGAGTCTCCACTCTCTGGACTGATTTGAGGCAGCTGTTCGTTATAATTATAAATTTACTACGTCTCTGAACGAGAGAGTCCCCACTCTCGTGAGATACTTGAGACAGCTGTTCGCTATAATTATAAATATTCTGCGTCTCTGAACCAGATATGTCTCCAACGTCATGACGGACTTGAGGCAGCTGTTCGCTATAATTATAAATATTTTACGTATCTGAACGAGACCGTCTCCACTCTCGTGAGGGACTTGAGGCAGCTGTTCGCTGTAATTATAAATATTCTACGTCTCTGAACTAGATACTCTCCACTTTCGTGAAGAACTTGAGGCGGCTGTTCGCTATAATTATAAATATTCTACGTCTCTGAACGAGATATGTCTCCATTGTCATGACGGACTTTAGGCAGCTCTTCCCTATAATTATAAATATTCTATGTCTGTGAACGAGATAGTCTTCACCCTCGTGAGGGACTTGAGGCAGCTGTTCGCTATAATCATAAATATTCTACGTCTCTGAACGAGATATGTCTCCATTGTCATGACAGACTTGAGGCGGCTGTTCCCTGTAATTATAAATATTCTGCGTTTCTGAACCAGATATGTCTCCAACGTCATGACGGACTTGAGGCAGCTGTTCGCTATAATTATAAATATTTTACGTATCTGAACGAGATAGTCTCCACTCTCGTGAGGGACTTGAAGCAGCTGTTCGCTATAATTATAAATATTCTACGCCTCTGAACGATATAGTCTCCAGTCTCGTGA
Organism: Cylas formicarius; assembly: GCF_029955315.1. Taxonomy (NCBI): domain Eukaryota; kingdom Metazoa; phylum Arthropoda; class Insecta; order Coleoptera; family Brentidae; genus Cylas; species Cylas formicarius. Next base: position 1,226,991 of record NW_026844319.1, read on the forward strand.
GGGACTTTAGGCAGCTGTTCGCTATAATTATAAATATTCTACGTCTCTGAACGAGACCGTCTCCACTCTCGTGAGGGACTTGTGGCAGCTGTTCGCTGTAATTATAAATATTCTGCGTCTCTGAACTAGATACTCTCCACTTTCGTGATGAACTTGAGGCGGCTGTTCGTTATAATTATAAATACTCTACGTCTCTGAACGAGATATGTCTCCATTGTCATGACGGACTTGAGGCAGCTGTTCGCTATAATTGTAAAATTATGTGTCTATAAATAAGATAATCTCCACTCTCGTGACGGATTCTGAACGAGATAGTCTCCACTCTCGTGACGAATTTGAGGCAGTTGTTCGCTATAATTATAAATATTCTACGTCTGTGAACGAGATAGTCTCCACTCTCGTGAGGGACTTGAGGCAGCTGTTCGCTATAATTATAAATATTCTACCCCACTGAACGGGATAGTCTCCAGTCTCATGAGGGACTTGAGACAGCTGTTCACTATAATTATAAATATCCTACGTCTCTGAACGAGACCGTCTCCACTCTCGTGAAGAACTTGAGGCGGCTGTTCGCTATAATTATAAATACTCTACGTCTCTGAACCAGGTAGTCTCCGCTTTCGTGATGGACTTGAGTTGTCTGTCCGCTCGTGAGGGACTTGAGGCAGATGTTCGCTACAATTATAAATATTCTACGCCTCTGAACGAAATAGTCTCCACTCTCGGGACGATCTTGAGGCGGCTGTTTGCTATAATTATAAATATTCTACGTCTCTGAACGAGATATGTCTCCATTGTCATGACAGACTTGAGGCGGCTGTTCCCTATAATTATAAATATTCTGCGTCTGTGAACGAGATAGTCTTCACCCTCGTGAGGGACTTGAGGCAGCTGTTCGCTATAATCATAAATATTCTACGTCTCTGAACGAGATATGTCTCCATTGTCATGACAGACTTGAGGCGGCTGTTCCCTATAATTATAAATATTCTGCGTCTCTGAACCAGATATGTCTCCAACGTCATGACGGACTTGAGGCAGCTGTTCGCTATAATTATAAATATTTTACGTATCTGAACGAGACCGTCTCCACTCTCGTGAGGGACTTGAGGCAGCTGTTCGCTGTAATTATAAATATTCTACGTCTCTGAACTAGATACTCTCCACTTTCGTGAAGAACTTGAGGCGGCTGTTCGCTATAATTATAAATATTCTACGTCTCTGAACGAGATATGTCTCCATTGTCATGACAGACTTGAGGCGGCTGTTCCCTGTAATTATAAATATTCTGCGTTTCTGAACCAGATATGTCTCCAACGTCATGACGGACTTGAGGCAGCTGTTCGCTATAATTATAAATATTTTACGTATCTGAACGAGATAGTCTCCACTCTCGTGAGGGACTTGAAGCAGCTGTTCGCTATAATTATAAATATTCTACGCCTCTGAACGATATAGTCTCCAGTCTCGTGAGGGACTTTAGGCAGCTGTTCGCTATAATTATAAATATTCTACGTCTCTGAACGAGACCGTCTCCACTCTCGTGAGGGACTTGTGGCAGCTGTTCGCTGTAATTATAAATATTCTGCGTCTCTGAACTAGATACTCTCCACTTTCGTGATGAACTTGAGGCGGCTGTTCGTTATAATTATAAATACTCTACGTCTCTGAACGAGATATGTCTCCATTGTCATGACGGACTTGAGGCAGCTGTTCGCTATAATTGTAAAATTATGTGTCTATAAATAAGATAATCTCCACTCTCGTGACGGATTCTGAACGAGATAGTCTCCACTCTCGTGACGAATTTGAGGCAGTTGTTCGCTATAATTATAAATATTCTACGTCTGTGAACGAGATAGTCTCCACTCTCGTGAGGGACTTGAGGCAGCTGTTCGCTATAATTATAAATATTCTACCCCACTGAACGGGATAGTCTCCAGTCTCATGAGGGACTTGAGACAGCTGTTCACTATAATTATAAATATCCTACGTCTCTGAACGAGACCGTCTCCACTCTCGTGAAGAACTTGAGGCGGCTGTTCGCTATAATTATAAATACTCTACGTCTCTGAACCAGGTAGTCTCCGCTTTCGTGATGGACTTGAGTTGTCTGTCCGCTCGTGAGGGACTTGAGGCAGATGTTCGCTACAATTATAAATATTCTACGCCTCTGAACGAAATAGTCTCCACTCTCGGGACGATCTTGAGGCGGCTGTTTGCTATAATTATAAATATTCTACGTCTCTGAACGAGATATGTCTCCATTGTCATGACAGACTTGAGGCGGCTGTTCCCTATAATTATAAATATTCTGCGTCTGTGAACGAGATAGTCTTCACCCTCGTGAGGGACTTGAGGCAGCTGTTCGCTATAATCATAAATATTCTACGTCTCTGAACGAGATATGTCTCCATTGTCATGACAGACTTGAGGCGGCTGTTCCCTATAATTATAAATATTCTGCGTCTCTGAACCAGATATGTCTCCAACGTCATGACGGACTTGAGGCAGCTGTTCGCTATAATTATAAATATTTTACGTATCTGAACGAGATAGTCTCCACTCTCGTGAGGGACTTGAAACAGCTGTTCGCTATAATTATAAATATTCTACGCCTCTGAACGAGATAGTCTCCAGTCTCGTGAGGGACTTTAGGCAGCTGTTCGCTATAATTATAAATATTCTACGTCTCCGAACGAGAGAGTCTCCACTCTCTGGACTGATTTGAGGCAGCTGTTCGTTATAATTATAAATTTACTACGTCTCTGAACGAGAGAGTCTCCACTCTCGTGAGGGACTTGAGACAGCTGTTCGCTATAATTATAAATATTCTGCGTCTCTGAACCAGATATGTCTCCAACGTCATGACGGACTTGAGGCAGCTGTTCGCTATAATTATAAATATTTTACGTATCTGAACGAGACCGTCTCCACTCTCGTGAGGGACTTGAGGCAGCTGTTCGCCGTAATTATAAATATTCTACGTCTCTGAACTAGATACTCTCCACTTTCGTGAAGAACTTGAGGCGGCTGTTCGCTATAATTATAAATATTCTACGTCTCTGAACGAGATATGTCTCCATTGTCATGACGGACTTTAGGCAGCTCTTCCCTATAATTATAAATATTCTATGTCTGTGAACGAGATAGTCTTCACCCTCGTGAGGGACTTGAGGCAGCTGTTCGCTATAATCATAAATATTCTACGTCTCTGAATGAGATATGTCTCCATTGTCATGACAGACTTGAGGCAGCTGTTCCCTATAATTATAAATATTCTGCGTTTCTGAACCAGATATGTCTCCAACGTCATGACGGACTTGAGGCAGCTGTTCGCTATAATTATAAATATTTTACGTATCTGAACGAGATAGTCTCCACTCTCGTGAGGGACTTGAAGCAGCTGTTCGCTATAATTATAAATATTCTACGCCTCTGAACGATATAGTCTCCAGTCTCGTGAGGGACTTTAGGCAGCTGTTCGCTATAATTATAAATATTCTACGTCTCTGAACGAGACCGTCTCCACTCTCGTGAGGGACTTGTGGCAGCTGTTCGCTGTAATTATAAATATTCTGCGTCTCTGAACTAGATACTCTCCACTTTCGTGATGAACTTGAGGCGGCTGTTCGTTATAATTATAAATACTCTACGTCTCTGAACGAGATATGTCTCCATTGTCATGACGGACTTGAGGCAGCTGTTCGCTATAATTGTAAAATTATGTGTCTGTAAATAAGATAATCTCCACTCTCGTGACGGATTCTGAACGAGATAGTCTCCACTCTCGTGACGAATTTGAGGCAGTTGTTCGCTATAATTATAAATATTCTACGTCTGTGAACGAGATAGTCTCCACTCTCGTGAGGGACTTGAGGCAGCTGTTCGCTATAATTATAAATATTCTACCCCACTGAACGGGATAGTCTCCAGTCTCATGAGGGACTTGAGACAGCTGTTCACTATAATTATAAATATCCTACGTCTCTGAACGAGACCGTCTCCACTCTCGTGAAGAACTTGAGGCGGCTGTTCGCTATAATTATAAATACTCTACGTCTCTGAACGAGGTAGTCTCCGCTTTCGTGATGGACTTGAGTTGTCTGTCCGCTCGTGAGGGACTTGAGGCAGATGTTCGCTACAATTATAAATATTCTACGCCTCTGAACGAAATAGTCTCCACTCTCGGGACGATCTTGAGGCGGCTGTTTGCTATAATTATAAATATTCTACGTCTCTGAACGAGATATGTCTCCATTGTCATGACAGACTTGAGGCGGCTGTTCCCTATAATTATAAATATTCTGCGTCTGTGAACGAGATAGTCTTCACCCTCGTGAGGGACTTGAGGCAGCTGTTCGCTATAATCATAAATATTCTACGTCTTTGAACGAGATATGTCTCCAATGTCATGACGGACTTGAGGCAGCTGTTCGCTATAAGTATAAATACTCTACGCCTCTGAACGAGATAGTCTCCAGTCTCGTGAGGGACTTTAGGCAGCTGTTCGCTATAATTATAAATATTCTACGTCTCTGAACGAGATAGTCTGCACTCGCGTGACGAACTTGAGACAGCTGTTCGCTATAATCATAAATATTCTACGTCTCTGAACGAGATATGTCTCCATTGTCATGACGGATTTGAGGCAGCTGTTCGCTATAATTGTAAAATTTTGTGTCTATAAATAAGATAATCTCCACTCTCGTGACGAATTTGAGGCAGTTGTTCGGTATAATTATAAATATTCTACGTCTGTGAACGAGATAGTCTCCACTCTCGTGAGGGACTTGAGGCAGCTGTTCGCTATAATTATAAATATCCTACGTCTCTGAACGAGACCGTCTCCACTCTCGTGAGGGACTTGAGGCAGCTGTTCGCTATAATCATAAATATTCTACGTCTCTGAACGAGATATGTCTCCAATGTCATGACGGACTTGAGGCAGCTGTTCGCTATAAGTATAAATACTCTACGCCTCTGAACGAGATAGTCTCCAGTCTCGTGAGGGACTTTAGGCAGCTGTTCGCTATAATTATAAATATTCTACGTCTCTGAACGAGATAGTCTGCACTCGCGTGACGAACTTGAGACAGCTGTTCGCTATAATCATAAATATTCTACGTCTCTGAACGAGATATGTCTCCATTGTCATGACGGATTTGAGGCAGCTGTTCGCTATAATTGTAAAATTTTGTGTCTATAAATAAGATAATCTCCACTCTCGTGACGAATTTGAGGCAGTTGTTCGGTATAATTATAAATATTCTACGTCTGTGAACGAGATAGTCTCCACTCTCGTGAGGGACTTGAGGCAGCTGTTCGCTATAATTATAAATATCCTACGTCTCTGAACGAGACCGTCTCCACTCTCGTGAGGGACTTGAGGCAGCTGTTCGCTGTAATTATAAATATTCTGGGTCTCTGGACTAGATACTCTCCACTTTCGTGAAGAACTTGAGGCGGCTGTTCGCTATAATTATAAATACTCTACGTCTCTGAACGAGGTAGTCTCCGCTTTCGTGATGGACTTGAGGCAGCTGTTTGCTATAATTATAAATTTTCTACGTCTCCGAACGAGAGAGTCTCCACTCTCGGGACTGATTTGAGGCAGCTGTTCGTTATAATTATAAATTTACTACGTCTCTGGACGAGAGAGTCTCCACTCTCGGGACTGATTTGAGGCGGCTGTTTGCTATAATTATAAATATTCTACGTCTTTGAGCGACATAGTCTCCACTCTCGTGAGAGACTTGAGGCAGATGTTCGCTGTAATTATAAATATTCTGCGTCTCTGGACTAGATACTCTCCACTTTCGTGAAGAACATGAGGCAGTTGTTCGCTGTAATTATAAATACTCTACGTCTCTGGACGAGGTAGTCTCCGCTTTCGTAATGGACTTGAGTTGTCTGTTCGCTATAATCATAAATATGCTACGTCTGTAAACGAGATACCTCTCCATTGTTATGAAGGGACTTGAGGCCGCTGTTCGCTATAATTATAAATATACGTCTCTGAGCGATATAGGTCTCCGTTCCCATGACGGACTTGAGGCAGCTGTTCGCTATAATTATAAATACTTTACATCTCTGAACGAGATATGTCTCCATTGTCATGACGGGCTTGAGGCAGCTGTTCCCTATAATTATAAATATTCTACGTCTGTGAACGAGATAGTCTCCACTCTCGTGAGGGACTTGAAACGGCTGTTCGCTATAATTATAAATATTCTACGTCTCTTTACTACATAGTCTCCACTCTCGTGAGGGACTTGAGGCAGCTGTTCGCTATAATTATAAATATTCTACGCCTCTGAACGAAATAGTCTCCACTCTCGGGACGATCTTTAGGCGGCTGTTTGCTATAATTATAAATATTCTGCGTCTCTGAACCAGATATGTCTCTATTGTCATGACGGACTTTAGGCAGCTGTTCCCTATAATTATAAATATTCTATGTCTGTGAACGAGATAGTCTTCACCTTCGTGAGGGACTTGAGGCAGCTGTTCGCTATAATTATAAATATTCTACGTCTCTGAAAGAGATAGTCTGCACTCGCGTGACGAACTTGAGACAGCTGTTCGCTATAATTATAAATATTCTGCGTCTCTGAACCAGATATATCTCCAATGTCATGACGGACTTGAGGCAGCTGTTCGCTATAATTATAAATATTCTACGCCTCTGAACGAGATAGTCTCCAGTCTCGTGAGGGACTTTAGGCAGCTGTTCGCTATAATTATAAATATTCTACGTCTCTGAACGAGACCGTCTCCACTCTCGTGAGGGACTTGAGGCAGCTGTTTGCTATAATTATAATTTTTCTACGTCTCCGAACGAGAGAGTCTCCACTCTCTGGACTGATTTGAGGCAGCTGTTCGTTATAATTATAAATTTACTACGTCTCTGAACGAGAGAGTCCCCACTCTCGTGAGATACTTGAGACAGCTGTTCGCTATAATTATAAATATTCTGCGTCTCTGAACCAGATATGTCTCCAACGTCATGACGGACTTGAGGCAGCTGTTCGCTATAATTATAAATATTTTACGTATCTGAACGAGACCGTCTCCACTCTCGTGAGGGACTTGAGGCAGCTGTTCGCTGTAATTATAAATATTCTACGTCTCTGAACTAGATACTCTCCACTTTCGTGAAGAACTTGAGGCGGCTGTTCGCTATAATTATAAATATTCTACGTCTCTGAACGAGATATGTCTCCATTGTCATGACGGACTTTAGGCAGCTCTTCCCTATAATTATAAATATTCTATGTCTGTGAACGAGATAGTCTTCACCCTCGTGAGGGACTTGAGGCAGCTGTTCGCTATAATCATAAATATTCTACGTCTCTGAACGAGATATGTCTCCATTGTCATGACAGACTTGAGGCGGCTGTTCCCTGTAATTATAAATATTCTGCGTTTCTGAACCAGATATGTCTCCAACGTCATGACGGACTTGAGGCAGCTGTTCGCTATAATTATAAATATTTTACGTATCTGAACGAGATAGTCTCCACTCTCGTGAGGGACTTGAAGCAGCTGTTCGCTATAATTATAAATATTCTACGCCTCTGAACGATATAGTCTCCAGTCTCGTGAGGGACTTTAGGCAGCTGTTCGCTATAATTATAAATATTCTACGTCTCTGAACGAGACCGTCTCCACTCTCGTGAGGGACTTGTGGCAGCTGTTCGCTGTAATTATAAATATTCTGCGTCTCTGAACTAGATACTCTCCACTTTCGTGATGAACTTGAGGCGGCTGTTCGTTATAATTATAAATACTCTACGTCTCTGAACGAGATATGTCTCCATTGTCATGACGGACTTGAGGCAGCTGTTCGCTATAATTGTAAAATTATGTGTCTATAAATAAGATAATCTCCACTCTCGTGACGGATTCTGAACGAGATGGTCTCCACTCTCGTGACGAATTTGAGGCAGTTGTTCGCTATAATTATAAATATCCTACGTCTCTGAACGAGACCGTCTCCACTCTCGTGAAGAACTTGAGGCGGCTGTTCGCTATAATTATAAATACTCTACGTCTCTGAACCAGGTAGTCTCCGCTTTCGTGATGGACTTGAGTTGTCTGTCCGCTCGTGAGGGACTTGAGGCAGATGTTCGCTACAATTATAAATATTCTACGCCTCTGAACGAAATAGTCTCCACTCTCGGGACGATCTTGAGGCGGCTGTTTGCTATAATTATAAATATTCTACGTCTCTGAACGAGATATGTCTCCATTGTCATGACAGACTTGAGGCGGCTGTTCCCTATAATTATAAATATTCTGCGTCTGTGAACGAGATAGTCTTCACCCTCGTGAGGGACTTGAGGCAGCTGTTCGCTATAATCATAAATATTCTACGTCTCTGAACGAGATATGTCTCCATTGTCATGACAGACTTGAGGCGGCTGTTCCCTATAATTATAAATATTCTGCGTCTCTGAACCAGATATGTCTCCAACGTCATGACGGACTTGAGGCAGCTGTTCGCTATAATTATAAATATTTTACGTATCTGAACGAGATAGTCTCCACTCTCGTGAGGGACTTGAAACAGCTGTTCGCTATAATTATAAATATTCTACGCCTCTGAACGAGATAGTCTCCAGTCTCGTGAGGGACTTTAGGCAGCTGTTCGCTATAATTATAAATATTCTACGTCTCCGAACGAGAGAGTCTCCACTCTCTGGACTGATTTGAGGCAGCTGTTCGTTATAATTATAAATTTACTACGTCTCTGAACGAGAGAGTCTCCACTCTCGTGAGGGACTTGAGACAGCTGTTCGCTATAATTATAAATATTCTGCGTCTCTGAACCAGATATGTCTCCAACGTCATGACGGACTTGAGGCAGCTGTTCGCTATAATTATAAATATTTTACGTATCTGAACGAGACCGTCTCCACTCTCGTGAGGGACTTGAGGCAGCTGTTCGCCGTAATTATAAATATTCTACGTCTCTGAACTAGATACTCTCCACTTTCGTGAAGAACTTGAGGCGGCTGTTCGCTATAATTATAAATATTCTACGTCTCTGAACGAGATATGTCTCCATTGTCATGACGGACTTTAGGCAGCTCTTCCCTATAATTATAAATATTCTATGTCTGTGAACGAGATAGTCTTCACCCTCGTGAGGGACTTGAGGCAGCTGTTCGCTATAATCATAAATATTCTACGTCTCTGAATGAGATATGTCTCCATTGTCATGACAGACTTGAGGCAGCTGTTCCCTATAATTATAAATATTCTGCGTTTCTGAACCAGATATGTCTCCAACGTCATGACGGACTTGAGGCAGCTGTTCGCTATAATTATAAATATTTTACGTATCTGAACGAGATAGTCTCCACTCTCGTGAGGGACTTGAAGCAGCTGTTCGCTATAATTATAAATATTCTACGCCTCTGAACGATATAGTCTCCAGTCTCGTGAGGGACTTTAGGCAGCTGTTCGCTATAATTATAAATATTCTACGTCTCTGAACGAGACCGTCTCCACTCTCGTGAGGGACTTGTGGCAGCTGTTCGCTGTAATTATAAATATTCTGCGTCTCTGAACTAGATACTCTCCACTTTCGTGATGAACTTGAGGCGGCTGTTCGTTATAATTATAAATACTCTACGTCTCTGAACGAGATATGTCTCCATTGTCATGACGGACTTGAGGCAGCTGTTCGCTATAATTGTAAAATTATGTGTCTATAAATAAGATAATCTCCACTCTCGTGACGGATTCTGAACGAGATAGTCTCCACTCTCGTGACGAATTTGAGGCAGTTGTTCGCTATAATTATAAATATTCTACGTCTGTGAACGAGATAGTCTCCACTCTCGTGAGGGACTTGAGGCAGCTGTTCGCTATAATTATAAATATTCTACCCCACTGAACGGGATAGTCTCCAGTCTCATGAGGGACTTGAGACAGCTGTTCACTATAATTATAAATATCCTACGTCTCTGAACGAGACCGTCTCCACTCTCGTGAAGAACTTGAGGCGGCTGTTCGCTATAATTATAAATACTCTACGTCTCTGAACGAGGTAGTCTCCGCTTTCGTGATGGACTTGAGTTGTCTGTCCGCTCGTGAGGGACTTGAGGCAGATGTTCGCTACAATTATAAATATTCTACGCCTCTGAACGAGATAGTCTCCAGTCTCGTGAGGGACTTTAGGCAGCTGTTCGCTATAATTATAAATATTCTACGTCTCTGAACGAGACCGTCTCCACTCTCGTGAGGGACTTGAGGCGGCTGTTTGCTATAATTATAAATATTCTACGTCTCTGAACGAGATATGTCTCCATTGTCATGACAGACTTGAGGCGGCTGTTCCCTATAATTATAAATATTCTGCGTCTGTGAACGAGATAGTCTTCACCCTCGTGAGGGACTTGAGGCAGCTGTTCGCTATAATCATAAATATTCTACGTCTCTGAACGAGATATGTCTCCATTGTCATGACAGACTTGAGGCGGCTGTTCCCTATAATTATAAATATTCTGCGTCTCTGAACCAGATATGTCTCCAACGTCATGACGGACTTGAGGCAGCTGTTCGCTATAATTATAAATATTTTACGTATCTGAACGAGATAGTCTCCACTCTCGTGAGGGACTTGAAACAGCTGTTCGCTATAATTATAAATATTCTACGCCTCTGAACGAGATAGTCTCCAGTCTCGTGAGGGACTTTAGGCAGCTGTTCGCTATAATTATAAATATTCTACGTCTCTGAACGAGACCGTCTCCACTCTCGTGAGGGACTTGAGGCGGCTGTTCCCTATAATTATAAATATTCTGCGTCTCTGAACCAGATATGTCTCCAACGTCATGACGGACTTGAGGCAGCTGTTCGCTATAATTATAAATATTTTACGTATCTGAACGAGATAGTCTCCACTCTCGTGAGGGACTTGAAGCAGCTGTTCGCTATAATTATAAATATTCTACGCCTCTGAACGAGATAGTCTCCAGTCTCGTGAGGGACTTTAGGCAGCTGTTCGCTATAATTATAAATATTCTACGTCTCTGAACGAGACCGTCTCCACTCTCGTGAGGGACTTGAAGCAGCTGTTCGCTATAATTATAAATATTCTACGCCTCTGAACGAGATATGTCTCCATTGTCATGACGGACTTTAGGCAGCTGTTCCCTATAATTATAAATATTATACGTCTTTGAACGAGATAGTCTCCACTCTCGTGAGGGACTTGAGGCAGCTGTTCGCTATAATTATAAATATTCTACGTCTCTGAAAGAGATAGTCTGCACTCTCGTGACGAACTTGAGGCAGCTGTTCGCTATAATTATAAATATTCTCTGAACTAGATAGTCTCCACTTTCGTGACGGACTTGAGTTGTCTGTTCGCTATAATCATAAATACTCTACGTCTCTGAACGAGATACGTCTGCAATGTCATGACGGACTTGAGGCAACTACTGGCTTTAATTATAAATTTTCTGCGTCTCTGAACGAGATAGTCTCCACTTTCGGGACGGGTTTGAGGCAGTTGTTCGCTATAATTATAAATATTCTACGTCTGTGAACGAGATAGTCTCCACTCTCGTGAGGGACTTGAGGCAGCTGTTCGCTGTAATTATAAATATTCTGCGTCTCTGAACGAGATACTCTCCACTTTCGTGAAGAACTTGAGGCGGCTGTTCGTTATAATTATAAATATACGTCTCTGAGCGACATAGATCTCCGTTCCCATGAGGGACTTGAGGCAGCTGTTCGCTATAATTATAAATACTCTACGCCTCTGAACGAGATAGTCTCCACTCTCGGGACGACTTTGAGGCAGCTGTTCGCAATAATTATAAATATTCTACGCCTGTAAACGAGATAGTCTCCACTCTCGTGAGGGACTTGAGGCAGCTGTTCGCTATAATTATAAATATTCTACGTCTCTGAACGAGACGGTCTCCACTCTCGTGAGGGACTTGAGGCAGTTGTTCGCTATAATTGTAAATATTCTACGCCTCTGAACGAGATAGTCTCCACTCTCGTGAAGGACTTGAGGCAGCTGTTCGCTGTAATTATAAATATTCTGCGTCTCTGAACTAGATACTCTCCACTTTCGTGAAGAACTTGAGGCGGCTGTTCGTTATAATTATAAATATACGTCTCTGAGCGACATAGATCTCCGTTCCCATGAGGGACTTGAGGCAGCTGTTCGCTATAATTATAAATACTCTACGCCTCTGAACGAGATAGTCTCCACTCTCGGGACGACTTTGAGGCAGCTGTTCGCTATAATTATAAATACTCTACGTCTCTGAACGAGATAGTCTCCACTCTCGTGACGAATTTGAGGCAGCCGTTCGCTGTAATTATAAATACTCTACGTCTCTGAACGAGATACGTCTGCAATGTCATGACGGAGTTGAGGCAACTACTGGCTTTAATTATAAATTTTCTGCGTCTCTGAACGAGATAGTCTCCACTCTCCGAACGGTCTTGAGGCGGCTGTTCGCTATAATTATAAAGATAAAGATTTTCTTTTTATTGCAATCGCTTGAATTAACTTCAATTTTTTTGGATAGCTTTTTTAACTTTTGTTTTACATTTTTCTCCGTTTTCGATTGCCGTCAAAAGTTGTTCAATTTTTGTATTGGTTGATTTTGAGTATTTTTTCTCTTCTGAGTGGTTTATTTGGGTTAGTTAGTTAGAAGTTGTTTTTTGGCTTCTGGTGTTGGCTGTTGATTCGGTGTTTTTTTTCCGTCAGTTCATTATATTAATCCGTGGATCTTTCTTATATTTTCGCTTCTGAATGGTTTATTTTTGTTGGTTAGTATATCTTCGATTAATGTTGATATATTCTTGAGTTCTATTTGTTCGATAGCTTCTTCCCATTCGGTTTGTATTCTTTCGGTAGTTGGAAGTTCTTTGGCTGCTGGTGGTGGCTGTTGTATTTTTTTTCGTCAGTCCGGTTGGCTGTTTTTTTGTTTTTTGTGACCCTTGGTTTTGCAGCTTTCGTGCGGCTTCTGTTGCTGGTTGCTGTTTTGATTTCGTGGGTTCTTTTGGTTTATCTTCTACTTTTGTTTGTAGCTTTTGATTTTGCGATTTTTGTTGGGCTTCTGTCGTTTCTGTTGTTGCTTGCGGTTTCAGTTTTTCTTGTGTTCCTTTGGTTTTTCTTTAACTGTTATTTGTAGTTTTTGATTTTGCGATTTCTGTTGGGCTTCTGTGGGTTTTGAGGGCGTCGGTTTCTGTTTCTGTCTGTGAATTTTTTTTGTTATTCTGCCGTTTTTTCTTTCTTTTCATTTCGCGGTTCCTGTTCTATTTTTAAGTTTGTCTCCTGTATGGATGGAATTTTTTTCTTGGCTTTTCTCTGTTTTGCGGTTTTTTGGTGTTGGTTTTTCTTTTGGATGTAGTTCATTCACGAGTTCTTTAGTTGGGGAGGATTTCCGTTTTTCTTTGTTGTTCATTTTGTAGCACTTCAAGCACGATCTGTCGATACTAAATAAAAGTTGGAAGGGTGAGGGTTCTCTTTTATATGGAACATGTCATTAAAGTTCAATTAGGGACCGGTAGCCTATGAGGTTAGGGTTTATCTATGAATTTTTTATTTTGTTCATTTATTTTTTGTTGAAAAATTTTATGAGACAATAATTAGAGACAATATTTAGAAAAATTAAGTGTTTCAAAATTTGTAGAAAGGAATGAAAATTAAAATTGTTTTTCGTTTTAAGTACCGTAAACCGGGGTTACTTTGATACAGGATTTGCATATTTTGAATTGTAGCACCCTCATTTTCCAAGATATTTCAACAATTCTGGATCAAAACGATAGCTTAACATCTCAGCTTTAAATTACTGTTGGGAATTCTTCGATATATTGAATAGGTCATTTGTTTTTTGTATTAATGTTACCCCACCATCCGGGGTTACTTTGTAACAACGTGTTTTCTCCATCTAAAACTTCTGTTTCGGTGGTTTGTAATAAAGTAACCCCATCCAAAAGATAGCCTGAGTCTTTTTTTAATAACAAAAATCAATTTTTCAATTATTTTTTTTGTTTGAAAAGCTGGATTTAAATGAAAAGTGGTTTCTACCACTCTAAGCATGCTACTCTGACAGGAATAAGGTTTGAATCAAATTGAAAAGAGAGAAATTCATAGAAAACTTCTTTATTACAAAACATCAGTTGAAAAAAGCTTGAAATCACATCTAGCGTGTTTTTTAAATGCAAAACCGCAATGTTTTTCTTAATTTCGACAATAAAAAATATTACCACTTGATTAGAAAATAAAACTTGAAGAAGTTGAAAAGGATAAAATTAAAAAATTACCAACGCCCGAAAAAAAAATTAAGAATAAGGCACAGAAATCACAAACTTTTTAAATTAAATGAGGCGCTTGAAATGTTTCTCATATCATGAACATTATCCAAGGTGCACTCACAGCAGTCTTTGATTTATGGCTTCAAGTCAACTGAAAACAGTGCTTTCTCTCCAGGTATGATCCTCGGGATTCGAATCCTGCAACAGATGCGGCTAGGATTAACCCACAGCTTATCCTCTTCTTGTGGCCACGTCCACCACTTTCCAGATTTTTTCATGCATGTTACTTCAAACTCTCCATCCTCCTCTTGTACAACTTTCCCCGGGTATTTCCGTCCACCGTAAACTACAGCTACATAGTCCCCTTCAATCAAGGGTTTCTCCATTAGAGTCGGCAGCATTGCTGGTTGCGGTGGGGAGTAGAGCTTCTTCATCTGACATATCTGATTCGAAATTGAGAGGGCTTTCATCGCTTTCAGCATATGGCAAGTCATCACTGTTCAGACTACCAGCCGTGGAGCACTCGGATTCGTAAGAGGCACGCCTGGCTCTTTTTTTGCCCTTGGGTTTCACATTTTGGCCTTTCCCCTTCTTTTTCGTTGCGGGAACAGCTTTAACGTCTTTGGGATCCTTAAGGTCATCCGCTGTAATGCCCTTCCCAGTTTGGATAATCAGCTTTTTTTTGCGTGTCTTTTTTGCAATACACTCAGTTCGAATATTTTTCAGGTGTTCAACAAAGCTTTCATGAATCTTGTCCTTGAAGGCGACCTTTTCACAGATAGAGTCACTAAACCTTTCGAGAACTTTATTCGGGTCCAATGGGAAAATTCCACATTTTCGGAATCCTGCTTGCAAGTTGGTGTTGCTCCGAGGTTCCAGGTTTTCTAAGGTGGTTCTAAGTAATTTGGGGAACATATCCTTCGGCACTGTCCCGCACCTTCTCCCTTGAGGAGTCACTTTCCACGCGTCCAACGTGTTCCGCCATTCAACCTTTAATGGCCTAAAAAATGCCACATCTAGTGGTTGCAGAAGGTGGGTTGCATTGGGAGCAAGAGCCATGACATCAAAATTGAAATGAGAAGATAAATTGTCTCCTAAGAGAACCTTTTTTCCCTGTTGTCTTCTAACGATTGCTAAAAAGTGGTTTTCAAACCAATCACCAAATATGTAGGAATCGATCTACCCACTTTTAGAACGATGGTACCTGCAACCTGGTGGTCCCCCCACAGTCCAAGTGTTATAGACGTTCTCTGCTCGGTAGATGACATATGGTGGTACCAAATCTCCAGCAGCATTTTCCCACACATCATTACTGTGGTGCAGGCTTTTGTTGCATTTTTTATAAGTTCAGGGTACTTGGTACCTCTTTTCACAAGTACATTTGGGCATCCTGGGTCATCCACGAAAGTTGTCTCATCATAGTTGTAAATATTTGAAGGTGGTACCCCCTCAAACTCTTTTTCAAAATGTTTGAAATAGTTTATGATCACAGTTTTATCCACAGAGGCACGGCTCAATGATATATTTTTTGCCGCTCTTTGAGAGATTTCAGGATGCCTTCCCATGAAAAGTTTGACCCAGTCACTTCCAGGTAGGTTATCTTTAGAAACAGAAACATTCCGGCCACACTTCTCCAGGTATGACTTGGCAATGACTTTGAGATCATTCACGCAAACAGGAAAGCCATAGTTTGCTACTGCCAGGATGTGACTTGTCAGAACTTCCTGTTCCTCGCGGGAGAACACAGTTGGACGACCTGCCGACTTAGGCTGAATAAGACTGAGAATCTTCTACCGTGGCTGCTTTTTTTGCCTACATATACAAAGCTATAGTCGCAATTGGAATACCGTATCTACAACAAACAAAAAGATACCTGTATAAATCACATGCATTCGTCAAGAAACACATTTCCATGTCAACATAGGAGGTTAAACTTACTTTTCAGCAGCAGCTCTGATTGTTATCTGACGTTTGAGACATTTATCCATAGCTTCATGCAAAGTTTCAGCACTGTAGTTGCGGTAGGCACGTGCCCCAAGCTTACGAATGTATTTTCGTGGCATTTCAAGTCATTAAACTGCGAAAAAAAATACAAAAAACATGATGTTCTAAAGTAACCCCATGGCCATGTTCAGAATTCCCCATGTATTAAAGTTACCCCTTGAACTTGTGTTGTTTTGTGTTTTAATTCATAGTAAATCGTAGAATTGAGTCACAGGAATAAAAAAAAAGACAAAATCATCTTAAATAGTTGTGCAATCAGAAAATAACTCACCGGAATTCAACAGGTTGCTCAGTTGGTGGCACCAGAAAAGGTTACGACGACAAACTGAAAACAGCTGATATCACTGGTAACACATTAATCAGTGTTGCGAAAAATATTTTTCTGTTTCAATTGATTGGAGATGTCAGTGCACTCTGATAAATGATTCTTGAAACCCCGATACCACAAGGATGGCGCTAGTTGTAAAAGTAATCCCGCCAGAACGGTTCAAAAATAAAAAACAGGTTTTTATAAAGTTACCCCGTCAGTCTAAAGTAACCCCGGTTTACGATATATTAATGGTATAAAATTTTTAGGGAATTATGTCATATAATTTTAAGAAATGATGTGGAGTTGAGGTAGTGTAATTTTTACAAATTGTGTATATCGATTTTTTTTCTATGGTGGTAAGATTATGATTTTAAATATTGCGGAGGTAGTTTAGTGTTCATGATGTTTATTTCTTGTTAACTGTTTTTGTTTTTGATTAGTTTGTTAGCATTGAAATATTCATTATCGGAGGGAAAAGTTTGCGGTTAAGCGGTGAGTTGTAGGGGTATATTTTGGGATGGAGTGGAAAGACCCTATTGTTTTTTATTTTAAAACAAAAAACACCGTGCCTTTATCAAATGTGAATATCAAACGGTACCGATGTTTATAAATTCAAAACAGGTAGTAATTATTTAATGCGAGGAATTAAATTGAGAATCAAAAAAGGGGGGTTTCCATTCAAATCCAGTTGATCATTAAGTAATACATTCGAACCTCTCATTTTATTAATCTCCATAGCTTCTAGTAAATTTAATTTTCTACTTTTTGAAACAGTGTGTAAAATATCGAAATTGTCGACAAAATTGTGTTTTTCTAAATTTAAATATATAGCGTAATTAGAATCTGAACTATTGTTTTTAAATGATCGTCGATGTTCGTTGATACGTTTTTTGAAAGATCTACCTGTTTGTCCAATATAAATCTTAAAACATGATCCGCAATTTAATCTATAGACTCCAGAATTCTGGGATCTATTAGATTTAGATTTATTTTTTTAAACAAATTTTCCTATTGTGTTATTAGTTTTAAAAGCAATTTTGAGGCCACATTTCGAGAGATGATCTGAAACTTTATTACTAGGTTCTCCTATGTATGTTTTAATGTTTTAAAACCTTGAGACTCAGTAGTAGAGCAGGGATATATAGACGGGTGACGGGTCATATCCATTGTTGAATGCTATTTGTTTTATAATATTTAATTCTTTTTCAAAGTTTATTGCAGAAAGTGGGATAGTTATCAGCCTATGCATAAAAGAATAAAAGGCATCCATTTTGTGTGTATAGGGATGGTTTGAACTCTCATGTATTATAGTGTTTGTGTGTGAAGGTTTATGGTATATTGAAAAATCTAAATTGTTTTGTGCTTTATTTATCGTTAAATCCAAAAAATTTAATGAGTTATTTTGTTCGATCTCAGTACTAAATTTTATGCGATTGTGTAAAGAGTTGATATAATTTAAAAAGGTATCTAATTGTCTCTCAGTCCCTACGAAACACGCACAAACATCATCCACATATCTGTACCACCAAAGAAAACTTTTAAATAACGGATGTTCAAGTATAATATTTTCCAGATTGTCCATAAAAATTTCGGCAAGTAGAGGACTAAGTGGGTTTCCCATAATTAGTCCTTCTTTAGAAATATAAAACTGAGCATTAAATTCAAAGTAATTTTGGTCTAAACAAACTATTATACTATCCAATAAATCTTGTTTAACGATTGGCTTAATTTGTTTTTGGGTGAGCATGCTGTCTATTATGTTTATTACATCAATAGGTGGAATACTAGGAAATAGATTTTGAACATCGAATGAAACTAATAACGCATTAATGGGGATATTAATATCTTTGACTTTGTTGACTAATTCAAAAGATTTTTTTTATTGTAAATTTAGGTTTGAAGGCTGTGTAATTTTCTAAAATATTTATTAATCTTGTGGAAAGTTTGATAGATGTTACAAAAGACACAACCGGCCTGATTGGTTTATTCTGTTTATGTAATTTAAAGAGTATAATTTTGGGGGTGCGGATTCATTATTTTTAGTTGATATTTATCTGTCTTATTAAAAAGTGAGGAATCTTTAAGCAATTTTTTGGTTTGTGTCTGGTATGTTTCGGTAGGGTCGTGTTGAATATGTTGGTATAGTTCTGGTTTAAGAAATTGATGGGTTTTAGAAATATATTCTGAAGAATTAATAGCTATATCTGTCTTTCCTTTATCCGCTCGAGTAAATGCTATATCGTTAATTAAGGACATTTAGGAAAGTCTTGATGTTTTTTGCTAGTTGAGACTTGTGATTTAATTAAATTAGCTAAAATGTGTTCTGAGGTCTAGGTTTTTTTCAATTTTTTGGATAGCTTCTTTTAATTTGGTTTTAGATTTTTCTTCGCTTTCGACTGCCGTCTTAAGTTGTTTAATGTTTTTTTTTGGGTGAAATATAGTAATTTGTGGATTTTACGAATTTTTTCTTTTCTGAGTTGTTGGTTTTGGGTTAGTTAGTATATCTTCGCCCAACGTAGATATAATTTTGAAATCTACTTCTTCGGGAATTTCTTCCCATTCGTTTTCTACTATTTCGGTTGTTGGAAGTTGTTCCTTGGCTTCTGGTGTTGGCTGTTGATTCGGTGTTTTTTTTTTTCTGTCAGTTCGGTTGGTTGTGTGATTGTTTTTTGTGGCCCTTTGTTTTGCGGTTCCTGTGTGGCTTCTGTGGTTTTTGCTGTAGGCTGCGGATTTGGTGGTTTTTGTTTCGTGAGTTCCTTTGGTTTTTGTTCTACTGTTCTTTGTGGCTTTTAATTTTGCGGTTCCTGTGTGGATTCCGTGGTTTTTGTTGTCGGCTGCTGTTTTGGTGATTTCTGTTCTGTGAGTTCCTTTTCTTGTTCTAGCGTTTTTTGTGACTCTTCGTTTTGCGGCCACTATGGCCGTGTCGTCAGCGAACTGGTAATTGGCTGTCCTCTGGTGTCTGGGCAAGTCGTGGGAGAACAGGTTGTACATCATCCTTGCGGAACGCCCGCGCTGATGCTGGCCGGGTCTGATGTACTGCTCCACCTGTAGCTATAACGTCCTGTTCTCGAGGTACGGGAGCTTGAGGATATGTACGGGGATCCCTACGCAGAAGAGCTTGTGGAGGAGGCTATCGTGCCACACCCTGTCGAACGCGGAATGCGGCTCCCGTTACGAACCCTTTGCAGAACGACGCTAACACGTGTTCTGTTAATCAGACCGCTTGCAGCGTAGTCGATTTGTCCCGGACGAAGTCAAATTGCTCCTCCGGGATCAGCTAAGTCAGCTGCGGTGTTTCCTTAAGCCTGTTCAGGATTAGGGTCTCCGCAAGCTTCCCTGTGGAAGAGAGCAGGCTGATCGACCGGTAGTTGTCCGGGTTCTTCGGACACTTTCCGGCTTTCGGGATTATGATGATCTTAGCTCTCTTTCAGGCGGTCGGGAAGTACTTTGTGCGGAGAATCGCGTTCACGATGTTTGTCAGCTCCGCGACCTGTTTGGCAGGTGACTGAGGGCGGCGTTCGTAGTGTCCAGACCGGGAGCTTTCTTCATCTTCAGCCCTCTTGGCTAATGCGACGACTTCTTTCGGGGAGGCTGGCCTTAGCGCTTCTGTTGATGCGGAAGCTCGGATCTGTGCCGTTGTTTGCCTGATTGATGCGTCAAGGCAGGACTGCGGCGTTTGCATGGGGTTGTCCGAGAACTGCTTCATTAAGGCGTTTGCAAAAGCCTTTTGGTCGGGAGTTGTAGCTGTCCCCTCCGGGCCCGCGATCCTCGTTATTTATTTGCTCGAGGCGTTCTTGCCAGAGCTCCTTTTTACGCTTGGGGAGAGCTGATCCTTGATCTGTCGGGAGAGTTGATTTGCCTCCCGCTTGATCGATGGATCGAGGGTTGCGGAGCCTGACAGTTCTGGCCTGAGTGTTTGTACGGGTGGTGGTTTGGATCTAGTCGTTGTAGCCTTGGACATGGCCAAGACGATGTCGTTCGTCAATTTCTCGACGGCTGCGTTGATGTCGGTCGGGCTCGAAAGGGTCGTGATTGGCCCCGTGTCCCTTAGGGCCGCCTGGAAGTAAATAAAAGTTCGCGGTTCGCGGTGAGGACCCCCTCCTGGGGTCACCGCCTCACCATGGCAAGTGTCATTCGGGTGAGCAGGGCGAAGCTCTAAGCCAGACCCTCCTGACGCTCTACCGTTTTTTGAGTGTCGGCTGTCGAGGTACCGCCGGAGTACCTCGATGCTTCGCTCAACTTCGTATTCCTGCATTGGAATACGGGATGTGTCTGTGAAGAAAGTGTTGGTTAGTTGCAAAGAAAATGAAATTTTGATGTCTGTAGTTTGATGCCGACTATCCCGTTCAGTGAGAAAATTTTTCTTCTGCTCAGGATGCTCGGGTAACTCAAGGCTGCTTGCCTGGTGTCTTCTGAATTCGGGAATGTCTTCTTATCCGCGAACTTGCTGTCATCCTGGTTGGGTTAGTATTCTTCTAGGTCTTTTGGCTGGCCTTGCTCCCTCAAGATCGTAATCCACTGCTCTTCTTAGTCCTCTGGATTCGTGCATCTCCGCTTTTTCTAATACTTTTATTGCTTTATCCTTAATGAACTCCAACAGAGTGTTGAGTTTCAGATCTCTTCTGATATTTTCGTTTCTTACGTAGTATGGAGCTCCTACTACCCGCCTGATGATTTTGCTCTCGCAAGCTCTGAGCCTTTCCATGTAGGTTTTTGCCGCAAAGTCTAATGCAGTAGATGCATAGGTCAGTGTCGGTCTTATAACCGCCTTTATCAGCGTGACCTTGTTGTTTGGGTTCATCTCGCTGTGTCTCCCTAAGATAGGCTATAGTTGAGTCGCTACTGCCCTGGTTTTGGCTATATTGTCGTCTATGTGCTGTTTAAACATTAGTTTTTTGTCGATCTTCACCCCGAGATATTTTACGGAGTCCTTCCACTCGAAGTCCTCTCCGTTGAGGTTGAGTGTTTCGCGGGGTCTTGTTCTTTTCTTCGTGATCAGCACTGCCTCCGTTTTGTTGGCGTTTATTTTTATTTTTCATTTGGTGCAACATTTTTCCAAATCGTCGAGTGCTCTTTGCATTTTTCTCGTTACTTAATCTACGTTTGGTGTCCTGAATGATAAGGCTGTATCATCTGCGTACAGTCCAAGTTCGGTTCTTTGGAGTTTCGGTACGTCGTGGGTAAATATCGTGTAGAGATGGGGAGGGATGTGGGACTACTGCTTCCAAGATCCTCGGTTGCGATTTTTCTTGCCCTACTTCCACCTGGATCCTCCTATTCCTCAAATAGGAATCCGTCAGTTTACAGATCCAGTTGGGGTATCCTATGGTCTTCATCTTTCCCACGAGTCCTTGTTTTCAGACTCGGTCGAAGGCTCTCTCTATGTCTAGTAATACCAATCCTGTTGCTTGTTGTCTTTCGATGCCTTCTGCGGCTTGTTCGACGAGTCTTAGAAGTTGCATTTCGGTGGAGTGTCCTGCCCTGAACCCGAACTGTTCTTCAGGTAATACCTGCATTGCCTCCGTGAAGGTCTTAATTCTTGTGAGGATAGCTCTTTCGATGATCTTGTTCTGTTTTTTCTTGGTTTGGGAATCATAGTCACCGAGGCTTCCTTCCAGGCGTCGGGGAAGTACCTCAGCCTGAGGATTGCGTTGCCTATATTGGTGACTGCCACGAAACCTTTTCTTGGTAAGTTCTTTAACATTATGTTGGTCACTTGGTCCGGTCCTGGAGCTTTTCTCGTTCTGGAGTTCTTTGTATGCGCAACTATTTCTTTAGGGGTTATTGGATCAGCGACTTCCTCACTGTCATCCTGTTCTCTAACCTCCCTTGCTGGTCTGGCCATTTTGCGTTCTATTTCTTCCGTTTCTTCGTTTTCTTCGGTGTTTGTCCTGCATTCGCGCTCCAGGCAGTCCGCGAATGCTTCCGCTTTTTCTAAGCTGGTGTATGCTAGACCATTTTCTTCGTGTATTGGTGGAATCGTGGTCCTGGGATTCCGCAATACCTTTTGCATTCTCCACATAGTGTTGTCTCCGGTTGTGAGTTCTTCGGTTTTTCTTTTCCATTGTCTGTTTCTGTGCTGGCGTAGCATCTCCTTCAGTTGGTTAGATGCTCGGTTCAGGGTTATTCTGTTTTGCTCAATTCTATTTCTCCAATAGATTCTCCTGAGTCTTCTCCGATCTCTGATTTTCCTGTCGATATGTGGAGGGAGTGGTCCGCCTATTCTTTTGTCTTTTTTGCGTATTTCGGTAGTCGTTGAGTCCTCATAGGCCTGCAGGATCGTGCCTTCCAGGGTGGCGATCTCTTCACAAGTTACGAGTCTTCTTGCCAGGCTAATCCTTTGTGCGCATTTCTCCTTGAACGCTTTCCAGTCCGTCCTTCTTACATTGTACTTGCTTTCCGTTATTTCTTCGCCGTTCCCTAGTGTCAGCATCACTGGCATGTGATCTGACTGTCCTTCGTTCATCGTTGCTATGGCGTAGGGCATTCGCAGGTTCTTGATTATGGCTATGTCAATCACATCAGGGCGATTGTTTATATTGTCGGGATAATGGATCGGCTCGTCCGGTCCGATGGCCGTTCCCCCATTTCTTGCTACCTCGGCTTCCAATGTTCTTCCATTTGGACAGTACTGACTGCTGTTCCAGCTTCTGGCGTGACTGTTGAAATCTCCTATTATTATTTGGGATTCTCTTCCCATCATTAGGGTAGCTATGTCTTCTGCCGTGATGTTGACAGTACTTTGCCTGTATACAGTGGTGATCTTGAGCGTGGTTCCGTCCCTCATGTTCACTCTTACGGTGATGGCGTCCAGTCCGGTGTCTTGAATCCCTAAGTATTCGTGGTCTAGTGATTCCTTCACTAGTATCGCGATTCCTGCGTTTGTTCGGGCGTTTCCGTTTGGGCTGTCTCTTCTGTATATGACGTAGTTGTGGAATCTGATGTTCGTCCCGCCTCTTATGAGTGTCTCTTGTAGCCCTAGTATGTCTACGTCATGTTCTGCCAGATATTCTTCGATATCGGCTTTGTTGGCCCGTATGCCCCGTATGTTTCACGTTGTCGCTCTCAAGGACGTGGGCTTGATTTGTATGGCCATTTACTGGGGGGCTAATCTCAGTAAAATGGCTTGTAGCGACGCCAGGATAGTTGTAATGTCCTGTTGTTGAATTTGCGGCGTGACTTTCCTTGGTTGTTGAGTAGGAGCCTGTCTGGGTGGTTGTGGTGGTTCTTGCCTCGTGGGGGGAGCTTGTTTTCTTTGAATTTCCCTCCTCTTTTGTGCGTCGGTCTTGGGGACGCTGGGGCAACCCCTGTAGCTTGCTACATGGGGGCCGCCGCAGTTTGCGCACTTCACGTTCCCCGTTTTGGGCTCCGACGGAATGGTGCATTCCCGGGTGGGGTGGTTCTTGCCGCACTTGACGCACCTGTGTTGGAAGGTGCATCTACTTTGGCCGTGGCCAAACTTTTGGCACGTATGGCATTGCGGTACCTCACTGATTTTATTTGGCTCCTCGAGCGTGACCTTTCCGGAGCAAATGTTTGTAATCTTTTTTGTTTTCATTGCAAGTCGTCACAATGAAGAACTCGGAGACCAGTTTCTCTCCTTTGTCTCCCCTCTTTTTCTTCAGTAGCTGAACTACTTTTGCATCTTCTATACCTTGTGCCTTCAGGTCTTCCTCGATCTCTGTGAGGGGTAGTTCTTTAAAGAGGCCCTTTATGACCATCTTGGTTTTTTTGATGCCGTCCTTCACGGACCTGGCCTTGTTGTATTTTATCTTCGCGTTCTTTATGGCGCCGGAGATGGCTGTCCAATTATGTTTCGCGTTTATTGTCACCGGTGGTAAATAAAAGTTGGAAGGGTAGTTTCTTTTATATGGAAAAGGTCATTAAAATTCAATTAGAGACCGGTTGGAGATGGGGTGAGAATTTGATATCGTTTTGAACTTTTATGAAGGTGTGCGTTTATATATAAAATTTTTATTTTGTTTAATTTTTTTTTGTAGAAAAATTTTATGTGGGACAATAATTAATATATTTAGAAAAATCATGTGTTTATAAATTTTGTAGAAAGGAATGAAGTATAAAAGTGTTTTTCGTTTTAAGTATATTAACTTTGGGGAATTTTGAGATTTTATTTTAAGAAATGATGTGAAGTACTTTTTATCTGAACAGATATTCCAATTTTTTTATTATTATAATAAATTAAAAAAAATCAAAATATTCCGAGAAATGAATTGGAAATTATCTATTTGAAATAGTTAGATAAGTATATAAATTATTTAAACATAGGCGTTATAAATTATGTCGATGGTAAAAAAATGTTATTAACTTGAATTGTATAAAACTTTTAAAAAATTATGTGAAACGTTGATTTTGTAATGCCCATCTATGATTTATAGTATGAACATGGTAAAAATTTACATTTTCCATTTTCATTTGACAATAACCATTCACATCGAAATCTAAAGAATCTTCATGACAAATCATCTCTAGTTCATGCAGTTCTTTCTTCCTGAAACGAATTTTCACGATATTTTCTTCACACGATTGATGAGCATCTTGAAATTTGTCGGCATGTGTTCTTCTTATCGTGAACATTGTAGAATCGCATCGGATAACCTCACAACTATCGATGAGGTTAAAAATCTTAAATTTTCAATATTATTAATATTACAATTGAAATATTTTTATTGTTAATTTCATAAATTATACAACTATATGGTACATTATGAAATTTTAGAAAAGACTTTTAAATTCTATTATTCGAAAATATATCGGTAATTAATTGATCGTAATTGTGTAATTGGCCTCCAAAATGCGTGGGCGCATGCGCCTTTCGTTGGGCCACCCCTGAAGGGGTGGCTACCGCCCGCGACGGGGTTGACCAATGAAATATATAGAAAATGAGACAAACCAAAATAAACCAATGAAAAAGAGAATAGATTTAGCGGGAAATACGAACGTGGGGTGGGGGTAGACACACATAATGAAATATTGAAACTAGGTATGATGTGTGTGCTCTACCATAGGAACTAAAGGAACCACAGTAGGTGTAATATAATATATTTATTAATGACGTAATACAAGGCACACACATGCTATATAGTTTCAGTCGGAGGCTTCGTGTTCCAGGTTTTTGGTGGATGCGCTCGTGGTGGGTCCGTTTTCGTTTTCTTCAATGTCGAGGTTGTTGTAGCTCCAGTGTTAGGTCGTATTTGCATTTCCAACAGAATTCTTAGGTTGTTGGGTTGTTGCACAGGTTGCACGGTTTTGATTGTTTTTTTGCTGTTCGTTTGTCTGGTGTTGGTGGTAGGTGTTGAGGTATCATCCATCGGGTTGTCAGGTGTTGTGGCGCGGTAGTTAAAGAGTGGTGCTTCTATGTGTACAATTGTTATTCGTCTTTCGCAGGTTTTAATTGTTTCCGTGTGTATCCCTTTGGGCCAGAACAGATCCAAGTGGTTTACACAAATTATCCTGGGTGTACCTGCTTGAATTCTGGTTGCCCCGTATTTGATGTTCTGGGTGATGGGCGTCTGCATATCGAGTAGTTTGAGTAAGGTGAGGGGACTCCAATTGGGGAAGTCTAGATCGTCCAGGATGATGCCGTCAACGCTGTTATTGTAGCGTCTCCAGTCTTCTTTATCCTTTACATGGAGGGGGTGTTGGAAGTGTGCCAGCGCGTATTGCGTTTTACCTAAACCAGTACTTCCTACAAGTACGATTACTTTTTTTTTGGTGTCCATCATGGGTCGGTTGAATGCTTCCGGGGGACAGAGGGCTTTATCGAGGCAGTCATACTATTGGGTGAAATATAAGCACAATTTTTTCTGGTTTTGTAAATAAAATAACTTGTCATGCTGTTCAATCAAGTCCATAGCGACTTGGTACGTGTCGCATTGGAGGGCTTCGTCTATGATTGTCTTGTCCACTTTTTTTCCGAATTTTGGAATTTCACCGAATACGTATAGTTCTCCTTCGCGTTTGTTCTCATCTGTGCAGTACTTGATGCAAGCCTCCAGATCACTAGCGTATTGTATATTGGCGTTGTTGAAAAGTTTTTGTATTGCGCCGAGCGTTCTTGCATTTTTGAATCCAAACGTCAGTTGTATATGTTCCATGCCCATGCGTCCTGTTTCTTGCTGTCCTATGTACCACGATACGTGTTGTTGCATTGTCTCGAGGCGTTCGTTTCGGTCTTCACCGCTGATTAAGCATGTGAAGACTCTTTTTTTACAGGTGGTGTTCATGGCGGAATCTATCGTATGTTGCGTATGTGATCAGATGTACAGTAGATTGACAACACTTTGTACACTCTTTTAGCACTTTATTTCGCGATATCCAGAAGGGATTATGTTGATATTTATATTTTTGTATAAAGTTACACCTACTGCAAACTATTTTTTTTGTATAAACGTAGTTATTAACTGGCGTGTTCATATTAAACTGAATTGTTGTTTGTGTGTGCCGGACGTATTAATAATAGCAGCTTATCTGCGGATGTTGGTATCTATTTCCTGTTTGTTGTTTCCTGTCGGCCCGCGCCTTCGGCACGTGCGCCTCCCTTCCGGTGACGTTTGCGTCACTTACGGTCTAACCTACTTCGAGGTCAGTATGGAAAAGTTATTTGGTCCTAAAGTGCAGTTTAGTGATGCAGAATATGATTTGGCTCGTGATTTGGATGTATTTCATACTCGTGAAGCTTTAGAAAAAGATAAGTTTGTACGATGGAGTTATTATCGTTATTCTTACCCTTTTGTGTAACTGTAACGTTTCAAGAACATAATTGATGTGAAGAGGATCTTTTAATTTACAAATGTAGTTTTCATGTAGGTAACAGTTTTTTGGAATGGGAGTCGAGTCATTTCGACGACTAAATTTACGAACGCATTAACGAAGTATAAATGTGTACTTTGAAGAAAATATTAAATTTGGAAAAAATTTAAAAGGGTGTGAATATTATTTTTAAAATGGAAATGTCGTGGTGGTCCACGATGTTCCGGGACGGTCGCCACGAGATATTCTGTCGTATAATTGTTGATCCGTGTATAAATTGATCAAATCATTTTCGTTAAAAAATTGTCTACATCAGGGTGAAATTTGAGTCGCAATCGGTGATGGTACGTCAACTGAGAATAATGTCGTGGTTGTACCTGATGTTCCGGGACGGGAAATTCGTTCAAACAACTGTCGATCGTTATATGGATTGACCACGACGTTATCGTACAGCCTGGGGATCGGCAGTATCCTGGGTGTAAGTCTGTGTCTCAGTACGTCCATAATAATGTCAGTCAAATCCAGGGAATTGAAAAAATCGTCATTTTGTTCGAACGAAGTACTGGTCGGTTCGTTAGACGTTGGTGGAGAGGGTGACGTGCGTGCCGGAAGCACGACTTCGCCCTGACCCCCGATAATCACACGAGTAGGATTCCAGGGTAACCGTTGTCAAAGTGGTTCGGGGTTGTTAAAAATGTTGGAGTAAACGACGTTACGCGTCAATTTAACTCCGTCTCTGCGTCTGAAAGCGGCTTGATTTGCCGTGTTTTCGATCACGACATACACATCTTCAGACGACCCCACCCTAGAGAAGGCCACATAAAGCTGTCCGTGCGCGAAACAAGGGCTTGGCAAATTAGGTCTGTTCTTGACTTTTGTTGATCGTCATGGCGAATGCCAGCCGCATGGGAAATTGCACTCTCTTGATCTGGCGAGGAACTTGCGGAACGCTCGATGTGATTTCAATTTTAGACAAGTTGATGGTTTCCCCTTTGCGGGGACCCGATAGAAACTTGACTTCCAAAACTTCGTCGCCGAGATGCACAATCATCATTTTGGTGCCGTTACACTGTCCATGCCTGACGTCTAGGTTTTTAAGAAGGACGACACCCGCGCCCGTCTTGAGCACGAGCTCATGTGGCGGAATGTTGGACGCCGAGATCCGATGAACGACGTCCAAAGAGACGTGAAATTCATCATCCTCGGTCGCCGCATTGCCGGCATACTCGTCGACCGAGTGGTAGTGTACCCAATGTAGTAGCCCACCAATGATTTTTCGATTTAAAATTAGCAAATTAATGTCATCTACCGCGATCCCCGACGTCGTTTTCATTCACTCTGTCGTAGACCCATTCGATCAATTCCTGTATGGTTGGCATTACGAAATGACGATCGATTTTGATGAGATCGGCCGTTACGAACGTGTCGCACAAAATTGCCCTCTCGATTAACCCGTCCCCAGTAGTGTTTAAGTATAGGATAGGCTTCCCCCACTCCTCTCCCTTTTTTGTGGGGTATCCTCCTTACCCACAACTCTCTAGCTCCTCCCCCTTTACCCATAATCCCTTGAAACTGGCCCCCCATTGGATAAGCAGGCACCAATGGGGTTTAATCAATCTCCCCACCTCTAGTTTGCGATGGCGGCGAAGCCAATCAGAGCCCAGATATTTTCCCACCCCTAAGAAAAGCAATGGCGTCAATGAGACTTGATCATATTGTTCGCGTGACCATCTGCACCCTCTAGCGGTTCGAATGTAAACTAGTGTCCTCTCTTGAAATAAGATTTTCTTTAATAAGGTAACCCCACCTAGTGAATATTGACCAAAACAATTTATTTTAAAAACATATAGTTCTGCGAATGTGTACCCTCGCGGGTACAAACTGTACTTTTATTGCGCACAAAGGACAGGGGAAATAAAACACGAGAGGTAAGGAGTAAATATTTATTATTAAGCATATACAGCTCTTTTTTTAACCGAGCCATCCATGGGATTATACGATAAAAAGGCATCGTGAAGAATTAGCGCGTACACCCGTACGCCTTTTGGAAATTTGATTTTAGCTTCAAACTCCAATTTAATATCCACCGTTGAAGACTTTATGGCTTCCGCGTGGTGGGAACAATCGATCACAAATATGGGCTTTGCTATGGAATCAGGAAGGTTCAACATGACATCATAATTTTCTCGTCCATAGTAGCTCTTCTGAAAATTTTCGTACGAATAATATGCTGGAGCGAAAATTGACTTACTAAAATCTAAATTCCATTTTTCATAGGGGTACACTTCGGAATTTAAATATAACCTAATATCACGAATATTAGCATGAATAAAAGCACTAGAGTCTTTTTGGAACACATCGGAATTCCCGATTTCTTGAAAAGCAATTATTATCCGACGCGGCCTCTCCAGCGAGGTACATGTTTTGATTGCCCAAATATCTAAAAATGTCTCACGAAATGATGGTAACTCATATAGATCCCATATACGAAACGGAATTTTAATGGACGCTCCGTGGGGTCCCCGTGAAAGTCTTGAAAGAAGTTTAATCTTCAATTTATCTTCTGGTATGACGAATTTTCCATTTTATCTTGTCTAGTTTTATTTTAGCAGACGTCTCACCTATGTAAGAATTTTTGAAGGTTCTCGCGATAGAATTAGCTCTTGTTCAACGTTGATTATTCCTCTAGTGTAATCTTCTGCAAACCCCATTAAAAATTTTAGAGGAAGTTTCCCAGAGAAAATATTACTAGTTTTATCCAAAATCTCTTGTTTAGTGTCACCGAGACCCCATCCGGCCACGCTTAGTCGGGAAGCTTGTGTTTTTCCAAAAGAAGCAATAAACTTAAGAGCGGTCGCGATCCCGGGTTTTCTAACGTTAGCCACTTGCTCCCCACCCATTTCATAGCGTATTTCATCGAACAAGAACGCCAATGCATTATTCGAAAGGTAGCACAATTTTGAAGGATCCTCCGGTTGAAATTCACCTTCGATGTAAATATAACTCTCTGGTATATCGAGAATCAGATCTTGAAAATTTACAGGAATTCTAATTTCATCAGAATTTCTATAACTAGGAGATCCGTAAGGTTTATATGTGTGCTCGTGTAGACTAACATAAGAGTTATCAAATATAGGCTCTTCAAAAATATCCAGCTTATGTCCCAATGCCATCTTAACTATTTCGTACTCTTAACCCAATGGATTTCAGGAATTCCAAATCTAACTTATTCAATTTTTTCCGATTAGGCTTACGCGACAAGTCTAAACTCGTTCTTGACTTGTTTGCGTTCGAGTGTTGAATGGCATCTGGTCCTTTTAAGCTCCGATATTTAAAGAAATTATTTGGACTTTTTAGGCAAAAAGACTCGCGATCAAAACAGAAACCCATTGATTTTTTTTTGTTTATATTAAAAAAGTTTCTTTAATTCTAATTTAACTATAATTTTTTCACCCTGAAAATTAATGAGTTCTCCCTGATCATCGACAATTCTTAGAGTAATGTTGTCAATATACTGGCGCGCGTGTGGGATTACAGGTAAATATATTATATTTCGTGGTTCTTTCGTTAATTTATATCCGGGCTCGACATCTATATCGAATTCGAAAAGAACATGAGAGTTTTTTTCATTGATGTAAGCCCCCGAAATAATGTTACATTCTACCCGAATCATTCGTACTTTCCTTATATTCACAGGGAGCGAAGATTCATGGCGCTTGTGTCTGTCTAAAATCACTGCCTCGAAACCCAAAATGTGTCGAAGTGAGTTATCGACGGTAAAATCAACGAAATATTGAGATTCAATCTCGCATTTAAGAGTATTATTATTTGGTTTCAAGGAAAATATTACCGAATCACCCTCATGTACACTATTTTTTTTCCTTTTTTAGGTAAGACAAAATTACCTTATTGATTTCCTCGATCTCGTACACCCTAGGAGAAAGCTTTATCGTTTTCGATTTACGTTCTCTTTTTTCTCTCTGTGCAAATACGGTATTATTACAATCTATGTTAAAAATTGAATTATAAGAATAAAAACCTAATAAACCTAAACCATAACTGATATTTTTATCGAGCTCAATTGGAGGAAAAAAATCAGCATAAAGGACACTAGACGAGTCTGACAGCGTGAACGTACAAGACATGACTGAAACAACTTCAACGTACTTTATATTTTTTATTGAAAAATAAAAATACTATGACCAATCCTAAACTAGATTAATAATATCACAGGGGCGTGCACCGTCCGCTTCTTGGCGGCATAGAAGAATCCGGAGTATTCCGAGTGAACGTATTGATATCCTCTGTCTTGCAATAACAACAAAAAATACGCCTTGGTGGTGGTCCATCGGGTACATCTCCAATCTCGCGAACATGATGCTGGGTGCAAAACATGTATTGTTGAATATCCCTTTCTTTTTTTAGCTTTTCAGGAAGCTTATCCCATACATAGGTAATTTCATTTTGTGCTAGGGCTATGATTACTTCTTTAAGTAGCTTCTCCATTTCTTCCGTTGTCATTTCGAGTAATCCGCCTCGCTTGGAAAAAATCTTCAAAGATTGACTCATTTGTTTAATACTTTCGCGATTCATATTAATTTTCAGAACCACTTAGTCAGTAAAAAATTTAGACACAGGTGGCCACACCAGACTGTATCAAAATCTTGCTGACATTCGTAGTTATATAGAATTTGAGAACTTCTGTGTACGCCTGCGTGGAAATATTCGATTAATTCTGTTGGAGGAGATAAGTTTCCAAAACTGTCAAAGTAAGATTATTCTTCCTTGCTTTTTATAGGCTACCCAATGTGTTCCCGCCCCTCTAGATTCGTCCAAGTTTACTATTGCGCATTCATTTTTACGAGGTCCGTTTTTTGGTAAACCATCACGCATATATACTCCTCTAAAATGCGGAATATCAAATTTATGTGCAAATCTTTTTAGTTGGAAATCCGTGAGGGGCGTGGAGGGTAGCTCTCTTAAAAGTTTTTTGACTTGGTTAAATAAAGACCCAATCCTTTGAGGCTTCAAATATAAGCCGCCCCCTTTTTTCCCTATAGAAATTGCTTCCATCATTTTGTTGTGTCGCTGTGCTTCTGTTAAAGCTTCTTGTGCGTTCTTAACGGTACTTACAGCTTTTGCTATACCTGAAGCACCAGCGGCTATAGATCCTAGTGCGGATAAACCTGCGAAAATTGGGATCAATGGTAATAAACCGCCAACCTTTGGGACTGGTATTATTCGCGGAGTGCGAATTTTTCTTTTGCCTCCGTTCTTTTTCACAGAATTTTTAGCGATACTTAGAGCTGAAGATGCCAATCTCTTGATATATTCTTCATTGATTTTTTTGCTGCCGTGTATTTTATTTTTTAATTCATTTCTAACTCTCTGCACAATGCCGGTTCCGAAGGCTATCGTGCTCGCATTATTCTGTTTTCGAGTGCGTTGGTTTTTTCTTTTTATCATACCCATACCCAACTTTCTCTTGATATTCATCCACGAAGTCACTAACAAAGCCGCAGCTTTTTCAGCAAAATTAGAATCTTTTCCTTTAAATACTTCCCACGCTTTGTTTTCCAAAATTTTATCAGCTTTATGACGGTCCTCTAAGTCTCGTTTTTCCGAATATACGATATCATGATCTAAACAAAATTTGTCCAAACTATTTTTCGGAGCGTCCCCTCGCGCAAGTCTCTCTCGAAGCTTTGTACCTGATCCGCAGTAATTGTATCCCGGAATATGTAGTTCAACGGGTAGTTTATTTATTATAGAGTTTAGTATACCCGAGTCAGTCTTTGCGCGTCTCTTGTGTTCGCGAGTACGTCTTGCTCTAACCGGAGTTGGCATCGAAATAAATTTTTTGAATTCTAAATCAGATATTTAAATGGAAAACAATACAAACAGTAAAGCTGAAAAAAAGCTTTTGCATTGACAATCTCGACGAAGTCGTTGGAAATGGTATCGACTTAAATTTTAAACGACACGGGGACCTTTTCCCGTCTACTATCAGGGGTCTTATTGTTGGACCTTCGAATTGTGGAAAAACAAATGTTATGATTTCGCTTTTAACTAACCCTTTGGGCTTGAGATTTGAGAATGTCTATATCTATTCTAAATCATTATATCAACCCAAATACCAATACCTGCAGAAAGTACTAGAACTGATAGACGGTTTGGGGTTATTTACTTTTAATAATAACGAAAACATCGCTGACCCATCTGAAGCAAAAGCAAACTCAATTTTTATTTTCGATGACATTATAAACCAAAACCAAGACGTTGTCAGACAATATTTTTCGCGAGGAAGACACAATAACATCGATAGTTTTTATCTGGCTCAGACATACTCTAGTATTCCTAAACAATTAATACGCGATAACGCACACTTTATTATTTTATTTAAACAGGATGAAACTAATCTAAAACATATTTATTCTGATCATGTTGCCCCGGATGTTACTTTTGTGAATTTTCTAGAAATGTGCAACAAATGCTGGAGCAATAAATACGGGTTCTTGGTCATAGATAAGGATAGCGATATTACCTTTGGTAGATACAGAAAAGGATTTGATTGCTACATATACCCGTAAAGCTTTACCAAAGTTCATCATTTTATTAGAGACCTTTCGTTTGTGCAGAGGCTTTTTTTTTTCAACAAAAAAAAAAATAAATAAATAAAATGGAAAATAATACCGAACTAAATCTTAAGCGAAAACTAGTTAGTACCGCGGAAGATGTTAGGAAAAAATTTAATTATTTAAGAAACAGACATACTGAGAACAAGTTGGGACTCGAGGCATTCTATCAACCTGTCACAACAAGTCTAAAATCCCTTTCGGGAGCCATCAAAACGACGCTGAACGGAGATAAAGCTACTTCTAGCCAATCAGGTTTAAATGTAAAAATCGAAAAAAAGGAATCTCCATTGGAAAAGACAAACTACGGGATATCTAAATTAGGTGACCCGTCAATTCTTGAAGGATCATATACTGACGCTGAAGCTTCTTCAGACGAAAGTACATATGAGGAATCGTACGAAACCCCTATATCGGAAAGTGAATTATCGAGAAATAGATTCTCGGCCGTAGAAAGACATTTGAAAAAACTAAGAGATGATAATCGCGACTATGATAGACTATTTGGGGTACGCTACAAAAGTGAAGACGCAGAGATGTTTATCGGGGACTCGGAAATAAAGTTTGTTTCAGGCAAGGTTATTTTGTATCGAAACGATCAAAAAATTGGTGAATATGACGGTTCTGTGCAATTGTATGATTTACTTTTTTTTAAATATCCGAAGGCATTATAACTATACCCCGAAAAAATTCCAAAATATGTCTGTGATATATATACAGATATAATATTGAAAACAAATGCAATTTATCAGAATCACACAAAGAGGAACGGAATAAATAAATCCAGAACTCGTAAATTTAATGAAATTATAGCCGCTTTTAATAAAAAAAGGAATTTATAGTATTCAGAGAAAGGACGGAAAAGGTTTAAAAATGAAATTAACAAAAGAAATACTGGGGCAGAAATCTTTTAACAATAAGAAAAAGGAATATGTATATTGGAACAAAGTACCCGAGCTGATTGCGGGATTACGTTTGTTGTGGGGATCTAAATCTGCTGGACATTTGGGTCATGAAAATGAAATTTTGTCTATTATAGAAGAATTACGCGAGGAAAAAATAATTTATTAGGTTTAAAAACATTTTCTCTATTTAATTAGCTTTAGTAGGCTTGTGAGTATGGCAGGAGCAAATACGATTGATAAATTCGGACACCGTAGAGGTTATGATAAACCTTTGATCGGGGGCCGGAATGGTTCATTTAAACTGCTGATAGATGGGCACTTCGATGCAGGGGGTAAAAGATTATCAAATGTGGCCCCTCCGGCTCACTCTTTAGATGCTGTAAATAATAAATACTTAGAGGTTCGATTGGAAAATATGTTTAAAACAATTAGAACATTATTGGGAGATTGTATTAAATCGGAAACTAAACAATTCGATGAGATGATAAACAAGAATTTTCAAAATATTGGAGATGCAGCACGGAGAGGTAAAGAGCTTTCTAGCAAGATTGCAAAGCTAGAAAGAAATATGTCAGAAGGTCCGTTGGTGATAGTTATAGGATACCGAGCCACTAAAAAAACTACATAATTCATTTTACATTATTGAAGGCGATGATCGAATAAATTTCCATTATCCTCAAAAGGTGAGAACTATATTCGTCTCTCATAAAAAAAACTCCCGTTTTAATAAATGCCGACTATACTTCTTTGGACAAAATAAGAGGAAAATGTCTAAAGGAGGGTGATTATATTCAGTTCAAAGCCATCCCTGATGCCGATACTGTATATATAACTATCGTATCTGAATATCTGAAACAGACTAATGATACAGCCTAACATCAGAAGATCTAAAACAATTATTCCAAAAGAAAAAATAATGGGAGAATCAGAAAATAAAAAAATGGTTCTTCTTAATGAACTATTTAAACCGTCACACAAAAACTTCGTTCGTAGACATACGATTATCAAGGGATATGGAGACCTATGGCAAGCTGATTTAGCTGAAATGCAACAGTATTCTAAATTCAACGACAACAATAGATATTTCCTCGTAGTTATCGATTGTTATTCAAAATTTGTGTGGACCAATTTCCTTAAAAACAAAACAGCCTTAGAAGTACGACGAGCCATGGAAAGCATATTGAAAGAGGCGAAATATTCACCAGAAAATCTACAGACCGATCGAGGGACTGAATTTTTTAATAAGCATTTCCGTGCCTTGATGAAGCACAATAACATTAACCATTACAACAGTTTCAGCACCAAAAAGGCATCGATAGCAGAACGCGTAATAAGAACTTTAAAAGGTTTACTCTATAAACACATGGCTTTTATTATATTATTTATTATAACATTTATTATTATTATTAGTTTACAGGTAAATTTCTATTAAAACACAGGTATGTCCCATACTATCCTTTTGTTGATATCTTGTTTTATCTGCATTTTTCCAAAACGCATGTAGTCCTCCATGCAGTAGCTCTGGTCACTCTCTTCTGTAGAACATAAATATTCTATATGCGGAAAGATTTTGGCGTCTTCCAGCAAATTTTCATGTATAGCCAAATACAATATTCTATCGTAGTACTCGTAAAAGTTCAAACGAGACAGTACTCGTATTCTTTTAAATACCAATTTGCTTATGGTAATTAATTCCTGTACCCAGTGTTTCGAAATATAGAGTATACCCTCGCCGTTTTCAATCTTGACCAAGACTTCACCATCACATTGTAGACAGCTGAGTTTGAAGCAAGTTAAATACATAACTTTACCAGTCGGGCCTGCTGACAATATCAGTGGAAGCTGTTGTATTAATTCTGTGAAGTCTATCTCGTCGAACGATATGCTTCTTTTCTCCGACAAAGCGTAGGGGAGAAAGCTCACTTTCACTGCTGGAGCGAAGATTCTTGCTGGGCTAAGACCTGAGGTAATTTCTAGTCCGAATTCCGACAGCGTAATTGCTGCCTCGTAAATGTATTTTTGTTCGCGGATTATTTCCTCATTGACCACAAATCTTCCCCACGAATCCAATGCTTGCGTTGGATAATTTTCGACCTCAGACATTTTTCTCACTCTGCACTTATCACAAAATTGTATGAGTGGAAACTGAATAAAAATTTAAATTTCTTATAGCTTATATATGTTTAACCCCCACCCGTTCCCCAGATCCAAAGCGAACGCCTCACATACTTGTTTCGACAGGAAAAAACCTGACGGAGAACCTCCATCCATCCCGCTTTTTTTTTTAGACAAGCTCTGACAAGAAAAAAATTCGGATCAAATAAAGCGCTATTTTTTTTTTTAAAAAAAGGAATATCAAAGGCGGAATAATATATATATATATATATATATATATATATATATATATATATATATATATATATATATATATATATATATATATATATATATATATATATATATATATATATATATATATATATATATATATATATATATATATATATATATATATATATATATATATATATATATATATATATATATATATATATATATATATATATATATATATATATATATATATATATATATATATATATATATAGATCCTTTGATATTTTTTTGCGTAGGGTATTTAGCTTAGCCTAAAATTCTGTTGAAAAATTATTATTATTTTTAAAAAGACCCGCTGCTATATATGTATATACTTATTTTTTTTCGATCTAATTTGTCAGCGGGTCCTTTTATTTAAAAAAAAAGATTCTGCCTATCCTAGCCCCTATATATAAAAATAAACTGATAACCGGCAGCCCTTTGCCACGAGGCAAAAATTTACGATCACTTACACAACCACAAACATGATGCGGTATTTACAGTTGACTAATAAAACATATATTGTACCCCTTATTACGCCCTTGGCTGGAGCAGGTGGGTAAGAATCGTAACGATCTGGTCGGCTTTTTTGAGAAAATCAAAAACGGACTCTCTGAATAGAAATACGCTGGTATAGTAGGTACGAAAGTCTAAACTAAAAATAGATTTTTCGTAATACATGTATTCGACTCGAACATTGCCAAAAAGGTATTTAAATTCGACGTCCGTCTCACTGTTTGGGTTGATTTTTTTTACTAAAATTTTTGTTAATCGCAAAAAGTCGTTTCCTTGAAACAATATTTTGTCCCCAGTCCAGCTGTAATCTGTCAATATTACAACTATTTCGTTTGTCACTCTAGCACGTCTAAATTCAAAATCAAATCCCCCCGATATGGCTAAATTAATTACCTTTTCAAAATTTGAAATGTATTGCATCAGATAATGATTTTGATTACGTGTTTCCTCATCTGCATAATCTTGTAATGAATTATTTTCAGGAAGTTTCAGGTGGCCCATTTCTTTTTTTTTTTGGTTAAAATAGAAAAAATCTGAAAATTAAAAAATAAAATATCAGTTTTATAAAAAAAAGGCCCTCTGCGGCATGGATATATATATATATATATATTTATATATATATATATATATATATATATATATATATATATATATATATATATATATATATATATATATATATATATATATATATATATATATATATATATATATATATATATATATATATATATATATATATATATATATATATATATGAAAAAACGGAAAACACTTTTCCATTGGCACTTTTTAATCTCTCCAAATTGACGCTAACAAATTTTCATTACAGCGTTTCGATTCCATGGAACCACCATCAACTTTGATTTTTCTTATGGGACGGAAAAAAAGTACACACAGTATTAGGTTGTGCTTTTCATTGCGAATTCAACGATGTACGATACAATACGGTTACTTATGTTTTTATCCAGAAAAATGGCTTTTTAATACATTTCTAGTATTTTATTGTAGTAGGCCATGAGATCCGAACGATGAAAGGCAAAAGAAAATGGTTGACAAGTTCGAGTTAATGTGTTTATTTATTTACTAACTCTAACTGTTCATTTAACATAACAACTAAATCCAACAAGTTAATGAAAAACACGGTAGACTCCAAAACACGACTTAACATTTCAGGAGTAATTTTATTAAACGCTGCTCGTACTGATTGACGTAATTGTTTTTTTTCCTTCGGGCTTCACCAAGTTTTCGGGTGAGATTGCTGCTCTTTTACTAATATTTAAGTTTTTTTTTTTCGGGCGTTTCGGCAAGTTGTACGCTATTTTGCTGTTCTGGTGGAAGTCCATGTGTCGATCGGTGTTCACCTCTGACGGACATTTCCTTCACCTTTTGCTGTTTGGCGAGTGCTTCTTAACCATTAAAATTCTTGTTTATTAGGTTCATATCGATTTTGCGATTTGAACACATGTTCTTTTGTAGACTCGGTTCCTTTAGTTTCGGACTTGTACTCCCCGGCCGATTGTGTTGCCGAACCATAAATGTTTTATGCTGCAACGGCTGTGTGCGTGGCCCCTTGTTCGCTTGGTTTTCTCTTAAGTGACAACGGTTTACTGAGAGATACTAATGCAAAAAAACAGAGTATTAGTTGCGCATTAGAAGGAGTCATAACCATTACCATCTGTCACCCTATGAGACTAGGGACCACATTTGCTTTTCATTGCTTCGGTATTCCTTGGCGAGCCTAGTAAACATTGTTTTGTTTCTTAACCTATTCTTCCTCGATTTTCTGTGACTGGCAACTAGGACCCTGGAGCGACACGCTTTAGCGAAGATGTTGACCGCCAAGTCGTGCCGCTTAATTCGCTGATGGTGCGTCACCGGACACCGCTGGAGGATATGAGAAAGAGTTTCCACACGGCGGCATCCGCCTCTGGAGCCCGCCAACGGTGGGCGGACGTGGTCTTCACCGGACCACCCTTGAGGGGGGTCCGTGATCCACCGGCTGGCCGCCGCGTTCGCGCAGTGGCCACTGAGACCAGCATCACAGAACGAACCGCCAAGGCGCTGCCCCCAGTAAGCCCTCTGCGCTGCCCCACGGCCAAATGACCGTATGCTGTCCGCCAACAGTGACCTGACTCCGACCACGCAGTCGGACCGGAGGGCGGCAGCTAGCTGGGGGTCGTCATGTAAACCCAGCCTCTCCAGCCGGCCCAGCAGGATATTAGTGATCCTACCGGACAAGCAGAAGAGGCCGAGGTCCCCAGCCTTTTTGGCCGCGTACAGCAGGGCATTGGGCGTTTGCGAGGGCAAGTGCAATGCGCACTTGACGGTCTTTCGGACGACCTTATCCGCCCGATCTAGTGTGGCCCGCATCACTCCAGGGTTCTGCAGCGAGAACAGGTACTTAGCCCGCATCACTCCAGGGTTCTGCAGCGAGAAGAGGTACTTAGGAAGTATGTATTCCTGTAGCAACCTCAGGCGCCTGTAGGGCTTGAGGGGCACTCTCAGCAGGCGACCCATGGCGTCCCCGAGCCAGTCCAATGATGGCGGGTCCGTCCCCATGAAGGCGACCTTGTGGCCAAGGTATTTAAAAGCGGAGTCGGCACCGACGACAGGGACAACTTTGGCGCCGATGAATAGAGGGACCTGGGTGGCCAGATACAGCTTCTTCAAGGTCGGAGCAAGCTTAACGGTAATGTTGGAGCATTTGCTAGCATTCAGCTCGATACTCTGGGCCTCGAAGAAGCGCTGGCACTCCCTAAGGACGACCTGCATTTCCCTCGTTGACGGGGTCAAAAGGAGCAGGTCGTCCGCGTATGCCATGGCGCTGACCCTTACGTCGCCGATGCCGACCCCTGTCGGCATACGGGACAGCCACACCATCAACTCGTCGAGGACTAAGTTAAACAGGATGGCAGAGAGGGGGTCGCCCTGCTTTATGCCCC
This sequence comes from Cylas formicarius, assembly GCF_029955315.1. Lineage (NCBI taxonomy): Eukaryota > Metazoa > Arthropoda > Insecta > Coleoptera > Brentidae > Cylas > Cylas formicarius. The sequence continues at coordinate 1,267,750 of NW_026844319.1, forward strand.
GCAGGAGCGGGATGCCCTCGACGCGGATGGAAGTGGCACGCCCTGACAGGCCGTCCATCAGATAGTCAAAAACCAACCCCAAACCTGTGCAGCGCCCTCTCGATGGATGTGTGCGGAACGGTATCGAATGCTTTCCGCAAATCGAGGGCGCTGACACAGTATGGCTTTGAGGAGGCACGGCAGCCCTTAATGGCGGCCTGCAAAATGAGATGGCGTTTGCCATGATCCCATCCAGACTTCAAAACCCGCGCTGAGAGGTGTGAATCTCTAAGGCGCCCAAGCGTGCCGCTAGTATGCGGCGAAGGGTCCGAATAAGTATGTTAGAGACGGTAATCGGCCGCCAGGAGCCGACATCAGCAGGGTCGCCGTCACCCTTAGGAATCAGGGTGGTACGGCAACCCTTGAGGATAGATGGTGTGCGGCGGGTCAGGAGCATGGCGTTGTAGAGGATCGCCACGCTCCGGACATCCAGCCTCCTCAAGTCGGCCCCCGACATGCCGTCCGGACCAGCGGCACTGGGCGCCTTAGAGCAGCGAATGGCTGCCTCCACGGACTGCAGGAGGACAGGCGAATACAGACCCCATACCGGTGCCCTGTAATCCGATATAATCTGTCTGTCCTCAGGCGGGGCCCCCGCGAAGACAGCCTCATAATGCGCGCGGATCTCTCCATCTGGAGGGACCACTCCCAAGGCGCCGGGGTCCACGCCGCGAACGATGAGGTCCGCAAGCGCAGACCTGTCCTTACTATACAGCTCCTGATACGCGCCCGGGCGCATGGGCACCGCAGCCGCAAGGTGCCTGTCTCGGACAGCGACAGGGCGGCTCTCGGCGCGCCAGATAAATCTCCTCCAGCGTGGCAACTGCGTCCCCGACACCACCGAGGATCCGGCCGACGAGCTCCCGGATGGCGTGGGATACTCCTGCCTGGGCCGCCAGCTCCGAGAGGTACTCCCTGATTGCCTCAGTGCCACCCGGTGCGGCCCCAGCAGCAAAGGCGCCGGTCTGGGAGGCGGAGGGCGCCGCGGCCGGAGCGCCGGGAGAAGACGCGGCGGAGGAGGGCGCGGACGATGTTGACGGCAATGACGAGGAGGACGGCCCGGCCCTGAATACGGAGTCGCCACACTCCAACGGAGGGAAGGAGACGGGGCAGCCCTCCCTGATGGCGGGCTGGTGAACTGATCGCCAGTGGAGGAGCCCGATCTAAACCGGACGGCCATCCTCCGGGGACGCGCCGGCGGCGAAGGCGGCCGCAACGGGCTCGCCTGTGAGGGCCGGTCGAATCGAGCAGGGGAGTCAGTTGGATGGTCCCGAGCCTCCTTTTGTTCAGCTTCCAGCGGGGCACGCAAAGAGCAGTAGGTCCTCTGCTTGCGCAGGTTTTTTATGGCGTCCATAGAACGGTGGAACTTCTCAGCCAGATGTTTATTGAGTGTTATTCCACCGTACTCCAACTCCGCAAGGCATATGGCAGAACGCTCCAGCTCAGAAATTGGATCTGCCCTCCGACGATCACCCAGCTCGACACTCGTATGGTAAGCGTCCGGGTGGGCGCGGCGCATGTGCTGAGGGGCGGTGGGAGTGTGGGGGGGGGGGCAACCAGGAACTCGCCCCTAGTTGGCTATCCGACCAGAGATGTAATGCCTGAAGAGTATCAACCCGAATTTTCCGACTTTGGTCACCCTGTATCTCACAAAGGGGGAGTCGGAACCGGAAATGCCCCCGCCAACTAACAGATGGTACGACCAGGCAGGCCAGGCCAAACAAGCAGCCTCCTACGACGAAAAAAAATTTTCGGAGGAATAAAATGTTCAAAGGTAGCTAACAAAAAGAGCCGAATTTTGCCCCCTGTAAAACAAGGGGTGTTTAGTTTTCATTTTATTATCTTTCGACTTCTTATGAATTTATATATATATAAACCTATAGCTTATCGATTGGCCGCGAGTACAGCACCAAGAAGTTATTCTTCTTCCTTTCCTCGCGGTATTAAATTCTTGAACTTAACTGGCCATCTATACCCGCCAGCGCCCTTAGGCGCATGCTCCACTAAAAATCACGGTGAAGCGCTAAATCGGTCGCTCTCATCGTGTGGTTAAAAAAGTGCCGTTGAACGCATCAGGTCATACGCGTGGTGATCGACCAATTTCCTCACCACTCGAGGCACAGAGGACGCAGCACGGGCCGGCCCCTCCGGAAGGAAGACCAAAAGCGAGGTAGGGTCAGTTAAGTAATCAAAAATCTTTTGATCCTGTCTTGAGTAATTTTTGCGACTTCTTGCTGTGCCAGCTGCGGCCAAAGTCCGTTTCCGCGCGGACAAAACAAGGGGTATGGCTCGTACGGGCTTGAAAACCTGCACAGGGGTTGGCAGGAGGCCAGACAACAACCCCCAAAATTTCACCCCTCTGTCATTCACGGGGGCGGAGCTGTCGACGGTGAAAGTTTCCGAGAAAAACGGCTTCAGCGGCCCGGTCGGACTTGGAAAAAAAATTTCACCGACGGGCGCGTATAAAAGCACCCCCGATTGACCCACCCCCTCGGCTATCGTCGAAAACGCCCGCAAAGCGCTTCCCGGGGTGGTACAGCCTCCGAGAGGTGCAGGGGCGCCAAATATTGTCGGGAATGCCCCGATATAAGGGGTAGAGAAGAAAAAAAAGAGTGTAAATAAAACCCAAATCGGGCCTCTCCGAACTGTCACCTCCTACCGTGAAATGCGTGCTAATATGGCGTTATACGTTCAAGGTCAAAGCGTCCACTGCACCCGGTAATCATCCCCGAAATGTCCGAAAAGCCCAGGCCCGGCTCGTTAACCGGAACCCGCTTCCTCGCCAAGCCCGACACGCCCCGATCCTCAGAGCCAATCCTTATCCAGAAGTTACGGCCAATTTGCCGACTTCCCTTACCTACATTATTCTATCGACTAGAGGCTCTTCACCTTGGAGACCTGCTACGGATATGGGTACGAACTGGCCCGACGTCTCCACGTGGCCATAACTTAGCGGAATGAAACTGACATTAAAACTACAGGTAACTTCACACAAAATTCACTTTCAAATATCAGTTTAAACTATCATTTTTTGATACAAACAGTTACATATTCATGTCAATATCTTTCAAATACGTCGGCGTCTTTGGGCATTTTAATAACGAAAACCTTAATAAACTATTAGATTTCGACGTAAGACAACCTTTCTGAGTCAAATAGTTGCCAATTTCGATAAAATCGTAGTCAGAATCTGCTTTTTTGCCTCTTATTGTACCCAAATCTACCTTAGAAATGCAGATATATACTGAAAACCCCTCCTTTTGGGACAAATAATTGGTTTTCGCCCTTGATTTACGGCAGATTATAGCCAAAACATGCATTTTCATAACTTGGCGGACTGAAATCTACATTAAAACTGCAGGTAACTACTTAAAAATTCACTTTCTTGGATTGATAGTAGGTTTTTCTTTGTCATTTTAAACAGATTCTAGTCAAAATCGGCTTCTTCGATTCATATCGTATCTAAAACAGCATCAAAACTGCAAATATCAGCTTAATCATGGGTGTAAAACCCCATTCTAAATCAAATAGTTGCCGATTTCGATAAAATCCCTGTCAGAATCTGCTTCTTCGCCTCTTAATGCACCCAAATCTATATTAGAAGAGCAGATATGATCTTAAAACCCCTCTTTTTGGGACAAATTTGGGTTTTTTTCGCTCTTGATTTCGAGTAGATTATAGTCAAAACCTGCATTTCCATAACTTGGCAGACTGAAATATATATTAAAACTGCAGATGACTACTACGGATTTTCAAGGTCCCAGGGGAAGATGTGGTCACCGCTGCAACTGCGGTGCTCTTCGTGTTGCAAACCATATCTCCCTGATAGAAGTTTCCATGGTACTTTAGGTGAGTTTATGGACTTTCGACACCACACCCCGTTCCATGAAATGGTCGCTGCGGTGGTCGAGATTTTCTCTTCCGGGACGTGTAGGTTTATGGGACACGCCTGTGATGAATGCACTGTTGCCAGCGTACTTCGCAACCTTTGCTTGATGCTCCTGCCGCGGTGCGACCACCTGGCCGTCTACTATGACAGCGAGGCTAGCCTTGCTAGCGATGATGTCGGGCTTTCAAAAGATCCGCTCCCGCTCGACGTGGCAGCCGGTGTTCCGTAGTCCACCCGCCAAGGCAGGGCAAACTGCATCATGACGGAGGATCTGTCCTTAAACAGTAGCGGTGACAATGGATCGCCTTGACGGACTCCCACTGAACCGCTGTTGACTGCAGGTGCTTAAGCGCGACGTTCATCCCGAATCGAGTGCTCGAGAGCACGACCAGGTCGTCGGCATAAGACAGGCACTGGGTGTTCTCGCTTCCCCCCAACGTGTATCCAACTTCCCGCGGCATACTGCGCAACGCATAGTCAAAACACAGGTTAAACAGGAGGGGTGATAAGGGATCCCCTTGACGAACTCCTCGCCGAACTCTCACCTCCTCAGAAACTTGACCGGACACTGATATTACCGTGGAAACCTTGCTGTACGCCGTCATCAGATACTCCATGAATGGACCACATCTAGAATTGCCGTGTTTTCACAGAATCCATCAGCGGTCAGAAAAACACGTTGGCGCTGATCTATAACGTTCGAATTCCCCAGGCGGATAGCCAACACACGGTTAAACTGCTGCAAGCGTACTGGAGCTACAGTAATCGGTCTATATTCTCCTGGATGTTCTGAGAAAGCTTTCTTTGGTAGTAGCCAACTTCGAGCCCTGAGAAGCCGCTCAGGTATTTCGTAGGTCAACATCACCAGGTTATAGAAGAGAGCACGCATTCTGGCAGGCATAGCCTTCTATTGGCGAGGCGTAACTCCATTAGGGCCCGGCGCAAAGTTGAGCTTAATTTCGTTTTCTGAAATTTCTGCCTCCGTCATTGCGTCATGCGCTAGGAGTTTAGAAACAACTTTCTAGCCATTCCGTGAGAAAGTGCAGAATCGGTGTTCCTTCCAAGGCCCGTCGAGCTGTCGTGATAAGAACATGCAGGACTAGGTGTCCGTATCAAACAGGCCATTCGCAAGCCTCTCTCACTTTAGTCCTCAGTAGTTCCTCGGCTCTGCCAGCGGCATCACGTAAATTCACCGCCGGACTATTGAAGGCGGACGGGGTGGATCCATAGAAGGACAAGAGACCTCTACAGTCAGCTGCTGACTGCAGCCGTTGCCCTTGACTGTCAGAACTCAAGTTCAATAATGAGCGTAATGGCGCCTCTAATGGCTTCCAACGAACGCCCTGACATTTTGTGGAGTAGGAAGAGGTTTAAGAAAGATTCCCCCTTCTGAGCCATGAGCTCGAGCTGCCAACGCATTTTGCGACTGGGCACTTTGAGCTTCTCGTTTGTGTCCTCCTGGTGTGCCCCCCAACGGTGCACCCCCTGTCCAGACTTGGTGATAAACGATCTACCGCATATCGGACAGAGAAATTCATCTGTGTGCGTTGGTCCGGCTACGCCGTTGGGATCGGCAACGGACGTCGATCGCTCGGACTACAGCGCGGCCGTCTTCCACCGCATTGTTAGGCCTACTTGGTCACGGCTAGGTCCACGGTGTCAGGCCTTAATTGCGCTCGTTCCCTCGCAACAACACAATCGCCTCGAAGACCTTTTGACCACCCGGCCGCCGAAAGATCGGATTCGAAAATCCTTATTCGCCCGCTGAATACAACAAGCACATTTAAAACATCAGATAGAACTGTCTCTATTTAATCAGTGTCAAATTGTGTGTGACCTAAGTAGATGGATAAAGGGACATCCAGGCCCCCCATAACCTCACTTTTTGGCCAACCGGCCACTCTACTTGCCCATAGGCCACTCGCCCATAGGTCTTCTTCTTTTTGTGTTCTGGCCGTTCGTCCATTGGCCACTCGCCCTAACCTAACCAAACCGTCGTCCGTGGTGCCAACCTAACCAAACTGTCGTCCGTGGTGCCAACCGTGGTCCGTGGTGCCAACCGTGGTCCGTGGTGCCAACCGTTGTCCGTGGTGCCAACCAAACCGTTCCGTTCGCCCGCGTGCCATTCGGTTGCCCGCGCGGGGCGGGGGGGGTCGTAGCCTCCCCTGGTAGTGTCCCCGCAGGGGGGAGGCGTAGCCCCCGCTGGTAGAGCCCCGCCCCCTGCGCCACCCCGCCATCTCGGGGGGGCTGCCGTGAAAACCCGTCCGTCGTTGAAATGGGGGGCGATCATCGTTTTTTTTTTTTCGGGTTCTAATTCAAAGTGTATTTCGGAATAGCAACATCAATCCCATAGTTTTTTTTAATTTTTAAAATGATGTTGATGTAAATAAAAAAAATCTTTAGTGTTTTTTTTATTTAGACACACAAACACTCCTCCAAACAACAACAAAAACAAGAACAAAACCTGTTGAATCGGAAGTGAAAAAAAAAGTTACATATACATTTTTTTTACATTAGAATAAAAAAAAAGACCAACATAAGCCTAATTTTTTTACAAATATTTTTTATTATTAGGTCGCAATGAATCGCGATTAAATTATTATATATTCTGGTGTGATCGTCGTTTTTTCTGAGGGGATTCTAAAAAGACTATCATAAGCCTAATTTTTTACAAATATTTTTATTGTTATTAGGTCGCAATGAATATGTTAAAACAAATCAATTATCGCCATTAAATTATTATATATTCTGGTGTGATCATCGTTTTCTTCGGGTTCTAATTCAAAGTGTATTTCGGAATAGCAACTTTCACACCAACTCCTCTGACTCTGGTATACCATATATATTAATGCACAGGCTTCGACTGTAGGTATGTGCCGATAATCGCAAAAATCAAATTTGTCAAATTTGATTTTTGATTTTTTTTCAAAAGTTATAAAAGCGTCTTTGCAAGATTCACAAACCATCAACAGAAATGTTCGGGTCATCACTATATAGTGTTTTTCCCATAAATAATAGCTATAATGCTCAAAAGGATGGTCTGTATACCTTGGCCATACTAAAATGGCATTTCGATGTGCCAACGATACTTTCTTTTGACGGGTTATCAAACTCAAATCTGGTGGAGGTGGTCGTTCACATTTGATAGCGAGTGCATTAATATATTTCCACCTATATTCGGGATATTTTTCCATTATCTGTAGCGTTAGCGTCCTCGGTAAGGTCGTTTCAAGCAGAAAATGTGCAACAGAATGAACGTTTTCACTAATTGACTTTATACATAGATCTTTCAACGACAACAATTCGGCCATTGTCTACAACAGAGAAAAAAAAATTACAGTGCCTTGTAATGTCCCCACGGAAGAGTATCAAACGTGTTTGCTATAAGATATCTTTTGTCGTCATACGGACTTAGCGCCACTTTATTTTCTTAAAAGAAATAAAGAGGAATCTGTAAACAATACCGAATTTGTTTGACAGATTGTGTAGACTTATGTTTTACATTTCTTGTGTTAAACTCGAAAAACGTAATATGTTACATAAAACGAATATAAAAAACTTACTTGTTAAATTGAAATTTATGTCTTAATGAAGTATTTTTCTTGGATGACTCGACGAATACTTACAAAGTTTCAATGATCGTTTATTTAATAATTTTTTTTTTCATAATTGATGAATGATATTCTTCATAACTAAGTTGTCGGTAGTGATTTATTGTCCACCTAGAAATATATAATAATTTTTAAATTTTCATTGAGAGAAATAAATGGAAAATTTTACATTCAAAAAGAAATATTAGGAAATTAAAATTTAAAAAACTTGAATAATTTAAAAAATACATAATTAATACATACATAATACATATTAAGAATAATAATATAAATATTAAAAGAAAATTAAGATTAATTATCATGTTTTCATTCATTCATTTATATATATATATATTTTTTAATTATTTCTTTTTATTTAGATGATATAAGCCTTTGTAAAATAGTGATGGTAATTTTTTGAATGAAATTATCAGTTGGTCCATGTTCAATAACTGATTGAAGGCATTCTTTATATGGAAATTGTTAATGATGGTTTGTTTTTTATCTGCAGGAATATAACATGAAAAAAATTAACCATCAAAAAAATAAATAAAATATTTAAATTTATCATGCAATTTTAGTAAATAAATTGAAAATCGTCTATTTGAAATACTTACACATATATATGATTCATTTAAATGTTGACAAAAACAATAAAACTAACTTGAATTGTGTAAATAATTTTAAAAGATTATATGAAACGTTAATTTTATACCAAATATCAATTACGACTTATAATTTGAACATGATAAAACTTTACCTGTGTTTATATCCATTTATCCGAATAATATTTGTTACCTGGGACGTAGGGGGTAGTGAAACATCTAGTTCTTGTATCAATTCTCTTTCTGCAATTTTTTTGAATCCTGTAACCATAGGAAACAAAACGATTATGAATTAGAGGTTATGAAAAAATAATATGGCATAAAAATTAAAAATGTTATATTAAATACCTTTAATTTAAAAATTCGTCGACATGTACCCATTTTGACATTTTCTACGTTTAACTGTGTTCGCGTTTACCATAGTTTGAAACTCGGATGGGCATTGTAAAACCGCATCAAATAATCCTACAACTGTTGATGACGTCATAAATTTAAAATTGTCATTATTAATATTAGAATTAAGATTATGTATTATTATTGTTGAATATATATTTTTCAGCTTGAAAATATAGGATACTATGTAAAATAATTATTGATTTTAATTTGATATATTTTATAAAATAAATATTAAAGACTTGTTAAATTAAAATTTCTTTATCCAAATAATGTATTTAATTTAATAAAATAATGTATTGTATCAATTATTTGTCGCAAATACTCAAAATCTATAATCATCACAAATGAAATGAAAATAAATTAGAGGTTATAAAAAAATAAATCACATAAAATTTAAAGATTCTATATTAAATACCTGTTGTCTGTAAAGTGTATTTGTTTCTCTGCGAAATAACTCCCTGCGATGTATTCTTGATGGCATCAACGATATTATTTTAAAAATTTCATAAATTACACAATTATATACGACGAAATATTACAAAAATATTGTATCTTCATTTACATTTAATGAAAACTATTTTAGTCAAAATGAAGGTTCTTTATGATAAAACATGTGATTTTTGTGTTGCATTAATTATTTTCCCACAAATTCTTAAATCCTGCAACCATCGGAGAGAAAACAATAATAATAAATTAAAGATTATGGAAATTATTATCACATAAAAATTTTAGAGGTTATGAAAAATAATATCGCATAAAAATTAAAAATGTTATATTAAATACCTTTAATTTGTAAAATGTATTTGTTTCTCTTGGAAATAAATCCCAGTGACGCATTTTTTCACGCAATTGACGACGACATGCCATAATTTAAAAATTCGTCGACATGTACCCATTTTGACATTTTCTACGTTTAACTGTGTTCGCGTTTACCATAGTTTGAAACTCGGATGGGGCATTGTACAAATTTTGGGATTTCTCCGTAGACGAATAGTTCTCCTTCTCTTTTATTTTCATCGGTACAGTATTTTATGCAGCTTTCGGGATCATTTGCGAATTGGATGTTTGCATTATTGAAAAGTTTTTGTGTGGCGTTTAATTGTCGTGGGTTTTTAAATCCGAATGTTAATTGTATGTGGGGCATTCCTAGCCTACCTGTTTCTTGTTGGCCGATGTACCATGCCACTTGGCCTTGCATTGCTTCTAATTTTTCTTTCATATCTTCACCGTTTTTAAAACAGGTGAACACGCGTTTTTTGGTCGTCATTTTAGTAGTAGTGGCGGGTATCGTATCTTACACAATGCACTGTGGGTTGAACGCACTTTGGGCACACGTCTAGCAGTTGTTTTTTTCCAATCCAGTATGGTGTTAGTTGATGTTTGAATTTACGCGCGTAATTGCACTTTGAGCACACGATTTTTTTGGTGTATACGAAATAATTTCTCGTCGGTGTCGCGTTCATTATTAAACTGAAATATTATTGTTTGTTCCGGATGTTTTATTAATAGCATTACCAACGGATATTCTTATCTCTTTCCTGTTTCCTGTCCCCCCGCGCCTTCGGCACGTACGCCTCCCTGCCGGTGACGTTTGCGTCACTTACGGTCTAACCTTGTTGATGACGTCATAAATTTAAAATTGTCATTATTAATATTAGAATTAAGATTATGTAATATTATTGTTGATTGGATAAATGAAGTAATTATATACAAAGGCATTACAATTTTTGTTGATTTCATCATGATGTTTAAAGTAATTTGTAATCTTTTACATTATTTTCTTAAAGAAAAAGGAATCTGTAATTTCGAAATTGCTTTATAGATGGTGTAGATTTACGCTTTGTATATATTTGTTTTTCAGCTTGAAAATATAGGATAATATGTAAAATAATTATTGAATTTAATTTGATTTATTTTCTATTAAAATTTCTTTATCCAAATAATGTATTTAATTTAATAAAATAATGTATTGTATCAATTATTTGTCTCAAATTCTCAAATTCTATAATCATCACAAATGAAATAAAAATAAATTAGAGGTTATAAAAAATAAAATCACATAAAATTTAAAGATTCTATATTAAATACCTGTTATCTGTAAAGTGTATTTATGTCATGAACGATAATATTTTAAAAATTTCATAAATTACACGATTATATACGACCAAATATTAGAAAAATATTGTATCTTCATTTACATTTAATGAAAACTATTTTAGTCAAAATGAAAATATTTCTTTATGATAAAACATCTGGTTTTTGTATTGCATTAATTATTTTTCCTCAAATTCTTAAATCCTGCAACCATCGTAGACAAAACAATAATAAATTAGGGATTATGGAAATTATTATCACATAAAAATTAAGATTGTTAAATACCTTTTATTTGTAAAATGTATGTTTCTTAATGAAATAAATTCCAGTAATACGTTCTTTATGCAATCATCAACGATATTTTTAGAATCTTGAAATTTATAGTCTTGTATGTTTTCTTACCATCATTTGACTGTAGTTGGGTCTATCATAATTTCTAATACGTTGGATGGTGATTTAAAGTAAAAATAACTAAATTTCATTACATTAGATAACAATTTTTAATTAATATAACTTTATGAGACACATTTATTTATCTTTGATTCAAACCATCTCAGTTGAAATGTAACGATTTTTCATGATGATAGTTCCTTGTTTGTATTAATTTTGGAGTTTCATATTTACTGAAAATAAAAAAACAATAAATTAAAAGACCTGAAAAACAAAAGTATATTCAAAGTTATTATTTTATGAAATTCATTTTAAAATGTATCTTTAATAACTAATCAATGGTAATCCTTATATATTCATTGATAAATTAAAACAATGTTCAATTGTCTTTCTTTCATTATTATAAATTACTAACAATTAAATTTCAGTCAAATAATAATCTTAATATGGCAATCAATAATTAATATTTTCATCAACAAAAATGTATAATCGAAATTTTTCCAATAAATGAAATTTAAAATTGTAAAACTCTACTAAACATAAAAATTCAATCTAAAAATGATAAATATTTTTAAACATGATTTAATCATTCACCTGATATTTCCTTAATATAAAAGTAACTACAATTCTTTCAATGAAACAGTAATTTTCAGTCGGCAAAATTTATAAATACTAAAGAAGTTGCTAACCTTCTATAGAAAGGGTGGCATTTTGGACGTTCTCTAGAGCGGTCTGGTGGCCTAAATGCTGAAAAACTGAACTGAAAAACAAATAGAGGTTAGAAACAGTAATATATTTATAATATATATTTATATTTATGTATTCTAAGGTTGATAAATTGGTTAAGGCAGGGGTTCCCAATCTTTTTTATCCCGCGGCGCAGTTACAAATTTAGTACTTTATCACGGCGCCCTGCTCTTTAAAAAAGAAGAAATAGGCACCTATAATAATTGTTTATGATAGTAGTTAGGTTAGATAGGATTATAAATTAAAACACTTACAATCAAACAGACTTTTTAATATTATAAAATAATTAAAACTGGAAATAACTTGTGTATTTCTTAAGTCTTATGAAAAACAAAAATAAAATATGTACGATTGTCAGTCAAATCAATGTGATGGGTGAGCTTGGTGATATGCACACAGTTTTTCAAAGCGGGGAATAAGACTTGACACTGCTACTCTCATTTCTTTCTCCACATTGATTCTCGAGCGATATTTGTTCTTAATTACAGCTACAGCTGAAAAACCAGACTCGCATAAATATGACGTTGCAAACGGAATGAAAATTCTTAAAGCTTTTGAAGCTAAATTTGGATATTCATTTTGAATTGATAACCAAAACTCCAACAAGTCGGAAGTGATGAATCTAGTTTTAAGACTGCTGTCGCAAGAGAGCTCAATGAGACTCTCTTCATCTTGTGATGTGAACCCTGGTGGAGCTTGTGCGTGGAAAGGATCTTTGATCCATGCAAATTTTTCAACATCATCATCTTTAAAGTACGCCGAAAACCATTCGCTGAGCTTCAATAGGTGTTCCGTGAAGAGGGCAATCAGGTCTGGTGAGACAACCAATTCATTAGATGCCGCATATTTATACAGCTGCGGGAAGCAATCTTGACCGCCGCCTTCATTCATTTTATTTATCCACAACTGTAGTTTCTTTTTAAATGCCGCAATTCTCTCCGATAGTTTCAGAATGTGCGTGTTATTACCTTGCAAAGACAGATTCAAATTATTTAGTTTCTCAAATATATCGCACAAATATGCTAGTTTTAACAAAAAGTCTGGTTCAGTAAAATATTTGGCGCTTTCATGACGTTCTTGCTGTAAAAAAGTTCGAATTTCTTCGTGTAATTCGAACACACGAAATAAAACATTTCCACGTGATAGCCACCGTGAATTGCAATAATACAGCAGGGCCGTATGCTCAGCCCCCATATCCAAGCATAGTTTTTTAAAAAGTCTGGCCTTAAGAGGCCTAGTTTTTATGTAGTTTACTACGTTAATTACAGATTCCAGTACTTGGTTAAGTTCGGAGCTCATAGATTTTGATGCAAGAGCTTCTCTATGGATGATGCAATGGGTCCACAAAGCATTCGGTGCTTTTTTACGAATAAGCGCTTGTACTCCTCCATACCTGCCAGACATGGATCGAGCGCCATCAGTACAAATACCAATACACTTTTCCCAATTCAAACCATTTTCTACAAAAAAATTGTCAATAATTTCAAATAAGTCTTGGGCCTTCGCACTTTCGGTAATGGTTTTGCAGAATAACAGATCTTCGACAATAATATTGTCAGTCAGAAAGCGTACGTAGCAAATAAGATGCGCATCATTATTACTGTCAGTAGCCTCATCAAGTTGCAAACCAAAATAATTGTTTTTGATTTTTTCTATTAATTGGTAATTGAGATCCTCAGCTATGTCATGGATTCTTCGACCGATCGTGTTGTTAGATAAGGGTACCTTGGAAATTAATTTTCCTGCCGATTCTCCAACCATAATGTTTACCATGTCGAGAGCAGCCGGTAGAATAAGCTCTTCTGCAATAGTATGAGGTTTTTTGCATTTTGCCACCCTGTATGCTACCTTGAATGATGCTAACAGTGCGTTGTTAGGTACTGAGGCTTGCTGAGTGAATACGTTTTTTGTTTTATTTAAATTTTGTAATTTTCGGTGAAAAAAATCACGCGATTTTTCAACCATAGTTGGATGAATTGTCTCAAGATGTCGCTTTAACTTACTTGGAAGCATACTTTCGGATGACAATATTTTTAAACAAAGCACACACTGCGGTCTTTCTTCATTATTAACTTCTATTGAAGTAAAACCAAAGTCCAAATAGCTATCATCGTATTTACGATATTTCCGCTTCTTTGCTTCCTTGCCATTACTAGTTGATGCATTATCACTGTCATTTGGACTGCCAACTTGTTTATTTAATAAAAATCTGTCCATTTTGCGTGAGATATTTGACGAAAAACAAAGCGAAAGAAAACACTATGACACGTCCGTCCGTCGCAGCTCGCCCGATGCTACTAAAGACTTAGGAGGGGGGGTAGGGTATCAGGGCGGCGCGGGCGTAGGTTTTTTGGCGAGTGAGAAACGCCGCGACGCGATGGTTAGTAGGTAACTATGTTTTTATAGATGCGAGGGCTCAAATAAGGTACCCGCGTATATTTGTTTCGGACATGTTTCGGATAATGAATGATGATGGACTTACGGCGCCCCTCTTTACATTCTACGGCGCACCAGGGCGCCGCGGCGCACACTTTGGGAACCCCTGGGTTAAGGCTTTCGCGGCCCGTTGATAAGCTATTATCTTCATTCGGGTTTAAAGGCCGTCGTCGATTGGAATTACTTCCAATCGACGACGGCCTTTAAACCCGAATGAAGATAATAGCTTATTCTAAGGTTATAAGAATGCATTGAATAATCTCTCAACTATTAATGACATCACAAATCCTCAATATACCTCAAGAGTAACAGAAACACACATATTCATTGCGACCTAATAATAAAAAATATTTGTAAAAATTAGGCTTATGTTAGTCTTTTTTTTATTCTAATGTAAAATGTATATGTATTTTTTTTTCACTTCCGATTCAACAGGTTTTGTTCTAGTTGTTGTTGATGTTTGGAGGAGTGTGTGTGTGTGTCTAAATAAAAAAACACTAATGATTTTTTTTATTTACATCAACATCGATAATATTTTTAAAATTAAAAAAAAAACTATGAGATTGATGCTGGCAGAAAGGACGCTAAACTTGCAAAATGTTTAAGTTTTTTTCTGCATTCGTCGGAGTGAAGGCGCGCCACTTGTAACTCGCTCTGCAGCAGGGCAATTTTAGTTTCAGTCTCTTTGATCCGGTCCTCGTTTCGCACCAGCTGCGACTCTAAAACCATTTTCAACTGGAACGCTTCGCATACCACCCTTCTTTCTTCGTCGTCGATAAACGTATCGAACCAACCGGAGGAGGAGGAGGAGGATGAGCCGGTATGCTGCTGCTGCTGAACCGTTTCTTCCCTTTTTCTTTTTTTTTTTGTGAGGCTTTGGGGGCGTCGTCGCACTACGACGCCGTTTTGACGGTTTTCTTACTTGTTGTTGTTGCACTTTCGGTGGTGGTGGTGGTGGCGGCGGCGGCGTATAATGTATGTCGTAGCTCGTTAAAAATTCGTACAACTCTTCGTGGGGGAGCGATATTTGCTGCAGCTCCATGATGCGCGCCCCGACACAACTGTTACATCGACACTGAGACTTATAATACATTCGCGTCGTCAATCCACGAATCGTGCGACTTGTCCAATCCCAACCAGCGTACCAACACATTTTTACCGCGCCTGCGCAGAACCTTTTCAACGAGATAGACGTCAGGATTACCCTTTTTTTGCAATTCTTCTTCGTAAAATCCTCCCATTATATGTTTACCGTTCATATCTTCGAGAAGATACGTCACCGGCTTCGTGATCTGCACTTTGACCACTTTAAATAGTTCGGTGGTCCAATTCGGCGTGTATCCCTTGTTAAAGACGTGTTTGGCTTTACTAATTCTAACCACGTCACCCACTTTCAATTTCCTAGCTCCGAATATTTTCAGGTGACTGAAAGCGCTCTTCAAAAGTGAATCGGCGTTACTTTTATTCACCGCATTAGGTTTCATTCCCGTCGTTCTGTGTTTCTTGTTGTTGTATTGTTGAACGACAGAAGGCAGCACGTCTGTCCAGCGGTACGTTCCGTTTAACGAGAAATACCGATGCAATTTTTCTTTGAGCGTCCTTATTACCCGTTCGACTATCGCAGCCTTTTTCTTACTGTACGTACTATAATGATTTATTTCGTGCTTGGTCATGAGCTTTTCAAAATTGCCATTATAAAATTCCTTGCCCAGATCCGTTTGCAGGTTTTTTGGGTGTCGATCCCGTGCCTCTTTTAGAATTTTGGCGAAGGCCTTGGTCACATCACTACCCGTTTTTCTTTTTAACGGATCACACCACACGTATTTTGAAAAACAATCGATAACAACCAATATAAATTTAAAGTTTTTATTTTGTTTCGCATATCGATCGAGCTGGGCCAAATCGGCCTGCCGCAAATCATCCAACCCTCGTATTATAGTTCTGCGACGCGCATAATTTCTACGTGCCGGCCTGTGCAGTTCCCGCACGAGTTGTATCTTTTCTTTACTACTCATTTGTCAATTTGGTCCGCTGCTCTTTTTTTGGGCCGATACGACTGTTGCTGCGGCGGGTGATTGAGAATCTTTAATTCCAACGCCCTCGTTATATCTTTATTTTCCCGGGAGAGTCGATTCACCTCGGGAACAATCTCGTCGAATCTCCGTTCCGTCACTAACGCGTGATTTTCCAACTCTTGTTTTGTGCATATCTCGCCTAGTTTGCGATCAAGGTCGCGGCGAAACTTTAGAAATTCACCTCGAAACGTTCCGACTTGTTGCTCTTAACGTGCGAATCTACTCTTGTTTGCTTCCAACGCCAGGGTAATGTCCCTGTTTTGCCGCGAGAGTCGCTCCACCGCTAAAGCGTGTTTTTCGGACGCTTGTTCTTCTGGGGCTAGCAGCGGTGGTGATGCGATGACGTCCTTGGATCGTAGCCTTTTCGTAAGCGCCTCGTCCACTTCATCGTCCACGTACTTTTTGGTGGCCGCGTCGTAGTTTTCGCTAGGCATTTGGACATTGCAAATTCTTAAATGGTTCATATCGACGTTTCCTTCCGCGGTACAATCGAAGGCGGAGCTCTTTATCACGGTAGTTCGCTTGGAGCGGATATCGCTGGAACGTCCAAACTTGTCCAGACTCATTATTAAACTAACGTATTATACCGGCTTCTTTTAACTCTTCGACGATAGAGAGAATTTCGTTGTCCGCAGACGTGTTCCCTGCGTGTTTCGACGCGACCAGTAATTTTAGGCGCTCAACGAGTTCGTTGACGTCGTCCCAGTACATGTATTCCATAGGCGCGTTATTATAGCGCATACAATAACCTTGTCCACTGTACGAATAAGGACGCGGTTTTACTAACGGTCGAATGACCTGAACGTACTTGGGTTCCGTCGACGCGCCTTTTAGACGCCCGCGTGAGTCCCTATGTACCCCCGTGACATCCATAATTTTTTTATATTCTGCCAAATCGTTTTCGGTGTATGTCTGGGGGTTTTTCAAAAACACCAAATTATATAGGCCGAGAGTGCCGGGGTAACGCGTGCAGTCCACAATAATGTCGCCGGATCTTCGATGAAAATCCATCCACTTATTGCCGAAAACCCATTTCGATGAGATCGAGTCATAAACGGGGCCATAAACGATGTCCGTGTCGGCCGATTTCGCCCATAAATTTTGAATATAAGGATGGGAAATCTCAGGATATTGATCCAGATAGGATCGAAAGGACTCGTTAGCCACATACACTTCATCCTCCTCCCCTTCATCCTGCTGAATATCTTGCATCTCTACACTACGATCGGCAGCCGAGGATGTCGCCGTTTCCCGAATCTCCTCCAACGGCAAAAACGACACGTTGTCGTTCTTTTTGATTTCCGCTTTCGGTTCTTGCTTGAGGCCGGTATGTTCGCTTTTTACTTTTAACAACGCCGGTTGGAAGGGTTTTATTTTCGCAATACGCTCGAGCGGCTCGCTGACGGGTTTGAAAAGTTTCCGAATGGACGCGTCCTCCTCGCTCTTGCCCAATTTTAGAGCCAAGTACTTTTTCCTAATTGACTTGGACAGGTCGTTTACTTTCCGTTTAAACGCCGCGTCGGCGATGTCAACGGGCGCCGCCTTCATGACACTGTGTGTTTGCGACGATCACTTGTCATCCACTTTTATATACTTGTCAAAACCCTTGCGGTAACGGCCGTTTTTCAATTCAAAATCTTTGACAATTACGAGGCTTCCGTACTTGTCCTGCCAACAGGCGGAACAGATATTTTTGAACGCGTCGTACGAAACGTCGGGGGAGACGTGCTCGTCGTAAACGTGGTGTAAATTCACGTCATCCTGTTTAAACAGTACTATAACGTTGCAATTGTCCCGTATCAGTTGCTTGGGTATTTTGGAGTACGTCTTGCAGAGATAGGCCGCGTCGATGGACTTGTGTCGATACATTGAGAAATATTAGCGAATTTTATTTTGTTTGTCACACGACACGTCGTCGAAAATGAACACGGAATTCTTTTTCGCTTCGCTGGGGTCGATTATCTCGTCGCTATCCCTATAAGGAAAGTATCTAAGTCCTTTGGTTTGCTTCATTACGCGAGACAGTAGTTGGTATTTGGGTTGATACAGCGACTTTGAGTAGACGTAAACGTTCTCGAAACGCGCTCCATTGGGGCTGAAGAGTAGCGTCAACATGGCGTTAGTTTTACCGCACCCCCTCGGTCCACAAAACACCGCCCTAAACGAGTTGGGTAACAGTTTTCCGTGTTTGCTTTTATTGTCCCCGCCCTCGCCGCAAACAAAATCTAAATTTTCGATGGGGAATGCGAGTTTCTGTTGTATATATATATATATATATATATATATATATATATATATATATATATATATATATATATATATATATATATATATATATATATATATATATATATATATATATATATATATATATATATATATATATATATATATATATATATATATATTCTTAAGAAATGGTTCTTGGGTTTTTTTGGTCCTTTTTTAGTGAAATAAAAATAAGTTTCCTTTACTTGTGAAACATTTTATTTTTTGTGACGTTTCGGCCTTCAAGACCTTCTTCAGACATTTAATTTTAACCTACAAAAATGTGTTTTTAAATAAAATTATTTATAGCATTGTTTTCCTGGTCATAATTAAAACAGATAAAAATTTGAAATGATTAAAAATTTCTAGTGCAAGTCAATAGAACAAACAAAATGATTAAAAATTGTATAAAAATAGATGCACAACAATAAAACATACATAATTTTTTATATTACGATTACATACATACCTTAAGCCAAAAATCAACGGTTCACTATATAGTTGTTTGGTAATTTACAGTTTTACAACATTCACAACAGACATATTGAATATGTAAATCGACAAGCCACATTAATAACACGACGAACCAAAATCAATAATGCGAAGCCCGGATGTACGTTTCTTCACAGTAGGACAACGGATTTTTTTTTTCTAAAGCTTTTTTTCTTTTTTTTTTTGTGTGAGATTCACGGGTTAATGTGTCTCGTTATTTAATTAAGTTGTGATAAATTTTGCTGAGATTTTTTGTGTCAGTCTTAGAGTTTATGGCGTTTGGATTTTTTTGGATCTCAATCATTTCATAAAATTCCCGTCTTTTTGTGTGCCTTTCTGAGCGTAAAATTTTCACACTTTGAAAGTCAAACGAGTGCTGATTCTCCCTGGAATGGCTCGAAAGAGCAGTGTTATTTTTTTTGTCATATTTATGGTCGTTTAAGCGACTTTTTAAGTATTGACTAGTTTGTCCGATGTAGACACCGTTACAATTTTGGCACGGTATTTGGTACACCACGTGGCTTTTTTTCTCGTCAGGGATTTTTGATTTTAATTTACTAAAGTTTTGTTCTAATAGGTTATAAACTTTGTGTGCCACAGTAATGTCGTGTTGTTGTTTATTGTTGTGCATCTATTTTTATACAATTTTTAATCACTTTGTTTGTTCTATTGACTTGCACTAGTAATTTTTAATCATTTCAATGCTGACTCCTATACAAATTTTTATCTATGTTTTAATTATGACCAGGAAAACAATGCTATAAATAATTTTATTTAAAAACACATTTTTGTAGGTTAAAATTAAATGTCTGAAGAAGGTCTTGAAGGCCGAAACGTCACAAAAAACAAAATGTTTCACAAGTAACGGAAACTTATTTTTATTTCACTAAAGAAGGACCAAAAAAACCCAAGAACCATTTCTTAAGAATATATAAAATCAAAAGGATCCAAGAACTCACAAACTAGAAAAATATACCAAGCATGGGTGAAAATATGCTCCATTTTCCAACCGTCAGAGAAGAGTACGGAGAGACGGTGGCAACCAACCTAAAAGCGTACTCAAAACTTAATCTACAATTGTGTAAACAGAAAAACCGTAGAATCTTTCTTTTGCGTTGTAAGGATGACAATCTAACACCCACATTTTTAAGAATTAAAGTTGCACATATCAATTTTTCATGTAAGTACCTCGAGCGAAAATTCAACGAAATAATTTTAAAAACATTTGTTCGAAAAACCCTAAGCCTTCTAATTACTGAGACGACCCATACGATAAACCATTTAACATCGGAAATCGAAAAAATTGAAATATTTTTGAAAACTCTTTTAGAACCGAATATTTTTAACAACTATGTAACTATTGTAAAAATTAAAACCGAAAATTTATTTAAAAACATTAAAGAAAAAAATGTAAACAAAATTAGAAAAATAAACCCTGAGCTAAACACGCAGACAAACGGTGTTGATTCCTCCAAATGGATCGAAAACCTTACAGATATTGAAATCCCCAACTACGTGAATGACCTATTAGCCCTAGGCCCAAACTTTGCAGTCCCAGTAGAAAAACCTGAAGAAATACCCATCACCGATATTATTTGTAACATTGAAACTGTATTACACAACACTGTCTCTAGCGGAAGGGATGAAATAAGGGCCAAGCCCTGTAACATAATTACAAACTTTAAAAATAACTTTATTAAACAAAAAAGTAACCAAACAAACAAAAAAATCTTTACTAGCAAATTGAAAAAGACAAAAGCTTTCCTAAAAAGAAACAAAACTATAAAAATATTAAGACCAGATAAATCAAACAAAACCGTAATTATGCATGAAAAGGACTACAACACAAAAATGAATGACCTTCTAAACGATGACAAAACATATAAACAAATAAATAATGATCCTACAAACATTTTCCAAAAAAGAAATAACGATCTGGTATCAAAATGGGAAAAAGAACTTTTTATTTCACCGAATGTAGCCAAAAATCTTAAAATACAGAATGCACTACCTCCTAGAATCTATGGATTGCCTAAACTACATAAACCTGGCGTACCTCTAAGACCCATAGTGTCATGCATTCAATCCCCTTGTGAAAAATTGTCAAAGTTCCTTAAAAATATACTACAAAACGTTATAAATCAAAATCAATATTACATCAAAAACTTCTTCGATTTTAAAGAAAAGTTAAAAAATGTCAGAATACCTGAAAACTATGTTTTGATCTCGTTAGATGTCATTTCTCTATACACAAATATTCCCATCCCTTTAACTAAAGATATAATAAAGAAAAAATGACCAAAAATTAAACATTTCACAGATATTCCGTTAAATCACTTTCTTGAAGCTGTAGAATTAACATTAACATCAACCTATTTCTTATTCAATGACAAATATTACAGGCAGGTCGATGGTTGTGCAATGTTAGCATCGATTTCCAGTGTTATTGCACAGTTAGTAATGGAAGATTTGGAAGAATCCGTACTAAAAAATATAAATCTTCATATCCCCCTATTTTATCGTTATGACTGCGTAAGTGCGGTCCCAAAAACTGAAATCGATGATATTCTAGAGAATTTTAATTCATACAACGACAAACTTCAATTTTTAATAGAGATCGAAAAAAATAACGTCATTAACTTTCTAGACCTGACTCTATACCACAGCAAAGACCAGATCAAAACCAAATGGTACACCAAAGATACTTGGTCATCTAGGTATGTAAGTTTCAACTCCCAACATCCCATCACCCAAAAAAAATCGGTAATAATAGGTTTAGCCGACCGAGCTATTAAACTGTCCGATCCTGAGTACAGACAGCAAGCTATTAAAAAAGCAAAACAAGCCCTAAAATTAAACTGTTATCCGGATGTATTAATAAATAAAATTTTCAATAAACGGATACATAAATTTCACAATCAAAATGCTGGTAACAAATACGAGAAGAAAAATACTCAAAAACAATAAATATCTCCCATTACCGTACGTTCCAGGGCTATCGGAAAATTTGTGCAATGTGTTCAAACAACACGACATTACTGTGGCACACAAAGGTTATAACCTATTAGAACAAAACTTTAGTAAATTAAAATCAAAAATCCCTGACGAGAAAAAAAGCCACGTGGTGTACCAAATACCGTGAGTAGATGGATAAAGGGACTTCCAGGGACCCCATAACCTCACTTTTTGGCCTCCCGGCCACGACCCCCCCCCCCCGCCCCCGGGCCACTCGGCCACGGGTCTTCTTCTTTTGGTCCGTTGGTCACTCGCCCATTGGTTCAAGGTCACTCGCCCATTGGCCGCTCGCCCTAACCAAACCGTCGTCCGTGGTACCGACCTAACCAAATTATCGTCCGTGGTTCCAACCTAACCAAACCGTTGTCCGTGGTGCCAACCGTTGTCAGTGGTGCCAACCGTTGTCCGTGGTGCGTAGTTCGCCCGCGGGGGCCCCCGAGGGGGCGTAGCCCCCGCTGGTAGAGTGCCCGACCCCCCGCCCCCCCGCCATCTCGGTGAGGCTGCCGTGAAAACCCGTCCTAATTCAAAGTGTATTTCGGAATAGCAACATCAATCCCATAGTTTTTTTTTAATTTTTAAAATATTGTCGATGTTGATGTAAAAAAAAATCTTTAGTGTTTTTTTTTATTTAGACATATACATATACATTTTTTTTTACATTAGAATAAAAAAAAAGACCAACATAAGCCTAATTTTTGTACAAATATTTTTTATTATTAGGTCGCAATGAATTGCCATTAAATGATTATATATTCTGGTGTGATCGTCGTTTTTTCTGAGGGGATTCTAAAAAGACTATCATAAGCCTAATTTTTTACAAATATTTTTATTATTATTAGGTCGCAATGAATATGTTAAAACAAATCAATTATCGCCATTAAATTATTATAAATTCTGGTGTGATCATCGTTTTCTTCGGATTCTAATTCAAAGTGTATTTCGGAATAGCAACTTTCACACCAACTCCTCTGACTCTGGTATACCATATATATTAATGCAGAGGCTTCGACTGTAGGTATGTGCCGATAATCGCAAAAATCAAATTTGTCAAATTTGATTTTTGATTTTTTTTCAAAAGTTATAAAAGCGTCTTTGCAAGATTCACAAACCATCAACAGAAATGTTCGGGTCATCACTATATAGTGTTTTTCCCATAAATAATAGCTGTAATGCTCAAAATGATGGTCTGTATACCTTGGCCATACTAAAATGGCATTTCGATGTGCCAACGATACTTTCTTTTGACGGGTTATCAAACTCAAATCTGGTGGAGGTGGTCGTTCACATTTGACAGCGAGTGCATTAATATATTTCCACCTATATTCGGGATATTTTTCCATTATCCGTAGCGTTAGCGTCCTCGGTAAGGTCGTTTCAAGCAGAAAATGTGCAACAGAATGAACGTTTTCACTAATTGACTTTATACATAGATCTTTCAACGACAACAATTCGGCCATTGTCTACAACAGAGAAAAAAATTACAGTGCCTTGTAATGTCCCCACGGAAGAGTATCAAACGTGTTTGCTATAAGATATCTTTTGTCGTCATACGGACTTAGCGCCACTTTAATTTGTTCGATACTAAACACCTCGTGCGTATAAGAACGAATGGTTCGTTGAGTAGCATGTTTTTCTTTTAAATTTTTCAAGCAATCAACAAAATCTTCAAAAGTTATTTTGTTTTTAACAATCTGGTAGTTTACACCCTTTGATTTTTTTACAGTTTTTCCGTTTAAGATTTTATACGTGTACATTTTCGATCTTAGTCCGGCATAGTGTGAAATTATTGTACCGTGGGCCTCGTCCTTAATTAGACCCAGTACTTTCTTATTGGCGTGAGGCATATTATATGGATTGTCAATGGGATAGTCGGACGTGTCGAATTTGCTTAAATTCGACTTAATAACCTCTTCGTTTACATTATCACAATGGATGTTGTAAATGAAACTGTCCGTGTCCATATACTGAATTTTAGATTTCTCCGCACCTAACTTGGGTAGCATGTAATAGTAATGAAACGAATACATGATAATTTTAGATAGATCCAGAAATGACATTCCAATGTAAAGGGGTTTGTTAAAAATAAGTTCCGATTTTTTCAGTTCCACCAACATTAGATTATCATCTAGTACAGTTCTATTGTGAAATCGGGGACTAGCAATTAAATTTTTAGCACCGTAACGACCCTCCCACTTTCTAACAAATTTGACGACCCGATGCTTACGTATGTTTTCCATAGTTTTTCCGAACACCGCGTTGTTAAATAATTTAAAAAGATTTTTACCAAAAGTGGTAGTGGCTTGCGTCCGTAAGTGATTATTTAGATCGATATATTCTTTTAGCCAAGAAGATTGCCTAAATTTTAATACTCTGTGTATTTTAGTAAGAACGAGTCCGTGTTTTAAAGCTTGCTTTAAATTTCGATAGTGTATAACGTCATTGGTTTTATTAAAAAGGGTTGTCATCAATTTTGGTAATTTTGAATTGGGAGGCACGCGATGCTCGGCACAAAATGGGAAATCTTTATGTAGATCGTGTAAACTCTGAGGGTATTGCAAATCTACCTCCAAAATATAGCCTACCCCGCCCGTGTCTGGAACATTATTAATGCTAAGGGAGGCAATTTCTTCCCGAGTCAACCATGTGAATCCGCCGTAGGGAAGAGGCTCCGACATAGCCTTGCCGTAAAGATTGTTAACGTCAAAAAATGTGAGATAATTCGATTGCTTTGATGGATCGTAATTGGAGATGTACTTGTTGTTTGCCTCAACGTACCTGCCAACGCACACCGAAATCCCACCCCGTATACCCTGTTCGATAAACATAATCTGATCAATGTCACGCATCAGTTCTAAACGACATTTTGTGAATCTAAGCATACAGTCCCACGTATATCCGGGCATACTAAAATACCATGCCGGGTCCAAAATATGCGTCACCATACAATTTTTTCGAAAATTTTCAAATACGTCGGCCAAAAGAATAACGTCCGTTTTCAAATATAAATCCGAATATTCGCCCAAGTTTTTAATTTCAAACGCGGACCAGACTTTTTGCGCATGAGCATACTTTTCTTCACTAATGTCGGACTCATATAATTTATTGTAAAAAGCATCGATGGGCGGTAAACTCGTTTCGTTTAATTTGTCGTAGTCGTCTATGTAATCATAACAAAATACACCCTTTTGCGACAATAAATTTAGTTTTGATTCGTCTTGAAGGTGAGAAAATTCCTTTTTTAATATGTAACGTTCATTTTTGTCGACACTGTTTACCAAATTGTCTAGAGACGCCCCCAAAAATCTAAACGAATCTATAAATCGAAACTTTAGCTTATATATGGGCTCGTAATAGGTAAAAGATATGTATTTTTCCTTGTTGACCGGAACCAAACTTAAAGACCCTTTATTGCCCAAGGCCCTAAGGATAAAATGGGCGTTGTCGTAATAAATACGAGGCAAATTTGATCGAGCGGCGCAATTCGTGGCGAAACATTGTGTGTATACTCGTGCTCCGAAAACACTTCTTCGAACAACTTCAATATGTCAATGAATAAAGAAGGTCCTTATTGCTGCTACTCCGCTGCTGGTAAGTTTTTGAAGAATTTTATTTTTTTTATTTTTTTTAATTTTTTTTCTTCTTTTCAAAAGATTTAACTCTCTGTCCCATCGACGAATCACACCTGTTGCTTAAGCGGCGCCTCACCAATTACGTCTGGAAGAAACACCCACAAGAGTGGCCGGCATGGAAGGAGCAGCAGCTAAATCAACACGTAGCAAGATTTAATGAAAAAATTGAAGAGGACCGACAGTGGTACGCCTTGCAAGCTCAAAGGCAACAAAAAAACAGCAACAAACGACAACAAATTGGACGGGACCAGTCACAACAGCAGATGATGATGATTGGGATACCAACAACAGTTGTAGTTCATATCAAACGACAACAAATTGAACGGGACCAGTCACAACAGCAGATGATGATTGCGATACCAACAACAGTTGTAGTTCATATTTAGATTTTTTGAAAAATAAAAAAACATAGTATAGAAAAAAATGTTTTGCATTTCACACAGATCCAATCCTCGTTAATCATAAAATTCGTCGGAAATTATTAGAATAGTTATCTGTAAAAAAAAAAATCTTTAACTTTAACCTAGGTGGGAGTCACCGCACAAATCGGGCGAGTTGAATGACAAAATGCTAGTCAAAATTAACGAAGTTGGTAAGTTAATTAAAAAAAAATGCCTATCGAAAATGGATACAATTTTTTAATCAAAAATATCGGGAAAAAAAAGTTAATTTAAGTCTCCCCCCGCTCTCGAACAAAGTAACTGCAGTACTAAATATACACGGATCATAACTAGCGTTTTTATAGAGGGGACGTGGGAGATGATTTTTTTATTCATATTTACGTGTTTTTTTTTAATAATACATGTTGCGCAGATCAAAAATAAAACGACAAAGTTTTTTTTTGAAAAAAAATTATTTATTTTTTTTTGTACAATAATGGGTATACTGGCGTATACCCATGAATATAATTCGAAAATATTATTTAGGGCGCACATCCGTCGTCTTCCGCCCTTGTGAAACATACAGTTCGATCTCTCTTTTTTCTCAAACTTTGGCGGCGGCGGCGGCGGAGGTACAGTTGCGGCGTGGCCGTCTCGTCGTCGTGGCTCGCCGTCGTCAAACTGTTCCACGTTAATGATGGTGGGCTTCTACGCCGACGACTCCAGCCTCTTGGCCAGAAAGTCCGCCTTTACCTGTCCCCTCACTTAAATGACGTCGGCCTGTGCGCTAATATGATTTATCACGTCGTCCACCCTCGCATAGTCGACAAATCCCCCGCTGTATATCAATCCATGGAGGCGATCCTCCAACCACTGCACCCCCCGCTTGTCGGCAGAGGACAGCCGCCCATATTCCTTTGGCGGCTTGAAAATGAAATGGCAGCTTTGCCGCCAACTCCTTGACGACGAAGCCCTCGCCGCCGTCTTGCAGCTGGAATCCCTGCATGTCGACCACCACGAACCGCATGTTTACCACAAAATGTTTTGACTTCACAAACTTTGTACCACGAACTGGCGCCGCTCGATCAAATTTGCCTCGTATTTATTATTACAACGTTCGGACAATTTCGCTAAGCGGCCGGTGTTCCACGATGCAATCGTGAATGATGACTCAATAGGCGCGCGTATTTGCAGGAAATCCGTTTTTAGCCTCGATATCTAACTTAACGTCGACCGTGCTGGATTTCAGACTGTCGTTTCTTCTAGAACAATCGATGACGAATACGGCTCGACTTTTGAACGTTTCGTAGTTGAGCAGGGCGCGTCTCTCCTCGCATCCCTTATAACTAGGATAGAAATCCGTGTAATTGTGATGCGCCTCCACAAAATCGTTCTTGTCAAAGTCGAGGCGCGAGCGTTCGTGAGGGTAATATTCTCCGTTTAGCGTTAGTCGTATATCCGTAATATCGATGTGATCGAAATAAGTGGCGTCTTTATTTTCATTATCTTTACGATTTGTTTGAAACGCGACGATCACATAGCGGGGACTCTCAACCGCCGTGCACGTTTTTACTGACCAAATTTCTTTGACAGCGCCCGCGGTCAGGGCTGGATGTTCGTGCAGTTCCCATCTTCGGTACGGTATCAGAATGGGCTGATCCGCTCGAATCGATTGCAACAATTGCAATTTGACTTCGTCATTTGGAAATATATGTTTGACCCTGAGATCGACGCTATCAATTTTTAATTCCGCCGTGGTCGCCTCGCTGGAAATGACGGCGGCGGTGCCGGGCTTCGGAGTAATAACCATACAATTTTTGTCTTGTCTCGCCCGTACCAATCTTACGGTTTGTTTTCCGCACGTTATCATATTATAATCGTTGAAAATGTTCAAAAATTGACGCAATGGGATCCGCATGCTGAAAGATCCGTCCTTGTCCAGAATAGCTCGTTGCGGGAAATTCCAGCCGGCGACGTCTAAATGCTTCGAATCCTTCTCGTCGTAACATAGATAGCCGCGGAGCGTACTGACTATACCGGGATCGCGCACGCTGTCCACTTCCTTTCCGTTCAGCTCGTAAGTCACAGTTTCGAAAAAAAATGGACGTTATGTTGCTATCTATATGTATGGTTCTCACTTTTATTATGTCCACAGGCAAATCGGAACAGTGCACGCTGCGGGGTTCCAGAATTTTCCGCGAAAAACCCAACAGTTTTCCGATACTGTCGTCGTGATCTTTAAAGTTTATCCCGTACGTGTCGCTATAGATTTCACATTTTATCGTATTGTTGTTGGGCTTGATCGAGATCTCTTCTTTTAACTTCGCATTCTTGTCGACCGGATGTTTTTTCGGTAGATGTTCGTTAATGTAGTTTTCAATGTCACTAATTTCGTACGACCCGGTCGGAATGTTTATTACGTTCTCGTGGTTGTCCTCGTCGAAATAATACAACTTATTCGAGCCTTTCTCAATGTTGGGGATGTTATTGTACGAGTGGAATCCGATCAGAACCAGACCGTACTCTACGCCTTCGTCCAAATGCAGCGGATTGACAAAGTCGATGGACAAAACCGAACTGTGTCCCTTCAACGTAAAGATGACGGACATGTTCTCTTTTGGGGGAGGCGCGCGCTCCCTCGCATTTATAGAGAAATTGCAAGCATAAATGGCCGCAATTGTACTGTGTAAATTTTTGATATCGGTCGTGATTGTAGTAGGTGTTGACGCCATTACCGCCGAAGTATTTATCCAATTCGACGGGCGGTTTTAGCTTACCGAAACTGTCGAAATAGTCGACATCCGTCCCCATCTTCTTGTAGGCTACCCAGTGAGTTCCTCGATTTCGACTCAAGTCCAAATTAACTATACCACACTCTTTCGATCTGATTCGCTCGGGTAAGGTGTCTCGCATAAAGACACCCCTAAAATAAGGTATTTTTAACTTGCATGCCGCCGCCACTAAATCGATATCGTATAGGGCTCTTCTGGGCAGCTTTATAGGAAGTTTTTTTGCTTCTTCAGGTAGAGACCGAATCCGCCGCTCGTACTCTTTTTCAAAAATAACCCCGAACCGGTCTTCCCGATCTCTTCCATTGCGCGGTCGTGTCGAATATCCTCCTCTAGTTTTTTTCGTGCGTTTTGCAAATCGATGACTGTTTTGGCAATGGCAGCGACACCGCCCGAGAGCGAACCCAAAGCCCCGAGGGCACCCAATAACGGAAAAAGGGGTAAAATTCCCCCCTTCTTCTTCTTCTTCGATTCGAACGTCATCAACAGGAACACCGGGATGGTCGACTAACTGGACGCAAAAAGAAGAAGAAGAAGAAGAAGACCCTCCTCGATAAATATTTGTTATTGTATATATAGTTTTCTTTAATTAAACTTGGACACGCGGAGCGCCTCGCGGTGATGCAACCGCTGATAGGAATAATGTCGAGAGCGCGCGCGCGACATCTAGCAGCAACGGGACGGAACCGACGGTACATAATTAGCTCGGCATTAAAGTGACCGTTCAACGACGGACGGGTTTTCTGTCGAGAGCGCGCGCGCGACATCTAGCAGCAACGGGACGGAACCGACGGTACATAATTGGCTCGGCATTAAAGTGGCCGTTCAACGACGGACGGGAGCAGCCCCCCGAGATGGCGGGGGGGGGACTCTACCAGCGGAGGCTACGCCCCCCGCGTAGACTCTACCAGCGGAGGCTACGCCCCCCGGGGGCCCCCGCACCACGGACAACGGTTTGGTTGGCACCACTGACAACGGTTGGCACCACGGACCACGGTTTGCACCACGGACAACGATTTGGTTAGGTTGGCACCACGGACGACGGTTTGGTTAGGTTAGTGCGAGTGACCGCAGCCCCCCGAGATGGCGGGGGGCGGGGACTCTACCAGCGGAGGTGACGCCCCCCCCGCGCGGGCCTCCGAACGGCACGCGGGCGAACGGAACGGTTTGGTTGGCACCACGGACCACGGTAGGCACCACGGACCACGGTTGGCACCACTGTCAACGGTTTGGTTGGCAACACGGACAACGGTTTGGTTAGGTTGGAACCACGGACGACAGTTTGGTTAGGTTGGCACCACGGACGACGGTTTGGTTAGGTTAGGGCGAATGACTAATGGGCGAGCGGCCAATGGCCGAACGGCCAGAACACAAAAAGAAGAAGACCCACGGCCGAGTGGCCAACGGGCCCAGGATGAAAGAAGAAGACCAATGGCCGAGTGGCCCGTGGGCGGGGGGCCCGTGGCTGGGAGGCCAAAAAGTGAGGTTATGGGGGCCTGGATGTCCCTTTATCCATCTACTGACCTACAAATGAAGTACCCCGAAATTTTTAATAGTAGCCTAGAATTCTCAGCAGTTTCTTGTAAAAACTTCAAACTATGCAAAAATATTCTGCAGATTTTTCGTTTAAATTCTTCCTGTTCCGGCTGAACTGATTCTGGTAATTCCCCACTTTGTGCGGGAATAATTTCTGTAATTTTTGACCAACCGAAAGACTATTTCGTTTTCAGCGTGATGACAAACGAGAACTTTTCCACATTGAGTTTTACAAGGATTTGTAATTGTTGCTAGAGGTCGCACGCGCGCGCTCTCGACAGTATTCCTATCAGCGGCTGCGTCACCGCGAGGCGTCCCCCCGGCAGGTGACGGGGACGCTAGGACGGGATGACGCGGTGATCGGGAGTATAGGATCGACGGTAAACAAGTCGAATGACTTATACATAGTGTCTACAAGTTTAATTAAAGAAAACTATATACAATAACAAATATTTATCGAGGAGGGTCTTCTTCTTCTTCTTCTTTTTGCGTCCAGTTGGTCGGCCATCCCGGTGTTCCTGTTGATGACGCTCTTGTTCCCGTTCTTTCAAGAAATCTATATAGGAAATACACTCCTCACCGTCTCCCTCTGTCGACCACCCACCCTGCTGGATGCGCCAATATAATGTGTGTGAAAGTTACACACACACATACCAACATTCACATTTCTACTTATTGTCATTTAAAAGACATTAAAAACACTATATACTTCAATTTAATTTGATTATTTTTGCAAAGTAAAAACGCGGATTATTGTCAAACGGACAAACCGAACAAGAAACAAAATATGTATATGTCGCGTTGCGTATAAAACACATTTTTTTAAACAAAACTTTTAGTAAGTGACGTAAGTAAAGTCACATTTCTATTCCCTGTCGTTTAAAAGATATTAAAAAACACTATATACTTCAATTTAATTCGATTATTATGCAACGTAAAAAAGTGGATTATTATATTATAAAAACAGGTAGGAACTGACCAAAAAAAGTGATCATTGTTTTTTGTTATTCACAAATCACTGAGAAAATTAGCGAAAATTAATTAACGAAAACTGAAACCCACAAAAACAAAACAAAAAAAAGACTTACTGTATTAGGGTAAATTAAAATCATAAAACTTATCAGTTGTAGTCATAGGGAAATAGATATTGCACTTGACATTGCACTGAATATAGTCTACAATACACATTAAGTGTATTTATTCACATGATCTCCCTTCCATGGTTAAATTTAAAATTAAAAATTGACTTAAAAATCGAAAGACACAAACGCCTGTTTGAATAAACACGATGAACGTATGTTGTCACCAGAGGGCCATGCAGGTGGGAGTCTCAAGGTCCACGTGCTCAGACGGGAACGACTTGAGACACAACCGCTGCGGACGTGCAGTCTGCCGCATGCAATGTTAAAGCGTGTCGACTTTCACATGACGTAATTTGACAAAAAAAATTAACACCCAACAAAATTACTCATAGCACAAGCATGTATAATTTGCGCCTTACAATCAAAAGCTATCCATCCGTATCCATATGACATTGCAAAATTAATTCCAGATAAGGTGGAATATATTAAAAAATTGTATCTAATAGCACATTCAATCGTTAAACAAATCCCTTTTAGATTGATAAACACTTTTCAAGATAGGCATGGAGTAATAATTTTGTAAATCGGATCGCAGTTAATGGTAGACACGTACACAAGGATATAAGTAAATAGAATTAAATATGACCCAGTGGCAGATTATTTACCAGTTTATAAAATTAAAAAGAAAAGCAACAGGAATTAGGTTAAAACAAACTATTTATTAACACATTGAACATCCTTTATTGGCAGTGAAATAAAAAATAAAAGTAATTCTATTGCAGGTAATAGGCGAAAAATATTAAGGGCTTCCGGTCTTTTTTATATTGAATATGCTCAAAATATAATGAAAAAATCAAAATATTTCATGCATTTTTTAAATAAAAACTTAACGAGGCTGCCAGACGTGAACTGAGCCCTTAAGCGCACCTCATTCGATTTTTAGGAAAAAACGAAATTTTAAAGCAAACCGATAAAACACATTTATAATCAAGCGGAGACAGTTTCTTCTTCCATAATCGAATAGTGACCCCACGGTAACGTATCTACTGAGGACTTTGATATGCGACGTTTATCATCGCAAGGACTTAACCCGATCTTGTTTTGGGATACTGTGTGCAACTCCAGTTTGCTCTCTCTTATTAAATTCTGCGATATGTTTTTTTCAGCGAAATTTTGCAAACAATCGACGAAATCTTCAAAAGTTATCTTAGTTTTGATGAAGGATTTTTTACCTTCTTTGATCCTCTTCGTTACACCGAAGTTTTTAAATTAACGTTCAAATGCTTCTCGATCTGTTTCTGCAGCCATCAATTCTTGTTTTGCGGACTCCTCTTCCTCCGGTGTCTTATATAGCTTTGTGGCGTACATTTTAGCTCTAAGTCCGATAAAATGAGACATAATTCGCCCATTATTCTCATCCGTCTTCATATAAAGTTCAGAATAATCCTGCAAATTTCGACATCCAAGCTTCTCCCAGACTTCCTGAGCACGTTTGTAATCTTTTTTGGTCAACGGTTTGTCATCCAATATGTTATAAAATGCCGAAATAGGAGGCAAAACAGTTTCTTTCAACGTATTCCATCCATTCATATAATCGTAGGGGAAAACGCCTTTTTGTTTCAATATATTGGCTTGCTCCTCCGACAATTCACTAAATTCGAGCTCCAGTATTGGATATTCCGTTAAATTAGCCGCCAGCTTATCCAGGCCACTCGACATAAATCGAAAACTGTCGATGAATCGGAATTTCACCAGGTTGTCATTTAGGTGCCACGTAAAGGAAATATACTTTTCCTTGTTTACAGGTAGCAAGTCGATCGACCCATCACATTTGGCTAGAGCTTTTATTATTATATTTCCGTCATACGACGAAAGATTATGAAATACTACGGGAACGGTGTGACCATCCCTAAATTGGAGATTACAATTTTCGTGTGCGGGTCCCCTGTATTTCCCAGTCAGGTGACAATGGTCTCGAACTTTTTTGTCGTCTTTTTCAAACACTTTCTCGCATATGTGACACAATTTAGACTTGTAAAATTCCATTTTTTGTCCAGCTGTTAGTTCATCCGTTGATATATCACACAAGAATACCGTCTCAATGTTCTCAGCTAATTGTTCCATCTCATTGCAGAACCATTCCGCACAATCCTCTCCCGTGTACGACCGATAATATGAAAGGGAGTCGTCATATGAACATTTAAAATAATAGCCCAGAGAGTACGGAACATGGCGCTGATACTTCTTGGTGTCGGACGCCGATTTATCACATTCGGGAACCAAAAAACATTCCGTGTCGGCATAAACAATAAAAGGAACCTTCTCTTTGTATTTAAAGTCCTTGAATTGCACAAAATTCTTGCCTTCATCGGGGATCCTCGGAATTTCCAAATTTTTGTTTCTCTCCTCACAATCATTGGCGTGTTTCGCTAACTTGTCTTTGGAATAAAAATAATGCAGGCAACGCTCACAAAAATATTTTCTACCATTATGTTTCGAAAGTTGGGATGATAAAAGCCGAGACATACTTTTGATCCACACATAATGGTACGTAACCGGCGTAAAATCGATGGGGTCTTTTTCGGTAAAATACTGACTTTGTATCTGTAGTAGGTTAACGTGTTTGACCTTTTTATCTTTGGTCAGATAAGCAGGAACAATTTGAAACCTATTTGATGATTTTTTCAGCAGCCTATAAACATTCACCGAAACATTATTTTGACCTTCGAATCTTGAAATTTGCCGCAATGTCATTGGAAACTGGACACCTTTAATTTTTAAAACAGACTGGGGGGAGGGATAAGACGAAATCCTTTTAGCGAATTCTGACGGAGCAGGAAACAGAGCAGAAACCACGGCCCAGGCAAAGCACATTTCATCAGAATTTTGCACGTTAATACAAGCGTGTTTTCTTGCTATCGACTCCGGTAACTTCAGGTAACTTCCGGCGTGAAGTGGATTAAACTTGTTGATATTGACCATTAAATTTAGGATTTTCTTCAAAGCCCACCCGGAATCTTTTACTTGGAACTCCTCTAATTGGGTTTTAATTGGTAATACAACATTTCTATCAAACCATCGTTGTAAATTAGTATCTTTATAGATTGCTGCGTTCGAAGTTGTAAAATATTTAATTTCCGTCTGGATTTGATCAGCCTTTTGAATTTGAAATTCTCCCCCGAAGACAGCGTTTATCTTAACGGCCTGGTCCGTTTTCAGCGCGTTGTTGACACGTCGTCGAAATAGTGCGAAACAATCTTGGAGGAAACTGTGCACGTCCTTATGATGAAGATTAGTTATGACACCAGTTCTGATGCGCGATTCAAATGTTGAATTAACATCATCCCAGTGAACGCGATCTCTCGAAGTTACGGGTCTACTTCCGGAACCTCTCTTCAGCATTCCTTTAAATTGACTCCGAAATGATTTAACTTGGACCATTTGAGCTACGAGACGTTGTTTTTCTCTCACCGTTTTCGTAGTCCGCATTTCCTTTTGGATTCTTCTTATCGCTTGAGCACATTCTTTCATACCCTGAGCGACACCATCATTTTTAGGAGAAGTCAGTAAAAGAGCCAACAAAGCTCTAATGGCTCCAATAAGCGCTTCGACCACAGACATTTTTTTCACTGTGCCGCACACGCACTACAACTCTAAAGCTAGAGCACAACAGAAAATCCCAATTTGAGTGTCCTGTAAGGTAAACTTTGGAAGGACGTAGCACTGAACGCTATTGTGTGGTCCGGACCTTCGATAGAAGATTTTTGTGAACTGTTGAGTAGTAACACGGATTTTTTAAAATAAATCGGTCCAACGACACGTGCATAAATTTTATTTACGTCAAATCGTTTATTTAAAGTATCACAAAATTTAACTTTGGCAAACTAAACAAAAGTAAAAGTTTCGTTGACATCAAACGTTAATATAGCAGCATCCTATAAAGAAACCACAATAATTTTTATAGATCATTATTGCTAAACTCAAATAAATGGTAAATCAATCTTGTTTTTTACACCAGAACCCTTAATACCCAAAAGAAGGCAAAACTTAAGATCAAAAGGTCAAATTAAAATTTGTAAAATAATTGAACGTTCATAATTTCAACGAAATATTGTATTCTAAATTTAGTGACTGGGTCAGAATGGTGATGCTTTATTTAATGTGAAATTAAGCGCTTCGACCACAGACATTTTTTTCACTGTGCCGCACACGTACTACAACTCTAAAGCTAGAGCACAACTGAAAATCCCAATTTGAGTGTCCTGTAAGGTAAAATTTGGAAAGACGTAGCACTGAACGCTATTGTGTGTGGTCCGGGCCTTTGATAGAAGATTTTTGTGAACTGTTGAGTAGTAACACGGATTCTTTAAAATAAATCGGTCCAACGACACGTGCATAAAATTTATTTACGTCAAATCGTTTATTTAAAGTATCACAAAATTTAACTTTGGCAAACTAAACAAAAGTAAAAGTTTCGTTGACATCAAACGTTAATATAGCAGCATCCTATAAAGAAACCACAATAATTTTTATAGATCATTATTGCTAAACTCAAATAAATGGTAAATCAATCTTGTTTTTTACACCAGAACCCTTAATACCCAAAAGAAGGCAAAACTTAAGATCAAAAGGTCAAATTAAAATTTGTAAAATAATTGAACGTTCATAATTCCAACGAAATATTGTATTCTAAATTTAGTGACTGGGTCAGAATGGTGATGCTTTATTTAATGTGAAATTAAGCGCTTCGACCACAGACATTTTTTTCACTGTGCCGCACACGTACTACAACTCTAAAGCTAGAGCACAACTGAAAATCCCAATTTGAGTGTCCTGTAAGGTAAAATTTGGAAAGACGTAGCACTGAACGCTATTGTGTGTGGTCCGGGCCTTTGATAGAAGATTTTTGTGAACTGTTGAGTAGTAACACGGATTCTTTAAAATAAATCGGTCCAACGACACGTGCATAAAATTTATTTACGTCAAATCGTTTATTTAAAGTATCACAAAATTTAACTTTGACAAACTAAACAAAAGTAAAAGTTTCGTTGACATCAAACGTTAATATAGCAGCATCCTACAAAGAAACCAATAATTTTTATAAATCATTATTGCTAAACTCAAAAAATGGTAAATAAATCAATCTTGTTTTTTTACATCAGAAACCTTAATACCCAAAATAAGTCAAAACTTAAGATCAAAAGGTCAAATTAAAATTTGTAGAATATAGTTGAACGTTCATAATTCCAACGAAATATTGTATTCTAAATTTAGTGACTGGGTCAGAATGGTGATGCTTTATTTAATATGATATCGCATATCGGATGATTCTACGCATAGCAAAGTCCTCGATATTTTGAAAATATTTAATATTCTCAGTATTCATACCTGTGGTATTTTTTATTTAATCGTTGTGAAAATATGAAACCATAATGAAACTGTAGGTACTTACCACTTGCTATAATAACACCAAGAATTATAGTAGAAAAAACGGAGATTGAAATTACTTGCGACTTGATACACACGTCAAATAACAACGGTGGCAATACGAAGACTCTGATAACGCATCTATGCCTGTCCGCGCACGGAAAATTTTCTTCATGGTAGGGACGCACGTGCACGCCTTAACACATCGCGTTGGCCGTAACAAGATTGAGGTGCGCCTTGCATTCTGGATGATATCGACATGGCGACAATGAGAAGAATTGGATCCAAGAACAGCAAAAGAAAAAACAAACATGAATATGATATTACAGGATAAGAAGGAAAATGTTTACAGTTTTTGAAATATTTCGGTTATTCATTTCCAAAAACAGTCGGTTTCTTAGTTAACAAATTAAAAGCGGAATGAATGTGGGCTTGTATGGAATGGGCAGCTACTTAGTCGAAAAAATTCTTACCCAAGCTGCATTGACGACAGAAACCATAGTGACCGCCGTCTGACGTACGAGTAAACACGCCTGTCTTTCTTCCGAAAAATAAAATGGATTTCATTTGAATATAAGCAGTTACAAATATAATTCGCATCAATTCCTCAAGACTACTGAACCAACAAAAATACGAAAAAATATATCGAAAGCTGATTCGCGTGGCAGTTTATATTCAATTTTTGTTGACGGGACTTTTCGTTGACCATATCTTGTAAATTAGCAAATAACTTACAAGCAATTCCTGTTCATACAAAAGAAAACATTCATATATTTAGTAATTAATATGTCAACCCGTTCAAGAAATATAATGGGCATACTAATAGATGTTTCTCAATATGGAGTCATTGATAGGCATAACATAAAATGTAAACGAATGAGTTCAATAGATCCAGTGACTCCGCAATGTAACCAAAAGAGATCTATATTTACTAATTAAGAGTTCCACCGCACATAACCTCAAACTTGGATCGGATCAAAAAAAGAAAGTATATTAAGGTTCAAGTTTATTCCATTATCCGCCCGTCCCTGTCAGCTCGACACCGCGCCATCTGGAGGGGGGAGAGGGGTCGCACACACATTACCGCCGCGTTAGATACCCCCCAGATGGCGCGTTGCGGGGACGCGAAGTCGAGATGACAGGGAGGAAGCTTTGTTTAAAACGAGACGAAGGCGTGACTCATCGCGCTGTCGTATGACGGAAATATAATAATAAAATCTCTAGCCAAATGTGATGGGTCGATCGACTTGCTACCTGTAAACAAGGAAAAGTATATTTCCTTTACGTGGCACCTAAATGACAACCTGGTGAAATCCGATTCATCGACAGTTTTCGATTTATGTCGAGTGGCCTGGATAAGCTGCCGGCTAATTTAACGGAATATCCAATACTGGAGCTCGAATTTAGTGAATTGTCGGAGGAGCAAGCCAATATATTAAAACAAAAAGGCGTTTTCCCCTAGGATTCTATGAATGGATGGAATACGTTGAATGAACCTGTTTTGCCTCCTATTTCGGCATTTTATAACATATTGGATGACAAACCGTTGACCAAAAAAGATTACAAACGAAAACAAAAATTTTTTTAGGAGCGTCATGATACCCATGAAAATTATAAATTGAGAATATTAACTAATGATGGAGGGGGCTGGAGGCAGATTTTATGGTATTGGCGAATAGACCCCATTGACCTTTAACTTCGGTAAAAATTTCAATTTTCTTGGAGAAAAAAAATAAAAATTAAAAATTCCATGATAAATATGAAAATAATAAATTGCAAATATTAACCAAAAATAGGAGATTGGGGGGGACATTATAGTATCTGCGGATAGATCTCATTGGTGTGTATCTTCCATAAAAATTTCAACTTTCTCGGCTTAATATGAGTTAAGGTTAAGAAATAACCTTGAAATATCATTTTAAATGGAAAAATCGGCTTAAAAATCAGTGATCAATTTTTAACGTTTTATATCTTATTTAATTACAATTTGCAAAAATTGAAATTTAGGCGTTAAATACTTTGGTCTTTCCTCTGTCCAATGATAGCAAAAAGATTCATACAAGTTACACCGTTTACCATCGGGAGCGGTTTATACGTGAGACTGCAAATTTTTAACAAATAATTAATAATATTTAAATATAGGGGGGCTGGGGGGAATTTTAATGTATCTGTGAATAGACCCCATTGACCTCCACCTTCGATAAAAATTTGAACTTTCTCGAAGCAACGTAAGTGTTTTAAAAAATAAAAAATATACATTTGTTAGGAAAATTATGACTAACATCAAATCAATAAATCGAAAATATTAACTAAAAAATGGGGGGTCAAGGGAGATTTTATATATTTTATATTTTATATATTTGCAAATGGACCTTATTAATCGCCATCTTGAAGAAAAAATTCAACCTTCTCGAAGCAATGTAAGTATTTTAAAAATCATTAGAAATATAAATATTCTGAGAATAATGTTTGTAATTCAAGAGTTGGCTGGGAGATTTATATGAACCCTTTATTTTGATTGGTTCGACAATTATACGTGCAATTTGCTCAAGCTTTAATCCTATTGGTCTATAAATAGCAAGCTCTGCATGTCGTCGGAGACTCATGTCATTATGGAATTTTGTTAAACGTCATCAATACCAACGAAAACAAAATGCGAAAGATTTTCAAAGTCTTTAGATGCGCTGAAGATAATGCGATAATGTAAAATTCTGTCTGACATTACGTTTTACTAATAAACTAATTTTATAATACTAATACGTTAGAATTAGATTTTGAAGGTGGTTCCATTACTCTTGAGGTATGTTGAGGATCTGTGATGTCATTAATAGTTGAGAGAGTATTCAATTCATTCTTATAACCTTCGAATACATAAAGAATCTATAAGAGATACATCTATGGTAAAACGTCAATTTGCAAACATTAACCAAAATAGAACGACAAAGTTTTTTTTTTGAAAAAAAATTTATTAAATTTTTTTTATACAATAATGGGTATACTGGCGTATACCCATGAATATAATTCGAAAATATTATTTAGGGCGCACATCCGTAGCCGTCCACCCTTGTGGAACATGCAGTAGGCCTCTCATTCTTCTCAAACTTTGGAGGGGGAGGTACAGTTGCGGCGTGGCCGTCTCGTCGTCGTCAAACTGTTCCACGTTAATGATGGTGGACTTCCACGCCGACGACGACTCCAGCCTCTTGGCCAGAAAGTCCACCTTTACCTTTCCCCTCACGTAAATGAATCGAAATCTTTCGTATATACGAAGTTATTAACCAACGTATTCATATTAAACTGAGTTATTGGTGTGTGTACCGGACGTATTAATAATAGTACTTATCTCCGGATGTTGATATCTATTTCCTGTTTGTTATTTCCTGTCAGCCCGCGCCTTCGGCACGTACGCCTCCCTCTCGGTGACGTTTGCATCACTTACGGTCGCGACGATAAACTCGATGTCGAAGGAAACGCAGGCGGTGAGTTTAGGTTAGGTCGGCGGGGGCCCCCCCACGGACGACGGTTAGGTTGGCACCACGGACCACGGTTGGCACCACGGACCACGGTTTGGTTAGGTTGGCACCAGGGACAACGGTTTGGTTAGGTTGGCACCACGGACGACGGTTTGGTTAGGTTGGCACCATGGACGACGGTTTGGTTGGCACCACGGACAACGGTTTGGTTAGGTTGGCACCACGGACGACGGTTTGGTTAGGTTAGGGCGAGCGGCCTACCTTGGCCCAATGGGCGAGTGGCCCACATTGGAGCAATGGCCGAGCGGCCAATGGGCGAATGACCAGGACGCAAAAAAAGAAGACCCAAAGCCTATGGCCGAATAACCCGGGGGCGAAGCCCCATTGGGCGAGGGGGCGGGGGGCCAAAAAGTGAGGTTAGGTACAGCTGGAAGTCCCTTTATTTATCTACTGGCACATTCTTTTTCTTGCAGCTTTGACCACAAACACAACAAATTTTTCACAAAAATACGAAAAAGGTACGGAGAGAATTATAACCACCAAAAATGTAAACACCGATGACACAGACTGTTGGTATTCTCTCAATAGCAATTCCTAGCTCTCCGTTGTCAATTATATTCGAATTTCAGGGACTGATTTTGCGTTCCTATGAAAATTAGTAATTTTTTCAGAAAAATTGCGGCAATGTGGCAACTCAGTTAGTTGGGGGTTCCGCATACCTTCTCTACGAAAATGTCATAGCCACCTTCGGCGCATCACTTTTTACCGTAGTAGGGCCACTATATTATCTTATAGCTATATTGCAGCTACCAATAATTTGTTTAAATACTTAATTTATAAAACCAGCAATCTCCTGATATCAATAAACATAGTGTACCTTTCTTTTTTTACTATAAAATAATTAAGTAGAAAAAAATTATAAATTCTTTAAAATTGTTAACTTGGACTGCCACTAATTTGCCCGAATATTGAAAAAAAAATGGAAATATGGTTTATACTTACAATTTTCCAACAAGCTGTAGGATACAAATTGGTGCTATCCCAAGTGAACTCCCGACGACATATGGAAGTTAGTTTTACAAACAAAACAAAGCACACACCGGTTCATGTAGACGATATCAAAGATAGTAAGAATTGAATATAGAAATAGCACAAGGACGTCCGTAAAACATCCTCGGTATATCTGAGGGGACATAGCGTATATCCTGGGGATATACTGTTTCAACTAAGGGACATCCTTAAGAGGTCTCAAGGATATACGATGTTAATAATTGGAACATCCACAGTATATCAGATACGTATGTCCGTAGGATGTTTGTTAGAACATACTAAGGATATGCAGTTATACTAGTTGAGACGTCGTTAGTATATCCGAGTGTGAGGATATAGGATCTTATATAGATACACCGGTGGACCTTAATTATTAAGTTATATCCAACAGCCTATGATAAATACTGGAAAGGTAATATCCTGGGGATATACTGTTTCAACTAAGGGACATCCTTAAGACGTCTCAAGGATATACGATGTTAATAATTGGAACATCCACAGTATATCAGATACGTATGTCCGTAGGATGTTTGTTAGAACATACTAAGGATATGCAGTTATACTAGTTGAGACGTCGTTAGTATATCCGAGTGTGAGGATATAGGATCTTATATAGATACACCGGTGGACCTTAATTATTAAGTTATATCCAACAGCCTATGATAAATACTGGAAAGGTAATGTCCAGTAGTCCAATGGGTTGTACAACTACGAAAATTCTATCCCAGTATTTGGTACTCGCGCGTGATAGGAATTAACCTATTGGGAATGGTTGGCGAAGTCATCACTGGAATAGCGGGCGATACTTGAAATGCACAAGTTTTTTCCAATTAATATTTAATCTTTTATTTTGCTTTTGATTGTTAAAAGCGAAGGACTGCCGACTGATGCCATTAACAAAACACATTTTATAAACATCTAATTTTTTTCTATTGTAGATATGAAAAAATTGTAGTTATCTAATATAGCAAAAATATAGAACTACCAAACCTAAAATATCTTAAAAATAGAGTAACTAAACTCTAAAGGAATAACTAATATTTGACAGGTTTTCTGTCATTCTTTGATGAAAGAATTTTATTTCTGTCCGTAAAACTTGTATTTTTAAAAACGATTTTTATTTAATACGAGCGTTTACATTCAGCGTTACGACAAGAAGCGACTTAAGAGACTAAATAAGCACATGCACAATACTTGTATTTATAGTATATAAAAGCTGAATAAGCTTATCCTTATCGAATGCGTTCTTATTATTATATGGGTCATCATAAATAGATATATAACTCCTCCCTCCTCAAGTCTGAGAAAATCGGGGTTGATTTTCGAGGGTTCTCAGTTCTATATCTACTTTTACATTTTGTTGTCTTTTCTTATAGTAACAATATACCCAAATTATTATACCTATGATTATAATAACAATTATTAATATTAAAGTAATTGGAACACCTAATTTTACAAAGTCCAAACGTTTTAGTGGGTAGGTTGCTAGATTTTGGGCATTTACTATATCCTCCTTTATATTTTCGAGATTAATTTCTCTTAATTGCAAAGGTTCGACATTTTGAACCAATTTCTCATCAATGGTTATTGATGGAAGTTTTAGTCTTAAATTAATTATGTCTATTTTTTGAGAATCATAATTATTATCCTGAATTTCAACGTTACAGTTTAACGGGAGAATTAAAGAGGCTTTCTTTATTATTTCAATACTTTGTTGATTTGGGCATTGGAAATATGCTTTTTCCTGTGAAGAGGGGATTACTAAAATTGAATTGTCTTTTAATTGAGTAACTGAGGTTTCCAAGTATTTTACCTGTATCATTGGGCAATGGTTAGTTAAATTAATTGTTTGTGGAACGCATGGTTCATTTTTATTAAGTAAGCTTCGTGGGCATAACGATATTTCTTCAATTTTATAACAGTTTTCCTTTAGGTTGAAGAAATCATCCATGGATTTTAATAGATATGGGTTATTTATAACAGGTATATTATTATTTACAGGTATCGGGTAGATACGATAGAGAGTAAATGGTTTATTTAATATTAAAGGTATTGCCATATAGAATATAATAAGTTCATTCTTAATTACAACGTCTGTATGTATCACCTCATAATATTTAATAATATTATCAAAGGGAATTCGTGTTTTCGGGTCAAGTTTAGCGATGACGTTCTTAAGTTCTTTATACTTAAAAATGCTGTGATGCATTACGTTTATTTCTGCGAAGTTAATAGCAGTCTGTACGTTACTACGGATTTCATTAATAACGCGGAGATTGTTCTCTAAATTATCGAGTAAGATAATAAAATATGATGTCGTCGTTAGCGTCTGTGTCATTTTTGCTAAATAGTTAATCTGAGTTAGTATTTCTTGTTGATTATTTTTTATATTATTCAATTAGGAGTCTATGTCTTTTGTTAGTCGTTTAACAATCGTTTGAGTCGAGGATATATCTTGATGAAGAATTTCTTGATTTTCATGTAGTGTTTTAATATATTGATCATAACGTTTACCATCGTCTGCGTCTAAAGTACCAAATAAATACTTTTGAGCTTTTCCCCAGAAATTAAAGAGTCCTCTTTTTATTCTTTTATGTAAAGTAGTATAATGATTAATAAAAGTTTGAATAGATTCTGCTTGGTCTATAAGATCTAGAGTTCGGGTTATCAATAAGTGGCCTATAGGTGTATTTAAATTATTTAAAGTCGAATTAATACTTAAAAGCGTTGACTTTATTGCTTTTATACTATCTTGTAAATTTGATTAACATGATAGTAGACGTGATGGAAGTTCGTTATTATATAACTATCTCCTTCGTAGACTGGTAATAGAGGATTTTCTATTTCTTCTATTTTATATTGCGCACTCACAAGCATTGGCAGTAGGAGTACAGAAGCTTTCATTCTTATACCTGAAATTACAAACATCTTTTAACATCTTTAGGGTGTCTTTGATTTTTAAATTCTATCAACTTATATTTAGGTTGTAGTTTTTGAGCTAGTTTTTGAGGTGTATTTATTAATTGATTTGTACCTTCGGGTATTTCAGGGTCATTTTCACGTTTTTCGTTTAGTT
The DNA here is from genome assembly GCF_029955315.1 of Cylas formicarius. Classification (NCBI taxonomy): domain Eukaryota; kingdom Metazoa; phylum Arthropoda; class Insecta; order Coleoptera; family Brentidae; genus Cylas; species Cylas formicarius. The sequence goes on from NW_026844319.1 coordinate 1,312,228, forward strand.
TAGCTAAGACATTCGCTTTCTTGGCATTAAGTTTCATATTTATTTTTTCATCAAGTTCGTCGAAAGTACGTGCGAGGTCATATATATAATCGGTTTGCAGTTGATTCAAGTTTTTCTCGAAATTTAGTTGGTAATTAAGATTTCCTTTTAGAATTTGGAAAGGAGTATATTTATGGAAAGAATGTATACTATTATTATAATTTAGAATTACAATATCCATTAGTTCTTGAATCGTTTTGGTACGGTGATCATTTCTAAGGGCAACAAGACTTTCCTTAATAGTTGAATGTAATCTTTCGACTGGTGAATTCGAGTTTGGGTTATATGGTGTAGTAAAGTGTAATTCTATTTTATATGTTTTACACAAATCCTCTAGTAATTTACTTTTAAATGTCTGCGCGTTGTCAGTTGTGATTTTACTTGGCGTACCATGGTGTGAAAAGAATTTAATTAGGTTTTGGCATATTTCGAGAGATGTCTCGTTGATAGGGTATGCCGCTGCAAATTTAGAAAAGTTGTCCAATATTGTAAGATATTTTTGTCCTGAGATTGAATATATATCCATATATATGTGTTCTAAAGGTTTAGATCCAATTGGCGTTGGTTTATAAATGACCTTGTAAGGATGTCTATCATATTTAGTTTTCGGGCATACTTCGCATAAATTAACAAAGTTAATTACGTCTCTTTCAAGACTTGGCCAATAATACTTTTGTTTGATATTTTTGATATTTTCCATCATTCCTCGGTGAGATGTTTTTGTAGTATGATATCTGCTTACTATTTCTTTTTGTTCGTCTTGGTCGGTTACGTCTTCAAGCAAGGTGTTAGAGATAACTAATTTGAATGCATTATTTTTAAATGTTTCCTGGAAGGTTCTTATAATTACCGGTTCTAATTCCTTATTCCAAAAGTATAAGCAGTAAGTATCTGGTGGTAAGTTGTCTCGTAATAATATTTGAATTCTTTCTATTATTGGGTTTTTTATTTATGTACATCATTATTCTCTTCTTAGTTTCAAATAGTTTTTCTATTTGAACGTGGGGTTGTTCTTTGTCAGTCCACTTAAATATAATTTGATTTTTAAACGTATTTATTGCTTTATTAACGTATGGTGCTCCTATGATTGGGTTTTCCATAGATGAATGTATAGTTTCCGTATCAGAGTTGCTTTTTTCGTTTTTCGTTACTTGCTCACTTATTGATGGTTGAGGGTTGTTTTCTTCTTCCGGTTGTGATATCTGATATTTTATTTTATTCGGAGGTTTTATTTGGATATCTGAAATTATGTTAATTTTGGGGTTCTTTACGATGTCGCTTTGATTTGGTAGCTGGCATACAAGAATTTCTATATTTTCATTTTTAAATATATAGTCGATCATTGCTTTTACTTTTTGCCAATCTAGTTCGTCTAAGCCGCAACCTATTTTAGGGATTGCTATCTTTACTATATAGTTTTCTTTAGCATGAGTTTTCATTTTATTTAGGGCTTTCCATAATGTGAAATAAGTAGGTTTTTTATTGGACTTTTCCTTAGTAATTAGGTAATAAATAAATCTATTATTTTTGTCATCAAATAGCGTAGCTATTCCTCCTAGTTTTGGATTTTGGTCTAGAAGATATTTTACATTTTTGAATTTATTTTTAAAGTCTACGGCGATGCCTTGTTCCATTCTAAGGTCAGCTGCAACACAATGTGCTAGCGAGTAGTTATTCTGTTCAAATAAATCACCTTTAACTTCCTTAATTATATTTGAATGTTCAATGGGTTTCCAATTGTCTTCGAATTTTTTAAATTGAGCAGATTCATTATCAGTCATTATTTTCTGTGGTTGTCCGAACAAATTTTCCTGTGATTCAAAAAAGTGTTTAATTTTTTCATGCCAAATGTATTGATCATCTTTTCCTTCATTTTTTTCGCATACGGCGGACATGTGTGTTAATGGTGGTTTTATTAGATCTACAGGGTGAATTTCCTTAGGAGGACGCGAAAGGGCATCTGCATTTGTATTCTGTTTACCTTTTTTATATTGAACAATGTAGTCAAATTCCTGTAATTTTAATTTCCACCTGACTAATTTCGAGTTAGGTTCCTTAAGAGAGAAGAGCCATTGTAACGGCTTGTGATCCGTTATTATCGTAAATTTCCTACCAAACAGATATGGTCTAAAATACTTAGTAGCCCACACGACAGCGAGTAGTTCTTTTTCTGTCGTAGAATAATGGCATTCTGCAGAGTTAAGTGTTCGGCTGGCGTATGCTATTGGTAGATCCGAGCCGATAGGTCCTTGCGAAAGTATTGCACCAATTGCATAGTTCGAAGCATCCGTTGTTAAGACAAAAGTTTTATTAAAATCCGGGTATTGTAGTATGGGATCATTGGTCAATATATTCTTGCAATGATTAAAAGCTGAGACGAATGCTTTATCGTGGGTTATTTTAACGTTTTTCTTTAGGCAATGTGTCAATGGTTTTGTAATTTTTGCGAAGTCTTTAATGAACTTCCTATAGTATCCAACGAGGCCCAAAAATGATTTAATTTCTTTTGGAGTACTAGGAATTTTGAAATTCTTAATAGCCTCAATTTTCTTCGGGTTTGGTTTAACTCCATCCGGGGTTACTACATGTCCTAAGAATTCTACTGTCTTCTTTAAAAATTCTGATTTATCCAACTCTATCTTCATATGGAAGGACGAAAGTCGTTCAAAGACTAATTTTAATGAGTTTAGATGTTCCTGCAGACTAGTTGAAAATATTATTATATCATCCATGTATACAAGACATATTTTACCCAATAGTCCACGCAATATATTATCCATCGCACGCTGGAATGTAGATGGTGCGTTCTTCAGTTCGAAGGGCATACGTGTGTATTCATAGTGTCCGTGTTCTACGTTAAACGCTGTTTTCGGAATACTTTCAGGATCCATTTCTATTTGATGGAATCCGCTAGCAAGATCTATTGTTGTAAAATACTGGCATCTTCCTAGTTTATCAAGTATATCGGCGATATTCGGTATTGGATATTTATCGTCTATTGTTTTTTCATTTAATTTCCTATAGTCTATCACGAGTCTCCATTTCCTACATCCGGATGCATCTGCCTTTTTGGGTACTATCCAGACTGGTGAGCTCCAGGGAGAACTTGATGGTCGAATTATTCCTCCTTGTAGCATTTCTTCTATCTGTCTATTCACTTCTTGTTTATGGATATACGGGTATCGATAGCTTTTCGCATGTACGGGAATTTCATCACTAGTTCTAATAATATGTTTAACTTGGTTTGTAAAGGTTAAAGTGTCTCCGGGTTTATGTAAAATTTGTTCAAATTTTTTAATAAGTCTAAAGAGCTGTTCCTTTTCTTCTAGATTTAGGTGTTCATGCCGTATTAAATTTTTTATATCGTTTTTCCCAGTGATTTCTTTTTTTATTGTCGGGTTATTAAAGGCCGTTGTTTCGAAATTAAAGATTTCAAAATTATTAAGTTCGAAGGGTTCTAAGGGTAAGTTATTATTAATACTACCTTCGAGGGCTATTGATTTTTCCGAATGATTATATATATCAATTGTATAAGTTTTATTTGTAATTGTTACAAGGGTTGGTTGTATTTCAATTTCGTTGTCACGATAATATGGCATTAACCATGTCGTATTATCAGGCAGATTAGTTTTAAGTGTTGCTTTTTGTATAGTTTTTGGGGGAATCTCTACTACATAGTCATCAAAATTTTGTCTATATTGGAAAGGAATTTTAATGTATTGGTTTTTTAACTTAGTATTTTTTAAGTCAATGTTTAGATTTAATTTACAAAGGTCTTTTATTCCTAAGATACCATCAAAATATTCGTGGAAGGGATATAAAATAAATTCAATGGGTTCGGTTATACCAAAACATGTAAAAAGTGGAATAGTTGCCTTATGTGTAGCTTTCCTTGAACCCGCGCAAGTTTGAAGAGTATTTACATAAGGTTTGATTAGTTCTGGAAAATAAGCTTCGGCTATCGAAGGTCTAAGAAGTGACGCATGGGAACCTGTATCTATAAGTAGTCGAATTTTATAATTAGGGATTTCAATATATGGTAACTGGTTTATTTGAAAACTATTTAAAGTTAGGCAGGGTTGGTTTCGTCCGAGGCCGTTATTTGAAAATTTTCAAATTGTTCGATTATATCATTTTCTTGTTCAAAGCATTCTTCTTCATCATAGTCGGGGTAATAGTTACTTTCATTAGAGTTAATCGAGTCTGTTTGTGGTTCGTTAATTTCGTAATTATTGTTAGAGTTTTCTACGTGTGTTAATTCCTGAAATGTAAAGTTTGGTTTACCTGTTGATTGAAAATAATTTTGTTGTGGTCTCATTTGCGGAAACGATCTTTTAGGTTGTATGCTCACGCCTGACATAGGTTGGGGGTATTGATTTTTTGAATTTTGGGGATTAGTTTGATTAGAAGTTTGCGGTTGTTGCATCGGATGTTTAAAAAATTGGTTTTGTGGCTTGAAAAATTAGTTTTGAGGTTTAAAGAATTGATTTTGTGGCTTGAAAAATTGATTTTGAGGTTTAAAGAATTGATTTTGTGGCATTTGATGGGGATGTCCAAATGGTAAATTTTGCTGTCTAAAGGGTTGATTTGGCTGTCTAAAAGATTGATTTATCAGATTTAATGGTTTCTGCATATTATGTCGTGTAGACGTACTATTTTGGAGATAAGTATTTTTAAAATGTGTTTGACTTGTTAATATTTCATAATTATTAATAGTATCTATAGCTTCATCCAAATTCTGAGGATTGCGAACTATAAGTAACGTTCTCAATTCATTAGGAATGTTTGCTAAAAGATTTTGTGTAGAAATTAATATCGATCTAGCTTCAGCGTTTTCAATTTCTGAACATATCTTAGTAATAATTTTAGTGACTAAGGCTTTGAGTTTTTGAATGTAGTCTTGAATAGAATCATTTTTCCTCGATGAGAATATTAATTGTTGTTGAAGGTTAGTACGAGTGATCGGATCACTAAATTTCTGAATTAAAGCTGATTTTATCTCGGGCCAGGTTCTAAGGTCTGGTCGAGTTAAAAGAAAATCTTCGGCTGTACCTATAATTTTTGATTTTATTGCCAAGATAACATATTCCTGCTGTGATTGATCATTATTAAAATATCTTACATAGAAGGTATCAATTTGGTTAAGGAAAAATTCTAAACGTGACGGCGTACCATCGAAGTTTTTTAATAGAGAAACAGTTGATCTCAAAGCGTCGGCCATATTGTTAATTTCACTAATAGTTAAATCTAAGCTAGTTTCTAAAGTATCCGTAAGAGTAGAATTATTTTCTTCACTTACACAATGCAACAAAGAAATACCAGAATATAATTCTTTTATTTGATTACTACGTGATTGATTATTTTCCGCACTATTTATTCTTCTAGGATAAGTAATATCGCTTAGCCTATTTTTAAATTTCCTCATGAAATATCATAAAATCTTTTACAAATTCTTAACTAACAGGAGTCACAACTATAAGGAACAGTTTAGTAAACGCACTTACAATTATATGTTCCTAGTCTCGTTCCTGTATCAAATGGTCACGTCCAGTTTAGAAGCTGCACTGTCCCAAGAACGATGCCGTTTGTAGTAGACGCTGGCTCAGGCTAGTTCGTCCTACTGGCTATCGAAATGGCGTACCAATGATCGATGTTGCCAGGAGCCCCAAGTGCCCCGTGTAACGATGATGTTCTGCAATCCTTTTCCTAACTGTTGAAACAGAAGTGTGTCACGATCCCTTTTGCGATGCACTGATGATCCAAACTGGCGTTTCAGCACACTAATCGCGAAGCAACTTTCGAGAAGTACAATGCACTGACAATCCAAAAACGGTAATCCAGCGCACTAATATCGAGTAAATTTTCGAAAACACCGAAAAGTATCCTACCGACTGCGCCAATTTTATTTCTGTCCGTAAAACTTGTATTTTTAAAAACGATTTTTATTCAATACGAGCGTTTACAGGCAGCGTTACGACAAGAGGCGACTTAAGAGACTAAGTAAGCACATGCACAATACTTGTATTTATAGTATATAAAAGCTGAATAAGCTTATCCTTATCGAATGCGTTCTTATTATTATATGGGTCATCATAAATAGATATATAACTAAAGTATTGATTGATTTGACGCTCCACGATGATGTAGGTATACATTTATATTTTCATTTCATTAAATGCAAACCTCATTAAACTCTCATCGGTAAGATCTCTTTCATGAGGGTAGATACATCGCACGCAAAAAAAACTAGAACAAATATGACTTTTAAGTTTGACATTAAAGGCCTATTCATGCAATATTTTTTGTCAACCTAAAAATTTTCCTAGTTTTTTTTTTGCTAGTGATGATACCTACTATCACCATGAAAACAAGCCTTAAAAAAATAGGAAAAACGTACTTTATGAAGGTTAATTCCTACAATTAATAGTTTGTTTTTGCTGCGTGATTTTTGCGTCGATTTTAAGCAAAAAATATACAAGATACAAAATTATATTTTTAGTTATATAGTATATATAACTAAAAATATAATTTTGTTTCTGAGGGATTTTCTCTAACATTGTATACTTAGTTTAGTTTTATATGCCTATATTTAACTGCTCACAGAAAGTGTTGTTTTTTGTTTTCAAAAACTAAGCAATAGGATACGAAAAGAAGTCTATAATCAGAGAGATATGTAATCTAAAACATATATAGGTTACATCAGTTTCATCTTAACTCGGTCCAGCAATCATTCCTTAAAAAAATTATCAACGAAGCAATCACCATAATATATATATTATTAAATTATATTTATTATACTTTATTTTTATTACATTTAGGTCCTATTTATTTAAAAAAAACATAATACCTACTTACCAAGTATTAATTTGGCCAATTTTAGTTTTGAAAATTTCTCCTTTTTCTTCATGCCCAACCAATTAAATTTCATTGCAAGTTCGTTTCAAATCAGCGGGGTCAGAGCTTGTTTTACAAGCTCGTAACTGCTGCCACCACCTGATCTTGCTATCTCATTGACCTAGCAAAATAATAAAAAACAAGGCATGATGTTGGTAGACTACACAACAATGGTTCGTTCAGTTTCCAATTTATCAAATCTTATGTTATATATAACCATAAAAACTTTACTTACATAAATTATTAGTTCTTCAGTAATAATAATAGCACAAAAAAATAACGGAAATGAAAGCACTGAACGCAGTAAGCACAGCACACAAATACTCAAAATAGTCGTATAGCTTATAAAGCCAACAAAAACAAGACTGAAAAGATGGCGGACGACAAAACGGAGGAGAAGCCGACAAGACTCCAACGAGTGTTTTCAAATGGGATCTTATAAACAAATATATTATTTTTACGTTTTTGTAATTTTTTCACTTAGATGAATCCGTATTTTTATTAAAATAGCGTTTTTTGCCTCGTTTATGTCCAAAAGTAATAAAAACCATTTAATTTTAATGGTTTGATTCTGTTTTTTTTTTGGACCTGCGAACACTTACAAATCTAAAAAAGCTTCTCGGTTGTTCAAAATTTAATTTTTAGGTTTCTATTCTAATGTTCCCATTATGGCGCAGATGATCTATTTAGAGGATATCTGTGGTATATCGTGTTCAGTAAATTCGCAAGCTACCTATTCAGAGGATATCCCTGGGATGTATTTTAGAGTATATCCTTCTTATATATGCTAACGTATATCCTAAGGATATCTTTCACATGTCCCGGGACATGCGACTTAAATGGAACATTGACCGGATATACTGGGGATATTGTGTGTTATCTGGGTATTACGGCCAGCTGGTAATGGTCGGAGCCCGGCTGTGCCAAGTCGATGGCTAAGCGGATATGCTTCTGTGCGGGAGTCCAGCATCCTTCCTCCGTTGCTGAGTGGTTGAAGCCCGTGTTGTGGTCTCGCCATCGGTAGAATTGATCGTGCCAAGCGCAGACTTGCGTCCGCTTGCTCGCACGGCTGTCGACTTCAAACTCCCCCAAGTGGTGGGTAGAACGCAGCGGGCATCAGGCATATTGCCTCTCAGCGAGGCTTCGGCGGGTCCAAGGTGGCGCCGTGGCCCATGCGGGGCGCGCGCGCGGTACTGCATCCCCAGGAATATCGGCCACCGTTTGGAGTGTGGAAGAGGAGGGGGAGGCCTCGATGGTGTTGGTCTTTGGAGATTCGTTTACAGATAACACATAAGGAACCTGGAGTGCCGGTCTAGTTCGCGGCCTCTTGTTTGGCTATCTCCTGTATATCTCCTTGCCCCGCCTCTTCCTGACTTGACTTCCAAACAGGTGGCCTCATTACATCTCTTGATTAGACCCTTGCTCGAATCCGAGACTTCCAACTGGGCCATAGTCTGTAGGACCTCGGCTTCCGGCGGTGGTCGGAGAGGCTCTATCTCCGTGACACATTCCGTCGAGCCGTCTTGGGCAGTATCGGTATTGCTACCGATCGCCGCACACCCGCCTCGACTCGTGTGTCCGCAGTGCTGCCCCTTCCTGTAGGGAACGAAGCCCCGCAGCTGCTGCACCTAAATTGATTAGTGGGGATGGAATGGGTACCGGAATTAGGTTTCTCGGTCCCGGTGGCGGCAGTTGCTATGTTTCGGCTACCACCCTCTTTGGTAGACGCGCTGGTGTTGGCGCGATTGAGAGTTTCCTCTCCAAGTTTCGGCTCCTGTGTCGGAAGTGCCTGGCCAGCCATTGTGCTGCCTAGCAGGCCTTGTCGGCGGCTTGTCGGTTGTGGGTTCCTATGTCGGATTGATCCTCCCACCCCACAGTGTGCCGGATAAGGGATCTTCGGGGACAAAACCTCAGTAACATTTGAATTAAACTAAAGGGCATTTGAGAATGTTTAAAAATAATGTATTATTAATTTTTTATATAAAAATTTTTTTTAACATGAAATATAAAAATCATAATAATTAAAAACATTGAAAGTATCTCATTTTCCTATTTTTATAACAAGATTGTGTTTAAATTTAACCGGTCTGATACAAATTGTGTCTATGTCAAACAATTATTGTGTTCACTATTTTAACTTTTTTTATAGCAATGCATTTTAGATTTAGTATAAATTTATATTCTACTAAATTTCTTGATTAAGCAATAGGCATACAAATTCAAGACATTTTTATTGTCCTATTAAGCTAATTTTAACGCTAAATAAATAAATAAACATCAATCAACAAAAGTAACAATACTACTACTACACATACTATACTATACTATTAGAAGAATACACAAAAAGATAAATTAATATGACGAGTGTAGTGGGAATAGAGTCGAAATTGAAAAAGAATTTGGACGTTTTGATTTGAACTATTAACTTTATACCTTATGGCTGTAGGTATAAATGGATGAGTAATAATTAAAAAAACATATATATTTATTGTTTACCTATGTACAAAAAGAGGAAAACGATTGGATAGCTTAAACTAAACTAAAACGTGGCATTAAAAAATTGCTTATTTTAAAAGGTGTCCCACCTATGCGCCCTTCTCTCTCGACATAAAAAAAATAAATTAACGGATTCTAACTGAAAATTATTCACTATCGGAATCAGAATCAGATATTACAATATCCATGTTCTCTTTACCACGAGAAAGCTGTGATGGCGGCAGTGGATTTTGCAAAAGCTTTAAAACCTCAGTCGATAAGGTTCCAGCAGATTTTTGGAGAGAATCTCGAAATGCCTCAATAACGGGATCAGATGTAATTAATAACATGGTAAGTCTTTGTTTGTGGGAACACGGGAACATTTCCTTGTATGATGTTCACGGAAACGTCTATAGTCTTTATTTCTCGCTTCTTGAGCCTCTTCGGATAATTGGCTGATAGGTACAACACTGTGTTTTATGATTTCACTACCATGTACTAAAATTTTATGTACAGTGACAGGCATGTTATACAACAAATAAAGACTTAAATATAATTTTCTGGTTTCTTGAACAAATTTTTGAAATTCTAAAATATTAATTTCGTATCCAGATGACATAGTTTGCAGAATGACAGTGAATATTTCAATGAGAGTTTCATCTAATTCTGTTATTTCGATAATTTGCTGTGCATTTTTGAAAAACGTTCTAGCCGGGTTGCCATAATTTGTGGATCCGAAACCCGGTTTCGGTTGATCTACTATTAGCCCCAGCTCTAACATAGGATTTATCTAATTCAGTTTTCACTTGCAATTTTTTAACGTCAAGGCGATAACTAATATGAATTAAACACTCAAAACACCTTATCCAGCTATGGAGTGTAGATAAACCAAAACAATAATATTGAGTTTTAGGTTTTCTGGAGTCTACATATTTTTTGGTGTGGCTCCACAAATGTAACATGTTTGGCTAGAACGGTTTTCACTTAGTGAATTACAAATTTTTCCATCCACCATAGTCAATAGCATCTGATGATTAATAGTTATTTGTATATTTTCTACCATAACAACAGTTGCCTTTAAGTTGGAAATTTGATCTTGTATTAAACGAGTTTCAGATTTTGTCCTTTCATCAGTTTCTTTGCACAATAAAAATTTTATCGGACGACAGAATCTTGTGGAAGATGTTCTAAAATTTTGCCATGCACATTGTTGTGCATCGCCGTGCGAATATAATTTTATTGGCACAAAAGAAAATACAAATAAAAAAATTATCATCACAGTTATCTTCAAAGAATTTTTATTTATATCGGCTATGTCCCGAACTGCCATCACAGCCCCGCTTAGCAACTAATGTAAAATTCTTAATCCCCATTGACAAAAAACGCTTAATTACTTCCTCTTGAGCCGAGAAAAGTCGCTGCACGGTGATTTCTGCGCTTCTTTCTGTGACCTTTATAAATTCTTCAGAAGGATAGCAGCGCTTTTTTGCTTCTTTTAAGCTATAATATGATGATTGTGATTCACTTTAAGAGTCTGTTTTCTCATTAATTTGTACGAATGAGTTGTTAATTCGCAATCAAGAAACAGAGCAAGAGCTTCATCAGCGCTATATGCCCTCATTGCATTTTCTTCCGAAAGAAGTGTTTTATGACTGTACCAGTTTTTGAAGAAGAGTTCCTTAATTCTTTGATAATGTTAGCAGCGTCCTTTTCCCCTTCTTTACGAATAGCCACCTCTGCAGCGAATACTAATTCATTGCAGCTACTGGACTCTAGTAAATCATGAATCTTTCTTTTTCTACCGTTATTGCTGCTATCCTCAAATGCTTTTCGTGGTCGGCCACCACTTTTACTCGTACACTGTTGAACAGTTTCACACGTTATATCAAATTCAACATCCTTACCATCAAGCCAATGCTTCTATTGATTTTAAAAAATACTTAACTTTCGGGATGATTTTTCCCATCGTTCATTAATTTTTTGACACATACTATCGTCAATCACATTAAAAACTTCAAACTTATTGATCAGGTATTCAACTATTTCTAGGATTCGATAGTTCTTACCGAAAATCCGCCACTTATCAAAAAATTCCCTCCGAGATACTGAATGTCTTAATTCTAAAAACAAAAGATAAACGGGCTTATCAACGTGTATCTAACTTCCCGCAGCATACTGCGCAACGCATAGTGAAAACACAGGTTAAACAGGAGGGGTGATAAGGGATCCCCTTGACGAACTCCTCGCCGAACTCTCACCTCCTCAGAAACTCGACCGTCCACTGATATTACCGTGGACGCCTTGTCGTACGCCGTCATCACATACTCCACGAATGGAGCCGGAAGTCGGTTTCCGATAAGGGCAGACCGGATCGCATGGTGACTGAGGGTGTCAAAAGCCTTAGCAATGTCAAGCACCACCAAGTGACACTCTCTCCTCCTGCCACGCGCATCATGTATGGCCGGATCCAGAATTACCGTGTTTTCACAGCACCCATCAGCGGTCATAAACGCACGCTGGCGTTGGTCTATTAAGTTCGAATTCCCCAAGCGGACAGCCAACACACGGTTAAACTGCCGCAAGGGTACTGGAGCCACGGTAATCGGTCTGTACTCTCCCGGATGTTCTGGAAGAGCGTTCTTTGGAAGTAGAGAAGTCCGAGCCTTGAGAAGTCGCTCGGGAAATCTCGTTGGTCAACATCACCAAGTTGAAAAAGAGAGCACACATTCTGGCCGGCATAGCCTTAAATTGGTGTGGCGTGATACCGTCAGGGCCAGGCGCAGAGTTCAGCCTTTAATGGCTTCCTGCAAACGCCCTTACATTTTGTCGAGTAGGTAGAGGTTCAAGAAGGGTTCCCCCTTCTGTATTGCCTCCGCCTCCAAGACAGCCATGAGCTCGAGTTCCCCGCGCTGCCAGCGTACTTTGACGCTGGGCGCTTTGAGCCCCTCGTTATACTCCTCCTCATGTGCCCGCCTCCGATGCACTCCCAGTCCGGTTTTGGTGGTAAAGGATCGACCGCATAGTGGACAGAGAAATTCATCTGCCCACGTCGATCCGGCTAAATCGGAATATTGCTTTTAAATGTAATAGGACATTAGGATCTGTAATTAAAAATAATAAAACGAAAATACACAAGTTATGTAAGTCGGGAGTATACAAATTAACATGTGGATCTTGTCCAAAAATATACATAGGTCAGACAGGCAGAAGTTTCAAGAACACAAAAGTTCATTCTTGAATTCTAAAAATGACTCCAATTATAGTAATCATTTAATAGAAACAGGACATTCCTTTAATAACGATGTTAAAATATTACATAGTCAAGGCAAAAGCAAAAAACTTACGTTATTAGAAACAATAGAAATTAATAAACTGAAATATACAAATTTGCTACTAAACGATCAAACCGACTTAAATAATTCTGCCCTCTTAAACCCTTAGGTAAATATGCTACCTACTGTATGGATAGTCTGTAATCAACTTTGTGATAGTTAGTTTATAGATTCTTTCTGAAGAAGGTACAGTGTACTGAAACAATTGTCAAAGCAATAAACAAGTGTGTGGTAATCTTAAAGCAAGTGTTTGTTTTTATTAAAATCTAAATTTTCGATGGGGAGTGCGAGTTTCTGTTGCACCACTCGCAAGACTACAACCCTTATTCGACCACCCCCATATATATACAGTCAGTCAAGAAAGTCTTTTGACATAATAAAAAAGTTTTTATTTTACACTTCATTATTGATTTCAACAATAACTACTGCATTTTTAAAATTTTTCTTTATTAACTCATGTTTAGTCATATATTAGCTAACAAATAACGACAACGCGAAAAACCAAAAAATTTAAGATTAAAGAAATAAGATCAAAAATCAAAAGGAAGTCTAGAATTTAATTGTCAAGAAAATGTTTTTACATACTAATATAAATTGCAAAATACGGGATGCATATTTGATTCTACGATGATCAATATTTTGTGTGACTGCCATTAGCATCAATCACAGCTTGAAGACGGCGTTTCATCGAATAAATTAATTTTTTCACATATTCTGCTGGTATTTTATTCCATTCCTCCAGAATTATAGCTTTCAACTCACATTGATTTTTCGGAAGTCTTTTGGTAATGTTTTTTTCAAATAATTCCACAAATTTTCAATTGGGTTTAAGTCTGGACTCTGGGCAGGAGTATCCAGTACTTTACCACAGTTGTAAAGAAGCCATATTCTCACTAAAAGAGCCTTATGTTTTGGGTCGTTATCCTGATAAAATTTAAAATTTGGTTTCTGATTAGAATAGAACCCAAACATGTTTGCACTGCCAACAAGATGAGACTTCAAGATATGCAAGTATTGATTAGCATCCATGGTGTTTTCAATAAAACAAATATCTCCAACTCCTTTACTAGATATGCACCCCCAAACCATTACCGAAAGTTTTCCAAATTTTACGGTTGGAATTATGTTCCGACTTTCCAATGCAGTTAACGGTTTTCTCCACACTCTATTCGGTCCGTCATTATAAAAAAGTATAATTTTAGTCTCGTCACAAAATATAACGTCATCCCAGTATTCGTTAGGTTTTGAAATATGCTCCACAGCAAAAGACAATCGCCTCTCTTTATGTTGCATTGTAAGAAGAGGTTTTTTTCGAGCTATTCTAGATGAATATTCGTTCTTCTTCAAAACTTGTCTTACCGTTTCGTGAGAGACTGTAATGCCACATTCTTCTTCAAGTTCATGTGCAAGCGTTCGAATGGATACCATGGGATTTTCATCTACTTTTCTTCTTAAAACACGTTCTGTTCTATCCGAAATACCTCGTGGACGGCCAGTTGTAAGCTTTAATGACAATCGTTTCTCGTTTTCAGCGCGATTTAAAATATTGTACACTGTCTGCCTTGTTATGGTGAACATTTCAGACAATTCTTGAACCGTTTTTCCTATCTGCCGGTTATAATAAACCAACTGGATGACGTCCATGGATGTTCTTTTGCCGGGCATTTTATAATTTTCACAGTTTATTGTTTTTAGTAATAAAAAAAGACACACATTGACTAACTAACTTTCAACGATTGCTTGACTAAGATAAATTGTATTTCAAAAAGTAGAAACTGCCCAAGGTGGAAAATACGGATAAAAAATAAATTGTAAAAACATTTTCTTGATAATGAAATTCTAGACTTTCTTTTGATTTTTGATCTTATTTCCTAATAAAAATTTATAGGGGGTCTCCGTTGTCGTTGTTGGTTAGTAAATATGTGACTAAACATGAGTTAATAAAGGAAAATTTAAAAATGAAGTAGAAATTGTTCTCATCAATGATGAAATGCAGAATTAAATCTTTTTTTACTATGTCAAAACATTTCATTGACTAACTGTACATATTTCGTGCATGCTTTGGACGCGGCATGTAAGGTCCACGACATTTTTTATTCGCAACAGCAATCGTTCAAATAGCGTCACGCGATAACTTCACCCAGCCGACGAGTTTTGCGAGTTGAAACTCGTCGGCTGGGTGACATCATCGCTTGCGGCCGCGGCAAAAGGAATGTGGCAGCGCGTGAGATCACCGCGTCGCCTGCCTTTAAACCGGATCGGTGAGCGGCAGTGGCAATTTGTAAAAATTACACTACCTCAACTCCACATCATTTCTTAAAATTATATCACAAAATTCCCCAAAAATTTTATCCCATTAATATACTTAAAACGAAAAACATTTTTTACTTTCATTCCTTTCTACAAATTTTCAAACACTTAATTTTTCTAAATATTGTCTCACAAAAAAATTTTCAACAAAAAAAATTAAACAAAATAAAAAATTCATAGATAAACCCTACCCCATCTGCAACCGGTCTCTAATTGAATTTTAATGACCTATTCCATATAAAAGAGAACTATCACCCTTCCAACTTTTATTTAGCATCGACAGATCGTGCTTGAAGTGTCACAAAATGAACAACAAAGAAAAACGGAAATCCTCCCAAACTTTAGATGAACTCGTAAATGAACTACGTCCGAAAGAAAAACCAACCACAAAAAACCGAAAAACAGAGAAAAGCTAAAAAAATACAACCCATACAGAAGATAAACTTAAAAATTAAACAGGGACCGCGAAATGAAAAGACAGAAAAAACGGTAGAACAACAACAACAAAAATTCACAGGACAGAAACCACCGAAACAGAAACCGGCGACACCAAAACTCACAGAAGCCCAACAGAAATCGCAAAATAAAAAATTACAAATAACAGTTAAAGAAAAACTAAAACAACCCACGAAACCGAAACCGCAGCCAACAACAAAAACGACAGAAGCCCAACAAAAATCGCAAAATCAAAAGTCACAAACAAAAGTAGAAGATAAACCAAAAGAACCCACGAAATCAAAACCGCAACCGACAACAAAATCAACAAAAGCCGCACGAGAATTGCAAAACCAAATGCCACAAAATACAAAAAAAAACAAACCGGACTGACGAAAAAAAAACACAACAGCCACCACCAGCAGCCAAAGAACAACTTCCAACTACCGAAAGAATACAAACCGAATAGGAAGAAACTATCGAACAAATAGATTTCAAGATTATATCTACATTAATCGCAGATATACTAACCAACAAAAATAGACCATTCAGAAGAGAAAATATAAGAAAAATCCACGAATTAATATATTTTACCAAGAAAAAGATCGAACTGCTTAAGACGGCTATCGAAAATGAAAGAAAAAGTAAAACCAAAGTTAAAGAAGCTATCCAAAAAATTGAAAAGTTAATTCAAGAATGTGCAATATTTCCCCATCCCGGAATTTAATTGTACTTCACATAGTATCTAGAAAAGTTAATCACAATAAAACAAAATGGACAAAAAAAACAAACGCAAATCTTCCCGAACGTATGACGAACATGTGAAGGAATTACATCAAAAAAGAAAAACAACATAAAAAAACGAAGAAAAGAAAAAAACCACGAAAAAATACAATCAATACTGAAGTTGAAATTAAAAATAAAACAGCAACCACAAAAAGGATAGACACAAAAGGGTTGGAACAACAAAAGGAGCTCACAGGACGGAAACCACCAAAACAGCCGCCGACGACAATAAAAACCACAAAAGACAAACAGAAATCGCAAAATCAAAAGCCACAAAAAGCAGTAAGAGAAAAATCAAAGGAACCCACGAAATAAAAACCTCAAAAGCAACAGCCGACAACAAAAACCACAGAAGCCCAACAGAAATCGCAAAATCAAAAGCCACAAAAAACAGTAGAACAAAAACCAAAAGAACCCACGAAACCAAAACCACCAAAACCGCAGCCAACAACAAAAACAACAGAAACCACACGGAAACTGCAGAACCAAGGGCCACAAAAAACAATCAAACAACAAACAGAACTAACGAAAAAAACGAACACACCGAATCAAAAGCCACAAACAAAAGTAGAAGATAAACCAAAAGAACCCACGAAATCAAAACCGCAACCGACAACAAAAGCAACAAAAGCCGCACGAGAATTGCAAAACCAAGTGCCACAAAATACAAAAAAAGCAGCAGCCAAAGAACAACTTCTAACTACCAAAAGAATACAAACCGTATGGGAAAAACTCCCGAAGAAGTAGATTTCAAAATTGTATCTACGTTGGTCGAAGATAACTAACCCAAATAAACCACTCAGAAAAAAAAAAACGCAAAATCCACGAATTAATATATTTCACCAATAAAAAAATTGAACCACTTAAGACGACAATCGAAAACGAAGTTGCTGTCGGCGCTGAGGGTCGGGACCGCTGTAGCACCAACGAAGACAGAAGCTAGGTTGGCCAGGTAAAGTGACAGTGATATTAGAACCTTTTGTTGGGTTGAGTTCCATGCTGCGTACCTCGAAGCATCGTTGGCAGGTCCTCAGCATGATCTACATCTCCCTGGTGGAAGGCGTAAGGAGAAGCAGATCATCTGCATACGCCATGCTGGAGATGGTGGATCCAGCGATCTCTAAAAGTTTGAACAACAGAGGGAAAATTGGATCCCCCTGTTTGACGCCCCGCCTGATTGGGATGTTCTCCGCCCGAACCCTCCCGACCGAGACAGTCGTGGTACACCCGGTAAGTCCATCCAGGATGAAGCGGGCCAGCCTCCCGTCAACTGCGAAACGCCGCAGGGCCCTCTCGATGGACGAATGGGGGATGGTGTCGAATGCCTTGCGTAGGTCCAAAGAGGTGACCGAGTAAGGACGGTTGGAAGCCCTATATTTCTTAATGGTGGCCTGCAATAGCAGGCTATTGCCCATGGTGCCATCCAGGTTGCGAAAGCCCCGCTGCGAGTGATGGATGTCGAGACAGGCCAGCCGAGACGCCACGATCCTATGCAGAGTACGGACCAGGATGTTCGCCACAGTGATTGGACGCCAGGTGCCGACGTCACATGGATCACCGTCACCCTTGGGGATCGAGGTGGTCCAGCAGTCCTTCAGGAGTGGTGGTAGCTTTCCCGCAAGAAACAAAGCATTGAAGAAGATAGCGATGCTCCTCACCGGAATTCTCCTGAGGTCGGCAGCGGTCATGCCATCGGGTCCAGCCGCGTTGGAAACTTTCGGACTCGAAACTGCGACCTGCACGGCGACGATCAGCGGCCTCGAGGCTGTTCTGGTAGTCGGTTAGGTGTGCTCTTCTGCGATGTTGTTGTAGGCCGGCCAATGTTGGAAACTCCCGCTCACAATTCCGGCATAGATTGGGCGCAGCAGCAGCGTCACCCCTGCAGTATCTCCTCCTGTATTGAGCAAGACTATTACCCGTGGGGTAAGATCTTCCACATCCAACACAGATATGAGTTGCGCCATGTCAAAGCTGGTGAATTTCACACTCACTGATACTCTGATAAGTTGCCGGTCGGATTAGTCCCTGAATGTATAAGCTAAGTAAAAGTCTAAGAAAACAGAGACAGGGCACTAAAAAAAACCGCGAACGGTAGGACACAAACACAAATCGGGTCACTTGGTGCCTCGCTGAGCGCGCAGCCGATGGATGGCCGTGGCTGCCGCTGTTGCTGCGGCGGTCGGTAGTTGTGTCCAAGTGCGGAAGCTCGGCAATGGTGGAGTAAATAGCTGAAGTAGCTATAGCCGAATTTCGAAGAAAAATTGGGGCAGATGTTCTGACGGTGCCAGGATGTTAATTGGTATCCAGGGAGCCCAATCCAGTCAAAAACCGGGGGTGGTTTTTGATGAACTTCACACCCCTATAATTGGGGGTTGGTACAGCTACGGGGGGAAAGTCCTGTTGGAGGATGTAGTCTGAGGGGGGTCGAATTAATGGTACCAAAAGAGGGACCTAGGGTCAATGGTAAGGGTGGGGGGCGGTTTGGAAAAACGATATTTTCGCTTCCGGTGTCGACTTTGGGGAGGGATAACTCGGGATCTAAACTTCCGACGAGGGTATTGGAGGATGGTACCTTCCCGACGAGGCTACTCCAAATGGTAGCCGAGATATGGCCTCCCAAAGTCGGCCAAAAACGCTGTACCTCCTCGCTGATCCTGGTCTCTAACTAATGATTCGATTTTAGATTCCGCCGATTTTCGGGCGGTTCGTACGGCCCTTTTGGCACTCGGACGTACCGATTTTAGGGGCACTAAAAGGTGGGTTGAATAACCCCGATTAGAGGTGAAAACGGCCCTCCCCGGACAAGAGGGCGGGCGTGCTAGAATATGTTCGACTGTTCTAGAAAACTCGAGAAGGATCGACACACGCGGCAGGCTTTAAGGTTAACTGGCACGTGGCGACGCTATTTCACCCCATAACCCTGCGGGATGGGGTAGACACCCCAAAATGGTTCACGGCACCTACGGAAACTCCACACACGGGACACAACACATCGCAGGGTTGGACGCTCGGAAAAACCGCTATTTTCACTCAAATTAGTATGGACACGCGGGAAAATTTTTCCAAGCCCGTTCCCTTGGTAGTGGTTTCACTAGATAGTGGGAATCTCGTTAATCCATTCATGCGCGTCACTAATTATATGACGAGGTATTTGGTTATCAAACGTTTATTCAAAGTAAACTTACATATTACAAAAATAAACTTTTCTGCTGAGTAATGGCTGCAGTGGCCGCAGAAGAAAAGGAAAGAGAAGAGCGGAAGAGCAGCAAGCGCAGGTTCAGGCGAACCGCAAGTAGCCGACAGGCAGGCGGCATAAGGCGGGCGCAGCTTAAAAATAAGACAACTTAGTCTAGGTGTTAAAAAACGAAAAAAAGAAAAAAAAAGTTGGTTGGTTAAAATTGTAAAGAGGTAAAAATAAAAGTGTGTACAAGGACGTTAAAATAGTAAAAGGTTAAAAATAAAAGCGTGTATAGGGACGAACACGAGATAACAGAGACAAACAGTCGGCGCGGCATCGCGCGACAGGGTAGCCTGCACAGCATGACAGGACAGGCCGCACGCGCGCCAAGGGCACCCCACCCTCGTAGCGGGGCGCGGCCCCCGCCACCCCGGCACCTGCCGGGGCTCAGCGGACCACAGTTGACAGGGTCAGAGCGGTCGGTCGTCCCACACGGCGGTCCCGAAATGCCGGTGAATCATGCAGCCACCCTTCAGCACGCACGAAACGAGGCTGAGGGCGACTGACGGGTGCAGCCCCAAACTCCCCACCACACCGTCGTTTAGCGGGCACCAAGTGCCTCGAGCCCCCAAGATAATCGCTCGGACCGAGACCACATCGCCCGGATACGCGGCCTTCACCGCCTCCAAGAATGTGTGATCGAAGTGGTCAACGAGCGGTCTTAGGGACTCCCAGTGGACGTCCACGTCCACCACCATGGTGCGACCGTCTCCCCGGATGGCAAGGTCAGGCTTATAAAGCCACCCTTCCCTGTCCCAGATCGACGGCTCCACGTGAGCGACTAGGCCCCAGGAGCGACACGCCTTAGCGAAGATGTCGACCGCCAGCAGGATATTAGTGATCCTACCGGACAAGCAGAATAGGCCGAGGCTCCCAGCCTTTTTGGCCGCGTACAGCAGGGCATTGGGCGTTTGCGAGGGCAAGTGCAATGCGCACTTGACGGTCTTTCGGACGGCCTTATCCGCCCGATCTAGTGTGGCCCGCATCACTCCCGGGTTCTGCAGCGAGAACAGGTACTTAGGAAGTATGTATTCCTACAGCAACCTCAGGCGCTTGTAGGGCTTGAGGGGCACTCTCAGCAGGCGACCCATGGCGTCCCCGAGCCAGTCCAATGATGGCGGGTCCGTCCCCATGAAGCCGACCTTGTGGCCAAGGTAATTTAAAAGCGGAGTCGGCACCGACGACAGGGACAACTTTGGCGCCGATGAATAGAGGGACCTGGGTGGCCAGATACAGCTTCTTCAAGGTCGGAGCAAGCTTAACGGTAATGTTGGAGCATTTGCTAGCATTCAGCTCCATACTCCGGGCCTCGAAGAAGCGCTGGCACTCCCTAAGGACGACCTGCATTTCCCTCGTTGACGGGGTCAAAAGGAGCAGGTCGTCCGCGTATGCCATGGCGCTGACCCTTACGTCGCCGATGCCGACCCCGGTCGGCATACGGGACAGCCACACCATCAACTCGTCGAGGACTAAGTTAAACAGGATGGCAGAGAGGGGGTCGCCCTGCTTTATGCCCCGCAGGAGCGGGATGCCCTCGACGCGGATGGAAGTGGCACGCCCTGACACGCCGTCCATCAGATAGTCAAAAACCAACCCCAAACCTGTGCAGCGCTCTCTCGATGGATGTGTGCGGAACGGTATCGAATGCTTTCCGCAAATCGAGGGCGCTGACACAGTATGGCCTTGAGGAGGCACGGCAGCCCTTAATGGCGGCCTGCAAAATAAGATGGCGTTTGCCATGGTCCCATCCAGACTTCAAAACCCGCGCTGAGAGGTGTGAATCTCTAAGGCGCCCAAGCGTGCCGCTAGTATGCGGTGAAGGGTCCGAATAAATATGTTAGAGACGGTAATCGGCCGCCAGGAGCCGACATCAGCAGGGTCGCCGTCACCCTTAGGAATCAGGGTGGTACGGCAACCCTTGAGGATAGATGGTGTGCGGCGGGTCAGGAGCATGGCGTTGTAGAGGATCGCGGACATCCAGCCTCCTCAAGTCGGCCCCCGACATGCCGTCCGGACCAGCGGCACTGGACGCCTTAGGGCAGCGAATGGCTGCCTCCACGGACTGCAGGAGGACAGGCGAATACAGACCCCGTACCGGTGTCCTGTAATCCGATATAATCTGTCTGTCCTCAGGCGCGGCGCCCGCGAAGACAGCCTCATAATGCGCGCGGATCTCTCCATCTGGAGGGACCACTCCCAAGGTGCCGGGGTCCACGCCGCGAACGATAAGGTCCGCGAGCGCACACCTGTCCTTACTATACCGCTCCTGATACCGCTTGTACCGGTACGCGCGCCGCGCGCCCGGGCGCATGGGCACCGCAGCCGCAAGGTGCCTGTTTCGGACAGCGACAGGGCGGCCCTCGACAGGCGACCATAGCGCCAGATATATCTCCTCCAGCGTGGCAACCGCGCCTCCGACGACACGCTCCAAGAGGTACTCCCTGATGGCCTCAGTGTCACTCGGTGCTGCCCCAGCAGCAAAGGCACCGGTCTAGGTGGCGGAGGGCGCCGCGGCGGTGGCAGCAGGCGAAACGGTCAGAGCGCCGGGAGAAGACGCGACGGAGGAAGGGGCGGACGAGGAGGACGGCCCGGCCTTGAACACGGAGTCGCCACACTCCCAACGGCGGGGACGGCGACGGGGCAGCCCTCCGTGATTGCGGGCTGGCGGACTGATCGCCAGTGGAGAAGCCCGATCTAAACCGGACGGCCATCCTCCAAGTCCTGGTGCCCCTCCGGGGACGCGCCGGCGGCGAAGGCGGCCGCAACGGGCTCGCCTGTGATGGCCGGTGGAATCGAGCGGGGGAGTGAGTTGGATGGTCCGGAGCCTCCTTTTGTTCAGCTTCCAGCTGGGCACGCAAAGAGCAGTAGGTCCTCTGCTTGCGCAGGTTTTTTATGGCGTCCACAGTACGGTGGAACTTCTCCGCCAGATGTTTATTGACTGTTGTTCCACCGTACTCCAACTCCGCAAAGAGATTCATAGTCATACTCCCGCTGTTTACCCGCGCTTGATTGAATTTCTTCACCTTGACATTCACAGCACTGGGCACAAATCACATTGCGTCAACATCACGTTAAGACCATCGCAATGCTTGTTTGGCAGTGTCCTCGAATCAAATCACACGGGAGCGTAAAACGGTAACGCGGATGACCGCGCGCGTGAACCGCCCGCTGACCCGTCCGACACCGGCACACGGTTTTCGCATACCACTCTGCGTGCTTGGTTCGAGAATACCGTGACAGCCGTCGCTTGTGAGCTAATTTTTCCAAGCCCGTTCCCTTGGCAGTGGTTTCGGTAGATAGTGGGTAGGGACAGTGGGAATCTCGTTAATCCATTCATGCGCGTCACTAATTAGATGACGAGGCACCCCTCCCCCAAACGCGGCGTGGTCGCCGCCACCCCGGCGTCTGCCAGCCAGCTCGGCGAGCCACAGATGCCACCGGTGGATCATACAGCCGCCCTCCAGCACGCACGAAACGAGGCTGAGTGTGACTGACGGGTGCAGCATCAGACTCCCAACCACACCGTCGTTTAGCGGACATCATGTGCCTCGAGCCCCCAAGATTCAAAAACGGGGCGGTGGAATAGGTGGCAACGTGGTCCGAGAGCGGTCTTGGGGACTCCCAGTGGACGCCCACGTCTACCACAGTCGGCCTTATGAAGCCGACCTTCCCTGACCGGGATAGACGGTTCCACGTGGGCGTCTAGGCCCCTGGAGCGACACGCCTTAGCGAGGATGTTAACCGCCAGGTTGTGCCGCTTTAGACGCTGGTAGTGCGTGGCCGGACATCGCTGGAGAACATGGAGAGAGTCTCCACTCTGCGGCATCCGGCCCTGTTGTGTTGTGGAGTCCGCCGACGGTAGGTAGGGTGAACGTGGTCCTCACCGGACCATCCCTGTGGGGGGTCTGTGATCCACCGGCTTGCCGCCGCGTTCGTTCAGTGACCGCTGAGACCCGCACCACTGTACGAGCCGCTAAGGCGCTGCCCCAGTAGACCCTCTGCGCTGCCCCGGTACCAAATAATCGGATGCTGTCCGCCAACCGGGATTTAACTCCAACCACGTAGTAGGACCGGGGGGCGGCAACTAGCTGGGTCGTTCGTGCAAGCCCAGCAGAATATCGGGGATCCTCCCGGAGAGGCAGAAGAGACTTTTTGGTCGCGTATAGCAAAGCGTTAGGCGTCTGTGAGGGCAAGTGCAATGCGTAACTTAACGGTCTTGCGGACGATCTTATCCGCCCGATGAAGTGTGGCCCGCGTCACCCTGGGATTCTGCAGAGAGAACAAGTACTGAGGGAGGATATATTCCTGCAGTAGCCTCAGACGCTGATGGGGTTTGAGGGGGCACTTTTAGCAGGCGACCCATGGCGTCCTTGAGCGAATCTATAGACGGCGGGTCGGCCCCCATGAAGCTGATCGGCCTCGACGACGGGGACAACCTTTGCTCCGATAATCAGTGGAACCTGCGTGGCGAGGTACAATTTCTTCAAGGACGGGGCGAGCTTGACAGTGATGTTAGAGCATTTGCTCACTTCGGTCGGCATGCGGGACAGCCACACTATCAGCTCGTCAAGGACGATGTTGAACAGGACTGGAGAAAGCGGGTCGCCCTGCTTAACGCCGCGTAGGAGCGGGATGCCCTCGACGCGCGCGCCCCCGACGCGAATGGAAGTTGCGCATCCAGACAGGCCGTCCATCAGGTAGTCGATGAGTGGTTGCTCGATACCGAATCTGTGCAGCGCCCTCACGATGGAAGCATGCGGGACCGTGTCAAATGCTTTCCACAGGTCGAGGGCGCTTACACAGTAATGCCTTGAAGAGGCCCGGCAGCCTTTGATGGCGGCCTGTAAAATAATGGCGTTTGCCATGGTCCCGTCCAGCTTTCGAAATCCGCGCTGCGTTGGGTGCAAATCCCGAGCGCTCATCCGTGCCGCCCAGATCCGATGAAATGTTCGGGTGAGAATGTTTGAGACCGTAATGGGCCGCCAGGAGCCGACACCTGCTGGGTCACTGCCACCCTTGGGGATTAGGGTCCTACGGCAGCCCTTGAGGATTGGTGGGGTGTGGCGGGTCAGGAGCATAGCGTTGTAAAGGATCGTTACGCTTCTGACATTGAGCCTCCTCAGTTCGGCCCCTCACATGCCGTCAGGACCGGCAGCACCTGACGCTCTGGGACAGCGAATGGCGGCCTCCACGGACCGCAGGAGAACAGGCGAATACAGACCGAGAAACGAAGTTTTGTGGTCCGAGATCGGCTGCCTATCCTCGGGTGCTGCCGCAGCGAATACCGCCTCGTAATGGGCACGGATCTCTCCCTGTGAGAGGACCACTCCCACAGCGCCGATGTCCACGCCGCGAACAATAAGGTTCGCCAGCGCAGACCTGTCCTTACCATACAGCTCTTGGTAACGTTTATATCGGTGCGCACGCCGCGGGCCCGAGCGCATCGGAACCGCAGCCGCGCAATGTTTGTTTGTCGCGAGCAGCAACGGGGCGACCATCGACAGGCGACCACAAAGCCAAGTAGAGCGCCTCCATTGAGCACACCACGTCCCCGATACCACCGGCGATGTTCCCGACGAGGTCCCTGATGATGGAAGGAACTCCTTCCTGGGCCGCGAGCTCGAAGAGGTAGTCCCGGATAGCCTCGGTGCCGTCCGGGGCGGCTCCGGTGAAAGGGTGACCAGTCGGTGGGACGCCACGGCGGCGGCAGCCGATGGAGTCTCCGAGGCACTCGGCGACAGCGCGGCAGAGGAGGGAGCGGACGATGGTGATGAGGACGATGATGTAGGCGGCCCGGCCCGAAACACGGAGTCGCCATCCTCGTCTGGCGGGGACGGCGACGAAGCGGGCCTCCGCGATGGTGGACTGGCAGACCCGTCGCTGGTGGATGAGCCGGATCTAAAATGTACAGCCATCCTCCGGGTCCTGGGGCCACGCCGGAGACGCGTCGGCGGTGAGGGCGGCCGTAGCGGGCCTTCCTGCGGAGGCCGGTCGAACCGGACGGGAGAATGTGTCGGGTGGTCCGGCGCCTCCTTCTGTTCGGCTTCTAACTGAGCTCGTAATACGCCGTAACTCTTGAGCTTACGGAGGTTTTTGATGGCGTCAACCGTACGGTGGAACCTATAGGCTAAGTGTTTGTTCACCGCGGTTCCGTCATACTCGAGCTCAGCCAAGCAGATGGCGGACCTTTCCAGCTCCCAGATACGATCAGCTCCCCATTCCTCTGATACGCCTCAGGATGGGCGCGGCAGCATATGCCGGCAAAGGTCCCGAAGGCCCGGCCACTCCCCTCGCAGGGGAAATCCCCTGGGAAGCCATACGACGCGCACAGTCACCACACACGCGAAGAGAGAAAGACCAAGAGAAAAATGCGCGCCGGCCGGCAAGAGCCCCTTTAATGGAGAAGCTCAACTGGACAGTGTTCGGGAATGCCGACTGGACACTAAAAGACCGCGAGCGGTGGGACAAAAACACAATCTCAAAGCAGCCGCGCCGGTGGCCGCAGCCGCGATAACTGGGCGATTTAAGTGCAATAGTGTAGATGAGGGAGTTGTTCGACGGTTAACCCCTGTGCTGTTCCGACATCCTACTGCAATAGTGAAGGGCTGGGGCGCCTATTAGGTTTGGAAATGCCCCAAGATAGTGTAGATGAGGGGCTTGTCACTGTCACTGTCCCCCACAATCTGTCCCGAAACGCCCCTCGGGAAAGCCACAGAATGCACACAACACGTTAAGACGACACACGCGACTATCCCGGATTCGATGGCGAAAAGCCCCGATTTACGAGGAGCCGCGAAACGCACGTCCACACTCGACGACGTCTGTCAAGAGCGTCATAGTTACTCCCGCCGTTTACCCGTGCTTGATTGAATTTCTTTACTTTGACATTCAGAGCACTGGGCACAAATCACATTGCGTCAACATCACGTTAAGAGCATCGCAATGCTTTGTTTTAATTAGACAGTCGGATTCCCCCGGTTCGTGCCAGTTCTGAGCTGACCGTTAAATAGCGACCGAAGAGAATACCGAAAAACACTGGGTCTCGCAGCCAGGCGGTTCCGCGGGAGGCCAAGGCTCGGGACCGGGTTCGGAGCGGATCCGGAGATCGTTGTATAGTTGTCATTTCCAATTCAATGGTTGATGAAGATTCTTTATGTCCAATAAGTAATAATTGTTTTTCCGTCAGCTGTTTGATGGTAGTCTTCACAATGACTTGTCAAATAGTGGTGGTTTCATTTATCTAAATAACTGTAAAAGTAATTATAAAAATTGAATTTTAAGTTTTAAAAGGTAGATTAAAATTTAAATGATATTTTAGTTTCTTCTTCTTCTTGTCAATATTTTGGCTTTGCAATTAGACAGTCTGGCAGCTGCTTAGGGGAGTCCTCAGCTTGATGAGCAGAGCTCCTGGAAACTCCTATCTACTTTTACCCTTAGATGTTTTATTTTATTTACTTTGCTCAGTAAAGAGTAAATTATTCGGTAATGGAGGTATCTGTTAGTAATACAAACATATGGGGGGAAGAGGGCATAGAGGTTGGATTTGTTGGAGATAATGGATTCTGAAAATATTAATGTTAGATATTACGTTACAGTTTAATTTTATTAAAGTTTAAAGATGAAATTATGATATCTGTAATCTTTTTATTGGGTTTAATTAGAACAGCAGATATGTTAAGAGGGGCTTTGATGCCCAGCTTTATAAAAGAATTGTGGATATCAAGATCGGGTATCTCATTTATAGGGCATTCAAAGAACATGTGGTTCAGGTCCTCAATCTTTCCACATTCGCAAAATGGGCTATCGTTTATACCTATTTCATAAAGGTGCTGTTTAGTAAGGCAGTGTCCTGTTCTCATCCTTGTAATAATGGTGACATGTCTTCTGTCTATATATTCTTGTCTGTCAAACCATTTTTTTTTTGGAAATTCATTTTGAATATTAGCATAAGTCTTGCCCTTAAATTTTAATATATATTTCCAATGCCTGTTGTGTTGAAGTATTTTTTGTTTTATGATATTAAGAATTTCATTTTTATCTAAGTCAATGATTTTAGGAATATTTAGGCTTGTACCTATTTTTGCTAAAGAGTCAACAACTGAGTTACCTACTATGTCTGAGTGTCCTGGGATCCAAGCTAAAATAATGTTATTATCATTATTATTTGCATCCACTATGAGTTGTTTGGTCGTAAGAGTTAGAAATTCTGAAGCGTATTTAATATTGTTGGTATTTAATTTTGTGATTGCACCGAGAGAGTCAGAAAATATTATTCCATTTTTAAGATTTTTTTTCAAAATAACCGTAACCTCTTCATATATTGCTATTATTTCTGCTGAAGTTATACTTATTTCGTTTTGTAGTTTTAAAGAGAATTTGTAATCTATATCAGGAATGTAAACTCCAAGACCATTATATTACTAATTTTAGATGCATCTGTATATACGAAGTGGAAAGTGTTTTTAAATTTTTCTGTGGCAAGATTGAATTTTTCTTTTATGTCAGGGTCAGATTTTTTTATATTTAAGTTTAATGTTTTTATAGGGGTTATTTGGTTAAAATAATCAAACTCAAAACAAGGCGGAATGACTTTTTTATAGATTTTATTCTGATACGGACTTAGATTTTCTAGAGCCTGGATGAGGTATGGAAGATTTTTCTGGTTGCCAAAATGCTCTTCGTGAATATAAAACGTTCTTAGCTTTTTAAGGAGGGTTACTAAGGGATGATTCTTAATTGAAAAGGGACCCGCCAGAAATTTTGAGGCCAACCAGTTTCTTCAAAACTCGAGGTTAATTTCTCCCGCTTCCGCTAATAAGACGTTGGTAGGGATTGATTTCATGCATCCTAAGCAAATTCTGAGACTGTCGTATTGTATCTTATTGAGTTTGGTTTTGTTTTTTTTTTGCTTGTATTTCCAACAATAAAGGATGAAAAATCTATATGGGATTTTATTAAAGCATTATATAAAATTAGCGAGGTATGAGGATCAGACGCCCACCAAACTCTGTTAACACATTTAATTATGTTTATATTCTTTTTGGCTTTTATGACTTGCTGATTGATATAATTATCCCATCTAAGTTGATTGTTAAAAACGACCCCCAAATATTTTACTTCATTTTTAAATGGAAGGGGTGATTTCCTATATTTACTGGGGGAGGAGGAATTTTACGAGTACCCTTTGTGAACCAAACGCATTCGCATTTCTGAGGGGAGAGTTGAAGGTCGTTATTAAGTAACCATATATTGATTGTGTTAAGAGCCTGATTAATTTTAGAAGCCATAGATATGATATTGTTCCCTTTTAAGAGTAAAGCCATGTCATCCGCATAACTTAGTAATATGAAACTTTCATCTAAGATATTAAAGAGATCTATAGTGTATATATTGAATAAAATTGTACTTAAAGGTGATCCTTGTGGTAATCCTGATGTGGAAAGGCCTGGACCAATGTAAGAACCATCATTTCTTTTTGTATATAGGAGTCTGTTTTCCAGTATTCTAAAGATTAAATTGCTAAGCTCTTGTGGAATGTGTAATGAGTTTAATTTGTTATATAGCTTATATATGTTAACAGAGTCATAGGCCGATTTTATATCTAAGAATACTGCTAATACTGTTTCTTTTTGCTTAAAAGCTAGATCGATGAAAGACGATATAAATGCAATGTTGATACTAATTCCCATTCGTTTTCTGAAGCCTGTCTGGGACCATTTAAATGATTTATTTTTTTCTAACAACCACTCTAATCTATTCTTAATCATAATTTCCAAGAGCTTGATATAGCATGAGGACAGAACAATCGGTCTATAATTATCCGCCATGTATGGGTCTTTATTGGGTTTTAGAATATTTAAAAAGTTATATTTTTTCCAAGATTGCGGGAGAGAATGTCCTTCTAGGCATTGGTTATAGATTTTAAGCAGCCCTAATTTTATATTTAAGGGCAGATAAAGAATCATTTTATAAGTTACCTTGTCTAACCCAGGAGCAGATATATTTTTCTTGAATAGGGCATTTTCTAATTCTTGTAATATGAACGGGTTTAGGTCCTCTATAGGACTTAGAGTAAAGCCGGGAATCACATTATAAATTACCATTTTTTTTAAGATTTCATTACGAAGGTTGTCATCGAGGATAGGACTATTGGAGTGTTGATTTATGCTTGAAATTTTTTTAATTTTTTTCCATACATATCTTGTGTCAGAATCTCTATTTAATGACGAACACAATTTTATGAATTTATTGCGTTTTTTGAGTTTTAGTCTTCTTCTGGCAATTGCAAAATACTTTTTTGCTTGTATATAGTTTTCAAGTGTAGGAGCAATTTCAAATTGTTTTAGCTTTTCTTTACGTTGTTTGACTATAAGAGTACATTCCTTGTCCCACCATACATTCCCCGTTTTACCTTTTTTGTTTGTTTTCAAAGGGATAGCGATGTCTGCCGCCGAATTAATAAGGGTCTCTATCTCTTCGAAAGTCATATCAGTGTTGTATTGTAAAGAGTCTAATATAAGTTTGTCCCTATATAGTCCCCAATCTGCTTTTCTATAATTTGTGAACGATGAAAAATTATGTACAAAAGAGTTTTTTGAGTAGGATTCTCTATCTTTAATTACTGTCATAGTGGGAAAGTGGTTACCGTTGCCACAGTCCAGTAAGACTCTCCAGTTTGATGAATAAGCTATGTCACTACTGACAATCGTTAGGTCTACCGCACTCATTTTCTGATTGGGAAGTTGAAGTAGGGTTTAGAATTACAAGCTCTTTGTCAAATAGGAAATTATTAATATGTTTGCCTCCATTGTTTGTAGTACAATAATCCCAAATGGGATAATGTGAATTTCAGTCTCCCATCAATATAGAGGGACCCTGAATATTAGAATAAAGCTCCTGTAAAAATTGGGAGTTGATATTATTATTAGAGTTAGAATAAATGTTGATAAGATTAAGTTCATCAATTTTAACTATAATATATTGAACTTGGTTATCGTTAAATTTTTTTATTTCTCTGTATAAAAAATTGTTTTTTATGCAAGTTGCTATTCCCCCATATCCATCATCCCTGTCTTGTCTAATAATATTATACGATTTAACTGAAAAAATTTTTTCTTTATTTAACCAGGTTTCATTTAAAAAATATCGGGATCCTGTTCCCTGATTAATGAGATTAGTTCCGTTCTGTTTGAATTGATACTTCTTAGGTTCCACAGAAGTATTTTTAAATTTGAATTGAATTTTATTTAGTTATATTAAAATTTAATTAAAACAAGGGTCGTCAAGATCCGTATAATTACTTAAGTTCATATAGTTAAGGATAAAGTTTTTAATTTCATGTTGTTTTTCTTCTGGTAAATTTAAGACTAGTTCCTTATAGATCTATAAGCAGGGTTATCATCATATCGTTTTAAATTAGATGTACTGGTCGAGGGTAAGTTCAGAGGGATGTCTTGAGGGGCACTTTTACTTGAGGCATTAATTTCTTTGGTAGTTCTGGAATGTTCATTGTAGACTGGGTCGTCAAATATAGGGGAATTTGTAGCGTGTGTTCTTTCCGGTCTAGAATTAGGAAAGTAAATATTGTCGTCATGGGACTGTCTGTCATAGCTTTTGTGGATCAGTCTTTTTTTGTTGGGTTCCCCTGAGACCGTTTGTTGGTAGGTTCTCTTAGTTTTGTTGGTGAAGTCTGCTAGCCGTCTTTGGGAAGGGGATAACACTATATCCCTGTATGTGTAATTATCATTCTTGTTAACCGTATTATTTCTTAAAGAAGGGAATTCGTTTGGTTGGTATGAAAATACTTCATTATTATTATTGTAGGTTTTAGCGCATAGTTTGTTGGCATCATAGAAGGTTAAGTTTTCGTACGTCATAATCCGTTTAACGTTTTGCTGTCGTTTGAATTCGGGGCAGCTTTTCGAAGTAGTTCTGTGTTCATTTCTGCAAAAATGACATTTCTGGGTACACGAATATTGAGTGAGGAAGTCTGAGCTATCGTCGGTTTCTTCATGTGGATTGTGCAATTAAAACATTTTTCCCTGTCTTTGCAATTTTTCCTGATATGTCCGTAGAGTAGGCATTTATAGCATTGAGTGACAGGGGGGATATAAACGTTTACCGCAAGGGGAAGGTCATAAAAGTAAATATGCTTTGGTAGAAGAACCCCTCGAAATGTGAATAAGACAGTACCGGTTGGTTTATACTGAGTCTTGTTATCTACAATTATTTTATGATTAAGTCTTTTGGCTTTAATTATCTTTGCTTGAGATTTGCATATATTTTCAATTTTTTTTCGATATCTTCATCTATATCTACATTCCTTACAATACCTTGTACAAAATTAAATGGAATGAAGACCTTAAAACCTTTGTCTAAAATATGTTGTTTTTTTAGGAGATTGTTGGTTGCTTCATATCTAAAAAACTCTATCGTTATACGGTTTGTACCTTTGTTGTGAATTTTTTTAATGTCCTTGAGATGAAGGTTAAAAATTTTTCTTGGTATTTTAAGATTGTTAAATCTACCTATATTACGATCAGATTTCTCCGTGGATTCAATATAGACTATGAAAGGGCCAACATCTTCGTTTTCATACAGAATAATTTCCTTTTCAACTAGTTGATTAATTTAAGAGCCATCTCCTATAATTCTTTCAATTTGTTGGGGGATGATATCCCCCCCAAAGACGTCCATTTGGACAATTCTCTTTAATGGATTGTAATTTATATGCTGATTAGTTAGTTAATATAACTCACCAGTAAAATAGGAACATGTGTTAGTGGGAGAGAGAGAATTAAGAGCACTAACCTCTCTATCTGAACACCGAACCTGAAATCATATTTTAGTTTAAAATATTTGTGAATATATAAAATTGAAATATTAGGAAGATAATTTAATAAATGTGTTAATGTTTTATTAAAAAAAGAAACAATGTATATAATTGAAAGTATATGTAAATAAATTAAATATTGGTATGTTGTATTACGAAGTATTATTTAAATTGCAAAGGAAAATAAAGAATAAATAAAATTATTTATATGACTTTGTAAAAGAATTTTATAAAATATTAATATTACAATTTCAATTGTCATTTACAATTGAACATATAACTATCTAAAAAAATTACTTTTATAAGTTGTCAATAATTTGTGTGAATGATAAAATTTTCAAATAATATTTATCATATAATTTATGTATTTCAATTGGAGAATTATCAATTATTTTTAAGTACCTTTAAAAACATTGCTTTTGAAAAGTATTTCAAAAACTTAAATTTTTATATTTCAATCTATCCATTGAAATGATATATTCCTCGGATGATTTTCTTTCGTCTAAATGATGATGGTCCTTGTAAAGTTTCAATGATATTCTTTTGAATGAAATTGTCAATGATTTCATTTCAGATAACTGATCGGTGGTATTCTTTATAATCCAGTTGTCGATGATGATTTGTTTTCCATCTGCACAAATATAGTAACGTGTAAATGTTTATTTTTGAAAGAAGTGAACTTAAAATTTTATATTTTATAACAAATATATATATATATATATAAAAATTAAAACATATTTATCAATTTGTGTTCGGTTACGCAACAAATTTGTGTATAAATTTGTTGGTACCAATCTGTAATTCCAAGATCACTCTGGTTCCCCGAATCCAAAGTAAAATGATCGTAATCATGCCCTGGCTTACCCCAAATTTCCTTGTGGAGGATGTGCTGGGTTGAAGGGAATGCGCTGCACGGTTCTACCGGAGGGTTCGACTCTTGAGGGTGTTGCACACTGCCTTTCAAAACAGGTGTTCAAATTTCCGACTCCCAACGCGCAATTCTCGATTCCGGCACGGCCGCTCGCGAAGTGCCGGAGGCAGGTAAAAATGGAGTAACAAAAAATGTATATATAAAAGAAGGAAAGGTTTCCCGGGAATAAAGGAGGGAGAACAAGACGGAGTATACAGTTGTCAAGGCATGTATATACGCACAAAATAATAATAATTAAACTATATCCCGAAACTCAAAGCACTTCCTAAAGTGAATGAATACCACCCAACGTAAACAAAAAAAATCATTCGTCAAGTTAAATAAAAGTAAGATAAAAAAAGAAAAAGAAATACAAAAGTAAATGGAGACAGAACATTCCGCCCTCCCTGAAAATACCTGAGGGATCGGAAGGTTATTTTCTGAATCAGATCGCTAGAGGAAGAGGGCAAAGCTTAACTAGGGGTCGCTTAATCAAACCCTTTGCCGTCCTTACGGTAGCTACTCTTGCAATATTATCTGCACCGGGATGCAGTTCTGCTATGCGACCTAGTGCCCATTTTAATGGAGAAGTCTGTTCGTCTTTGATTAAGACCATAGTATTGGAGTCAACGGACGCATTGTGGTCGTTCCACTTTGCCCGTTGTTGCAGTGTATGTAGATAGTCTTTGTGCCACCGACGCCAAAAGTCGCGATGCAATCTTTGCAAAAGTTGCCATCTAGATAACAAGTTCAATTTTAACTGACTTGTATCGGGATTTGGAATAACCGACAGAGGCTCTAAGCATAAAAAATGGCCCGGTGTCAACGCGGTCAAATCGCTTGGGTCCGTGCTAACGGGACATAAGGGTCTAGAGTTCAAGATAGCTTCGACTTGAGTCGTGCAAGTGTAAAGCTCCTCAAAGGTAAGAATTTGTTCGCCGATAACACGCAGTAAATGTGTTTTCGCCGACTTAATGTTACTTTCCCATAGGCCCCCCATATGGGGTGCAGAAGGAGGGTTGAAATGCCATCGGATTGACTCGTGTATAGCTACGTGAGCATAGATTTCTTTAAGATGTTTTGAGGCGGCAACAAAATTAGTGCCGTTGTCCGAGTAAACGTTACTGACGCGGCCACGCCGTGTCATGAAACGTCGAAATGTGGCTAAAAAAGTATCAGCCGATAAATCGGAGACAATTTCCAAGTGCACTGCTTTAGTGCAGCAGCAAATAAACAGTACGATGTAGGCTTTAAGTCTCTTGGCGCCGCGTAAGCGATTCATGGTAATAGGAAAACTTCCCGTTAGATCAACACCCACGTTTTCAAAAGCTTTGGCTTGTGAAACCCGAAATTTTGGCAAGTTTCCCAGAAGGGGCTGAAAAGGCGTCGGGTGCGTACGCCAGCAAGTGATACAACGCGAAATTATTTTGCGTATATACATATCCAGTAATTTTGGAAAAGTAGAAAGAGTGTGGTTTGTACGCCGGTATGCATATATTTCTCGTACAAATCCTTAATAAGTAAATCTGTAAACCGAGAATTTCTGGGTAAGAGTATCGGATATTTTTTATCGTAATCTAGTTCTGAATTACATAGACGTCCGCCAACACGCCAAATATCATTTTGATCTAAGAACGGATTGAGCTTCCTGAAAACTTTAGGTAGACGTTTACCTTTTTTGAGGAGTAAAATTTCGTTATCAAAATAGCTCTGTTGAATATGTTTAACAAAGGTGTTAGTTGCGCTTTGTAATTCGAAAAAGAGTAGCCATGAAGGAGCAGTAAGAACCTTTGGTTCGTAAAATGTTTTGGAACGAATATTATGTATAAATCTTAGAACGTAGCCTAAAACCCGAATAAGTTTTCTAGCATTAGAGATGTTGTTTAACATAGTGTCTAAAAAGTGTGGTGTTATCGTCGACGTGAGTACAATTCTGCGCTCTTCTTAGAAAGCTTCGGAAGGGGTTTCGATTTTAATTTTAGTAAATTCCCACAATTCTTGCGAAGTGCGAAGAAATGCGGGTCCCTGCCACCAAAGCGTACATTGTATTAAATCCGAGGGAAGTAAACCACGTGACCCGGGATCCGCGGCGTTGAATTCGGACGGAACGTGGTTCCAGTCGCAAGCCGCAATTTTTTCTTGAATATAAGTCACCCGGTTGACCACGAAAGTTTTCCACCCGAAAGAAGCACCTTTTATCCACGAAAGGGCGACGGTACTATCCGTAAAGGCGATGAAGTTTTGGAAAATTATCTTGTTAGCAAAGGAGCGTTGTACAAAATGCATTAATTTGGCAAGTAATACCGCAGAACAAAGTTCTAATCTTGGAAGGCTAATTCTCTTAACTGGCGCTACTTTCGACTTTGCGCACACAAAGTACGATTTGTAGGTGCCATCCTGGTTCGAAACCCGAAAAAATATAGTGGCGCACATGCCTCGCTCAGACGCGTCGCAGAAGCCCACAATCTGACAAAAAATGGAATTCGAAAGGTCAATCGAACGGGGTATTTTAAAATCCGAAAACAAATTAAGTTCGCTGACGAATGTTTTCCATTTTAAAATAATGTCCGCGGGTGCAAGCTCATCCCAAGCCAATTTCAATTGCCACAAGTATTGAATTAGAGTTTTTGCCAGAAATGTGACCGGGGTAAGCATACCTAGTGGATCATAACATCTAGCAAGTGTACTAAGTAAATTTCTTTTGGTGCATAATTTAGAAGTGCAAGTAAAAGAGTAAAAAAAAGGTCTGTTTGCGGATCCCACCGCAAACCTAGTATTTTTAACGGAGTATCATTCTCCAAATCGAGGGAAAAGTCGCGAATCCATACGTGGGTTTCTGGTAAATCTGCGACTAATTTAGGTTCATTGGGTCCAAAGTAAAGACGACCGTCCTGTATAAGAGATCCATAAATTTCAGCACCAATAAGAAGTTGTACTTCGGATTGAGTATACCATTGAGGATCAGCGAGCTTTAGTCCTTTTAAAAATTCCAAAGAATTTGGATCAAACGACATGTTTGGCATTTTGTTACAAATTTGATCGACTACAACAGTTTCTACATGAAACGTGTGTGATTTGGTGGCAAGTGGCGCAATTTCGCAATGTACCGCGCTGTATGCGGACATACTCATACTTTTTAAGCCGTTAATACTTATTGAAATATTGTATTTAGAAAGACCCAGCATTGTAGCGCACCTTTTTGTAAGAAATGAGGTTTGAGCACCTGAATCTAGAATAGCGCGAATTGGATGCCAATTCCCATGAACGTCACGAATATGTAATAACGCGGTCGAAAGCAGGGTATCGTGATCATTTAGAGCTATGCCGACAGTGATATTTCTGTGTAGAGTCAGTTCGTCTGATTCTTCCATACTCCGAGATTCCGAAACTGGTGATCCGGGGGTGGGGAAGGGTTGTCTTTTAAACATAAAAGGCTATGATGCTTGTAACCGCAATGTCTGCATCTTTTCTGTGAAGAACATTGGGCCACGACATGTAAGTTTGCCAAGCAATTAGTGCAACCTTTGTTATTTTTAATGAAATTAACGCGTTCGAGCACCGGTTGAGCCAAAAAGGCATCGCATCTGTATATCAAATGACCTTTCTTGCACCAAAAACATGTGTTGTGTTTTAACGATAAAGGTCGTTGACTTTTATTTGTAAAAAAGGCGTTAGTATGTTTACGAGGGGATCGCGTAAAGTTCGAATGATTGGATTTCGGCGGAACGTTTTGTTTTAGTGATAACTCGAGCGACTCTAACGCGGTGCAGTGCTGCTCATGAAAATTATAAATGTCACCGTATGTGGGCATTTCATTAGATGAATGCTTTTGTTCAAACAGTTTACGCGTGACTGGATCTAAGCGGTCCAGTAAAATATTTGCCATAATAAAACACCACTGCGACGTCACGTAACCCATGTTTTGTAAACAGTCTAAGTTATCTTTAAATGTATCTAAGAGCCTACGGAGGCTAATGACGTCATCACTCGGAAGGCGCGGAGAATGTTCTATAGCTTTCCAATAAGAAACAGCACGCAAGCGTTTATTGTCATATCTATTTATTAACGCGTCATAGGCCGTAGCATAATTCTCACCAATTAATTTAATATTTTTTATTAAATTTAAAGCCGGCCCCTTTAAGACAGTACGCAGATATTTAAACTTTTCAATATCGGAACATCCCCGTGAATGTATTATCGCGTTATATATTTCAATGAATGAAGGAAACTCCTCGATGTCTCCGGAAAAACTAGGGACGTTTAGTTTGCGCAAAGAATATTCTTGTTCTGGTACAATTATAGTTTGATTGTGTTCCCTGCTTTGGGTTAAATCAACCGTTTCTGTTTCGAATAAATCAAAATAAGTGGACTCGATTTCTACGCATCTCGTTAAGAAATTGGTTTGAATGTTATGCTCCTCCGCAAGAGCCTCGGAATCGTCTGCAAGTAGAGAGATTACCGCAAGGTGATGTTTTTCAAAATTCTTGCTACATGAATCCAACTTTTTAAAATTAATTTTAAATTTGGAGTGCGAGGCAGGGTTCGTTTTGGCATGATTAGCCGAGGATTCGATCAGGTCCAACTGATTAAGCACGGTTTGACGCAGGGCTTGAGCGCACGCAATTTTTCTTTCTTTCTCACCTGCAGGAGGCATGGTAGAAGTAGTAGGATTATGATTCGTAAATAGCGAAACAAATATCAAATTTATTAGGTACTTTTGGAAGCGCCCCCGTATTCTACACTCAACGGTCGCGTTTGGGATGGCTTCCAACAACAAGTCTAATGTTTATGGATTCGTAAAATAATAATAATAATTGTATTGAGAATTCAGAGTAAATTATTGAATTTGGCAGGCACTGTATTGACCGGCAGGTGAGACAAAAAAAAAGGGATTTCGCCGGAGCGAGTTCGCGATTATTTTTTGTCGTCTTTGGAACGATAAAGACAACCTACATACACGTGCAAATAGCAGAAATCAAGATGTATTTTTTGATTTAGAATCGGTCGTTTCTCAATTTGTATACTGAGAGTTTATGACACCATTTTCTAGGGGGCATACGAAGGCATAGTAGTATATTGAAGAAATAAGTAATAACCTAGGATGTGCTTTGGAAAAGTAAAATGAATAAAAGGAAAAATATTCTTGAGTAAATAAGCGGTTATGCAATGTCTCAAGAGTAAGGATTCGGCTCACAGAGAATCCGGCTCGAAGGACCAATAATTTGTGTTCGGTTACGCAACAAATTTGTGTATAAATTTGTTGGTACCAATTTGTAATTCCAAGATCACTCTGGTTCCCCGAATCCGAAGTAAAATGACCGTAATCATGCCCTGACTTACCCCAAATTTCCTTGTGGAGGATGTGCTGGGTTGAAGGGAATGCGCTGCACGGTTCTACCGGAGGGTTCGACTCTTGAGGGTGTTGCACACTGCTTTTCAAAACAGGTGTTCAAATTTCCGACTCGCAACGCGCAATTCTCGATTCCGGCACGGCCGCTCGCGAAGAACCGGAGGCAGGTAAAAATGGAGTAACAAAAAATGTATATATAAAAGAAGGAAAGGTTTCCCGGGAATAAAGGAGGGAGAACAAGACGGAGTATACAGTTGTCAAGGCATGTATATACGCACAAAATAATAATAATTAAACTATATCCCGAAACTCAAAGCACTTCCTAAAGTGAATGAATACCACCCAACGTAAACAAAAAAATCATTCGTAAAGTTAAATAAAAATAAGATAAAAAAAGAAAATGAAATACAAAAGTAAATGGAGACAGAACATGTACACTTATAAAATATTAAACCGAAAAACTATAAAAAAAATCAAAGGGTGTAAAATACCATATTGTTAAAAATAAAATAACCTTTGAAGATTTTGTTGATTGCTTGAAAAATTTAAAAGAAAAATATGCTTACTCAATGAACCTTTCGTTCTTATACGCTAGGCGCTAAGTCCGTATGACGACAAAAGATAGCAAACAAGTTTGATACTCTTCCGTGGGGACATTACAAGGCCCTGTAATTTTTTTTCTCTGTTGCAGATAATGAACAAATTGTTGTCGTTGAAGGACCTATGTATAGAGTCAATTAGTGAAAACGTTCATTCTGTTGCACATTTTCTGCTTGAATCGAGGAGACTAACGCTAGAGATAATGGAAAAATATCCCAAATATAGGTGGAAATGTATTAATGCACTCGCTGTCAGATGTGAACGGTCATCTCTACCAGATTTGAGCTCTATAACAGGTCAAAAGAAAGTATCGTTGGAACATCGGAATGCCATTTTAGTATGGCCAAGGTATACAGACAATCCTTTTGAGCACCATAGTTATTATTTATGGGAAAAACACTATATAGTGATGACCCCAACATTGGTGTTGATGGTTTGTGAATCTT
Source organism: Cylas formicarius (assembly GCF_029955315.1). Taxonomy (NCBI): domain Eukaryota; kingdom Metazoa; phylum Arthropoda; class Insecta; order Coleoptera; family Brentidae; genus Cylas; species Cylas formicarius. The sequence goes on from NW_026844319.1 coordinate 1,351,875, forward strand.
GCAAAGACGCTTTTATAACGTTAAAAAAAAATCAAATATCAAATTTGACAAATTTGATTTTTACGATTATCGACACGTATCTACCGTCGAAGCCCGTGCATTAATATTTATGGTATATCAGAGTCAGGGGAGTTGGTGGGAAAGTTGCTAATCCGAATTATACTTTAAATTAGAACCCTCAGAAAACTATCACGCCAGAATACATAATAATTTAATGGCGATAATTGATTTGTTTTGACATATTCATTGCTAACAATAATAAAAAACATTTGTAAAATTAGGCTTATGTTAGTCATTTTTTTTAGTTGTTCAATTTTTTTTATTCTAATGTAAAATGTATATGTAACATTTTTTTTTTACTTCCAATTCAACAGGTTTGTTCTTGTTGTTGTTTTTAGAGAAATACCGTTGCAATTTTTCTTTGAGTGTCTTTATTACCCGTTCGTCTATCGCAGCCTTTTTCTTACTGTACGTACTATAATGATTAATTTCGTGCTTGTCCATTTGCTTCTCAAAATTGAAATTATAAAATTCCTTGCCCAGATCCGTTTTGGGTGTCGATCCCGTGCCTCTTTTAGAATTTTGGTGAAGACCTTGGTCACATCACTACCCGTTTTACTTTTTAACGGTTCGCACCACACGTATTTTGAAAAACAATCGATATCGACCAATATAATTTTAAAGTTTTTATTTTGTTACGCATGTCGGTCGAGCTGGGCCAAATCGGCCTGCCACAAATCATCCAAGCCTCGTATTATAGTTCTGCGACGCGCACAATTTCTACGTGCTGGCTTGTGCAGTTCCCGCACGAGTTTTCTCTTTTCTTTACTATTCATTCGTCAATTTGGTCCGCTGCTCTTTTTTTGGGTCGATACCACTAACGCGTGATTTTCCAACTCTTGCTTTGTGCATATCTCGCCTAGTTTGCGATCAAGGTCGCGGCGAAACTGTAGAAATTCACCTCGAAACGTTCTGACTCGTTGCTCTAAACGTACGAATCTCGTTTTATTTGCTTCCAACACCAGGCTAATGTCCCTATTTTGCCGCGAGAGTTGCTCTACCGCTAAAGCGTGTTTTTCCAACGCTTGTTCTTCTGCACGCACTGGGGGTAGCAGCGGCGGTGATGCGATGGCATCTTTAGATCGTAACCTTTTTGTAAGCATCTCACCTCCTCATCCACGTACTTTTTGGTGGCCGCGTCGTAGTTTTCGCAAGGCGTTTGGACATTGCAAATTCTTAAATAGTTCATATGGACGCTTCCCCCCGCTGTATAATCGAAAGCGGAGCTCTTTATCACGGTAGTTCGCTTGGAGCGGACTCCGCTGGAACTTGTCGAGACTCATTATTAAACTAACGTACTATACCGGATTCTTTAAACTCTTCGACGATAGAAAGAATTTCGTTCGTGCTATAACGGCCGTTTTTCAATTCAAAATCTTTGACAATTACCGGGCTTCCGTACTTGCCCTGTCAACAGTTGCTTGGGTATTTTGGAGTATTTTGGAGTAGGACGGCGACACATTGAGAAATATTCGCGAATTTTATTTGGTTTGTCACACGACACGTCGTCGAAAATAAACACGGAATTCTCTTCCGCTTCACTGGAGTCGATTATCTCGTCGCTATCCCTGTAAGGAAAGTCCTTTGGTTTGCTTCATTACGCAAGACAATAGTTGGTATTTGGGTTGATTCAGCGACTTTGAGTAGACGTAAACGTTCTCGAAACGCGCTCCATTGGGGCTGAAGTGTAGCGTCAACATGGCGTTAGTTTTGGTTAGTCCACAAAACACCGCCCTAAATGAGTTGGGTAACAGTTGTCCGTGTTTGCTTTTGTTGTCCCCGCACTCGCCGCAATCAAAATCTAAATTTCCGATGGGGAGTGCGAGTTTCTGTTGCACCACCCGCATGACTACAACCCTTATCCGACCACCCCAATATATACATATTTCGTGAATGCTTTGAACGCGGCATGTAAGACCCACGACATTGATTATTCGCAACAGCAATCGTTCAAGGAGCGTCACGCGATGACTTCACCCAGCCAACGAGTTTTTGCGAGTTGAAACTCGTCGGCTGGATGACATCATCGCTTGCGGCAGCGGCAAAAGGAATGTGGCAGCGCGTGAGATCACCGCGTCGCCTGCCTTTAAACCGGATCGGTGTGCGGCAGTGGCAGGATGCCATCATGGCTTGATTTCGCCGAGGCGAAACCTTTAAACGAAACCTTGGCGGGTGAGGTCATCGCGTCGCCTGCCTTCGGGGCAAAAAATGTTTAAAACAAAATCTTCATATTAATTAGCCACTCGATCCGATTAGTGATCCACGCATTTCCTTCGACACAGGAAATTGTTTAAACGAAACGTTGATATTATTACCACATGCGTTTCCTTCGCCGCCGGAAATTGCATTTTTTTTTAATTTTCCACACATACAACTACGTGGCCGGATGAGTACCCGCGCGTGTTTCGGTCAGAAACCACCAAAACAGCAGCCGACGACAACAAAAACCACCCAGAATCGCAAAATCAAAAGCCACAAAAAGCAGTAGAACAAAAACCAAAGGAACCCACGAAATAAAAACCGCCAAAACAGCAGCCCACAACAAAAACCACAGAAGCCCAACAGAAATCGCAAAATCAAAAGCCACAAAAAACAGTAGAAAAAAATCCAAAAGAACCCGCGAACCAAAACCACTAAAACCGCAGCCAACAACAAAAACAACAGAAACCACACGGAAACTGCAGAACCAAGGGCCATAAAAACAATCAAACAACCAACAGAACTAATGAAAAAAAACACCGAATCAACAGTCAACACCAGAAGCCAAAGAACAACTTCTAACTACCGAAACAGTACAAACCGTATGGGAAAAACTTCCGAAGAACTATATTTCAAAATTGTATCTACGTTGGTCGAAGATATATTAACTAACCCAAATAAACCACTCAAAAAAAAACGCAAAATGCTCGAATTAATATATAATAAAAATAAAACTCCAGAAGCCAAAGAACAACTTCTAACTACCGAAACAGTACAAACCGTATGGGAAAAACTTCCGAAGAACTATATTTCAAAATTGTATCTACGTTGGTCGAAGATATATTAACTAACCCAAATAAACCACTCAAAAAAAACGCAAAATGGTCGAATTAATATATAATAAAAATAAAAAATAATAAATACAATAAAAAAATTGAACACTTAAGACGACAATCGAAAACGAAGAAAAATGTAAAACCAAAGTAAAAGAAGGTATCCAAAAAAGTGAAAAGTTAATTCAAGAGAGCGAAATATTTCCCCATCCAGGCATTGAATTGTATTTCACATAGCGTCTACAGAAGATAATCGAGATTAAAACAAACAGAACAGAAGAAAAGCCGTAAACATCAAAAACTCCCCCCCCCCACCGACAAAAAACTCACATCAAGAAAAAATCGAAGAAAAGAAAAACACAACGAAAAGGTACAACCGACATGAAAGATGAAATTAACAATAAAACAGAACAAAAAAGTTGTAATTATTAAGAATAAATACTGTTAATATTTATTACCTCCTTTTTTACAACGGCATAGTAATTTTTTGTTTTTTAAATACCAATCCCACAACGAACCTCCCCCGTAAAAATTTAACACTAACTAATCAAAACAAAACAAATTTGATTAAATCCTCTCCACCTCTTTAATCGACAAATTTACCAAATTAAATTATCAAGCTTTAAACTACTCCAAACACTTCAAAAACATTCAACCAAACAAAATAAAATCTATCACAATACTTTTAACAATCCAATCCAATCCAATCCAAATTTTATCTAGGTAAATTGCTTAACCGAATTATTCAACAACTAAAAATAATATAACCCAAATTACTCCAACCCACACATCAAATGAATCGCAATGACCAAACCGTTTCGTCATAAAACAAATCCGTCCTAACTACTTTACAAAGTTATTAAATATCATTTTAATAACCGCATTTTATTAAAAAACAAAATACATATTGAAAACTTTGAAAAGCCATAATAGATCTATACTATTAGGACGCACTATTAGAATTTAACTTCATTTCATCTCTACTTTAATTCTATCACATCCAATTTATAAATGACTCAACAACCATTTCTATATACCACTTTTTAAAGTCACTTTAATAAACAATCCGTTTTTGAATTGTACCTCATCCAACCCCTAGATGACGAATCTACCGCTTTGTTCAATCAAACTCTCAAAAAACTTTAACTGAACAATTCATATTAAAATCCACCACAGCCACCCCATAAATAAAGCAAGTAACTCATATTTAAACTCACACGTAACAGGAAAATTTTTGCTGATTTTCGTGTGGGGCGGGGGTTTTTCGTTGATAACAACCCCCGAAACCCACCCCTGTTATGGATGTGTGCCACACCCCCCGGGACGCGCCCCGAGGTCTTGGAATAGCGGAGTGGTGGCGCCCTTTGTTATTTGTGGGCACCCCTAATGGACGAAGTTTGCTGTCGGCGCTGACGGTCGGGACCACTGTAGCACCAACGAAGACAGGAGCTAGGTTTGTGGCGATATTTTAAAACACGACCCTCAGTCTAGCGGAAGTCGGATGGGGCCACTCATAGACACAGTATTGGCAAGAAGGGTATCGGTAGCGGCCGCCAGCTACCGATACAGTGGAGAAGGCCGTGGGGAGTTTTTATAAGGGCGCCACGTATTTATACACTACCTAACCCGCCAAGGGGATGGAGTTTATTACTGTGCACTCGACTTCCCACTAAATACGAAGTGATTATTCGGGTTGAGAACCCCAATCCCAATGAGAGGTCACAATAACAACAAACTCGGTTGACACGGAGTATTAGAGTTTAATTGTACAAATGTTGGTAAATGAGTATATATATATAAAAAAAATAAAATAAGTCAAATGTAAAAAGGAAAAGGTAAAGTCGGTTAATCGGAACGTGATCTTATTAGTTACCCCGCTATAGCGCCGCAAGGATTAGCGTCAACCGCCGGTAGTTTCAAGTTGACCGGGTAGATAGCGCGAAACCGAACGAGCGATTTATGACGTCATATATCTTCGAACAATGCGCATAGTATGAGAGGGAAGCTACCGAGCTTCGACACTAAACGAGGGTGTCTATAGTTACAACACAATCGAGGGTCAGTACTAATAATTTAAGTTTACATACGTTAAATGACCTGAGCTGACTCAGGTGTATAACCGATAGATAATCGTAAGGTTTCACTCGTCTACTCTCCTAGCTCTAACCTTCCTAATACGGCACTGCTGCGTACACTTACAACGTGTTGCGGGCACGAACTTCTAAGTGGTGCGCGTGCTGCTCGGGAACGTGTAGTACCCAAACCTAGCCAGTCATAAATCCAAACGCGCCAGGTAGGAGGCAGGTAGAACAGGCAAGTCCAAGATTCAGGAAAAGAAAAGGAAGATCCAAAACAGAGAAAGAACCAATCGGAAACTAAAACCGGGAACTAAACGCCAAGTAGAAAACCCTGTAAACAAATTCCTCGGTTTACAGTGTACTATAGCGGAAGATCCTTACCTCTAGCGAGGGTTTTCCACGCTTCCGCTCGCTTAACGACTCGTGCAGCCTCAATACAACACAAACCAATGCCCGCAACTACCACAACTCCAAACGACTGAAGCTAACCGGCTTAGCGCCTCTATGTACATGAGTGTTATAGGATCCCTAGTGATCGAAGGCGGAATCAATAGCACGTGGTGGCGTGAGCCGATAATCCCACAAAATGGTGCGTGAGCTGTTCAGCCAAATCCCAATAAGCCCTGGAACGGCCTCACTCGCCTCTCTCTCGGCTTCTACACAACAACAACTCACACGCTGCGGTTTTCGCTTTTTACTCCCCAACAAAAATGGGTTCCGGGTGCTCTTCACTACAGAAATACAAGCGAACCGCCAGCAACACTATCCACCACAACTGCTTGCTAAACGATTACGCCAAAATGGCTAAACGATTGCTCCGCGAGACTTCCTGCCGGAAGCCGGAAGAAAATACTATCCATCCCACTCGCACACGCGAAGAATCCACTTTAGTATCTCTTACTTTCGGAACACTACGGCCTTCCTCCAAACTAAATAAGGCGCCAAAAATACATGCTGCCAAGTTTCGCATATTATATGAGCTACGAATACACGAGACAAATGATGCTTGTGTGCTACGGAAAGGATGGCATGTAGCGCAATGATACCTGCGCTAAACGAGTAAACACAAGCCTGGACCAACGACCAAGAGAACGTAATTTTTATTTATTGAACCTTACATTGGAAGGAACCACGGAGCACTTCACGAAATCTATGCATTCCGGCAACACGCCAAACACCTAGTGACGGTTTCATATTTCAATGTTAAAATTTAGCATTTTTAAAGTACAAGTGCTGGCACATTTGCGAAGTAACGGGTGTATTTTGTTAGTACCTTGTAGAATTAATTGTACTGTCCATTTCCTTCACCTTTTGCTGTTTGGCGAGTGCTTCTTAACAATTAAAATTCTTGTTTATTAGGTTCATATCGATTTTGCGATTTGAACACACGTTCTTTTGTAGACTCGGTTTCTTTAGTTTCGGACGTGTACTCCCCGACCGATTGTGTTGCCGAACAATAAATATTTTATGCTGCAACGGTTGTGTGCGTGGCCCCTTGTTCGCTTGGTTTTCTCTTAAGGGACACCGGTTTACTGAGAGATACTAATGCAAAAAACAGAGTATTAGTTGCGCATTAGAAGAAGTCATAACCATTACCATTTGTCACCCTATGAGACTAAGGACCACATTTGCTTTTCATTGCTCGATTCTTTGGCACGGGCCATACGGCCATCACCACAGATATAGTTCGGTTGTTCGTTCTACTGGCGGCGTACCGTCGACTAGGTTGGCAAGAGTGGCGTTTTCCCTCTAATTTTTTTGTGCCCGTTTAGCCTTTTAATGAAACTGGTTGTCTGGATCGTCCGGCATTTTGTACGCTAGCTTTTGAAGCTTGGGGTGTGGCAGGTTTTCTTTTGTGTGACCGATTTCCTCAACGAGGGATTTTGAAAAGAATTGTCATTGCCCCACATTTCCAGAAAACCCTCGAATCGAATATTGTACGTATTGTTGCCCCGTTTCCCGCAAACCTTCCACGTGGTTTATTCTTTCACCGGAATACCAGACCAGACTTGGTGTCTTGCAGTGTATGCTGTCTTTTGGGTACATGTTTAGTTGTGGAGTTCCCCCTATCGAGCAGCCGGCTTTCCGGACGGACTTTGCTGGGTTATATGGGACTGCCCACCTGCGGCTGTTCCACTGAGCCACCATTCCATCTTGGCTTGGTTCCCGGGATAGTGACAGACAACTGTGTAACGTTCGGGACAGCTTGAGGTTTGCGTAGCTTAAGTGGCCTGTTCTCTTCAAGAACGGTTTGCGGAACTTATAGTCTTAAATTATAGTGTCTTACATTCCGTTGCACCGCCAAAACTTGAAGGTGAGATTTGACACTCACACCTACCACCAGGTTGGAGGAAATAAATTATTGTTCGTGATTCACTTGTTTATTTCCTTTACGGGTTGGAACCTCGGGTTGATAAGTTTACCTTTTTTGAATCACGTGGCGCCTACCTACCGCCTTCCCGGACTGACCGAGGTGTCCTTCACCGCCTTCCAACTTGGCTTTGATTTAGTATTTTTTTTCTACTTTATTAATTTTTCTTGATTCTTGATGAGCTAGCCTAGGCATTGTCTTACCTCACTATTAAATTACGAATTTAATTAATTAATGTGTTTCTTTTTCACGACCCTGAGATTGAGAGGTAAGAACCTGTCAGGTGATGGAAGGCGATGGACGTAAACAATGCCGGCAAACCAAATACTAAAAGTCTTCCACTTCTAAGTCAAGAACCAGGGAGATGTGTAAAAATAACAGCCAGGTAGGTACTAAAATGCTCCCTCTATGCATAACAACTCGGATACAGGGAACAGCAACCAACTAACCTGAAATAACCCTGGGGTGCATATCTTCTCTTAAAGCCTTGGATACTGATTTCATCGCTCTCCTTTTAAGGAGCGACAACTAGAATAGAGACAGGCAATGCTACGGAGTCTCGAGTGCGAGGAACGTCGCAGGAATATACCAGGACGAACGAAAGCAATGGCTTACAACTCCGAGCAGCCTCTAGCCATCCAAGAAGTACTAAGGTCTCAGCCTAAGGAAGTATGCAAACATGTCTACATGCACTGGCGTGTAATGCCGCCACAAGACCAGCAAAGACGACGCAGGGGCATTATATATAGGATTGGAAGAAGGTAATCACCACTACACGAAATTTCCCAATACTACGTTAGAAATATGCTTTTAATGGCTTGTGCTAACTGTACCTAGTAACGTATAAGTGCAATAAGATCCTAAATAAAAAAAATTGGCTGTGTTACTAAGGAGACCCTCCCGTTCGAAAATTTTACGAGGGTTCTTGACGAATTGGCGGAAGCGCTAACGGTGAAGAATAGACCGCTACAGGTTGGCCAGGTGAAGTGACGGTGATATTAGAACATTTTGTTAGGTTGAGTTCCATGCTGCGTGCCTCGAAGAAGCGTTGGCAGGTCCTCAGCATGATCTACATCTCTCTGGTAGAAGGCGTAAGGAGAAGCAGATCATCTGCATACGCCATGCTGGAGATGGTGGATCCAGCCATCTTTAAACCGGTAGGTTGGTTGTTGAGCCTGGCCATGAGTTCATCGAGGACAAGATTGAACAACAGAGGGGAAAGTGGATCCCCCTGTTTGACGCCCCGCCTGATTGGGATGTTCTGTTGGGTCCAGCCGCGTTGGAAACTTTCGGACTCGAAACTGCGGCCTGCAGTTTCCAGAAAAATCGGCGAGTACAGGCTGGGTGTAAGGGCCTTCATATCAAATATTTCGTGCCGATCTTCTGGTGCGTCGGCGGCGAACACTTGAAGATAGTGCGCTCGTACATCATCCTCGGTCGGTGTGGCGCCGATGGCGCCCGGATCGACACCCTTGACGATGAGACTGGCCAGAGATGACTTGTCTTCCTTGTATAGTTCTTGGTACCTCTTGTAGCGGTGGAATCGACGGGAGCGAGCAGTCAAGGAGGCGGGGGCCACGGCAGGTGCGGCGCGAGGAGCCGGGCGGTCCACGGCAGCAGGGGCGGCCTTGGGTGTCCAAAGAGCCTTATACAGGCTATCTAATGTGGCTGACTGAGGTTCATCCTGCGAAATGCGAATGGCCAGGCGACGCGGACCCGGGCGGAGTCTGGGCCGCCGTCACGGCCAGGGACTGGTGGGCTATTCGAACTGTCAGGGCCAACAACAGAGTCCGGACCAGGTGACAGAATAGGGCTGTATAGGCCCAAACCACGATCGGGGGTGTTGAATTCAAATCTCACGGTCTTCCGCCTCACCCTGAGGCTCCGACGAGACGGCGTGGCAGGCGACTGACGGCGTGCCCCGAAACTACGGCAAGGTAATGCACCCCGCTGGATGGAGCACGGGGCCGGCCGGGACCTCAGGCGGGCCGTAGCGAGGCGATGAGTGCGCAGAATACAAACGTAGCTTGCGGAGGTTTCTGATCTCATCGAACTCGTAGGCCAGCTCCTCCAGGCATATTAAGGCGCGCTCCAGCCCAGAAATTAGCTCACTACGGCGGCGATCAGCGGCCTCGAGGCTGTTCTGGTAGTCGGTTGGGTGTGCTCTTCTGCGATGTTGTTCTAGGCCGGCAAATGTTGGAAACTCCCGCCAAGAATTCCAGCATAGATTGGGCGCTGCAGCAGCGTCACCCCTGCAGTATCTCCTCCTGTGTTGAGCGAGACTATTACCCCTTGGGTAAGATCTTCCACATCCAACACAGATATGAGTTGCGGTCGCCATGTCAAAGCTGGTGAATTTCACACTCACTGATACTCTGATAAGTTGCGGGTCGGATTAGTCCCTGAATGTAGGAGCTAAATAAAAGTTTAAGAAAACACCGACAGGGCACTAGAAAAAACCGCGAACGGTAGGACACAAACACAAATCGGGTCACTTGGTCATCGCTGAGCGCGCTTCCGATGGATGGCCGTAGCTGCCGCTGTTGCTGCGGCGGTCGGTAGTTGTCCCAAGTGCGGAAGCTCGGCAATGGTGGAGTAAATAGCTGAAGTAGCTATAGCCGAATTTCGAAGAAAAATTGGGGCAGATGTTCTGACGGAGCCAGGATGTCAATTGGCATCTAGGGAGCCCAATCCAGTCGAAAACCGGGGGTGGTTTTTGGTGAACTTCACACCCCTATAATTGGGGGTTGCTACAGCTACGGTGGGAAAGTCCTGTTGGAGGATGTAGTCTGAGGGGGGTCGATTTAATGGTACGAAAAGAGGAATCATAGGGTCAATAGTAAGGGAGGGGGGCGGTTGGAAAAAACGATATTTTCGCTTCCGGTGTCGACTTTGGAGAGGGATAACTCGGGATCTAAACTTCCCACGAGGGTATTGGAGGATGGTACCTCCCCGACGGGGCTACTACAAATGGTACCCGAGATATGGCGTCCCAAAGTCGGCCAAAAACGCTGTACCTCCTCGCTGCTCCTGGTCTCCTAATGATTCGATTTTAGATTCCGCCGATTTTCGGGTAGTTCGTACGGCCCTTTTGGCAATCGGACGTACCGATTTTAGGGGCACTAAAGGGTGGGTTGAATAACCCCGATTAGAGGTGAAAACGGTCCTCCCCGGACAAGAGGGCGGGCGTGCTACAATATGTTCGACTGTTCTAGAAAACTCGAGAAGGATCGACGCACGCGGCAGGTTTTAAGGTTAACTGGCACGTGGCGGCGCTATTTCACCCCATAACTCCCCTGCGGGATGGGGTAGACACCCCAAAATGGTTCACGGCACGTACGGAAACTCCACACACGGGACACAACACACCACAGGGTTGGACGCTCGGAAAAACCGCTATTTTCAGGGTAGGCTGCACAGCATGACAGGACAGGCCGCACGCGCGCCAAGGGTACCCCACCTTCATAGCGGGGCGCGGCCCCCGCCGGGGCTCAGCGGACCACAGTTGACGGGGTCAGAGCGGTCGGTCGTCCCACACGGCGGCCCCGAAATGCCGGTGAATCATGCAGCCGCCCTTCAGCACGAACGAAACCAGGCTGAGGGCGACTGACGGGTGCAGCCCCAAACTCCCCACCACACCGTCGTTTAGCGGGCACCAAGTGCCTCGAGCCCTCAAGATAATCGCTCGGACCGAGATCACATCGCCCGGATACGCGGCCTTCACCGCCTCCAAGAATGGAGGGGTCGAATATGTGACCACCTTGTGATCGAAGTGGTAACGAGCGGTCTTGGGGACTCCCAGTAGAAGCCCACGTCCACCACCATGGTACGACCGTCTCCCCGGATGACAAGGTCAGGCTTATAAAGCGGCCCTTCCCTGTCCCGGATCGACGGCTCCACGTGGGCGACTAGGCCCCTGGAGCGACACGCCTTAGCGAAGATGTCGACTGCCAGGTGGTGCCGCTTAATTCGCTGATGGTGCGTCACCGGACACCGCTGGAGGATATGGGAAAGAGTTTCCACACAGCGGCATCCGGCTCTGCACATCCGCGCAGGGGCTGGGAGGGCCCTGAGGGGGGTCCGTGATCCACCGGCTGGCCGCCGCGTTCTTACAGTGGCCGCTGAGATCAACACCACTGAACGAGCCGCCAAGGCGCTGCCCCCAGTAAGCCCTCTGTGCTGCCCCACGGCCAAATGACCGTATGCTGTTCGCCAACCGTGATCTGACTCCAACCACGTAGTCGGACCGGAGGGCGGCAGCTAGCTGGGGGTCGTCATGTAAACCCAGCCTCTCCAGCCCATCAGGATATCAGGGATCCTACCGGACAAGCAGAAGAGGCCGAGGCCCCCAGCCTTTTTGGCCGCGTACAGCAGGGCATTGGGCGTTTGCGAGGGCAAGTGCAATGCGCTCTTGACGGTCTTTCGGACGACCTTATCCGCCCGATCTAGTGTGGCCCGCGTCACTCCCGGGTTCTGCAGCGAGAACAGGTACTTAGGAAGTATGTATTCCTGCAGCAACCTCAGGCACTGGTAGGGCTTGAGGGGCACTCTCTGCAGGCGACCCATGGCGTCCCCTAGCGAGTCCAATGATGGTGGGTCCGTCCCCATGAAGCCGACCTTGTGGCCAAGGTATTTAAAAGCGGAGTCGGCACCGACGACAGGGACAACTTTGGCCCCGATGAATAGAGGGTCCTGGGTGGCCAGATACAGCTTCTTTAAGGCCGGAGCAAGCTTAACGGTAATGTTGGAGCATTTGCTAGCATTCAGTTCCATACTCCGGGCCTCGAAGAAGCGCTGGCACTCCCTAAGGACGACCTGCATTTCCCTCGTTGACGCGGTCAAAAGGAGCAGGTCGTCCGCGTATGCCATGGCATTGACCCTACGTCGCCGATGCCGACCCCGGTCGGCATACGGGACAGCCACACCATCAACTCGTCGAGGACTAAGTTAAACAGGATGGCAGAGAGGGGGTCGCCCTGCTTTATGCCCCGCAGGAGCGGGATGCCCTCGACGCGGATGGAAGTGGCACACCCTGACAGGCCGTCCATCAGATAGTCAACAACGGGCTGCTCAACCCCAAACCTGTGCAGCGCCCTCTCGATGGATGCGTGCGGAACGGTATCGAATGCTTTCCGCAAATCGAGGGCGCTGACACAGTATGGCCTTGAGGAGGCACGGCAGCCCTTAATGGCGGCCTGCAAAATGATGGCGTTTGCCATGGTCCCAGACTTCGAAAACCGCGCTGAGAGGTGTGAATCTCTAAGGCGCCCAAGCGTGCCGCTAGTATGCGGTGAAGGGTTCGAATAAGTATGTTAGAGACGGTAATCGGCCGCCAGGAACCGACATCAGCAGAGTCGCCGTCACCCTTAGGAATCAGGGTGGTACGGCAACCCTTGCGGATAGATGGTGTGCGGCGGGTCAGGAGCATGGCGTTGTAGAGGATCGCCACGCTCCGGACATCCAGCCTCCTCAAGTCGACCCCCGACATGCCGTCCGGACCAGCGGCACTGGACGCCTTAGGGCAGCGAATGGCTGCCTCCACGGACCGCAGGAGGACAGACGAATACAGACCCCGTACCGGTGTCTTGTAATCCGATATAATCTGCCTGTCCTCAAGCGCGGCCCCCGCGAAGACAGCCTCATAATGCGCGCGGATCTCTCCATCTGGAGGGACCACTCCCAAGGCGCCGGGGTCCACGCCGCGAATGATGGATTCAGTGCCACCCGGTGCGGCCCCAGCAGCAAAGGCACCGGTCTGGGAGGCGGAGGGCGCCGCGGCGGCGGCAGCAGGCGAAGCAGTCGGAGCGCCGGGAGAAGACGCGGAGGAGGAAGGGGCGGACGATGCTGACGGCGATGACGAGAAGGACAGCCCGGCCCTGAACACGGAGTCGCCACACTCCAACGGCGGGAACGACGACGGGGCAGCCCTCCGTGATGGCGTGCTGGCGGACTGATCGCCAGGGGAGGAGCCCGATCAAAACCGGACGGCCATCCTCCGAGTCCTGGTGCCCCTCCGGGGACGCGCCAGCGGCGAAGGCGGCCGCAACGGGCTCGCCTGTGAGGGCCGGTCGAATCGAGCGGGGGAGTGAGTTGGATGGTCCGGAGCCTCCTTTTGTTCAGCTTCCAGCTGGGCACGCAAAGAGCAGTAGCGCGTAGTAGCGCAGGTTTTTTATGGCTCCACAGTACGGTGGAACTTCTCAGCCAGATGTTTATTGACTGTTGTTCCACCGTACTCCAACTCCGCAAAGAGAGTCATAGTTACTCCCGACGTTTACCCGCGCTTGATTGAATTTCTTCACTTTGACATTCAGAGCACTGGGCACAAATCACATTGCGTCAACATCACGTTAAGACCATCGCAATGCGTGTGTGGCAGTGTCCTCGAATCAGATCACACGGGAGCGTAAAACGGTAACGCGAATGACCGCGCGCGCGAACCGCCAGCTGATCCGTCCGACGCTGGCACACGGTTTCCGCATACCACTCTGCGTGCTTGGTTCGAGAATACCGTGACAGCCGTCGCTTTGTGAGCGAACGGCGCACGCGTTCTGCCAAACCGAGTAAGTAAAGAAACGATGAAAGTAGCGGTATTTCACCGGCGATTTTGCAATTTCCTACTTATGCTACACCTCTCATGTCTCCTTACAATGCCAGACTAGAGTCAAGCTCAACAGGGTCTTCTTTCCCCGCTAATTTTTCCAAGCCCGTTCCCTTGGCAGGGGTTTCGGTAGATAGTGGGTAGGGACAGTGGAAATCTCGTTAATCCATTCATGCGCGTCACTAATTAGATGACGAGGCATTTGTTTATCAAAACGTTTATTCAAAATATACATAGTAAAGAACATACATACTTAAAGAGAAGAAAGAACAAACTATACTGCTGATTTCAGCCGCAGTGGCCATTTAGAAAGGAAGAAAGACAAAAAAGGGAGTGTAGCCATTATTGGCGGCAGGAGAGCTCAAAACTTGGCATAAATTCTCAAACGTAGTAAATATTTAAAAAATGACTAATGTCATATAAAAAAGTTGCCTATAAAAAGAAATGTTATTCCAAAATCTATAATAATAGTGCACATATTAGTCATCATAATCATCACTATTATCATTAAAATCATGAATATAATAATTATTAGTCATCATAATCATCACTAACATCATTATCATTGCTGGAAGACGGGTAGATGTCATCACTATTAGCATCATTCTGTAAGTCCAATGGTTCTTCGTTGTCAAGATCTTCATTATCAGGTGGGGGTGTAGATACTAGTAAATCCAGAGCTTCCCTTGGCAAACGTTGATGTTTTTTTGTCAATATCTTCCTCTTGCTTGTTATTACAGGATCTGAGCTCAATAAAAGTAAATTGAAAATATCCTCATTGGATTTTTTACGGCTACATTTTCGAGAATAGTGTTCTCTATATCTTTTAAAATCCTTGTTTCGCGCTTCTTGAGCCTCTTCGGTTAATTGGCCAAAGGGTAGTAAAGCATGGGCTATTATTTCGGGCCCATGAATGAGGAATTTGTGGACTGTGGGGGGCATGTGGTACCAGGGGTACTTCTGCGCAAAAAGTCTTGCAGTATCATGGGCGAATTCTCGGAACTTGTCGACATTTATTTGTTGACCACTAGAAACTACTGTTAATATTGTATGCATGCGCCTGATCAGGTTGATATCAATATTTGTAATTTCGGCAGAGAGCTCAGGGTTCTTGAAAAAGCGTCTAGCGGTATTCCCGTCAGTCGAGTTGCCAAAACCGGGTTTAGGTCTATCAATGATTAAACCGGTTTTTTCTCTAAACAGCTTTTGAATCCTTGTTTTCGTTTCCGCAACTATCTCTTTATCATTTCCGCGGGCGTGCCACTTTTCAATTGGAAGTTTATATGATAAATGTAAAAGACATTCAAAAAAACGGATCCAACCGTGTAATACTGATATCCCGAATTGCAGGTTTTCTGTTTTTATTTCTGTTTACCATTTTGTCAATTGAATTGAATTCTTGCGATCTTGCTCCGCAAATATAGCATTGTTGTGTAGATGAGGTCTCTGTTAGGGCGTTACATACTTTGCCATCGATCATTGCTAAAGTAAGCCTATGAGCGACTGAAATTGATTTGCCCCCGAGAGATAAATCAGTGCTGCTTAGTGTATCTATTTCTTTATCCACTCTACTTTTTTCAGCTAAAGACACTTGCGTTGATTCCTTAATGAATTCAATTTTCACAGGTCTACAGTATCGTGTGGATGATGGACAAGGATTCTGCGAGATCACTAATGGGTTCTAACCAAAACAGCTGAATCACTCGATTCAGATCCATGAAACGCCTGCTTATAAGAACTATGACCTGAGCTTCCATCGCAACCCCACTTCTTAATTAAACAAAGCTTTTTTCGTTGTTCGTCATTGAGTAAATTGATATTACCTTGTATAGTCATCAATAGGCGTTCTGCAGTGTGGTTGAGCAAAGCTTGTAACTGAACTTCTGCTAATACCTCAGTTACTTTTATGTGCTCCTGATTTGGATAGCATTTTTTCTTTTCTGCTTGCACAACTTTATTAGAAGGAAATTTTTCTTGGTCTTCTAAATAAGCAAAACTGGTGTCTTGACAACTTGGCGTCCACCAATAAAGCTAGAGCATCTTCACCTGATATTAGACGACATTTACTTTCTTCCATCTTCATGAACGCCTTTCTATATTTACTTGCCCGTTTTGGAGAAATTGACATGTCCTGCATTAATTTTGAGGCATGTGTTTGTCCCGCTGCCCTTAAAGTCATCTGGGTTGCATACTTCAATTCCTCGAGTGGGGTAGATTTTCGCAAAACTTCGGTCTTTTTACGCTCTCTTCAAAGTTGATTTTTGGGCCACCCATTTGTTTTGGTGTTTTTATTGCATAATTTAGAAAAGAAATAGAAGTATCCAACCAATGTTGATTAATTTTTGCAAATTTATCCTCCACCTTCTCTGCTTTCATCCATCTGCTCTTAAATTGTGACTTAAAATACGACAATCTTTGATCCAAAAACGGGGCGGTGGAATAGGTGGCAACGTGGTCCGAGAGCGGTCTTGGGGACTCCCAGTGGACGCCCACGTCTACCACAGTGGTACGACCGTCTCCCCGGATACCAATGTCGGCCTTATGAAGCTGCCCTTCCCTGTCCGGGATGGACGGTTCCACGTGGGCGTCTAGGCCCCTGGAGCGACACGCCTTAGCGAGGATGTTAACCGCCAGGTCGTGCCGCTTCATACGCTGGTGGTGCGTGGCCGGACATCGCTGGAGAACATGGGAGAGAGTCTCCACTCTGTGGCTTCCGGCCCTGCACATCCGCGCAGGGGCCGGGATGCGGGTGTTGTGGAGTTCGCCGACGGTAGGTAGGGTGAACGTGGTCCTCACTGGACCATCCCTGTGGGGGGTCTGTGATCCACCGGCTTGCCGCCGCGTTCGTACAGTGACCGCTGAGACCCGCACCATTGTACGAGCCGCTAAGGCGCTGCCCCAGTACACCCCCTGCGCTGCCCCGCGACCAAATGATCGAATGCTGTCCGCCAACCGGGATTTAACGTAGTCGGACCGGAGGGCGGCAGCTAGCTAGGTCGTCGTGCAAGCCCAGTCTCTCCAGCCGGCCCAGCAGAATATCGGGGATCCTCCCGGAGAGGCAGAAGAGACCGCGGCCCCCCAGCCTTTTTGACCGCGTATAGCAAAGCGTTAGGCGTCTGTGAGCGCAAGTGCAATGCGCACTTAACAGTCTTGCGGACGATCTTATCCGCCCGATGAAGTGTGGCCCGCGTCACCCTGGGATTCAAGTACTGAGGGAAGTAGCCTCAGACGCTGATGGGGCTTTCAAGGCCGGGGCAAGCTTGACAGTGATTTTAGAGCATTTTAGAGCATGCCTGTCCCGATGCCGACTTCGGCCACCCTTGGGGATGAGGGTGGTACGGCAGCCCTTGAGGATTGGTGGGGTGCGGCGGGTAAGGAGCATAGCGTTGTAAAGGATCGTTACGCTCCTGACATTCAGCCTCCTCAGGTCGGCCCCTGACATGCCGTCAGGACCCGCAGCACCTGACGCTCTGGGACAGCGAATGGCGGCCTCCACGGACCGCAGGAGAACAGGCGAATACAGACCGAAAGACGAAGTTTTGTGGTCCGAGATCGGCTACCTATCCTCGGGTGCTGCCGCAGCGAATACCGCCTCGTAATGGGCACGGATCTCTCCCTGTGAGGGGACCACTCCCATAGGGCCGGGGTCCATGCCGCGAACAATAAGGTTCGCCAGCGCAGACCTGTCCTTACCATACAGCTCTTGGTAACGTTTATATCGGTGCGCACGCCGCGAGCCCGGGCGCATCGGAACCACAGCCGCGCAATGTTTGTCGCGAGCAGCAACGGGGCGACCATCGACAGGCGACCACAAAGCCAAGTAGAGCGCCTCCAGTGAGCACACCACGTCCCCGATACCACCGGCGATGTTCCCGACGAGGTCCCTGATGTCGGAAGGGACTCCTTCCTGGGCCGCGAGCTCGAAGAGGTAGTCCCGGATGGCCTCGGTGCCGTTCGGGGCGGCTCCGGTGAAAGGGTGAGTAGTCGGTGGGACGGGGGGCGCCACGGCGGCGGCAGCCGATGGAGTCTCCGAGGCACCCGGCGACAGCGCGGCAGAGGAGGGGGCGGACGATAGTGATGAGGACGATGATGTAGGCGGCCCGGCCCGAAACACGGAGTCGCCATCCTCGGCTGGCGGGGACGGCGACGAAGCGGGCCTCCGCGATGGTGGACTGGCAGACCCGTCGCTGGTGGAAGAGCCGGATCTAAAACGTACAGCCATCCTCCGGGTCCTGGGGCCACGCCGGAGATGCGTGGGCGGTGAGGGCGGCCGTAGCGGGCCTTCCTGCGGAGGCCGGTCGAACCGGACGGGAGAATGTGTCGGGTGGTCCGGCGCCTCCTTCTGCTCGGCTTCTAACTGAGCTCGTAATACGCCGTAACTCTTGAGCTTACGGAGGTTTTTGATGGCGTCAACCGTTCGGCCTTCCGGTGATCCGCCAGCTCCACACTCCTCTGATACGCCTCAGGATGGGCGCGGCTGCATATGCCGGCAAAGGTCCCGAAGGCCCGGCCACATTCCGCGCATGCACTAGGGCCCTCTTCCACTGGGCCCCGGCAGTGCCGTCTGCGATGTTGCGAAAGGCTAGCAGCCGTCAAGTATCTGCGGCCACACCCCTCGCAGGGAAAATCCCCTGGGAAGCCATGCGACGGTTAACCCCTGTCCTGTTGCGACATCCTACTGCAATAGTGAAGGGCTGGGGCGCCTATTAGGTTTGGAAATGCCCCAAGATAGTGTAGATGTCACTGTCCCCCACAATCTGTCCCGAAACGCCCGAAATGGCCCTCGGGAAAGCCACAGAACGCACACAACACGTTAAGACGACACACGCGACTATCCCGGATTCGATGGCGCAAGGGCGATGGCGAAAAGCCCCGATTTACGAGGAGCCGCGAAACGCACGTCCACACTCGACGACGTTTGTCAAGAGAGTCATAGTTAAGTTACTCCCGCCGTTTACTCGCGCTTGATTGAATTTCTTCACTTTGACATTCAGAGCACTGGGCACAAATCACATTGCGTCAACATCACGTTAAGACCATCGCAATGTTTTGTTTTAACTAGACAGTCGGATTCCCCCGGTTCGTGCCAGTTCTGAGCTGACCGTTAAATAGCAACCGAAGAGAACACCGGAAAACACTGGGTCTCGCAGCGAGGTGGTTCCGCAGGAGGCCAAGGCTCGGGACCGGGTTCGGATCGGATCCGGAGATCGTTGTATAGTTGTCATTTCCAATTCAATGGTTGATGAAGATTCTTTATGTCCAATAAGTAATAATTGTTTTTCCGTCAGCTGATTGATAGTAGTCTTCACAATGACTTGTCAAATAGTGGTGGTTTCTTTTATCTAAATAACTGTAAAATTAATTATAAAAATTGAATTTTAAGTTTTAAAAGGTAGATTAAAATTTAAATGATATTTAATTTTAAAATATTTGTGAATATATAAAATTGAAATATTAGGAAGATAATTTAATAAATATTGGTGGGTTTTAACGTAGGTCCACGTTATTTGCTGCGCTGATTGTTGTTCGATTGAGTGGACTGTATTTTTCGATAACTTTATTTTTTAACTTTTACAACTTAACAAACTTTTACAACTAACAAACAAAGGAAAAAACATATGAAAATGAATAACGAAGCTTAACGTTTGCTAGCACGGGTTGTAATGTCGAGACCCAGCGTCCCGCGGTCTCTCTTAAGTGTCGGCAGCGCCGATCCCTTTTTTGCAGGCAACCTTTTTTTTACGGTGCTCGCGATGTTGCCGTTGCTGGGCAGTTTTGAAGATTGACCATCCCGCCGGCCTTGAAATGTCCAGCGGATTTCAAAGCGCAGAAGTATTGATCTCGTCTACGGGTAACGGGCATATCTTGCTGATTGACCGCTTGACTATCCCATTCCTTGTGCGTATGGAGACCACTCGCACCAAGTTGTCAGTTCCAGGATGGACTGCTACAACGCGACCCATTGACCATTGTAACGGCGGCAAATTTTCGTCCTTGAGTAGGACTAACGCATCCACTTTGATGTTTTCGCATTTTACGTGCCATTTTCCACGCTGCTGCAAAGTATGGAGGTAGGAATGACTCCAAAGCTTCCAAAAATTTTGAACCAATTGCTGCAACTGATGGAAATTTTTCAAACGATTGCTGGGAATTTCGGTTACGTCATGTTGAGGTGTGGCTAATAAATTTCCACCTATTAATAGGTGTCCTGGCGTCAGAGATTGTAGGTCCGTGGGATCACTTGATAAGGGAAGGAGAGGTCTCGAATTTAAGATAGCTTCAATTTGTACAACGACTGTATATAGTTGTTCGTAATTTAACTTTGTTTCACCCATTACCTTTTGTAAATGATTCTTAAATGACTTTATAGCGGATTCCCAAATTCCACCGTGATGCGGAGATCTCGCGGGTATAAAATGCCAAGTAATGCGATTTTCCAAGAAATAATTACTTTGAGTTTCATTGTTACCAGTTTGAGCAACGCTTTCGTAGAATTTGTGAAAAATGTTATTCGTACCCACAAAGTTTTTAGCGTTATCGCTGTAAAGATGCTTTGGAAGTCCTCGTCGGGATACGAAACGCTTAAACGCGTCCATAAAGGCTTCAGAAGTAAGATCTGTAATTATCTCTATGTGTCCAGCTAGATCAATTCCGGTGAATGTAAATGGTCTAGAGGGAGTAACGCGAGGTTGAGGCAATGAACCCATTTGTTGACTTATATTAAAAGGTTTTACACGAAAGCATACCATGCATTTTCTCAAAACGCTGCGGATCTGGTTTTTTGCCTTCAGCGGCCAGAAATCCTCTCTTATTTGCGCGAGAATAAATTGGGTACCAGCGTGTAAATATTTTCTGTGATAATGTTCATTTAAAAGCCTAGTGAAATGATGTTTGCTGGGCAAAACAATTGGATGCTTATGATTAAAAGCAAGATGAGAATTTTTCAAACGTCCTCCTACGCGCAGTAAACCAATTTCGTCGATAAATGGACTTAAAGCAAGCAACTTGCTGCCTTTTGGAATGTTTTGATTTGAATTTAAACATTTAATTTCCGTCTGAAAAACTTGATGCTGAATATTGATACATAATTTGGTAATTGCATTGTCAAGCTCACATTGAAGCAGTGTATTAAATCGCCTTGCCTTTTTGTGCCTTAAATTGTAGCCAAATCGCAATACATATGCGGTGATACGAATCAATTTTCGATAAGTTGAAAAACGTTCTATTAAGTCAAGATTATTTAATAAAGTAAAAGATAAAATGATGTTTTCTTTTCGCGCCTCAGGTAAGTCGGGCATATTAACAATTTGCGTTTTAGGCCAGGAGCTTTCTTCCTCGATAAGAAAGGTAGGACCTTAAAACCATTTTTGGCAATTCTTTAACTCCGATGGGTTTAAACCACGTGAAATAATATCAGCTGGGTTATTTTCCGATTCAATGTGTTTCCACGATGAATTTTCACTTAATATTTGTATTTCCGAAACCCGATTCGAAACAAATGTTTTCCACTTGTTCGGTTCCGAATTAATCCATGAAAGTCTTATCATAGAATCTGTCCAACAGGTAACTGAGGAAATTGGGACTCGTAAAATTCGTACTACTTTCGACATTAACTGGGATAAAAGTAATGCGCTTGATAATTCTAGTCTAGGTAGTGTTTGTGTTTTTAAAGGTGCAAGTTTCGATTTCGCACAAATTAAATTTGATTTTCTTTCCCCATAGGAATTTTCGGACAATGCATAGATGCATGCGCCGTACGCGTGCATGGATGAATCGCAGAAACCGTGTAAAGCAATTTTAGTGTAGTCCGGGCTAAAAATTTTGCGATCAATCTTTATGTCATTCAACGAGTGCAAGTTTTCCAAAAAATTTGACCAATTTTCTTTTATGCCTTGCGGTACTTCGGAATCCCAATCTGCTTGGATTTGCCAAAGTTGTTGTAGAATTAATTTTGCCTTCACCACACACGGGTTAATGAGGCCTAAAGGATCGAATAATTGTGCAACACCGGAAAGTATACTTCGCTTTGTAATTAGATCGGCTTTAATAGATAAATTAAAAGCATAACAAAGCGTATCACTAATCGGATCCCAAATAACCCCTAGAGTTTTGGTCTCCTCGCTGCTCCTTATGCAAAATTCTGAATTTGTGTTAAAATTATCATTTTCTAGAACACTTAGATCATTCGATCTCCACTTACGTAAATTATTGTAAAACCTGATTTTAACAAGGTAGCCGAAATATTTTGCTTAAGTTTTATCGCGTCAGAAACATTTTCTGCGCCCGAAATAAGATCGTCAATATAAAAATCTTCCATTATGATTTTTCGGATTTTTGGATCTGTTGAATTTCTCCCTGCACCTTCGGACCTAATTTCAATACTTCGTTTAAACTTAAGCCTGTTGAGGTAACGCACGAGGCATCGAAAACTACGCGAGCGCGGGTAGTGCAACTTTGATCCTTAAAAACTACATGATGTGGAATATAATATGATAAGGCGGGTTCATTTATTTCCCTTTCAGTTAAGCGAGTCATGTGACCCATTTTTTCATACTCCCGTAAACAGGAAATATACTGAGCCTTTGTGTCGGGTGCCCTTGCTAGCCGCTTTTCAAGAAAATGTAAACGTTTAATCGCCGTCGGCAGTGATTGACCTAATTCGACATAAGAATCTTTCAGCGGTAATTTTACCTCGTATTGTTCATTCGAATTGACTCGCGTTTTTTCACGGAAATGGATTTCACAATCGAGTTCCTCGTTAGACAATTTTGAATGTGGATTATCGACGTTTTCGAGTTGCCAAAACTTTTCAATTTGTCGACTTAACTTGTCAACATTAAGAAAACATTTACTATCCGATTTATTGTCAAAGCCGTTACATTGCATTGGACCAGCTAACACCCATCCAAGTTTTGTATTTTGCAATATGGGATTTTTCTTTCCCAGTTTCATTTGACCATAATTTAAAATGTCAAAAAATATAGTTGCGCCGAGTAAAACATCAATGCCGAGAAATGTTAAAGCAATCATCAGCTAAATGTAAATGGCTTGGAATACTTAGTCTAGTAACATCGAAAGAATATTGTGGCAATTCAGATGTTATCTGGTCGACAACTAGAAGTGGCCACGATGCCTGGTATTTATTGTCAGTAGAAATTAACTGCGTATCCACTTGAAAACAGATGTTGGAGGATGATCCGTTTATACCTGAAATTGACAAGTCCAAACGTTTCCCTGGTAACTTAAGTCGCTCAAAAAATTCTTTAGTACAAAAGTTAGATTGACTCCCTGAATCTAATAGCGCCCGACAGCAAATAAATTTATTGTCGCTGTCAAGAACTTTAATAACCGCGGTGGCTAATAATACCTGATTTTTATTTGGCAAATAAAAATTGGATGTTAAGGCGACCGTTTTGTCTTCGCTTATATTATCGATTTGTGGTTCGTTGTTTTTGACATTTTCATTTATTTTGATTTCGAGTTTAAATTCAGGATCATGCAACATGGTGTTATGGCGTTTATTGCAAATTTGACATGTTTTTCCCTTGCAATCATCCGCTTTGTGGCCGATTTGCAAGCAGTTTGTGCATATTTGAGCCCTTTTTAATTCGCTTAATCTCTTGTTAATTGACATGGCAAGCAATTTGCGACACCTATATGTGACATGCGTGTCCTGTTTACAAAAAGAGCATCTGAATTTAAATTTGGAATGGTTTGAATGCTTTTCGTTATTAGTTACAACGTGAGAATGCGTTTTGTCCTTGCTAGCAGATTTATTGTCTATTGTTTCTAATAATTGACATTTATTTTTAAGAAAATTCAATAAATCTTCTAGTTTCGGGCTTGTTATCTTGGTAGTGGAAGCTTCCCACTCTTTGCGAGTTTGATTATCTAATTTGCTTATTGTTACGAATATTATTGGAGTGTCCCAATGATTTACAGGTTCATCTAAATTTTGTAGCGCGCGAGTATTTCGCTGAATCGTATCGATTAGCTTACGTGTTGCTACGTGCGACTCCCTAGGCACCGGAGCTAAATCAAAAAGATTTTTCATATGATTGTGAATTAACATTTTTTTGTTTTCAAAACGCTCTTTTAAAAGTTCAATCGCGACGTCATAATTAGTTTCGCTTAGCTCTAATGAGTGTAAGATTTGCGCTGCCTCACCTTTCAAATATGACTGCAAATAGTAAAATTTTTGAACATTTGACAGATCGATTCTGTTATGTATGACTGACTCATATATTTTGAAAAATGGTATCCAACCCTCGTAAGAACCCGAAAAAAATGGAACATTCATTGTTGGTAAATTTGGAAGTACACTATTAGAATTGCTTACTTGTTGAATTGGACTTTCGGTTTGTCTGCTTGCCATCGCAAGCTTTTCTAGTGACTTTGTAGAAGCTTTAGAAACTACCCTGAAATAGTTTTCTTCAAATACATCGCGTTCGTTGACTTGCGAAGCATCTAGTATTTCTAATTCTGATTGAATTTTATCGAACTTTTCCCATGTTTCTTCTATCTTTTTTAGGCGTAATTTTAATTCGGACAAAGATGTTTCTTGTTGCTCAAATTAGGAAATTCGCGACTCGAATTTTGTTAGCCTAGCTTTTAGAATACCCCTTTTATTTATGAGAGATTTCGCGTTTAATGATTCGTTAGCTTCCGTCATTTTTCTCGAAATTTAATACTGCGCACGTACAAATCCGAATGACAAACTAGGAAAAAACTAACTAATAAATTGAAAATATTCGAGAGTGAAATGGATTTTTTGGAAAATGGAATGGACCTACTTGCTCTTTGTCGACACCTGCCGTCTGCTGGTTGCCAACCGCTGTACTCGCTTCAATTCTATTCGACGTAATTTCGCAGGAACCTTTAATGGTTGTCTTCTCCACTCGCTGGGACTAGAAGACTTCTAAACGATATTTCAATCCGGCTCGAAGGACCAAAATGGTGGGTTTTAACGTAGGTCCACGTTATTTGCTGCGCTGATTGTTGTTCGATTGAGTGGACTGTATTTTTTGATAAGTTTATTTTGTAACTTTTACAACTTAACAAACTTTTACATCTAACAAACAAAGGAAAAAACATATGAAAATGAATAACGAAGCTTAACGTTTGCTAGCACGGGTTGTAATGTCGAGACCCAGCGTCCCGCGGTCTCTCTTAAGTGTCGGCAGCGCCGATCCTTTTTTTGCAGGCAACCTTTTTTTTACGGTGCTCGCGATGTTGCCGTTGCTGGCCAGTTTTGAAGATTGACCAAATATGTTAATGTTCTATTAAAAAAAGAAACAATGTATATAATTGAAAGTATATATAAATAAATTAAATATAGGTATGTTGTATTACAAAGTATTATTTAAATTGCAAAGGAAAATAAAGAATAATTAAAAATATTTATATGACTTTTTACAAGAATTTTATAAAATATTAATATTATAATTTCAATTGTCATCTACAATTGAACATATAACTACCTAAAAAAATTACTTTTACAAGTTGTCAATAATTTGTGTGAATGATAAAATTTTCAAATAATATTTGTCATATAATTTATGTATTTCAATTGGAGAATTATCAATTATTTTTAAGTACCTTTAAAAACATTGCTTTTGAAAAGTATTTCAAAAACTTACAATTTTATATTTCAAACTATCCATTGGAATGATATATTCCTCTGATGATTTTCTTTCGTCTAAATGATGATGGTCCTTGTAAAGTTTCAATGATATTCTTTTGAATGAAATTGTCAATGATTTCATTTCAGATAACTGATCGGTGGTATTCTTTATAATCCAGTTGTCGATGATGATTTGTTTTCCATCTGCACAAATATAGTAACGTGTAAATGTTTATTTTTGAAAGAAGTGAACTTAAAATTTTAAATTTTATAACAAATATCAAGAAATTAAAACATATTTATTTTAAACATAAACATATTTATTAAAAACATAATGTATAAACGATTTAAGTATTA
This sequence comes from Cylas formicarius, assembly GCF_029955315.1. NCBI lineage: Eukaryota > Metazoa > Arthropoda > Insecta > Coleoptera > Brentidae > Cylas > Cylas formicarius. The sequence goes on from NW_026844319.1 coordinate 1,377,994, forward strand.
AAATTTTTGTAATATAAATTATTGGATATTTATTAAAAGTTATATATAGTCAGTTTTGAAAAAATGATTTAATTACATAATCAATATTATAAAAGTATTATGTAAATTATTATGTTTTTAATATCAAATACTGTATACAATTTACGATATGAGTTTATTAAAAACTTACTTGGTAGATTTGAATCTAATCTAAATATTGTATTTCTTGGAAAACCTCTTCTCGGCTAGATGATATCAGTCCTTGTAGTCATAATTTTTTTGCATGTGATGCAATTATCAGCGGTATCATTTTGGATGACTGGTTGAAGGCATTCTTCATAAAAAGAATGACTTGTTTTTTATCTGAATAGATAGAGGTTATAAAAAATAAAGTCGCATGAAAATTAAAAATTATAGCTTAAATACCTGCTCTTTGTAAAATGTTTTCTTCAAAAAAATTCTCGCGACGCGTTCTTCACACAATCAACGACGATAATTTGAATTGAAATGATTCCTCACGATGAAACATTTCGTTGTTGAATTGTATCAAGTATTTTCACTCTTCCATCATCTATGTTTTATTTTTGCGTAAGTTTTTAAGTCCTATAATCGTTGGAGAAAAGACGAAAATGAATTAGAGGTTATAAAAAATAAAGTCGCATAAAAATTAAAGGTTCTATATTAAATACCGACTATTTGTAAAATGTATTAGGTTCTTTTGAAAATAAATCCCCGAGATGTATTCTTCACGCGATCGACGATGGTATTCCAGAATTTTGAAATTTGTTGACGTGTGTTTATTTCGGTATGTTCTATGTTTCCTGTCGATGTTCGATTGTGTTTGCGTTTACCATAGTTTCAAATTCGGATGGGCATTGTAGAACCGTATTGGATCACCTCGCAATTGTCAATGACGTTAGAAATTTAGTATTAGAATTGAAATATTTTCTATTGTTAATTTGACGAATTAGACAATCATATGCGATGAAATTTTAGAAAAATATTGTAATTTTTGTTGATTTCGTTAGGATAAATTTAAAAATAATTCGCAATCGTCCGCGTTATTATCGTTTCTTTTACCTTTTTCTTAATTATAACACGTTGGGATGAGAAGTAATTTTTGCAATAGTGGATATTTTTAATATTTCATGTGATATTCACTTGGATTTTTTTTAAGGAGATTATATTTTATTCTTTACAGATTTTTTTAATTGCATTTCTAGTCATCACTTAATTTTCTTAAAGAAATAAAAAGTTTGATAAATGGCGTGAACTCGGGCTTTATATTTCTTTTGTTAATTTTAAAAATATAAAGAAATATATAAAACAATTATTAATTTGTAATAGTAAGTATTGCACCTAATGTGTTATATAAAAGGAACATTAAAAACTTACTCGTTGAATGGAAATTTGTTCATCTAAATGATGTATTTATTAAATGATTTGAGAGATTCTTCTGATAATTGGTCAATGGTATTCTTCATAACCAAGTTGTCGGTGGTGATTTGTTGTCCATCTGCAAATATATGGTAACGTTTAAAAGTTCATCGAAAAAAATAAGTGTAAAATTTTAAATTGAAAAACAAATATTAGAATATTGAAATTTATACAGTTTGTATGATTTAAGAAAATATGTAAATAATTAAAACATATTTAAACAATAATATTTCGTATTACAAACTATGATGTAAATATTAAAAGAAAATTGAAATTATTTTGGTGTAAACGATTTAAAATAATTAATTTTAAAAAAGCACGGTAAGAATTATTGACTTTGTAATATCAAACACTCTTTATACTTTACGGTATGGGTTTATTAAAAACTTACTTGTTATATTTAGATTTGTTCATCTAATATATGCGGAAAGATTTTGGCGTCTTCCAGCAAATTTTCATGTATAGTCAAATACAATATTCTATCGTAGTACTCGTAAAAGTTCAAACGAGACAGTACTCGTATTCTTTTAAATACCAATTTGCTTATGGTATTTAATTCCTGTAGCCGGTCTTTCGAAATATAGAGTATACCCTCGCCATTTTCAATCTTGACCAAGACTTCACCATCACATTGTAGACAGCTGAGTTTGAAGCAGGTTAAATACATAACTTTACCAGTCGGGCCTGCTGACAATAACAGTGGAAGCTGTTGTATTAATTCTGTGAAGTCTATCTCGTCGAACGAAATGCTTCTTTTCTCCGACAAAGCGTAGGGGAGAAAGCTCACTTTCACTGCCGGAGCGAAGATTCTTGCTGGGCTAAGACCTGAGGTAATTTCTAGTCCGAATTCCGGCAGCGTAATTGCTGCCTCGTAAATGTATTTTTGTTCGCGGATTATTTCCGCATTGACCACAAATCTTCCCCACGAATCCAATGCTTGCGTTGGATAATTTTCGACTTCGGACATTTTTCTCATTCTGCACTTATCACGAAATTGTATGAGTGGTAACTGAATAAAAATTTAAAATTTCTTATAGCTTATATATGTATAACCCCCACCCGTTCCCCAGATCCAAAGCTAACGCCTCACATACTTGTTTCGACAGGAAAAAACCTGACGGAGAACCTCCATCCATCCCGCTTTTTTTTAGACAAGCTCTGACAAGAAAAAAGTACCTATCAAATAATGCGCCATTTTAAAAGGGGACATATTATCAATAGTGAAATAATTTATAAACTATTTATATTGATATACCTTTATCCTCTTTGCAAATAATTTTCTACTCGCTCACAGGTAGGATCATGAAGATCCTTCAATATTTTGTTGCACCAGGTATTTAGCTTAGCCTAGAATTCTTTTGAAAAATTATTATTATTTTTAAAAAGGCGCGCGCTAGATCAGTTGCCGTTTTAGCGATATTTCCTTGTTTCCCGTGTCGGAGTTTATCTCTTTTCTTTTGTGCATATTCTTATTTAATTAAATCTTGATTATCTTTTTATGCCAATTTTGACGATCATCTAATTTTTTGTAATTAAAATTAATTCAATAGAAACAATTAAGGCGAGATGATGCCCGGGAGCTGTTGTATTAAGAGTAAGGAGATGCTTCTTTTGTCCCGACAATGTACAAGAATAAACCTGTCTAACCATAGCAAAATGGGGCCCAAAACTGTGACACTAGGCGAGAGTATGCGTTATTTGGAAGTTAAATTTTAAAAATCCTTTGCAAAATATTCAAGGGCAGGGTGTCAAGGCGACAATTTTTATAAAAATCGGAGGTCAGTGTCGGAGAAATAAGGGTTCTTCCCTTTTCTCCTCGTCTGTTTTTAACTCCGTTTTGAGTAATTTGTATTAATTTGAGAAAAAAATTCAGTACCCGAAAATGGACACACATTTGCAAGCAAAACAAAAAATAGGATACAAAAAAAACTATAAAATATAGGCGCCAATGCAGGCAATAGTTTAAATACGGGAAGTTACATTTTTAAATATAAATTCAGATTTTCGGTGGCAATATAACTCTATTTTTTGTGTTTGTTAAGATTTATATACATAATATCAAACCAGGCTTTGGAAACGTCTGGTTAATGGCCACAGGCCATTAGCTTCTAAATAAACGCGAGATATTATGAAAACCGAAAAAGTTTGAATGGAATCTAACGTTTCCTTTTGTTTCTCAAAATAGTAATTAAGCGGAAAAGTACTCGTAGTATATTGATTAATTGTAGAAATGTCACATTTTCTACATAACAACTTAAGTTAAATAAAATGCAAATTAAATTATTAAAAATTACCGCTTTGTTGTATTCGTTATTTACTATGCCCGAACCTACGACGACACTGGAGGGTAGCTTAAAATTTGACCTGCTTGGTTTACCTGCCTTTCGTCGGAATGCGGATTGTTTCACGTGTCAGTCGAAGTTTAAAGAAACGTTTGTGTTAAGGGTTCGTTTCTGTTATCCACGTTTGTTGCTTAATGCAATATCGCCAACGAGTTTGAGTTTTGTGTTCATTGTGTGTTTCATATACGGATAAATAAAACAAAAAAGACTGGAAAAAGATAGGTAAGAAGCTTTCGGAATTGCGACTTTAATGAGTAACCGCGTAACATTTTGACCTAGTATTATGTATATGTTCGACGAGGTTTCTATACTTAATTAAAAAAAAAATTGGGGAGTGATCAAAGGAGGCCGAGGTCGGAGATCAAAGGAGGCCGAGGTCGGAGATACGGATCTTTTTTAGTATCCATTTTTGTTTAATAAAACAACCAAAAATGCTCGCTTACGTTTTTGAAGTAGGTAAAAAGGAAACAGAATTTTAATAGAAATAACGCACGATATATCTCCCAAAAAATTCAGCCTTATGAACAACGCGAAGAAGTTAAGCAGATAAAATTTTACAAGATTTTTGGGGACAAAGTGTAAATTCGGATTGTGGAAAGTAACAGATAGAGAGAATGAGTTACCTATATAGAAAAAGAGAGACAGAAAGGTAGATTTATTTAAACGTTTCTCAATCATCCACCCATCGGAGATAATAAATAACATTCGCTAGTTTTTTTTTTGCATGTATTGAGTTAAGTTCGGAATAGAAATATATCAATAGTAACAATTTAAATATGGTAATTTTTGGGGATTGTCATACGTCCGCCAGAGTATTAAAAATATGGTTTTAGGGGTTAGAACTTTTTAAGTTTCAAGAAAAAAAAAACTCATGTTGAAATTTTTGTATTCGGAAGCTTCTGTTGTTTATTAATTTATAGACACTGGAAAATATAATAATAAAACATCCTACAGTTGACGATACGTGTCCTCTTAAACTCGAAAAGAGCTAATTTATCTTAGAAGAGTACGTATTTTTGGTAAAATTGATATTTTTTATATTAAATATTTGACCGATCGATGTAATTCGTCAAGCAGAAACCGAAAAGTGACGCTTGTGCTGTTTGCTGACAATCCGACCTGCTTCGTGTACAAATGCAATGACATTTCGGCAGGGCTATAGGCTACGAAACCTTTCAAACTCGAAAAGGACAAACTATTTTAAAGAAAAAAGGTACTTCATTTTTGGTAAAAGTAATAGATAATTTTTTTTTACGCTAAATATTCCACAGATCGATGTAACTCGTCAAGCAGAAAAGTGACCGGGGGTGCTGTTTGCTTACAATCCGACCCTGCTTCGTGTACAAATGCAATGCCATTTCGGCAGGGCTATAGGCTACGAAACCTTTCGCACTCAAAAAGGCGCTACTAATTTTGAATAGGTACTTAATATTGGGGTAAAAGTAATGGATAAAATTGTTTTACATTAAGTATTTGACAGATCGATGTAACTCGTCAAGCGGAATCCGAAAAGAAAAATGACGGATGTGCTGTTTGCTGATAGTCCAGCCCTGGTTCGTGTACAAATGCATGGCGGGGAGACCAGAAAGTTTTCGAAACTGCGTGAGTGGAAGTCCGCGTTGGACAAATTTTGAAAATATCTGAACATACGTGTCCTGTTGAACTTGAAAAAGACGAAATTATTTTTAAAAAGGTATATTGTTGCTAAATAATAGATTTTTTTTTAATTAAAATATTTGACAGATCATGGTAACTCGTGAAGCAACATCTCAGAATTGAATCGGCGAGTTGTGTATTTGCTGACAATCCGAGCCTGCTCCGTTTAGATTTGCATAATAGGAATCAAAAATTTTCGAAACTGCCATCGCGGAAGGCCTGGTTGAATGAACATTGTATTCGTCGAACCTCTAAAGGTTAACGATTTGGATCATTTTGGAAGATACATACGCCGCGCTTTTCAAAACGGACTGACGTGCCCTTGTCCAACTTGATAAAGGCGGAATTATTTTAGGAAAGGTATATTATTTGTAAAAAAATATACAATTTTTTAGGTAACATATTTGACAGACCATGGCAACTAGTAAAGCAGAACCCGAGAATTCAATCGGCGGCTGTATGTTGACTGACAAGAATATAATTGCTGTTAATCCGGCCCTGCTTCGTGTACAAATGCATAGCGGGGAGACATGAACATTTTTCGAAATTGCGGACCTATCCTGTTGGGATTCTACGTTGGACAAATTCTGAAAACGACCCCAGAAATATAATTGGTGAGAAAATAGTTTTTTTTTGTGTTAACCGTTAACAATTTTTTATTTTGGAAACAAGTTTCAGTATGTACTGGTATTAGTGAATCAATTTAATGGCCTCAGCATCTCTAAACCCCCCATCTGGAGACGCGTTAACGATCCGGATCGAGTTACGTCGCATAATTTTGTCACTTTTTTAATTAAAAAATGAAAGAGATGTACCTACCATACTTTAGATACCCCTACTCCCCTTTGGAGGTGATAAAATAAGTTTTAGCATAAAATATAAGTTCCTCATATTACTTTGATATGATAAGTACAAGTCTTGACTGTTTTTTTTTAAAGAAGGTTCAAACCCGTGCGAGGTGAGCTTTCATATATGAAACAGACCAGTCATGGGGACACGAGATATGAAAAGTTTCAGCGTAGTCGTCGCCACATTGCTGCCACACTGCATATATAAGCAATCACGAACCATTCAGGTAAAATTTTGAAAACACATATTAATGGCAATATAGAACCTCTCTCTTTTTAACAGGAATATTGAGACTTAGACCAGTATCTTTTTAAGTAGGCATGTGGGGTAAAGAAGACGCAGAAGCTTCAGTCGTGTACCATCGGTAACGTAGGCGATTAATATATTTCCACCACTACATATGTTGGATTGGAATTTCCCATTTGATGCTTTGACTGACTAAATGAGAAAACTTGGAGGTAAGCTCTTACGGAATTCTATGGAAATATGTTTAGTAACATATTGGTGCATTACTCTGTCTTCCAGTCAGTTTCACATAAACTTTGCACGTATTATAGAAATGTCACCTACTTTTTTTTTGTGTTAAAATTATTGAAAGTAGTAGCTGGTAGCTGTAGTCGTAAGCCCAGAGAGTCTCTGTTTTGAACATAATACACAAAATGGGGCGTTCAATAACAATAGACTGCATGGCCTTTAGAGTCGGCGTAAACTATGGTCATATACCCCTGATCAAATTCAGAACTAGAAAATCGTTGTGTCTCTGCATTAAAAATAATAGTAAAATTTATTGTAGGCACCTAGTAGAGTACGGAAAATTTCCATTTTTAGTGCCAAATTGGTTACTCCAGTAAATTCCAACTGTTCTAATTTTTTTTTAATAATTTATGATGTTAGTGAGTTTCATTTCAATTATTTGTTACTTAAATTTTCTGCGTATTAAACCTTAATTAACAATACGCTATTCGTTAACGCAGGTAGAATTAATGACGCTGACTAACCTGATTTTGTCCAGGGGGGCGTAGTACGGTAGTTTGTACTGTGATGTTTGGTAGTTTGGCAGTGAGCTCTCATTTATAAAACTGGGGAATGTTTCGTTATCTTCAAATCGTAAACACGTATCATTAGAATTATATTTTGAAAATATTGATTAGGACATGTACTAAGTAACTAAATGCTCTAGCAAAAATATTCACACATATTGCGGAAAACGTACAAATTTATATTAGAGAAAATTGACTATTTTTAGAGGTGGGTTTTTCGAAAAGGCGGGGATTTAGTTAAAGAAGAGATAGAGACTAAAGGGAAGCTCTATGAGAGAAGTTAGAATTAAAAAAATCGATGTTTTCGTGTCATAGCGAAAGATGGATTATTATTAAAAATAATACTTGCATTAATTGTTGTCACCATTTGTGAAAAATATGGAAAATATCCTCTAGGTTCGCATACCTTTTTTTTAATTTTTTTTAAGGTGGCTAACAAAATACACAGACAGAAAAGTTCAGATACTGCTGGTTAATGTAGCGCATAGAAAAAAATTAGAAAAGAGAACGTTTCGTGTATGGCATACGTAGTTAGTACGGAATATTAATCTGAAGGCTGCAGGACAGTGAAAGAGTGATGCGCTTAAGTGTGGTTCAGAGAGGTTATTTGGGCTGTAGAAGTTTTTCTTTGAACAGGGTTCAAATAGCGTCTCCTAGAGCGTTAGCAGAGAAGAGTATTACAGTATTTAGTATAAGCGTCCAGATTTCATTGTTGTTGAGATTGCCATAGAAACACACTTTCATGTAGTAGTAGTAGCAGCTTTAAAGTATATGACTTTTTAGTTAAGATGCCTTTCGAGTTTGCTTTATGGCTTCATAGGAAATTAAAGGGTAGATACAGATAAGTTACGAAAAAAAGTATGTACACTATCCTCAAAGATCAGCAATAAATAAAAGAAATTGATGAAATAGTAAAGTTGACTGCGATATCTTAAAATCATCAATAAGATAGATAAATTAATTTTGAAAATATTAAATAGTAAAAACAAATAATAAAATAGCAAAGAAAATCAAAATCATCAATAAGATAGATAAATTAATTTTGTAAATATTAAATAATAAAAATAAAATTATAATAGCAAAGAAAGCCTACCACGGCCACATACACATAATATTTTCGACATATGAACTTTTCCCAGATAAATAGTCAAATATTTCACGATACCTTAAAACAGAAGCATGCGGAAATATGTATGAAGTTAACGCACGGTAGATGGCTTAGTAAATTAAAAAAGTATATGGTTTCTAATATCCTACTTTATTAATGAAAATTTTAACCAGGTTTTTGTTTTGCAGATATTATTGGTGGTGCCTGCCAGCTTCCAGTTCCGAAAAAAGAAATCCAACACTTTTCGTCTTTATTTCCCCTGTCCTTTGTGCGCAATAGTGAAAAGTACAGTTTGTACCCGCGAGGGTACACATTCGCAGAACTATATGTTTTTAAAATAAATTGTTTTGGTCAATATTCACTAGGTGGGGTTACCTTATTAAAGAAAATCTTATTTCAAGAGGGGACACTAGTTTACATTCGAACCGCTAGAGGGTGCAGATGGTCACGCGAACAATATGATCAAGTCTCATTGACGCCATTGCTTTTATTACGGGTGGGAAAATATCTGGGCTCTGATTGGCTTCGCCGCCATCGCAAACTAGAGGAGGGGGATTGATTAAACCCCACATTTCTGGTTGCTTATCCAATGGGGGCCAGTTTCAAGGGATTATGGGTAAAGGCGGAGGAGCTAGAGAGTCGTGGGGAAGGAGGACACGCCCACAAAAAGGGAGAGGAGTGTACCTATAAACTACTAGTATCTTCTTTATATTTTTATGCACGGGGAAATCCCTATTTACGAATAGCAGCTACACGCCTATTGTATTGCGTAGCGTAAGTATTGTTTTATAGTCACACGTCACAACAGTTTCTTTGAATTGCGGCGTCTATTTTGAAAAAATAATTACAAAGTTTTTGATAAAATGAGTAGTGATTCATCAACTGGAAAAAGTCCTCCTAAGAAGAAAGATGTCAAATACGAACAGAAATTCGTAAATTCGTGGTTAAAAGATGATAGGTTAAAGGCTGCTTAAAGAAAAGCACTAAAGGCGAGACTTATTTCTTTTGTTCTGCGTGTAATTGAGTCAGAAAATGTGGTATACACGAACTGTTACGACACAAAGATTCAACCAAACACGCTAAGAATAGTTTGAAGTTACAAAAACAACAAAAACTGACATCAATGTTTACCTAAGCTTCCAATTCACAAGATACGAAAATTGCAGCTAAAGCGGGTGAAGTAAAAATGGCCTGCTTTATTGCTGAGCATAATCTGTCTTTTAACATAGCACCTCATTTGAATAAATTGATTTGCGCTGTATGTCCAGATTCGAAAATTGCTGAACAATTATCTATAAGCCGCACAAAAGCTAGAGCTATTATTGTTAATGTAACTGGGCAGACAGCTGAAGAAAATATGATAGAGATGTTACAGAACAATTGCTTTGCATTACTTGTTGACGAAAGCACAGATAAATCTACGATAAAACATTAGGGCTTGTCGCTAGAATAGTAAAATTAGATTTCAGCCTTGAAGATAGATTTCTGACTTTAATACCAATCGTAGATGGTACAGCAACAGCGTTGTATGGCAAAATAGTAGAATATTTTGTTGAAAAAAATATTCCTTACAAATCAAACATGATAGGCTTTGCTTCTGATGGCGTTAACGTTATGTTTGGAGATAAATATTCATTAATCACTTTGTTTAAAAATGACATACCTCACCTTTTTACTATGAAGTGCATTTGTCATTCTTTTAACCTATGCGCATCATACGCATGTGAGAAATTGCCAAGGGGCTTTGTTAGGGGCAAATCGCACGTTCCGGCAACATCGCATACAACCGACACCGCAGCATCCCAGCTGATATGAACTGTCTAATTTTGTGTTCTGTGTTCGACCCGGGTCCATGACCATATATGGTCAAGAATAAAATCTCGCCATGTCAACACGTGTGTGTTTGATTTCTACTCAAAAAATCACAGGAAATTAAGCTACGAATTAAACAATCAAAAAGCGAAGCCAACAAACAGGCGATTCCGAAGATCTCTTATGCACATCCGAGGGGATACAAAGCTTAATCCATTCAGGTTAGTGCGTTCCTTCAAGGTGTTCCTACCAATCCAAAAGTTTTAGTCGATTACCAGTGAGCAAGCATGTCGAATGAAAATCAAACAAATCTTCAAACATTGAAAAACAAACGTCGAAACATCAAATCGCAGTTAACAAGATTCAATACATTTTTCGAAAGGACATAAATCCAGGTACCTCCAAATTTAGTTGAATTTGAAGTTCGCTTTACAGACATTCAAGGCATTCTGGATAATTTTTGTCAAATTCAAACCGAAATTGAAAATTGTGACCATGAAACTGGTTTTGAAGTACATGATCAGGAAAGAGCAAATTTCGAGGACTCTTATTACAGTATAATAAGTCAGGCTAAGGCATTTTTATCAACTAACCATCCAGAGATGGAAGATCTCTCAGGAGGGGTACACAGTAACATTGCACAAAATTCTCAAGTCGGCTACAATGCTAATATAAAATTACCGCCCATACCTCTTCCCTGTTTTGAGGGAGAATATGAACAATGACCATTTTTCAGAGATACATTTTCTTCACTTATATGTGATAATGACTCAATACCGAACATACAAAAATTTCATTATTTACGTTTATCGCTTAAAGGCCAAGCGGCTTCACTTTTAAGCTCTCTCGAAACATCTTCAGAAAATTACACAGTAGCGTGGAAACTTTTGTGTGACAGATATGAAAATAAACAAATTTTAGTCAGAAACCACATTATGCAATTCTTGAACTTGAAACTCTAACTAAGGAAAATCATACAAATTTAAGAAAATTACTTGATGGTATGACACGGCATTTAAGAGCGTTAGAGGCACTAGGCCAACAAATAAATACTTGGGATGCGTTAATTTTACAAATCATGTCCTTGAAACTTGACTCATCAACTCGGCGTCAGTGGGAAAATGAATGCATAAAACATGACAAGGTAACTAAAGACATTTTTACAAATTTTCTTGAACAAATATGTAAGGTCCTTGAAAATTTAGATTTTGGGAACAACAATCATCAAATTAAATCAAAACCTCAAAAATTAGTAAAGGCTTATAAGGTATCGCAAACACCAATTTGCAGCAAGGATCATTTAATTTTTAATTGTCCTGGTTAGTTAGTGGTGAAGTTAAACGACTGAAGCTATGTCTGAATTGTTTGCGTAACAATCATACATCTGATAAATGTAGATCTGTGCTTTGTAAAAAATGCGAAAAGAGACACAACACTTTACTACATTTTGAAAATAGTAAAGATGAAAACACACCAACTAAACCATTGCCGATAGTTGATCACTCAAAAAATTCAGAAAGCAATCAAAATGACAACATTAAATCAAGCCATTTTAGCAATGTTAGTTTAGGTACAGTATTACTTTCTACTGCGTTAGTGAATACATTTGACAAACTCGGAAACTCACATCAAATTCGAGTACTTCTAGACAATGCAAGTGAATCAAGCTTTGTAACACAATCATTGTGCAAAAAATTGCAACTGCCTACCAAATCAGTTAATTTTACCGTTGCTGGTATTGGTCAACAAAATTCCAAGGCTTTAGAATCAACATCACTCAAGATTCAGTCACGTCAAAATTCATTCAATGTACAACTGAACTGTCTTGTAATACCCAAAATCACAGGCAACTTGCCAGCTGTCACTATTGACACATCTTTAGTACAGATTCCTCCAAATCTTGTATTAGCTGATCCCACCTACATCAAGTCTAGTGAAATTGACCTATTAATACGGGCTGATCGTTTTTGGGAACTTATATGTGTAGGACAAATTAAGCTTGGGAAAAAACTATCAACATTACAAAAAACATCTTTAGGTTGGATAGTTTCTGGAACAGTGTTTCCTCGAAAATATTCTACTACTCACAATGAAATTTCTTGCAATCTTAGTATTGCACATGATCTAGATTCTCAATTGAAAAGGTTCTGGCATCTAGAAGAGATTAATAATGATGAAAGGGTTCTATCACCCGAACAACAATTTTATGAAGATTCGAATTGTCAAAACTCAATTTTCGAATCTGGACATACAGCGCAAATCAATTTATTCAAATGAGATGCTATGTTAGTAGATGGATAAAGGGACTTCCAGGGACCCCATAACCTCACTTTTTGGCCTCTCGGCCACGGGCCCCCGCCCCGGGCCACTCGGCCACGGCTCTCTTCTTTTGGACCGTTGGCCACTCGCCCATATGTCTTCTTTTGTGTGTCTGGCCGTTCGGCCATTGACCGCTCGCCCATTCCTTCAAGGTCACTCGCCCATTGGCCACTCGCCCTAGCCTAACCAAACCGTCGTCCGTGGTACCGACCTCACCAAATTGTCGTCCGTGGTTCCAACCAAACCGTTGTCCGTGGTGCCAACCGTTGTCAGTGGTGCCAACCGTGGTCCGTGGTGCGTAGTTCGCCCGCGGGGGCCCCCCCGGGGGGCGTAGCCCCCGCTGGTAGAGTGCCCGCCCCCCCGCCGCCCCCCCGTCATCTGCGGTCACTCGCCCTAACTTAACCAAACCGTCGTCCGTGGTGCCAACCTAACCAAATCGTTGTCAGTGGTGCCAACCAAGCCGTCGTCCGTGGTGCCAACCAAACCGTTGTCCGTGGTGCCAACCAAACCGTGGCCCGTGGTGCGTAGTTCGCCCGCGTGCCGTTCGGGGTTCGGGGGGCCCGCGCGGGGGGGCTGCCGCTGGTAGAGTCCCCGCGGCGTAGCCCCCGCTGGTAGAGTGCCCGCCCCCATCTCGGGGGGGCTGCATCCGTCCGTCGTTGAACGGTCACTTTAATGCCGAGCTAATTATGTACCGTCCGTTCCGCCCCGTTGCCGCTAGATGTCGCGCGCGCGCGCTCTCGACAGAAAACCCGTCCGTCGTTGAACGGTCACTTTAATGCCGAGCTAATTATGTACCGTCGGTTTCGTCCCGTTGCTGCTAGATGTCGCGCGCGCGCGCGCTCTCGACATTATTCCTATCAGCGGCTGAGTCACCGCGAGGCGCCCCACGTGTCCAAGTTTAATTAAAGAAAACTATATATACAATATCAAATATTTATCGAGGACGGTCTTCTTCTTCTTCTTTTTGCGTCCAGTTAGCCGAACATCCCGGTGTTCCTGTTGATGACGTTCTTGTTCCAGCAAAAAAAAATCTTTAAACGAAACCAGAATCTAAATTTTCGATGAGGGAGAGTGCTGCATTACTTCAACCACCTCCACCCCCCTGTATATATATATATATATATATATATATATATATATATATATATATATATATATATATATATATATATATATATATATATATATATATATATATATATATATATATATATATATATATATATATATATATATATATATATATATATATATAGACACTCCGTAATTTTATTTTGTCAGTATGTTATACTTTGCGTCCGGAAGCGGCCTCGTTAACACGCTGATAAATAAGTTACCTTTCGAACTACACCTTCCCGGTTATCAATTTTGCGGACCGGGGACGAAATTGAAAAAACGGCTTAGTCGCGGCGATAGCGGTGTGAATCCTTTGGACGCGGCGTGTAGGGAACACGATATTGCTTATTCGCAACACCAATCGCTCGAGGAGCGCCACAAAGCGGATAAAGAGTTGGAAAAGCGTGCGTGGGAGCGAGTAAAAGCGAAAGACGCGAAGTTTGGTGAAAAAGCGGGAGCGTTCCTTGTCACTGCCACAGTTAAGGCCAAACGCAAGCTCGGTATGGGCCAACCAAAGCAGCGGAAGCAGCAGCAGCAGCAGAAACGTCGTCGCTCGGGGCTAAAAAAAAAGAAGGCGGGTGGTCGCAAGAAAATTAAAGTATCCCGCAAGCAGCGTAGCCCCGTTTCCTTTCGACAGGGGATCGTTAAAAAAATTCGCAACGCATTGAAGAAAAAACAATTGTTGCACCACGATAATCCGACAACTTTAAAGCGCGGTGCGTCGGAGGCGCTTCGGGAGGGCAGAGACGCCGTCAAAAAGGCGGGCGGGCGTAAAAAAATTAATGTGAAGAAGAAGGGGGGAATTTTACCCCTTTTACCGTTATTGGGTGCCCTGGGGGCTTTGGGTTCGCTCTCACTAGAGGAGGACATTCGACACGACTGCGCAATGGAAGAGATCGGGAAGACCGGTTCGGGGTTATTTTTGAAAAAGAGTCCGAGCGGCGGATTCGGTCTCTACCTGAAGAAGCAAAAAAACTTCCTATAAAGCTGCCCAGAAGAGCCCTATACGATGTCGATTTAGTGGTGGCGGCACGCAAGTTAAAAATACCTTACTTTAGGGGTGTCTTTATGCGAGACACCTTACCCGAACGAATCAGATCGAAAGAGTGTGGTATAGTTAATTTGGACTTGAGTCGAAATCGAGGAACTCACTGGGTAGCCTACAAAAAGATGGGGACGGATGTCGACTATTTCGACAGTTTCGGTAACCTAAAACCGCCCGTCGAATTGGTTAAATACTTCGGCGGTAATGGCGTCAACATCTACTACAATCACGACCGATATCAAAAATTTACACAGTACAATTGCGGCCATTTATGCTTGTAATTTCTCTATAAAAGCGAGGGAGCGCGCGCCTCTCCCCAAAAGAGAACATGTCCGTCATCTTTACGTTGAAGGGACACAGTTCGGTTTTGTCC
Organism: Cylas formicarius; assembly: GCF_029955315.1. NCBI lineage: Eukaryota > Metazoa > Arthropoda > Insecta > Coleoptera > Brentidae > Cylas > Cylas formicarius. The sequence continues at coordinate 1,393,070 of NW_026844319.1, forward strand.
ATCGACTTTGTCAATCCGCTGCATTCGGACGAACGCGTAGAGTACGGTTTGGCTCAGATCGGATTCCACTCGTACAATAACATCCCCAACATTGAGAACGGCTCGAATAAGTTGTATTATTTCGACGAGGACAACCACGAGAACGTAATTAACATTCCGACCGGGTCATACGAAATTAGTGACATTGAAAACTACATTAACGAGCATCTGCCGAAAAAACATCCGGTCGAGAAGAATGCAAAGTTAAAAGAAGAGATCTCGATCAAGCCCAACAACAATACGATAAAATGTGAAATCTATAGCGACACGTACGGGATAAACTTTAAAGATCACGACTACAGTATCGGAAAACTGTTGGGTTTTTCGCGGAAAATTCTGGAACCCCGCAGCGTGCACTGTTCCGATTTGCCTGTGGACATAATAAAAGTTAGAACCATACATATAGATCGCTACATAACGTCCGGAGCGTTCTACAACGACAGACCTTCGCACACAATTTACGAGTTTGCCTTGTCCGTGGATCCGGGGTACGCGATCGACGAAACCCCGAAATACCTAACTTGCCGATAAACAAGCGAGAAATCTACAACATTAGGACACACGTTCTGGATCAAAATTTCGAGCCGGCCAATTTCCGAGGCGAGGAAATCATCGTCAGAGTGGAGTTGAAAAAGCTATCATAAATGTTGATTTTTAACGAGGTCGTCGAATATAAAGGTCCTAACAAACCGTCGGTAGAGTCAGTCACGAGACCGAGGGGTACCTGTAAAGGACGCCTTACACCGACGAACAAGCAATTTCATCGTCCGCTGGGCTACGATGTTATCCAATCAAATTTTCGACATACACAGAAAACCAAAATATGACGAGTCGATTCAGCGCGTGGAAAGTCGCACCTATCACCCGTTTGTGAAATCATTTCTCAACAATGGCACAATCGAGATAACGATCAATCAAGGAGACGCGTGGTTGCTTATGCACGACGCCGCCATTTGTGTTAAAGGAACGCTAAAAAGGCTCACGGGGACCGACGATTTGGACTTTGTAAACAATGCCGGAGCATTTTTCTTCGAAACTGTGACTAACGAGCTGAACGGAAAGGAAGTGGACAGCGTGCGCGATCCCGGTATAGTCAGTACGCTCCGCGGCTATCTATGTTACGACGAGAAGGATTCGAAGCATTTAGACGTTGCCGGCTGGAATTTCCCGCAACGCGCTATTCTCGACAAGGACGGATCTTTCAGCATGCGGATCCTATTGCGTCATTTTTAGAACATTTTCAACGATTATAATATGATATCGTGCGGAAAACAAACCTTAAGATTGGTACGGGCGAGACACGACAAAAATTGTATGGTTATTACCCCGAAGCCCGGCACTGCCGCCGTCATTTCCAGCGAGGCGACCACGGCGGAATTAAAAATTGATAGCGTCGATCTCAGGGTCAAACATATATTTCCAAATGACGAAATCAAATTGCAATTGTTGCAATCGATTCGAGCGGATCAGCCTATTCTAATACCGTACCGAAGATGGGAACTGCCCGAACATCCAGCCCTGACCGCGGGCGCTGTCAAAGAAATTTGGTCAGTAAAAACGTGCGCGGCGGTCGAGAGTCCCCGCTATGTGATCATCGCGTTTCAAACAAATCGTAAAGATAATGAAAATAAAGACGCCACTTATTTCGATCACATCGATATTACGGATATACGACTAACCCTAAACGGAGAATATTACCCTCACGAACGCTCGCGCCTCGACTTTGACATGAACGATTTTGTGGAGGCGCATCACAATTACACGGATTTCTATCCTAGTTATAAGGGATGCGAGGAGAGACGCGCCCTGCTCAACTATGAAACGTTCCAAAGTCGAGCCGTATTCGTCATAGATTGTTATAGAAGAAACGACAGTCTGAAATCCAGCACGGTCGACGTTAAGTTAGATATCGAGGCTAAAAACGGATTTCCTGCAAATACGCGCGCCTATTGCGTCATCATTCACGATTGCATCGTGGAACACCGGCCGCTTAGCGAAATTGTCCGAACGTTGTCGTAATAATAAATACGAGGCAAATTTGATCGAGCGGCGCAGTTCGTGGTACAAAGATTGTGAAGTCAAAACATTTTGTGGTAAACATGCGATTCGTGGTGGTCGACATGCAGGGATTCCAGCTGCAAGACGGCGGCGAGGGCTTCGTCGTCAAGGAGTTGGCGGCATGTAATGGCAGTCAAAGCTGCCATTTCATTTTCAAGCCGCCAAAGGAATATGGGCGGCTGTCCTCCGCCGACAAGCGGGGGGCGCAGTGGTTGAAGGATCGCCTCCATGGATTGATGTACAGCGGGGGATTTGTGGACTATGCGAGGGTGGACGACGTGATAAATCATATTAGCGCACAGGCCGACGTCATTTACGCGAGTGGACAGGTAAAGGCGGACTTTCTGGCCAAGAGGCTGGAGTCGTCGTCGGCGTGGAAGCCCACCATCATTAACGTGCAACAGTTTGACGACGGCGAGCCACGACGACGAGACGGCCACGCCGCAACTGTACCTCCGCCGCCGCCGCCGCCAAAGTTTGAGAAAAAACAGAGACCGAACTGTATGTTTCACAAGGGCGGAGGACGACGGATGTGCGCCCTAAATAATATTTTCGAATTATATTCATGGGTATACGCCAGTATACCCATTATTGTATAAAAAAAATTAAATAATTTTTTTTTTTTTTTAAAAAACTTTGTCGTTTTATTTTGATCTGTGCAACATGTATTATTAAAAAAAAACACGTAAATATGAATAAAAAAAAATCATCTCCCACGTCCCCTCTATAAAAACGCTAGTTATGATCCGCGTATATTTATTTTGATCTGCGCAACATGTATTATTAAAAAAAAAACACGTGAATATGAATAAAAAAAAATCATCTCCCACGTCCCCTCTATAAAAACGCTAGTTATGATCCGCGTATATTTAGTACTGCAGTTACTTTGTTCGAGAGCGGGGGGAGACTTAAATTAACTTTTTTTTCCCGATATTTTTGATTAAAAAATTGTATCCATTTTCGATAGGCATTTTTTTTTAATTAACTTACCAACTTCGTTAATTTTGACTAGCATTTTGTGACTCAACTCGCCCGATTTGTGCCCGATTAACCCCTAGGTTAAAGTTAAAGATTTTTTTTTTTACAGGTAACTATTCTAATAATTTCCGACGAATTTTATGATTAACGAGGATTGGATCTGTGTGAAATGCAAAACATTTTTTTCTATACTATGTTTTTTTATTTTTCAAAAAATCTAAATATGAACTACAACTGTTGTTGGTATCCCAATCATCATCTGCTGTTGTGACTGGTCCCGTCCAATTTGTTGTCGTTTGATATGAACTACAACTGTTGTTGGTATCCCAATCATCATCATCTGCTGTTGTGACTGGTCCCGTCCAATTTGTTGTCGTTTGTTTCTGTTTTTTTTGTTGCCTTTGAGTTTGCAAGGCGTACGTACCACTGTCGGTCCTCTTCAATTTTTTCATTAAATCTTGCTACATGTTGATTTAGCTGCTGCTCCTTCCATGCCGGCCACTCTTGTGGGTGTTTCTTCCAGACGTGATTTGTGAGGCGCCGCTTAAGCAACAGGTGTGATTCGTCGATGGGACAGAGAGTTAAATCTTTTGAAAAGAAGAAAAAAAATTAAAAAAATTAAAAAAAAATAAAATTCTTCAAAAACTTACCAGCAGCGGAGTAGCAGCAATAAGGACCTTCTTTATTCATTGACATATTGAAGTTGTTCGAAGAAGTGTTTTCGCAGCACGAGTATACACACAATGTTTCGCCACGAATTGCGCCGCTCGATCAAATTTGCCTCGCATCTATTACGACAACGTTTGGACAACTTCGCTAAGCGGCCGGAGTTCCACGATGCAATCGTGAATCATGACGCAATAGGCACGCGTAATTGCAGGAAATATGTGGCACAAATTACGAGTACAACGAATTTTTTAAATAAATAGATTAACGCAGGACCCGTGGATTTCAGTCTATTAGGCATCAATTGTCCACGCGAGAAATTTTTTAAATAAATTGATCAACGCAGGACCCGTGGATTTCAGTCTATTAGGCATCATTTGTCCACGCATGAGCGTGTTTCAACAGATTAAATTTTTTTTAATGAAACTGACGACTAGGGGGTGACCACGATGGATAAAATACTGTTGAGCCATCCGACGAACTTGAACAGCGAAGACCTGAAAGTGCTGCCGGCACAATACCTCATAGAACGGGTGAGACCCTACGAATTGTTAAATATGTGGCACAAATTACCGGGAAAACATCAATGTAATTTTGAACTACAAACTCATCTGCCGTGTTTTGTGCATTACAACCGGCCTGACAGCAGAACCCATATCGACGGACCGGCTCCCTCGCAAAATCGGTGTTTTCATTGTTTGAGCGCTATAAAAAAGCGCTGACGACGTGGTGATCAGTGTCATTCGAGAACGCGATCTCTACGCTAAACGCCAAGTTTATTTTGTTGTCCACATTAGTGCAAAATATGTTTTATATTCACAAACCCAGCGGGGTAATTGAAGCATATGTGTGTTTCAAAAACGTCGATAATCGTAATTTTTCCTGTTCATGGCCGGACACCTGGACGCCGATGCATCTGGCGGCGACGGACGGCAACCTGTTTGAGACTAAACTGCCAATGAGTGCGGTGCACCAAAATTATAAAGTTCGTTTGGTTTTCTCCGATCGCAGTTACGGAGATCAGGGAGAATGGCAAAGCATTGTAAGCAGTAGCAGCAGCAGTAGCAATGACTCTTTAAACAAAAACAACTCCAGAAGCCTCCAAGGCAGTGGTGACGACGACGACAAGCACTTTTCCCCGAATCAAAAACAAACTATTTTCATTTTGTTATACCTGATCGCGTCCAGTTCGCTACTTTTTTTATCAAAGTGTTTGGTCAAGATAACTAAAACTCAATGTGCCGTCCAATTTCGACGATAGGAGAGGGATGAAATGTATAAATACTGTGTAGGAGTTATAAAAACAATGTAAGTTTTGTGTGTGTGTTAGTTGACTGAACAACAACAACAACAACAACGATGGGTACTGATTGGGATGCAACATTTAATAATCACAGAAGAATTACGCTTACGCGTATTCCGGATACTACAGCAACGATCGATGAACATATATATGTCGAGATGGATTGCGCCCAAGTACGTCTGTATGTTAATGGCCAGCAGCGACTAGACTTTACCCACGAGGCATTTTTGGAGTTTTTATATTTTATTGACGAGGAAATTGGAAATCTAAAATGGAACGACGTCATCTTCCCCCTAGGAGATTGCATGCAAGCGACTTATTGGCACGAAGAAGAACGGTGTGACTTAACGCTGAAAAAATTCAATCCGTTAATCGAAATATACCTTGAGCGCGAGGAAATAGAAAAACTCGTGTCTCATAAAATGAACTTGTTCAATGCTTTAGAGTCTTTCCACTATATACGTCTCGGTCAATAAAATATACATATTCTACTTATTGTTTTTTTTTAATTTCTAATCAGTTTCTGACGGAAACACGCGCGCGCGGATGTACTCATCCGGCCACGTTATGTGTGGAAAATTAAAAATAAAATGCAATTTCCTGCAGCGAAGGAAACATATGCGGTAATAATATCAACTTTTCGTATTTCCTGTGTCGCAGGATGTGTGGATTACTAATCGGACCGAGTGGCTCATTAATTTGTTTTAAGCATTTTTTGCGGCGAAGGCAGGCGACGCGAAGATCTCACCCGCTGCCCCGCGGCGGACGATGATGTCACCCAGGCGACGAGTTTCAACTCGCAAAAACTCGTCGGCTGGGTGACGGCGCTCCTTGAACCATTTCTGCGAATAAGCAATGTCGTGGGCCTTACACGCCGCGTCCAAAGGATTCACGAAATATGTTGTATATATATAAAAGGGGGTGGTCGAATAAGGGTTGTAGTCATGCGGGTGGTGCAACAGAAACTCGCACTCCCCATCGAAAATTTAGATTTTGTTTGCGGCGAGGGCGGGAACAATAAAAGCAAACACGGAAAACTGTTACCCAACTCGTTTAGGGCGGTGTTTTGTGGACCGAGCGGGTGCGGTAAAACTAACGCCATGTTGACGCTACTCTTCAGCCCCAAGGACTTGGATACTTTCCTTACAGGGATAGCGACGAGATAATCGACCCCAGTGAAGCGAAAGAGAATTCCGTGTTCATTTTCGACGACGTGTCGTGTGACAAACAAAATAAAATTCGCGAATATTTCTCAATGTGTCGACACAAGTCCATCGACGCGGCCTATCTCTGCCAGACGTACTTCAAAATACCCAAGCAACTGATAAGGGACAATTGCAACATTATAGTACTGTTTAAACAGGATGACGTGAATTTACACCACGTTTACGACGAGCACGTCTCCCCCGACGTTTCGTACGACGCGTTCAAAAATATCTGTTCCGCCTGTTGGCAGGACAAGTACGGAAGCCTCGTAATTGTCAAAGATTTTGAATTGAAAAACGGCCGTTACTGCAAGGGTTTTGATAAGTATATAAAAGTGGATGACAAGTGATCGTCGGAAACACACAGTGTCATGAAGGCGGCGCCCGTTGACATCGCCGACGCGGCGCTTAAACGGAAAGTAAACGACCTGTCCAAGTCAATTAGGAAAAAGTACTTGGCTCTAAAGTTGGGCAAGAGCGAGGAGGACGCGTCCATTCGGAAACTTTTTAAACCCGTCAGCGAGCCGCTCGAGCGTATTGCGAAAATAAAACCCCTCCAACCGGCGTTGTTAAAAGTAAAAAGCGAACATACCGGCCTCAAGGAAGAACCGAAAGCGGAAATCAAAAAGAACGACAACGTGTCGTTTTTGCCGTTGGAGGAGATTCGGGAAACGGCGACGTCCTCGGCTGCCGATCGTAGTGTAGAGATGCAAGATATTCAGCAGGAGGAAGGGGAGGAGGATGAAGTGTTTGACACCTCGAATGTGGCTAACGAGTCCTTTCGATCATATCTGGATCAATATCCTGAGATTTCCCATCCTTATATTCAAAATTTATGGGCGAAATCGGCCGACACGGACATCGTTTATGGCCCCGTTTATGACTCGATCTCATCGAAATGGGTTCTTGGCAATAAGTGGATGGATTTTCATAGAAGATCCGGCGACATTATTGTGGACGGCACGCGTTACCCCGGCACTCTCGGCCTATATAATTTGGTGTTTTTGAAAAAACCCCATACACCGAAAACGATTTGGCAGAATATAAAAAAATTATGGATGTCACGGGGGTACATAGGGACTCGCGCGGGCGTCTAAAAGGCGCGTCGACGGTACCCAAGTACGTTCAGGTCATTCGACCGTTAGTAAAACCGCGTCCTTATTCGTACAGTGGACAAGGTTATAGTATGCGTTATAATAACGCGCCTATGGAATACGTGTACTGGGACGACGTCAACGAACTTGTTGAGCGCCTAAAATTACTGGTCGCGTCGAAATACGCAGGGAACACGTCTGCGGACAACGAAATTCTCTCTATCGTCGAAGAGTTAAAAGAAGCCGGTATAATACGTTAGTTTAATAATGAGTCTGGACAAGTTTGGACGTTCCAGCGGTGTCCGCTCCAAGCCAACTACCGTGATAAAGAGCTCCGCCTTCGATTATACCGCGGAGGGAAACGTCGATATGAACCATTTAAGAATTTGCAATGTCCAAATGCCTAGCGAAAACTACGACGCGGCCACCAAAAAGTACGTGGACGATGAAGTGGACGAGGCGCTTACGAAAAGGCTACGATCCAAGGACGTCATCGCACCACCGCTGCTAGCCCCAGAAGAACAAGCGTTCGAAAAACACGCTTTAGCGGTGGAGCGACTCTCGCGGCAAAACAGGGACATTACCCTGACGTTGGAAGCAAACAAGAGTAGATTCGCACGTTTAGAGCAACAAGTCGGAACGTTTCGAGGTGAATTTCTAAAGTTTCGCCGCGACCTTGATCGCAAACTAGGCGAGATATGCACAAAGCAAGAGTTGGAAAATCACGCGTTAGTGACGGAACGGAGATTCGACGAGATTGTTCCCGAGGTGAATCGACTCTCCCGGGAAAATAAAGATATAACGAGGGCGTTGGAATTAAAGATGCTCAATCACCCGCCGCAGCAACAGTCGTATCGGCCCAAAAAAAGAGCAGCGGACCAAATTGACGAATGAGTAGTAAAGAAAAGATACAACTCGTGCGGGAACTGCACAGGCCGGCACGTAGAAATTATGCGCGTCGCAGAACTATAATACGAGGGTTGGATGATTTGTGGCAGGCCGATTTGGCCCAGCTCGATCGATATGCGAAACAAAATAAAAACTTTAAATTTATATTGGTTGTTATCGATTGTTTTTCAAAATACGTGTGGTGCGAACCGTTAAAAAGAAAAACGGGTAGTGATCTGACCAAGGCCTTCGCCAAAATTCTAAAAGAGGCACGGGATCGACACCCAAAAAACCTGCAAACGGATCTGGTCAAGGAATTTTAAAATGGCAATTTTGAGAAGCTCATGACCAAGCACGAAATAAATCATTATAGTACGTACAGTAAGAAAAAGGCTGCGATAGTCGAACGCGTAATAAGAACGCTCAAAGAAAAATTGCATCGGTATTTCTCGTTAAACGGAACGTACCGCTGGACAGACGTGCTGCCCTCTGTCGTTCAACAATGCAACAACAAGAAACACAGAACGACGGGAATGAAACCTAATGCGATGAATAAAAGTAACGCCGATTCACTTTTGAAGAGCGCTTTCAGTCACCTGAAAATATTCGGAGCTAGGAAATTGAAAGTGGGTGACGTGGTTAGAATTAGTAAAGCCAAACACGTGTTTAACAATGGATACACGCCGAATTGGACCACCGAACTATTTAAAGTGGTCAAAGTGCAGATCACGAACCCGGTGACGTATCTTCTCGAAGATATGAACGGTAAACCTATAATGGGAGGATTTTACGAAGAAGAATTGCAAAAAACGGCCAATCCTGACGTCTATCTCGTTGAAAAGGTTCTGCGCAGGCGCGGTAATAAAGTTTTGGTACGCTGGTTGGGATTGGACAAGTCGCACGATTCGTGGATTGACGACGCGAATGTATTATAAGTCTCAGTGTCGATGTAACAGTTGTGTCGGGGCGCGCATCATGGAGCAGCAGCAAATATCGCTCCCCCCCGAAGAGTTGTACGAATTTTTAACGAGCTACGACATACATTATACGCCGCCGCCGCCACCACCACCACCGGAAGTGCAACAACAACAAGTAAGAAAACCGTCAAAACGGCGTCGTAGTGCGACGACGCCCCCAAAGCCTCACAAAAAAAAAAAGAAAAAGGGAAGAAACGGTTCAGCAGCAGCAGCAGCATACCGGCTCATCCTCCTCCTCCTCCTCCGGTTGGTTCGATACGTTTATCGACGACGAAGAAAGAAGGGTGGTATGCGAAGCGTTCCAGTTGAAAATGGTTTTAGAGTCGCAGCTGGTGCGAAACGAGGACCGGATCAAAGAGACTGAAACTAAAATTGCCCTGCTGCAGAGCGAGTTACAAGTGGCGCGCCTTCACTCCGACGAATGCAGAAAAAAACTTAAACATTTTGCAAGTTTAGCGTCCTCTCTGCCCGCATCAATCCCATAGTTTTTTTTATTTTAAAAATATTGTCGATGTTGATGTAAATAAAAAAAAAATCTTTAGTGTTTTTTTTATTTAGACACACACACACACACACACACACACACACACACACACACACACACACACACACACACACACACACACACTCCTCCAAACAACAACAACAACAACAACTAGAACAAAACCTGTTGAATCGGAAGTGAAAAAAAAGTTACATATACATTTTACATTAGAATAAAAAAAAAGACCAACATAAGCCTAATTTTTTTACAAATATTTTTTATTATTAGGTCGCAATGAATATGTTAAAACAAATCAATTATCGTCATTAAATTATTATATATTCTGGTAAAAGACTAACATAAGCCTAATTTTTACAAATATTTTTATTATTATTAGGTGGCAATGAATATGTTAAAACAAATCAATTATCGCCATTAAATTATGGTGTGAGCTTCGCTTCGAATCTCGACCGTTGGTCGCGGTATGAATGTAAATTGCAGCGCGATTGTGTGCGATGGCGTACCGCCGCCGTCGCGTTTGACGACTGGATGACATCATCGCCCGCCGCGTGGCCGGTGTGCGGCAGCAGATGCATGACATCATCGCTTTGCGAAATGTTTAAACGAAACCTTGGCGGGTGAGATCATCGCGTCGCCTGCCTTCGCAACGAGACTTTCATATTAGTCCGCTGTCGGAATTCAGTATATAAAAGGTTTCGATTGTTTGTCACATCATTTAAATACCGCTTGAGTTATGTGTGTGATCAAGTCGCTTAATTGACCAAACGATCCGTGTTATCTCAGTGTTAGCCGCCCCACCGCACCCTCCCAAACCAACGCCAAAGTAAGTACTATTTTTTGTTTTTTGAAAAAAATTGTCAATATTGAACTGAAGGATTCTACTTTCGTTATAGATGGACTTAAAAGCATTAAATCAAAAAATTGCAGCGAATAAAGAGAATCAAAAACCAATAGTTAAGTTGGGGCAGCTAGACGTTGGTCGACCATACAAGATAGACAAGGCCAGAATAGTAAAGACCCAGTTTGGGGAGGCGGTTCTATAATTATCGGTGGTGTTCCTGCCGAACCGGGTGACGGACAGCTTCCGGCCGAATATAGACCAATTTTCGACGGGCCGCTACAGTCTGGTGTATCTGGGCGTTAAAGAAGTCGGCAATTGGCCCGCTCAACAATTTGAAATTGTTCAAAATTAAAAATTACGGGGGAGAGAGAGAGAGAGAGACGGTAAGTCTTATTTTTTCAAATATTATTATTATTATTAATTGGTCGCAATGAATTTTACGCGAACTATTGAGGACGCTCAAAATTTAATTTTGGCTTTTCGTCAAGTGAACAAATACGTGTTCGATAATTTAACGGAAGAAGATAAAAATGTTTGGTTGGGACGTTTACGCAGAAACATCATTCGGTGCAACAAGATTGTTCGTAGTCCAAAAAAAATATATATCCATGGGGTTACAAAGAAAAATACAGACAACAATTCAACATCTTAAGACTATTAAACTAATGATTTTGAATCATCGCCACCATTTTGGAATGGGGTTGCAAAGCAACAGTCCTGCAAATATAAAACAAAGGGTTTTGTGGGAGCAGATCGTGTCTTGTTTCCAGGGAAGAGTTTTAACGGGTGCAATAATCAATTTGAAACACAAAGACGAACAACAGTTTTTAAACGACTGTCTTGTCATATTTAAGAAAAAAATTTCAAAAATTTTAAAACAAGCGTCGCCAATGCTAAAAGTAAATGCCACGTTTTGCGGGGAATTTATAAAGAGAAAAAGCGACGACCAAGACGTGACCGACGTGAAATATATTTCTACCAAAAATGCTGTCATCGACTTGGGGACAGATTTAAACGAATGGTTCGTTGAAAATGTTAAAAGTCAAATTCTAAATAAATTGTCTGAATTTCAAGAACGCGATTCGGGATTTGCCTTGCAAAAAATTCTTTATTTGAAAATTAATATTAACAAATTTGAAGTGGGTAACGGCTCTTCCTACATTGAATTGCCCTCAGAAATTAAGAGAAAAAATGCATGCATTAATATTCAAAATAATGACGAAGCCTGTTTTTATTGGTCAGTGGTCTGTGCTTGTTTTCCTGTACATCTCAAACAACACTTACCAACTTCATATCCTTATTATAAGGGCGTTTTAAGAACTGAAAATTGCCCAACACCGATGGGTCTAAATCAAATTCATATATTTGAAAAATTCAACGAAATTTCCGTAAATGTGTACGTTTTAGAGTTAATTCAAAATAACAGTAAAAGTTTTTATTCAGTGTTACCGGCCCGTTTGACTAAAGAAAAACGCGAAAAACATGTCAATTTACTATTAATTCAAAATAAGTATTATCCAAAAATTAATGATTTTGATCCGGAACCGACGACGGCAGAGGACCATAAATATGAAAAAGAAGAAGAAATTAAATATCATTATTGTTATATTAAAAATTTATCTCGACTAGTGTCGCGCCAGCTTAGTAGACATAACGGTAAAAAATATATTTGCGATAGGTGTTTGAATTACTTCAGTAGCGAAACGCTCTTAAAGGATCATGAAAGGTTGTGTGTCAGTTTGAACGATTATAAAGTGTCTTTTCCCAAATACGACTATGTTGAATTTCGAAACCATATATACAAACAAACCACGCCATTTGTAATCTACGATTTCGAAAGTCAACTTAAAGATGTAAATTTGGTAATTTCAGACAAAACGCGAAAATATCAAAAGCATGAGGCATATAGTACCGCATATTATTTTAAATGTTCTTATGACGATTATTTGTCCTTTTTCGAATCCTATCGCGGCCCAGATTGTATGGATTGGTTCGTCCGACAAATATCTGACTTATCGAAATTTGTCCAATCGAAATTTATTGATATCGTACCCATGGAAGGGTCAATTACTTTCTCTCAAGTTTCGACACATTGTCATATTTGCGAAGAGCCTTTCTCACCGACAGACGTCATTGTCCGCGACCACGACCATTTTACCGGGAAATTCAGAAATTTCGCCCATCAGGCTTGTAATTTAAATTTTAGAAAATTGTTCATAGTGCCCGTAGTATTCCAGAATCTCTCAGGGTACGACGCCCATTTTATCCTTAGGGCCTTGGGCAATAAAGGGTCTTTAAGTTTGGTTCCGGTCAACAAGGAAAAATACATATCTTTTACCTATTACGAGCCCGTATATAAGCTAAAGTTTCGATTTATAGATTCGTTTAGATTTTTGGGGGCGTCTCTAGACAATTTGGTAAACAGCGTCGACAAAAATGAACTTTACATATTAAAAAAGGAATTTTCTCACCTTCAAGACGAATCAAAACTAAATTTATTGTCGCAAAAGGGTGTATTTTGTTATGATTACATAGACGACTACGACAAATTAAACGAAACGAGTTTACCGCCCATCGATGCTTTTTACAATAAATTATATGAGTCCGACATTAGTGAAGAAAAGTATGCTCATGCGCAAAAAGTCTGGTCCGCGTTTGAAATTAAAAACTTGGGCGAATATTCGGATTTATATTTGAAAACGGACGTTATTCTTGTGGCCGACGTATTTGAAAATTTTCGAAAAAATTGTATGGTGACGCATATTTTGGACCCGGCATGGTATTTTAGTATGCCTGGATATACGTGGGACTGTATGCTTAGATTCACAAAATGTCGTTTAGAACTGATGCGTGACATTGATCAGATTATGTTTATCGAACAGGGTATACGGGGTGGGATTTCGGTGTGCGTTGGCAGGTACGTTGAGGCAAACAACAAGTACATCCCCAATTACGATCCATCAAAGCAATCGAATTATCTCACATTTTTTGACGTTAACAATCTTTACGGCAAGGCTATGTCGGAGCCTCTTCCCTACGGCGGATTCACATGGTTGACTCGGGAAGAAATTGCCTCCCTTAGCATTAATAATGTTCCAGACACGGGCGGGGTAGGCTATATTTTGGAGGTAGATTTGCAATACCCTCAGAGTTTACACGATCTACATAAAGATTTCCCATTTTGTGCCGAGCATCGCGTGCCTCCCAATTCAAAATTACCAAAATTGATGACAACCCTTTTTAATAAAACCAATTACGTTATACACTATCGAAATTTAAAGCAAGCTTTAAAACACGGACTCGTTCTTACTAAAATACACAGAGTATTAAAATTTAGGCAATCTTCTTGGCTAAAAGAATATATCGATCTAAATAATCACTTACGGACGCAAGCCACTACCACTTTTGGTAAAAATCTTTTTAAATTATTTAACAACGCGGTGTTCGGAAAAACTATGGAAAACATACGTAAGCATCGGGTCGTAAAATTTGTTAGAAAGTGGGAGGGTCGTTACGGTGCTAAAAATTTAATTGCTAGTCCCCGATTTCACAATAGAACTGTACTAGATGATAATCTAATGTTGGCGGAACTGAAAAAATCGGAACTTATTTTTAACAAACCCCTTTACATTGGAATGTCAATTCTGGATCTATCTAAAATTATCATGTATTCGTTTCATTACGATTACATGCTACCCAAGTTAGGTCCGGAGAAATGTAAAATTCAGTATATGGACACGGACAGTTTCATTTACAACATCCATTGTGATGATGTATACGAAGAGGTTATTAAGTCCATTTTAAGCAAATTCGACACGTCCGACTATCCCATTGATAATCCATACAATATGCCTCGCGTCAATAAGAAAGTACTGGGTCTAATGAAGGACGAGGCCAACGGTTCAATAATTTCACACTATGCCGGACTAAGATCGAAAATGTACACTTATAAAATCTTAAACGGAAAAACTGTAAAAAAATCAAAGGGTGTAAACTACCACATTGTTAAAAATAAAATAACTTTTGAAGATTTTGTTGATTGCTTGAAAAATTTAAAAGAAAAACATGCTACTCAACGAACCATTCGTTCTTATACGCACGAGGTGTTTAGTATCGAACAAATTAAAGTGGCGCTAAGTCCGTATGACGACAAAAGATATCTTATAGCAAACACGTTTGATACTCTTCCGTGGGGACATTACAAGGCACTGAAATTTTTTTTTCTCTGTTGTAGACAATGGCCGAATTGTTGTCGTTGAAAGATCTATGTATAAAGTCAATTAGTGAAAACGTTCATTCTGTTGCACATTTTCTGCTTGAAACGACCTTACCGAGGACGCTAACGCTACAGATAATGGAAAAATATCCCGAATATAGGTGGAAATATATTAATGCACTCGCTGTCAAATGTGAACGACCACCTCCACCAGATTTGAGTTTGATAACCCGTCAAAAGAAAGTATCGTTGGCACATCGAAATGCCATTTTAGTATGGCCAAGGTATACAGACCATCCTTTTGAGCATTATAGCTATTATTTATGGGAAAAACACTATATAGTGATGACCCGAACATTTCTGTTGATGGTTTGTGAATCTTGCAAAGACGCTTTTATAACTTTTGAAAAAAAATCAAAAATCAAATTTGACAAATTTGATTTTTGCGATTATCGGCACATACCTACAGTCGAAGCCCCGGGGGGGCCCCCGCGGGCGAACTACGCACCACGGACCACGGTTGGCACCACGGACAACGGTTTGGTTGGAACCACGGACGACAATTTGGTTAGGTCGGTACCACGGACGACGGTTTGGTTAGGCTAGGGCGAGTGGCCAATGGGCGAGTGACCAAAAGAAGAAGAGTCGTGGCTGAGTGGCCCGGGGCGGGGGGCCCGTGGCCGAGTGGCCCGGGGCGGGGGGCCCGTGGCCGAGAGGCCAAAAAGTGAGGTTATGGGGTCCCTGGAAGTCCCTTTATCCATCTACTTATGTTAAAAGACAGATTATGCTCAGCAATAAAGCAGGCCATTTTTACTTCACCCGCTTTAGCTGCAATTTTCGTATCTTGTGAATTGGAAGCTGAGGTAAACATTGATGTCAGTTTTTGTTGTTTTTGTAACTTCAAACTATTCTTCGCGTGTTTGGTTGAATCTTTGTGTCGTAACAGTTCGTGTATATCACATTTTCTGACGCAATTACACGCAGAACAAAAGAAATAAGTCTCACCTTTAGTGCTTTGCTTTAATCAGCCTTTAACCTATCATCTTT
This sequence comes from Cylas formicarius, assembly GCF_029955315.1. Taxonomy (NCBI): domain Eukaryota; kingdom Metazoa; phylum Arthropoda; class Insecta; order Coleoptera; family Brentidae; genus Cylas; species Cylas formicarius. Next base: position 1,408,887 of record NW_026844319.1, read on the forward strand.
TAACCACGAATTTACGAATTTCTGTTCATATTTCACATTTTTCTTCTTAGGAGGACTTTTTCCAGTCGATGAATCACTACTCAATTTATCAAAAACTTTGTAATTATTTTTTCAAAATAGACGCCGCAATTCAAAGAAACTGTTGTGACGTGTGACTATAAAACAATACTTACGCTACGCAATACAATAGGCGTGTAGCTGTAGTGTGGAAGATACTGCCATCTAGTATCAATGCGTTTTATTACGTAGTGGTTTGTCATTGCGTTTTATTGCGTAGTGGTTATCAAAAAATGTTTGCATAGTACTGTATTAGGTGGCCCCTGAACGCGAAAAACAGTAGAAAATAGGAATTAAACAGAAAAAATGGTCATAAATGTGAAAATAGCAAATCTACTGTTAAAACAGTAGGGTTGGTAACGCTGGGAAACGAAACGAAAATGAATTGGAGGTTATGAAAAATAATGTCGCATAAAAATTGAAAATGTTATATTAAGTACCTTTTACTTGTAAAATGTACTTGTTTCTCTTCGAAATAAACCTCCGCGATGTATTCTTGACACGATTGACGATTATATTCCAGAATTTAGAAAATTTTCAACTTGTTTTCATTTCGACATCTTGTACGTTTTCTTATCGGTGTTTGACTGTGGCATGGACACACATATTATATTGGTTATAGATGGGAAACTTTACTTTTGGAGAAATGAAACAGCATCACTGACGCCATCTAGCGGGATGTAAGAAACTAATAGAGAAGTTCAGAACCAAATTCTTTCTTTTTTTTTCTAAATTCGACATTTAAAAATGTGCGCGATTATAATTGCAATAATTGTAAATTTTAATATTAAGGGTAAATAAATCTAGGGAAAAAAAAAGGATTGACGGGATTTTTTGCTCAGCATCTCAATTTTTGAGGATAAATCTAGGAAAAAAAAGGAAATCATATGATTAACAAAATATTGGTTGAAATTTATAAAATAACAACTTTAGATTCATTGGTTTATTCAATTCAGTATTAACATGATCCAATACACTATGCAAATAATTAATAATTAAATGTAGTAACTATTATTGTAGAATCGACCTATTATAATATGTCTCTCCGAAAGAGAAAGTAATACCCAAATCAAACCTGTATGTCACCATAACATCTTTATGGAAATTTCAGTAAATATATTCTTCCAATGTACCTACATATTATACTCAAGAAATATTATTCTGTTACATACGAGTAGAAGTAATTTGGGTACTACATCCTTATACCATTTTATTACTTTTTGTTGCTAAGTGACAGACTATAGGGTAACTTGTGAGAAGAGTAAATGAGGCGGGACTTATCATTTTTAACCGTTTTCAAATGTATATTGCATCCCAATAAATCACTGTCCTCTCTAAGTATCGTCAACCACAACACAAAGGGGACTTATTTTTCAGGAGAGGCGGTTAAAGATTTTTTGCTATTCTTGATTAAGTGCTAATTGAAGTTCTTTTTTGGACAAAATGTATATGCGAGCAGGTACTATTTAACTATGTTAAGTAGATAATTTTTTTGCTTTAATTATTGAGATTTAAAAAAAAAAAAGATAAGCCAATTTGTGATTTTTTCGCGTTAAGCCTATTCCTGATATGGGCGACGGTATGCGAATGATTGCACTCAAAAACTATTGATAGTAAACTAAATATTACTAAAGTTAGAAATGGGTATTGTGAATGGTTCTTAAAATACCGATATATAGAGGGGACACCGATTTTTAGATACTTTTACTTACGGCGTCGCTTGACGCATGTGCAGTTATATGTCTCATATCTAAACCCCTTGATATTATGTTTATTTGCGTGAAATAATTATGTGCCTGTATTTTTAATATAAAGTAGTATAAAGTAAAGTAAAAATATGCCTTTTGATGTTGTCGTCATGAAAACATGGCGTTAACATGACATTTTTAGCAAGTGTTTGTAATGCATATTTTAAAACACCAGGTTTATGAAAATCCTTTTTAAAAATGTATTTGTAATCGAATTTTGCTTAAAAATGCATTGCTCATATATTTCAGTTTTTTTCGAGAATTTTGAGGATACTCCTTGTATTTTAAAAAGTCCTCGGCTACTTCCTCTTTTTGATCAATTTTGAAAAATTGCTTTTTGCAGTTGCATGATTGGTTCCCAATTTTCTTCCTCAGCTACCCAGCGACATACCTCTGTAAGTTTTAAAGGAGTAGGTAAATTTGCAGGTATTTGTGTGAACTGTGGAAGTGTAACGACTTCATCATCTTCCGGAAGTCCTCAAAATGACAACAAAATAGTAAACACGTACACACGAAAATTATTATTATTACATACACCTATTATTATTATGACATATTATTATATAATTTAGTACCTGCGATATAAGTCTTTGTAACGTGAAGAATGATTCTGACTGATCATCTTCACAGTTGTTTCCAACAGACTGCTTGGAAGACAAACAAGTCACCAAAAGGTTCTTATAATAACTTTGGAAATCAAAAACTGTAGGGTTAATATTCCTATGACCCCTTTGGCGAATTTTTCCAAAGAAATTCTCCAACGGATCCTGATTGAAAGTTCTGGGAAACAAATATGTGAACCCAATTTCTTTTAGCATCTTAAAGAGGATCTTGAAAATTTCCGATAGTCATTTTTAAATTTGAAAGACTGGGTGTCATGTATGACCTTCTTTCTTTAATAAATTTGAAAGTCCTTAATTTCTCAAGTGATGTATCCCAAAATTTTATGTGTAGAGAGTTATAATTTACTGCCGATCTTAAAACTTTTCCTGGAGGCGAATTGAAATTGCTGCCATTCAAGCTGTCGAAAAGTTGGTCTAAAAATTCTAGTAAACTAGCAATATCTTTAGCTGACTTGTCCAACTTTAGAATTTCTTCACCGGTGTTCACAGAAGTTTCTACAAAAATAACAGGGTAACAAGTACCTATGAAATCAATACTTGTTACTAAAATTCTTTATAAAAATGGATTCCGTAATTTCTGTTAAATAAGATAACAAAAAAAAAGAGACCAGGAACAATATAGAATGTGTAGGTAGTAATATTATAGCTATAATGAATGTACAAAGTCAAAGTTTTTTAAGTTAATAAAATTTATACAACTATTATTTTTTAATATATTATTATGATCCTAGTATACATTCCAGAGAATGCAAAAACATTTTTGGCAGCAGCTACAGAATGGCTAAAGATTTGGGTGCATTTAGACACTTTCATTTTATTAATTCTTGGAGGATTCACATGAGCTTCTGTAAGTTTTGGCATAAGACCTAAACTGCCAAAATATGGATCCGTTTTATAAGCAGTAAATAGATGATCCCACTTAGCCAATTTAATATGACCGTTTTCTTGATATTGCAAGTTGTATTTTAATAGATTATTCCTAATTCCTTTAAATAAATGAGGAATATCAAATGAAGGAACTACTCTTTGTCCATTAACTTCAAAAGTAGTGGAATCTTTGCTTTCAATTCCCTGTTTTTTATATGTATTGGTGGTCTCTTTTATCAAGTAATTTATGGCAGCTTGATTGTTTGCCCCTTGATCGCAGACAGTGGCTACAATGTTCAGGCCAACAGAATGACACTTATTTATTATCATTTTAATAATGGCAACCAAATCAAATTTTTTCGTTCCACCATTAGCAAAACAATAAAATATTGGTTGCTTCCACTTTCGTCTAACTACTCTCAGCATGAAAACCTAAAAAAATATTATATATGTGATAGGTTGTTGGAAAAGAAACACTAATTTTTATTAATTATTGTAAACAATTTGATAGAATTTACCTGAGCATGATTAGCAACATGTTCAGTGGTCTTAAAACCATAATCCTGAAAACCTTGGATGCTATCCTCTTGCATATTTATTTATATATATATATATATATATATATATATATATATATATATATATATATATATATATATATATATATATATATATATATATATATATATATATATATATATATATAGTGTTCGAAGTGTTTTCGGAGCGCGAGCATTGAAGATGCCAAGTGAGATTTTGGCGAAACGTCTGCAGGATTCCAGTCGGATGCAGGATTTGCAGGATTCCAGTCGGATGCAGGATTCCAGTCGGAGTTCAACGAGCGAACGGATGATATCCCGGAATATAGTGTCATCACATTTTTCCCATCCGTGAATCAATACGTGAGAATATATATATATATATATATATATATATATATATATATATATATATATATATAAATTTAATGTTTACGTCCTGATATTTGACATCTCTTCTCTGCTATTATCTTTCCTATTTCTGGAGAAATTGTGTTTGCAGTGATAACTTTCAACACTGACGCAAGGTGAGCATCATTGATACGATTTCTAATAGGAGACTTATTACCTTTCATGACTGAAAATAACTGCTCGCACCGATAAGTACTACCAAACATGGAAGTAATTTCATATGCGAATTTTCGAGTATTTTCAAATCTGGCTGGTAAATATTTGTAAAATTCAGGCACGCCCACTTGAATTAATTTTTTTTTTCAAATTTGAGTCGCATTGAATCTCGATCACCTCCATTTGCATATGGCTTGGTACTGAGTCTATATTTATTGAGAAAATCGAAGAAAACAATAAAAAATTGTCTTCGAGGGAACTAAAATCGTTAAACCTCATTTCAAATTCAGCTATTAAATTTGCAATTTTTTCTACGTATTTTTGATACGAACAAGTATCATCTAAACTCGTTTTGTTCATGCTGCACGTCGGGAAGTGTGTCAAATCTTCATTTTTGAGTTGTTTTTCCCAAAGAACTAATTTACATTTGAATGCTTTAATTATGTCAAACATTTTCGTAATAATATGATGAAAAATTTAATGTTTACGTCCTGATATTTGACATCTCTTCTCTGCTATTATCTTTCCTATTTCTGGAGAAATTGTGTTTGCAGTGATAACTTTCAACACTGACCCAAGGTGAGCATCATTGATACGGTTTCTAATAGGAGACTTATTACCTTTCATGACTGAAAATAACTGCTCGCACCGTTAAGTACTACCAAACATGGAAATAATTTCATATGCGAATTTTCGAGTATTTTCAAATCTGGCTGGTAAATATTTGTAAAATTCAGGCATGCCCACTTGAATTAATTTTGTTTTTTCAAATTTGACTCGCATTGAATCTCGATCACCTCCATTTGCATATGGCTTGGTACTGAGTCTATACTTATTGAGAAAATCGAACAAAACAATAAAAAATTGTCTTCGAGGGAACTAAAATCGTTAAACCTCATTTCAAATTCAGCTATTAAATTTGCAATTTTTTCTACGTATTTTTGATACGAACAAGTATCATCTAAACTCGTTTTGTTCATGCTGCACGTCGGGAAGTGTGTCAAATCTTCATTTTTGAGTTGTTTTTCCCAAAGAACTAATTTACATTTGAATGCTTTAATTATGTCAAACATTTTCGTAATAATATGATGAAAAATTTAATGTTTACGTCCTGATATTTGACATCTCTTCTCTGCTATTATCTTTCCTATTTCTGGAGAAATTGTGTTTGCAGTGATAACTTTCAACACTGACCCAAGGTGAGCATCATTGATACGGTTTCTAATAGGAGACTTATTACCTTTCATGACTGAAAATAACTGCTCGCACCGTTAAGTACTACCAAACATGGAAATAATTTCATATGCGAATTTTCGAGTATTTTCAAATCTGGCTGGTAAATATTTGTAAAATTCAGGCATGCCCACTTGAATTAATTTTTTTTTTTCAAATTTGACTCGCATTGAATCTCGATCACCTCCATTTGCATATGGCTTGGTACTGAGTCTATACTTATTGAGAAAATCGAACAAAACAATAAAAAATTGTCTTCGAGGGAACTAAAATCGTTAAACCTCATTTCAAATTCAGCTATTAAATTTGCATTTTTTTCTGCGTATTTTTGATACGAACAAGTATCATCTAAACTCGTTTTGTTCATGCTGCACGTCGGGAAGTGTGTCAAATCTTCATTTTTGAGTTGTTTTTTTTCCCTTGTAACGATAAATTTAAATCGGTTAAGTGTTTGGTTATATCAACTAAGAAAGATAAATCTTGTATCCATATTGGATCGGAAAGTAAACTTACGTCTTGATTTTTCATTTTTAAAAATTGACATATTTTTTCTTTCAAATCCCAGAATTGTTTGAGAATCTTGGAGCAAGATAAGACAAACCCGAATATTCACTATCCAAGTCGCTTAAGAAAGCAGTGAATTGACGCTGATTTAAGCCTCGAGATCTTATAAAACTTATAACTTTTTTTATATAAGACAAAACATTCTCCATGTTTATTACCTTCGTGCATAGAACTTCTTGATGTATAATACAATGCGTATGATGAATGTTTGAGCCGTGAATTTCACTAATTTTTTTTCTTAGTAATGCGACGAAGCCCTTGTTTTTCCCGGTCATTGATGGAGCGCCATCTGTAGCGACAGAATTTAATTTTGCCAAAGATAGCTCGTATTTCTGCAGAAGTTCAAAAATACAAGTAAATATATCTTGTCCTGTGGTAGTACCAGGCATCGGTATTAATTCCAGTAATTCCTCAAAAATGTTAAAATTCTTGTCACAAGAACGAAGAAACACTGCTAATTGAGTTTTGCCACTAATGTCCGTGCTCTCGTCACAGGCAATGGAGAATCTTTCGAAAATAGATGCTTTTGCTTTAATCTGATCACTTAAATTGGCGGCTAAATCAGTAATTCTTTCCGCAACTGTATTTCGAGACAATGAAATTGATTGAAAAGCCTTCACATTTCCAGGACAAACAATTTCTCCAGCTTTTATTATTTACATATCAAGCAGATTATTTTATCTTTTATTTCACAGCAAAAGTATTCTAATTCCCATTTTACTTGGAATATCCTATGTTCGTCAATGATTTTTCGTTTAATTTTACTACCACTTTTTTTTAATACAGACATACTGAATACAATGGGCTGGAATAAATACGCTGTTGTTAAGAAAAAATAATACATTTCAATAAAATGTATAAAAAAAACATTTTAATAAAATATTAATGTTAACATTAACTTACCAGAGAAACGGAATAACTGTATAAATAAATGAGAGTACTATGAATTAAGTTATAATTAATATTAAAACAAAATTATTCCTATTACCTGCACTAATTCATGTGTTTGGCTATATTCGGCTATCGTCGGCTATCGTCGGACGCTACTCACACGTATTTATTATTATTTGCGGATATATTGGCCGGGCCGCAAAAATGTTCGTAGTGGGCCGCATGCGGCCCGCGGACCGCGAGCTTGACATCCCTGTTCTAGACGGTAGTGAAAAAACCTTTGACAAAAACCTGTATGCAGTTCCACTTTTTTTATATAGCACCAATGCCAGGACCTTATCTTCTAAAGAATAACGTTTGCCCTTTGGCTTCTTATTGAGATTTTCCAACTAGTTTTCAAAAAACCTAGCTCGAATACGATCCATGCTGGATACCACTTTTTCAAACATATGGGCTTTTGTAAAGCTCTCGGAAACTTTAAGACGATTTTTGAAGGATATTTGCAGTTTGGCCGACGTTGCAGCCTTTCGTTTTAAATGCAAAGCTTTCCGGTATAAAAGCCGAGCTTTCGGTGACAACTCTGCTGATTTTGAAACACCCACTTCGTGCAATAATTCTGACCTCCCTGAAACAATTTATTCACATTAATGTAAAAGCCAAATAAAATATATTTTAAGACATACTCCAGGTTTTAACTTCTAATCCATTAAAAGAATGTCAAAGTAGTGAATCTTGTATTACATGACTATTATACACTTTTTAAAATTTCCTAATAGAGCCAAAAAATTGAGCTTGAACCAATATAAAAACAATTAAAAAGCTACATGCAAAACAAACCTTGCAACACTCTATATATAATGTATACTTAATGTAACACACAGTGTAACACTTACTTTTTGCTATTGGCATTGAAAAATGATGGGTTTCTTTACTTGTAGAAGGTTATAGTTCAATATAACTGGTCTCCGTGTGTTGAAAGGGCGAAAATGGAACAATTTTAGCCGTCTTATTTTTTTGGCTGGGCCAATGTTACATCATCCAGGAAATCTAAAAGCGAATTAAAACAAAAACATAATATGTTAATTATTTCCTTAATAATTAACAAACTGTAAAAGAAAGCGATGCTTAGATTCCTTGTTATTACCCCAACAATTGATCATACAGCAATATTAAAAATCCTAAAAAGAATAACAACAATGCTAAATAACACTACTTATTATGTATCAACAGAAGAGAAGAAAGTATCTTTATCTACGGTCCAAATTATAGAATAAATTACTTGAAATTATACTCATTACTATATGCAGTATCAACGGAGACCATTTTCTAACTTTGAAGTCCATTTATGCAGTATTGAAGAGCTTCGGTTTAATTATACAATGGTTTAAATTAGCAAAATAATAATTATGCATTTGATACTGCACTCATTCAAACTCGGTTCCAAACTATTCTAGTGGGTTTTTTCTATTTCTATTTTTAAAATTGCAAACTCCCAATAGATTTCTAGTAAAGGTGCATAAACGGTTCCACACACAAAATAAATAAGAAGTAAAAGTTCACGAAATTATATATTTTGACATGAGAAATTGTTTCGACAACACCGTGTCTTTATCAAATATAATATTTACAAACTACCTGCTACTATATATACCGAAAAATGACCATAAAACCTTAATAAATGTTTTTGTGAGAATTTCAGTTCAATAAAGGAGAGGTATTTAAATCTAATTGATCGTTAAGCAATACATTTGAATGTCTCATTTTGTTAATCTCCATGACTTCCAATAAACTTAATTTTCTACTTTTTGTGGCTGTATGTAAAATATCAAAATTTTCGTCAAAAATGTGTTTTTCTGTGTTTAAGTGTGTAGCATAATTAGAATCTAGACTATTGTTTTTAAACGCTCTTTTATGTTCGTTAATGCGTTTCTTGAAGGACCTACCTGTTTGCCCGATATAAATTATAGCAAAATTTAAATTAAATTAAATTAAAATTAAGACTACCAATAAAATTAAGCTTGAGATGAGAATAAGAAAGTGCTGCTTTTATGCTTTTAGTTGTACTTACCTATGATAGATATTATTATCAAAGAAGCAAAATCACTGCAACTACAAAATGTCCAACAAAATCCAAAAACACTCACTACTAACCAAAACTAGTCATCTGGCGGGATGTAAGCAATTAAACACGGTCTGAAATATTTCGGAGAGTGCCCAGGGTATGGACTGTGGTTACGTTCACCATAGTTTGAAATTCGGATTGGCATTGTAAAATCGCATTGGATAACCTTACAATTGTCGATGCCGACATAAATTTAAAATTATTATTATTATTAGAATAAAAATATTTCATTTCTATTGTTAATTTCATGAATTAGGTGATTATATATGATGAAATATTAGAAAAATATTATTATACGTTTTGTTGATTTCGTCAAGATGTTTAAATATCATTATTGGAAAATATGTCGAAAAATATATTTAAAAGTAATCCACAGTGATCTGCGCTATTATGGTTTGTTTTATCTTTTTCTTAATTATTATATTTGGGAAAGGGAAATAATTTATGGAGTAGTGCATATTTTTAATATCACTTATGATATTCATTTAGAAATATCTTTTTTAAATAAACGATATTTTATTCTTCACAGATTTTTTCTTTTTTATTTCTAGTCATTTTGTTTTCCGACACAAATAAAAAGGAATCTATAAATAATACCAAACTCATTGGATAGATGGCGTAAACTTACGTTTTATATTTCTTTTTAAATGTAACTAAGGTTTTTCTGTTAAATGTGGTGCCTGATTAAAGACTAATTTTGATGGAATTATATATGTAAAACGTTCTCACCCACATTATTATAGAATTTGCCTTTAATTTTTTGACTTTTTGGCGTGGTTTTTATATACATTTTTTTTATCATCCTATTGGATAATTTTCTACAAATAAAAATTTTGAGATTTTTAATTTTTTTTTGCTTTATTACCCTAAAAAACATTTTTTAAAAGAAGAATCACTGCTTTTCTTCAAATTTCAGGAATTGTAATTTTTTTTTGAAACTATTAGAAAAATTCCACTTATGTAGCAAACCATTAACTCTGTTATATAGACCGCTTACACGGTAGATCGTTTCGGCGACAGCTGGCATCACCCAGGCGGTAACCGAAACTAACCAAAATGGACCAAAGTGAAGTATATACACCGCCTAGACGGTAGACCGCCAGCGCGGCGGTTGGCATCACCAAGGCGGTAACCGAAACTAACCAAAATGGACCAAGCAGAAGTATATAGACCGCCTAGACGGTGGACCGTTTGGGAGACGGTTGGCATCACCAAGGCGGTAACCAAAACTAACCAAAATGATCCAAAGTGAAGTATATAGACCGCCTAAACGGTAGACCGCTTGGGCGACGGTTGGCATCACTAAGGCGGTAACCAAAACAAACCAAAATGGACCAAAGTGGAGTATATACACCGCCTAAATTGTAGACCGCCTGGGCGGCGGTTGGCATCACCAGGACGGTAACCAAAACTAACCAAAATGGACCAAAGTTGAGTATATAGATTACCTAGGCAGTGAACCACCTCGGTGGCGGTTTGGTATCTAATTAAAACTACCCAACAGAATTGAGAATGTGAAAAATGTTAAGATATTTGATTACGTATGTTTGAAACGTTCGTCTCTTAACGTTTCGTTCGCCGTTAAAGGAAAAAGGAATGGGGAAGGGAAAATAAGTTTTATTTCGTTTTTTTTTTGTTATCGAAAACGAATTCTTTAAAAAACGATTTGGCGGTTCTAAAAAGAACCTTGAAGTTCGCCTGAAACATAACAAATTAGTATATGACAATAAAAAATCCTTGGCCGGTTGTGAACGTCTCGTAGATCTGAAACATTGAAATAAACGATTAATTACCTTATGAGATAATGTGTCGCGAATCGGGTTATTGTCGAATTTTTGTCTATCGTTCGATTGTCCGCGGTATCGAACGTAACGAACAAATTCGACCGTCATGATGGGATTAAAGTCTTAATCGGGTAAGAGTCAAAATAGGGTATAAGTCACAATCGGGTGAACGTCATTATCGGGTTAAAGTTGTAATCGGGAAAAAGTCATCGTTAATACGGGCGGCAGGAAATATTGGAACTCGTGTACTTAATAAGAATTTGGAAAATATAATATTTGTATTTGGTAAAAGTCGTGATCGAGTAAACGTCATAATTCGGTAAAAAGTCACGGTCGGGTGAAACGGCGATATGGGGTAAGGGGCGTAGTCGGTAAAAAGTCGCCCTCGGTTACAAGTCATTATCGGTGAAGTGTCATCGTTGTGTCATAAAATCAGAACGAAAATGAGGTCGTAAAATCGAAACGAAAAAGGAAAACGTGGAAAAAGTGTAAAGTGGCAAATTTTCGAATTCAATTGAAGATATTGTCTAAAAACGCCCTGTAAACGATATTCTGCGTTAAAACTGGATTGTTTTTGCGGCCGTCTTTAAAGAAACGATCCTGTCTACGACTTTCCGTTACGAAAATGCGAATATCCTGCCAAGTACGCACTCTGGACAAAGCGACGTACAATTGACCGTGAGCAAAACACAGGACGTTTGGACACAAACCGACTCGCGAAAGAGTCTGTCTTTGCGCTTTGTTGATGGTAATTGCATGCGTCAACTTAATCGGAAATTGTTGAAATATGCCGCCGCCCGGTAGCAACGGCGTTTCTTTTTCTTCTAAAATGAATTGTTTGCGGAAATTGACCGGAAACGATGCGGCCAACTATCACGTCGTGGCCCTACGACCTTGACGCCAAGAGTGCGTTTCGACGATGTCTTCGTAGAACCGGCGCGTCCTCCGCCGCGTTCAATTCTAACCAAGCTTAGAATGCTCGCCCCTTTCGACTACCGCTACTTCGTCCCCTTCCCTGTAAATTTCACAGGCCTCTCCTTCCAAATGCACGGGCAACTTTTCGATCGTATGACTAATGTCGAACATTCTAGTTCCCAAGATGCGATAGACCGCCTCGTGCGATCCGATATATCTCATTTTCAAGAATGCTGCCGCCTCGCTCTAATCGATCGTACCGGTGGTCGTATTCACTTTCATCTCAACGCATTGGATGTTCGCTACGCCTAACTCTTTATTAACGTAAACGTAATCCTTCGATTTTCCCTAAAATTTGACGCTCGGTCAAATCTCCCATCAAGGTATTCAATTTTTGTTCGAATACGCGACATAAAACCTACGGAAAGTTCGCTATATCAAACACGGATTTGTCGCAGTGGTTCATCTCTTGCCAATTTTTGTTTGAAGTTAATGTGAGAAGGTAAGTGGGAGGTCTTCTCACCTTCGCGTACAAACTGTCGAGGTAACCGTTGTGGTAGTACCGCCTGGTACCGGGAATCGTAGCCAGTAAGATGATGATGCGACCGGGACGTACGCGAGCTACACCTTCATTTTCCTCGTTAATTTCAGGAGTCCGTATTTCCAAGAATCTTTTCAAACTGTCGTAGGTATCGGATCGTAATACCTTTTGATTTTTTTCCGCCCAAGAAACGTCATTGTACTCGATTTTGACGGCGGCGTCGATGATGTATTGCAATCGCAGTTTACCTACTAAATCCAAAACGTCCCAAAAACGATCGCCCTTTGTCCTCGGAATATCCGATAACAATCGAAATCTGCAACACTGTCTCAACGTGTTGACCTTGTCGGCGGATTCGTTCCAAGAACTCTCCGCGTGCAAATGAATTAAAGGATACAACATTAGATCTAATGTCGCCGTGATAACGGAAATCTTTCTATATGGCAAAGCCGCATCCTCCTCAAACGGTCTAGGAACAAACTCCACGTCGTAGTAGCAAGGGGGCCTGTCCCCGATGTAAATACCCGCGATCGTTTCGTTTCTCGGAAATTGAAGTCCCGAGACGCGAGTCGCTTTCTTTACGTGGACCGTTTCGTTCGTCCCTGATCCGCGGATTAACGCATAAAACAATTTCCCTGACTTTCCTGTTATTGACAGCGGCGTTCTCGACCTCCCCGTTATATAATTGGCCTGCCCATTTAAAAATTTTGCACAATCGATTTTCTCGTCTTAAATTCGATTCGAATAAATCGACACCGTCCTCAGACAATTGTCCAGAAATAGTGGAAAAAGACATTCGCAAATTGGCCTTGTCTTCCAAAACGTCCATGAAATAAAGATGCGCCTCGTTGGAATCCAAATCGTCGTCGTCGTCGTCTTTGTCGTTTTTCTCTCCGTTTTGTTGTTCCGCTATCGTGGCCGTCTCCCCCAAAGGACTCTTGGTAGGATTTACGATAATTTCGATCGATTCTTCGCCGACTACAGACGGCTCCGATTCCCTAACGTTCTCGAAGACAGAATCCTGGACAAAGGTGTCCATGATCTCCACACCTGACCTAGACAGATCGAAATTGCGCCGCATTTCGATATAACAATCGTAATGATTGCGTCCACTGATCGCAACAAAATCGGATTTGTATCTTCCATTCTTCCCTGATCTAAGAGAATTTTTCCGTTTTCGATGATCAGAAACCTTCTATTGTAAAAAGAAGAAAGTGCGAAAACTTCCATCGCGGAACCCCATTCGCCGTTTTTTGACATAACAGTTTTATAATCATTGAAATTTATAAAATCAGTCCAGACCGCTAAATCGTTCCAATTGTGTTCCGCCACCGCGACCGCGTCCGATCTTACCTGTAAATGTTGCCGGTCATTACCGTGCAGTCCCACGACGATAGAACAGAACAGGCAATTCCCGTCGCCGGCCGCCACTCGATCCGTGCGTATCGATCGCTTCTGATTTGTTTGCTCCCCATTATTATTTTCGCCTTGAAACTTCTGAATAAAAAAAGAAAAACGCGAATAAATTATACGTTAAGATGAGCACGAATGCATAAATTGATACATATTTAAAGAAAAACGTTTTAAAAAAATGATGACATTTAATGTTTAATAAGAACCATAAAAATAAAAATCATTTCGTGCAATTACAAAAAGAGGTACGGCGAAGGTATAAATAATATCGAGAACGGAAAATTTTATCCAAAAATTCTTTCACGGGCAATTACATAAAAACGAAAAAAAAATAAAGTAACACAACGTTCATGAATTACCCTATGTGAGAGAGGACGACCCGTACACCTTTTTTTAAAAAAATAAAAATTTATATAAATCAAGTCAAACAGCAAAAAAACGATTAAAAATGCACGAAAATGAAAATGTTTCCTGTATGGTTTGTTAGGAACCAACAATATAATAACGTAAGACGTAAAAATACGACCAAAAAATCGGACAACATGTATGTGATTCGACGCAAACAATCTTATCGGAATACGTGTGATCGTGTTAAAGGAAAGTTACGCAACCCGCGCGACATCCGGTATATTTTTAAAAAATAATATGGAAATTATAACGCCAGAGATGCAAAGAAGGATATTAAACATCGAGTAAGCGACGAAATAAAAATGACGAAAATAAAAATATCGTTCGTTCGAATCAAACGATATAACATAATACACAAAACCAACGTAAAGAAAATCGGACAACCTATATATGATTCGACGCAAATAATCTTATCGGAATACGTGTGATCATGTAAAACAAAAGTTAGACCACCCGCGCGATATTTTCCGTAGGAAATAATTTAAGGACATCCGGTATATTTTTAAAAAATAAAATGGAAATTATGACGCCAGAGATGCAAAAACTTTAACAAAATTAAATCGAAATAATCATTTATCGCGGAGAACGATATCGCGACGTCCCGAATATAATGTGAATTTAAAAAAGGAAATGAAACATCGAGGAAGCGGCGAAGTAAAAATGACGAAAATGAAAATATCGTTCGTTCGAAACAAAAAATATGATAACGTAACACAAAATCAAAGTAAAGAAAATCGGACAACCTGTATGTGATTCGATGCAAACAATCTTATCGGAATACGTGTGTTCGTATAAAAATAAAGTTACGCAACTCGCGCGATATTTTCTGTAGGAAGTCATTTAAGGACATCCGGTATATTAAAAAAAAAAGAAAATTATGACGTCAGAGATGCAAAAAATTTAACAAAGTTAAATCGAAATACTTATTTACCACCGAGAACGATATATCGACATCCCGTATATAATTTAAATTTAAAAAAGGAAATCAAACATCGAGGAAGCGACGAAGTAAAAGTGACGAAAATGAAAATATCGTTCGTTCGAAACAAACGATATAATAACGTAACACATAAAACCAATATAAAGAAAATCGGACAACCTGTATATGATTCAATATAGAAGATCTTATCGGAATACGTGTGATTGTGTAAAAACGAAAAAAAGTAAAGTCTCGCAATCCGCATATTAATCTACATAGGAAAGAGTTTGGGGACTTCCTGTATATATTTAAAAAAAAACAATTGTAATGTGAAACATGGAAAAATTTCAAAGAAATTTAATCAGAATCTCGATTAATCGTGGAGAATAATATCGGGACATGTTGTATACAATTTGAATTTGAAAACGAAATCAAACACCAAAGAAGTCGTGAAGTAAAAATGATGAAAATGAAAATTTCTCCAATCGAAGTAATAACGTAAAGCGTAGCGGAACAATGGAAAGAAAATCGGACAATCTATATATGATTCAACGTGGAAAATTTTATCGGAATATGTATAAGCGTATAAAAATAATAATAAAAAAAGTAACCCATTGAAATGTAAACAATTATGAAAATACATTACCGTTTTTGGAAACAGAGTATATCTTCAAAAAGGGGACAACTGCATCGTAGATCTTTTTTTTTGCGTAATAATTGCGCCTCTAAAATTACGACGCTTAGAAGTGTCGAACGTTGCCACATTTGAGGAAAGCAATATTTATAAAAATAATCCGATAAATGAATTATCGATTTTTTTGTGTAGTTTGGAGAATAAAAACAAATTTATTAATATTAAAATTTAACATTAATAAATTAGAAAATAAATAATTAAGCATTAATGCAAAAGAATTTAAAAATTTCAAACGAAAATACAAATTGCCCGATTACATATTAATCCGTCACCGAAAAGTGCAAAAGCATGAAAATAAATTATCGTTTTCTAGGACAGAGTATATCATAATTGCTTCACGCCTCGAATCGCACCCGTTAAATTCGTCGAGCGTTGCCAAGTTGAACGAGAACTAAATTGTAAAAAATAATCTGATAGAGCAGAGCTTTTTCACAGTAAATAAAGATGGGCGAGATTTTTTGGTGGATCCTTCAAGAATGCTGTCCGGCCCCCTTCCGGATAGTCATAAACATTATTTTAGAAAATCGATACATATTAATTATCGATACATATTAAGTATCATATATGTAAAGGATTAAGATGCTCCTAGCAACGGTGCCGCTCCTTCCACACCATAAAAAAAAATCAACGAAAATCTAAAGTTGTTAAAAAATCATGAACATACTTTTTATATATTATCGAGCGGATAGAATCGAGGGACAAAAAAATACAAAGGATTAATGTGAAAACCTGAAAACCGCACGTCTCGTATTTAATTCAATCCAAAAAAAAAGAAATGAAAATGAAAAAATTTAACCACTAAAATATATTGATGAGAGGATGGTCGAAGAAGTCGCAACTGGAAAACGTTTTCTTGATATTCGGGTAGGAGCACATAGCAATAGAAATGTATTTAATTACCTTAAAAAAAGAAAATCGATAACAATCAACTTTCTCTGGTTCACTTTTGAAACATACTAAATGCAAATCTCGATGAAGATCATCCCAACTACATTGTCGATGATTGATTTTAATAAGGGAAGAATAAAAGCAAACTTGAAAATTTTATAATCTAACAATGATAAAAAAGGAAATACACAATCAATCATTAATGCAAACAAATTCTAAAATTTCAAATTTTTGGTGTATTTTTCGTTATTCAAATTGAAATACAAATCACTCGATAAGACGATAATTATAAATTAAGCTCTATCACCGAAAAGTAAATTTACATTTTTAATTTTTTAAATTACCTACGTTGCTCCGAGAAGGTTGAAATTTTTCCTGTAGATAGAGGTCAATGTAGTCTATCCACAGATACCATAAAGTCTACCCCAACCCCCTCTATTTAATGGTAATGAATTATTTTTTAAGAAATTTCAGCTTCCCACAAAAAATGTTCCCTACGATAAAAGGTACAACTTGGGTGAGACTTTTTAATATCGACAAATAGAGGAAGGGCCAAGGTATATAAGGTTTAAACTTTAAATTCTCAAAATTGTAAATAAGCGAAATATTAAACTTTTAAAATTAACCATCGATTTTTGGGCCAATTTTTCAGTCCAAAATGCGATTTCGAGGTGATTTCCCAAAAGTCGGTAAAATTCTGCATTGGGGAGCTTTAGAAGACGAGAAATTAAAATTTCTAATTATTTTTTGAAAATATCTATAAATTATCGACATTTTTTTGAAAAAAAAAAAAACGTTTTTTACCAATATTTGCGCCCTCGGCGGGCCAAAAAAATTGTAACTAAACAAACGACTATTTCTTTTTTAAATCCCTTTGTGCCAAATTTCAATCCGATCGGTTAATATCGACTTCGATCCAAAATTGTCATTAGCACTTGGACGTGAATTTTCCCAATAATTTACATTTTTGATTTTTTAAAATGTCTACGTTGTTCCGAGGAGGTTAAAACTTTTATCGAAGTTGGAGGTCAATGAGGTCTATACCATTTCCGACGTTCAACGGTACGACTTGGATGAGACTTTTTTAATTTAAACTTAATTTTATTTATAGACCTAATCAACCTTAATTTTCAGTAAAAATTTCAAAATTTCATAGTATTTGTGAAAAGAACTCATTGATGTCTAACTTTGATACAAATTTCAATCTTTTCGGAAAAACATATATATTTAAAAAAAGTTAAAATCTTAGATTTATGGGGACAAACATGATGAATACGAAAACAATAAATCAAAAATACTAACTGAAAACGGGGGCTGGGAAGGACATTATAGTATGTGCGGATTGACCATATTGATGCGCATTTTTTATAAAAAATTTTAAGCTTTTCGGATCAATATAAGTTGAGAAATAAATTTAAAGTCTCATTTGAAATTAAAAAAAAGTTTAAAAATCAATGACCAATATTGAATGTTATATATATTATTTATTAATAATTTTGAGAACATTTGAGACATTTATACGTAAAATACTTTGGTCCTTCTTCTATCCAATGATACCAAAGAGATTCACACAAGTTATACTGTTTGCTGTCGGGAACGGTTTTTGTGTGAAACTGTAAATTTATAAGAAGTAATTAATTATATTTCAATGGAGGGAGTTGGGGAGAATTTTGTGATATCTGATTGTCGATAATTTATAGATATTTTCAAAAAATAATTTCAAATTAAAATTTCTTTTCCTCGAAAACTTTTGGGAAATGACTTCGAAATCCCTTTTTGGGCGGAAAAATCGGCCCAAAAATCGATGGTTAATACTGAGAGTTTAATATCTCGCTTATTTATAATTTTAACAATTTAAAAATTATACGTTATACACTTTGGTTTTTCCTGTATCCGACGATACCAAAAATTCTTTTTAAGGCGGAAAGGTTTTTGTGCGACGCTGCAAATTTTTAAAAAATGCTTAATTACAATTAATTATGTGACAGAATATGCTGATGAAATGCTAGCTTCAGTATTCCCAGTATCTGCGACGCGACGCTTGCATAAAAACTTTATATATATGACAACTTTGTACTTTGCGTTCAGTTCTCCTTGTAACGGGTTAAATAAGACCTCGTAGTTCTGTTTGTAAAACAAAAAGGTGTTTTTTAAAAACGAGACCCTTCGTTCGAAAACCTTAACTAATTAAATGGTTGAAGTTTTTATCGAGGAGGGCTATCCATCCGTAGATATTATAATATCCACTCAAGTCCTACATTTTCGGTTAATATTTTCGATTTATTATTTTCATGTTTATCATGTTTTTCCTCAAAAATTTTAGATTTTTAATTTTTTAAAATATTTACATTTCTCCGAGAAGATTGAAATATTTCAGTGGGTCTATTCGCAAATACCATAAAATCCACCTGCAGCACTCTCCCTCATTATTTAATATTGTCAATTTTAATTTTTATGGATATCATGATGCTCTTCAAAAATTCTCGTTTCTATTCTAAATTTTTTTGAAGATGAAGGTGAATGAGGTCTATCCATAGAAATTATAAAGTTCTCCCCAGCTTAATTAATTAATTGTAATTTGAATTGTAAATAATAATTTTTCTTTTAATTACAGTCTCCGATAAAAATCGGTCCCGGCAACAAACCATACAACTTGTCTAAAACTGTTTGATGTTCTTAAATACAGAAAATGCTAAAGTATATTTCTTGTAAGATACACAAATATGTTTTCTTGCCAATATTTTGTCCCCCGTAAGGACTAAGAAATTTAAAATTAAACAACCGATTATGTTTTTTTTTAATACGAATCTTCTAAAATCAATAAAGGAAGACTTCGAGTTATCAATAAAAATTACAAATGCATGTACATTTTTGTGAATGAACATTTATTCAATCATTTCTAAAAATGGGTTATACGTTAAATAAATGCCCTAATATCTATGATTTTTGAACAAAATACGAAAATTATGAAATAGTAGTACATATATATGTATGTATTTACATAATATATGTACATACAAATGTATTGTATATGTACCCAGTATATATAAACATAGTATGTATGCACATATACATACATATGTACAAATTAAAGTTTACTCTTTCACTGGAAAAAAGTCAGTTATTTGTGACTGACGACCGGATTTCTTATTTTGGTTTTCAACAAAAGCTTCAATTTTATTTAAACAATCATAGAGGGAATCGGTTATGTATTCACTGGTTTTCAAATAGGAACGCAAGACAATCAACGAATTTTCAACCAATTCATTTGATGGAGGTTGCTGAGAATCATCTTAAAATTCCTCCTCCATCGTGTCACTTTCGCAGTCATCTTCGATGTTTAACTGTACCGGTTCAGATCTGCAGGACTCGATAATATCTTCATCGGTAGGAAACTCTGAAGTAACAAATACCCCCATCCACATGTATGAAATCGTTGATGGTGCTACCTTCTGCTATAACTCTAATGTTTGACCAAGCTTTAAACTCGATTTCTATTTGGATTTCGTCTTCACTCTTACCATTCAGAATACTGATCAAAACCGGCTTTTTTAAAACAATTGGAAATTGTTTCAGGCTTAACGTCGATATTCCATGCGGTAGTTACGTCGTCAACACAATCCACTAGTGTAATGTTATTGTTTTTGTTTTCTTCGAAACGTTTGATAGATTTTTGAAAAATTCTTCGGCGTTAATGACATTTCAAACTTTGTATGATTCCCTGATCAAGTGGTTGTAACTTAGATGTCATATTCGGCGGGAAAAAAGCAAGTCTAATACATTTTAATTTTTCCTGGACGTCTTTAGGATGAGCCGGACAGTTGTTAATAAAAAGAACTATTTTTCTTCGCTGGTTTTTAAATTGTTTGCACAATTTTAATAGCCATTCTTCAAAAAGTGCGGCTGTCATCCGAGCTTTTGCATTTGCTTTATAGTCAAGAGGTAACCACTTAACATTTCGAAACCAGCGAGGTTGTTTACTTTTACCTATTAGAAGCAATTTTGCTTTCTCTGATCACATTCATTTGTTTATAAAAATTATTGGCAAGCTACAGTAAAAAATGTAGCATGTTGCTCATCACTTTTTATAAATAAATAATAGACACAACTTTGAGGGGGTAGCCACTCTATACCAAACCTATTTGTTTGTCGGCCAAATTTAATTTCAAATTATATATTTCAATATCTATAAATTTAACTAAAAACTAAACTGTTGCAGATCATTTTGGTATGGTAACTAAATTGACATGATTTTATACCTGCGCGTATAGTTAGCTACCAGCTACAACAATTTTCGTAGAGGAAAAGGTTGGGCGTCTTGGTGAAATGAAACGATTTCCAAAGAATTAGCTTCTAGCCCTAGACTAGCCCCTAGACTCTGACGATAATTATGATAATTTACAGAAGGATTTTATGTGGTGGCTAAAAAGTTTACAGAATCCTGCATGTCCTATAAGGCAGCAACGTTACCAACTTGAGATTTTGTCAGATGCTACTCCTTTGGGTTGGGGAATTGTATGCCAAGGGAATTATGCCGGAGGCGTTTGGAGCCCTACAGAAGCTCAGCTTCATATTAATGCACTAGAATTGACTTGGTCTCCAATTCTTCGCCTCCCATTTGAGTAACTGCGAGATACTTCTGAGGATTGATAACACAACTGCTATTTCGTATGTAAATAGAATAGGGGGGTAAAATTTCTGTTTTAAACGAAATTTCGAGGCGCCTTTGGGGTTGGTGCGAAGAAAGAAGGTTATGGGTTAAAGCATCTTACATTAGCTCTTCCGATAATTTTGAAGCGGATAAGGAATCCTGGAATTTGAATTTTGATGATGAATGGTGCCTTTCAGACAATGCTTTTTCAAAAATAACAAGTAAGCTAGTATCTTGATTCGGGTTTAAAGGCCGTCGTCGCTTGGAATTACTTCCTAACGTTTCGCTAGCACGAGTGGCGAGCTTCTTCAGAGGTCCTTCCATCTCCGATGTTGGACGTAGACTGAGTCTACGGCCTTTAACCCGAATCAAGATAATAGCTTATCAACGGGCCGCGAAAGCCTTAACCAATTTAACAATAACAAGTAAATTTGGTTTTTCAGAAATTGACTTGTTTGCTTCTCGCCTAAATAAGAAATGCAGAAAGTTTATTTCCTGGTTTCCAGATCCGGAGGCATCTAATGTAGACGCTTTTACTGTTTTTTGGGGCGACAGTTTTTCTATGGTTTCTCCCCATTTTGCTTGTTGCCAAGAGTTTTACTGAAAATCAAGACTGATCGAGCTACAGGGATCGTAGTAATCCCTTACTGGCACAGCCAGCCGTGGTTTCCTATTTTTAACGGAATGCGATGTAGCCAATTATTATTTCTAAACCCAGACAAACAACTACTTTCTTCTTTTGATAGGAGAGCTCACCCTTTGTGGAAATCCCTTGCCCTGGCTGCAGGGATTTTGTCAGGCAAGCATTCCGCCTGAGGAATATTCCAGAAGATTTGCTGGATATTTTCCTATCATCTGTTCGGAGCGCTACCTTGAGGCAATATAAATAATGCATTTAAACTTTGGTGTAGCTTCTGCAAAAGGAGGGGAGTGGATTGTTATTCCTTCACACCTATTGCTGTATTAGATTTCCTTACTATTCATTATAGACAAGGCAAGTCCTATGGCTCATTGAGTTCTTTCAGGGCAGCACTTGGCCTTATTTTTGGATCAGAATTAATTACAATGCAAGTCTAACAAGGTTTTTTAAAGGTGTTTATAATCTAAGGCCAAGTAAACCAAGATATGACAGTACTTGGGACCCTAGTTGTGTCCTTGACTTTGTAAAAGGCTTACAGTCTAATGACTTGTTGTTATTAAAACAATTAACTGTTAAACTAGTTTTGTTACTGGCGCTAACGACAAGTCCAAACGCTCTCTCTTATAGATTTGGCCAAAATAAAATCTTTTCCAGATCGATTAGAAATTAAAATAACGAATCAAATTAAATAAAAATAAAATAAAATAAAATAAATAAGGCTCAGCCTGTTTTAATTTTGCATAAATATGAGGATGTTAATCTTAGTGTAGTTTCAACTATTCTGTTTTATATTGAGAGGACCAGTGCTTTAAGAGGGAGTGAACCTCGTTTGCTTATTACATTTAAAAGGCCTTATAGGGCGGCAACTAGAGCTAGCATAAGCCGGTCGATAAAGAGAGGTTTAGAGAATAGTGGTGTGGACACATCTATTTTTACTGCTCACAGCACTCGACATGCTTCAACATCGTCTGCATTTCGTAAAGGTGTTTCGATTGATATGATTCGGAAAACGGCTGGTTATTTAGAACGCTCTAAATGTATAATAATAGACGTATTCGTACAGCAGGTGCAGGTTTTTTTGTTAATGCCACATTTGCGACATAGAATTTATTTTTCAGATTTTTTTGTGTTTTCTCGGACAGCCATTTATTTTGTATTTGTACTAGAGGCTTTCATAAGTTTCGTAAAGTTTGGATTTTTTTATATAGCCGAATAAAATCGTTTTATAACAAATTTGCTAAGTTGCCTTTGAAAGTCTTCGTATATTGATTTCATAGAAGAGGTGTAACATAATTCGATGATCAAACGAACTTACCTGGTAAGTGAAATTCGATCGTAATTATATGTTACACCTCTTCGTAGAAATCACCCTTTCAGGCCCAATGTACTGTTACGAACAGTACTAAAATGCCCTTTGGCAAATTTAGGGATATTCCGATACTAGTAAACACAAGTAGGTACTCGATACCCAGTATTTATAGCATCGAATCAATCTTGCGATACTTACTAGGTATTGAAACAAAAGTACTTGGAATCAAATCGAATCAGGCTCACCATTAAAGAAAAAACAGAACGCATCAGACAAACGTAATCTATATCTGATCTATGGTGACGCGTTATCTCGCGCCAGCCAAGCCGAAATCGTCCGACTTCACTCGACCGAGCCCGAGACAAAAGCGAGAAAGACATCCACCCTTCATTTTTTTCCATTGTCAACCAACATAAATTGTCAAACATACAAGAGATTGCTTACAAATAATTTTATTTATTGTAATCATCGGCTTATTATTCCAATGTTATCGTGGAGTTTTTTGTTTAAAGTACGTGCTTAACGTGACGCAAACGTTTATATTAAAAGTTTTCTTTTCCTTCTTAATTTTGTTTTAATTATTGTCCTTCAACGTTCATTAAAATAAATAAAAAAATAATAAAGTGCTAAAAGTATCGATATGAGTAAGTATCGATACTTTATAAGTATTTGTTTGAGTAGTACCGAAAAAAGATTTTAGTACTATCGAAATGAGTACCTAGGTATTGATACTTTAATGGTATCGGAACATCCTTAGGCAAATTTATTATAAACGGGCTCTAAAATAGAATGAGGTTAAGAGCATAGATGGCGAATACACCGTGCACGGTAAGCTATTCCACAGTTTTTTGGCTCTGCTTTAAAGCTGTGGTGCCACCTAGCGACTAGAAGGGGGACTACGTATATTGATTTCACAGAAGAGGTGTAACATATTATAATCATTATGACATACTCTTTTTCGGAAAACGATGTTTTATTTTCGTCATTTTTCACATTTCGGTGATGGATTAATAAATAATAGTCGTCTTGTGGTGTGATATATGTGTCCGCTTGAATAAAAAAATTATTCCAATTTGCAATTTTTGATATTTTGAAATTTTCAGATTTTTAAAATTAATGTTTAATTGTTAATTATATCTTCATTTATTATTAGCGGTAGCGGTTTTAACTGCGAAACCATGACGTAATTGGAATCATTTACGATGCAGGTGCACCGCTTCTGAAGATATGTTACGTTTTTGAAAACGATATTTTATTTACATCGTGTTTTATTTTTCGGCGATGGAGATTACTATATAATTATATTCAGCCTCGTTATCGCTAATTATGTTCAAGCGAAGACGAGATGACTTTTTAAAAACTTTATTTTCAAAATACAATCGAAAATTAAGAGTTTCTGCAGCAGCAGTTACAACAAGAATAATCATATTACTTAAAACTAAGACTTTGTAGGTTCGTATCCGAAAAGCTGACAATGTGAATCTCACGGTCACAATGCTGACATCGTAGATCTCACGGTGTCCTATCCTTATTACTTAGAAATTATTGTACATAACTCCTCCCTCCTCAAGAAGCAAACATAATGGAATGAGTTTGCTCCGGCTGATTGGATTTATGATCGCTAGAAAAAATATACTAACAATAATATTAGTTATTAAACTTGTAGACATAGGCTGGCCAATTTCTTCAATCAGTTGTAGTTCATTTGTTATCTGTTTTAATTGATATAGGTCTTGCAAGTTAATTTGACTGATGTTCGCTAATCTGTGTGACGAAATTCGTTAAAATTCTTCTATATAGACTTCAGGTAAAAGCAAAGGCTTTCCTTTCATAATTTTGGCATTGTTGTAATAATTTTTCTTGCCCAAGGTAATTTGACAAGCAGCTGGAATTTCTATAAGTGTTGGAATATCGATCTTAAGGTATCGATCAATTTTACACTTAGCAAATACCAATGTATTTTTAACAGGTAAGACAAGCACCTTTTCTTGCGTTACTTGCTCTGCAAGAGGTTGTATTAATTCGATATGGTGTTTTCGACAGTTGCTTATAGGCTGATTTTCAAGTAATTGAATCGTACATTCATCCTTCGAGTTGTAGTTTTCGTGGCTGTAGAAAGTATGCTCGATTTCGGGATAGCAGGGCCTCTTTGAAATGCATATCTTCTTTTTCTCGTGCGACATAGGGGTATCTTGGAATAATTATCGTGTTTCGTTTACATCATAAATTGATTTTAAATAATCGATCATTTTCTGAATTTCCAAAAGAGAAACTATTGAATTGTGTAAAGCATTAGTGTGTGCAAACACAATTGCGTTCTCTAAATTATACAGAAAATTTATCAGGTTTTGACAGTCAAGTATAATTTGGGATAAAACACTTTGAAAGGTTATATATAACTGAAGATTATTGATCGTGTTATCAACAGATTCTTTTAATATATACATTGCTTTCTCTAGTTGGTTTTGATTACGGAGTAGAGTCGAAATCGTTAAGTTATAATTATCAATCAGCCGTTTCGATAAAGATATTTGAGAGTTTAAAGTTTTCAAGGGAATTAGTTTGATATCTTCACTATTTACTCGTCGAAGGTTGCTAACGCTGATGCCACTAGGATCCTCGGGAGGTTCATTTTCCTGGGAATTTAATTTTTGTTTAGATTTTGGTCGTTTGGCAGAATTTTTATGATACGTTCCCGAATTGGTTTTAATTTTGTAGGTTGTTTGATTTTTTAGAGTAGTTTTCTTAAATTTAGGTAAAGCTTTATTACGTAACTTAATACGAATGTAGACCGGTTCGTCAATATCGAAATTCAGGGTCCTCGCATTCTTTGTTTCTTTTATCAATTATTTTTTCTTTTGTTTTTTGATTATTTTCCGAAATTAATTGGTAAACCTTTTTCGAACTCTCTTTGTGTTTTTGAACATAGTCCGAAATTATCACGTGGTCACTAATGTCAAAAGGATTTGTGTCATTTATATGACCTTTGATTATTTCAAAAGGCGTAAATTTCGTGACACTGTGTATGGAGTCATTATATCCCAATAAAGCGCGTTTTACGATTTGTTCCGGGTTGTATTGTTTATATTCCTCTTTAAGACATTGTTAAATCCGCAAAGCGAACACCCGGGCAAGAACCGCGGAAGTTTAAAAATTTAGTGGCCCGTAAGGTGTCGCCGCCATGCGGAAAATGGAGAGCTAAAAGAGAGGGAGAGCGCGCGCACGTGCGAGGAAGAACGTGCTTAACATTTTGGCGTTCGAACTTGGCATCGATAGCACGCCGATAGTGTTGAACCCCCAAAAGAAAAAACTATTGTCTCCCACCGCGTTGCGTGTGCGTGTGAACCACCTCCACCGTACCGAGACCGTGATCCTCAAGATCGAAGAGGAGCTGCTATTGGGGCCCCAGTCCAGCGAGACAATAGCAACAAGAGGTTAGTGCCTCTACCCTCACGACCACGTCTTGCGGGCTCTGCTTAAAAAAAAATTACAGTCCGCTTTAAATTAACCTCAGGGTCGCGACGACCCAGACATCGATATGCTTCAATTATAGAAGAATGAAAGCGTTCCACGGGGAGTTAGAGTTACTGTTCTTTGAAGTGGTATAATGCAAATCAATTTTATACAATTTGCAAAAGTCCTCTATGTCTTTATTTTTAAACTCCGTTCCACGGTCTGACGTGATTTTTAAAGGTAAACCATGGTGTGATACAAAAGTTAGGAGGGAATCAATGACAGCTGTTCCTGTCGTCAGACTTTTAAAAGAATACGCTTGACCGTATCTAGAAAAGGCGTCAAGAATGGTTAAAAATATTTGGTTATCGATTTTAAAACAGTCAATATGAATTTGTTCCAATGGTTTAGATGTTATAGGTGTTAGACTAAATTTAATGACAGGGGGGGTTTCTGTCGTATTTGTTTTTCTAGCAAGTATCACAAATATTTACAAACCGCTCGATATCGTCGGTTATTTTAGGCCAATAGAATTTAAATTTTGTTGATTGTTTTAAGGTTTAATTTACGATAATCTATTACTACGCGCCACTTTTGTACGTTTGAGGCATCGATTTTTTTTGGAACGATCCAAACGGGAGAGCTCCAAGGGCTCGTTGAAGGACGGATTATACCTTTCCCTAACATTTAATTTATTTGTTTCCTTATTTCCTCTTTATGGGCATACGGGTAACGATATGATTATGTGTGTACCGGAACTTCGTCAGTGGTTTTCATCTCGTGTCGAATTTTGGATGTAAATGTTAGCGCGTCGCCTGGTTTATAAAAAATGTCTTTAAATTCGTCGCATAATTTGGTGATTGATTGCTGCTCTTCTGAGTTCATGTGGGATAGCCGTATTAATTTGGTTATATCGATTTTTGAGGGAGAATTTTGAAAATATTTATTTTTATCGAATTTTTTTATGGTTTCGAAAGAATATATTTCAGATGCTTCCTGTATAAACAGTAGTTATTATTCGTTACTTCACCATCCCCCGTCCCCCGGGGGAGATTTTGTGATTGAAAATTTACAGATTCCCAAGCAACCGAAACAAAAAAACCAAAAAAAAAAAATTAACCATTCTACGAGAGATGTCGCCGCCCATTAAGAGCTCAGGTTTCGATCGCCAGATGTCACCCTTAATGGGGGGTAGGGGGTAGTTTTTGCGTTAGTGCCTTTTTGGAAAACTCACCCCCGGTAAAAAAAGGGGGTTCGTAGAAAAAAGAAATTTTGTAGTGCCTTTTCGGCACTCCGGGTTGGGGGACGCGAGAAATAAATGTGACGCATTTTTGCGCGAGGCGAAAAAAGCGACCGGTGTGTTGCGCGCGGTCGGGGGATTCAAACCTCCAACCTTCGTGTGTAAGCGCCACCGACGCGCTGTTCCTATAGCCTAACTCGGCCGTCACGGGGGATGTGCGTCGTTTATGCCCGGTGACCCGTTTCGCGCGCTCCGTTAGTCGAGCTTAGCCGAGCCTAGCCGACGACGATTTCGCGGGCCGATACGGGGGATGTGCGTCGTTTATTCCCGGTGACCCGTTTCTCCCGACTAAAGTACCTCGGATGCCGAAAACCGTTTTTAAAAAAACACCAAAATTACAACAATTGTATTTTAATGACTTAATTAGTCGATTGGTTTCATCGATTTCATAGACAAGACTGACTGCTTTACAATAGAAAATATTACGTTGAAGAATGATGTAATTGTAGACGCGACACTGATAAGCGCATCTTGCCGTTGGGTTTGTGCTAACTCAGGGCTAATTAAATACATTAGCGTCACGTTGGGATGTATAACTCCTCCATCCCTAAAGGGGGCTTCTATCTCTAGGGGGTGAAAAAGGCGTCAGGCTTGGGGTCTCGCTTCTCTTCGGAAGGTCTTCTTCTGGTGGATCGTTCCCTTCTGATTTTTTTGAAAACCAGATAAACTGCTACTAGGGACAGCACGATGTAAATCGGTATTGTCCATTAATGATTTGTTGATCGATCTTCGATCGGTGACAGGTCCACTGGTCGGAGGCTTGATTGCTGTTTCCGAAGCTGCTGGATTTCGTCCAATGACACATCTTTGATTACAACCTTTGTTAAATTTGTGTCCGACGTCCTTGAAGGAATATTGATTTCAGGCAACAGCAGGAGTTGACCATCGATGTTTTGTTTCTCGTTAATATAGAAACGATCATCGGTTTCAAATCGGCATCCGGGTGGCAGGTGGATTAGATAATTTCCTTTTTTGGCAAATTGTTTTTATTTTAGTATGGTTTAAGAGTATCAATATATAATTCGCATCATCGATTTGCTGAATAATGCGTTCCGTAATTTCGATAGACGTTTGTTTACAATTGATGTAAGTCGATTTTAATCTTAGAATTTGATGAATGTAGTCTTCTGGGTTGTTTCCATTTATCAATTCTACTTTGGAACAGTAGAAGTTGGGGTGCAGCTTTCTGCATGGCGTGGACATATATTGGTAGATGTTTTCGTTCATTATCAGATAGGTATTACTTGGAATAATCGTTGTGGAATTTTTGGTAGGGATGGAATATAGGTGATAGTAGTCGAAATCTTGGGGGTGAATAATTGGGAAGTGTAAAACGAAAACGATTTTGTTATCTGAAAAATACGCTTCCACTTCTAAAATTTCATAGTATTTATAAAGGTTTTTCGTATAGTCTGTAAAGAGTAAGTTATCTGGTGGATAATACTTTAATATAGTTTTAATTATTGATTCGAGCTCTTCGATCTTTGAGATACTACTGTGAACAGTTTTTAATCGAGCAAATGTTATAGCCGTTTTCGATATCAGAAAGCAGTTGCAAAACGGTGTTAGGGTCAACGGCTGATTTTCAGTGTGAAAAATATCCGAAATTTTTTACATTATTTATTAACATGATCTTTTGTAATTTTGTAATTTTTGTAATTGCGGAATTTTTATATCGAGCAAATTGAAATTGGTTTTCTTTTAATTAATTGCTGCGGTTATATTCTCCGCGTATTTTGGTGACAATCTCACTGGGTATATGGCCAGAAAAACTCGTATGTCGCTTGGGTGTCGTACTCTGCTGTGATCGGGACTAGTACGACTCAGGCAGAGACCAACGTGAGAGCATTTTCCGCGTGCCAGAATTAATATCTCGAGTGCCGTCAAGTATTGCGAAATTGTGCCGGTCAACAGCCAGAGCTACATCAAGGTAGGCCAAGAAGAAAAGAGATTGTCATTTTTCGTCTCGTTACATCAATATATTATTTTTTGAATAGCCCCGTTTTTTCTAGCTTCAATTAAACAAAAAATTACAGTCCATTGCTCTTTCTCGTCCATTTTTTGGTCCAATCGATCACGGATATTTAATTAATCGCGAAAATAACGTGGCCAAATTTCAGTTTGCTCGTTTCAAAAGGAACAGAATTTAAAAATTTGAGATTTTTTGTGGTTTCATTCGGACAGGTACCGAACTCGCACCGATTTAAGCTAGACGTCGCACAGTGGAACGAAAGATACGATTTTCCGGACATGAGTCAACCGTTCGCTTAAAAAAATATTTCTGATTATTTTGAACATTTTTATTCATAAATTTATTTAATTTTCACAAATATATATAAATGTTTATACGGGATGATAAATTCGCTATGGCAAAATCCAAAAATTATATTTGAAAATAAGGTAAGTTAAATATATTTAAAAAATTTTAAACTAACTAGAATTTTAATAAATATTTAAAAGTTAATAAAAATTAACGGAAAATAAGTAACTAACTAAATATAATATTACTTTAATAATTCATTTAACATATGCCAATATGAAACACTATTTTATTTGAGAAGGCTTTCGACCTCTAGCGGCAAGCACGATTTTCTTTCGTAGCCATTGTTAGATAAATATGATATATATGGATCAGACCAAAGTAATAAATTGTGTAATATATCTTCATTTGTAGCCCTCCTATTGGTCTTTCTTGCATGAAACTCCCTGACGTTTCTGAATTCTTTATGTCTAGCTTCGGAGGCTTCTTCTGAGAGCTTTCCAATTGGTACCACAAAATTTCTTATAATATCTGCTCCGTGAACTAGAATTTTATGGACTGAAGGGGGCATGTAATACCAGTCGTAAAGAGAAACATATAACTTAGCTGTCTGGGCTGTATAGAGATCAAATTTTAAAGGGCATATTTCTTCGGTACATGAAAGGGTTTGCAGGATTATTTTAATCCTTTCAAGCAATGTTAAATCGATGCCTATTATTTTAGAAGTTGTGGAACAGTCGGAAAAAAACTTTCTTGCCGCGTTTCCATCATTCGTGGTACCAACCCCTTGTTTTACCACATCAACTAAAATACCTAATTCATTTCTTAAGTCTTCCTGTATTCTGGCCTTCCTTGTAGCTTTTAAATTTTTATGCTCTGTAGTAGTACACGACCATCTCTTAAAATCTGAATTGTACGAAATATGCAACATCCATTCCATGCATCTAATCCAAGCATGCAAGCTCGAAATACCAAAAGAATAACATGTTTCGTCCGGTTGTTTTTGATAAATTTTGTTTAAGATATTAGTCTCTTTTGGTTTAGCTCCACAAATATAACAACACATAGAAGATGTATTTGTAAGGGTATTACATATTTTACCATCTATCATAGTAAAAAGTAATTTGTGCCCTATTAGCCCGAATTTTGTTTGGGTGGCTTGAAGATTCTCAATTTCTTTGTCAATTAATTTTTTTTCTTTTCTTATTACCTCTGGGGTTTCATGAACAAATGTAAATCTTAGTGGACGGCAATAACGAGTCGAAGATGGTCTTTTATTTTCCCAAATAATAGTGTCGTTTTTTACATTGTACAGTTTTATGGGTACCAAACTGGAAATAAAAATGCTCGAATCTTCACCTGAAGTTAGCTTTTGCTTATAAGTACTTTGCCCGGATGCGCCATCAAAACCCCATTTACTAACTAAAATAATATCATTGCTAGACGTAACACATTCCACAGTTTTCAATATCCTTAAAAGGGTATGGTCTAAAAGAGCCTGAAGTTTAACAGATGCTGATACCTCTGTTATAGTGATATATTCTTTGGGTGGATAAGATTCTAATTTAGTCTGTTGTATGGCATAGTATGAAGGAAAATGGTTCATATTTTCGAGGATTAAGGATTGTCGTAGAGTATTGTATTGGTGTTTTGACATCTTTGAATTAACAAAGATGCTCATCGCTTTTTCTCCCGAAATATTTTTAACACTGTGCCTGCTAGTCTGGCAAAATTCTCTTACTTCTTTGGCTTGGCTTGGGTTTTCCATGAGATATTCTATGACCTATAAATAAGAAATACACCTTTGTAGGGACCTAAGAGTTTGACAGTTGGCATTATTATTATTTTTGACTAAGAAAAGGAATTATTACAATTTTATTAAAAAGACGTGCTTATTATAGTTTGCAGATACATTTAAACATTTCGCTAAAATATTTTTAATATTTAACGATAGCATTTTGCTATAGTAAAGTGCTTATTTTTGGGCCCTAAGATCCAAATAGGTATGTAATAAAATATTAAGGTGTCCTATTTAAAAACGCCCTGTATATAGGAAAGTAACAATTTTTAAAATATCAAATAATTAAAGGAAATAAGATGGAAAATTAGGCCTGTATTTTTAATAGGCCTTTTTGATATTTATGAGGGTCTGTAAAAGCTGAACGGTTCGACTTAGCGCAAAACCGCTTGCACTTTGCTATCTTAACTTTTTATGAGCTATCGTTTGTAATCAAAAACAAAAACTTGTAAAAAAATAAAAAAATTTAAGGAAAATCTGAAAAAAAAAATTTCGCCTATTCCTTTCCAGAAATTTTCATAGGACACTCACCGTAAATAACCCTATATAATAATATTATTATCGTTGGTTATAGTTACCTTTGCAAAATCCGTATATCCTTCAGAACGTAGGTTTGTTTTGGCTGCAAAAAGTAACCCGTAGGATGAATATTGATCTCTAATGTCTTTCGTTTTCCTCCTTTTATGTCTTGCACTTAAGTCCTGCAAATCAGAGAACGATTTTCTCTTTTCTAATTGGATTTCCTTTTCTTCAATATCAGGTTCATTAAGCGAATTTAACATTTCTTCTCTTACAATTTCTGGGATATCGAAATTTTTTTTCAACCAGTTGGAATTTTTTGAAAAAAAGCGATAATTATTGTAACTGCTTTTAATATATCTTTCCTTCAATTTAAAACAAAACTTTCGTAAAGCCTCTTTTAACTCCAATTTAGCACCACTCGATAAAGCCTTGTTGATATTATCTAGCACTATTTCATAAAGGTAATTATAATCGCTAAAGTCTGTTTTATTTTGTAGGAGAAAATTGCAAAAATCTTTGTTAGTAAATTCCATTTTTACAACTAAATTACGTCAATAATAACATAAACGTCAAAATATTGTTGCAACTCGAGGCGTCATGCGTCACTTATTTTGTGCATGGCATGCTTAAATTCGATGTAGATAGGACGGTCGGATCCCGTCGGATCAGTCGGACTCGAATTTGTTTTGTATAAAATATTCAAAATGATAATATTTTAATATAAACGCGGGCATGTCTGGGCATTTTACTTACGGTTACTCTAAACTGGAAAGTTAAAAAAAAAAAATACTGTCAGTTCGGGAACAATAAAAAAAACTTTATATCATTCAAATGTTTAGGTTCTTAGTCTTAGATTATTTTATATGTAATAGAGTTCCGATTATCGCATCTTAGTGGTCTTTCTTCTATAAGCTATAAAAAACATAAGTATATTTAACTATTCCGCTTTCTTTATAGGCTTATTTAGGATAATTAAGTAACGAAGTTTAAAAGCAAATATTTGTTGTAAATTTTTGATTTGAAAAAATAATTTCTTTGATTTAAATCAGAAAAGTGCTGTAGATTAAAATACGTAATATGTCTTTGTAATATTTGATCGTTCAGTTTTAACCAGTACGTCCGAAGTTTGTACAGGCTCGTTCCACTGTGCGTCGCCGTCGCATCCAACGATCGATCGCGCTATTTTCGGCACTGCGTACTCGCAAAAAATATATTGGTATTTTCAAAATTTTTTTGTCGCATAAGGAAGATTATTATTTCGGCGTTGTATATTTTTTGTTAGGCATTTAATTGTCGCATTCTTTAACTATTCTCTCAAATACTCTAATTTAAATATTAGCTCGTTAATCAAAAAATTTACACGCCACTCTACTCTCGCTCTCTCCCCCCGTCACCCCCGTCACCCCGGTGTTGGCAAGCGTTTATATAGGAGTGCCTATTGTCCACTACTAACTAAAATATTTTAAATTTATTTATTTATTGTGATCATTATAGGAAATTGTAGAGTTCAGTTTGTTGTATTTTGGCTTAATTAGCTGACCGTAATTGATATAATCAATTTTTCCTTCACATTTATTCCTTTGCTTAAAAACAAAAAATGAGCGATAAAAAACTTAAAGGTTTGATAGCTCAAAGAGATAATGCTTCTAGTCGTTTGAACGAAATGTTCGCAGTGGCTACTCGAGCTTTAACAGATAATGCAATTCACATGGAGTTCAAGGTTCGTTATATGCATTTACCAGCTATTCTTACGGACTTTGAAACCCAACATGCAGCTATTTTAAATATTTTGTCAACGGTTGACGATAGTGACCTGGACGAACAGAGACATATTAGGAAAGTTTTTGACGACACATATTACAAGATTGCCGCTACTTATTCCCAATTGTTTGATGGTACTAAAATTAACCCTAGTACTCCAAGTCACATCAAGCTGCCTAAATTAGAATTGAAAAAATTTAATAGTTCATTGCGCAATTGGAAGACATTCATCGACCTTTTTAATTCTATGATTCACAATAACTTAACTCTTTCAAATGTTGAAAAGTTTACATACCTCATAAATTCCTTAGAAGGGCCCCCATTGAGCATTGTACAGTGCAATCCTTTAACTGAAGGTAACTATATCATTGCTTATAAGACATTGACTGAGCGCTATAAAAACTCTCGCTTGATTTCTGTCAGTCATTGGCGTGAAATAGAAAAAATAAAACCCCTCCAGAGTGAAACGGACGTGAAGGCCCTGCAGTCATTATTAGATAAATTTTCCGAACATTTATCAGCCCTCGACTACTTAGGTCTTCCTACTAAACAGTGGGACTTTGTTCTCTTTTACATGCTATTCGGTCGTTTAGATTCAAGCACTGCAACTCGATTTGAGCTGGAATGCGGAAACTCTTTAGATGATATTAACTACAAAAACAAACATTTTGAAGTTTTGTTAAACTTTCTCAAAAAATAATGCGTTGCTCTAGATACTGTCTCCCACTCTTCTGATTCCAAGATAACGGAAAAGGAAAAACCCTCTAAATCGCAGAAAATAAAATTTCTTTTAAATTCTGACTCCTCCAATTGTCCAGGTTTGTCATAAACGAGGCCATTTAATTTATAGTTGCCCAGAGTTTTTAGAAAAGGATTCTGCTAACAGATATAAGTTGATAAAGATCAAAAACTGGTGCACTAATTGCCTAGGTTTAAAACATACAGCATTCAAATGCTCATCTCGTGTACGTTGTGGAAAATGCTCAAAGCCACATCATACTTTATTACATCATGATAAACAGCTCAGCCCTGATCATAATCCTTCCACCAGTTCAAATAATTTTAACAAATGTGATGCAGGAACACAGTCAGTTGCTTTAACGAACATTGATTCTAGCCCTGATGGTAGAGATTCTTTAGTTCTTCTAGCTACCGCTCAAATCAAAGTTTTAGACTCGCTTGGTTACTACAGACCTGTCCGAGCTTTACTTGATAGTGGCAGTCAAGTGAACTTTATAACATCTAAATGTTCTAATAGGCTTGGACTTACTCGAAAGCCTCTCTCGCTTTTTGTAAAAGGCTTAGTAAATACCACCTCGAACGTTTCTCAAGAGGTTACTTGCACGTTTATCCCTCGAATGTCCAGTGAATCCCGAATAACCCTTGATTTTGCCGTTACACCCCAAATTTGTGATAACATGCCCAGCTCTGATTTACCGGATGTTAGCTTTAGTAAATTTTCCCACTTAGACCTTGCCGATGATAAATTTAATATTTCAAGTCCCATTGACATGCTTCTTGGTTGCGATGCATTTGGATTTCTCTTTAAGGAAGGCTCTATTTCTCACTCTATCAATGAACCTGTGGCTATTAATACACATCTGGGTTGGATTATTACAGGTCGAGTACCAACATCACCACCAACTCTCTCAAACAATACCCTTTGTTGCACCTCTACACTTTCACTCGAAGAGGTTGTTAATAAATTCTGGCATCTCGAACAGATTCCTCAAATAAACGCCCACTCCCTTGAAGATCTGGCTGCAGAAAAAATCTTCGTTGAAACTTACTCTCGAGATAATACTGGTCGATACATTCTTCATCTACCCTTTAAATTCTCTTCTCTACCGGTATTCGATCATTCAAGAGACATTGCCTTACGTAGGTTTTATTCACTTGAACGACGACTCTTGCATAATCCAGAACTCCGCAAAGAATATAACCTATTCATGCAAGATTATTTGTATTCCGGTCATATGGAACTTGTTAAACCTTTGCCACATACTAATCATCAATACTATATACCTCACCATTGTATACTTAGACCTGAAAGTGTAACTACTAAACTTCGCGTTGTCTTTGACGCTTCGGCAAAGGCGGCTAATAACTTATCTCTTAACGACTGTTTGCTAGTTGGACCCAAACTTCAACAAGATATATTCTCTCTACTACTCCAATTTCGCACTCACTCTGTCGTTATTACGGCCGATATAAAGCAGATGTTTAGGCAGATACTGATGTCGGAACCTCACAGAGATTATCAGCGGATTGTCTTCAGATTCTCCAAAGACGATCCTATTCAAGATTATAGGCTTAATACTGTCACTTACGGAATCTCTTCCTCCCCCTTTCATGCCATTAGAACTTTAATCCAATTGGCTCAGGACCACGAAGATCAATTTCCTCGAGCTTCAAAGGTTATAAAAACCAACGT
The DNA here is from genome assembly GCF_029955315.1 of Cylas formicarius. Taxonomy (NCBI): domain Eukaryota; kingdom Metazoa; phylum Arthropoda; class Insecta; order Coleoptera; family Brentidae; genus Cylas; species Cylas formicarius. The sequence continues at coordinate 1,445,788 of NW_026844319.1, forward strand.
TTATGTTGATGACATATTGTCAAGTGCTGATTCTGTCGAAGCAGCTTTGAGCCTTCAAAAGGAATTGATCGGTCTCCTTGCCTTAGGGGGTTTTCAACTCCGGAAATGGGGTAGTAATAATCCCCTTATTTCCAATTTAGATAAATCGCTCTTCCAAGTTCCGGTTTCGCTAGACAAAGAAAGTGATCAAACTATTAATATTTTGGGTCTGCAATGGTGTCCCACCTCAGATACATTTACTTATAAAATTGATCCCAGACAGCATGCATGTACTAAACGTAACTTACTGTCCGATTTGGCACGAATATTCGATCCTCTCGGGTTCTTAGCTCCCGTTACTGCCTTTATCAAATTACTAATTCAAAAACTATGGTCTTCTGGAATAGAATGGGACGAACTGGCTCCAGAGTCGGTGTCGTCCGCTTGGACCTTATACAAGGAAAATCTGCCACTCTTGTCCTCTCTATACATTCCTCGAAAGGTTACCTTCGATGACATGAAATTCTGCGAATTACATGGATTCTGTGATAGTTCTGAAAGTGCTTACGCCGCTGTAATTTATGTACGAGCGGTGCTAGGTAACCAAGCAAAGACTTTTCTTCTTGTGTGCCAAATCAAGAATAGCCCCACTCAAGAAAATTTCAATTCCTCCTTTAGAGCAATGTCTTCTGTACTCTTAGCAGATTTGATCGAAATTGTGATGCAGTCGTATCGAAATATGTTACCCATCAGCTCAGTCTCCGCATGGTCTGATTCAACTGTTACGCTTTCGTGGATTCAATCTTCACCCCATAAGTGGGCAACATTTGTTAGCAACAGGGTTACCCATATTCAGGAAAAAGTATCTCCTAGTCAATGGTCTCATGTGTCTACACAAGAAAATCCTGCTGACTGTGCTACCCGCGGCATTGTACCCTGCGAATTACTCCACTTAGAAAAATGGTGAGCGGGGCCATCATTCCTAACTTCCCATTGTGACCCTTGGTCAAACGAGTCTCTAAAGATCAACGAAGTGACATTAGAAAGACGAAAGACGACTCTTACTATTTCGACTACAGAGAGATGTTGCTGGGATAACCTCATAGACCGGTTCTCATCTTTATCAAAATTGAATCGCATTTTCGCTTACATAATGCGCTTCATCTCAAAGACTAAAAATCCAACGCTGTTGGTAAATGAATGTTTTTCTCTATCTGAACTCGACCAAGCCCTCTTAATTTTAATCAAGCAAATTCAAAGATTTTATTATAACAAGGAAATAACTGCACTCTCTAAAAAAGACTCGTATAATTTGAAGTCCTTCCCGAAATATTTTCGCAAGCTCATTCCCTTTCTTGACCAAGATGGTATTCTCAGGGTGGGCGGACGTTTACATCACTCTTCTATTCCGTATAGTAATAAACACCAGTGTTTACTTCCAAGTGGTCATAGGCTGACTCGTCTGATTGTGGAGCATACACATGTTAAGTACTTACACGTTGGGCTACAAACTACTCAATATTTACTTAGCCAAAGATATTGGATCCCGTCCTCTAAAAGAGTGATACGAAAGGTCATCTCTTCTTGCGTTCGTTGTTTTAAAAGTCACCGCTGTTCTACTCCTCCGGTAATGGGTAACTTACCTGCAGTGCGAGTAAATGAAATAAAATGCTTCACCAAATGTGGGGTTGATTTCGGTGGTCCATTCCAAGTAACGATGGGCAAAATGCGAAGCTCGAAAGGTTATATTTGTCTTTTCGTATGCTTGGCCACCAAGGCTTCTGCATTTACAACTCGCTACTGAATTGTCTACCGATGCATTCCTTGCGGCGTTAAGACGGTTTATTTCTCGGCGTGGTCTTGTCACGGACATCTACAGTGATTGTGGCACTAATTTTATTGGAGCCGCCAAACAACTCGCTCAAAAGATGCATAATGCTTCCACACGAGAAGGCATAAGGTGGCACTTTAACCCTCCTTCGGCGCCAACTTTTGGTGGAATTTGGGAGAGTAATATCAAGTCAGTGAAAACCCATATTGTTCGGGTAGTAGGAACCCATATTTTAACCTACGAAGAGTTCATCATAGTTCTGACCATAATTGAAGCGATTCTAAATTCTAGGCCATTGTGCCCTGATAGTTCCGACCCTAACGATCTAAGCGTTCTAACTCCTAGTCATTTTGTAAATCTTCAACCTCTTAACACATTTATTGAATCAGATTTAACCGACGTTAAATTGGGAAGACTCTCACGTTGGCAGTTATTACAGCGCATGCATCAGGATTTTTCCAAGTGGTATGATCCCTCCACTGATATTAAAATTGACACCCTGGTGTTAATTAAAGAAAATCTCTCTCCTCCATTGGCTTGGCATTTGGGGCGCGTAACAGAAGTCCATCCGGGTACGGACGGAGTGGTGAGAGTAGTCTCTATTAAAACGGCAAAGGGTATTCTCAAACGCCCAGTTTTAAAGGTTTGTCCTTTGCCAATATATTAGTTATTAATGTTTTCCAATATATTAATTTTTAATTTTAAGCTTAGAATTCGCGTGGGTATCGGAATTGTTATTACGGTTTTTGTTAATTTTTTTTTTTTTGGATTCATTAATAAAATGTTGCCATTTTAGGTGGGCGGTATGTTCCGTCCAGTCGGAATTGTTTTGTTTTATTTTTCCTCTTTAATTTTTGTAATTGCGGAATTTTTATATCGAGCAAATTGAAATTGGTTTTCTTTTAATTAATTGCTGCGGTTATATTCTCCGCGTATTTTGGTGACAATCTCACTGGGTATATGGCCAGAAAAACTCGTATGTCGCTTGGGTGTCGTACTCTGCTGTGATCGGGACTAGTACGACTCAGGCAGAGACCAACGTGAGAGCATTTTCCGCGTGCCAGAATTAATATCTCGAGTGCCGTCAAGTATTGCGAAATTGTGCCGGTCAACAGCCAGAGCTACATCAAGGTAGGCCAAGAAGAAAAGAGATTGTCATTTTTCGTCTCGTTACATCAATATATTATTTTTTGAATAGCCCCGTTATTTCTAGTTTCAATTAAACAAAAAATTACAGTCCATTGCTCTTTCTCGTCCATTTTTTGGTCCAATCGATCACGGATATTTAATTAATCGCGAAAATAACGTGGCCAAATTTCAGTTTGCTCGTTTCAAAAGGAACAGAATTTAAAAATTTGAGATTTTTTGTGGTTCCATTCGGACAGGTACCGAACTCGCACCGATTTAAGCTAGACGTCGCCGTCGCATCCAACGATCGATCGCGCTATTTTCGGCACTGCGTACTCGCAAAAAATATATTGGTATTTTCAAAATTTTTTTGTCGCATAAGGAAGATTATTATTTCGGCGTTGTATATTTTTTGTTTAGCATTTAATTGACGCATTCTTTAAATATTTTCTCAAGTACTCTAATTTAAATATTAGCTCGTTAATCAAAAAATTTACACGCCACTCTACTCTCGCTCTCTCCCCCCGTCTCCCCCGTCTCTCCGATGTTTGCAAGCATTTATATAGGAGTGCCTATTGTCCACTACTAACTAAAATATTTTAAATTTATTTATTTATTGATTATTATTATTGTGATCATTATAGGAAATTGTAGACTTCAGCTTGTTGTATTTTGGCTCAATTAGCTGACCGTAATTGATATAATCAATTTTTACTTCACATTTATTCCTTTGCTTAAAAACAAAAAATGAGCGATAAAAAACTTAAAGGTTTGATAGCTCAAAGAGATCATGCTTCTAGTCGTTTGAACGAAATGTTCGCAGTGGTGTCAATTAAAAGTTTTAAGGGTGATTTTGTGATTTGAATATACGGTAATTCTTTTTTATCCGAGGACATGTGATATTCTATCACGTTTCCTGTTCGAGGTTCGGGCTTTCGCGAAAATTTTCGTTTTGTTCTTCATTTTGGTTGTCAAAGTCGGGTTCGTAGTTTTGTTGATCATCTGGTGGGTATTCGTCATAGTCAGTTTGTTCGTCGAAGTGTTCCGTGTTGAATAATTCTTCAGAAATAAAATTGGGTTTTTGTCCGAAATTTTGGAAATGATTATTGCTTTGGAAAGGTTTCCTTAAATGAGTCGAAGTATTCCTGGTGGATACACTCATAGGGGTAGGTTTATCCCGTGAGGTACTCGGTCCTGCAGAAGTTTTTCCAAAAACTTTTGAGTTAGTGGGGAATCTCTGCATTGGTGGATTGGGGTGTCTTTGAACATTAATTGGGCCACGAGGGAATTGTGGCTGATGAAATTGGGGTGGATTTTGTGGCCATGTTATGGGTCTAAAGTGAGGTTGCTGGAAGTTTTGATATCTGTTAGCGGTTGGTTGTTGTAGCCTTTGGGTTGGTGGTTTATGTTGTTGGAATTGATATAAAATGTTGGTGTGGTTAGATCTCTGATAATACTTAATGTTGTCTTCCTCAGTTATGTATTGCAAGGCCTGATTTAAAGAAGTTGGTCTCATTTCCCGAATAGTTGGACCTAGAGGATCCTTAAGTCCTGCTAAGAATGTTTTTAAGACTTGTTTAACAAAGAAATCTCTCTTACTTTCTTTTAGTTCATCTGGACAATTTATATCAATATGGTTGCAAATAGTATTTAATAAGTGAATAACTTTTTCGTGAAATTGATAGGGAGTTTCATTTTGTTTTTGTCTCAAGTTAACAAGGTCTTGATTTAAACAATTTTCGTCTCTCTTATCGCCAAAATACTGTATAAGAGCGGTTTTAATACCGTCCCAACTTGTCGGATTATTAATTGCAACGATTTCCTCTGCTCGTCCCTCTAATTTATTTAAAATTCCATTTAATAAGAGCATATTTTGAAAACACGTTGGTTCTACAGGATTGTAATATTGTTTTAAAATTGCTTCAGATGCCGTAATAAATCGATGAAGTTTATTTGGGTTGCCATCGAATTGCGGGATAATGCTTAAATTTTTAATATCAAGAACTGGTCGTGCCATAATTTCCTTAGCACTACTACTTGAAATTCTCAAATTTTCGAAAAAGTTTGTTAAGTTTAAATCTAGTTCTGAATCTAAATCTAAATTTGTCTCTTCGTTGTTTTCATCAATGGAATCAACGGAGAGAGAGGAGTCTGACTTGCACCAAAAATTGTATCAATCGACTTACAGTATCAGCATCACGGAAGAGATGAAAACCATACTTGTTGCCGGATTTCGTCGATGTATCCCCAATAAATTTCTTCGAAGCAGCACTGTTTGGTTTACTCTGCCCACTTAAAATTGTTCACTTGTTGATATTTCGTTTAAGAGTTAAAACTCACAGATTTTCCGCGGCGGAAGTTCCACGAAATAATCCTATCGACTGCGCCACTTAAGTACCTCGGATGCCGAAAACCGTTTTTAAAAAAACACCAAAATTACAACAATTGTATTTTAATGACTTAATTAGTCGACTGGTTACATCGATTTCATAGACAAGACTGACTGTTTTACAATAGAAAATATTACGTTGAAGAATGGGATGTAATTGTAGACGCGACACTGAAAAGCACATCTTGCCGTTGGGTTTGTGCTAACTCAGGGCTAATTAAATACATTAGCGTCACGTTGGGATGTTTAACTCGCGCTACGTTAGTCGAGCTTAGCCCAACCTATCCGACAACGATTTCGCGACGGAGGCGACGATAAGAGAATTCAACTAATAAAAGGTCGTCAAGGTCGCGTAAAATATAATAATTTATTGACAACATTTTTTTTGCGGATTAAATAAAATGCAACAGGGAAAAAGACGTTTAATGACACTAATATCGAACAAATTGTTTTATTAATCATATACAAAACCCCATCAGGATAGACACATATTAATAAATATATTCGAACGATATGCATATATAAATAGCATATATGGACATAAATAGATACATAAATTAAACACAAATATAAATTACAATCATCTAAAGGAATCGTAACATATTAGTTTGCCAAAAGAAATATCTGCTTCGTATGTGGTCGATCAGTCAGTGATTTTTCCGCTGTCCTTTGAACCAACCAAATTTCGATGGCCCCAAGCTAGCGTGTACTCTGAGCCGGGTGTAAGATGTCGTTTGTCATCCGCGTAAGACAACGCCACCTTATTTTTCAGTTCGACGTATATATCATGTAAATGTGAGCGAAACGAAGACATTTGGCGCAAGATTAGCGTGCCTTCCTCGTTGACAGCGCGCTTATAGTCGTCGAGACTAAGTTCGCGCTGGCTGACCGAGTCAGCAACGCCCTTGACCTTTTTGGTAAACTCGTTGCCGTGCACATTTACGCAATAAGCTTTCGCTCCCGTACCCAAGAATTCCCACAACGGCCGTCCTGCGTACTCGTCCTTCATTTTACCAAGAACGGGCTTATTTACAGGAATGCCGTGTTGGTTGTTCTCCGAGTAATTAGACGTATCGAATTTGTCCAAATTTTCTTTCATATCTTCGTAGAAATTTTCGCAAAAAATTTGGACAACGAGGCTGTCGGTATCGGTGTAGAGTAAGACGGCCTTGTCGCTGTACTTAGCCTTTAGATAGCCGTAAAAAAAGTCGTATATGAGAGTCTTGGATATGTCCAAAATGCAAAATCCGGCGTAAATAGGCTTATCATATACGACTTTAGTCCTTTCCATCTGGAGACCGACTAGATTTTCGCTAAATATGGCGACATTTTTAAAATTAGGTCTCGCGATTAACGCTTCTGCCCCCAACATTTTCCCAATGGGAAACGAGCCGCACGTCCACCCTTTTGTCTACATTTTCCATCGTTTTTCCAAACAGCGTTATTCATAAGTTTGAAAAAATCTTTTTCAAACTTATTTTTAGCTGTATTACGCATCGCCGTATTCAAGTCTATGTATTGTTTTAGCCAGGGAGATTGATCGAAAGCAAGAACGCGATGGATGCGAACAAGCTTTAAGCCGTTGTTTAAAGCCTGTTGCAGATTCCTATAATGCAATACATAATTACGTTTATTGTTTAAATTTGGAAAAAGTTTTTTCATTTTTCGCGATTGGCGAAACGATGGATTCCGGGCAAAAAGGCAGTTCGTTGTGTGCGTTATGCAGCACTTCCGGATAGTCCAAATCTTCTTCGAAAATATAGCCCCTAGGTGAATCGTTGGGGATACGCGTAATATCTAAATTTTGAATTTTGCCCTCCTCCAACTACTCGAAGTTTCCCGTTGGGAGGTATTGTGACATGGCCGCCCCGTATAAATTGGTAGCGTCCAAGTACATGACGTAAGAGGTAGGTTTGGAAGGGTCGTAATTAGGTAAAAATTTATTATTAGCCGCGGCCTTTCTCACACTACACTGACTTACTCCTCCGCGAATACCGTGCTTCAAGAAGTGTATCATGTCCACGTCGGTCAACAGGTCCAGTTCGACCTTTGTCGCCTTAAGGGCGCTCGTCCATGATAGACCCGGTGTCGTATAAAACTGACTCGGGTCCAGACCGTACGTTTTCAGACACACCTCTCTGAAGTTTTCAAAAATATCGGCTAAAAGTAAAACGTCGGATTTTAAATAAATATCTGAATATTCGCCTAAAGTTTTACATTTGAACAAATTCCACACAGTCCAGGCACGCTTGTAATCCTCCCTGCTTATGTTGCTCTTTCGCATGGAGTCATAAAAGTCCTCGTGCGATGGCAGTTTGGTTTCGTCTAATTTTGAAAAAGAATCTAGATACGTATATGGAAAAACGCCTTTCTGTCGAATAAGTTGAAATTCTTGTTCATTTTTAAAAAAATTTTTGACTTCCCGACACTGACTATCGTTCAAATTTCGACTCAATCTGTCCAAACTGGATGCCATAAATCGAAATGAATCTAAAAATCGGAGTTTTAAAAATACCCTTTTCCCTTTGCCTCCTTTCTCCGACTCAATGTTATCGACTAGGACATGTTTCGTAAAGGAAATGTAACGTTCCTTGTTTTGGGCGATGACATCGATCTTTTCCCCTTCTTCAGCCATAAATTTTACAAATAAATGACTGTCGAAACCAAAATGGTGAAAAAAGACAGGGATGTGCCCGGAACTTTGAAATTCAAGTTGCAAGTGGAGTGAGCCGCACCTCGAAATTCGCCCGGCATATGACAATAATCCCTTACTTTTTCGTCCTCTGCATTAAGTAGCTTCTCGCAAATGTGACAAGCGGCAGCGTTTCGAAAGCCGGTCTCTTGTTCAAACGATAGAGTGGTCATGGACACGGAAGTTTTCATGAACTTGTTGTAGAGCGCTTTGCAATCGCTCTCCAACCATTCCATGAAAATTTTGTGTGCGCCCCGACCTCTGTACTGTTTAAAAGTAGACTGGGAATCGTCAAAGTTACATTTGACATAGTAGGCGAAAGAGTAAGGCTCGTGAATATGAATTTTGACGGTAAACGATTTGTCGGGATTCGGTTCGCCTCCCACCTGTAAAGGAGTCATGACTGTTTCAAAGTCCGCGTACACAACAAAAGGCACTTTTAATTTCTTTTCAAATTCTTCAAATTTCAGCTTATTCGCGGGAACATCTTTACCGTATTTATCCTTGCGCAATTCGGTGGTCGGAAGTTTGATGGAAATGTGAGTGCAGTCGTGTTCTTTATGACGCTTTAGTTTTTCTTCGTTATAAAAATAAACCAAACACCCATCGCATAAAAACTTTGTAGTGGACCTTTTAGTTAATTGTTTTGAAACCAACCGAGACATACTTCTTATTAAACAATAATGATTTTCTCATTGGTCATTACTAATTAATAAGAGGTTTACATGTCTCTCTTTACGAGATTCAGTAAAATGCAAAGGACCAACGACCTCAACATCATTATGGATTTTGTTATAGACTCTCTCGAGGCCATAGACATTGACCGAAATTTCATTAAGTCGTTCAAAAGTGGATGTCGTTAAGTTTAACGGGAAAATCGATACCTGTAAAATTCAGCTCGTTCTGAAACTCTACATAGCTACTGACCCTGTTAGCGTTATTTGTCCAGTGAATTGGGTGGAGAGCAGCCAAGATCGACCACATAAAGCATTTTTCGTCCGTATTTTGCAAGTTCAAAACAGCTTTTTTGGCTTCGATTTCCTTGGGCAGGCTAACATAGGACGACGCCCTTAGGGGATTGTACTTGTTAATCCCTATTTCTAAATGGAGGAGTTCCTGTAAAAAAGAGAAAGAAATTAGTTCGGAAATATACATTTTTATGAATCATACCGCTGTCCCTTTCCTGAACCTCGGACGCTTTGGTAGCCAAGATGTCGACGAACTGGACGTACAGCTCCTCCAGATCGGTGTTTCCGCTCACCAGCCGATATTTGCTATTGAAGGACTTGACCTCCTCTTGTTCCTTCGTCTGCAAGAGGAAGTTTCCGAATAGCTCCATACCGACTTTTACGTTGCCGTAGCGTCGGACGTTCGACTCTACCAACGTAAGGATTTTGGACCTAAGGTGGTCCAAGAAGCCCTTAACGTCGGTAGGGTTAACGGTGGACGCCAGACGGTATGTAGCTATGCGGTTACGGAAGGAGGTCTGTATCATTTCTACTCCTGGCTCCTGCACCACGCTGCATTTTTGGCGGTGAGCCAAAGTACGCAAGTGTCCTTGCCATCTCTTTGCAGGAATGGTCAAGTTACACTGCGTACAATGGCGCGTGGATGATGGTGATGATGATGATGTCGAAGCTATAAAATACAATATGAGAATTGTTTGGGATTTAAAAGCAAAAATCCTTACCTTCCGGTAGGTCAAGTCTCGGGCGCTTGCAGCAATAGGGGCGGCGGCGGGTCTTTTCGCCTTGGGAACCTCATGCTTCTCGCGTTGATGGCGTCGGAGAGCCCCCTCGGATTTGTATATCCCGGCGCAAACGTCACAAATTTGTACTGCTGCGCGACAATCCCCGTGCCTCGCCAGGTGGTCTTTACGGCTGAACGAGCGGTTGCAATATTCGCAGGTGAACATTTTTATTTGCTGCGAGGAATAGGCGTCTCACTCTCCAACTGTTCCAGATCTCTACTTGACACTTACTTTTTTTAAGTGTTGAAACACAAACAAAAATCCAAAGAATGAAGTCTCACTATGGCGGCGGTCACTTGTTAATTAAGCCAATTTTTCTGGGGTAATGAATTTAAAATTACATTCGAGAACGTTCCTTCAGAATAATTAAGATTTGTGTTTGCGAGAATTGCGCAATATAACGCAACCCGCTGATAAAATTGGTCGTAGTTAGCGACCTAACCTAACAAAACCGTCGTCGTATGGGGCCGCTTCGCTTCGACACTCGACCGTTGGTCGTGGCGTGAATGTAAATTGCAGCGCGATTGTGTGTGACTCAGGCGTACCGCCGCCGTCGCGTTTGACGACTGGATGACATCATCGCCCGCCGCGTGGCAGCGTGGTCGCATCGCCGGTGTGCGGCAGCGGCTGCATGACATCATCGCTTTGCGGAATGTTTAAACGAAACTTTGGCGGGTGAGATCATCGCGTCGCCTGCCTTCGCCGCAAAAAAAAAATGTTTTAAACGAGATTTTCATATTACACCGCTTAGGAACGGCATACGTGTTTTCCTGCGACACAAGAAATGGTTTAACCGAAACGTTTGATATTCTTACCGAATGCGTTTCCTTCGACATCGAGTTTATCGTCGCATTTCCTTCGACGTGAACAAAAACGCAAAAAAAATCTTTAAACGAAACCAGAATCTAAATTTTCGATGAGGGAAAGTGCGGCATCACCCCGCATTACTTCAACCACATCCCTCCCTGTATATATATATATATATATATATATATATATATATATATATATATATATATATATATATATATATATATATATATATATATATAATTGTTCGATCGCAATGCGAAATAAACATTCCAGTTTAAAGAAGCAAAATGGTGTCGGACCTGTCGAAACCTGTTCCGTAGAGGTTTTGGGCCTGTTTAAGGCTGTCCTAAACCTGTTCGAGAGCTGTCCCATAGATATTTTAGACCTAATTTAAATCTGACCAAAAGCGTCCTGGCTAACATTTGAAATAAAATGAAAATATTTTAACGCGATTTTATTTTTATATCAAAATACAGTTACTGACTATTTTTTCTTTTTTATACAATATGTCCTGGAGCCAAATTTTGGAAATATCCGATTTTTGCTCTGTATTCTTCCGCACGTAAGCACAGTAATTGGAGATCGGCCTGAACAACTGAGTTTCGAGCTGGTGGATACTTACTTCACATTGCATCAGCTGATTTTCCAAATTGTTTTTCAAATTGAACGCCTCACAAACTACCCTTTTTTCGTTGTTGTTAGCACCACCAGTCAACACTCGCCCTCCTGGCTGTTCGGCAACGATTCGTAAGAGGGTGCCACCGTCCGCGCACAACAACAACGATTCGTAAGAGGGTGCCACCGTCCGCGCACAACAACAACGATCCGTGAGAGGACGCCACCGTCTACGCACAACGTTCGCTGAAGCCTGTCAGCCGCCGGGCATTCACTTGCTCCGCGTGTGCCTGGCATAAGCAGTTGTTTACGTCAAATAAACCCCTTTTTACAGTTTAATTTTTGTGCAATTATTAAGTTTAACGCCCTAAAGACATATTTTCTATCAGTTGTCATCTTTGAACGCCTCTAACCATTCTCCTTGTGCTTGCGGTAGAGATTCAATTTTTCCTTTCTTAACTCGTGAATTTGCAGCAGTATGCTTACTTTTTGGAATATCTGTTGGTGGCTGCGAAGGCAGTGGACCCATCAAATCATTCTCTTGCAATAAATTTAAAAAATTATCCGGCAACACAATTTGTTCCATGTCTGTCTCGGACGCTCACAAAATCAACAATAATAGAAGAAATTTATAGGATATTCGCGGTGTCGATCCATGAATCATGTGACTTGCCCAAGCCCAACCAGCGCACGAGAACCTTATTTCCTCGTTTACGCAGCACCTTTTCGACGAGATAGACGTCAGGGTTAACGGTTTTCTGCAATTCTTCCTGGTAAAAAGCGCCCATTACAGGCTTACCCCTCATATCTTCCAACAGATAAGTTACCGGATTTGTAATCTGCACTTTTACGATTTTAAACAATTCCGTGGTCCAGTTGGGAGTATAACCTTTGCTAAACGCGTGCTTGGTCTTGCTGATTCTTACAACGTCGTCCAGTTTAAGTTTAGATGGTCCTACAATTTTCAAGTGGCTGTACCCTGATTTCAGCAAACTAGGCGCGTTATCTTTTTTCACTTCTTTAGGTTTCATTCCGGTGGTCCTGTGCACGCTACTGTTATATTTTTCCACAACAGAGGATAAAACATCTATCCATTTGTAGGTGCCGTTTAACGAAAAATATCTAAATAATTTTTCCTTGAGAATACGTATAACTCTCTCGGCTACGGCAGCTTTCACGTTGCTATATCTACTGTAGTGATTTATGTCAAACCTACCCGTCATTTTTTTAAAATGGATATTATAAAACTCTTTGCCGAGATCAGTTTGCAAATTTTGCGGCCGGCGTCCTTCTTTGAGAATTTGGGTAAACGCTTTGGTAACTTCAACACCGGTTTTTGTTTTTAACGATCGACACCACACGTATTTTGAAAAGCAATCGATCACGACTAGTATGAATTTAAAGTTTTTATTTTGTTTCGCTTATAGGTCTAGCTGAGCCAAATCCGCTTGCCACAAATCATCCAGCCCTCGTATTATAGTTCTGTATACGCGCGTAATTTCTGCGTGCCGGCTTGTGCAGCTCTCGGACAAGTTGTGCTTTCTCACTGCTCATTACTTTGTCGATTGCCCGTCAATTTGAATTAAACACCATTTTAAATCATTCATTAGTTGTTGTCGCTAACTGATTTATTTGGTCCAAACTCGTATTGTATTTGTTCGCCCATTGTGTATATCGGTTTTGTTGTGGCAAAAGTTTATTAAGTTGGGAATTGATATCTGCCTGATAGCTCTTAAATGTCTTCTCAAGCTCTTCTATTTTGGATAAATGTTTTTCCAACTCCTTCATTGAATTATCGTATTTCTCGTTAGGGTGGTGATTAAAGTGTGTACCAAATTTATTAATAGTCATGACAGCAGTTGTTACTCAAATAATTTTCTAACTCTCAGTCGTGCTTATTTTATAAGATAACTTTTCCCTCTCTCAGTTCTTCAATAATTGAAGCTATTTCGTTCTCATGTCCCGTGTGCCCCGCAGCAGTAGATGCCAATAACAGTCTTAATCTATCGACAAGCTTGTTAACATTATCCCAATAAATATAATCTGTATTTTCTTTATTTGATTTTAAAGTTAGCCCTGTCCCAGTTTTGATTGTCCTATAAGGCGGAGGCACTTTAGAAAATGCGTCAGCTAGTCGTCTCACCGGGTTTTTTGTTTTTGTTATTCCTCGCTGCTGTAAATAAGGTGTGACGGTTTCATATTTCAATGGTAAAATTTAGCATTTTTAAAGTGAGAGTGCTGGCACATTTGCGAAGTAACGGGTTTATTTTATTAGTACCTTGTAGAATTAATTGTACTGTCCATTTCCTTCACCTTTTGCTGTTTGGCGAGTGCTTCTTAACAATTAAAATTCTTGTTTATTAGGTTCATATCGATTTTGCAATTTGAACACACGTTCTTTTGTAGACTCGGTTCCTTTAGTTTCGGACTTGTACTCCCCGGCCGATTGTGTTGCCGAACCATAAATATTTTATGCTGCAACGGCTGTGTGCGTGGCCCCTTGTTCGCTTGGTTTTCTCTTAAGTGACACCGGTTTACTGAGAGATACTAATGCAAAAAAACAGAGTATTAGTTGCGCATTAGAAGGAGTCATAACCATTACCATCTGTCACTCTATGAGACTAGGGACCGCATTTGCTTTTCATTGCTTCGGTATTCCTTGGCGAGCCTAGTAAATATTGTTTTGTTTCTTAACCTATTCTTCCTCGATTTTCTGTGACTGGCCGTCCGGTCGCCACCATAGATAGCGTTCGGGTAATTCGATCTCGTTGACGCAACCTCGATTCTTTGGCACGGGCCATACGGCCATCACCACAGATATAGTTCGGTTGTTCTTTCTACTGGCGGCGTACCGTCGACTAGGTTGGCAAGAGTGGCGTTTTCCCTCTAATTTTTTGTGCCCGTTTAGCCTTTTAATAAAACTGGTTGTCTGAATCGTCCGGCATTTTGTACGCTAGCTTTTGGAGCTTGGGGTTGTGGCAGATTTTCTTTTGTGTGACCGATTTCTTTTTGAGCCGGTAGTGCTACCCCAATAAGAGGGGGATATGTGAATTGGTCACTAATTCATGATTTCCCATACTTTTGGATCTATTTGGAGTTTGGAATGGGAATCTTCCTCAACGAGGGATTTTGAAAGGAATTGTCATTGCCCCATATTTCCAGAAAACCCTCGAATCGAGTATTGTACGTATTGTTGCTCCGTTTCCCGCAAACCTTCCACGTGGTTTCTTCTTTCACCGGAATACCAGACCAGACTTGGTGTCTTGCAGTGTATGCTGTCTCTTGGGTACATGTTTAGTTGTGGAGTTTCCCCTATCGAGCAGCCGGCTTTCCGGACGGACTTTGCTGGGTTAACTGGGACTGCCCACCTGCGGCTGTCCCATTGAGCCACCATTCCATCTTGGCTTGGTTCCCGGGATAGTGACAGACAGCTGTGTAACGTTCGGGACATCTTGAGGTTTGGGTAGCTTAAGTGGCCTGTTCTCTTCAAGAACGGTTTGCGGAACTTGTAGCCTTAAATTATAGTGTCTTACATTCTTTTGCACCGCCAAAACTTGAAGGTGAGATTTGACACTCACACCTACCACCAGGTTGAAGGAAATAAATTATTGTTCGTGATTCACTTGTTTATTTCCTTTACGGGTTGGAACCTCGGGTTGATAAGTACCTTTTTCGAATCACGTGGCGCCTACCTACCACCTTCCGGGACTGACCGAGGTGCCCTTCACCGCCTTCCAACCTGGCTTTGGTTTAGTATTTTTTTTTTTCTTTTCTACTTTGTTATTTTTTTTTCTCGGTTGTTAATGAGCTAGCCTAGGCATTGTCTTACCTCACTATTAAATTACGAATTTAATTAATTAATGTGTTTCTTTTTCACGACCCTGAGATGGAGAGGTAAGAAAGGTCCAATTATATTTATATATATTTATATGATGCATTTCCTTGCACTTGTTCATTAGGATCATGGTTTCTCCGATACGCGTTTGTTCTTTTCAGTATATCCATATAATTATCTAGATCTTGCGATTTGAAACCGACCGGCACCTTCTTGAAAAGTAACTCATACAAACCCACAATTCCAGGGTATGTAATACCTTGTACCTTCACATCTTTACCGACAATTTCCACAGCTTTTTGGGTTAAGCCCAAAAAAAATTATCGTTTTCTATGTCATGAACGATACCATAATTATGGTCAAATATATGTTGGGTATCTTTTACGCTGTCATCAATGTATGTTCGTGGTAATTTATCAAAGTCATTCAACCATTGCTCGTAAGCGGGAGTGTCGACGTAATCCTGTATAGCTTGCTTAGTTTGTTCTAAAATATCTGACAGATTTCCCAACGTAGTTTCGCTGTCCGAAAGACCCGTACTTTCAGCTACAACATTGCTTTGTTGTTGTTGGATCGACGGAAAGGAGATATCAAAAAATGAGGGCAATTCTGAAGGTAAGATTGGGGTTTTTCCGGTTCTTTTCTCCTTAATTTTGGTAGGCGTCGAGGTTAACACTTCATGTTTAATATTTTCTTTTTCTTCAAACGGTTCTTGTTTGATATCCGTTTTATTTATTGATGAAATTAATTGCTGCAGAGGCTGAGTTATCGGTTTATAGGTTTGTTCGAGTTGCGTCTGGGATTCACTTGCGGCTTGTTTTAGCCTTTAATATTTTTCTCTAAATGCGTTTCTTGATTTTATTAGCTCCGTCGCTAGGCGTTTATCCATTTTGGGATATTATATATAAGTGAAGGAATCGAAGTTTTTCCTATATCTGCCCTTATCTAACTCACAATCTTTGTGAATCAGAAGAAAATTATAAGGTTCGTTCCAGCAGTACACACAGATATTACTAAACTGTTCAAATGACATGTCCAACATACAGTGATCGTTATATATATGCTTTAAACTCATCATGTCTTGCTTGAATAAAATCAGAAGGTTGGCGTTTTCCCTGATAAGTCGCTGGAGTATAGAAGAATATCCTTGAAAAATAAAGAAACAATCGGTGTTTTTATGCCTACCGTGAGTGAAATAATCTCTAATGACACTTTGATCGTGACAATTAATATCATCAAATATTACAACACAATTGGGTTTAATTTCCTGAGGAGAAACGATATTCTCATCGATCTCAAACTCAAAAAAGCCAATCTCTTGTAAAGGCTTTAGCAGTTCTCTCAAATACACGTATTTTGGCTGTTGCAGGGATTTGGAATATAAGTAAACGTTTTCAAATCTAATTCCATTAAGATGTTCGAGCAATGATAACATGACGTTGGTTTTACCCGAATTTGAGGGTCCTACAATTAGTGCCCTCTTGCAACTACCTCCAAAGAGATCGCCGTGCTTTTGAAATTCGCGGACCAAGCTTGCGTCGTGGTTTTTTACGGGTAAAGAAAAGGCTTGCTTAACAACTTTCATTTCGACTGAGACATTAACAAGAACTTGCAAAAGTATTTATAGCATAATTCCTAAATATTTAAACAGTATTTCCTAACACTCTCATGATTGTACATCGAAACAGGGCGAAAGGTTCAGGATTGATAAATAAACTTATAAACAAACTTTACAAAAGAGAATAAATAGAGGTGATTCAGGTATAAATCCCTTAGACGCTGCTTGTAAAGAGCACGATATAGCATACTCTCAGTCTAACAATTTAACAAAGAGACACGAAGCAGACAAGATCAGAAGATAAAGCTTGGCAGAGGGTTAAAGCAAAGGACTCTTCGTTTGGAGAAAAAACAGCCGCTTTAGGCATAACAGGTGTAATGAAAGGAAAGCGAAAATTGGGAATGGGTGTTAAAAAAGCAAGCAAAATGAAAGCGAGCAAAAAAAAAAAAGCGTATTATAAAAACACCTAATAAAATTGGTGGATTTTTACCTCTTTTACTACCGATATTGGGAGCACTGGGCGCGCTAGGCGGAGGAGCGGCAGGTATCGCGAAAGCAGTAAACGATGCTAAAGCGGTCAAAGAGCAGTTGGCAGAACAAGAATGTCATAACAGAGCCATCGAAGCCCAAGGCAAAGGACTATACGTAAAACCGTTTAAAAACAGTAGAAGTGAAGGAAAAGGTCTTTATATTAAACCATATAAGGGCGGTGTTGTGTCGAAGGAGAAAAATACCCAAAAGAGAAAAAAAAGTCCAAATAAATATACCCCGAAGAGCTTTGACAAACCTCGATCTGGAAAAATATGCAAAATACTACAAATTCCGCATTTCAGGGGCGTTTTTATGCGTGATAATTTACCGCGAAAAATTAAAATTGAAGAATGCGGAATTTTTCACTTGGATAGTGAGAAAAACCAGGGAACTCGTTGGGTCAGCTACATAAAGGACAAAACTAAGGCTTTCTACTTTGATGGTTACGGAAATTTGAAACCGCCTGTAGAATTAGTTAAATATCTTAATTCTAACGGAAATGTTAACATATATTACACTTATGAAACCAAACAAAAGTCCAATTCTTACAATTGCGGACATCTGTCACTAAAATTTCTATATAATAACATGCCGTTAAAGTGAAACGTCAGTGATTAATTTAGATTCGTAATGCCCACTACGATTTCCATAAGTGGGAAAACTTCTATATTATCCGCCGATTTCAATCCGCCAATTTATTTAGATGACGATAAGGAATACTTTTTGGGACTAGCAGATTTCGAGACGTACATGAGCATACCAAATATTGAACCCGGTAATAACAAGTTACATATAGGAAAGTTATAACTATTGCAGAGGGAACGTACGATTTAACGAGAAATACGTCAAAAACCAAGTGAAAAAGATATTTAAAGAGAAGGTCGATTTTATTCTGGAATCAAATTCCAACACTTTAAAGAGTTCAATTTTTTGTTCTAAACGAATTGACTTTTCCTCGAATGATTCCATAGGTCGACTGCTTGGATTTAAAAAGCGAGTAGTTGAAGCATCGACTACAGAACAGGATGAAGTAGTAAATATTAATAAAGTCAATGCTATTTGCGTCGATTTTAATATATGTGTTGACTCATACAGTAATGGTAAACCGGTTCACATAATACATCAGTTTTTTCCGGCTGTAGCTCCTGGGTATAAAATAGTCGAGTCGCCCCTACCTATACTTTATTTTCCAATCAGTGTTAAGACAATTAATAATATCACTATAAAAATCATCGACCAAGACGGAGATCTTATTAATTTTAGAAACGAAACGATAACAGTGAGGTTGCATTTAAAAAGCAATAATGGTTACCAGATATAACAGGACTTTTATAAGAGAACCATCAGTGGTTACAGTACAATCACAAAAAAAAAAACTATAAAAAGAGAAATATCGTTTGCAAATCCAGTGCCATTAGAAACGGCCAACGTTTAACACGCACAAACCGCACCTTTTTGAAATCATTGGGATTCCAAGTGCACTTAAAATGACAATTTTAAATGTTAACGAAAAACTCCATATCGACAACTCCATCGTAAGTTCAGAGTTTCATACTTATCAACCATTCGTGTCTTCAAAATTCGACTATAACGACGAAATACGCATACCAATTCAGGAACTAGATTCCTTCACTTTACCCTGTGAAAGTGTGTTGTACATCGAGGGGGTCCTTACTAATGAAGATGACAAGTACACTGGAAAATTAAGGTTTATTAACAATGGAATTGCTTTTCTCTTTAGAGATATCCGGTACGAACTTAATGGCGTCACCTTGGACGCAGTCAGGAACGTTGGTTTGGCATCAACATTAAAAGCAAATCTTTCCTATAATACCAACGAAAGTATAAAACTTCAAAATGCAGGATGGTTTCCCAATCGAAATGCAAGTGACAGAATTATGGTCGACGATCACGGAAAATTTAACATCTCTATTCCGTTGAAAATGCTATCAGGATTCTTCGAAGATTATCAAAAAATTGTATTGAATATGAAGCAAGTTTTAATACGAGCCAGCAACGATTTAGATCCGGTCCTTTTTTTAGACGACAATGAACCAAAAACCACAACTCCCGAAATACCTAAAGTTTCGCTTAAAAAGATATATTGGAAAATCCCAAAAATAATGACAAATATTGCAGAAGAACTTGTTTTAACGAAAATCATGGAGTCTAATAAAGAGATAACAATCGGTTTCAGATCTTGGGAAATTATTGAATATTCATCTCTGCCTGAAACCACAACTCACACGTGGCCCGTGAAAACAACAAATAAACTAGAAACTCCGCGTCATATCATTATCGCCTTCCACGAAAATAGGAAAGGTCGAGTAGAAAAGGATATGAGTCAATTTGATGACGTCGATTTAACTAATATAAAAGTATTTTTAAATTCGGAATATCCGTACCATGATTTAAACCTAAATTTTAAAGAAAACAAGTATTCGACTCTGTATGATATGTTTGCTAATTTTAGACACTCTTATTACTGGACGTCCAATGAGCCAATTTTCACACCGCAGCATTTCAAAGAAAAATGTCCCATTACACACATCGTTTGTTCTCATCAAAGAGAGTCTCTACAAACTGGTTCCGTGGTAATGCGAATTGAATTTGAAACTAGCGCTAATATCAAGAAGGATACATCGGTTTATTGTCTCATTTTACATGACAAAGTATTTAGTTACAATCCGCTAACTAAAATAGTAAAACAAATGTAACGGATTTTAAAAATCCGATTCGCAGATGTTCAAAAAATTTGCCATAAATATCAGGCGAAACAGTACATTTTTGACAGTTGTCATCATGCGGATCGTGGCACTAGAAATACAAGGGTTTAATCTGAAGGACGGTGAAGGTTTCGTCGCTAAAGAAATTGCAATTTACGACGGAAATCAAATGGCCCACTACATAATGAAGCCGCCGAGAGATTTTTTAACGTTGACTCATGCTGATAAGCGAAGCGTAGGTTGGCTCGAGCGTTTTCACCACGGATTAAAATATAGTACAGGTCTTATAGACTATAACTTTATCGACGAATTGGTTAGGCGTTTGGTTGAAACCGCGGACATAATCTACCTCAGAGGGCAACCGAAAATTGATTTTTTGACTTCGAAGATCCAACAACTACAGCTACACCTTCCTTAGATTGTTAATATCGAAAAATTCGACGACAGTTGGCTGATACCGCTCAAATTTGAATTGGATCGACCTCAGTGCACCTTTCATATGAATGGTGGATTACGCATGTGCATTTGCAATTTTATTTTGAGCGGCAACATATAAAACAGACTAACGCAAAGCGAGCAAATCAAAATTAATTCTCAAGTGTTAAGTGATGAATCGCCCCATAAGCAACGTCGATGAGCTTCCCGCGGAATACCTAATCAAACACGTGAAATCCTACGACTTGCTGGCTATGTGGCATACGTTATCCGACAAGCAGAAAAACAATTTCGACCTGCAGACTCATTTGCCTTGTTTTATTCACTATAATCGATCGGATAGTAGAACTCATATCGACGGACCCGTGCCTCCACAAAATAAATGTCCGCTTTGTTTGAGTGTTATAAAAAGTAGTTCATTGATTTAAATCGCCTCAATATAGTGAGAAACATGGCTTTGTTAAGTGCTCAATATGTTTTATTAACAGCGGTAGTGCAAAATATGTTCTACTTAAATAAACCCAATGGGGTTTTCGAAGCGTACGTTTGTTTTAAAAATAACAATATCAGTGGCGTTTGGCCGGAAGAATGGAGTCAGCTGTATCCCATGACAGTTAACGGTAACGATAAGCTACACATTTTTGTAGCAAGGTTACCAAAGGTTACCGCTCAGCATCTAAATTACAAAGTTCGTTTGCTTTTCTTTGATCGCAGTTTCGGCGACCACGGCGAATGGCAAACGATTGCTTTCAATAATAGCAGCTATCGCAGTGATAAGGAGGAAAATTTTGGGACAGACCTCCAAAAGGTTTTGATTCTACTGTATCTAGTGACGGGTGCTTGTTTCTTATTACTATCAAAGTGCTTATACAAGTTGACAAAAATTCATTGCTCCGCCCATCTTCGCAAGTAGGGATATGTGGATGTATAAATTGTTCGCATTTATTCCAAAACTCTTAAATCGACTGTGACTCAAAAAGTGTACTTAACGCAGCCAAAAAAAAAAATTGAAATGGCCACTGATGTTGTTAGGATTGACGAAAATATGCTGTTTGAAATTTACAACACTGGCATTAGGGGTGACATCTGGCGATCGAAACCTGAGCTCTTAATGGGCGGCGACATCTCTCGTAGAATGGTCAAACTAATCTTTTTTTTTTCGGTTGCTTGGGAATCTGTAAATTTTCAATCACAAAATCTCCCCCGGGCGACGGAGGATGGTGAAGTAACGAATAATAACTACTATAAACGATTCTGCGGGAATTGGTTGTAACAAGGTCGTGTTAATGGTTTTATCGGTGTGGTTTTGTATTTCAACGGGTGCGAATCCGTTTCTCGCGTGGGATATTATGGTTCTAGGAATAAAGAAGTTATTTATTTCAGTAGGTGGTACTAAAATATCGCCTTCAAAAACGCTAACTGGCAAATTCTTAATAATTTTCTTATGAGAGTTTATCGAAAATGAAAATTTTAAATCTGTGGGTTCGCGGAACTTAAAAGGAATTTGGATTGTTTTTTTCGAAAGTATTTTGTTATTTAAGTCAATATTTAAATTCATTTTCATCAAATCAGTTAATCCAATAACGCCATCCAAAAAGTCGTGAAAATCGAAAAGGATAAAATCGATTTCGTGATCGATACCAAACTCTGTAAGTAGAGGTATAGTAGCTTCAAATTGAGTATTTTCGCTGCCTACGGCTGTTTTTATAGTATTTTGTGCATTATAAATAC
Source organism: Cylas formicarius (assembly GCF_029955315.1). NCBI lineage: Eukaryota > Metazoa > Arthropoda > Insecta > Coleoptera > Brentidae > Cylas > Cylas formicarius. Next base: position 1,467,801 of record NW_026844319.1, read on the forward strand.
AATTCGAAAAATATTGTTCAGCAACAATAGGTTTTAATACTGATCTATTACTACCAGTGTCTATTAATAATTTAATATTTAAAGAGTTAATTTGCAAGTAGGGTTATACGAAGATACGTTTATTTCAATTAAGTTGGGGTTTCTTCTAGGCTGGGATACGTCTAAGTGTTGATTGTTTTGATTTTCTAATTGACATTGTATTGATTCATCGATTGTCTCAAAATATTCTTGAGGAAAATTATTTTCAAAACGCGGGTCAAAATAATCTAAGTTATCCTCAGAGTCTTGGGTGTCGAAGTTCGTCACATCATTTGAATGTGATTCTACAAAGACAAAGTTATTTCGAGTGTTTGGGTTCGATCGGAAATAGTCGTTTTGGTTTCGATATTGGTCTCGTCTTATGGAAGTTGTCCTAGACGTTGTCGACATAGGTTCAGGTTTGGGCAAATCGCGTGGGTTTGTTTGTCCGGGCTTAAATACATTTTTTGGTTTACCGAAAACTTGACTGTTGGTAAAGTATTTTTGAGGGGGTAGTTGTCTGGGCCTTACGTCAACTGGGCCAGTTGGAAACATTTTTTGTGGGGGCTTAAAGTAATTTTGATTAAATAGTTGTTGACTGAATCTCGTTAAGTTACCAAATTGTGCGGGGTTACTAAATTGCTGATTTGGAAATTGAGCGAGATTGGGTGGTACAAACGCATTATTGCTAAACGGTCTTTGATAAAAAATTTGAAGATGTTGATTTGTCGGTGAACTGTTTAAATTTTGGAAGTTCGGTTTTTGAGATTTATAAGGCTCGTTCAGAGTCCCATACAATCTTTCAAAATTTTCCATTTACATATGCGAGACTTTCCGGTGTTTTTAAATGCATATTGTTTTTTAAGACGCCTGTGCACCCTGCGATAAATGTATTTAGGGCGGTTTGATCATAATGTTTAATATATGAAAGCTTTTCTTCCGGTGTATATTTAGACTCATTACTTATACGCTGTGCAATGTCGCTCCTTAATAATTGAAGTCCACTTCCAAAATTTATCAAGTGTTCGTTTTTATTGGGCCTAGTCCTAACTAATTCTTGGATTAAACATTTCAGATCTCGGCGATCGGAAAAACATTGAGTCAATGCATCTTTCAATGCTTTCCAATCACTAATTTCTGTGCGATTACCTACTAGAACTGCGGCTCTGCCTACCAGTTTTTCCTGGATACATTCAAAAATATGTTTATTTAATACCGAATTTGCAAGGGAAGCGTAACCATTAGTTAAGCTTTCGCATGTGTTGATAAACTTATTTAAGGTATTGCTATCACATTCGTAAGGTTGAATGTTTTGCAATTTTGATTTAAATAAATTCCAATTTACTTGGTCTGTCATTTTTTCTGATATTTATCGAAAATTAAGAGTTTCTGCAGCAGCAGTTACAACAAGAATAATCATATTACTTAAAACTAAGACTTTGTAGATTCGTATCCGAAAAGCGGACGATATGAATGTCACGGTCTCTTCATAGTACCATCGTGGCCAAATGCTGACATCGTAGATCTCACTCTCTCTCTATCCTTATTACGTAGAAATCATTGTACATAACTCGCTCACTATGTTCAAACGTTAAATTACTCACCCCGGCTGTGTCGCACCCCCGGCTCCCGACCGGTGCCGATACGTACCTACTTCAGTCTTCCTTTTAGTGCGGAATCGTTCACATCTCCGTGTTATTTCCTGTGTACTGTTATGTCAATGTATTCACGAAAACGGCGACGTAGTCCGTCGGCTTCGCCTGGGTCATCAATGACCCAGGAGGGAAAAAGTTCCGTCTTGATGATTCTTCAAAGATTGGAGCGCCGAATGGACGCGTTATAAAAGAAAAATCGGAAAAAACCACGACAATCATTATCAGAAAGTTCTTGTGAAAGTGCATCTAGTTCGCAAAATCCGAGTGATTGCTCCGATGTGGAGAGTAATGAAGGATGATTCTCATAATCCTATTTTGATGTAATTGTAACTTATTTAAATCTTCTTTTGTACAAGATATAAGCAATGAACAAACATATGAAAATGAGGCAAAATTATACTATTATAAACTAATATCTTAGTCCACTGCGATAAAAACCGCGATACACGGTTAAAAAACCCTATTTTCTTACAAATTTTTTTGCATAGATATTCAGCATGATTACCAAAGCATAATTGCGAATCCAATTATTACCCTGTATATCCACAGAATACACCGACTTGTCAAATTTTTGACAGTTAATCTTAGAACCGATAACCATGCATTTGGAGCTATTTAATTTCAGTTTATTTTGACACAGCCATTCGTAGAAATACTGCATTTCGGTGTTCAGTTTGGTAGCTATTTCTTTGCAATCGTTTCCAGAGACTGAAATAAGTGTGTCATCAGCAAATAAGTTAACAAAGGAGTTTTTTAAAACCTGATGCATATCATTTATATAAATAATAAATAATAAAATATCGAGGGGTGTTTTGAAAAATCTATCATCGATTTATCGGATCATTTTCGCGATTTTTGCGTTCCTTAAACGTGGCAACGTTTGCCGATTCTAATCGCCGTTATTTTAAGCGGGAAACCGAGGCGCAAAAAAAAAGACTTTAGATATACTCTGTTACTGAAAACGATAATTTCTTTTCATCGTCTTTTACTTTTGGATGATATATAAATAAATATTTATCGTTTCAATAAATGATATGTGTATCTATTTGAATAATAAGATACAGTCGAACTTTGATAACTCGAATTTTTGATAAGTCGAACCAAATTGGTTGGCAATAGCGTCAAAAGTAGGAGATGCGTGTTAGTTTGTCTTAATTACTCGAACTTCGAATACTCGAATATCTTGATAACTCGAACGGAACATTTGTTGCCCACTTACGTCGAATTTTCTCGGGGAACCCCCTAATTACGACTGATCTTAACCTGTCTTTTTAATGTATCTATGTAAGCAGTTCAGTTTCTGTGCGTGCTAAGTTCACTTACTAGTTAATACTAAGTGAAAAATACTGTCCCTATTCAATTTACAAATTATATTAAAGACATTTTTGGATTTTTGCATTTGTTGATATGTCATCAAAACTTACTTTAAAAGCTTTGTCTGTTGATAAAAAATTCAAGGTTATAAAAGAAGTGGAAAGTGGCTCAAAAAATAAAGATGTAGCGGTGAAGTATGGGATTTCGGCAAGTACAATGTCTACAATTTTGAAAAATAAACATTCAGTCATCACCGCAATGGAAAGTGGCAGGACAAGTGGGGGTATTAAGAGACTAAAAAAGCCCATGTATGAAAATGTAGATAAAGCAGTTTTAGAGTGGTTTAAATCGACAAGAAGACAGAACTTACTTATATCCGGGGGCTTAATCAAAGAAAAGGCATTGGAGTTTAGTGAAAAACTAGGACAACCAAACTTTAAGGCAAGCTCGATAATTGGAAACGCAGGTATGGTACATACATACCGGGTGTCCCTTTTAAAGCCGTCAATGGGCTATAAGTTTAAAATGAAAATGAATTTAAAAAAAATGAAACACCGGTTTGAAAGGTTGGAAGGGGGAATCATTTCAAGGTAGTTTTCAACCCACCCCGACCTACCCCCTAAGGGGTAGTTATCCCACTTCAAAATCTTAAATAGAAATATGGGTCATATAGCACATCATTCGAAAGGTCTTTTGTTTTTCTAAACAGTGTTGCACTTTTTCTTCTATTTTGAGTTGTTTTCCAAAATTCCAAAAAAATCTTTGAGAAAAATGATAAAAAATATGTAATTATGGTTGCATAAAATAAACGTTATTAAGATATTTTGTAACCCTCTCTCACTTATCCTTAATACCAATTTTTTAATAAGATTATAGGTCGTGTGATACCTGTTAAAAAACAGTAACTTAGTGACGGAGTGCTACGCGAATAAACAAAAAATCGGGAACGCGACGTTAGATTTACTTTTGAACGTTTGACAATTTTAATGTCTCACTTTTGAAGTTGTTTTTACGAATTAGGGTTATTTTCCGTTTTCCACCATTATATTTTAATATTTTAACATTAGAGAACACTTAGTAACGAATCCGTTGTTTATTTGAACGACATATCCCACATTACCTCTTTCAAAAGGTATTTTTTTTTAAATCAACAAATTCTTTGAAAATGATTTCTCTTTACCTAATTCATAAAAATAACAAGCAAGAAAGTTTTTATTTTATTAAGCAGGTATTTTATTATTTTTATTTCAACAAATGTTCAAAATGTTATTATGTTTATATATACTGGGTACATATACAATACATTTGTATGTACATATATTATGTAAATACATACATACATATGTACTACTATTTCATAATTTTCGTATTTTGTTCAAAAATCATAGATATTAGGGCATTTATTTAACGTATAACCCATTTTTAGAAATGATTGAATAAATGTTCATTCACAAAAATGTACATGCATTTGTAATTTTTATTGATAACTCGAAGTCTTCCTTTATTGATTTTAGAAGATTCGTATTAAAAAAAAACATAATCGGTTGTTTAATTTTAAATTTCTTAGTCCTTACGGGCGACAAAATATTGGCAAGAAAACATATTTTTTCGATAAAGTGTTTTATATTTCGATTATTTATAATTTTAAAAATTTGTATCTTATAAGAAATATACTTTAACATTTTCTCTATTTAAGGACATCAAAAAGTTTTAGACAAGTTGTATGGTTTGTTGCCGGGACCGATTTTTATCGGAGACTGTAATTAAAAGAAAAATTATTATTTACAATTAAAATTACAATTAATTAATTAAGCAAGGGAGAACTTTATAATTTCTATGGATAGACCTCATTCGCCTTCATCTTCAAAAAATTTTTCAATCTTTTCGAAGCAATGCTGTAGGTATTTTATAAAGAATAGAAACGAGAATTTTTGAAGAGCATCGTGATATCCCTAAAAATTAAAATTGACAATATTAACTAATGAGGGAGACTGCTGCAGGCGAATAGACCCACTGAAATATTTCAATGTTCTCGGAGAAATGTAAATATTTTAAAAAATTAAAAATCTAAAATTTTTGAGGAAAAACATGATAAACATGAAAATAATAAATCGAAAATATTAACCGAAAATGTAGGACTTGGGTGGATATTATAGTATCTACGGAGAGACCTCATTGATGTCCATCTTCGATAAAAACTTCAACCTTCTCGGACGGATATATGTTGAGAAATAACCTTAAAATCTCATTTTTAATGGAAAAATCGGTTTAAAAATCAATGAATAATTTTGAACTTTTTATATCTTATTTATTTATAATTTTAAAAAATTAAAATTTATACATTAAATACTTTTGTCCTTCTTCTATCTAACAATATCAAAAAGATTCCCACAAGTTATACCGTTTGCTGTTGGGAGTGGTTTGGGTGTGAGGTTGCAAATTTGTAATAAATAATTAATTATATTTAAATGGAGGGGGCTGCGGAAAATTTTATGGATCTGGAGACCTTATTGACCCCCATCTTCAATAAAATTTCAATCTTTTCAGAGCAAGGTAAGTATCTTAAAAAATTAAAAATCTAAATTTTTACCCCTCCATTTAATTGTAATTAGGCATTTTTTAAAAATTTGCTGCGTCGCACAAAAACCTTTCCGACTTAAAAGAAAATTTTTGGTATCGTCGGATACAGGAAAAACCAAAGTGTATAACGTATAATTTTTAAATTGCTAAAATTATAAATAAGCGAGATATTAAACTATCAGTATTAACCATCGATTTTTGGGCCGATTTTTTAGCCCAAAATGGGATTTCGAATTGATTTCCCAAAAGTTTTCGAGGAAAAGAAATTTTAATTTGAACTTATTTTTTGAAAATATCTATAAATTATCGACGATCAGATATCACAAAATTCTCTCCAACTCCCTCCATTGAAATATAATTAATTACTTCTTATAAATTTACAGTTTCACACAAAAACCGTTCCCGACGGCAAACAGTATAACTTGTGTGAATCTCTTTGGTATCATTGGATAGAAGAAGGACCAAAGTATTTTACGTATAAATGTCAATTTCTCAAAATTATTAATAAATAATATATATAACATTCAATATCTGTCATTGATTTTTAAACTTTTTGTTTATTTCAAATGAGACTTTAAATTTATTTCTCAACGTATATTGATCCGAAAAGGTTAATTTTTTTTATAAAAAATGCGCATCAATATGGTCTATCCGCACATACTATAATGTCCTCCCCAGCCCCCCGTTTTCGGTTAGTATTTTTGATTTACTATTTTCGTATTCATCATGTTTGTCCCCATAAATCTAAGATTTTAAATTTTATTAAATATATACGTTTTTCCGAAAAGATTAAAATTTGTATCAAAGTTAGAGATCAATGAATTCTATTCACAAATACTATGAAATTTTGAAATTTTTACTGAAAATTAGGGTTGATTAGGTCTATAAATAAAATTAAGTTTAAATTAAACCTCATTGACCTCCAACTTCGATAAAAGTTTTAACCTCCTCGGAGCAACGTAGACATTTAAAAAAAAATCAAAAATGTAAATTATTGGGAAAATTCACGTCCAAGTGCTAATAACAATTTTGGATCGAAGTCGATATTAACGATCGGATTGAAATTTGGCAAAAAGGGGTTTAAAAAACAAATAGTCGGTTGTTTAATTATAATTTTTTTGGCCCGCCGAGGGCGCAAATATTGGTAAAAAACGTTTTTTTTTCAAAAAAATGTCGGTAATTTATAGATATTTTCAAAAAATAATTACAAATTTTAATTTCTCGTCCTCTAAAGCTCAATGCAGAATTTTACCGACTTTTGGGAAATCACCTCGAAATCGCATTTTGGGCTGAAAAATCGTCCCAAAAATCGATGGTTAATTTTAAAAGTTTAATATTTCGCTTATTGACAATTTTGAGAATTTAAAGTTTATACCTTATATACCTTGGCCCTTCCTCTATTCGACGATATCAAAAAGTCTCACCCAAGTTGTACCGTTTTTAGTAGAGAACATTTTTCGTGGGAAGCTGAAATTTCTTAAAAAATAATTCATTACCATTAAATAGAGGGGGTTGGGGTAGACTTTATGGTATCTGTGGATAGACTTCATTGACCTCTATCTACAGGAAAAATTTCAACCTTCTCGGAGCAACGTAGGTATTTTAAAAATTTAAAAATGTAAATTTACTTTTCGGTGTTAGAGCTTAATTTATAATTATCGTCTTATCGAGTGATTTGTATTTCAATTTGAATAACGAAAAACAGTCCAAATTTGTAATTTTCGAAAATTTGAAATTTTAGAATTTGTTTGCATTAATGTTTGATTGTGTATTTCCTTTTTTATCATTGTTAGGTTCTAAAATTTTCAAGTTTGCTTTTATTCTTCCCTAATTAAAATCAATCATCGATTTATCGGATTATTTTCGCGATTTTTGCATCTCTTAAATGTGACAACGTCCGACGATTCTCTGACGGCCGTTATTTTAGGCGCGAAAAAATGATTTACGATCGACGAGAAAACCGTTATAAAATTGGACGGGGTGACACTGTTGCCAGAAGCATCCCTTCATTGTTTTCAGTATTGTCTGTTTCGAAAAACAAACATTAATTTATATCGATTTTTATTGAAAATAAAGATCAAATTCGATTAAAGGAAAAGGGACGGGATGTAGTTTAAAGTATTTCCAGATAGATTTCGACAATTCTGATAATCGGTAAAGATAAAAATTAAATTGCATCATTTATAATAACTTCGTTTTCGTTCAACGTGGCAACGTCCGACGATCTTAACGATCGTTATTTTAGGCGCGAAATATTAGATAGTTGGTGGGGGTGACAATGTAGTTGGGATGATCTTCATCGAGATTTGCATTTAGTATGTTTCAAAAGTGAACCAGAGAAAGTTGATTGTTATCGATTCTATTGCTATGTGCTCCTACCCGAATATCAAGAAAACGTTTTCCAGTTGCCACTTCTTCGACCATCCTCTCTCATCAATATATTTTAGTGGTTTAATTTTTTCATTTTCATTTCTTTTTTTTTGGATTGAATTAAATACGAGACGTGCGGTTTTCAGGTTGTGAAAACCTTGTATTCCTTGTATTCTTTGTATTTTTTTGTCCCTCGATTCGATCCGCTCGATAATATAAAAGGTATGTGGAGTTCATGATTTTTTAACAACTTTAGATTTTCGTTGATTTTTTTTATCGTGTGGAAGGAGCGGCACCGTTGTTAGGAGCACCTTAATCCTTTACATATATGATACTTAATATGTATCGATAATTAATATGTATCGATTTTCTAAAATAATATTTTATGACCATCTGGAAGGAGGCCGGACAGCATTCTTGAAGGATCCAGCAATAAATCTCGCCCATCTTTATTTACTGTGAAAAAGCTCTAATCTATCGGATTATTTTTTACAATTTAGTTCTCGTTCAACTTGGCAACGCTCGACGATTTTAACGGGTGCGATTCGAGGCGTGAAGCAATTATGATATACTCTGTTCTAGAAAACGATAATTTATTTTCATGCTTTTGCACTTTTCGGTGACGGATTAATATGTAATTTTCATCCTATCGGGCAATTTGTATTTTCGTTTGAACGATGAAAAATAGTTTGCACATGTAATTTTTGAAAATTCGAAATTTTTAAATTCTTTTGCATTAATGTTTAATTGTTTATTTTCTAATTTATTAATGTTAAATTTTAATATTAATAAATTTGTTTTTATTTTCCAAACTATACAAAAAAATCGATCATTCATTTATCGGATTATTTTTATAAATATTGCTTTCCTCAAATGTGGCCTGCACAGGGTATAACGGTGCCAACTGGCTTGTAGTCGGTTGATAAACCAGGCGTCGGGGCCGGCTCGACGAGTGGGCACGCGACGCGGGGAAGCGAGAACCGAGGAGGTATCTCCGATGGAAGTTGACCGGGGAATCCCATCAGGGTCCACCAGTCAGGAAGCGGAAGCGGAGGGAGGTGCTACCGCGGGCTCGGATTCGGGCTGAGGCTAGCATCGTGACCCGCAGGTGGTATTCCCGCAATAACATCTTCACGAGGATATTACAGATTAACCTGCAACACAGCAGGGCTGCAACGGCCCACTTATGCAGGAAAATTTCGGAGGGCGGTACATCTATTGTACTGATCCAAGAGCCCTGGATTGTAAAATCAAGGGTTAGGGGCTTATCTCTGGGAGGATCGATGCTGCATAGTGTCGACTCCTTAGAGGGCGGTCCCAGGGCCTGTATTCTAACCATGGGGCTGGAGGCCTTTTTCCTAAGGGATAAGGCGTCCAGGGACCTGGTTCCAATTCTGGTCAGATCCCCCACTCGGCACGGCGTGAGGGAAGTAGTGGTCGCCTCTGCGTACTTTCCAGGCGACCGCAGCTGTCCTCCGCAGGAGATCAGTGACTTGGTCTCCTACTGCGAGGAGGCGAATCTTCCTCTTTTGATTGGCTGCGACAGCAATGCTCACCACGTTTTGTGGGGCAGCGCGGCAACGAATAGAAGGGGGGGAGACCTCGTGGAGTTCATGGCCTCTGCAGGGCTGCAGGTGGCCAACAGAGGGGTAGAACCCACGTTTTTCACGACGGGTCGGAGCTCGCTCATAGATTTAACACTTTGTACCAGGGCTCTGCTCCCGGAAATAACTGGGTGGTGTGTCTGTGGGGAAGACTCTATGTCGGACCATAGATACATCACCTTTGGGTTGGAGATGGGTGTTCGGGAACCCATTAGATTTAGGAACCCCCGGGCAACAAACTGGGAACTCTATAGAGAGGAACTTGCTTGGCGCCTAGGGGGCTTACCAAGGAAACACCGCACAGTGGAGGAGATTGATGAGGCCGCCGACCGAGTCAGCTCCGCTATGATGCGGGCGTTCGAGAATAGTTGCCCTGAGACAGAGGAGCATAGGGCGGGAAGGACTCCTTGGTGGAGCTCTTCCCTGGAGCGTCTCAGGAGGAAAGTGCGGAGGCTGTTCAATACAGCGAGGAGCAGCAGCCAAGGTGCGGACTGGGATCTCTATAGGGAGGTCCGTAGACAGTACAAAAAAGAACTACGGGCATCACAGAGGAGGGCCTGGAGGGGCTACTGCGACGGAGTAATGAATACCCCGGACGCGGCTAGGCTCCTTAGGGTACTCAGAAGTGACCCTGCGGGAAGACTGGGGGTGGTCCGCAGGACCGGCGGTGGCTACACAGCGGGACCAGCGGACACACTACAACAGCTGCTGAACACGCACTTCCCAGGGTCCGCTGATCCGGACACAGGGGAGAATATTGAAGCCGGGGGTCGTCTTGGAGGCGACTACGCCACGGCAAGGAGGGTGGTTACCCATAGTAGGCTGAGGTGGGCTATTGACAGCTTTGGCCCCTTCAAGTCGGCGGGCGGGGATGAAGTTTTTCCGGCTCTGCTGCAAAGGGACAGAGGTCTCCTGACCAGCCCGCTGATGGACCTGTTCAGGGCCTCCATTGCGAGGGGGTACGTGCCCGAGCTGTGGAGACACAGCAGGGTAGTGTTCATTCCCAAGGTAGGGAAGAGTGACTACACAGACCCGAAGTCGTACCGGCCTGTTTGCCTCACCAGCTTCATTATGAAGACTCTGGAGAGGCTGGTGGACCGGTATCTGAGGGACTGGGTGGAGCTGGAGGCCCCTTTAGAGCCAGCTCAGCATGCGTACCGAAGTGGCGGGTCTGTGGGCTCAGCTCTTCACCATCTGACTTCCAGGTTGGAGGAGGGTATGGGCTCGGGACGGCTGTCGGTGTGCGTGTTCGCTGACATCGAAGGGGCTTTCAATAACACGGCCCTGTACTCAATCTGCAGGGCGGTGGAGAGTACTGGAGTGGGGACGGCCATTGTAAGGTGGATCCGCTCCATGCTAACCGACAGGAGGGTCGAGGCAAGACTGGGTGGGGAGCAGGTCTCCATCGGTTCATCACGGGGTTGTCCACAGGGCGGGGTCTTGTCCCCGTTCCTGTGGTGCCTGGTGGTGAACGAGATATTGCATATTCTGAGGGAAGAACACGGGGTCTATGCTCAGGCATATGCAGACGACCTTGTGATAATGACGCAGGGGACGGACGTGAGGAGGATGCAGGGGCTCCTGAACGGGGCATTGGCAAGATTCTCACAATGGTGCCTGGACAGCAAGTTGGCTGTCAATCCTAGCAAGGTGGAGATGGTAATCTTCACTAGGAAAAGGAAGATGGAGTGCAACCTCAACATTTCGATGGATGGGGTGCCTCTTTCTGCAAGCGGAAGTGTCAAGTACTTGGGCGTATGGTTGGACTCTAAGTTGACCTTCCAGGAACATATAAGATCAAGGACCAGGTCGGCCTTTGGAGCTCTGTGGGCGTGCCGGAGAGCGGTAGGGGGCACTTGGGGCCTGGGGCCGAAGATCATGCAGTGGATCTACGGTACCATGGTGGTGCCTATGCTCACGCATGGGGCAGTGGCATGGTGGCCGGGGACCAAAAGAGCGGGAGCAAGGCTAGTTCTTGACAGACTGCAGAGATTGGCTTGCCTCTGCATAACGGGCGCCATGAGAACGGCGCCCACGAGGGCCCTGGAGGCTCTGGTGGGGCTGCCCTCTCTGGCGGATCGGGTGCAGATGGATGCGGCCAGGACAGCTGTGAGGCTGGCGAGCTGCGGGCTCTGGAGGGAGGGAACCCTCAATCGGGGTCCGTACGACATTTTAGAGGGCTGTCGCGGGGATCGCGGGGTCATGGGCATGCCGAGTGACGTCATGATCCCCGAGATGACCTTCTTTGATAAATTGACCTTTCTCTTTCCATCAAGGGAAGATTGGAGAGAGGGCAGAGTCGGCTCCTGGGATGGACTTGTCTGGTACACGGACGGGTCCAGAATGGGAGATCTGGCCGGAGCTGGAGCGTACTGCGAGACAACGGGATCAAGCTTGTCGGTCCCTCTGGGCCAGTACTGCACTGTGTTTCAGGCGGAAATTTTCGCTTTATTGATGGCGGCCAGAGAGGTGCTTCGGCTCAACTACGGAAGCAGGAGAGTCTTCTTCTGCTCGGATAGTAGGGCTGCACTCATGGCGCTGAAGTCAGTGCGTACGCGCTCCTTGTTGATAAAGGAGTGCAAAGGGGTACTGAGGAGAGAAAGGTCACGTTGGTCTGGGTTCCGGGTCACACCGGTGTCCGGGGCAATGAGGCAGCGGACGCCTTAGCCAGGGAGGGCTCCTCGCATAGGCATATAGGGCCAGAGCCCCGCTTGGGGATCGCCCCGTGTGTGAGGCGGGGAGCTCTCGAAGCCTGGGCGAGAGACCGGGCCGCGGGGGGCTGGAGAGTTGCTCCGGGAATGAGGCAGGCGAGGCTTATGATGGATGGGCCCGCACTTCCTCGGACCAGGGAGCTGCTTAGACTGACCAGGAGGGAGTGTAGAGCACTAACAGGGGCCTACACAGGACATTGCAGGCTTAGGAGGCATCTCTGCTTGCTAGGCATTGGAGACGACCCGGAGTGTAGGTGGTGCATGGAAGGGGAGGAGACCCCGTATCATCTGCTCACCGAGTGCCCTGCCTTGACATGGGCAAGATTGGGAGTCTTCGGAACGGCCCTGATCGATCCGGACTCAGTGCACGGTATTGGGCTAAAGGATTTGCTGACCTTCTACAGGAGGGGCGGCATTCTGGACGCCCTCTAGAGCGGCCTGGGGGCACAACGGGCCCATCTGGTGGCCTAAGTGCTTGGACGCCCGCGAGGGCGCCCCCCTTTAATACCAATACCAATACCAATACCTCAAATGTGGCAACGTTCGACACTTCTAATTCTAATTTTCTTTCCATTGTTCCGCTACGCTTTACGTTATTACTTCGATTGGAGAAATTTTCATTTTCATCATTTTTACTTCACGACTTCTTTGGTGTTTGTTTTCGTTTTCAAATTCAAATTGTATACAGCATGTCCCGATATTATTCGCCACGATTAATCCAGATTCTGATTAAATTTCTTTGAAAATTTTCTATGTTTCACATTACACTAGAGAGTACTTTTTTTTCGTTTTTACACAATCACACGTATTCCGATAAGATCTTCTATATCGAATCATATACAGGTTGTCCGATTTTCTTAATATTGGTTTTATATGTTACGTTATTATATCGTTTGTTTCGAAGGAACGATATTTTCATTCATATTATCATCATATCATTTTAAATTATATACGGGACGTTGCGATATCGTTCTCGGTGGTAAATAAGTACTTTGATTTAACTTTGTTAAATTTTTTGCATCTCTGACGTCATAATTTTTTTTTAATATACCGGATGTCCTTAAATGAATTCCTCCGGAAAATATCGCGCGAGTTGCGTAACTTTATTTTTATACGAACACACGTATTCCGATAAGATTGTTTGCATCGAATCACATACAGATTGTCCGATTTTCTTTACTTTGATTTTATGTGTTACGTTATTATATTTTTTGTTTCGAACGAACGATATTTTCATTTGTCATTTTTACTTCGTCGCTTCCTCGATGTTTCATTTCCTTTTTTAAAATTACATTATATACGGGACGTCGCGATATCGTTCTCCGCGATACATGAGTATTTCGATTTAATTTAGTTAAAGTTTTTGCATCTCTAGCGGAAATGGAAATTATCATTTATTTGTTTAAAAATATACCGGATGTCCTTAAACTATTTCCTACGGAAAATATCGCGCGGGTTGTCTAACTTTGCTTTTGCATGATCACATGTATTCCGATAAGATTGTTTGCGTCGAATCATATGTAGGTTGTCCGATTTTCTTTACGTTGGTTTTATGTATTATGTTATATCGTTTGTTTCGAACGAACGATATTTTTATTTTCGTCATTTTTATTTCGTCGCATACTCGATGTTTAATATCCTTCTTTGCATCTCTGGCGTTATAATTTCAATGTTATTTTTTAAAAATATACCGGGTGTCCTTAAATTATTTCTTACGTAAAATATCGCGCGGGTTGCGTAACTTTGCTTTTACAGGATCACACGTATTCCGATAAGATTGTTTGCGTAGAATCATATACATGTTGTCCGATTTTTTTCTCAATATTTTTACGTATTACGTTATTATATTGTTGATTCCGAACAAACCATATAGCAAACATTTTCATTTTCATGCATTTTTAATCGTTTCTTTGCTGTTTGATTTAATTTATATAAATTTTTATTTTTTTAAGAAAAGGTGTACAGGACGTCCTCTCTTACATGAACGTTGTGTTACTTTAATTTTTTTTCGTTTTTATATAATCGCTCCTGAAAGAATTTTTGGATAAAATTTTCCATTCTCGATATTATTTATACCTTCGCCGTACCTCTTTTTGTAATTACACGAAATGATTTTTATTTTTATGGTTCTTATTAAACTTTAAATGTTATAATTTTTTTAAAACGTTTTTCTTTAAATATGTATCAATTTATGCATTCGTGCACATCTTATCGTACAATTTATTCGCGTTTTTCTTTTTTTATTCAGAAGTTTCAAGGCGAAAATAATAATGGAGCGCAAACAAATCAGAAGCGATCGATACGGACGGATCGAGTGGCGGCCGGCGACGGGAATTGCCTGTTCTGTTCTATCGCCATAGGACTGCACGGTAACGACCGGCAACATTTACAAAACAATTTACATTTACAAAACAATTGGAACGATTTAGCGGTCTGGACTGATTTTATAAATTTCAATGATTATGTTATGTCAAAAAACGGCGATTGGGGTTCCGCGATGGAAGTTTTCGCATTTTCTTCTTTTTACAATAGAAGGTTTTTGATCATCGAAAACGGAAAAATTCTCTTAGATCAGGGAAGAATGGAAGATACAAATCCGATTTTGTTGCGATCAGTGGACGCAATCATTACGATTGTTATATCGAAATGCGGCGCAATTTCGATCTGTCTAGGTCAGGTGTGGAGATCATGGACACCTTTGTCCAGGATTCTGTCGTCGAGAACGTTAGGGAATCGGAGCCGTCTGTCGTCGGCAAAGAATCGATCGAAATTATCGTAAATCCTACCAAGAGTCCTTCGGGGGAGACGACCACGATAGCGGAACAACAAAACGAGGAGAAAAACGACAAAGACGACGACGACGATTTGGATTCCAACGAGGCGCATCTTTATTTCATGGACGTATCGGAAGATATGGGCAATTTGCGAATGTCTTTTTCCACTATTTCGGGACAATTGTCCGAGGACAGTGTCGATTCATTCGAATCGTATTTAAGACGGGAAAATCGATTGTGTAAAATTTTTAAATGGGCAGGCCAATTATATAACGGGGAGGTCGAGAACGCCGCTGTCAATAACAGGAAAGTCAAGGAAATTGTTTTATGCGTTAATCCGCGGATCAGGGACGAAAGAAACGGTCCACGTAGAGCGGGATACCACCGCCATAGGAGGATATCCGAGAAAGCGACTCGCGTCTCGGTACTTTAGTTTCTGAGAAACGAAACTATCGCGGGTATTTACATCGGGGACAGGTCCCCTTGCTACTACGACGTGAAGTTTGTTCCTAGACCGTTTGAGGAGGACGCGGCTTTGCCATATAGAAAGACTTCCGTTATCACGGCGACATTAGATCTAATGTTGTATCATTTAATTCATTTGCACGCGGAGAGTTCTTGGAACGAATCCACCGACAAGGTCAACACGTTGAGACAGTATTACAGATTTCGATTGTTATCGGATATTCCGAGGACAAAGGGCGATCGTTAATGGGACGTTTTAGATTTAGTAGGTAAACTGAGATTGCAATACATCATCGACGCTGTCGTCAAAATCGAGTACAATGACGTTTCTTGGGCGGAAAAAAATCAAAAGGTATTACGATCCGATACCTGACAGTTTGAAAAGATTTTTGGAAATACGGACGGCGGAAATTAACGAGGAAAATGAAGGTGTAGCACGCGTACGTCCCGGTCGCATCATCATCTTACTGGCTACGATTCCCGGTACCAGGCGGTACTACCACAACGGTTATCTCGATAGTTTGACTTTGTGCGCGAAGCTGAGAAGACCTCCCACTTAACGTAAAAAAAAAAATTGGCAAGAGATGAACCACTGCGACAAACCCGTGTCTGATATAGGGAACTTTCCGGAGGTTTTATGTCGCATATTCGAACAAAAATTGAATACCTTGATGGGTATTGGTAAATTCGCATGAATTGTCGGTTCCAAAGTTGTACTTTAAGAAATAAAGTCAAATTTTTTAAAAACTGTTTTCACCGATTCCACCACGAAACTGGCGCAGTCGGTAGGATTCGCTAAACGGACATTTCGTACGTTTCGTTTCATCGATTAATTGGCGAATCCGAACATTCGGAAAAGTCGGTGACAGTTTTTCCGGAGTGAAAAGTTGGAGAAGTGCTAACATCGCCGAAATTAACAAAAAACTTCGTGGGAACCGCCGGGGCACCTCGAACCACATTTTCAAGGGACCTGGACAACGATTAGGATAGGAAGTCCTGGGTACAATCACACATCGTTGGTACCTATAGGCAGTAGCAATTAAGAGAAGACATGAAACTCGAATTAGTTCAGTAAGTGCTCAATTCCTTTTATTCTATCCATTTTGTTGTTTAAGAAAGTTTTCCTGTTAAAACTCATAATTTAAAAAAAAAATCTATTTTTGGAACTAATAGTTTATGTCTGAAACCGATATCGAAGGTTTAGCAGATTGGTTCGCACAGATTAATTTTGAATCTACTAGGGATCCTGAACAAACTCAAAATATGGCAAACATCGCTCTTATGAGATATCAAGCAGATAATATTCCTGTTTTTGACGGAAATCCTAAATTATTATCAAGATTCATTAACTCTTGCGATAATTTTGTAAGGGCTTTCCAAAATGTAACGGTACCTAATGATCCTATAAATAGTTGTATCTTCGATACGATTCTAAGTAAATTGCGTGATCGTGCTGCCGATTTAATATGCTGTAGAAGTGAACTAATAAGATGGGCACAAGTAAAAGAGGCTTTAAACGTAACGTTTAGCGATCAAAGATCAACTGATTGTTTAATTCATGATTTGCTTTCGTTAAAACCTTTTAAAAATGAACCACCCGTACAATTTGGTATGAGAATACAAGATGCTAGGAGTTTATTATTTGCAAAATTAAATTCTGAAATACAGGATGCAAATGAAAAATTAATAAAAATAAATTATTACGACCAATTCGCTCTAAAAACATTTATCAACGGTTTACCTTATAACATGCAGTTAGTTGTAAGATTACGAGATCCTAATACTTTGGAACAAGCTCTCGCTTTTGTCAGAGAGGAGGAAAATTTCTTGTACCTTAAAATAGGTCAAAATGCTAATCTAATAACACCTACATATAAACCACAAACTCGTATAAACCCTATATTCCAAAAGGATAACGTAAATATTAAACCAGTTCAATTTCCTTCAACAAACTTTCGTGCACCATTTGTGTCACAATTCCCAAAAATTCAAAGTAACTGGACGCCGCCTCCAAATAATTATCCGACAAGACCATTAGTTAATCCTCCACAAAGCTTTCAACGGTTCGCAAGACCAATATTTTCGCAACCTTCATATCCTGGACCAATGACTTGGTATCCAAATAATAAATTCCCTACACAACAACACCCTCATTTCGCAAATCAACGTACAAGTGCGATACTGCGTAATCAAAATATGAGAAATAATACTCAAACAAATCCAATAAAAGACCGCCCTGAACCCATGGATATTAGTTCTGGAAATTCTCGAATCCAACCAAAACCAAACTTTGTCTCCCAAGAATTATTTAACCAACAAATTGGAAATACTGTTGAAAAACATAAAATAAATGATATTTCAATAGAAACACCATCTTGTTCATATCCGACTGAGAACGATATCCATCCCGAATACGAATTTAATTTTGACTATCCGAGTGACATACAAGAATTCGAATATACAGATTGTACAGTTTATCCATTTGACTATAACATAGATTCGGAATTATGTAACGCCGAAAATAACCAACTAAATTTTCACACAACTCCCAATCAAATAGAACAACCCTAATACAACTTAATAATTATAGAACAGATCTTCCATAGATTTATATACCAGAAATTGATGGATATTTTCTAATCGATACAGGAAGTTCTCGATCTCTAATGAACCCAGATCTTGCAAAAAGATATTTTCAAAATTTCATCTTTGAGGAAGATTTTTATATCCAAACTGCTCACGCACTTTCACATCATAATAAAGTAATTCAAATTCCGACTTTCAAAATTTTTAACACCAATAAAAATGTAAAATTCCACTTATTTAAGTTTTCTGATAAATATGATGGTTTAATCGGATCTGATCTATTAAAACAGTTAAATGCAAATATTGATTTTAATCTTAAACAATTAATAACCCAAACTACAAGAATACCAATAATATATGAAGAATCTGATATACCTCAGGTTAGACAAAATCTAAATAATTTAAATCAATGATGGACTAATTTCAATTATTCTTTAATAGTAGCCGGTAGAATTCAACAGATTGTAAAGATACCTGTTACACTTCAGGAAGGTATAGGCATTTTGGATTATGTAAATTTTGGAAATAAGGTAGAAATGCCAAAGGCTTTAGTCAATGTGAAAAATTATTTTGCTTATGTTTGCTTAACAAATTCAAACGAAAATCCCGTTGAAATTAAACTTTTTGAACCCTTAGACATGGAAACTGTAAATTGTTCAGAAATAAATTTTATTGAAAAAATGGAAGTAGATGACTATCCGCTAGAAAAAACGCAGGATGACCTATTGAAATCGAATAAAGAGAAAAAGAATGCAATTAGAAATCTTTGTTTTGAATTCCGTGATATTTTCTATAGCGAAGATATCCCCTTAAGCTTTACAAACCAAATTTGTCATAAAATAAATACTACCGATGAAACACCAATATTCACGAAAAGTTATAGATTCCCCGAAATTCATAAGCAAGAAGTAAAAACTCAAATAACTAAAATGTTAAGCCAAGGTATCATTCAGAATTCAACATCTCCCTGGTCCAGTCCAATATGGATTGTTCCAAAAAAGCTGGACGCATCAGGAAAACGTAAGTGGAGATTAGTAATTGATTTCAGAAAGTTAAATGAGAAAATAGTAGTCGATCGATACCCGTTACCAAATATAACCGATATCCTAGATAAGTTAGAAAAATCAAATTATTTCTCAACAATAGACCTTGCATCAGGGTATCATCAAATAGAGGTTGATAAGAAAGACATTCCCAAAACTGCTTTTTCTACTCAAGGTGGGCATTACGAATTTAAAAGAATGCCATTTGGGCTGAAAAATGCTCCCGCAACCTTTCAAAGAGTTATGGATATTATCTTGAGAGGATTACAGAATGAGACTTGCCTTGTATACTTACACGATATTATAATCTTTTCCGTTTCTCTAGAAGAACATATGTTAAGACTACGACAAATTTTCGAAAGACTTAGACAATCTAATTTTAAAATTCAAATTGATAAATCCGAATTCCTACGTAAAGAAGTACAATATCTTGGACATACAATTACACGTGACGGAGTACGACCAAACCCTGAAAAGATAAATGCCGTTAAAAACTTTCCACTTCCAAAAACTCAAAAATAAAAAGTTTTCTTGGCCTTCTTGGATATTATAGACGTTTTATTAATAATTTCGCTAATGTTAGTAAACCCTTAACAGCATGTTTAAAGAAAAACGCTAAAGTTATACATTCCCGTGATTTCCTACAATCTTTTCAAATGTGCAAGGAACTACTAATAAACGCCCCCATCCTACAATATCCGGATTTTGAAAAAACCTTTATACTGACTACCGACGCAAGTAATGTTGCTATTGGAGCAGTGTTGTCCCAAGGAAATATTCCTTATGACAAACCAGTGGCGTATGCTTCACGCACTTTAAACGATAGTGAATCCCGCTATTCCACTACCGAAAAGGAACTTCTCGCGATTGTATGGGCTTGTAAACATTTTCGGCCGTACCTTTACGGAAGAAAATTTAAAATTTATACCGACCATCGCCCCCTGGTGTGGTTGTTCAACCTTAAAGAGCCTAATAGTAAATTGGTACGATGGCGATTGCGTTTAGAAGAGTTTGATTATGAAATCATTTATAAAAAGGGTAAATATAATAGTAACGCGGATGCTTTGTCTCGTATTCAATTAAATGCCCTCGAAACTGAAAGCATCGTTAATCAACCGGGTGATGTAAATGAAGATATTGTCGAATTACTCAGATCCTTATGTGAGAAACCATTTGAAGATGGTCCAACCCCTTCTACTAGTGAAAACATCCCAAATGATGATCTAACCAATACTAACCCTCCTGATAGCCAAATAACACCACATTCCGATAGTAATTCTGATTCAGTAAATAATGGTATACCCATATTAGATGAAATTATTAATAATAAGCCATTCCAAATAATTATTTCCCCTAACATTCATAAAAAATTGGATATAACAAAAAATGACTTTGGAAAATTAAAAATTTTAGAAATTAAAATCCCAAAAAAAGACGATAACTTAATATTTGAATTTTTAAGAGATTATACATCTATAGATCGTACATTTCACCTTTACTTCCAAGATGACTCTCAGTATTTAGATTTTTCAAATATCTACAGAAAATTCTTTTATGTCAAAGGACTAAAATTAATTAGATGTACCAAAATGGTAAACACAGTTAAAGAAAAAGACGGACAAATAATGATTATAAAATTCCAACACGAAGGAAAATGTAACCATCGAGGTATTAATGAAACAATGGAACAGTTACGTAGAAACTATTATTGGCCAACAATGAAACAGAACGTTTCAAATTATATAAATTCCTGTGAGGTCTGCCAAACCGCAAAATATGCAAGAAAAAAACCATACTCTCCATTAGCACTAACCGAGGCACCCAATAAACCTTTTCAAATTCTACATATAGACGTTTTCAAATTTGATGGACAAAATTATGTTACAATCTTTGATAAATTTTCAAAAATGGGACAAGCTTTTCAATTAAAATCAAAATCTGCGATTGAAGTATGTAACAATCTCATTAAATATTTTTCATTTTATGGATTACCTGAAAAAATAGTAATGGATAATGGAAAGGAATTTAATAATGAAACTGTGAAAGAATTGCTAAAAGTACATAAAATAAATATCGACTTCACAACCCCTATGCACCATGAAAGTAATTCGCCTGTCGAACGCTTTCATTCAACTCTATTTGAGCATCTAAGAATATTACGTTCAAAGCATAAAAATGATACCAATATAATAGAATATGCCCTCATTGCATATAACAGTTCCATACATTCAACCACCAAATACACACCTTTCGAACTAATATTAGGACACACAGCGTCTCGAGATCCGAACGAACTTATTGAAAGCACATTTTATGCAGATTATGTCGATAACCACAAAAATAAATTAAAAAGTATCTATCAAAAAGTAAATGAGACAAATGAACAGACAAAACAAAAAATAATTAATAAACATAACATCAAAGGACCTACTCAAATTCAATTTAATTTAGGTCAGTGTTTAAATGTAACGAGGAACGAAATAAAAATGAAAATAAATTTTCTGGCCCATTCGAAATAATAGCAATTCTTGAAAATAATAAAGTTAAAGTAAAAAACAAAAAGAATAATAAAATCATTGTTCTTCATGTTAAAGAATTAAGAATACCCGTTTCTGTTACAGAATCGTGTTCTTAGTTGCTGTAACCGGAACACCTATCTTTCAACCAATCGAAAACCACCCCGGACTTTTCCCTTATAAAATTGGAATCGCACAAAACCAGGTGAATACATGGACATTTATCTAAATGTTTGATTTAGCAACTATTAGTAAGGAGTTTACTACTCTAAAGACATCTACAAATAATTTAAAACAAGCATTTGAACAATATGAAAACAGTGCGGGCTATAAAAACGAATTTCAAAATTCTCTTCAGATATTGGCTACACTCGAAGAAAAAATTCAATCACAATTTTTGCAAATTGACCCACTGTTGATGAAATCAAATAAGAAAAAACGTGGACTTGTAAATGGGTTAGGCTCATTTATAAAATTAATAACAGGAAACCTAGATAGTGATGATGCTGAATGCTGAATAAAATCTATTCTTGAAGACCAAACATCAATCCTAGAAAACTCGATTCAAAAATTCAATAATACAACAAATTTGCTCGCGCACAATCAAGTAATTATCCAAAGCCGAATTATGCAAATTGAACAAAATAATAAACAAACTAAAATCACTATGGTAGAAAATTTCCACCTATTGCTGATACAAACTGTCTTATTTCAAATAATTACAGAATATCAAATGATTGATAATATTTTGGAAAACCTAGGAAACGCAATAACTTTTGCAAGGTTGAATATTCTTCATAATTCTATTGTAGAACCTATAGATATAATAAAAGAATTAAATATTATTAAAAAATATTTAAATAAAAATCATAAATTAATCTGTGAACCAGAATTGGAAAATCTATTATTCTTCGAAAAGTTGGCAATGGTGAAAAGTTATTTTAAACCCGATAAACTGATTTTTATTATAGAAATTCCAATTACCGAAAAGGAAAGCTATTCTTGCTTTCAACTATTCCCACTTCCAGTAAAAAATCTAAAAACCTATCAATCGATATTTCCACCTACGATATTCCTTGTTCTAAATGAGCATAAATACATACTGACTAATGATCCGTGCTACGAGATAACTGAATCCGAATTTGTGTAAAAATAATAATCCGGTAAATATCGACGTCAGTTCACCCTGTGAAGTACAGTTATTGAAATATAAAAGGAACGTGACCAATTGTAATATGATTAACATTTCCTTGAAGAATGTTAAACTACAAAAACTGTCAGGAAGACATTTTCTATTAATTGTCCCAACAGAATTAATCGCTGAGCAAAAATGTGGAGAAGAGAAAGAATATATCCCGCTTGAAGGACCCTATATCGTGGAAATTACCCCAAATTGTGAAGTAAAACTGGACCAAATTACTTTAAGAATTTATCAACAATCTAAACTGAAACTTAAACAAATTCAACTACCAAATCTTAATTACTTAACACCTATAAGTAATCATGAAGAAAATAATTTGCAACCACTAGTATTGGATACAATTCCACTGGATGACTTAAAAACTATTGGAACTGCATTGGAAACACAAAAAAATAAAATTAACAAAATTAAAGAAAACGTAATAAATGTAAAAGGATTAAGTATCTGGACATTACTCTTTTATATTGGTTTGTTCCTGATACTGATATACTTCGTTTGGATAATGGTACACCGATGGAAAAATAGGTCTAATCCTGAAGAAACTACAGAAGTAGAAGAGTATGCTGTTTAACTCATACCCTTCTAGAAGGGTAGTTCGTTCCTAAGGGGGGAGAAGTTATATGTTGATAAAGTGTAGACGCGTAGACTAAACAAAATGCAATTTCGCCGAATCGGTTGCTGATAAGTGCATCATTATGTGCAAGCTCTGGAGCCTCGTTTCTCGCCGGATTAAAAGTTAGTTGCTTCTTAACTTCAGGGCGCTCACGTTGTAAATTCGCATGAATTGTCGGTTCCAAAGTTGTACTTAAAAAAAATAAAGTTAAAATTTTTAAAAACTGTTTTCACCGATTCCACCACGAAACTCGCGCTTTTAAGCTGGTTGAATATTGACTTTAGTTATTATATCGTTTTCCAACAGCATTCAAATGTAAGATTTTGTAGTAATTGTTTAATGGAAGAGCAGGGTGAAGCAACTTACCATAAAATTTTAACTTTATATTTTCCTGAAGGTTCCTACGAATCAATCGATTTTAATAGGTTGAGTGAAGTAAGATTTTCTGACATTGTATGTCCCAACTGCCCGCAAAATTACTTACAAACTAACTTCAAATTCACTGAAGTTCACAAATATTTAATTATAACGCTTCAAAGAACGCAACTAATTGGTAATCACTTTGAAAAAATTAGTACGACATTCACCAACTTTAATAATGAACGAGTCGTCATCCAAAATTCTATTTTCAAAGTTGCCTCCGTAATATTACATTACGGAGAAAATATAACGTCTGGCCATTATGTTGCCATCACGAGACAGTCAAACGGTAACTGGTTATATTGCAACGATTCAAATTTGGCTGAGCAAACACAACACCCTTAAAGATATTTTAATATTGGAAAAAATACATTAAAATTTGTATTATATGACACATTACATTAGATTAGGGTTGACAAATTTCATATTTATGTATTTCTTCGACGGTATGTTATTGCTATCGTTTACTATTTAAATATTTCCAAAAATGTTCAATACTTGCAAAATAATAAATTTTCAAGTTATTGCAAGTAAATGACAATTTCATAAATCGTTTCAATTTAACAAAAGTTTTCACAATAAAAATCTTGCAAAATTTAATTAAATGTGCATCATTTTTATATGTGCATAATTTTTAAACAAATTTGCCAAGCAACTTAAACTTGGTTTAATAAACACCACTTTAGAATGCTCATTGATAATTATGTTGCAAAATATTAAATTTTTATATATTTTACAATTATTATATTTTAGCAACTTGAAACAAATCAAATTCCAGATGTTTCGATAACATCAAATACGGCATTAAATATAGTAATTATTTACAACGTTATATTCAAACAAAACTTTAAATTAACTGAAGTTGAATAATGAGAATATAATCTGAGTTTATTGCGTTGCTATTACGAGGCAGTTAAATAACAAATGGTTATACTGCAGCGATGAAAAATCATCTGAACAAACAAATTTCCGGATTTTATATTAATACTTGATTTAATTGAAATAAAAGCCATAACTAATTTTAATAATGTTTACAAACGTATTCAAGTACAGTTTATATAATAGGTAAAATTCTCAACTATTTGCAATCAATATTGATAGCAAAATAACATATACCTATTAAAATATTCTATAAAGATAGAAAATGTTATTTCTATGATATAAATAATACGTAGATATATACTTACATCTAATATAATAAATTTTACTTCATATGGTGAACTAAATACAATAGAATTTCACCAAAGGGCACAAATTCAAGCAAAACAGTGTTTTACCTTGTTAAAACGCATATGCCCGTATCCAGAGTCACTATTAGTGGGCGGGGAGTACACCGTTGTCACATATATAAACGACTTTAATTTTTAACAAAAAATAAATCTTATCAATTTTGTTCATGATTTTTTTATATAATATCAATTTGATGTAATAAAGTCAACATTATATCCGAACGGGTTTTACTTCAGGTGGCCCGGGAATATATAGCTATGATATTTTCTTTAAATCGTACATTTCATTACATTTTGAAGTACTTGTTTAATGATCATTAACTAATTCAATTATTTATTATACTGAT
Organism: Cylas formicarius; assembly: GCF_029955315.1. NCBI lineage: Eukaryota > Metazoa > Arthropoda > Insecta > Coleoptera > Brentidae > Cylas > Cylas formicarius. Next base: position 1,493,247 of record NW_026844319.1, read on the forward strand.
CATTATTAATTATATAAGAATCATGACAACTATCATACAATATTCCCGATTGCCATGGGAGGACCGGTTCAGATATAGGCGTGGAGGAGTCTGGAAAATAAATTATGCTCTCGATTTAATCGAGAGCATAATCCAATAGCACAGCTTTGATGGATTGACTGTTGGAAAAAAGGAGAAAAACCTCTGTAAGTGTTAATCGACGTTTACGTGCAAATGCATCAACAAATAGGCATAATGCGTGATAAATATTCAACCCTGAAAGTTATGTGGACAACCGGCATGAAAATAAATCCAAAAACATTCAAAGATACAACCAAGATATCGTTATAAAAGTCTATTCGATCAATCTTTGGCGTATATAAAAATCACTAAAATCACACCGAAAAATTTAATTATACCGCACAACCAATTCAAACGGTACGAAAACTAAAAATCTTTTGTCAAAATCACCACCACGAACACAGATGGTTAAAATATTCTTATCCAACATTCATACCGTCGTCCCATTGCACATCTCACTCCATCACATTCACGATCACAGGTGGTAGTAAACTCAAAGCATAACGGCAAACAACCGGCAAATCAATGTATCCAGGCGCAGTCAATTTCAATAATCAAGAATGTGGAGCAAAACCTAACACTTAACAGGAAATAAAGACCATTGACAATTGAGGTAAATTATCCAAAAACTGAAAAAGAATTAATTTTAGCAACAAATTATTATCCTCCACTACAAACTTTAAAGAATATTCCACAGCCTGGCAACTGCGCCAGTAACGAATCCCATGACATTTGTTAACTTGACGTATAATTGCCGTAAACAATGGAAAAACTAAGATTGCAACAAGTTTTACTCCAAAATATGTATATAAACAAGATAATGTACAAAATATTACCGAAGAATAATAAATATCACAAGCACAATAACTGCTAAACCGACGGGGAACATTCTGGATAGTAAAACTAAGAAATAAACTATTAGAAGAACTCGAGCATCTAAATCAGTATAGGGCAAGGTTAAAAATAATATTTTAATGTATTATTAATAGTATATTATGTATTATTTAGTATATTACCAAGGAAATCAATTATAAGTATATTATTTTCTTTTTAATTAATCCACAAATTTAATTTAGCAAATTGGGATGTTACAATATTTTAATTTGATCAAATGCATCCTAAAGAATTTTTGACATCATCAACATAACATTTGATGAAACTACAATTAGTAGATGGTTTACTTCCATTTGCTTTAAACATGGATAGTCTAGAGTATTCAATTAATGGAGTTTCACCACTCATCAACATGAATATTATAAGTTATTTGATGTTTTCCTTATTTTTATTGAGTTGTATGTAGGAAAATCATATTCTGAATTAATTCAAATTTCAAAATACATTTTTCTATTAGCAGGGAATAAATTTCAGCGATAGAGAAGGCTTTTGACGATTAAAATCATAACTGGTATGCCCAATGATCTGGCACAATAACTGCATCCAACTTTAAATTGTTGTCTTTAATAAAAACAATTTGTTACCCAACAAAATGGCATTCACAACAAAGACAACTATTTAGTAATTATCTAATAAACATATGACAAACCAAAAATATCACAAACATGGAGGAAGGGGAAAAACACTCTTTTGTAATAAATGAAGTGGACTTCCCAACAACAAGTGAAAAGTGGCCTCAACTAGCTGCGTGACAGAGAGGGTTTTGTAAATTGTAAAATCAAAAATTAATAACCTTTTATAGTTTATAAAACATTTAAATACATTCAACAAACAGAAAATAAGATCATTTGATAAAATAACACAGTTTTGCTTTTTTACACAACTATAAACAAATTTTATTTACTTTCTTTATTTACTGTTGAATTTCATTTGATAGGTCGTTGGAATGCCTAATTGATGATGCGTTAATTGATAAATTTATTCCATTCCAGAATTAAAATAATACCAAAACAACTAAATTCAAAAAAAAAAAAAATATTTATCATTTAACCAAAAAAAAACAATTTGCTTTACGTTTTTATACAAAACAATTTTTTATTACACAAAGTGGCTAACTTTTCTATTATCATTCGTAATTTCAGTCATTATCAGCGGTTTAATTGTTTCCTAATTTAGCAAATCAATCAATCAAACTTGTAATTTCTATTATAAAATTATCATTATAATAAATATCAATATAATTATCAAATTACCACTAGAGACACAAAACAAAAAAAATAATTATTTGTTACTTGTTTGATTAACATAGTAAATTGAACAACAAATAATAATTTTGAAAACAATTTACCAATTTTTTCTTTTACTCTTAACTAATTACTAAGTAACCTCTAAAAAGTTAGTCTATATCAAGCTTTTTTTAAAAAATAAGTCCATAAGATACTTTTATTTCAAAAACAAACATTTAAAAATTAAAAGTACTAATCAAAATGTTGAAAAGTTGAACATTTATCAATTTACGATTTATATTTGTATAACATGTTTTAAAATGAATAAGAAACAAAAATTTATATCATAATAAAATTACAAATTTGGTAAAAATTCAAGTAATTTTTTTTATTGAGGTATTACTACTCATTTCATTTAATATCACTACTTCTTTACAGATATTTTTTAATTATATTTTTTATTGTATTTTATGTACGTAACTGCAAAATATATTATTTATCACTATCAAATCTTTAACAATCATTACACACTTTTTAAATTATTTTGTAATTAATCAGTTATATTAAGAAGAAAGATTTTAGTAGAAACTAATGCGCTTAAATCAATTCGCATACTGAACCAAAATCAATGTTGCTGTTTATGCTACCATACCGAAGAAATAAGACAGCTTTATTATTATAATTATTTACTCATTTAACTTAATCTTCAGAGATTGTCCGAATTTTAGTACTGACTTTTCTTAAATCCTTTGTATATTTTTTTTAATATCATTCAAAATTGCAAATATATTTACTGTAATATAGTAATACATTAAAAAAAAATAGTATACAACTACATTCCAAATAAAAATGCATTATTTCAAAATTTTTATTATTTTTAATTTGAAAAAAAAAACACAAAATAATAATTAACCTTATTGATAGAAAATATGTCTTTAGGGCGTTAAACTTAATAATTGCACAAAAATTAAACTGTAAAAAGGGGTTTATTTGACGTAAACAACTGCTTATGCCAGGCACACGCGAAGCAAGTGAATGCCCGGCGGCTGACAGGCTTCAGCGAACGTTGTGCGTAGACGGTGGCGTCCTCTCACGGACCGTTGTTGTTGTGCGCGGACGGTGGCACCCTCTTACGAATCGTTGCCGAACAGCCAGGAGGGCGAGTGTTGACTGGTGGTGCTAACACTTATAGTAGTCCAATACCTATGCATTAAATCAAATGAAAAATTTACTTTTTTTAACATACTATATTTTTGTTTGGAATGTGCAATATTTAATTTTTAAACATTTATATATTTTTTTATATTGAATTTAAAATATAATAGAAATAACCATTTGTTGGCCTTAATAAACTAGTAAAAAATTGGTGATAAGCTCTTCAATATTAAATTAATGTGTAAATTCAACAAATATGTTTTTAAACCGTTTAGGATTAAATATGTTATAGTTATATAGTAAATGCAAATTGCATATACAACAATAAAAATAATTAAATATTTATTAACATTATTAAATGTAATATACTCTGAGTAACCCACAATAATTTTAATTTTTCTTTAAATTTTAAAAAATCCTTTTTGAGTTATTTTAAATTATAAAAAGAAAATTATTTTCCAATTGGGATATTACAATGGACCGATTACAATGCTATCTTACCAAATATCCTAATACCAAATATGATGAAAAGTCTAATATAACATAAATTAAATCGGAATGGAGAAAGGTGGAAGAAGAATGACAAGAGGTGGACGAGGAAGTGAAAGAGGAGCCAGAGGAAAAAATTACAATTGTATTAAATAACAGTAAATATCTTTTAATTATATTAAATTAATCAATAAGCAATAATTAATTCATTCCTTTTCAGAAAATTATTTCATATCTATGAAATAATTTTAACAAACTAATAAAGTAAAAAAAAAAGCAATTTAATAAAACGGGAATTAAAAAGATATTCCAAATACCAAAAACAATTGACTTATTTTAATAATACTTTACAACTTTTAATTAAAATTGACGGTACATTATCAGAAACACTTAAAACAAATTTACCAATAAATTTTTATTAATTCACAATCTTCATAATAAACAAATTATTTTATTAAATAACAAGACATTGGCTTTTATCTTAATTGATCTTGTCTGGTTTTGAAATCAACAAGCAATATAACTGTCAACTAATCTCATACAATAAATTGAATTTTAGCCCCAACAAAAAGAATATAATAAATAAACAAACATTAACAACAATGAATTTCTACTAATTTACGTGCACCAAAAAAAATCAAATTAAATATTCGCTAATGAATCTTTCCTCCCTATCACATTCATATCCCTTAAACTAAATAGCCTTATCCTGATATCCCGAATTTCCCTTACATTAGTCTTTCTTTTATCCTCGCCTTCCACATATAATTTTTAGAAAGAATTGTTAGAAAAGCGAAGTCTAACAACAAACAAGCTAGACAAGTGATAATACTATAACCTAAACAATAAAAAACAAAAATAAATTAACACACAACAAAATCCATTACAACACTATCTTACCAAAGAGCTAAACACAATCTATACTTAAAAGGGATGAATGTACCATAAATTAAGTACTGACTCTAAAATATAAATATTGTAAAATTTTTCCATAAAACGAAACTAAAACATGCAAATTACCTCCGCAAAAGTTGCCAATAAGGTTTAAATTTCACCCTGACCTAATACAATACTGAAAACTAAAAGGTAACTTAAAGACTACTAAGTATCCGATTTCTAAAGTACGGTTGTGATTTTAACAAATATAACAGCACATTCCAATTCCGGAAGTTTCATTTAAAAGCTTTTAAAATAAAACCCAAAAGAATACGAACATGATTCATATAACCTTCAACCTAAATTGTCAATCCATAGATCTAATTAATGTTCTTCCTCCAATTCGGATCGGTCCAATTTCATAGATTATTAATAACATACATGAAAACATAACAAACATTAGACATGTCTTTTTCATAATTGTTCAAAATAAAATTTTTCGAAATTATTATTTTCTTTTAATTTGCTTTAAATAACACATTAAAAACATAATGTTTTCCGATTTATTGCACCTCCCCAAAAACAAAATCATTTTCTTAGAATTATTCTTGCAACCTCTCGAATACTTTTTCACCTAATTCAAAATAAATTGCTACAAATATAATTGGTATAAAATCCTTCTTAATCTTATTTCTAAAAGGTCATGTCTTCTAAAAAAATACCACCCAATTGCATATGGTCCATGAATAAATTTATTAAACAGAGAAGAGAAAATGGTTAATAAAACTTTCACTGGCGGCAGCTTATTTGATTTAAATTCTAAAAGTTGGTCATGATATCAAAGCACTCTTCGAAACCGAAATTGTCTACATTTATAAAAATCGTGTCAAAGAGGTAAGAATTTTTTTATTGTTTATGAAACATTTCCTTAGAAATTATTACAAATTTGTGAAATTGAATATACCTAATAACATCGAGCATTTACGACTACTTATACCATCATAATTTACTTCGGTATTTTAAAATGTTTTTTATAAATAGCTAGTTTTCACGTTTAATAATCAATAATCGACAAATTCTGCCTGAACAAATCTAATATACAAATTTTTGTAATATGTTATTCGTAAAATTTGTTATTAAAATATTGGGACAACAGAATTTTGAATATTAACATATTAATATCGCTATCTACAGATTTAAACAATCCAAAAATATGACAACTCCGACCATTGAAATAGAAGATAATTTAAATGATAAGTATATATTATTTTATTATAAAAATACCGTATTTACATTTTTTATTTATTTTCTTAAACACTTGGATAAATTACTCAAAAGAAAATTGCTAAAGTATTACAATTTTAATAAAAATATTTTATCAACAAAAAAATAATTCAACAAAATAGTTTTAAAAAACGTCAACTTAATTCATTTAAAAAATATTGAAAAATAATAACCTCATGATTAAACAATAAGTAAATATCATATTAATTGAAAATTAAATAACCTACTATAGCACTTTTCTAAATTTTCATTTAAATGTAAATTCAATTAATATAGACACACATATTTTTTCAAAAATTTCTAAATAATAAAAAATTCTTAAAAATAATATTACAGATCTTCCACCTATTGATGTACAAGAAAAAAATAAAGACAGGGAAATGAATGGTAAGTTTAATTAAGAAACCAATAATTAATTTTTTAGATTTAATTAGTAGTAAAATCAAAAAATTGCAAAAATTAAGAGTTTATTATTACTAAAATATATATACAATAACAATTACTTTAAATAACTACTAATAAAATTCTTCCCATTACTTTTCGAGATAAATAAGAGATATGGCTAGAAACTTTCTACTTCTGCATAACAATTTTTTATGCGAAATAAGCCCAGATATAATGACAACATTCTATATACTATATATACTGTTTTTTATTTAACGTCTAGATAAAATTGAAGATTTAAAAAAAAAATATCCAAAACATTAACAAAAATGAATTTCTACTAATTTATTTCCTCACGTGCACCAAAAAACAAATCAAATTAATTTTTCGCTAATGAACCTTACCCAATCACATTCATATCACTCACACCTGTGGTCCTTTGATCGGCGCCTTCGACATAAAATTTTCAAAAGAATTGTTAGAAAAGCGAAGTCTAACAACAAACAAGCTCCATAAGTAATATCACTATAAGCAAAATAATACAATAAAAAAAAACAAAGAAAAATAACCATACAACATACCAGAAATTGGTTCCATTGTATGGATTAAGTGTCTAGTGAACGTTATAAGTGTTTATTCGTTATCGGTCCCGCGGTTTTTTCCTGTCCACGCCCGTATGGTGGCCGGATAGGTCCGAATGGTCCCCGGGGGAAGCGAGGGAAGCCGTTTTTCATGATCGGTCGAAGATTTTTGAATAAAGTTTAATTGTTGTTTCTGCTCTCCTCGGAGGAGATGGATCTATCCAGTCCCTTTTAATTAAGGCACCCTCCAGGATTATAAAGAAAGTGTCAAACTATTTGTGTAAGTGGCCGAGTGACCCTGGACGATTTGCCCAATAGAAGTAAAAGAAAAAGAACTTTATATCCATTTGTTTTTAATATTTTTGTTCTGCAAATAAAATGACAATAACAAGTTAATCAAACCCCTTGCAATAACTTGAAATAAAAAAAATCATGGAAAATAGTATAATCTTGAAATCACTACTGTTGCTTAGGTACCTAATAATGTATTTTCTGTAGGTTTTCTTTTAGTATAAATTTAAGGTAAAAAACAAGTTTACACCAGCTTAAATGTTCTTGAAACTAGTATAACACAAATAACTAATACAAAGGACTCTACAACAAGCGAACTAAACTTCTGTTATACTTATCAGCTACTAATAAAATTTAAAATACAAAGAAAATAATAAATTGCAACGATATATTATATATATATATATATATATATATATATATATATATATATATATATATATATATATATATATATATATATATATATATATATATATATATATATATATATATATATATATATATATATATATATATATATATATTCTCACGTATTGATTCACGGATGGAAAAATGTCATGACACTATACTCCGGGATATCATCCGTTCGCTCGTTGAACTCCGACTGGAATCCTGCAGACGTTTCGCCAAAACCTCACTTGGCATCTTCAATGCTCGCGCTCCGAAAAAGTGTTCGAAGTGTTTTCGGAGCGCGAGCATTGAAGATGCCAAGTGAGATTTTGGCGAAACGTCTGCAGGATTCCAGTCGGATGCAGGATTTGCAGGATTCCAGTCGGATGCAGCATTCCAGTCGGAGTTCAACGAGCGAACGGATGATATCCCGGAATATAGTGTCATCATATATATATATATATATATATATATATATATATATATATATATATATATATATATATATATATATATATATATATATATATATATATATATATATATATATATATATATATATATATATATATATATATATATATATATATATACAGGGTTTTTCACTTAAAACTCCGCACGCTAATAACTCCAAAACGAAAAGAAATATTTAATTTATGTAAAAAGTAGTCAAAGTGTGAGGTCAAGTAGATATTTCTTAAAGGTTCAAAAATGCGACGCCTGCAAAGAGCTGGGCGTCGCGACGCGTCGAAAAATTATTCGATTGCAGAGACTTTGGAAATACGCGCATACAAAAGTACATATTATTTAAAAACTTTTTTGTTATTTACTCAAACTTATTTACTTTACCCGTTTCTAAGTTATACCGATTTAAAGTAAACATTTCTTGATTAATAAAAAATGTGATTAACGCTTATTTTTACAAGTATGCCATGAATGTTAGTTGCTATGGCAACCATTGTTATCGCAGTTGTTTTAAGTGCAATTACAAACAATAGATTTCAACTATTTTAGTATGATTTTATTTATTATTTTTTATCGATTTAGTTCTGATAACATGATAAATAAATGAAAAAACAGTAAAATACCTACAAGTTAATAACCAAAATTATTATTGCAATTAACTACATAATAAGACATTTCAAAAATTTTGTTCAAAATTATGTCCATCTGCTCGAACACAACTATCAAAAACTTTTAACAGATGAGCTTGGGTCACTTGTAGGAGAGTCCTTCTTGTGATAGCGGCACACGCTGCACTAATTTTGTTAATGAGATCAGCCATATCTTCGATAGGTTCTTCATAGATAACGTTTTTTAGCCCCAAAGAAAATAATCTGGTGGTGTAATGTCCGGGGACCTCGCCGGTCACCTCTCTCTTCTCGGTTCAAATACCTCGTTACTATTTGGGCATTATGTGCAGGCGCTCCATCCTGCTGTAGCCACATATTCATTCTAGTATCAAGAGGCACTTCTTCTAATAGTTCCGGAAGTGTAGTTTGAAGAAATCTTAAATAGCGATCGGCATTTAAAGTTCCTTCGTAAAAGTAAGGTCCAATAAAGAATCCATTTAATATGCCGCACCAAACATTGATACTAAAAATTCGTTGGTTACCTCTTTCTGTAATCCAACGAGGATGGTTTTCGGACCAAAAACGACAGTTGTGTCTATTAACGATTCCATTATTTTGAAATCGACTTTCGTCGCTCCATAAAATTTTCGAGAGAAAATTTGCACCTTGGCTAAAAAAATCGGACAATATCGCTAAGAAACACATTCTTCTAGCATAATCGCCTGGTTCTAGTTTATGAACTAATTTACTTTTGTACGGGTGAAAAGAGTTTCTATGTAGAATTCTCCACGAAGAACTTATGGTAACACCGGTATTTTCTTTTATCTCTGATAGGGATATCTTGGGGTTATTATCAACCTGCTGAATTACAGCAGCAGTATTTTCATCATTTGTAGCCGTCCTGTTCCTATCTCTTTTAGGTTTTATGAAGCTACCATATTCTCTTAAGTTTTTACATAAACTTAAAAAGGTTTTTGCATCGGGAACTCTTCTATGCGGATAACGCCGTGCGTAAACTCTTTTTGCTTCTCTACAATTGCATCTGCATTCTCCAAACACCAGTAACATGTCTACTTTTTCCTCATTGACCATTTTCACATAACAATTCTTAGTTTTTTTTTAACCGAACAAATTTGGATATTTCTCGTGACAAAATGTGACAATTTTTTGATACAGCAATAACAACTTACGTTTGTAATTGCACTTAAAACAACTGCGATAACAATGGTTGCCATAGTAACTAACATTCATGGCATACTTGTAAAAATAAGCGTTAATCACATTTTTTATTAATCAAGAAATGTTTACTTTAAATCGGTATAACTTAGAAACGGGTAAAGTAAATAAGTTTGAGTAAATAACAAAAAAGTTTTTAAATAATATGTACTTTTGTATGCGCGTATTTCCAAAGTCTCTGCAATCGAATAATTTTTCGACGCCTCGCGACGCCCAGCTCTTTGCAGGCGTCGAATTTTTTAAATTTTAGGAAATATCTACTTGACCCCACACTTTGACTACTTTTTACATAAATTAAATATTTCTTTTCGTTTTGGAGTTATTAGCGTGCGGAGTTTTAAGTGAAAAACCCTGTATATATATATATATATATATATATATATATATATATATATATATATATATATATATATATATATATATATATATATATATATATATATATATATATATATATATATATATATATATATATATATACTCATACATTCATCTCTATGAAGCCCGAGATATTGATATGTCGTTGTTTAACCCTACCCTAGATTTCGTATATGCATCTCTGTAAAGCCCAAGTCAAGATACAGGATAAAAGAAATGAAACGTTCGCTGAAGAGCCCTATTTCTATTTATAGACATAATTGTCTGAAAATCGTGTGTGGTAGCGCATTTTCTGTGATGATTTCGCTGTTTTTGTAACTGGTCGTTTTTTATCGAGGTAAGTAAGTATTTAGCGGTATCTGGCGTTGTTTGGGGTACAATATAATTTATTATAGTGGCTCTAAAAATAAAATGTTAAATGTTATAAGACAATTTGGTCTTACACCAATTACAACTAATGGTGCAACTTTTCGTGTTTTTTTTTGTGAAAGAAGAAAGGTTTCAATTATGGCTAATTTAAAGTAACACTTGGCACTTTTTCTCGCAGCAGTGATGCGATTCTACATTTTTAAATGGCAATAATGCGAAAAGTATAAACAATTTCGAATAGTCACGTTTTGGAATTAGGGGATGAATAAAGGCTTCAATAAATTTTTAAATGAAAGCGAAAATTTATTAATTTAAGTAGGATGTCCATTAAGTGAAGAAGTTAGTAGAAGTGAATGAGGAAATCAAATATTGATAACTAGCATAATTTAAAAGCAACACCCTGTTTTTTATTTTGGTACCGGATTTTTCAAATAGAATATAATAGGGTTATTAAGATATTTAAGTAAGTTAAGATATTTTGTATTTTATGAAATATAACAAGAGAAGTGAATAGTTAAATTCATCATGTACTTTCTCTATGTCTTAAATCAATTTTGAAGTCTACTAAATAAATGAAAAGCAAAATACTAAATTGCTCACTACTACAAATTTAAAACTGTAATAACCATGTCATCGGAACATTTAAAATTATTTGCTTCATAAAAAAATCTATTAAATATTGTTCATGCAAAAGAAAATAACTTTTCGGAAAAATGAAGGAAATTTTTAATTCTATATAGTGCGGTCAGTTGTGCAACATATGGGAAAATTGTTTATTAATTGCATATTCTATAGCCATTTTAGGCGAGTTTAAGTTAAATAGTGTACAAGGTTGGTCATAAAAATATAAAATTTTCACTGAATTTTTTTTTCCAAATCTCATTAGGGAAAGTATTTTCGAATTAAAAAAAAACAAGAATATAAAACAATATAATTTTAATACTTTTAGCGTTTTTTACATTGGGGAAACTATGCCGTATTGGAAAAATTTCCATACACTCTTATAAACTGTGACATTTTTGGCAGGGAATTATACATAATATACAGTAGCTTTGTCATTTGATACGGAATATTTGGGCTAGAGTATTAGAGAGAGTTATTAGAGGTTTACAAAATTATATTCTAAAATTTCTGGGTGTGGTACATAGTTTTAAACTAAATTTGCAGGAGCATCTAGATATTGATCGCTGTATGTCAGATTTTAGTTAATTTGTTATAAAAAATTCTGAAACCATCTAGTTTTAATTTTTTACGTGTATTTTTTTTCGAAATATTGCGGTATTCATGTCTTACCTGATTTTCGTTAGACAAATGTTTCAGATGAACAACTGGAAAACAAAAGTGATTTTGGGCATGGTCATGACAACCGATAAAAAGTTATTAGATCTTCCAAAATATGAAACTACAAAGGGTACAACATCGTACGAACGCATGCATATACAGGAAAAAGAAAGAAGGTTATTGGGAGTTGAAAAATCTCAAAAATGGTTAACATATAATACACTACGTGAGGAAAAACTCGAACTGGAGAAGCATATGGTGACCGTATCACACATTGGACAATTGGACGGCACTGGTTATCAATGTCGAAGTATTGAAGGGAGGAGTAATGCACAGGAAAAGAACCATGAGGAAACAGGAAAAGGAAGGACTGAGAAACACACAGAGAAAGAATTTAGAGAAAAAAACACAGGAAACGAAAATAGCAATCGAACTGAAAATACGGATATTACATATGAAGTGGACAAGGGACCTGTAGCTAATTCCTTAGTAGCAATAGCATCAAAGAACACCCCAACAGAAAGTGTATTAATTGAATTAAAGACGCCAGAATATGGCGCCGGTGTCACCTCAAATTTACTTGTTACCTCGAAAAGTTTAGCCCAATTTAATGACAATGCTGAAAAATCTTTTGCAGATGATATGGAACAAGTAAAAATTAAAAGGAATTATAAAAAATCAAAATTAAGAGATCACGAAGAGGAATATTCTGAAATAGTACGTAACAAAAATTTGCAAGGGCAGGTGGAACAATTTACAGAAAAAAAAGAAATTCAAAAAAAAGACGGATAAGGAGAAAATATGGGTAATATAATTAAAAGGAAAACACAAAAAGTGATTAAGGAATCAAAAGGGTCTAACAATCAGAAAGATTACTATAACAGCGAGTCATCATTGACAGACATGTCAGAGGAATCATATGAAAGCTCGGAGTCAGAATACATTCCTGATACAACAGATACAGAAAATGATGATAATTTCATTAAAAGTACATTTTTGAAGACTCCAAGAGAGAAAGATAATGTCCAATTAAATGGTTCAGATTTACCATCCACTTCCACGAGTTCATATAAACCGAATATCAATACAGATAGAACTATTGTCAATTTCGGTAAATTTGTAGCGACGGAGTCAAAAATAGAAAACTATACAAACAGTAGGCCGTGGACAAAAAAAATACATGCGCATATTGCTTCAGAGATGTAACACATTTTTCTCGACACATTTTAAGAAGACACAGAAAAGAAGGAGCTGTAAAGGAACTATCCTCAATAAATTTAAAGAGTCCGAAGAGAAAACAGCTTATTAATGCTATACGCCGGCAGGGAAATTTTGTCTCAAACACAAAGACGAATATCGTTCGTCCCGTCAGAAGACCAAAAGCGCAATACAAAAATGACATAGAAGTTAATTCTGAGGAATTAAAAGAGAGATACGTTATTTGTCAGAGTTGTTTGGGATATTTTAGCAGAAATTATCTGAGACGACATAGAAAAAAATGTGCAATGAGAAACGATGTTTCAAAATTAAGTAGAGAACAACATTTATCACAGGCCCAGATGTTTGCGATTTGTACGAAAGGTGATGGTGAATTTTATGAATCGTTAAGAATAAAAAGAGAGGTATTTCCATTTATGAGAAATGATGACATATCTAGAACTGCCATAGAAGATCCTCTTATATGTTTTTACGCTGAAAGTTTACTTCGCAAACACAAGCGGATTCAAATAAAAAATGTTATCTCCAACAAGATGAGAGAGTTGGGGCGTTTGCTTTTAATTATTAGATCGGCAACAGGAACAAACACATTTTTTGATGCAATGAAGCCAGAAATGTTTGACCATTTTGTGACGGCCACCAGGGTAATCAGCGGCTATGATTCCGAAACTCGAACATTTAAAGCGGGTAGTTTAGCCCTTCATATGGGAACATCTTTAAAACAAGTGTGTGACATAGCAACAAAGTTAGTTATAAAGAAAAGCAATGTGTTATCTTATGACAACCAAGAAAGCACCTTGAAGGAGATAAAATGGCTCAGAAATTTAATACAAAATCACTGGAACTCTGAAATTTCAAGTTTAGCTTTAAAAAATTTAAATGAAAAGAGGCATGAGAAACCTACTTTCTTGCCTTTGACAAGCGATGTTATTAAATTTCATAAATATGTGAAGGAAGAAGCTAACGATGCTAAAAATAATTTGTTACGAGAAAACAAACAGAAGTTCGAATATAAGCGTTTATCTGAATGCGTTTTGGCTTTGACTTTGTTACTAAATCGAAAAAGAATCGGTGAAATACAATACTTAACAGTAGATAGATATAATCACTCAATACCGCAAACTACTCAGGAAGAATTTTTATTAACGCTTTCATCAGTCGAACGAAAATTGACAAGTGCGTTTAAAAGAGTGATAACACCGGGGAAAGGCAGTAAACCAGTGCCCATTTTGTTTTCAAAAGATATGCAAAATTCGATAGAATTATTATTACGTCTTAGAAATTTAAATATTTCTCAGGAAAATCAATATTTATTTGCAAATCCAAATACAGATACAAGTGCTTTAAGTGGATATCATACAATTCGAAAACTAGCTGAAAGATCAGGAGTTGTTGACAAAACATTATTTACATCCAACCGTTTGCGAAAACAAATAGCTACCATTCTCCAAGTGCTAAATATTACGGAAACCGAGTTCGAGCAGATTGCAAAGTTTATGGGACATACCAAAGACACACACGCAAGCTTTTATCGGTAAGCACTAAATTTGTTGCATACATATCTTCTGGATTTCTCATGGGTCGGATGTTGACTGTCTCGCTGACGTTTCGCCAAACATGCTGCTGGCTTCTTCAGAGCGCCATCTGAAACTGATTTGATGAGTGCTCTGCTTGCACCTCAAATACCAGCCTGGAAGACAGGTTGAAACCTGTGTTGCGGTTTATGTTATTTGGGTGTTTCATTATTTCGTTAGACTGACTTGGATAAAAAAAGTGTTATATTTTGATTAGTTTTGCTATTTTTTGGTCTTTTCGAATAAAATCTGGTGTCCTATTTCGTAACGTTGTTCAGTAATAGTTGATTTAGTTATTTGTCGGTGTTGGTGTTTGACTGATCTCTGGTTTTCCATTAGTCTGGTTGATATTTTTCGACCTAATAATATAAACCGCGCCATAGATTTCTAGCTGCCTTTCATTGGGGATTTGGGGATCGTACCTCCCCATACCACTCGCCACTCCCCTTTAGGTATCTAATGTGCATGCAGAGCCATCACTAAATCAATTTCAGACAGCGCTCTGAAGAAGCCAGCAGCAATTTTGACGAAACGTCAGCGAGACAGAGTCAATGCCCGACTCAGGAGAAATCCACAAAATGTGTACCCACAAGTTCCACAGCCTGCGGAAGTATCTTTTCAAAAAAATTACTTATAGCTAATTGCATCGCCTTGTTATAATTTGGTTAAGTTAATCGGTAGTTGGATATTATATTATACTATTATTATATTATGACATTAACACTGGATGCTAGGAATTCATATAGACATACAAACGCTCCTCATGGAGCCCTTTTTATGTATTATTGTCATCTTGTGTAGCCCACTTTACGTTGTTGAGCCCGTACTCGTGCTCAACAGTGTCATATGTATGTATAACAAAATTATATAACGACTAGTACTAGATCACAAATTTATTTTCTAAGGCTTCCACAAGATATATACCAAACTGCAAAAGTTTCGAAATTACTATTAGCCATTAATAGTGGAAAAGGTCACAAATATAAAGGAAAATCGTTAGAAGAAATAGAGATATCAGAAGTTTCAGATTCCGACATAGGTAATGTTGTAATGATACTTATAAATAATAATAATTATATTATTTTAAGCTGAACCTACTCAAACACTCGAAAGAGAAGACACATGTGAAGAAAGTGCAACAAACTTTGATACGGACTTTGGAAAAAATGGTACGTTATTGTGTAGCAACGAACATATCATGGAATATTTTCATTATCTATTACGTCTGGCTTATTCGAAAATAAAATTACATTCTCGCTGATGAATCACATTTTTTATAGAAATTTTTATCAATGTCATTCGTATTATCCATGTACATAGTACATAGTAGTTTTTATATTTGTATAATTCTTCTGTTGTTATTACCCAACTAACAAATACAATATTCACATTTAGTATTAAGTAACCACACCAACGTGTCGATCAAGAAGAAATCAGTGCCGGCAAAAATAAAAGAAATTGGTAAGTAATCAGGTGAAATAAAAACATAATTGTATGACAACTGTTTCGAAAACACCATGGTTTTACACAGGTATTTGATAAAGACACAGTCTTGTCGAAACAGTATTAACATTATTATTAATTACATTAATTACATTAATTAAATTAATTAAATTATTTAAATTAATTTATTTAATTAAATTATTTAAATTAATGAAATTAATTAAAATAATTAAAATAATTAAATTAATTTAAAAAAAAATTAAAATCATGTGTTATTATTAAACTCGCAAAATGAATTTTCACAAAGAAATACGCACGCGATACCTAGTGAGGTAACATTCTTTAAAAAACCTTAACTAAATCATCAATGAAATGAAAAATCTCACCGGCTCTTAGACTAGGTATTATTTCTTTTATGATGCACGAACTATCGATAATTTTTTTGTTTTTTCTGTTTCTGTTTCTCAAGATAAAACAAGCAAGAAAAAAAAAATATATATCCCGGAGTATAGTGTCATCATATATATATATATATATATATATATATATATATATATATATATATATATATATATATATATATATATATATATATATATATATATATATATATATATATATATATATATATATATATATATATATATATATATATATATATACACATAAACGCTCCTTATGGAACCCGTTCTATATATTAATGGTATCTTGTGTAGCCCCTTGAGACGTTGTAGAGCCCGGGCGTGGGCTCAACAACGTTTTCCCTGTATATTCTCACCATTTGATTTCATTGGCTGTTGCCATCGTCCCACCTAAATATTTCGGGGGCTCATCAGCTACGCGTATATTCATAGGAAAACGTTGAAATAGTTCAAAGCATGCACCTATAGAGGGCGCCTTATGTAATACATACTTTTCGGATCTTGCTAAGCCCGCATTAAATATACGGAGTAGATATTATTTGCATCTTCTTTAGCCCTTCTAAATATACAAAATACATAATATTCGCATCTTGTTTAGCCTTTTTGCCGGTAATATACAGTATACAGTATTCGCTTTTTGAATGTTTTAAAGCCCCTCCTAAAACATACTCAGTGCATAGTATTCGCACCTTGTTTATATATATATATATATATATATATATATATATATATATATATATATATATATATATATATATATATATATACTTGCACAACTATCTTACTAGCCTCCATGCATACGACAGACGCACAAGGCTCCACCCTACCCACTGATATTTGACGTGTATACTTTGCGAATCTGAAATCTGAATGGTCGAATCTATAGGGGCACAATTAGAGGGGAAAAAAATTCGCAGAAAAAAATATACAAAAATTCTATATATGCAAAATAGAAACGGGCCTCCGGTTTTTACATGCTATTTTCTCCTCCGATGTATAAAAAATAATATATCCACTCGACGTATTTGCCTCTGGCGCTGTTGCCGCTACGTTCATCGTTCATAGGGGATACGTAGGATACCTATCTAGTTAGAATTATTGTGGTCAACAAAAATGTTTCAGTGGTTTAGTGGCCTCCGTTCTAGGTACAGCTCAGGTATGGATCCCAAAGGAACATCCTAGTAAGTATTTATTGCAAATGTCCTCACCACACATATTTTATTAAATATTTTGATTCGTATTTTAGCTCTCTGCGAAGTAGAGGACAATTTTTGGTGGAACTGGCAAAATATAAAGAGAAGCCTATCGAAGAAGGTAGGTTTTCTTTATTTTCGCATATTGTATCGGATGTAGCAGATAGCGTGCACAATATTATTTTCCGTTTTTTTTTTAATTATTTCCTTACTTGTAAGGGCTAAGCCTGATCCCAACTTGATTTTTTCCCACCGTATTATACTGATGATTTTATTCTATTCAATGGTTGATTTTAAATTTTTGAACTATTGAAAAAAAACGAAAAAAACCTAAAACGTTTTTGGTGGTTTATAAATATTGTAAACGTCATTTTTTTCTTAAATACACTTTAGTTTTATTTCTTTTTAATAGAATCTATTGCTGATAACAGTCCCTGTCCTACACTTTCGAAAGACTTTAGCATGTTCGATGATTCGGACGGAGATCCATCTTATGAACCAAACGATTATACGCAGGTATTGTGAACCATAGTTTAAATAGTTATTTATATGTATTGTTAGACTAAGAACTCTATTTACAAGTAAATCCTTTTTTAATGGGTTCTATAACTTAGAAAATAGAACTGTTCGTGCATTACCGACTCAAAATATATACCCATTCAAAATCTCTTGTTTTATGAACAAATCAGGGACATATCCTAACCTATTTTAAAACTTATTCTTAAATTTAACATAATCGCATATCATGTTTAGTAAATTTAGTATATCATTTCTTTTTAAAAGCAACCAACCAGTCAATACAACTGCTCGTGTAGAAGCAACACGTTTATGGATTTACCCAAACAGAGTCCGTTGTTGTATATGATCTCCGATGAAAATTTACAAGCTCCAACTACAAAAGTTCAACACTGGTTAGATCAGGGGGATCAATTAAATCCTGAATCTACAACAAATTTAGAAACATTACAGGAACAGGTTTACAATCATACTTCGGACACCTATAATGCTCGAGATGCCATGCGGGTTGATGAAATCACAGCAGATAATATGGTTCCTTCTACAAGTTTATTTATTTTGCAACCCGTAACTAATCAGAATGAAAGTCTGGCGCAGTTAAATCAAAACGTAAATATAACTTTTGTATTATTTTACACACTTTTTTAACCGCCACTTTTCAGTTAAATTTTTTACTCAAAATAATAGGGCATAATTTCATATGAACATTTAAACAACAAACAGATTTAAGAAAATAAATAAGAACAAAAATTTATTTAGATTATGTTATTAATAAAAATGTTTCGTGCATTTACCATGTATATACGATAATAACATTGTCAATTAAATTTTTATGTTGATTACTGCTATTGTAGGTGTTTAAATTAGTATTATTCAAATTTAATTTGTTAATAAGCCAATACATCTCCAGAGCTTCTAATAGGTTTATTTTCTACTTATTAAGGCAATATATAAAATGTCTTTAAAATTCTTGAATTGTAGCATGTAAAATCTAATATTCTAAAATCCTATTTCTTATTTATTTTTATTAGCGCTTTTATGCTCATTACTACGTTTTATGGAGCGTCTATCAATATAAATATTGGGCACACATTTCAAGCTATTTACATTTTTTATACTGCCTCAAAAAGTTGAAAATTAGATTAGATTTGATAAAGACACGGTCTTGTAGTAACAGCTGTCATATTTTAATAAATATGTATTTGTGAAAAACTTTTTGTGCTTATTGGAGAGATTTGTATCAAGTACAAGCACCCACAGGTCAACAAGCTGTTTTACATTAAGTAAATGTTTAAGCCAACGATGTTTGACGACGAAGATCGTGGAAATTTCTTATCGGTTACCCGTAATGCTCAAAATATAATAAACGTTGATGAGCTGAGAGACAAAAGTTTGATTGCTTCCACAAAGTCTTCATCTATTTTGCAACCCATGAGTAATGGGATGGAAAGTCTTCCGCAGTCAATTGAAAAAGTAAATATAACTTTTTTTTAATTGTTTTACCCGCGTATTCTACATAAAGATACACATTTTTTAAATAGCGTCAAAAAATAGATAATATGAATTTATTGTTTACAGGCAATTTTTGCGTGATTAAATGTTTCAGGTAACGAATGCCTTTGGCGGTAAAAAGAAGAAGGTTACGTGTAAATTTTGTCGGTTTGAAGTTACTAACTTTGAAAGACATTTGGAAAGAAATCATATAGACGAAAAGGAAGTTCGCGAATTTTTATCATATCCAAAAAAAGTAAACAAAGAAAGAAGGTTATTTCACTACTACGGAACGCAGGACACTTTGAGGACTTTCTGAAAGGTGCTGTTAAACCAATATACCGAACCAACAACAAATCTGCCCAAGAATACTACCCTTGTGCACATTGCAAGGGAATTTATACCAAAAATACCAATACTAATACCAAAGTCGGCATCGCAAAAATTGTTTATCGGTAAATATTAATGAGAAGTTTAAAAAAGAAAATCAGCTTTCTGCATCCCAAACATTAATTGCATCTGCTATGGACGAAAATAATACATTGCACAGATTGCGCGTGAAAGAAGAAGTGTTTAATATTATGAAAGCTGATAATATATCCTTAGTGGTTAAAACTGATCCACTAATTTGTCATTTTGGGGAGCAATATCTCAAAAAACATAATAGAAAACAGATGAGGTTAGAGTGTTCGAATAAAACGCGCGAACTTGCTAAACTTCTTATAGACGTCAGAAATACAAAAAGTGAAAATGGTCGCTTCACCCTGGTAGACCTAATGGATCCTGTGTTATTCGATCTTGTGGTAGAGTCGGCTAAGAGAATTGGTGGATATGATCCTGCCAGTAAAACATATAGAGCACCTAGTTTATCAGCTCACATAGGAACAACACTTAAGCAAGCAGGCGAATTATTAATACTAAAAAAAGATCCATCCATAAAGAGTACTGATCCCGAAATGAAAATAAAAGAAGTAAAACGCTTTCGAGATCTCATTGCTTCGCAGTGGACTACAGAGATTAGTAGCCTAGCTTTCAAAACTATGTGTGAAACTAAATGGAATAAACCAGCTATACTGCCGCTAACTAAAGATATATTAAAATTTAAAGATTTTGTTATTCAATGTGGAAATAAAGCTGCTGCTAATCTGAAAAACGACCCAAATAATAAAAAAGAATACAGAATTTTAACTGATGTGTGCCTAATATTAACAATTCTTTATAATAGAAAGCGTATCGGCGATGTTCAATACACTAACCTCGATACATATCTTCGCAACTTTTCTTCTATTAATCAAGATGAGTGTTTAAATGCTTTGACGGAATCGGAAAAAATTTTAACAAAAAATTATAAAAGGGTGGTTACTGGTGGAAAAGGCAACCGGCCAGTAATAATATTATTCCCACGAGACATTCAAGACTACATAAACCTAATGATCGAAATCAGACTAAAAACCAATTTTATTTCGCTGGACAACAGATATTTATTTGCTTACCCATATAGTAATCACTGACCAAGAGCAGATGTCGCAATAAGAAAATATGCGCAGAGAGCAGATTTGGAATTTCCACGTCAACTGACGTCCAAGAAGTTACGAAAACAAATAGCAACTGTAATGCAAATTCTAAGGTTAAGTCCGGAAGAAGCTGAACAATTTGCCACTTTTATGGGTCATACCGAAAAAACCCACAATGAATTCTACAAGTAAGTTTTATAAAGGGCTTTTCCCGCAAATTGTTACACTTAATCGCTAATAGCATTTCCCAAATATAGTTTACTTGTACGGAGAACGGATCTACCTATTAAGTAAACTGTACGCAATTCAATGCTTATTGACATAGGATTCAAAAATAACCTGAAACTATATTTCCATTTAGAAATATAATTTTGAAAGAAACTTCGTTTATTTTTAAAACCTTTATCTACCCATGTGGAGTTAGGACTTAAAACTGCGTCAATATGGAATTGAAAATAGAAAAGACAAAAGTTAGATTATTGATGTAGAAGTACAAAAAATATGCAATAATAATAACTTTTTTCTATCAATAAGCCCTGAATTACGTAGTCTTTACTTTAAAGGTAGGTCCATCCTTCTCGCTGTGTGAAAGGAAAATACGTAATTCGGCGCAAATTCAGTGTATTTGACGTAGAATAGGCCGCTTAAAGCTGAATCTGACTTTCCGACATTCGGCGAAAGTTCCAGTGGTAAGTACTTAAGTCGTAGAAAAAACTAGAGTAGACAATTCCCATGGTAATTATTACACGAATTACGGCATGACGTTAGCGAACTCAGATAGGTACTAATATCATTATGTAATATATTGTATATCATGTATTGTTAAATATAAGATATTATTTTGGACTGCCGCAAGACCTTTATCAAACGGCAAAAATTCCAAGCTATTAATAATGATGGATAAAGGGTGTGGAGCAGAGTATAAGGGAAAATCTTTAAATGAAATTAATATAAACCCAGAAATCGAATGCGTCGAATCTGATTGTGAATCTGCCAGTGGGGATGTATGCACCCCAGTTGAAGAGAACGCTTTACCTTTTACTGAGCAGCCGTCATCATCAACGGATGAAAAAACGTCAGGGAACAAAAAACGTTTGAATTAATTTCAAATTTTCGATTGATCAATATCTATGTTCGTACTGTTTTAGGTTCAAAGGATACCGGAAGAAGTTCTTGGACCGAAAACCAAGCTAATATAGTGTTAAAACACTTCAAAAATGACATTAAAAAGAAAATTGCACCCAAGAAGCATGAGTGCTTAGAACTAATTGAACAGTATCCCGCTTTGTTAAAAGAAAAAGGATGGATTCGCATTAAAACTTATGTTTACAATGCGTACCGTCAAAAATAGTTTTCAAGAAAATATCGTTTATTATTAATTTTTACAGTTGTTGTCCACGAAAAGTAGTGTTTTTTGATGTAGGTTTTTGTTAACATTATGTTATTATTACCATTGCATTTTACTTTAATTTGTATATCCTCAAGGAAATAACATATTTTGTCAAATAAATGGGTACAACTGGAACTCTATTCATAACTTTTTAAGCTTGCGTACATTCGAGTAGGCAGTCCTTTCTCTGCGATTGTGTTTCTGTAAGCCACCATATTATTAAAAATTGTTCAACAGAAATTTTCATTCTTTCTTCTTACCCTTACACAGTATTGGGTAGTCACTAGATGCTAATAAAACAATTTAATTTCAATATTCCCGTATTGGAAAAGCAATTTGTTTATATACTGATTTAGTTGCTTTTAAACTGATATGGGCACGACGGCAGCTTTGTGTATAGTATACATATATGAGTATACAAATCAGCCTCCGCACAAAATACATACTTATACGCCTCCGTATATGATGCGATATACCTATTTACCTCCGTACCATGTTGCCAACTTTCGGAGGTTTATTTGTACAAGTATATGTGGAGGCCACAGCAACTAGCAGACTCAAAAAACTGTATATGCCGTATATACCGGTGGCGCCCTCAAGTGTGGAATTCGTGAACCCGGTTGTATATCTGTATGTAACATACCTAGTGGCCTCCAGTCGAAAATTGGGGAGATGACTTCCTACAACCTATATTATTGAAAAAACGTCTTATACACAGAGATACATATTGGCCTCCCAAAAATCGCATTCGCCTCCGAAACGGAGGCGAGTTCATCAATTATGTTTCTCCAGCGGAGGTGTATATGACGTATTGCATATATATATATATATATATATATATATATATATATATATATATATATATATATATATATATATATATATATATATATATATAGGCGTATAAGTATGTATATATATATATATATATATATATATATATATATATATATATATATATATATATATATATATATATATATATATATATATATATATATATATATATATATATATATATATATATACATATATATTAAATTGTAAGGGCCGATGTTGAATGTGAACCACACCTAAACGCCAAGTTTTTTTCCGAATTTTATTTGACATTTCTCTATTTCAGACTTACTCAATTTGAACCATGGAGAGATACACAATCCAACAACGTGTTAAAGTTATCCAGACTTATTATGAAAATGGGCGTTCAAATCAAAATGCATATCGTGCACTTCGTGATTTTTTGGTCAATTTGATCGTCCAAATGTGCGTACAATCGCAAAAATCGTGAAAAAATTCGAGCAAACCGGGTCTGTAGAAGATGTGAGAACACCAGTGCATGCTCGTACAGCTCGTACTGCAGAAAATATTGCTGCTGTTCGCGATAGTGTGGCTGAAGAGCCGTCCACCTCAACTCGTCGTCGTGCCCAACAATTGCACCTCTCACGCTCGTCGTTGATAAACATTATACATAAAGACTTGCCTTTACACGCTTACAAGGAGCAATTGGCTCAAGAACTAAAGCCTATTGACCATTCCAAACGTCGTGAATGGGCAGAATGGTGGCAAGAAATGGCAACAGTGGATGGTCAATTTTCGAAGAAAATCATCTTCAGTGATAGGGCACATTTTCACCTCAGTGGATTCGTCAATAAACAGAATTGCCGCATTTGGGCGAATGAGAATCCAAGAGTGATTGTCGAAAAACCAATGCACCCCCAAAGAGTGACTGTTTGGTGCGGTTTATGGGCTGGCGGCATCATCGGGCCGTATTTTTTCCAAAATGAGGCCGGTCAGGCAGTTACTGTGAATGGTGTTCGCTATCGTGAGATGATAACGAACTTTTTATGGCCCGAATTGGAAGATATGGATGTGGACGATATGTGGTTTCAGCAGGACGGTGCCACTTGCCACACAGCTAACGAAACAATGGCTCTGTTGCGCAACAAATTTAATTGTCGTGTTATCTCACATAATGGCGATGTCAATTGGCCGCCAAGATCATGTGATTTGACACCGTTGGACTTTTTTCTTTGGGGTTATTTGAAAGAAAAGGTGTACACTCTCCCAGCGTCATCCCCCACCCCTTCTCCCACATGCTTGGACCCAGAACCCCATCCAGATATCGTACCCCCAGATCCGCCACCGAATCTCTTAGGGCAGGATCCCCCCTAGAGATACCCGACAGCCCAGACTCAGTTTTTGGTAGTGTGGCACCGGGCCAAGCCCCTACTGCGGGCTCGTCCTCCTCTGTATCTATCATCGAAGCATCAAAGGGGGCTCGGATACAGTGGACAGTGAAGCCTATATTGGTCACAAGCAAAAGGTCAAGAAGCGACTCGGACGACGAGGCGCCCTTGGTGCCTAAGGTACCTGGAACTGGCTAAACAGGAGGCCGCGCTTGGGTAAAAGATAAGATGATTAGGTTAACTGATAAGGATCCACGAAGGGAAGAGGTCGTAGAAATTGGGCGTCAATAAAAGAAGAATTGTTCGACCATGACAAGCCGGATTGTCGGCGGTTAGGAATTGTCAAATGTGCCATTGAAAAGCAACCGAGGGAATTGAAAGTAAAAAGTGTAAAAGTTCAAAAGGAGATTGAGAAATATTATCCGGAATTTAAATTTAAGGGCGAATAAAAAGTTTTTTTTTAATTGTGTGTATCGCGCATATTGTACGATTCGTATTGTAATTAAAAATAATAAAAAATGGTTTAAAGGTAAATTGTGTTAGTAATTAGTACACGCGGAATTACATATATGTAATAAAATTGTCATTAAAAGATTTCAATTTTTTTTTTAGTTTAAAGACAAAAATTAAAATGAAATCACTTTTTCAAAGAAAAATACTGTAAATAAAGAAAAAAAGATTTTTTCTTAATTTTAAAAAATAAATAAATTTTTGTTTTTGATTATTTATCGGTTAAATGAATTCGTTTACTATTTTTTGTAAATAATTTGTAATTATATAGTTCAAAATACATATTTTTTTAAGGAGAATGAGTGAAGAAAAAGAAAATCAACGGACCGATTTTATAAATGAGTTTATGTCATGCGCAATCTAATGAATGCAGGCGTTGCTTGTCAAGGGTTGTTAATTTGCTTAAGGAGGCAGGACGATGTGACAAGATGTCCAGTGAAATTTTAGAAACTCTGGACAAACGGGAATTGGTGATTCGTATAGAACTTTAATCAATTCAAAGACGTTCAGGAGACTTCTGGGTTCAATCATGTTAAAGTTTACAAGAACTTTTATTTACTATCAACAGAACGTGCTTAAAGTGAAACAAAATGGACAACAGAGAAAAACGAAAATCTTCACCAACCTTAGAAGAACTCGTGAAGGAATTACATCCAAAAGAAAAACCACTAAAAAACAGTAGAAAAGAAAAAACCACGAAAAAATACAACCAATAAATACAGAAGCGGAAATTAAAAATAAAACAGTAACCGCAAAACGAAGAAACACAAAAAACGCTAGAAAAACAACAAAAAGAACTCACAGGACAGAAAATACCAAAACAGCAGCCGACAACAAAAACCACAGAAGCCTCACAGGAATTGCAAAATCAAAACCCACAAAAAACAATAGAACAAAAACCAAAGGAGATCACGAAACAAAAACCACCAAAACAGCAGGCGACAACAAAAACCACAGAGGTCACATTGGAATAGCAAAGTCAAAAGCCACAAAAAACAGTAGAACAAAAACCAAAGGAACCACGAAACAGCAGCCGACAACAAAAACCACGGAATCCACACAGGAACCGCAAAATTAAAAGCCACAAAGAACAGTAGAACAAAAACCAAAGGAACCACGAAACAGCAGCCGACAACAAAAACCACGGAATCCACACAGGAACCGCAAAATTAAAAGCCACAAAGAACAGTAGAACAAAAACCAAAGGAACTCACGAAACAAAAACCACCAAATCCGCAGCCTACAGCAAAAACCACAGAAGCCACACAGGAACCGCAAAACAAAGGGCCACAAAAAACAATCACACAACCAACCGAACTGACAGAAAAAAAACACCGAATCAACAGCTAACACCAGAAGCCAAGGAACAACTTCCAAAAACCGAAATAGTAGAAACAATTAACGAAACATGTGGAAAATCCTTTTGATTCAGATGGCAAATTTGAATCAGCAGAAAAAGATTATACACTTCTAGGTAAAACTAAATTCATTATGCGCAACTATTTTTATTCAAAATAATTTAAAAAAATCGAATTTAGACTACATATATTTTTAGTTATATCCGAACCTTCACATACAATAACAAAAGACCAGTCATTATTACCAGAAGATAATAATGCACCATCCACATCCTCCACCATCCAGACAAAATCTGTTAGCCTAGCTTCACGTGAAATAGAAGTTCCAACACCTTTAAGCAGCGATTCTATTTCTCTTAAAAGGCTATATCCGGATGAGAAAAAAATATTAAATAAGCAAAAAGATAAAGTTGTTTTTGCTAAATCGAGTGGCGACTTGAATGCTCTTTTTAAGGAGAGGATTGTTAATGCCAAATTAGAAAGACAGCATTTAATAGACATCCACGAAATAAACAAACAAGAAGCTATTGAAAAAAGAGAAGAGGCGAAAATTAGGAGAAGTGGAGTTATCAATAAAAAGGGAGGAATTACGTCAACTTTTATTAAAAAACGATTAATTTATTATCAATTTATTAATTAAAAAATTATTCTAAATTATATTAAGCAATGCCTAATTGTTAATATGCCATATATTTTAGTAATAAAGTTAGTTTTGGTTAGTTAATAGGTTTCAATATAGTTATATATGTATAATAGCATAATATAATAAAACTATTTCATTCTGTAAAGTGACGCGCATTTCCCCTTATTTGTAAGTTTTCTGGTATATTTGCATCTCATTCTTCCACCAAAATTTCATCTAGGTTCTCTCCGAAATCAATTCCTATATTATATAAAACCGCACAAGCCACTACTATCACGCAAGTAGTTTCTAAATTAGTTCCTAGCCCTTTCGCCAAACAAGGGAAACGTCTTTTCCACACTCCAAATAATCTTTCTACAACGTTTCTTGTTCTAATTTGGCTCGAATTGTATAAAATTTCGGAGTCGTTTTCTGGGTGCAGTAGAGGAGTCATAAGATATGGCAAACAAGGGTACCCACTGTCACCTAACAAATATCCATGCAAATGCCCAACTTCAAATCTGGCTTTTAATGAACTATTATTAAAAATCATGCTGTCATGTTCCCTTCCAGGCCACCTTGCAACAATGTCCATAATTTTCATAGATGGTCCAGCAACAACTTGAACGTTTATACTGAATGTACGTTTTCTATTTCGGTATAATTCTGCAACCAAACCACCAGGATTCTTGATTGGTATGTGCGTACAGTCTATACAGCCAACTACCTCAGGAAAGTGCGCAATCTGGTAAAATTGTTCATATATATGTTGTTCTTCTGCATGTGTTGTGGGCATCTTAATAGAATTACGACTTTGAGCTGCAAATATTGTTGAAATTTGTTTTACTATTCTACTCACAGTTGACTGTGAGATTCCTCCAAGATCCCCACAAGTAAGCTGCAAAAATTAAATATTAATACAATTAAAAAAATACATTTATTTAAATATATTTACTGTACAGAAATAAAAACAGAAAGAAAAAGTGAAAACTGAAACTTTTTTAAGTTACGAAAAGATGAAATACTATATTTCAAAACTTGTTAATATTTATAATAGATATTAGTAAATACTTTGCCTGAAAACTTCCAGATGCATAAAATCGTAATGTGCATAACACTGCTATTAAAGGCGAAACTGGTAAACCACGCTGGTTAACTTTTAATAGTTCTGGTTCCACTAATTTAATTAAATGTTCCATAACTACATTTTTACTGAATCTGTATCGACGTTTAAATTCGAAATCATTGTAAAATTGAACTGGGTTTTGCATATCTCTAATATATCTTTTAGGCATTCTTAAATTAATGTCATCATTTTCGTCGATTTCTGCATTTAGTCGGACAATATTATAAAGGTTTTCCATATCAGTTATAGCAAGTCTATGCTCTTAAATTCAACTGGCGAGTCGCCCGGAGAATGTCGGGACATGCTCCAGTCGCCCGACGAAAGACAATTGGTTCGGCTTAAACAGCGCATGTGTTCTTTCCTCGAAATTCGACTATGAAACGAAAAAAATAAACTTATCCAATCGCCCGCCGGCGAGAGCTTAAGAACTTCAAAAGACCGTTCTGCGCAGGCGTCATTCGGAGGGCGCTCGACTATGAAATAAGAATGAACATTTTCAGGAAATCTGCAACCAGCGGGCGGCTGGCGCTCGACTATGAATACGAGTGTATGTAGCGTTCTCTAGGATGGGTTCACCTGAGGACACGGCAACAAGGCGCTGTTAGACGCAGAGACGGAGTTTTAAATTGACGCGTAACGTCGTTTACTCCAATATTTTTCACAATCAGGAACCACTTCAACAACGGTTACCCTAGAATCCTACTCGTGTGATTTTCGTCATGGGAATGAAGACTTAACTCGTTCATACAGCTACCTCAAATCCGTTACGAGAATGGAGCCTCATCTCGTTCAGAGACGTAGAATATTTATAATTACAGCGAGTTGTAGAAAATGTATAATAATAGCGAACAGCTGCCTCAAGTCCGACAGTGGAGACTATCTCGTTCAGAGGCGTAGAATATTTATAATTATAGCGAACAACTGCCTCAAATTCGTCACGAGAGTGGAGACTATCTCGTTCAGAATCCGTCACGAGAGTGGAGATTATCTTATTTATAGACACATAATTTTACAATTATAGCGAACAGCTGAATCATGTCCGTCGTGAGAATGGAGACTTAACTCGTTTAGAGACTTAGAATATTTATAATTATTATATTATATAAATTAATTTCAATTATCATATATAACAAGAAAAAGTAAATTCTATGTAATATTTTTTGAAACTAACGTATATTTGTATACATTTTTTTTAATTAATTGATTAAAAAACATTTCAATTATCATTGCATATTTTCCAATTTTGTTCTTAAATTATTATAGGATATTCATTTTTTATATACGATCCAATTACCATCATTATTACTTTAATTTATTATTAATTTCCCTATTACTAAGTTCGAAATTATTTCTCTCGTACGTTAACTACATTTTTGTCAATTTCCCCTACATTTTAAAATTGTTTTAATTTAATGTGTATTCCAATTTGGATAATAAATGAAATATTGAATAAATGAATTAGCACTATATTATTTCCTTCTTTAAACTTCTATTTATAAACAATCCATTGTCCTTTTCATTTTAATTTATGGTTAATTTCACGGTTACCAAGTGGTTAACGGTTTAAAAATAAGCGCGAAATTATTTCTCTCGTATGTTATTAATTAGTTGCTACCGTTGTTTATCATATTTGTGTTCTTATCATTTAATTGTTTTTTTTGGAAAGTAATTATTAATGTTTTTCAAATTTGAAATTTGTATCATCGAGAAATGTAAGATATCGATTTTACTACAGCAATTTTTTTTTTTTAATTTTAGGGGTCCGACTATCATCTGTTCAGGGCAATTGATAATGTAAGTACCCTTATAAATATTATCGTTTCCGTGCTAGTGTTTCTTAGTTTTAATATTTAAAAATACACAAAACTTTAAAACCTTTTTTAAAATTTTTCTTGTTTTTTTCAGAATATTCGGTTTAATCATGCCCGTTAATAATGAATCGCGTATTATTACTAGGGGTCAATTGAGAGATCGCCAATCTTTGGAATCTCGTCGTCGATTGATAGTTATACAACTTCGTCTTATTTTTTTTAACATCCCCGAATTAAATATAATTATCCAACCATTAACATCTCAAATTTTGCAATGTTTCAATGCCCGTCGTGTGATTATACCGATTCGAAACTGGTTGCGGGTGGTTTTATATCGTTTACCTCCAACATCAAATCGCGTTTTCAGAACCCTCAGAGAGGGATATATAATTTTGCGTGGATTATCTGTCATCTTGCCACCTTTGTTTCCGATTTAGCAACGGGAGACACCCCCTATCTCTCAACCTCAATTGAAAGTCGCGTCCATGGAAGATCACCCGCAACCGCCCGAAGTACACACAACAACAAATTCTACTTCGTCGTCCGTCTCTCCAAATTTGCAACGATGCGACGATGATATTTTACGCGAAGAAACTGTTCCTGTTCAGGCTAACAATCAACATTTGGGAAAGAGGAGAAAGGCCCCGATAAAACCAAAGGCAAACAATCCTCATCCTGGACTAAAAATCGCAGAACTACCGGCACCGACACACCTACAGAAAAACCGAACATCACAGAGGAACGAGCCAATCATATCAGAATCGATCTTCGGAGTTGACGTCTCTGTAACAGAAATCGCGCCAAGACAAGAATTTAGCACCAGTTACAATATTCAGACCAGACGAGAAGCAATTAGATAGAATCCTAATGAAAGAGGAGATCGCATATTATGCAACCTCGCTATCATTGATGAAGCTAATTGACGTCAAGGCCAAAGAAGGACAAGTAGCACTGACTAGCGAGGAGAAGGCAATTAGAAAAGCTGTAACCGACGAACAATTAAATTTCCCTCAGCCCCTTTTTACCATGCTCAACGAGGTTGGAAACTACACCGATAAAGTAGGTAAACAAACGCGACATCGAATTCCAGATTTACCAACCACAGTTGTACAAGGATTTGGTGGATACCGCGCAAACGCTATAACGACCGATACACATAATATCTTTGAAGAGGTTCCATTCTTGGGAAATCGCAGGAGATATGGTAATGGCACTGGTTCTGGATCTGCCGCCGCTAACTAAAACTAACTTCAGAGTTGGCCTACCACAAGATAGGCGTGTAATCCAAAATCTAGTCGGAAACACAACACCAATCGGACCAAGAAGACCAGAAATCGTCCAAAGATTGGCAGGTCTAGAAATTACCGCAAACGCATTCCAAGAGTATATTCGAGGCACTCGCTTCAATTTCAAATATGAAAAAGCAATGTCTGACATTATTGTTCACAACATTTAAAATGGCGAAAGTGTGCTTCAAAAACTTATCTCTAAATGGAGGCGAAACACAAGTGGAAATAAGCAGACCAACCAACGGAAACAGAGGATCCTGAACGCTGGAATGAGAGAAACGTTCAGACTCTATCTGCTGCAACTAGTTCCATAGCTATAATGGGAGCAGCATACTGTTTTGGATTCCAAACATTTAAGACGGACCAGGTGCAAATCGCAACCAAAGAGTAGCAAATTGGAGCTGTGTTGAAACAGCGAATCAACAGCGATCATGGGTGATGCCAGATGATTGGTATCAAAACAGAAATGCTAGGAGAAATCTTCCACCAGGCATTGGCACTGAGAGATTCAGGTCAATTTCCCTAGGGCAGGACCTAACAATGACAAACGTGATTAGAAGAATGATTAAAACATAACGATAATTATTCAAAACACATTACCAAAGGTTGGTCAAAAGACAGATGCCCATTTCATTGTCTGCGGACTTAAGATAAAACACAAAACACAACATTTGCCATTCAAAAAGGATTTGAGACAGGAAAATCAGGACATGAAATAAAACTTTTCAGTTCAATCTATTAGAAGAACGCACCGGGACGCTATTACTTTAGCACAGGAGCAAGCGTTTCACGTAAACATTCATTCGTGCGGACAATGACAGATATTTGCCGTTCTGCAACGTTTTGTTTTTTCAATTAGAACCGAAAAATCGGTATATCAGATTACTTTGTTGCAAAGGGGGCGAAGTTCTTCTAGGGCCATTGGGGGAATGTCCAAAAGAATTAAGTCAATTATTGACTGACAATACACCTCTTGCTGGCAGTTTTTAAATAACATCCGTAAATTGAATAGTAATTTTGCCATGGCCTCCTATTCCTGGGGATGTTAATGTTGGGCAAGGGGCTTTTTGTTTTACAAGCAAGGGGCAAATTTATCACCACGCTCAGGACATCCCTCTAAATGTGCAGCATCGTGACGAGCCAATTAGAAATAATCAATACTATTTTCTTGATGTCGCGGAAGCGCTCGAACGTCGCAACGATTTTTTTGACGAGACGGGAATAGATCCACATCTTTTCCAGATCCTCGAGGAGATGTTGAGGCGCACGAACGTACTCGTCCAGAGTTATATTTGCATTCCGGAAATGATTCGGAAACGCATCGAACGTGACGGGCCAGACTCGGTAGCGAACATCATGGTGGGATTCAAAGGCAACATCAATAGAGACCGACGGAATTTTAATTTACCTGAGAGCCGCTGCGAAATAGCAGCGGTATTTGATAACGATATACCGTTCGATGTTGATCCGCGAGTGTACCCACGACGTCCGCTTATAAAAAATAAAAATTTTATAAAAATAAAATTAGTATTTGTCTCGTGGGTGTACCCGTTACTCTTCCCTCGAGGAGGGGGCGGTTATGACATGCGTCTCAGATATGCGAGCAGACGAGACAAAAAAGTCTCGCTCCGGGATTTCTACCAGCACAGGTTGATGATACGTGACGAGACTTTTTCCATATTACTAAAATTCCGCGAAACTATTTCAACAGTACGTGGTTGACACGTACGTGAAAATAGAATCACAAGAGTTGTGGTGGTATCAGACAAATCAACGTCAAGTTCGGACCACGTATTACAACCGCTTAATCGACTACGTGCGCAGGCGCGTAGCCGAAGTGGGACCTAATGCGAGGATCGGCCGTATCACCATCCTGCCGTCCGGGTTTAATGCTAGTTGTCGCGGACAGAACAAACTATACCCGAACGCTATGGCAGTCGTTGCCAGACACGGTAAACCCGACTTATTTATAACGATGACCTGCAACCCCCATTGGCCAAAAATTACTCGAAATTTAAGTTTTAATCAGCGCGTGGAAAATCGTTCAGAATTGGTGTGCCGAGTCTTCCATACAAATCTCGAACAATTCATGGAGGATTTAGTCAAACAACAATTCTTGGGAATCGTCCGCACTTATAATTATTCGATCGAATTCCAAAAAAGGGGACTGCCACACGCTCACATTTTAATCGGGTTCGAACCTACGGATCGGATCGACGACGCGGAGAAGATGGACCGGATTCCCGACCGCGAAGTCGAGCCGGATCTGTACGGTGTTGTGCGTGATTATTATGTGCACCGTGTCTGCGGTCAAGACAATCCGGCCGCCCCGTGGACCAATTTGGAGGGTCACGTGTGTGCGAAAGGCTATCCAAAGGCCTTTCGACGCGATACCGTTCTAAATTTCCACCGTTTCGACGGAAGGCCGGAATATGCCCGTCCCGACGACGGTCTGTTTGCAGGCGCAGGCAATCGTTATGATAATCGGCGTATCGATCGGGCCTTACAAATATTGTCATAAAGGACCAGATTGCATCACCATCCAAATGCGCGGGCAAAATAATGAAGTCGATTGGGACGAGATTCCACGCCGTAGTGACGCTGCCCGTTCACTTGGAAAATGAACAACCCGTCACTTTCGATGAAGGTGACGACGAAGAAGAATTACTGACCCGTGTCGCGGACGCAACAAACTACGTGTCTAAATTGGTGGCGTATTTCCGTCTGAATGCGGTCGAATCCGAAGCACGGCAGCTGCGATACGTGGAGATACCCGAAAACTACGTTTGGTTTAGAGGAGAGGGGGAATAGCGTGCGCGTCAACATTTTAACAAAATCGTGGGAGTTATACCAGAAATATCCCCGTTGGATGACGAAAGGTTTCACCTGCGTATTTTGTTACAACATTTACGGGGCGCCACCTCCTTCGAATCGATCCGAACGCTAGCCGACGGGTATATCGGTCAAACGTACCATGAAGCATGCGAGAAGCGTCGGTTACTCGCCAATTTTGACATTTACCGCAACGCGATGCGCGAGGTTTGCGATCGCGATTTGCCGCCGCGCGTCAGAAATTTTTTCGCACTAATTGTTTTAGATTCATTCGAGCGCCATCGGCACGAAATACCGGCCTTATGGAAAGAGTTCAAAAATCCTTACATGATCGCTGATCTCATAAGACGCGGTATTCCGCTGCCGATAGCGCTTCGCCGCGCTCTCATTCATATTGATCAAATCGTAGCGGCAAATCGCGAGGGAATAAACCTCAACGAGATCGGTCTGGACGACCCGGAAGCTGCTAGCGTCAATGAAGCGAACGCGTTTGCGGAAGTGCGACAATGCGTGCCGGCGTCAGACGAGCGCGAGAATGTGCTCTTGAGATTCGGGGACAGAGTGTGCGAGTTGAACGCGGATCAACGTACTGTTTACAACGCCGTTATTTACACTTTGTTAAAAAAAAGAAACAGCGTAGATTCGGAGAGTGCGTTGCGACATTTCCAC
Organism: Cylas formicarius; assembly: GCF_029955315.1. Lineage (NCBI taxonomy): Eukaryota > Metazoa > Arthropoda > Insecta > Coleoptera > Brentidae > Cylas > Cylas formicarius. The sequence continues at coordinate 1,528,381 of NW_026844319.1, forward strand.
CTCGACAGGGCTATCGTTGCGGGACTGGAGGCGGACGAGAAGTTCGTCAACAGAAATTTATTTTTTGTTGACGGACCCGGCGGAACTGGCAAAACTTTTCTCTATAACGTAATCGCGGAGCGAATTCTGTCTGCCGGCGGTGCCCGTCTGATGGCAGTTGCGTGGACGGGCATAGCTGCGTCTTTACTTATAGAGGGGAGGACCTGCCACCACGCTTTCCGTCTCCCTCTGGACCTGGACGAAGAGTCCACAGTCGGATGGCCGGCCGAGCACGAAAGGTCACAAAACATTCGTCGAACCGACGTCATTCTTTGGGACGAGGTGTCGATGACCTCAAAGCATGCGTTGAACGCGGTTTGTGACGTGTGCGAGAACAATGTGGTTCCTTTCGGGGGAAAAGTAGTCCTTTTCGGGGGGTGACTTTCGTCAAACGTCGCCGATCGTGGTGCGCGGTTCGCGCATGGACATCCTTGCAAACTGTGTCAAATCGAGTCAGATTTGGCGAAGGATGAAGGTGTTTTGTCTTCAGACAAACTTGCGCGTGAATCGCGCGGCACAGTTGGCGATCGAGGCGGCGGCTCATCATCCCGAAATGGTCGACTTGGAAGTCGCGGGGAACCGCATTCAAGAGTACGGCAATTGGCTTTTGCGTATGGGGGACGGGTTAATCGAGAGGGCAATTTTGTGCGACACGTTCGTAACGGCCGATCTCATCAAAATCGATCGTCATTTCGTAATGCCAACCATACAGGAATTGATCGAATGGGTCTACGACAGAGTGAATGAAAACGACGTCGGGGATCGCGGTAGATGACATTAATTTGCTAATTTTAAATCGAAAAATCATTGGTGGGCTACTACATTGGGTACACTACCACTCGGTCGACGAGTATGCCGGCAATGCGGCGACCGAGGATGATGAATTTCACGTCTCTTTGGACGTCGTTCATCGGATCTCGGCGTCCAACATTCCGCCACATGAGCTCGTGCTCAAGACGGGAGCGGTTGTCGTCCTTCTTAAAAACCTAGACGTCAGGCATGGACAGTGTAACGGCACCAAAATGATGATTGTGCATCTCGGCGACGAAGTTTTGGAAGTCAAGTTTCTATCGGGTCCCCGCAAAGGGGAAACCATCAACTTGTCTAAAATTAAGATCACATCGAGCGTTCCCCAAGTTCCTCGCCCGATCAAGAGAGTGCAATTTCCCATGCGGCTGGCATTCGCCATGACGATCAACAAAAGTCAAGGACAGACCTAATTTGCCAAGCCCTTGTTTCGCGCACGGACAGCTTTATGTGGCCTTCTCTAGGGTGGGGTCGTCTGAAGATGTGTGTGTCGTGATCGAAAACACGGCAAATCAAGCCGCTTTCAGACGCAGAGACGGAGTTAAATTGACGCGTAACGTCGTTTACTCCAACATTTTTAACAACCCCGAACCACTTTGACAACGGTTACCCTGGAATCCTACTCGTGTGATTATCGGGGGTCAGGGCGAAGTCGTGCTTCCGGAACGCACGTCACCCTCTCCACCAACGTCTAACGAACCGCCCAATACTTCGTTCGAACAAAATGACGATTTTTTCAATTCCCTGAATTTGACTGACATTATTATGGACGTACTGAGACACAGACTTACACCCATGATACTTCCGATCCCCAGGCTGTACGATAACGTCGTGGTCAATCCATATAACGATCGACAGTTGTTTGAACGAATTTCCCGTCCCGGAACATCAGGTACAACCACGACATTATTCTCAGTTGACGTACCATCACCGATTGCGATTCAAATTACAAACTGATGTAGACAATTTTTTAACGAAAATGATTTGATCAATTTATACACGGATCAACAATTATACGACAGAATATCTCGTGGCGACCGTCCCGGAACATCGGGGACCACCACGACATTTCCATTTTAAAAATAATATTCACACCCTTTTAAATTTTTTCCAAATTTAATATTTTCATCAAAGTACACATTTATACTTCGTTAATGCGTTCGTAAATTTAGTCGTCGAAATGACTCGACTCCCATTCCAAAAAACTGTTACCTACATGAAAACTACATTTATAAATTAAAAGATCCTCTTCACATCAATTATGTTCGTTCTTGAAACGTTACAGTTACACAAAAGGGTAAGAATAACGATAATAACTCCATCGTATAAACTTATCTTTTTCTAAAGCTTCACGAGTATGAAATACATCCAAATCACGAGCCAAATCATATTCTGCATCACTAAACTGCACTTTAGGACCAAATAACTTTTCCATACTGACCTCGAAGTAGGTTAGACCGTAAGTGACGCAAACGTCACCGGAAGGGAGGCGCACGTGCCGAAGGCGCGGGCTGACAGGAAACAACAAACAGGAAATAGATACCAACATCCGCAGATAAGCTGCTATTATTAATACGTCCGGCACACACAAACAACAATTCAGATTAATATGAACACGCCAGTTAATAACTACGTTTATTCAAAAAAATAGTTTGCAGTCGGTGTAACTTTATACAAAAATATAAATATCAACATAATCCCTTCTGGATATCGCGAAATAAAGTGCTAAGAGTGTACAAAGTGCTGCCAATCTACTGTACATCTGATCACATCGCAACATACAATAGATTCCGCCATGACCGCCTGTAAAAAAAGAGTCTTCACATGCTTCATCAGCGGTGAAGACCGAAACGAACACCTCGAGACAATGCAACAACACGTATCGTGGTACATAGGACAGCAAGAAACAGGACGCATGGGCATGGAACATATACAACTGACGTTTGGATTCAAAAATGCAAGAACGCTCGACGCAATACAAAAACTTTTCAACAACGCCAATATACAATACGCTAATGATCTGGAGGCTTGCATCAAGTACTGCACAGATGAGAACAAACGCGAAGGAGAACTATACGTATTCGGTGAAATTCCAAAATTTGGAAAAAAAGTGGACAAGACAATCATAGACGAAGCCCTCCAATGCGACACGTACCAAGGCGCTATGGACTTGATTGAACAGCATGACAAGTTATTTTATTTACAAAACCTGAAAAAATTGTACTTATATTTCACCCAATAGTATGACTGCCTCGATAAAGCCCTCTATCCCCCGGAAACATTCAACCGACCCATGATGGACACCAAAAAAAAAGTAATCGTACTTGTAGGAAGTACTGGTTTAGGTAAAACGCAAGTAGTTTATTGGTACAGGATAGGCTTCCCCCACTCCTCTCCCTTTTTTGTGGGGTTACCCACGACTCTCTAGCTCCTCCGCCTTTACCCATAATCCTTTGAAACTGGCCCCCATTGGATAAGCAACCAGAAATGTGGGGTTTAATCGATCCCCCTCCTCTAGTTTGCGATGGCGGCGAAGCCAATCAGAGCCCAGATATTTTCCCACCCGTAAGAAAAGCAATGGCGTCAATGAGACTTGATCATATTGTTCGCGTGACCATCTGCACCCTCTAGCGGTTCGAATGTAAACTAGTGTCCACTCTTGGAATAAGATTTTCTTTAATAAGGTAACCCCACCTAGTGAATATTGACCAAAACATTTATTTTAAAAACATATAATTCTGCGAATGTGTACCCTCGCGGGTACAAACTGTACTTTTATTGCGCACAAAGGACAGAGGAAATAAAACACGAGAGGTAAGGAGTAATTATTTATTATTAAGCATATACAGCTCTTTTTTTAACCGAGCCATCCATGGGATTATACGATAAAAAGGCATCTTGAAGAATTAGCGCGTACACCCTTACGCCTTTTGGAAATTTTGTTTTAGCTTCAAACTCCAATTTAATATCCACCGTTGAAGACTTTATGGCTTCCGCGTGGTGGGAACAATCGATCACAAATATGGGCTTTGCTATGAAATCAGGAAGGTTCAACATGACATCATAGTTTTCTCGTCCATAGTAGCTCTTCTGAAAATTTTCGTACGAATAATATGCTGGAGCGAAAATTGACTTACTAAAATCTAAATTCCATTTTTCATAGGGGTACACTTCGGAATTTAAATATAACCTAATATCACGAATATTAGCATGAATAAAAGCACTAGAGTCTTTTTGGAACACATCGGAATTCCCGATTTCTTGAAAAGCAATTATTATCCGACGCGGCCTCTCCAGCGAGGTACATGTTTTGATGGCCCAAATATCTGAAAATGTCTCACGAAGTGATGGTAATTCATATAAATCCCACATACGAAACGGAATTTTAATGGACGCTCCGTGGGGTCCCCGTGAAAGTTTTGAAAGAAGTTTAATCTTCAATTTATCTTCTGGTACTATATGACGAATTTTCCATTCTATCTTGTCTATTTTTATTTTAGCAGTCGTCTCACCTATGTAAGAATTTTTGAAGGTTCTCGCAATAGTTAGAATTAGCTCTTGTTTAACATTGATTATTCCTCTAGTGTAATCTTCTGCAAACCCCATTAAAAATTTTAGAGGAAGTTTCCCAGAGAAAATATTACTAGTTTTATCCAAAATCTCTTGCATAGTGTCACTGAGACCCCAACCGGCCACGCTTAGTCGGGAAGCTTGTGTTTTTCCAAAAGAAGCAATAAACTTAAGAGCGGTCGCGATCCCGGGTTTTCTAACGTTAGCCACTTGCTCCCCACCCATTTCATAACGTATTTCATCGAACAAGAACGCCAATGCATTATTCGAAAGGTAGCACAATTTTGAAGGATCCTCCGGTTGAAATTCACCTTCGATGTAAATATAACTCTCTGGTATATCGAGAATCAGATCTTGAAAATTTACAGGAATTCTAATTTCATCAGGATTTTTATAATTAGGAGATCCGTAAGGTTTATATGTGTGCTCGTGTAGACTAACATAAGAGTTATCAAATATAGGCTCTTCAAAAATATCCAGCTTATGTCCCAATGCCATCTTAACTATTTCGTACTCTTAACCCAATGGATTTCAGGAATTCCAAATCTAACTTATTCAATTTTTTCCGATTAGGCTTACGCGACAAGTCTAAACTCGTTCTTGACTTGTTTGCGTTCGAGTGTTGAATGGCATCTGGTCCTTTTAAGCTCCGATATTTAAAGAAATTATTTGGACTTTTTAGGCAAAAAGACTCGCGATCAAAACAGAAACCCATTGATTTTTTTTTGTTTATATTAAAAAAGTTTCTTTAATTCTAATTTAACTATAATTTTTTCACCCTGAAAATTAATGAGTTCTCCCTGATCATCGACAATTCTTAGAGTAATGTTGTCAATATACTGGCGCCCGTGTGGGATTACAGGTAAATATATTATATTTCGTGGTTCTTTCGTTAATTTATATCCGGGCTCGACATCTATATCGAATCCGAAAAGAACATGAGAGTTTTTTTCATTGATGTAAGCCCCCGAAATAATGTTACATTCTACCCGAATCATTCGTACTTTCCTTATATTCACAGGGAGCGAAGATTCATGGCGCTTGTGTCTGTCTAAAATCACTGCCTCGAAACCCAAAATGTGTCGAAGTGAGTTATCGACGGTAAAATCAACGAAATATTGAGATTCAATCTCGCATTTAAGAGTATTATTATTTGGTTTCAAGGAAAATATTACCGAATCACCCTCATGTACACTATTTTTTTCCTTTTTTAGGTAAGACAAAATTACCTTATTGATTTCCTCGATCTCGTACACCCCAGGAGAAAGCTTTATCGTTTTCGATTTACCTTCTCTTTTTTCTCTCTGTGCAAATACGGTATTATTACAATCTATGTTAAAAATTGAATTATAAGAATAAAAACCTAATAAACCTAAACCATAACTGATATTTTTATCGAGCTCAATTGGAGGAAAAAAATCAGCATAAAGGACACTAGACGAGTCTGACAGCGTGAACGTACAAGACATGACTGAAACAACTTCAACGTACTTTATATTTTTTATTGAAAAATAAAAATACTATGACCAATCCTAAACTAGATTAATAATATCACAGGGGCGTGCACCGTCCGCTTCTTGGCGGCATAGAAGAATCCGGAGTATTCCGAGTGAACGTATTGATATCCTCTGTCTTGCAATAACAACAAAAAATACGCCTTGGTGGTGGTCCATCGGGTACATCTCCAATCTCGCGAACATGATGCTGCGTGCAAAACATGTATTGTTGAATATCCCTTTCTTTTTTTAGCTTTTCAGGAAGCTTATCCCATACATAGGTAATTTCATTTTGTGCTAGGGCTATGATTACTTCTTTAAGTAGCTTCTCCATTTCTTCCGTTGTCATTTCGAGTAATCCGCCTCGCTTGGAAAAAATCTTCAAAGATTGACTCATTTGTTTAATACTTTCGCGATTCATATTAATTTTCAGAACCACTTAGTCAGTAAAAAATTTAGACACAGGTGGCCACACCAGACTGTATCAAAATCTTGCTGACGCTCGTAGTTATATAGAATTTGAGAACTTCTGTGTACGCCTGCGTGGAAATATTCGATTAATTCTGTTGGAGGGGATAAGTTTCCAAAACTGTCAAAGTAAGATTATCACCATATATACTCCTCTAAAATGCGGAATATCAAATTTATGTGCAAATCTTTTTAGTTGGAAATCCGTGAGGGGCGTGGAGGGTAGCTCTCTTAAAAGTTTTTTGACTTGGTTAAATAAAGACCCAATCCTTTGAGGCTTCAAATATAAGCCGCCCCCTTTTTTCCCTATAGAAATTGCTTCCATCATTTTGTTGTGTCGCTGTGCTTCTGTTAAAGCTTCTTGTGCGTTCTTAACGGTACTTACAGCTTTTGCTATACCTGAAGCACCAGCGGCTATAGATCCTAGTGCGGATAAACCTGCGAAAATTGGGATCAATGGTAATAAACCGCCAACCTTTGGGACTGGTATTATTCGCGGAGTGCGAATTTTTCTTTTGCCTCCGTTCTTTTTCACAGAATTTTTAGCGATACTTAGAGCTGAAGATGCCAATCTTTTGATATATTCTTCATTGATTTTTTTGCTGCCGTGTATTTTATTTTTTAATTCATTTCTAACTCTCTGCACAATGCCGGTTCCGAAGGCTATCGTGCTCGCATTATTCTGTTTTCGAGTGCGTTGGTTTTTTCTTTTTATCATACCCATACCCAACTTTCTCTTGATATTCATCCACGAAGTCACTAACAAAGCCGCAGCTTTTTCAGCAAAATTAGAATCTTTTCCTTTAAATACTTCCCACGCTTTGTTTTCCAAAATTTTATCAGCTTTATGACGGTCTTCTAAGTCTCGTTTTTCCGAATATACGATATCATGATCTAAACAAAATTTGTCCAAACTATTTTTCGGAGCGTCCCCTCGCGCAAGTCTCTCTCGAAGCTTTGTACCTGGTCCGCAGTAATTGTATCCCGGAATATGTAGTTCAACGGGTAGTTTATTTATTATAGAGTTTAGTAAACCCGAGTCAGTCTTTGCGCGTCTCTTGTGTTCGCGAGTACGTCTTGCTCTAACCGGAGTTGGCATCGAAATAAATTTTTTGAATTCTAAATCAGATATTTAAATGGAAAACAATACAAACAGTAAAGCTGAAAAAAAGCTTTTGCATTGACAATCTCGACGAAGTCGTTGGAAATGGTATCGACTTAAATTTTAAACGACACGGGGACCTTTTCCCGTCTACTATCAGGGGTCTTATTGTTGGACCTTCGAATTGTGGAAAAACAAATGTTATGATTTCGCTTTTAACTAACCCTTTGGGCTTGAGATTTGAGAATGTCTATATCTATTCTAAATCATTATATCAACCCAAATACCAATACCTGCAGAAAGTACTAGAACTGATAGACGGTTTGGGGTTATTTACTTTTAATAATAACGAAAACATCGCTGACCCATCTGAAGCAAAAGCAAACTCAATTTTTATTTTCGATGACATTATAAACCAAAACCAAGACGTTGTCAGACAATATTTTTCGCGAGGAAGACACAATAACATCGATAGTTTTTATCTGGCTCAGACATACTCTAGTATTCCTAAACAATTAATACGCGATAACGCAAACTTTATTATTTTATTTAAACAGGATGAAACTAATCTAAAACATATTTATTCTGATCATGTTGCCCCGGATGTTACTTTTGTGAATTTTCTAGAAATGTGCAACAAATGCTGGAGCAATAAATACGGGTTCTTGGTCATAGATAAGGATAGCGATATTACCTTTGGTAGATACAGAAAAGGATTTGATTGCTACATATACCCGTAAAGCTTTACCAAAGTTCATCATTTTATTAGAGACCTTTCGTTTGTGCAGAGGCTTTTTTTTTCAACAAAAAAAAAATAAAATAAATAAATAAATAAATAAATAAAATGGAAAATAATACCGAACTAAATCTTAAGCGAAAACTAGTTAGTACCGCGGAAGATGTTAGGAAAAAATTTAATTATTTAAGAAACAGACATACTGAGAACAAGTTGGGACTCGAGGCATTCTATCAACCTGTCACAACAAGTCTAAAATCCCTTTCGGGAGCCATCAAAACGACGCTGAACGAAGATAAAGCTACTTCTAGCCAATCAGGTTTAAATGTAAAAATCGAAAAAAAGGAATCTCCAATGGAAAAGAGAAACTACGGGATATCTAAATTAGGTGACCCGTCAATTCTTGAAGGATCATATACTGACGCTGAAGCTTCTTCAGACGAAAGTACATATGAGGAATCGTACGAAACCCCTTTATCGGAAACTGTATTATCGAGAAATAGATTCTCGGCCGTAGAAAGACATTTGAAAAAACTAAGAGATGATAATCACGACTATGATAGACTATTTGGGGTACGCTACAAAAGTGAAGACCCAGAGATGTTTATCGGGGACTCGGAAATAAAGAAGTAAGAAAATAAAAAATTGGTGAATATGACGGTTCTGTGCAATTGTATGATTTACTTTTTTTAAAATATCCGAAGGCATTATTACTATACCCCGAAAAAATTCCTAAATATGTCTGTGATATATATACAGATATAATATTGAAAACAAATGCAATTTATCAGAATCACACAAAGAGGAACGGAATAAATAAGGAATTTATAGTATTCAGAGAAAGGACGGAAAAGGTTTAAAAATGAAATTAACAAAAGAAATACTGGGGCAGAAATCTTTTAACAATAAGAAAAAGGAATATGTATATTGGAACAAAGTACCCGAGCTGATTGCGGGATTACGTTTGTTGTGGGGATCTAAATCTGCTGGACATTCGGGTCATGAAAATGAAATTTTGTCTATTATAGAAGAATTACGCGAGGAAAAAATAATTTATTAGGTTTAAAAACATTTTCTCTATTTAATTAGCTTTAGTAGGCTTGTGAGTATGGCAGGAGCAAATACGATTGATAAATTCGGACACCGTAGAGGTTATGATAAACCTTTGATCGGGGGCCGGAATGGTTCATTTAAACTGCTGATAGATGGGCACTTCGATGCAGGGGGTAAAAGATTATCAAATGTGGCCCCTCCGGCTCACTCTTTAGATGCTGTAAATAATAAATACTTAGAGGTTCGATTGGAAAATATGTTTAAAACAATTAGAACATTATTGGGAGATTGTATTAAATCGGAAACTAAACAATTCGATGAGATGATAAACAAGAATTTTCAAAATATTGGAGATGCAGCACGGAGAGGTAAAGAGCTTTCTAGCAAGATTGCAAAGCTAGAAAGAAATATGTCAGAAGGTCCGTTGGTGATGGTTATAGGATACCGAGCCACTAAAAAAACTACATAATTCATTTTACATTATTGAAGGCGATGATCGAATAAATTTCCATTATCCTCAAAAGGTGAGAACTATATTCGTCTCTCATAAAAAAACTCCCGTTTTAATAAATGCCGACTATACTTCTTTGGACAAAATAAGAGGGAAATGTGTAAAGGAGGGTGATTATATTTCAGTTCAAAGCCATCCCTGATGCCGACACTGTATATATAACTATCGTATCTGAATATCTGAAACAGACTAGTGATACAGGCTAACTTAAGAAGATCTAAAACAATTATTCCAAAAGAAAAATAATGGGAGAATCAGAAAATAAAAAAATGGTTCTTCTTAATGAACTATTTAAACCGTCACGCAAAAACTTCGTTCGTAGACATACGATTATCAAGGGATATGGAGACCTATGGCAAGCTGATTTAGCTGAAATGCAACAGTATTCTAAATTCAACGACAACAATAGATATTTTCTCGTAGTTATCGATTGCTATTCAAAATTTGTGTGGACAAATTTCCTGAAAAACAAAACAGCCTTAGAAGTACGACGAGCTATGGAAAGCATATTGAAAGAGGCGAAATATTCACCAGAAAATCTACAGACTGATCAAGGGACTGAATTTTTTAATAAACATTTCCGTGCCTTAATGAACCACAATAACATTAACCATTACAACAGTTTCAGCACCAAAAAGGCATCGATAGCAGAACGCGTAATAAGAACTTTAAAAGGTTTACTCTATAAACACATGGCTTTTGAAGGTACGTATAAATGGATACATATTTTAAAAAACATAACAACAAAATATAATCAAACAAAACATAGTACCACCGGAATGAAACCTTCAGAAATTACCCCCACAACGAAGATTCCCGTATATAATTTACCAAAAATTTCAGTGAAAAAGTCAAAGTTGGCGATGTAGTGCGCATAAGTCGCACAAAATCGGTTTTTGACAAAAGCTATGAAATTAATTGGACACCCGAAAATTCCAAGATTGTTAAAGTAAGTGGTTCCTTCCCTCTTACGTATATTTTGGAAGATATGGAGGGGCGTGAAATTAAAGGTTCGTTTTATGAAGCCGAATTACAAAAAACCGTACTACTAAACTTCTATTTGGTTGAAAAAATTTTACGACACAGAATAAAAAATAATAGAGAAGAAGTTTATGTTAAATGGTTCGGATTTCCAAAATCGTACAACTCCTGGATCGACAAGGCAGATGCAAATTAGCAAAGTACCTATTGTATTATTTACCAGGATAAAATTGTATTTTTTTTTTCTTTAATAAAGTTATTTTACGCAATTACTTGTGTTTTTTTTTTACTTTTTTTATGTGGGGTAAGGATAAAACACACACTGAAAGTTATAAAACATTTATTATTATTAGTTTACAGGTAAATTTCTATTAAAACACAGGTATGTCCCATACTATCCTTTTGTTGATATCTTGTTTTATCTGCATTTTTCCAAAACGCATGTAGTCCTCCATGCAGTAACTCTGCTCACTCTCTTCTGTAGAACATAAATATTCTATATGCGGAAAGATTTTGGCGTCTTCCAGCAAATTTTCATGTATAGCCAAATACAAAATTCTATCGTAGTACTCGTAAAAGTTCAAACGAGACAGTACTCGTATTCTTTTAAATACCAATTTGCTTATGGTAATTAATTCCTGTACCCAGTGTTTCGAAATATAGAGTATACCCTTGCCGTTTTCAATCTTGACCAAGACTTTAACTTTACCAGTCGGGCCTGCTGACAATATCAATGGAAGCTGTTGTATTAATTCTGTGAAGTCTATCTCGTCGAACGAAATGCTTCTTTTCTCCGACAAAGCGTAGGGGAGAAAGCTCACTTTCACTGCTGGAGCGAAGATTCTTGCGGGGCTAAGACCTGAGGTAATTTCTAGTCCGAATTCCGACAGCGTAATTGCTGCCTCGTAAATGTATTTTTGTTCGCGGATTATTTCCTCATTGACCACAAATCTTCCCCACGAATCCAATGCTTGCGTTGGATAATCTTCGACTTCGGACATTTTTCTCACTCTGCACTTACCACAAAATTGTATGAGTGGAAACTGAATAAAAATTTAAATTTCTTATAGCTTATATATATAACTTTATATATATATATATATATATATATATATATATATATATATATATATATATATATATATATATATATATATATATATATATATATATATAAACAATTTTCAGGACCCCATTTTGTCAGCGGGCCTAAACGTTATGCCTGATGGATTTAATAAATATTGTAATACATTTGTCACGAGACATATTAAACCCGTTTTTTGTATCCATACGGGTAGGAGCTGTGATTTTCTAAAAATCGCCATTTAAGTTTAACCGGTCGATATAACTTCGTTTCTTCTTTAGTAATGACATCTAGTTTCGCTGTTCTACGAATATTGGAAGAAATTAAGGGGACCGGAGCTTTCGATTTGTCCAAAATCATATTTTTTATTAGTTCGAAATTTATTATCTGAGACGCCGCGTAATTCAACCTTATCCCCTTAACTTTACATATTACGCTTTCTTCCCCTGTCGTAGGTGAAAACACAACATATGCGTAATTTTTCGGGCCCCCACTTACAAATTCTGAAATGAAAGATCCGGGCCCGTATTCCTCGAGTTCGTCGGTGAGATCTCCAATAAACTCGCCAGTGGGGGGCTCGTATTCACCGGGTTTTTGAATAAAAATAACGGAGTCTGTATCGTAATAGAGTACCCTTTCACCTAGCTGGTCTAAATAACTATATAATTTTAAACGAGCCTGTGCGGTTGTATAGGCCGCAATACAAACATTTACTGACGAATGCGGATTGAAAACTTCATCGGAAATCTCATAATTTACTAATAAAGTCTCTTCGTTTATGGGTTCTAAATGATTTACGTGCAAGCATGGATTTATTAACATTTCAAATAATTCAGAAGCAGTGTCTATAATTTTGGTTTTACCTAAATTTTCGATTTGGACAAATTTTCCCCAAAAACTATTAAGATTTAATTTAGCTAAAGATCTCAGCCCCGGGTTCATTTTCAAAAAAGTCTCGCAAGTAATTATTTTTATCTTCTTCTGAAGAAAAATGCGCAGGCCAGCCGGATGCTTCTTGTTTTATCTGAATAAATTTGTTCATCATGTCCACGAATAGTCCTCCAGATTTTGAAAGTGGATCGTACTGAGATACTTGATAAGACCAAATCTCGAAAATATTTAGAATTGTATAACCTCTTTCTATAGCTTTTTTAAGCTCGTCACTGACCCATGTCCCGAAAAGACTCCTTCTTCAGTATGTTCGCATCTGTTTTGGTAAAACTTTTCCCCACATGTCCGACATAAAACAAACATTAACTTATTATTCATCTTTGTAGGTAGTACGGGGTGGTACAGATTTTGTGGTGGTAGGATCTGGCATTTTACAAGCCCTTCTACCTCATTAAAATTTAAATTTTTACAGTCTTCGCCAGCAATCACTTTTGGATGCCCGATCGGGAATTTTCCAAATTTACAAATATATGGATAAAGTGAGCACACATCGAGGTACCTGATTTTTTCATCATCTTTGATTTTATAGTACTCCGAGGTGTTTCCTGTCCTACCTCCGTAAAGAGCATCCCTTGGAATTAAAGGAGTATTTTTTAACAAAGGATGTTGGCTTAAATATTCGTATGCCGCCGTATTATTCGATAAAAACTTTTTAAAGACACATTCCCACATTATTGTGACTTCGTAACCGGCATTTGTTAAGCGATCTATTTTACAAGTAGTAGCCTCGAATCTGGAATTCATGGTGTCGTAAGGATTATTTTTATTTATTGGTTTTATTTTTGTAGCATACAGGATGTCCGTGCCAAAAACAACCTTGAAATTCGAAAATTTTGTTTTCTGGGCAGAAACCATCCACTTTGGCACCCGCTAAGACGCTTTCTTTCCCATTTAGTGCGTGTAAAATTTTTATACCCCTTTCACGTTCTTCCCAAAGTAGCCACATCATCGCTATTTGTGAAACCTTTTCCGAAGCTCGATAACCTCCTTTAGGTATAATTGCTATAGTTTCTGGTTTTAAAAAATTCCTTCTAAAAATCTTGCTGCAGCAAGATGCTATTGTTGAACTTTCTAAGAAAGGGTGCACTGTGGTGGTTTCAATTAACTGTTTTCGAAATTTTAGACAAGCAGCTGCTAAAATTTCTACGTCTGAGACACAGTATTCCCCTATTTCCTTGGCAAAGTTAAATTCAAAATTTTTATTAATGTTGTACCAGTCCAAAAAACGAGTCCTATCGTCCTTACTCATGGTATTGGGGCTGTAATAATGTAAAGCGGGGAGCGGGCCTATATAGGTTTGATTTTCGGTTTTGTTAAATAAATGTGGAAAGGAACCCTTTTTGAAACTGTCATCAAGGTCAAAGGCTTTTGGAAACCTTGAGAGGGCCATTGGAAAGTAATTAGTACTATCCAAAAATTTAAAATTTTCTAGCGTCATAAGAATAATTCTGGTTCCTCCCATTATAATTTCGGGTTTAAAGGATGTCTCATTTAGTATATATTTCAAGAGAAATATTAAATCAAATGCACCTCCATTGTGTGAGATAACCAAAATTTGTTTAAATTTTTGTCTGATTGAAAGTAAATGATAAAAAAATCCATGTATACACTTTGAACCCTTAAGTTTTTGTAATTTAATATCACATTGTAAACAGTTTGGGGACGCCGAGTCTAAGCAAACGCTACAGACTTAAAAAAACACATAAGTTAACTATGTGCTTAAAAGAACAACCCGTATTGTAATCTTCATTTTGTTGAGTTTCTAAATAAAAAAAAACAAAAGCTATTTTTTCATTTACATTTAAGGTTTTCTTTGGTAAATCAACAGGAATAAAGCAGAAATGACCCGTCTGTTGAATTTTATTACATATACGGCAAAAGAATTCGCCGCAGACATGTGGATTCTTTGGATTTTTTCTTTTAAAACAGTGACCGCAAAGTTTAATTTTGTTACAAACATCGTTGCTTACGTGATTGTCAAAACAAGTCTGACTTTTGAAAGTCCTATTGCATGCGTGACAATTTATCTTCTGTACTAGTTGACAAATGGGAGCGTTTTTACATTGGTAACATGAAACAGAGCATCGATGCGAAAATTTATTATTAAATGATTCGTGACAAAATTCACAAAAATATGAAACTCCAAAAGCAGCAGTCAGGGATGTAATAACGTTAAAGTGATTGTTGTCGTGAATGAGGTTTATACGTTGCCCGTCCCCGGCGCCTTCAAAGAAAACAGTGCGTTTGGTAATAGCCTTATTTCCGGCATAGTTATATACTACAATTTTGTATTTCGGACTTAGGTGAGTTTGAAATTTCTGTATTTCTTCTAGCCCCGCTCCCCCTTCACCTATAACTACTCCTGCCGATTGCGTGAGATCTATTGCCCTTTGCGCTTGAAACCTATGCCGATCTTTTCGTATTCTTACTAACTCTGAATCGTTTTCGATTACCGCTATACCCACTACCAAAGCACGAGGTAGGCAAAGATTGTCTCTATTCCGAATAGAAATTATCCCTCTTCGGCGAGCGCATTCATCGTCAAAGGAATTGAAGTATAATTTCTTTCTACCGGACCCACGGGGTAAAGGGAACGTCGTAACGTTTAGAATAAAATTATCAGTTTCTAAACCCACGTTATTTGACTGAAACACCTTACTAAGTATATTAAACACGTCATCGACTGTGACGTTATTAGCATCTTGAAAAGGAACCCAACCCTGTCCGTTTGAAAATCGCGTGGAATTAAAAGGTATTCCCACTTTATCGCCCTGGTCTAAATTAGCGCACTGATTCTGTATTATTTCCGATATCGCAGCTTTTACCCAAACAAGAGGATTTGATGACACTAATCATTCTTTTAAAATTCGGTTAGCGGATTGTTTGTTAAGACATACAGACTTGTTAGGACTTGTGACCGACTTGCTTCGACCCTTTTTATCCCTGGAATATAAAAAGCCTCACTGTTTCTCATTCTACTTTAGTTTTCTTGAAATCTAATATGGTTACACACGTACCTCATTCAAAAAAAAATTCAATAAATATTCACTTGAGGAAAATTAAAAAATTGAAGGATCAAATTAAGGTGTACGAAGAAAAGAAAAAATTGGTAAAACTCCTTGAACGTCTGCGGATTTAAATGTAAGTACCCGAATTTAAAAAAAAAATTAAAAACAAATTCAAATTCCTTTATTTCGAGGAAGCACAAAAATCGATGATAGGCACCACAAACCAGTTCACTTGGTAACAAGCAAAAGAATAATAATAATTGTAATAATACGAAAAATATCAGTATGTATCACGTATGAAAACAAAGTTGATATTAAACCGTTGATCACGTTTGGTTTCCTTTAAATACCAAAAAGACTCCTAAAAATACAGCACCGAACTTGAATTGGCTTAGTACTGCAATGTCCATATTCGGTGATAATATCTAGTTATTTATAAAAAAAAGATTCATTCCTATTTCAGCTTTTGTAAGTCTGTACTGATCAAGAGAAAAAAAAATGGGGTAGAAGAAAAAAAAATAAATCAGCCTAATGAGTGCGTAATTAGTAACCTAAATTACACTAAAATGTGTTTTTTTTTTCGAGGAGGATCAAATTCATAAAATACGTCCCTGCATGATAAATTTTCTCACACTTTTCGTATTCTTTCGTGGGTGGCTCTCGATATACCTACCCCCAAGACCACCCCATTGAATAAAATAAACTCAAAAAACTTGCAAGGTTTGTTTTATTTTCTTTGTATACTAAAACACACCGCCGCTTCGTGGGTGGCTCTCGATATACCTACCCCGAGACCATAAACACTGCAAATTCTGTTTTCTCACACAAAGTCGTAAAAAGACAGCGGCATCGAAATGAGGGTTGAGGGTTGGGTGATGGTTAGTTTTGCCGCCGAACCTTTTAGCCTCATTTAGTCGTGGATGTTCAAATGCGCTTGTAGTCCTATATTAAAGTGGAAAGTGTGTGGTAGATGCAAATATCGTTTTTATTTTCGAAACGTTCAGTTTTGTGCTGCTTGTGATTTTCGTGTTGCGATTTTTGGTTACGGTTATAGAGAGACACAGTTTTGTTTGTCAGTGCCTTTACTTTTTTTTCGAGATATTTTTTACCATAGACAATGAACGGGTAAGTGACTAATTAGATAATTATTTGTAAATCTGCGAGTGAATTATCCTAAAGCCTTTAATTAACTAATCAACCGCTGTTTATTGACGGTTAAGTTTCGCAAAATTTAAAATAAAAGGAAAAAGGGAATGCTTCTTCTAAAGAGCAAAAAAAGCAAGGGCCTTTTTTACCGATAATTTTTTGAAATGCCGGGGGTTAGTTTTTCTTTTTTCTTCGCGTGTAGCCTCGAGAAGACATTTACCTGATTCAGTTTTTTATCTGCATTATACAGGTGCGTCGCTATTGAGGTATTACGTTGCCACCGGTGCCTACTCAGGGCCGACACTGTCTGCCCTGAAGCGATATTCGCTTGCGATGGCGTCGAGGCGCATACGTTCTGCGCCTCGTGTGCCGATGTGATTGGTTGGTTGCAAAATGAACCCCCGCTACTTTGCCCCTTTTGCGGGATGATTGTTTTTCGCTCCAGGGTGCTGGAGCGAATGGCTTTTTTGGGAGAAAGGTAAATGTTTTTGTTAAAAAAAAGGAAGCAAAATAAATAAATTAAAATAACTCGCTATATTCTTGTTCATCATAGAAGACGCCAAGAAATGGAGAGGATGCCTGGCCCTCCACCCTTAATCCCAATTCAGGAGATCCCGAAGTAACTAATTTCACCCCTTATTTTAAAATAAAAATACTAACACTTTTTTCAACCAAAAAAAATAGCTTCCAAGACGTAATCTCCATCGGATCCAGCGAGGAGACAGCGGAATTCCCACACCATGGCGGGGAAGTTAGACCGGGTTCGCCAAGCTCGGGGAGTAGCACCGTAAGCTACATTTTCGAGTTGCCGCCTCCCTTGGATCCTGAGGAGTCGCTCGATTCGGGATATGGACACGAACATATTTAAAAAAAGTACGAGCGGGTATTTCCACGATAACGCTGACACCGTTAAATTTCTAATTTTCTTTTTTCAGATTCCGGAATATAAATATTTACTCGTTACCTCTCGTGTTTTATTTCCTCTGTCCTTGGTGCGCAATAAAAGCACAGTTTGTACCCGCGAGGGTACACATTCGCAGAATTATGTTTTTAAAATAAATGTTTTGGTCAATATTCACTAGGTGGGGTTACCTTATTCAAGAAAATCTTATTCCAAGAGGGGACACTAGTTTACATTCGAACCGCTAGAGGGTGCAGATGGTCACGCGAACAATATGATCAAGTCTCATTGACGCCATTGCTTTTCTTAGGGGTGGGAAAATATCTGGGCTCTGATTGGCTTCGCCGCCATCGTAAACTAGAGGAGGGGGGATCGATTAAACCCCACATTTCTGGTTGCTTATCCAATGGGGGCCAGTTTCAAGGGATTATGGGTAAAGGCGGAGGAGCTAGAGAGTCGTGGGTAAGGAGGACACCCCACAAAAAAAGGGAGAGGAGTGGGGGAAGCCTATCCTGTACCAATAAACTACTAACGCAATACGCGCTGGCACACTTCCAACACCCCCTCCATGTAAAGGATAAAGAAGACTGGAGACGCTACAATAACAGCGTTGACGGCATCATCCTGGACGATCTAGACTTCCCCAATTGGAGTCCCCTCACCTTACTCAAACTACTCGATATGGAGACGCCCATCACCCAGAACATCAAATACGGGGCAACCAGAATTCAAGCAGGTACACCCAGGATAATTTGTGTAAACCACTTGGATCTGTTTTGGCCCAAAGGGATACACACGGAAACAATTAAAGCCTGCGAAAGACGAATAACAATTGTACACATAGAAGAACTACTCTTTAACTACCGCGCCACAACACCTGACAACCCGATACCTCAACACCTACTACCAACACCAGACAAACGAACAGCAAAAAAACAATCAAAACCGTGCAACCTGTGCAACAACCCAACAACCTAAGAATTCTGTTGGAAATGCAAATACGACCTAACACTGGAGCTACAACAACTCGACATTGAAGAAAACGAAAACGGACCCACCACGAGCGCATCCACCAAAAACCTGGAACACGAAGCCTCCGACTGAAACTATATAGCATGTGTGTGCCTTGTATTACGTCATTAATAAATATATTATATTACACCTACTGTGGTTCCTTTAGTTCCTATGGTAGAGCACACACATCATACCTAGTTTCAATATTTCATTATGTGTGTCTACCCCCACCCCACGTTCGTATTTCCCGCTAAATCTATTCTCTTTTTCATTGGTTTATTTTGGTTTGTCTCATTTTCTATATATTTCATTGGTCAACCCCGTCGCGGGCGGTAGCCACCCCTTCAGGGGTGGCCCAACGAAAGGCGCATGCGCCCACGCATTTTGGAGGCCAATTACACAATTACGATCAATTAATTACCGATATATTTTCGAATAATAGAATTTAAAAGTCGTCAATAAATTAGTTAAAATTACAACACTTTTCTAAAATTTCATAATGTACCATATAATAGTTGTATAATTTATGACATTAACAATAAAAATATTTCAATTGTAATATTAATAATATTGAAAATTTAAGATTTTTAACCTCATCGATAGTTGTGAGGTTATCCGATGCGATTCTACAATGTTCACGATAAGAAGAACACATGCCGACAAATTTCAAGATGCTCATCGATCGTGTGAAGAAAATATCGTGAAAATTCGTTTCAGGAAGAAAGAACTGCATGAACTAGAGATGATTTGTCATGAAGATTCTTTAGATTTCGATGTGAATGGTTATTGTCAAATGAAAATGGAAAATGTAAATTTTTACCATGTTCATACTATAAATCATAGATGGGCATTACAAAATCAACGTTTCACATAATTTTTTAAAAGTATTTATACAATTCAAGTTAATAACATTTTTTTACCATCGACATAATTTATAACGCCTATGTTTAAATAATTTATATACTTATCTAACTATTTCAAATAGATAATTTCCAATTCATTTCTCGGAATATTTTGATTTTTTTTAATTTATTATAATAATAAAAAAATTGGAATATCTGTTCAGATAAAAAGTACTTCACATCATTTCTTAAAATAAAATCTCAAAATTCCCCAAAGTTAATATACTTAAAACGAAAAACACTTTTATACTTCATTCCTTTCTACAAAATTTATAAACACATGATTTTTCTAAATATATTAATTATTGTCCCACATAAAATTTTTCTACAAAAAAAAATTAAACAAAATAAAAATTTTATATATAAACGCACACCTTTATAAAAGTTCAAAACGATATCAAATTCTCACCCCATCTCCAACCGGTCTCTAATTGAATTTTAATGACCTTTTCCATATAAAAGAAACTACCCTTCCAACTTTTATTTACCACCGGTGACAATAAACGCGAAACATAATTGGACAGCCATCTCCGGCGCCATAAAGAACGCGAAGATAAAATACAACAAGGCCAGGTCCGTGAAGGACGGCATCAAGGTGTTCCCAGAGACCACCGAAGACTACAGGAACTTAATCAAGTTCCTAAACGCCCACAATGCGGAGTACTACACGTACGCATTAAAGGTTGAGAAAAAAACCAAGATGGTCATAAAGGGCCTCTTTAAAGAACTACCCCTCACAGAGATCGAGGAAGACCTGAAGGCACAAGGTATAGAAGATGCAAAAGTAGTTCAGCTACTGAAGAAAAAGAGGGGAGACAAAGGAGAGAAACTGGTCTCCGAGTTCTTCATTGTGACGACTTGCAATGAAAACATAAAAAAGATTACAAACATTTGCTCCGGAAAGGTCACGCTCGAGGAGCCAAATAAAATCAGTGAGGTACCGCAATGCCATACGTGCCAAAAGTTTGGCCACGGCCAAAGTAGATGCACCTTCCAACACAGGTGCGTCAAGTGCGGCAAGGACCACCCCACCCGGGAATGCACCATTCCGTCGGAGCCCAAAACGGGGAACGTGAAGTGCGCAAACTGCGGCGGCCCCCATGTAGCAAGCTACAGGGGTTGCCCCAGCGTCCCCAAGACCGACGCACAAAAGAGGAGGGAAATTCAAAGAAAACAAGCTCCCCCCACGAGGCAAGAACCACCACAACCACCCAGACAGCCTCCTACTCAACAACCAAGGCAAGTCACGCCGCAAATTCAACAACAGGACATTACAACTATCCTGGCGTCGCTACAAGCCATTTTACTGAGATTAGCCCCCCAGTAAATGGCCATACAAATCAAGCCCACGTCCCTGAGAGCGACAACGTGGAACATACGGGGCATACGGGCCAACAAAGCCGATATCGAAGAATATCTGGCAGAATATGACGTAGACATACTAGGGCTACAACAGACACTCATAAGAGGCGGGACGAACATCAGATTCCACAACTACGTCATATACAGAAGAGACAGCCCAAACGGAAACGCCCGAACAAACGCAGGAATCGCGATACTAGTGAAGGAATCACTAGACCACGAATACTTAGGGATTCAAGACACCGGACTGGACGCCATCACCGTAAGAGTGAACATGAGGGACGGAACCACGCTCAAGATCACCACTGTATACAGGCAAAGTACTGTCAACATCACGGCAGAAGACACAGCTACCCTAATGATGGGAAGAGAATCCCAAATAATAATAGGAGATTTCAACAGTCACGCCAGAAGCTGGAACAGCAGGCAGTACTGTCCAAATGGAAGAACATTGGAAGCCGAGGTAGCAAGAAATGGGGAAACGGCCATCGGACCGGACGAGCCGATCCATTATCCCGACAATATAAACAATCGCCCTGATGTGATTGACATAGCCATAATCAAGAACCTGCGAATGCCCTACGCCATAGCAACGATGAACGAAGGACAGTCAGATCACATGCCAGTGATGCTGACACTAGGGAACGGCGAAGAAATAACGGAAAGCAAGTACAAGGTAAGAAGGACGGACTGGAAAGCGTTCAAGGAGAAATGCGCACAAAGGATTAGCCTGGCAAGAAGACTCGTAACGAGACAAGACCCGGATGAAGAGATCGCCACCCTGGAAGGCACGATCCTGCAGGCCTATGAGGACTCAACGACTACCGAAATACGCAAAAAAGACAAAAGAATAGGCGGACCACTCCCTCCACATATCGACAGGAAAATCAGAGATCGGAGAAGACTCAGGAGAATCTATTGGAGAAATAGAATTGAGCAAAACAGAATAACCCTGAACCGAGCATCTAACCACTGAAGGAGATGCTACGCCAGCACAGAAACAGACAATGGAAAAGAAAAACCGGAGACAACACTATGTGGAGAATGCAAAAGGTATTGCGGAATCCCAGGACCACGATTCCACCAATACACGGAGAAAATGGTCTAGCATACACCAGCTTAGAAAAAGCGGAAGCATTCGCGGACTGCCTGGAGCGCGAATGCAGGACAAACACCGAAGAAAACGAAGAAACGGAAGAAATAGAACGCAAAATGGCCAGACCAGCAAGGGAGGTTAGAGAACAGGATGACAGTGAGGAAGTCGCTGATCCAATAACCCCCAAAAGAAATAGTTGCGCATATAAAGAACTCCAGAACGAGAAAAGCTCCAGGACCGGACCAAGTGACCAACATAATGTTAAAGAACTTACCAAGAAAAGGTTTCGTGGCAGTCACCAATATAACCAACGCAATCCTCAGGCTGAGGTACTTCGCCGACGCCTGGAAGGAAGCCTCGGTGACTATGATTCCCAAACCAAGAAAAAACAGAACTTTTCCACAAAATTACAGGCCTATCAGTCTAGTAAGCAGCATGAGCAAGATCATCGAAAGAGCTATCCTCACAAGAATTAAGATCTTCACGGAGGCAATGCAGGTATTACCTGAAGAACAGTTCGGGTTCAGGGCAGGACACTCCACCTAAATGCAACGTCTAAGACTCGTCGAACAAGCCGCAGAAGGCATCGAAAGACAACAAGCAACAGGATTGGTATTACTAGACATAGAGAGAGCCTTCGACCGAGTCTGAAAACAAGGACTCGTGGGAAAGATGAAGACCATAGGATACCCCAACTGGATCTGCAAACTGACGGATTCCTATTTGAGGAATCGGAGGATCCAGGTGAAAGTAGGGCAAGAAAAATCGCAACCGAGGATCTTGGAAGCAGGAGTCCCACATCCCTCCCCATCTCTACACGATATTTACCCACGACGTACCGAAACTCCAAAGAACCGAACTTGGACCGTACGCAGATGATACAGCCTTATCATTCAGGACACCAAACGTAGATTTAGTAACGAGAAAAATGCAAAGAGCACTCGACGATTTGGAAAAATGTTGCACCAAATGAAAAATAAAAATAAACGCCAACAAAACGGAGGCAGTGCTGATCACGAAGAAAAGAACAAGACCCCGCGAAACACTCAACCTCAACGGAGAGGACATCGAGTGGAAGGAATCCGTAAAATATCTCGGGATGAAGATCGACAAAAAACTAATGTTTAAACAGCACATAGACGACAATATAGCCAAAACCAGGGCAGTAGCGACTCAACTATATCCTATCTTAGGGAGACACAGCGAGATGAACCCAAACAACAAGGTCACGCTGATAAAGGCGGTTATAAGACCGACACTGACCTATGCATCTACTGCATGGGACTTTGCGGCAAAAACCTACATGGAAAGGCTCAGAGCTTGCGAGAGCAAAATCATCAGGCGGGTAGTAGGAGCTCCATACTACGTAAGAAACGAAAATATCAGAAGAGATCTGAAACTCAACACTCTGTTGGAGTTAGTCGTGGATGTTCAAACACACCGCCGCTTCGAGGGTGGCTCTCGATATACCTACCCCGAGACCATAAACACTGCAAATTCTGTTTTCTCACACAAAGTCGTAAAAAGACAGCGGCATCGAAATGAGGGTTGAGGGTTGGGTGATGGTTAGTTTTGCCGCCGAACCTTTTAGCCTCATTTAGTCGTGGATGTTCAAATGCGCTTGTAGTCCTATATTAAAGTGGAAAGTGTGTGGTAGATGCAAATATCGTTTTTATTTTCGAAACGGTCAGTTTTGTGCTGCTTGTGATTTTCGGGTTGCGATTTTTGGTTACGGTTATAGAGAGACACAGTTTTGTTTGTCAGTGCCTTTACTTTTTTTTCGAGATATTTTTTACCATAGACAATGAACGGGTAAGTGACTAATTAGATAATTATTTGTAAATCTGCGAGTGAATTATCCTAAAGCCTTTAATTAACTAATCAACCGCTGTTTATTGACGTTTAAGTTTCGCAAAATTTAAAATAAAAAGAAAAAGGGAATGCTTCTTCGAAAGAGCAAAAAAAGCAAGGGCCTTTTTTACCGATAATTTTTTGAAATGCCAGGGGTTAGTTTTTCTTTTTTCTTCGCGTGTAGCCTAGAGAAGACATTTACCTGATTCAGTTTTTTATCTGCATTATACAGGTGCGTCGCTATTGAAGTATTACGTTGCCACCGGTGCCTACTCAGGGCCGACACTGTCTGCCCTGAAGCGATATTCGCTTGCGATGGCGTCGAGGCGCATACGTTCTGCGCCTCGTGTGCCGATGTGATTGGCTGGTTGCAAAATGAACCCCCGCTACTTTGCCCCTTTTGCGGGATGATTGTTTTTCGCTCCAGGGTGCTGAAAATCGATAGTTGCGAGGTTATCCGATGCGATTCTACAATGTTCACGATAAGAAGAACACATGCCGACAAATTTCAAGATGCTCATCGATCGTGTGAAGAAAATATCGTGAAAATTCGTTTCAGGAAGAAAGAACTGCATGAACTAGAGATGATTTGTCATGAAGATTCTTTAGATTTCGATGTGAATGGTTATTGTCAAATGAAAATGGAAAATGTAAATTTTTACCATGTTCATACTATAAATCATAGATGGGCATTACAAAATCAACGTTTCACATAATTTTTTAAAAGTATTTATACAATTCAAGTTAATAACATTTTTTTACCATCGACATAATTTATAACGCCAATGTTTAAATAATTTATATACTTATCTAACTATTTCAAATAGATAATTTCCAATTCATTTCTCGGAATATTTTGATTTTTTTTAATTTATTATAATAATAAAAAAATTGGAATATCTGTTCAGATAAAAAGTACTTCACATCATTTCTTAAAATAAAATCTCAAAATTCCCCAAAGTTAATATACTTAAAACGAAAAACACTTTTATACTTCATTCCTTTCTACAAAATTTATAAACACATGATTTTTCTAAATAAATAAATAAAATAAAAAAATAAATAAAAATTTTTCTCCAAAAAAAAATTAAACAAAATAAAAATTTTATATATAAACACACAACTTTATAAAAGTTCAAAACGATATCAAATTCTCACCCCATCTCCAACCGGTCTCTAATTGAATTTTAATGACCTTTTCCATATAAAAGAAACTACCCTTCCAACTTTTATTTACCACCGGTGACAATAAACGCGAAACATAATTGGACAGCCATCTCCGGCGCCATAAAGAACGCGAAGATAAAATACAACAAGGCCAGGTCCGTGAAGGACGGCATCAAGGTGTTCCCAGAGACCACCGAAGACTACAGGAACTTAATCAAGTTCCTAAACGCCCACAATGCGGAGTACTACACGTACGCATTAAAGGTTGAGAAAAAAACCAAGATGGTCATAAAGGGCCTCTTTAAAGAACTACCCCTCACAGAGATCGAGGAAGACCTGAAGGCACAAGGTATAGAAGATGCAAAAGTAGTTCAGCTACTGAAGAAAAAGAGGGGAGACAAAGGAGAGAAACTGGTCTCCGAGTTCTTCATTGTGACGACTTGCAATGAAAACATAAAAAAGATTACAAACATTTGCTCCGGAAAGGTCACGCTCGAGGAGCCAAATAAAATCAGTGAGGTACCGCAATGCCATACGTGCCAAAAGTTTGGCCACGGCCAAAGTAGATGCACCTTCCAACACAGGTGCGTCAAGTGCGGCAAGGACCACCCCACCCGGGAATGCACCATTCCGTCGGAGCCCAAAACGGGGAACGTGAAAGTGCGCAAACTGCGGCGGCCCCCATGTAGCAAGCTACAGGGGTTGCCCCAGCGTCCCCAAGACCGACGCACAAAAGAGGAGGGAAATTCAAAGAAAACAAGCTCCCCCCACGAGGCAAGAACCACCACAACCACCCAGACAGGCTCCTACTCAACAACCAAGGCAAGTCACGCCGCAAATTCAACAACAGGACATTACAACTATCCTGGCGTCGCTACAAGCCATTTTACTGAGATTAGCCCCCCAGTAAATGGCCATACAAATCAAGCCCACGTCCTTGAGAGCGACAACGTGGAACATACGGGGCATACGGGCCAACAAAGCCGATATCGAAGAATATCTGGCAGAATATGACGTAGACATACTAGGGCTACAACAGACACTCATAAGAGGCGGGACGAACATCAGATTCCACAACTACGTCATATACAGAAGAGACAGCCCAAACGGAAACGCCCGAACAAACGCAGGAATCGCGATACTAGTGAAGGAATCACTAGACCACGAATACTTAGGGATTCAAGACACCGGACTGGACGCCATCACCGTAAGAGTGAACATGAGGGACGGAACCACGCTCAAGATCACCACTGTATACAGGCAAAGTACTGTCAACATCACGGCAGAAGACATAGCTACCCTAATGATGGGAAGAGAATCCCAAATAATAATAGGAGATTTCAACAGTCACGCCAGAAGCTGGAACAGCAGGCAGTACTGTCCAAATGGAAGAACATTGGAAGCCGAGGTAGCAAGAAATGGGGGAACGGCCATCGGACCGGACGAGCCGATCCATTATCCCGACAATATAAACAATCGCCCTGATTTGATTGACATAGCCATAATCAAGAACCTGCGAATGCCCTACGCCATAGCAACGATGAACGAAGGTAAGTACAAGGTAAGAAGGACGGACTGGAAAGCGTTCAAGGAGAAATGCGCACAAAGGATTAGCCTGGCAAGAAGACTCGTAACGAGACAAGACCCGGATGAAGAGATCGCCACCCTGGAAGGCACGATCCTGCAGGCCTATGAGGACTCAACGACTACCGAAATACGCAAAAAAGACAAAAGAATAGGCGGACCACTCCCTCCACATATCGACAGGAAAATCAGAGATCGGAGAAGACTCAGGAGAATCTATTGGAGAAATAGAATTGAGCAAAACAGAATAACCCTGAACCGAGCATCTAACCAACTGAAGGAGATGCTACGCCAGCACAGAAACAGACAATGGAAAAGAAAAACCGGAGACAACACTATGTGGAGAATGCAAAAGGTATTGCGGAATCCCAGGACCACGATTCCACCAATACACGGAGAAAATGGTCTAGCATACACCAGCTTAGAAAAAGCGGAAGCATTCGCGGACTGCCTGGAGCGCGAAGGCAGGACAAACACCGAAGAAAACGAAGAAACGGAAGAAATAGAACGCAAAATGGCCAGACCAGCAAGGGAGGTTAGAGAACAGGATGACAGTGAGGAAGTCGCTGATCCAATAACCCCTAAAGAAATAGTTGCGCATATAAAGAACTCCAGAACGAGAAAAGCTCCAGGACCGGACCAAGTGACCAACATAATGTTAAAGAACTTACCAAGAAAAGGTTTCGTGGCAGTCACCAATATAGGCAACGCAATCCTCAGGCTGAGGTACTTCCCCGACGCCTGGAAGGAAGCCTCGGTGACTATGATTCCCAAACCAAGAAAAAACAGAACTTTTCCACAAAATTACAGGCCTATCAGTCTAGTAAGCAGCATGAGCAAGATCATCGAAAGAGCTATCCTCACAAGAATTAAGACCTTCACGGAGGCAATGCAGGTATTACCTGAAGAACAGTTCGGGTTCAGGGCAGGACACTCCACCTAAATGCAACTTCTAAGACTCGTCGAACAAGCCGCAGAAGGCATCGAAAGACAACAAGCAACAGGATTGGTATTACTAGACATAGAGAGAGCCTTCGACCGAGTCTGAAAACAAGGACTCGTGGGAAAGATGAAGACCATAGGATACCCCAACTGGATCTGCAAACTGACGGATTCCTATTTGAGGAATAGGAGGATCCAGGTGAAAGTAGGGCAAGAAAAATCGCAACCGAGGATCTTGGAAGCAGGAGTCCCACATCCCTCCCCATCTCTACACGATATTTACCCACGACGTACCGAAACTCCAAAGAACCGAACTTGGACCGTACGCAGATGATACAGCCTTATCATTCAGGACACCAAACGTAGATTAAGTAACGAGAAAAATGCAAAGAGCACTCGACGATTTGGAAAAATGTTGCACCAAATGAAAAATAAAAATAAACGCCAACAAAACGGAGGCAGTGCTGATCACGAAGAAAAGAATAAGACCCCGCGAAACACTCAACCTCAACGGAGAGGACATCGAGTGGAAGGACTCCGTAAAATATCTCGGGGTGAAGATTGACAAAAAACTAATGTTTAAACAGTACATAGACGACAATATAGCCAAAACCAGGGCAGTAGGGACTCAACTATATCCTATCTTAGGGAGACACAGCGAGATGAACCCAAACAACAAGGTCACGCTGATAAAGGCGGTTATAAGACCGACACTGACCTATGCATCTACTGCATGGGACTTTGCGGCAAAAACCTACATGGAAAGGCTCAGAGCTTGCGAGAGCAAAATCATCAGGCGGGTAGTAGGAGCTCCATACTACGTAAGAAACGAAAATATCAGAAGAGATCTGAAACTCAACACTCTGTTGGAGTTAGTCGTGGATGTTCAAACACACCGCCGCTTCGTGGGTGGCTCTCGATATACCTACCCCGAGACCATAAACACTGCAAATTCTGTTTTCTCACACAAAGTCGTAAAAAGACAGCGGCATCGAAATGAGGGTTGAGGGTTGGGTGATGGTTAGTTTTGCCGCCGAACCTTTTAGCCTCATTTAGTCGCGGATGTTCAAATGCGCTTGTAGTCCTATATTAAAGTGGAAAGTGTGTGGTAGATGCAAATATCGTTTTTATTTTCGAAACGGTCAGTTTTGTGCTGCTTGTGATTTTCGGGTTGCGATTTTTGGTTACGGTTATAGAGAGACACAGTTTTGTTTGTCAGTGCCTTTACTTTTTTTCGAGATATTTTTTACCATAGACAATGAACGGGTAAGTGACTAATTAGATAATTATTTGTAAATCTGCGAGTGAATTATCCTAAAGCCTTTAATTAACTAATCAACCGCTGTTTATTGACGGTTAAGTTTCGCAAAATTTAAAATAAAAGGAAAAAGGGAATGCTTCTTCTAAAGAGCAAAAAAAGCAAGGGCCTTTTTTACCGATAAT
The DNA here is from genome assembly GCF_029955315.1 of Cylas formicarius. Lineage (NCBI taxonomy): Eukaryota > Metazoa > Arthropoda > Insecta > Coleoptera > Brentidae > Cylas > Cylas formicarius. The sequence continues at coordinate 1,557,595 of NW_026844319.1, forward strand.
TTTTTGAAATGCCGGGGGTTAATTTTTCTTTTTTCTTCGCGTGTAGCCTAGAGAAGACATTTACCTGATTGAGTTTTTTATCTGCATTATACAGGTGCGTCGCTATTGAAGTATTACGTTGCCACCGGTGCCTACTCAGGGCCGACACTGTCTGCCCTGAAGCGATATTCGCTTGCGATGGCGTCGAGGCGCATACGTTCTGCGCCTCGTGTGCCGATGTGATTGGCTGGTTGCAAAATGAACCCCCGCTACTTTGCCCCTTTTGCGGGATGATTGTTTTTCGCTCCAGGGTGCTGGAGCGAATGGCTTTTTTGGGAGAAAGGTAAATGTTTTTGTTAAAAAAAAAAGGAAGCAAAATAAATAAATTAAAATAACTCGCTATATTCTTGTTCATCATAGAAGACGCCAAGAAATGGAGAGGATGCCTGGCCCTCCACCCTTAATCCCAATTCAGGAGATCCCGAAGTAACTAATTTCACCCCTTATTTTAAAATAAAAATACTAACACTTTTTTCAACCAAAAAAAAATAGCTTCCAAGACGTAATCTCCATCGGATCCAGCGAGGAGACAGCGGAATTCCCACACCATGGCGGGGAAGTTAGACCGGGTTCGCCAAGCTCGGGGAGTAGCACCGTAAGCTACATTTTCGAGTTGCCGCCTCCCTTGGATCCTGAGGAGTCGCTCGATTCGGGATATGGACACGAACATATTTAAAAAAAGTACGAGCGGGTATTTCCACGATAACGCTGACACCGTTAAATTTCTAATTTTCTTTTTTCAGATTCCGGAATATAAATATTTGCTCGTTACCTCTCGTGTTTTATTTCCTCTGTCCTTGGTGCGCAATAAAAGCACAGTTTGTACCCGCGAGGGTACACATTCGCAGAATTATATGTTTTTAAAATAAATGTTTTGGTCAATATTCACTAGGTGGGGTTACCTTATTCAAGAAAATCTTATTCCAAGAGGGGACACTAGTTTACATTCGAACCGCTAGAGGGTGCAGATGGTCACGCGAACAATATGATCAAGTCTCATTGACGCCATTGCTTTTCTTAGGGGTGGGAAAATATCTGGGCTCTGATTGGCTTCGCCGCCATCGGAAACTAGAGGAGGAGGGATCGATTAAACCCCACATTTCTGGTTGCTTATCCAATGGGGGCCAGTTTCAAGGGATTTTGGGTAAAGGCGGAGGAGCTAGAGAGTCGTGGGTAAGGAGGACACTCCACAAAAAAAGGGAGAGGAGTGGGGGAAGCCTATCCTGTACCAATAAACTACTAACGCAATACGCGCTGGCACACTTCCAACACCCCCTCCATGTAAAGGATAAAGAAGACTGGAGACGCTACAATAACAGCGTTGACGGCATCATCCTGGACGATCTAGACTTCCCCAATTGCAGTCCCCTCACCTTACTCAAACTACTCGATATGGAGACGCCCATCACCCAGAACATCAAATACGGGGCAACCAGAATTCAAGCAGGTACACCCAGGATAATTTGTGTAAACCACTTGGATCTGTTTTGGCCCAAAGGGATACACACGGAAACAATTAAAGCCTGCGAAAGACGAATAACAATTGTACACATAGAAGCACTACTCTTTAACTACCGCGCCACAACACCTGACAACCCGATACCTCAACACCTACTACCAACACCAGACAAACGAACAGCAAAAAAACAATCAAAACCGTGCAACCTGTGCAACAACCCAACAACCTAAGAATTCTGTTGGAAATGCAAATACGACCTAACACTGGAGCTACAACAACTCGACATTGAAGAAAACGAAAACGGACCCACCACGAGCGCATCCACCAAAAACCTGGAACACGAAGCCTCCGACTGAAACTATATAGCATGTGTGTGCCTTGTATTACGTCATTAATAAATATATTATATTACACCTACTGTGGTTCCTTTAGTTCCTATGGTAGAGCACACACATCATACCTAGTTTCAATATTTCATTATGTGTGTCTACCCCTACCCCACGTTCGTATTTCCCGCTAAATCTATTCTCTTTTTCATTGGTTTATTTTGGTTTGTCTCATTTTCTATATATTTCATTGGTCAACCCCGTCGCGGGCGGTAGCCACCCCTTCAGGGGTGGCCCAACGAAAGGCGCATGCGCCCACGCATTTTGGAGGCCAATTACACAATTACGATCAATTAATTACCGATATATTTTCGAATAATAGAATTTAAAAGTCGTCAATAAATTAGTTAAAATTACAACACTTTTCTAAAATTTCATAATGTACCATATAATAGTTGTATAATTTATGACATTAACAATAAAAATATTTCAATTGTAATATTAATAATATTGAAAATTTAAGATTTTTAACCTCATCGATAGTTGTGAGGTTATCCGATGCGATTCTACAATGTTCACGATAAGAAGAACACATGCCGACAAATTTCAAGATGCTCATCGATCGTGTGAAGAAAATATCGTGAAAATTCGTTTCAGGAAGAAAGAACTGCATGAACTAGAGATGATTTGTCATGAAGATTCTTTAGATTTCGATGTGAATGGTTATTGTCAAATAATTTATAACGCCTATGTTTAAATAATTTATATACTTATCTAACTATTTCAAATAGATAATTTCCAATTCATTTCTCGGAATATTTTGATTTTTTTTAATTTATTATAATAATAAAAAAATTGGAATATCTGTTCAGATAAAAAGTACTTCACATCATTTCTTAAAATAAAATCTCAAAATTCCCCAAAGTTAATATACTTAAAACGAAAAACACTTTTATACTTCATTCCTTTCTACAAAATTTATAAACACATGATTTTTCTAAATATATTAATTATTGTCCCAAATAAAATTTTTCTACAAAAAAAAAATTAAACAAAATAAAAATTTTATATATAAACGCACACCTTTATAAAAGTTCAAAACGATATCAAATTCTCACCCCATCTCCAACCGGTCTCTAATTGAATTTTAATGACCTTTTCCATATAAAAGAAACTACCCTTCCAACTTTTATTTACCACCGGTGACAATAAACGCGAAACATAATTGGACAGCCATCTCCGGCGCCATAAAGAACGCGAAGATAAAATACAACAAGGCCAGGTCCGTGAAGGACGGCATCAAGGTGTTCCCAGAGACCACCGAAGACTACAGGAACTTAATCAAGTTCCTAAACGCCCACAATGCGGAGTACTACACGTACGCATTAAAGGTTGAGAAAAAAACCAAGATGGTCATAAAGGGCCTCTTTAAAGAACTACCCCTCACAGAGATCGAGGAAGACCTGAAGGCACAAGGTATAGAAGATGCAAAAGTAGTTCAGCTACTGAAGAAAAAGAGGGGAGACAAAGGAGAGAAACTGGTCTCCGAGTTCTTCATTGTGACGACTTGCAATGAAAACATAAAAAAGATTACAAACATTTGCTCCGGAAAGGTCACGCTCGAGGAGCCAAATAAAATCAGTGAGGTACCGCAATGCCATACGTGCCAAAAGTTTGGCCACGGCCAAAGTAGATGCACCTTCCAACACAGGTGCGTCAAGTGCGGCAAGGACCACCCCACCCGGGAATGCACCATTCCGTCGGAGCCCAAAACGGGGAACGTGAAGTGCGCAAACTGCGGCGGCCCCCATGTAGCAAGCTACAGGGGTTGCCCCAGCGTCCCCAAGACCGACGCACAAAAGAGGAGGGAAATTCAAAGAAAACAAGCTCCCCCCACGAGGCAAGAACCACCACAACCACCCAGACAGGCTCCTACTCAACAACCAAGGCAAGTCACGCCGCAAATTCAACAACAGGACATTACAACTATCCTGGCGTCGCTACAAGCCATTTTACTGAAATTAGCCCCCCAGTAAATGGCCATATAAATCAGGCCCACGTCCTTGAGAGCGACAACGTGGAACATACGGGGCATACGGGCCAACAAAGCCGATATCGAAGAATATCTGGCAGAATATGACGTAGACATACTAGGGCTACAACAGACACTCATAAGAGGCGGGACGAACATCAGATTCCACAACTACGTCATATACAGAAGAGACAGCCCAAACGGAAACGCCCGAACAAACGCAGGAATCGCGATACTAGTGAAGGAATCACTAGACCACGAATACTTAGGGATTCAAGACACCGGACTGGACGCCATCACCGTAAGAGTGAACATGAGGGACGGAACCACGCTCAAGATCACCACTGTATACAGGCAAAGTACTGTCAACATCACGGCAGAAGACATAGCTACCCTAATGATGGGAAGAGAATCCCAAATAATAATAGGAGATTTCAACAGTCACGCCAGAAGCTGGAACAGCAGGCAGTACTGTCCAAATGGAAGAACATTGGAAGCCGAGGTAGCAAGAAATGGGGGAACGGCCATCGGACCGGACGAGCCGATCCATTATCCCGACAATATGATGTGATTGACATAGCCATAATCAAGAACCTGCGAATGCCCTACGCCATAGCAACGATGAACGAAGGTAAGTACAAGGTAAGAAGGACGGACTGGAAAGCGTTCAAGGAGAAATGCGCACAAAGGATTAGCCTGGCAAGAAGACTCGTAACGAGACAAGACCCGGATGAAGAGATCGCCACCCTGGAAGGCACGATCCTGCAGGCCTATGAGGACTCAACGACTACCGAAATACGCAAAAAAGACAAAAGAATAGGCGGACCACTCCCTCCACATATCGACAGGAAAATCAGAGATCGGAGAAGACTCAGGAGAATCTATTGGAGAAATAGAATTGAGCAAAACAGAATAACCCTGAACCGAGCATCTAACCAACTGAAGGAGATGCTACGCCAGCACAGAAACAGACAATGGAAAAGAAAAACCGGAGACAACACTATGTGGAGAATGCAAAAGGTATTGCGGAATCCCAGGACCACGATTCCACCAATACACGGAGAAAATGGTCTAGCATACACCAGCTTAGAAAAAGCGGAAGCATTCGCGGACTGCCTGGAGCGCGAATGCAGGACAAACACCGAAGAAAACGAAGAAACGGAAGAAATAGAACGCAAAATGGCCAGACCAGCAAGGGAGGTTAGAGAACAGGATGACAGTGAGGAAGTCGCTGATCCAATAACCCCTAAAGAAATAGTTGCGCATATAAAGAACTCCAGAACGAGAAAAGCTCCAGGACCGGACCAAGTGACCAACATAATGTTAAAGAACTTACCAAGAAAAGGTTTCGTGGCAGTCACCAATATAGGCAACGCAATCCTCAGGCTGAGGTACTTCCCCGACGCCTGGAAGGAAGCCTCGGTGACTATGATTCCCAAACCAAGAAAAAAAACAGAACTTTTCCACAAAATTACAGGCCTATCAGTCTAGTAAGCAGCATGAGCAAGATCATCGAAAGAGCTATCCTCACAAGAATTAAGACCTTCACGGAGGCAATGCAGGTATTACCTGAAGAACAGTTCGGGTTCAGGGCAGGACACTCCACCTAAATGCAACTTCTAAGACTCGTCGAACAAGCCGCAGAAGGCATCGAAAGACAACAAGCAACAGGATTGGTATTACTAGACATAGAGAGAGCCTTCGACCGAGTCTGAAAACAAGGACTCGTGGGAAAGATGAAGACCATAGGATACCCCAACTGGATCTGCAAACTGACGGATTCCTATTTGAGGAATAGGAGGATCCAGGTGAAAGTAGGGCAAGAAAAATCGCAACCGAGGATCTTGGAAGCAGGAGTCCCACATCCCTCCCCATCTCTACACGATATTTACCCACGACGTACCGAAACTCCAAAGAACCGAACTTGGACCGTACGCAGATGATACAGCCTTATCATTCAGGACACCAAACGTAGATTAAGTAACGAGAAAAATGCAAAGAGCACTCGACGATTTGGAAAAATGTTGCACCAAATGAAAAATAAAAATAAACGCCAACAAAACGGAGGCAGTGCTGATCACGAAGAAAAGAACAAGACCCCGCGAAACACTCAACCTCAACGGAGAGGACATCGAGTGGAAGGACTCCGTAAAATATCTCGGGGTGAAGATCGACAAAAAACTAATGTTTAAACAGCACATAGACGACAATATAGCCAAAACCAGGGCAGTAGCGACTCAACTATATCCTATCTTAGGGAGACACAGCGAGATGAACCCAAACAACAAGGTCACGCTGATAAAGGCGGTTATAAGACCGACACTGACCTATGCATCTACTGCATGGGACTTTGCGGCAAAAACCTACATGGAAAGGCTCAGAGCTTGCGAGAGCAAAATCATCAGGCGGGTAGTAGGAGCTCCATACTACGTAAGAAACGAAAATATCAGAAGAGATCTGAAACTCAACACTCTGTTGGAGTTAGTCGTGGATGTTCAAACACACCGCCGCTTCGAGGGTGGCTCTCGACATACCTACCCCGAGACCATAAACACTGCAAATTCTGTTTTCTCACACAAAGTCGTAAAAAGACAGCGGCATCGAAATGAGGGTTGAGGGTTGGGTGATGGTTAGTTTTGCCGCCGAACCTTTTAGCCTCATTTAGTCGTGGATGTTCAAATGCGCTTGTAGTCCTATATTAAAGTGGAAAGTGTGTGGTAGATGCAAATATCGTTTTTATTTTCGAAACGGTCAGTTTTGTGCTGCTTGTGATTTTCGGGTTGCGATTTTTGGTTACGGTTATAGAGAGACACAGTTTTGTTTGTCAGTGCCTTTACTTTTTTTTCGAGATATTTTTTACCATAGACAATGAACGGGTAAGTGACTAATTAGATAATTATTTGTAAATCTGCGAGTGAATTATCCTAAAGCCTTTAATTAACTAATCAACCGCTGTTTATTGACGGTTAAGTTTCGCAAAATTTAAAATAAAAGGAAAAAGGGAATGCTTCTTCTAAAGAGCAAAAAAAGCAAGGGCCTTTTTAACCGATAATTTTTTGAAATGCCGGGGGTTAATTTTTCTTTTTTCTTCGCGTGTAGCCTAGAGAAGACATTTACCTGATTCAGTTTTTTATCTGCATTATACAGGTGCGTCGCTATTGAAGTATTACGTTGCCACCGGTGCCTACTCAGGGCCGACACTGTCTGCCCTGAAGCGATATTCGCTTGCGATGGCATCGAGGCGCATACGTTCTGCGCCTCGTGTGCCGATGTGATTGGCTGGTTGCAAAATGAACCCCCGCTACTTTGCCCCTTTTGCGGGATGATTGTTTTTCGCTCCAGGGTGCTGGAGCGAATGGCTTTTTTGGGAGAAAGGTAAATGTTTTTGTTAAAAAAAAAGGAAGCAAAATAAATAAATTAAAATAACTCGCTATATTCTTGTTCATCATAGAAGACACCAAGAAATGGAGAGGATGCCTGGCCCTCCACCCTTAATCCCAATTCAGGAGATCCCGAAGTAACTAATTTCACCCCTTATTTTAAAATAAAAATACTAACACTTTTTTCAACCAAAAAAAAATAGCTTCCAAGACGTAATCTCCATCGGATCCAGCGAGGAGACAGCGGAATTCCCATACCATGGCGGGGAAGTTAGACCGGGTTCGCCAAGCTCGGGGAGTAGCACCGTAAGCTACATTTTCGAGTTGCCGCCTCCCTTGGATCCTGAGGAGTCGCTCGATTCGGGATATGGACACGAACATATTTAAAAAAAGTACGAGCGGGTATTTCCACGATAACGCTGACACCGTTAAATTTCTAATTTTCTTTTTTCAGATTCCGGAATATAAATATTTACTCGTTACCTCTCGTGTTTTATTTCCTCTGTCCTTGGTGCGCAATAAAAGCACAGTTTGTACCCGCGAGGGTACACATTCCCAGAATTATATGTTTTTAAAATAAATGTTTTGGTCAATATTCACTAGGTGGGGTTACCTTATTCAAGAAAATCTTATTCCAAGAGGGGACACTAGTTTACATTCGAACCGCTAGAGGGTGCAGATGGTCACGCGAACAATATGATCAAGTCTCATTGACGCCATTGCTTTTCTTAGGGGTGGGAAAATATCTGGGCTCTGATTGGCTTCGCCGCCATCGGAAACTAGAGGAGGGGGGATCGATTAAACCCCACATTTCTGGTTGCTTATCCAATGGGGGCCAGTTTCAAGGGATTATGGGTAAAGGCGGAGGAGCTAGAGAGTCGTGGGTAAGGAGGACACCCCACAAAAAAAGGGAGAGGAGTGGGGGAAGCCTATCCTGTACCAATAAACTACTAACGCAATACGCGCTGGCACACTTCCAACACCCCCTCCATGTAAAGGATAAAGAAGACTGGAGACGCTACAATAACAGCGTTGACGGCATCATCCTGGACGATCTAGACTTCCCCAATTGGAGTCCCCTCACCTTACTCAAACTACTCGATATGGAGACGCCCATCACCCAGAACATCAAATACGGGGCAACCAGAATTCAAGCAGGTACACCCAGGATAATTTGTGTAAACCACTTGGATCTGTTTTGGCCCAAAGGGATACACACGGAAACAATTAAAGCCTGCGAAAGACGAATAACAATAGCACAACATAGAAGCACTACTCTTTAACTACCGCGCCACAACACCTGACAACCCGATACCTCAACACCTACTACCAACACCAGACAAACGAACAGCAAAAAAACAATCAAAACCGTGCAACCTGTGCAACAACCCAACAACCTAAGAATTCTGTTGGAAATGCAAATACGACCTAACACTGGAGCTACAACAACTCGACATTGAAGAAAACGAAAACGGACCCACCACGAGCGCATCCACCAAAAACCTGGAACACGAAGCCTCCGACTGAAACTATATAGCATGTGTGTGCCTTGTATTAGGTCATTAATAAATATATTATATTACACCTACTGTGGTTCCTTTAGTTCCTATGGTAGAGCACACACATCATACCTAGTTTCAATATTTCATTATGTGTGTCTACCCCCACCCCACGTTCGTATTTCCCGCTAAATCTATTCTCTTTTTCATTGGTTTATTTTGGTTTGTCTCATTTTCTATATATTTCATTGGTCAACCCCGTCGCGGGCGGTAGCCACCCCTTCAGGGGTGGCCCAACGAAAGGCGCATGCGCCCACGCATTTTGGAGGCCAATTACACAATTACGATCAATTAATTACCGATATATTTTCGAATAATAGAATTTAAAAGTCGTCAATAAATTAGTTAAAATTACAACACTTTTCTAAAATTTCATAATGTACCATATAATAGTTGTATAATTTATGACATTAACAATAAAAATATTTCAATTGTAATATTAATAATATTGAAAATTTAAGATTTTTAACCTCATCGATAGTTGTGAGGTTATCCGATGCGATTCTACAATGTTCACGATAAGAAGAACACATGCCGACAAATTTCAAGATGCTCATCGATCGTGTGAAGAAAATATCGTGAAAATTCGTTTCAGGAAGAAAGAACTGCATGAACTAGAGATGATTTGTCATGAAGATTCTTTAGATTTCGATGTGAATGGTTATTGTCAAATGAAAATGGAAAATGTAAATTTTTACCATGTTCATTACCATCGACATAATTTATAACGCCTATGTTTAAATAATTTATATACTTATCTAACTATTTCAAATAGATAATTTCCAATTCATTTCTCGGAATATTTTGATTTTTTTTAATTTATTATAATAATAAAAAAATTGGAATATCTGTTCAGATAAAAAGTACTTCACATCATTTCTTAAAATAAAATCTCAAAATTCCCCAAAGTTATACTTAAAACGAAAAACACTTTTATACTTCATTCCTTTCTACAAAATTTATAAACACATGATTTTTCTAAATATATTAATTATTGTCCCAAATAAAATTTTTCTACAAAAAAAAAATTAAACAAAATAAAAATTTTATATATAAACGCACACCTTTATAAAAGTTCAAAACGATATCAAATTCTCACCCCATCTCCAACCGGTCTCTAATTGAATTTTAATGACCTTTTCCATATAAAAGAAACTACCCTTCCAACTTTTATTTACCACCGGTGACAATAAACGCGAAACATAATTGGACAGCCATCTCCGGCGCCATAAAGAACGCGAAGATAAAATACAACAAGGCCAGGTCCGTGAAGGACGGCATCAAGGTGTTCCCAGAGACCACCGAAGACTACAGGAACTTAATCAAGTTCCTAAACGCCCACAATGCGGAGTACTACACGTACGCATTAAAGGTTGAGAAAAAAACCAAGATGGTCATAAAGGGCCTCTTTAAAGAACTACCCCTCACAGAGATCGAGGAAGACCTGAAGGCACAAGGTATAGAAGATGCAAAAGTAGTTCAGCTACTGAAGAAAAAGAGGGGAGACAAAGGAGAGAAACTGGTCTCCGAGTTCTTCATTGTGACGACTTGCAATGAAAACATAAAAAAGATTACAAACATTTGCTCCGGAAAGGTCACGCTCGAGGAGCCAAATAAAATCAGTGAGGTACCGCAATGCCATACGTGCCAAAAGTTTGGCCACGGCCAAAGTAGATGCACCTTCCAACACAGGTGCGTCAAGTGCGGCAAGGACCACCCCACCCGGGAATGCACCATTCCGTCGGAGCCCAAAACGGGGAACGTGAAGTGCGCAAACTGCGGCGGCCCCCATGTAGCAAGCTACAGGGGTTGCCCCAGCGTCCCCAAGACCGACGCACAAAAGAGGAGGGAAATTCAAAGAAAACAAGCTCCCCCCACGAGGCAAGAACCACCACAACCACCCAGACAGGCTCCTACTCAACAACCAAGGCAAGTCACGCCGCAAATTCAACAACAGGACATTACAACTATCCTGGCGTCGCTACAAGCCATTTTACTGAAATTAGCCCCCCAGTAAATGGCCATACAAATCAGGCCCACGTCCTTGAGAGCGACAACGTGGAACATACGGGGCATACGGGCCAACAAAGCCGATATCGAAGAATATCTGGCAGAATATGACGTAGACATACTAGGGCTACAACAGACACTCATAAGAGGCGGGACGAACATCAGATTCCACAACTACGTCATATACAGAAGAGACAGCCCAAACGGAAACGCCCGAACAAACGCAGGAATCGCGATACTAGTGAAGGAATCACTAGACCACGAATACTTAGGGATTCAAGACACCGGACTGGACGCCATCACCGTAAGAGTGAACATGAGGGACGGAACCACGCTCAAGATCACCACTGTATACAGGCAAAGTACTGTCAACATCACGGCAGAAGACATAGCTACCCTAATGATGGGAAGAGAATCCCAAATAATAATAGGAGATTTCAACAGTCACGCCAGAAGCTGGAACAGCAGGCAGTACTGTCCAAATGGAAGAACATTGGAAGCCGAGGTAGCAAGAAATGGGGGAACGGCCATCGGACCGGACGAGCCGATCCATTATCCCGACAATATGATGTGATTGACATAGCCATAATCAAGAACCTGCGAATGCCCTACGCCATAGCAACGATGAACGAAGGTAAGTACAAGGTAAGAAGGACGGACTGGAAAGCGTTCAAGGAGAAATGCGCACAAAGGATTAGCCTGGCAAGAAGACTCGTAACGAGACAAGACCCGGATGAAGAGATCGCCACCCTGGAAGGCACGATCCTGCAGGCCTATGAGGACTCAACGACTACCGAAATACGCAAAAAAGACAAAAGAATAGGCGGACCACTCCCTCCACATATCGACAGGAAAATCAGAGATCGGAGAAGACTCAGGAGAATCTATTGGAGAAATAGAATTGAGCAAAACAGAATAACCCTGAACCGAGCATCTAACCAACTGAAGGAGATGCTACGCCAGCACAGAAACAGACAATGGAAAAGAAAAACCGGAGACAACACTATGTGGAGAATGCAAAAGGTATTGCGGAATCCCAGGACCACGATTCCACCAATACACGGAGAAAATGGTCTAGCATACACCAGCTTAGAAAAAGCGGAAGCATTCGCGGACTGCCTGGAGCGCGAAGGCAGGACAAACACCGAAGAAAACGAAGAAACGGAAGAAATAGAACGCAAAATGGCCAGACCAGCAAGGGAGGTTAGAGAACAGGATGACAGTGAGGAAGTCGCTGATCCAATAACCCCTAAAGAAATAGTTGCGCATATAAAGAACTCCAGAACGAGAAAAGCTCCAGGACCGGACCAAGTGACCAACATAATGTTAAAGAACTTACCAAGAAAAGGTTTCGTGGCAGTTACCAATATAGGCAACGCAATCCTCAGGCTGAGGTACTTCCCCGACGCCTGGAAGGAAGCCTCGGTGACTATGATTCCCAAACCAAGAAAAAACAGAACTTTTCCACAAAATTACAGGCCTATCAGTCTAGTAAGCAGCATGAGCAAGATCATCGAAAGAGCTATCCTCACAAGAATTAAGACCTTCACGGAGGCAATGCAGGTATTACCTGAAGAACAGTTCGGGTTCAGGGCAGGACACTCCACCTAAATGCAACTTCTAAGACTCGTCGAACAAGCCGCAGAAGGCATCGAAAGAGAACAAGCAACAGGATTGGTATTACTAGACATAGAGAGAGCCTTCGACCGAGTCTGAAAACAAGGACTCGTGGGAAAGATGAAGACCATAGGATACCCCAACTGGATCTGCAAACTGACGGATTCCTATTTGAGGAATAGGAGGATCCAGGTGAAAGTAGGGCAAGAAAAATCGCAACCGAGGATCTTGGAAGCAGGAGTCCCACATCCCTCCCCATCTCTACACGATATTTACCCACGACGTACCGAAACTCCAAAGAACCGAACTTGGACCGTACGCAGATGATACAGCCTTATCATTCAGGACACCAAACGTAGATTAAGTAACGAGAAAAATGCAAAGAGCACTCGACGATTTGGAAAAATGTTGCACCAAATGAAAAATAAAAATAAACGCCAACAAAACGGAGGCAGTGCTGATCACGAAGAAAAGAACAAGACCCCGCGAAACACTCAACCTCAACGGAGAGGACATCGAGTGGAAGGACTCCGTAAAATATCTCGGGGTGAAGATCGACAAAAAACTAATGTTTAAACAGCACATAGACGACAATATAGCCAAAACCAGGGCAGTAGCGACTCAACTATATCCTATCTTAGGGAGACACAGCGAGATGAACCCAAACAACAAGGTCACGCTGATAAAGGCGGTTATAAGACCGACACTGACCTATGCATCTACTGCATGGGACTTTGCGGCAAAAACCTACATGGAAAGGCTCAGAGCTTGCGAGAGCAAAATCAACAGGCGGGTAGTAGGAGCTCCATACTACGTAAGAAACGAAAATATCAGAAGAGATCTGAAACTCAACACTCTGTTGGAGTTAGTCGTGGATGTTCAAACACACCGCCGCTTCGAGGGTGGCTCTCGACATACCTACCCCGAGACCATAAACACTGCAAATTCTGTTTTCTCACACAAAGTCGTAAAAAGACAGCGGCATCGAAATGAGGGTTGAGGGTTGGGTGATGGTTAGTTTTGCCGCCGAACCTTTTAGCCTCATTTAGTCGTGGATGTTCAAATGCGCTTGTAGTCCTATATTAAAGTGGAAAGTGTGTGGTAGATGCAAATATCGTTTTTATTTTCGAAACGGTCAGTTTTGTGCTGCTTGTGATTTTCGGGTTGCGATTTTTGGTTACGGTTATAGAGAGACACAGTTTTGTTTGTCAGTGCCTTTACTTTTTTTTCGAGATATTTTTACCATAGACAATGAACGGGTAAGTGACTAATTAGATAATTATTTGTAAATCTGCGAGTGAATTATCCTAAAGCCTTTAATTAACTAATCAACCGCTGTTTATTCTGATTCAGTTTTTTATCTGCATTATACAGGTGCGTCGCTATTGAAGTATTACGTTGCCACCGGTGCCTACTCAGGGCCGACACTGTCTGCCCTGAAGCGATATTCGCTTGCGATGGCGTCGAGGCGCATACGTTCTGCGCCTCGTGTGCCGATGTGATTGGCTGGTTGCAAAATGAACCCCCGCTACTTTGCCCCTTTTGCGGGATGATTGTTTTTCGCTCCAGGGTGCTGGAGCGAATGGCTTTTTTGGGAGAAAGGTAAATGTTTTTGTTAAAAAAAAAAGGAAGCAAAATAAATAAATTAAAATAACTCGCTATATTCTTGTTCATCATAGAAGACGCCAAGAAATGGAGAGGATGCCTGGCCCTCCACCCTTAATCCCAATTCAGGAGATCCCGAAGTAACTAATTTCACCCCTTATTTTAAAATAAAAATACTAACACTTTTTTCAACCAAAAAAAAATAGCTTCCAAGACGTAATCTCCATCGGATCCAGCGAGGAGACAGCGGAATTCCCACACCATGGCGGGGAAGTTAGACCGGGTTCGCCAAGCTCGGGGAGTAGCACCGTAAGCTACATTTTCGAGTTGCCGCCTCCCTTGGATCCTGAGGAGTCGCTCGATTCGGGATATGGACACGAACATATTTAAAAAAAGTACGAGCGGGTATTTCCACGATAACGCTGACACCGTTAAATTTCTAATTTTCTTTTTTCAGATTCCGGAATATAAATATTTGCTCGTTACCTCTCGTGTTTTATTTCCTCTGTCCTTGGTGCGCAATAAAAGCACAGTTTGTACCCGCGAGGGTACACATTCGCAGAATTATATGTTTTTAAAATAAATGTTTTGGTCAATATTCACTAGGTGGGGTTACCTTATTCAAGAAAATCTTATTCCAAGAGGGGACACTAGTTTACATTCGAACCGCTAGAGGGTGCAGATGGTCACGCGAACAATATGATCAAGTCTCATTGACGCCATTGCTTTTCTTAGGGGTGGGAAAATATCTGGGCTCTGATTGGCTTCGCCGCCATCGGAAACTAGAGGAGGGGGGATCGATTAAACCCCACATTTCTGGTTGCTTATCCAATGGGGGCCAGTTTCAAGGGATTTTGGGTAAAGGCGGAGGAGCTAGAGAGTCGTGGGTAAGGAGGACACCCCACAAAAAAAGGGAGAGGAGTGGGGGAAGCCTATCCTGTACCAATAAACTACTAACGCAATACGCGCTGGCACACTTCCAACACCCCCTCCATGTAAAGGATAAAGAAGACTGGAGACGCTACAATAACAGCGTTGACGGCATCATCCTGGACGATCTAGACTTCCCCAATTGCAGTCCCCTCACCTTACTCAAACTACTCGATATGGAGACGCCCATCACCCAGAACATCAAATACGGGGCAACCAGAATTCAAGCAGGTACACCCAGGATAATTTGTGTAAACCACTTGGATCTGTTTTGGCCCAAAGGGATACACACGGAAACAATTAAAGCCTGCGAAAGACGAATAACAATTGTACACATAGAAGCACTACTCTTTAACTACCGCGCCACAACACCTGACAACCCGATACCTCAACACCTACTACCAACACCAGACAAACGAACAGCAAAAAAACAATCAAAACCGTGCAACCTGTGCAACAACCCAACAACCTAAGAATTCTGTTGGAAATGCAAATACGACCTAACACTGGAGCTACAACAACTCGACATTGAAGAAAACGAAAACGGACCCACCACGAGCGCATCCACCAAAAACCTGGAACACGAAGCCTCCGACTGAAACTATATAGCATGTGTGTGCCTTGTATTACGTCATTAATAAATATATTATATTACACCTACTGTGGTTCCTTTAGTTCCTATGGTAGAGCACACACATCATACCTAGTTTCAATATTTCATTATGTGTGTCTACCCCTACCCCACGTTCGTATTTCCCGCTAAATCTATTCTCTTTTTCATTGGTTTATTTTGGTTTGTCTCATTTTCTATATATTTCATTGGTCAACCCCGTCGCGGGCGGTAGCCACCCCTTCAGGGGTGGCCCAACGAAAGGCGCATGCGCCCACGCATTTTGGAGGCCAATTACACAATTACGATCAATTAATTACCGATATATTTTCGAATAATAGAATTTAAAAGTCGTCAATAAATTAGTTAAAATTACAACACTTTTCTAAAATTTCATAATGTACCATATAATAGTTGTATAATTTATGACATTAACAATAAAAATATTTCAATTGTAATATTAATAATATTGAAAATTTAAGATTTTTAACCTCATCGATAGTTGTGAGGTTATCCGATGCGATTCTACAATGTTCACGATAAGAAGAACACATGCCGACAAATTTCAAGATGCTCATCGATCGTGTGAAGAAAATATCGTGAAAATTCGTTTCAGGAAGAAAGAACTGCATGAACTAGAGATGATTTGTCATGAAGATTCTTTAGATTTCGATGTGAATGGTTATTGTCAAATAATTTATAACGCCTATGTTTAAATAATTTATATACTTATCTAACTATTTCAAATAGATAATTTCCAATTCATTTCTCGGAATATTTTGATTTTTTTTAATTTATTATAATAATAAAAAAATTGGAATATCTGTTCAGATAAAAAGTACTTCACATCATTTCTTAAAATAAAATCTCAAAATTCCCCAAAGTTAATATACTTAAAACGAAAAACACTTTTATACTTCATTCCTTTCTACAAAATTTATAAACACATGATTTTTCTAAATATATTAATTATTGTCCCAAATAAAATTTTTCTACAAAAAAAAAATTAAACAAAATAAAAATTTTATATATAAACGCACACCTTTATAAAAGTTCAAAACGATATCAAATTCTCACCCCATCTCCAACCGGTCTCTAATTGAATTTTAATGACCTTTTCCATATAAAAGAAACTACCCTTCCAACTTTTATTTACCACCGGTGACAATAAACGCGAAACATAATTGGACAGCCATCTCCGGCGCCATAAAGAACGCGAAGATAAAATACAACAAGGCCAGGTCCGTGAAGGACGGCATCAAGGTGTTCCCAGAGACCACCGAAGACTACAGGAACTTAATCAAGTTCCTAAACGCCCACAATGCGGAGTACTACACGTACGCATTAAAGGTTGAGAAAAAAACCAAGATGGTCATAAAGGGCCTCTTTAAAGAACTACCCCTCACAGAGATCGAGGAAGACCTGAAGGCACAAGGTATAGAAGATGCAAAAGTAGTTCAGCTACTGAAGAAAAAGAGGGGAGACAAAGGAGAGAAACTGGTCTCCGAGTTCTTCATTGTGACGACTTGCAATGAAAACATAAAAAAGATTACAAACATTTGCTCCGGAAAGGTCACGCTCGAGGAGCCAAATAAAATCAGTGAGGTACCGCAATGCCATACGTGCCAAAAGTTTGGCCACGGCCAAAGTAGATGCACCTTCCAACACAGGTGCGTCAAGTGCGGCAAGGACCACCCCACCCGGGAATGCACCATTCCGTCGGAGCCCAAAACGGGGAACGTGAAGTGCGCAAACTGCGGCGGCCCCCATGTAGCAAGCTACAGGGGTTGCCCCAGCGTCCCCAAGACCGACGCACAAAAGAGGAGGGAAATTCAAAGAAAACAAGCTCCCCCCACGAGGCAAGAACCACCACAACCACCCAGACAGGCTCCTACTCAACAACCAAGGCAAGTCACGCCGCAAATTCAACAACAGGACATTACAACTATCCTGGCGTCGCTACAAGCCATTTTACTGAAATTAGCCCCCCAGTAAATGGCCATACAAATCAGGCCCACGTCCTTGAGAGCGACAACGTGGAACATACGGGGCATACGGGCCAACAAAGCCGATATCGAAGAATTTCTGGCAGAATATGACGTAGACATACTAGGGCTACAACAGACACTCATAAGAGGCGGGACGAACATCAGATTCCACAACTACGTCATATACAGAAGAGACAGCCCAAACGGAAACGCCCGAACAAACGCAGGAATCGCGATACTAGTGAAGGAATCACTAGACCACGAATACTTAGGGATTCAAGACACCGGACTGGACGCCATCACCGTAAGAGTGAACATGAGGGACGGAACCACGCTCAAGATCACCACTGTATACAGGCAAAGTACTGTCAACATCACGGCAGAAGACATAGCTACCCTAATGATGGGAAGAGAATCCCAAATAATAATAGGAGATTTCAACAGTCACGCCAGAAGCTGGAACAGCAGGCAGTACTGTCCAAATGGAAGAACATTGGAAGCCGAGGTAGCAAGAAATGGGGGAACGGCCATCGGACCGGACGAGCCGATCCATTATCCCGACAATATGATGTGATTGACATAGCCATAATCAAGAACCTGCGAATGCCCTACGCCATAGCAACGATGAACGAAGGTAAGTACAAGGTAAGAAGGACGGACTGGAAAGCGTTCAAGGAGAAATGCGCACAAAGGATTAGCCTGGCAAGAAGACTCGTAACGAGACAAGACCCGGATGAAGAGATCGCCACCCTGGAAGGCACGATCCTGCAGGCCTATGAGGACTCAACGACTACCGAAATACGCAAAAAAGACAAAAGAATAGGCGGACCACTCCCTCCACATATCGACAGGAAAATCAGAGATCGGAGAAGACTCAGGAGAATCTATTGGAGAAATAGAATTGAGCAAAACAGAATAACCCTGAACCGAGCATCTAACCAACTGAAGGAGATGCTACGCCAGCACAGAAACAGACAATGGAAAAGAAAAACCGGAGACAACACTATGTGGAGAATGCAAAAGGTATTGCGGAATCCCAGGACCACGATTCCACCAATACACGGAGAAAATGGTCTAGCATACACCAGCTTAGAAAAAGCGGAAGCATTCGCGGACTGCCTGGAGCGCGAAGGCAGGACAAACACCGAAGAAAACGAAGAAACGGAAGAAATAGAACGCAAAATGGCCAGACCAGCAAGGGAGGTTAGAGAACAGGATGACAGTGAGGAAGTCGCTGATCCAATAACCCCTAAAGAAATAGTTGCGCATATAAAGAACTCCAGAACGAGAAAAGCTCCAGGACCGGACCAAGTGACCAACATAATGTTAAAGAACTTACCAAGAAAAGGTTTCGTGGCAGTTACCAATATAGGCAACGCAATCCTCAGGCTGAGGTACTTCCCCGACGCCTGGAAGGAAGCCTCGGTGACTATGATTCCCAAACCAAGAAAAAACAGAACTTTTCCACAAAATTACAGGCCTATCAGTCTAGTAAGCAGCATGAGCAAGATCATCGAAAGAGCTATCCTCACAAGAATTAAGACCTTCACGGAGGCAATGCAGGTATTACCTGAAGAACAGTTCGGGTTCAGGGCAGGACACTCCACCTAAATGCAACTTCTAAGACTCGTCGAACAAGCCGCAGAAGGCATCGAAAGAGAACAAGCAACAGGATTGGTATTACTAGACATAGAGAGAGCCTTCGACCGAGTCTGAAAACAAGGACTCGTGGGAAAGATGAAGACCATAGGATACCCCAACTGGATCTGCAAACTGACGGATTCCTATTTGAGGAATAGGAGGATCCAGGTGAAAGTAGGGCAAGAAAAATCGCAACCGAGGATCTTGGAAGCAGGAGTCCCACATCCCTCCCCATCTCTACACGATATTTACCCACGACGTACCGAAACTCCAAAGAACCGAACTTGGACCGTACGCAGATGATACAGCCTTATCATTCAGGACACCAAACGTAGATTAAGTAACGAGAAAAATGCAAAGAGCACTCGACGATTTGGAAAAATGTTGCACCAAATGAAAAATAAAAATAAACGCCAACAAAACGGAGGCAGTGCTGATCACGAAGAAAAGAACAAGACCCCGCGAAACACTCAACCTCAACGGAGAGGACATCGAGTGGAAGGACTCCGTAAAATATCTCGGGGTGAAGATCGACAAAAAACTAATGTTTAAACAGCACATAGACGACAATATAGCCAAAACCAGGGCAGTAGCGACTCAACTATATCCTATCTTAGGGAGACACAGCGAGATGAACCCAAACAACAAGGTCACGCTGATAAAGGCGGTTATAAGACCGACACTGACCTATGCATCTACTGCATGGGACTTTGCGGCAAAAACCTACATGGAAAGGCTCAGAGCTTGCGAGAGCAAAATCAACAGGCGGGTAGTAGGAGCTCCATACTACGTAAGAAACGAAAATATCAGAAGAGATCTGAAACTCAACACTCTGTTGGAGTTAGTCGTGGATGTTCAAACACACCGCCGCTTCGAGGGTGGCTCTCGACATACCTACCCCGAGACCATAAACACTGCAAATTCTGTTTTCTCACACAAAGTCGTAAAAAGACAGCGGCATCGAAATGAGGGTTGAGGGTTGGGTGATGGTTAGTTTTGCCGCCGAACCTTTTAGCCTCATTTAGTCGTGGATGTTCAAATGCGCTTGTAGTCCTATATTAAAGTGGAAAGTGTGTGGTAGATGCAAATATCGTTTTTATTTTCGAAACGGTCAGTTTTGTGCTGCTTGTGATTTTCGGGTTGCGATTTTTGGTTACGGTTATAGAGAGACACAGTTTTGTTTGTCAGTGCCTTTACTTTTTTTTCGAGATATTTTTACCATAGACAATGAACGGGTAAGTGACTAATTAGATAATTATTTGTAAATCTGCGAGTGAATTATCCTAAAGCCTTTAATTAACTAATCAACCGCTGTTTATTCTGATTCAGTTTTTTATCTGCATTATACAGGTGCGTCGCTATTGAAGTATTACGTTGCCACCGGTGCCTACTCAGGGCCGACACTGTCTGCCCTGAAGCGATATTCGCTTGCGATGGCGTCGAGGCGCATACGTTCTGCGCCTCGTGTGCCGATGTGATTGGCTGGTTGCAAAATGAACCCCCGCTACTTTGCCCCTTTTGCGGGATGATTGTTTTTCGCTCCAGGGTGCTGGAGCGAATGGCTTTTTTGGGAGAAAGGTAAATGTTTTTGTTAAAAAAAAAAGGAAGCAAAATAAATAAATTAAAATAACTCGCTATATTCTTGTTCATCATAGAAGACGCCAAGAAATGGAGAGGATGCCTGGCCCTCCACCCTTAATCCCAATTCAGGAGATCCCGAAGTAACTAATTTCACCCCTTATTTTAAAATAAAAATACTAACACTTTTTTCAACCAAAAAAAAAATAGCTTCCAAGACGTAATCTCCATCGGATCCAGCGAGGAGACAGCGGAATTCCCACACCATGGCGGGGAAGTTAGACCGGGTTCGCCAAGCTCGGGGAGTAGCACCGTAAGCTACATTTTCGAGTTGCCGCCTCCCTTGGATCCTGAGGAGTCGCTCGATTCGGGATATGGACACGAACATATTTAAAAAAAGTACGAGCGGGTATTTCCACGATAACGCTGACACCGTTAAATTTCTAATTTTCTTTTTTCAGATTCCGGAATATAAATATTTACTCGTTACCTCTCGTGTTTTATTTCCTCTGTCCTTGGTGCGCAATAAAAGCACAGTTTGTACCCGCGAGGGTACACATTCGCAGAATTATATGTTTTTAAAATAAATGTTTTGGTCAATATTCACTAGGTGGGGTTACCTTATTCAAGAAAATCTTATTCCAAGAGGGGACACTAGTTTACATTCGAACCGCTAGAGGGTGCAGATGGTCACGCGAACAATATGATCAAGTCTCATTGACGCCATTGCTTTTCTTAGGGGTGGGAAAATATCTGGGCTCTGATTGGCTTCGCCGCCATCGGAAACTAGGGGAGGGGGGATCGATTAAACCCCACATTTCTGGTTGCTTATCCAATGGGGGCCAGTTTCAAGGGATTATGGGTAAAGGCGGAGGAGCTAGAGAGTCGTGGGTAAGGAGGACACCCCACAAAAAAAGGGAGAGGAGTGGGGGAAGCCTATCCTGTACCAATAAACTACTAACGCAATACGCGCTGGCACACTTCCAACACCCCCTCCATGTAAAGGATAAAGAAGACTGGAGACGCTACAATAACAGCGTTGACGGCATCATCCTGGACGATCTAGACTTCCCCAATTGGAGTCCCCTCACCTTACTCAAACTACTCGATATGGAGACGCCCATCACCCAGAACATCAAATACGGGGCAACCAGAATTCAAGCAGGTACACCCAGGATAATTTGTGTAAACCACTTGGATCTGTTTTGGCCCCAAGGGATACACACGGAAACAATTAAAGCCTGCGAAAGACGAATAACAATTGTACACATAGAAGCACTACTCTTTAACTACCGCGCCACAACACCTGACAACCCGATACCTCAACACCTACTACCAACACCAGACAAACGAACAGCAAAAAAACAATCAAAACCGTGCAACCTGTGCAACAACCCAACAACCTAAGAATTCTGTTGGAAATGCAAATACGACCTAACACTGGAGCTACAACAACTCGACATTGAAGAAAACGAAAACGGACCCACCACGAGCGCATCCACCAAAAACCTGGAACACGAAGCCTCCGACTGAAACTATATAGCATGTGTGTGCCTTGTATTACGTCATTAATAAATATATTATATTACACCTACTGTGGTTCCTTTAGTTCCTATGGTAGAGCACACACATCATACCTAGTTTCAATATTTCATTATGTGTGTCTACCCCCACCCCACGTTCGTATTTCCCGCTAAATCTATTCTCTTTTTCATTGGTTTATTTTGGTTTGTCTCATTTTCTATATATTTCATTGGTCAACCCCGTCGCGGGCGGTAGCCACCCCTTCAGGGGTGGCCCAACGAAAGGCGCATGCGCCCACGCATTTTGGAGGCCAATTACACAATTACGATCAATTAATTACCGATATATTTTCGAATAATAGAATTTAAAAGTCGTCAATAAATTAGTTAAAATTACAACACTTTTCTAAAATTTCATAATGTACCATATAATAGTTGTATAATTTATGACATTAACAATAAAAATATTTCAATTGTAATATTAATAATATTGAAAATTTAAGATTTTTAACCTCATCGATAGTTGTGAGGTTATCCGATGCGATTCTACAATGTTCACGATAAGAAGAACACATGCCGACAAATTTCAAGATGCTCATCGATCGTGTGAAGAAAATATCGTGAAAATTCGTTTCAGGAAGAAAGAACTGCATGAACTAGAGATGATTTGTCATGAAGATTCTTTAGATTTCGATGTGAATGGTTATTGTCAAATAATTTATAACGCCTATGTTTAAATAATTTATATACTTATCTAACTATTTCAAATAGATAATTTCCAATTCATTTCTCGGAATATTTTGATTTTTTTTAATTTATTATAATAATAAAAAAATTGGAATATCTGTTCAGATAAAAAGTACTTCACATCATTTCTTAAAATAAAATCTCAAAATTCCCCAAAGTTAATATACTTAAAACGAAAAACACTTTTATACTTCATTCCTTTCTACAAAATTTATAAACACATGATTTTTCTAAATATATTAATTATTGTCCCAAATAAAATTTTTCTACAAAAAAAAAATTAAACAAAATAAAAATTTTATATATAAACGCACACCTTTATAAAAGTTCAAAACGATATCAAATTCTCACCCCATCTCCAACCGGTCTCTAATTGAATTTTAATGACCTTTTCCATATAAAAGAAACTACCCTTCCAACTTTTATTTACCACCGGTGACAATAAACGCGAAACATAATTGGACAGCCATCTCCGGCGCCATAAAGAACGCGAAGATAAAATACAACAAGGCCAGGTCCGTGAAGGACGGCATCAAGGTGTTCCCAGAGACCACCGAAGACTACAGGAACTTAATCAAGTTCCTAAACGCCCACAATGCGGAGTACTACACGTACGCATTAAAGGTTGAGAAAAAAACCAAGATGGTCATAAAGGGCCTCTTTAAAGAACTACCCCTCACAGAGATCGAGGAAGACCTGAAGGCACAAGGTATAGAAGATGCAAAAGTAGTTCAGCTACTGAAGAAAAAGAGGGGAGACAAAGGAGAGAAACTGGTCTCCGAGTTCTTCATTGTGACGACTTGCAATGAAAACATAAAAAAGATTACAAACATTTGCTCCGGAAAGGTCACGCTCGAGGAGCCAAATAAAATCAGTGAGGTACCGCAATGCCATACGTGCCAAAAGTTTGGCCACGGCCAAAGTAGATGCACCTTCCAACACAGGTGCGTCAAGTGCGGCAAGGACCACCCCACCCGGGAATGCACCATTCCGTCGGAGCCCAAAACGGGGAACGTGAAGTGCGCAAACTGCGGCGGCCCCCATGTAGCAAGCTACAGGGGTTGCCCCAGCGTCCCCAAGACCGACGCACAAAAGAGGAGGGAAATTCAAAGAAAACAAGCTCCCCCCACGAGGCAAGAACCACCACAACCACCCAGACAGGCTCCTACTCAACAACCAAGGCAAGTCACGCCGCAAATTCAACAACAGGACATTACAACTATCCTGGCGTCGCTACAAGCCATTTTACTGAAATTAGCCCCCCAGTAAATGGCCATACGAATCAGGCCCACGTCCTTGAGAGCGACAACGTGGAACATACGGGGCATACGGGCCAACAAAGCCGATATCGAAGAATATCTGGCAGAATATGACGTAGACATACTAGGGCTACAACAGACACTCATAAGAGGCGGGACGAACATCAGATTCCACAACTACGTCATATACAGAAGAGACAGCCCAAACGGAAACGCCCGAACAAACGCAGGAATCGCGATACTAGTGAAGGAATCACTAGACCACGAATACTTAGGGATTCAAGACACCGGACTGGACGCCATCACCGTAAGAGTGAACATGAGGGACGGAACCACGCTCAAGATCACCACTGTATACAGGCAAAGTACTGTCAACATCACGGCAGAAGACATAGCTACCCTAATGATGGGAAGAGAATCCCAAATAATAATAGGAGATTTCAACAGTCACGCCAGAAGCTGGAACAGCAGGCAGTACTGTCCAAATGGAAGAACATTGGAAGCCGAGGTAGCAAGAAATGGGGGAACGGCCATCGGACCGGACGAGCCGATCCATTATCCCGACAATATGATGTGATTGACATAGCCATAATCAAGAACCTGCGAATGCCCTACGCCATAGCAACGATGAACGAAGGTAAGTACAAGGTAAGAAGGACGGACTGGAAAGCGTTCAAGGAGAAATGCGCACAAAGGATTAGCCTGGCAAGAAGACTCGTAACGAGACAAGACCCGGATGAAGAGATCGCCACCCTGGAAGGCACGATCCTGCAGGCCTATGAGGACTCAACGACTACCGAAATACGCAAAAAAGACAAAAGAATAGGCGGACCACTCCCTCCACATATCGACAGGAAAATCAGAGATCGGAGAAGACTCAGGAGAATCTATTGGAGAAATAGAATTGAGCAAAACAGAATAACCCTGAACCGAGCATCTAACCAACTGAAGGAGATGCTACGCCAGCACAGAAACAGACAATGGAAAAGAAAAACCGGAGACAACACTATGTGGAGAATGCAAAAGGTATTGCGGAATCCCAGGACCACGATTCCACCAATACACGGAGAAAATGGTCTAGCATACACCAGCTTAGAAAAAGCGGAAGCATTCGCGGACTGCCTGGAGCGCGAAGGCAGGACAAACACCGAAGAAAACGAAGAAACGGAAGAAATAGAACGCAAAATGGCCAGACCAGCAAGGGAGGTTAGAGAACAGGATGACAGTGAGGAAGTCGCTGATCCAATAACCCCTAAAGAAATAGTTGCGCATATAAAGAACTCCAGAACGAGAAAAGCTCCAGGACCGGACCAAGTGACCAACATAATGTTAAAGAACTTACCAAGAAAAGGTTTCGTGGCAGTTACCAATATAGGCAACGCAATCCTCAGGCTGAGGTACTTCCCCGACGCCTGGAAGGAAGCCTCGGTGACTATGATTCCCAAACCAAGAAAAAACAGAACTTTTCCACAAAATTACAGGCCTATCAGTCTAGTAAGCAGCATGAGCAAGATCATCGAAAGAGCTATCCTCACAAGAATTAAGACCTTCACGGAGGCAATGCAGGTATTACCTGAAGAACAGTTCGGGTTCAGGGCAGGACACTCCACCTAAATGCAACTTCTAAGACTCGTCGAACAAGCCGCAGAAGGCATCGAAAGAGAACAAGCAACAGGATTGGTATTACTAGACATAGAGAGAGCCTTCGACCGAGTCTGAAAACAAGGACTCGTGGGAAAGATGAAGACCATAGGATACCCCAACTGGATCTGCAAACTGACGGATTCCTATTTGAGGAATAGGAGGATCCAGGTGAAAGTAGGGCAAGAAAAATCGCAACCGAGGATCTTGGAAGCAGGAGTCCCACATCCCTCCCCATCTCTACACGATATTTACCCACGACGTACCGAAACTCCAAAGAACCGAACTTGGACCGTACGCAGATGATACAGCCTTATCATTCAGGACACCAAACGTAGATTAAGTAACGAGAAAAATGCAAAGAGCACTCGACGATTTGGAAAAATGTTGCACCAAATGAAAAATAAAAATAAACGCCAACAAAACGGAGGCAGTGCTGATCACGAAGAAAAGAACAAGACCCCGCGAAACACTCAACCTCAACGGAGAGGACATCGAGTGGAAGGACTCCGTAAAATATCTCGGGGTGAAGATCGACAAAAAACTAATGTTTAAACAGCACATAGACGACAATATAGCCAAAACCAGGGCAGTAGCGACTCAACTATATCCTATCTTAGGGAGACACAGCGAGATGAACCCAAACAACAAGGTCACGCTGATAAAGGCGGTTATAAGACCGACACTGACCTATGCATCTACTGCATGGGACTTTGCGGCAAAAACCTACATGGAAAGGCTCAGAGCTTGCGAGAGCAAAATCAACAGGCGGGTAGTAGGAGCTCCATACTACGTAAGAAACGAAAATATCAGAAGAGATCTGAAACTCAACACTCTGTTGGAGTTAGTCGTGGATGTTCAAACACACCGCCGCTTCGAGGGTGGCTCTCGACATACCTACCCCGAGACCATAAACACTGCAAATTCTGTTTTCTCACACAAAGTCGTAAAAAGACAGCGGCATCGAAATGAGGGTTGAGGGTTGGGTGATGGTTAGTTTTGCCGCCGAAACTTTTAGCCTCATTTAGTCGTGGATGTTCAAATGCGCTTGTAGTCCTATATTAAAGTGGAAAGTGTGTGGTAGATGCAAATATCGTTTTTATTTTCGAAACGGTCAGTTTTGTGCTGCTTGTGATTTTCGGGTTGCGATTTTTGGTTACGGTTATAGAGAGACACAGTTTTGTTTGTCAGTGCCTTTACTTTTTTTTCGAGATATTTTTACCATAGACAATGAACGGGTAAGTGACTAATTAGATAATTATTTGTAAATCTGCGAGTGAATTATCCTAAAGCCTTTAATTAACTAATCAACCGCTGTTTATTCTGATTCAGTTTTTTATCTGCATTATACAGGTGCGTCGCTATTGAAGTATTACGTTGCCACCGGTGCCTACTCAGGGCCGACACTGTCTGCCCTGAAGCGATATTCGCTTGCGATGGCGTCGAGGCGCATACGTTCTGCGCCTCGTGTGCCGATGTGATTGGCTGGTTGCAAAATGAACCCCCGCTACTTTGCCCCTTTTGCGGGATGATTGTTTTTCGCTCCAGGGTGCTGGAGCGAATGGCTTTTTTGGGAGAAAGGTAAATGTTTTTGTTAAAAAAAAAAGGAAGCAAAATAAATAAATTAAAATAACTCGCTATATTCTTGTTCATCATAGAAGACGCCAAGAAATGGAGAGGATGCCTGGCCCTCCACCCTTAATCCCAATTCAGGAGATCCCGAAGTAACTAATTTCACCCCTTATTTTAAAATAAAAATACTAACACTTTTTTCAACCAAAAAAAAATAGCTTCCAAGACGTAATCTCCATCGGATCCAGCGAGGAGACAGCGGAATTCCCACACCATGGCGGGGAAGTTAGACCGGGTTCGCCAAGCTCGGGGAGTAGCACCGTAAGCTACATTTTCGAGTTGCCGCCTCCCTTGGATCCTGAGGAGTCGCTCGATTCGGGATATGGACACGAACATATTTAAAAAAAGTACGAGCGGGTATTTCCACGATAACGCTGACACCGTTAAATTTCTAATTTTCTTTTTTCAGATTCCGGAATATAAATATTTACTCGTTACCTCTCGTGTTTTATTTCCTCTGTCCTTGGTGCGCAATAAAAGCACAGTTTGTACCCGCGAGGGTACACATTCGCAGAATTATATGTTTTTAAAATAAATGTTTTGGTCAATATTCACTAGGTGGGGTTACCTTATTCAAGAAAATCTTATTCCAAGAGGGGACACTAGTTTACATTCGAACCGCTAGAGGGTGCAGATGGTCACGCGAACAATATGATCAAGTCTCATTGACGCCATTGCTTTTCTTAGGGGTGGGAAAATATCTGGGCTCTGATTGGCTTCGCCGCCATCGGAAACTAGAGGAGGGGGGATCGATTAAACCCCACATTTCTGGTTGCTTATCCAATGGGGGCCAGTTTCAAGGGATTATGGGTAAAGGCGGAAGAGCTAGAGAGTCGTGGGTAAGGAGGACACCCCACAAAAAAAGGGAGAGGAGTGGGGGAAGCCTATCCTGTACCAATAAACTACTAACGCAATACGCGCTGGCACACTTCCAACACCCCCTCCATGTAAAGGATAAAGAAGACTGGAGACGCTACAATAACAGCGTTGACGGCATCATCCTGGACGATCTAGACTTCCCCAATTGCAGTCCCCTCACCTTACTCAAACTACTCGATATGGAGACGCCCATCACCCAGAACATCAAATACGGGGCAACCAGAATTCAAGCAGGTACACCCAGGATAATTTGTGTAAACCACTTGGATCTGTTTTGGCCCAAAGGGATACACACGGAAACAATTAAAGCCTGCGAAAGACGAATAACAATTGTACACATAGAAGCACTACTCTTTAACTACCGCGCCACAACACCTGACAACCCGATACCTCAACACCTACTACCAACACCAGACAAACGAACAGCAAAAAAACAATCAAAACCGTGCAACCTGTGCAACAACCCAACAACCTAAGAATTCTGTTGGAAATGCAAATACGACCTAACACTGGAGCTACAACAACTCGACATTGAAGAAAACGAAAACGGACCCACCACGAGCGCATCCACCAAAAACCTGGAACACGAAGCCTCCGACTGAAACTATATAGCATGTGTGTGCCTTGTATTACGTCATTAATAAATATATTATATTACACCTACTCTGGTTCCTTTAGTTCCTATGGTAGAGCACACACATCATACCTAGTTTCAATATTTCATTATGTGTGTCTACCCCTACCCCACGTTCGTATTTCCCGCTAAATCTATTCTCTTTTTCATTGGTTTATTTTGGTTTGTCTCATTTTCTATATATTTCATTGGTCAACCCCGTCGCGGGCGGTAGCCACCCCTTCAGGGGTGGCCCAACGAAAGGCGCATGCGCCCACGCATTTTGGAGGCCAATTACACAATTACGATCAATTAATTACCGATATATTTTCGAATAATAGAATTTAAAAGTCGTCAATAAATTAGTTAAAATTACAACACTTTTCTAAAATTTCATAATGTACCATATAATAGTTGTATAATTTATGACATTAACAATAAAAATATTTCAATTGTAATATTAATAATATTGAAAATTTAAGATTTTTAACCTCATCGATAGTTGTGAGGTTATCCGATGCGATTCTACAATGTTCACGATAAGAAGAACACATGCCGACAAATTTCAAGATGCTCATCGATCGTGTGAAGAAAATATCGTGAAAATTCGTTTCAGGAAGAAAGAACTGCATGAACTAGAGATGATTTGTCATGAAGATTCTTTAGATTTCGATGTGAATGGTTATTGTCAAATGAAAATGGAAAATGTAAATTTTTACCATGTTCATACTATAAATCATAGATGGGCATTACAAAATCAACGTTTCACATAATTTTTTAAAAGTATTTATACAATTCAAGTTAATAACATTTTTTTACCATCGACATAATTTATAACGCCTATGTTTAAATAATTTATATACTTATCTAACTATTTCAAATAGATAATTTCCAATTCATTTCTCGGAATATTTTGATTTTTTTTAATTTATTATAATAATAAAAAAATTGGAATATCTGTTCAGATAAAAAGTACTTCACATCATTTCTTAAAATAAAATCTCAAAATTCCCCAAAGTTAATATACTTAAAACGAAAAACACTTTTATACTTCATTCCTTTCTACAAAATTTATAAACACATGATTTTTCTAAATATATTAATTATTGTCCCACATAAAATTTTTCTACAAAAAAAATTAAACAAAATAAAAATTTTATATATAAACGCACACCTTTATAAAAGTTCAAAACGATATCAAATTCTCACCCCATCTCCAACCGGTCTCTAATTGAATTTTAATGACCTTTTCCATATAAAAGAAACTACCCTTCCAACTTTTATTTACCACCGGTGACAATAAACGCGAAACATAATTGGACAGCCATCTCCGGCGCCATAAAGAACGCGAAGATAAAATACAACAAGGCCAGGTCCGTGAAGGACGGCATCAAGGTGTTCCCAGAGACCACCGAAGACTACAGGAACTTAATCAAGTTCCTAAACGCCCACAATGCGGAGTACTACACGTACGCATTAAAGGTTGAGAAAAAAACCAAGATGGTCATAAAGGGCCTCTTTAAAGAACTACCCCTCACAGAGATCGAGGAAGACCTGAAGGCACAAGGTATAGAAGATGCAAAAGTAGTTCAGCTACTGAAGAAAAAGAGGGGAGACAAAGGAGAGAAACTGGTCTCCGAGTTCTTCATTGTGACGACTTGCAATGAAAACATAAAAAAGATTACAAACATTTGCTCCGGAAAGGTCACGCTCGAGGAGCCAAATAAAATCAGTGAGGTACCGCAATGCCATACGTGCCAAAAGTTTGGCCACGGCCAAAGTAGATGCACCTTCCAACACAGGTGCGTCAAGTGCGTGCGGCAAGGACCACCCCACCCGGGAATGCACCATTCCGTCGGAGCCCAAAACGGGGAACGTGAAGTGCGCAAACTGCGGCGGCCCCCATGTAGCAAGCTACAGGGGTTGCCCCAGCGTCCCCAAGACCG
The DNA here is from genome assembly GCF_029955315.1 of Cylas formicarius. Lineage (NCBI taxonomy): Eukaryota > Metazoa > Arthropoda > Insecta > Coleoptera > Brentidae > Cylas > Cylas formicarius. The sequence goes on from NW_026844319.1 coordinate 1,588,609, forward strand.
ACGCACAAAAGAGGAGGGAAATTCAAAGAAAACAAGCTCCCCCCACGAGGCAAGAACCACCACAACCACCCAGACAGCCTCCTACTCAACAACCAAGGCAAGTCACGCCGCAAATTCAACAACAGGACATTACAACTATCCTGGCGTCGCTACAAGCCATTTTACTGAGATTAGCCCCCCAGTAAATGGCCATACAAATCAAGCCCACGTCCTTGAGAGCGACAACGTGGAACATACGGGGCATACGGGCCAACAAAGCCGATATCGAAGAATATCTGGCAGAATATGACGTAGACATACTAGGGCTACAACAGACACTCATAAGAGGCGGGACGAACATCAGATTCCACAACTACGTCATATACAGAAGAGACAGCCCAAACGGAAACGCCCGAACAAACGCAGGAATCGCGATACTAGTGAAGGAATCACTAGACCACGAATACTTAGGGATTCAAGACACCGGACTGGACGCCATCACCGTAAGAGTGAACATGAGGGACGGAACCACGCTCAAGATCACCACTGTATACAGGCAAAGTACTGTCAACATCACGGCAGAAGACATAGCTACCCTAATGATGGGAAGAGAATCCCAAATAATAATAGGAGATTTCAACAGTCACGCCAGAAGCTGGAACAGCAGGCAGTACTGTCCAAATGGAAGAACATTGGAAGCCGAGGTAGCAAGAAATGGGGGAACGGCCATCGGACCGGACGAGCCGATCCATTATCCCGACAATATAAACAATCGCCCTGATGTGATTGACATAGCCATAATCAAGAACCTGCGAATGCCCTACGCCATAGCAACGATGAACGAAGGTAAGTACAAGGTAAGAAGGACGGACTGGAAAGCGTTCAAGGAGAAATGCGCACAAAGGATTAGCCTGGCAAGAAGACTCGTAACGAGACAAGACCCGGATGAAGAGATCGCCACCCTGGAAGGCACGATCCTGCAGGCCTATGAGGACTCAACGACTACCGAAATACGCAAAAAAGACAAAAGAATAGGCGGACCACTCCCTCCACATATCGACAGGAAAATCAGAGATCGGAGAAGACTCAGGAGAATCTTTTGGAGAAATAGAATTGAGCAAAACAGAATAACCCTGAACCGAGCATCTAACCAACTGAAGGAGATGCTACGCCAGCACAGAAACAGACAATGGAAAAGAAAAACCGGAGACAACACTATGTGGAGAATGCAAAAGGTATTGCGGAATCCCAGGACCACGATTCCACCAATACACGGAGAAAATGGTCTAGCATACACCAGCTTAGAAAAAGCGGAAGCATTCGCGGACTGCCTGGAGCGCGAATGCAGGACAAACACCGAAGAAAACGAAGAAACGGAAGAAATAGAACGCAAAATGGCCAGACCAGCAAGGGAGGTTAGAGAACAGGATGACAGTGAGGAAGTCGCTGATCCAATAACCCCTAAAGAAATAGTTGCGCATATAAAGAACTCCAGAACGAGAAAAGCTCCAGGACCGGACCAAGTGACCAACATAATGTTAAAGAACTTACCAAGAAAAGGTTTCGTGGCAGTCACCAATATAGGCAACGCAATCCTCAGGCTGAGGTACTTCCCCGACGCCTGGAAGGAAGCCTCGGTGACTATGATTCCCAAACCAAGAAAAAACAGAACTTTTCCACAAAATTACAGGCCTATCAGTCTAGTAAGCAGCATGAGTAAGATCATCGAAAGAGCTATCCTCACAAGAATTAAGACCTTCACGGAGGCAATGCAGGTATTACCTGAAGAACAGTTCGGGTTCAGGGCAGGACACTCCACCTAAATGCAACTTCTAAGACTCGTCGAACAAGCCGCAGAAGGCATCGAAAGACAACAAGCAACAGGATTGGTATTACTAGACATAGAGAGAGCCTTCGACCGAGTCTGAAAACAAGGACTCGTGGGAAAGATGAAGACCATAGGATACCCCAACTGGATCTGCAAACTGACGGATTCCTATTTGAGGAATAGGAGGATCCAGGTGAAAGTAGGGCAAGAAAAATCGCAACCGAGGATCTTGGAAGCAGGAGTCCCACATCCCTCCCCATCTCTACACGATATTTACCCACGACGTACCGAAACTCCAAAGAACCGAACTTGGACCGTACGCAGATGATACAGCCTTATCATTCAGGACACCAAACGTAGATTAAGTAACGAGAAAAATGCAAAGAGCACTCGACGATTTGGAAAAATGTTGCACCAAATGAAAAATAAAAATAAACGCCAACAAAACGGAGGCAGTGCTGATCACGAAGAAAAGAACAAGACCCCGCGAAACACTCAACCTCAACGGAGAGGACATCGAGTGGAAGGACTCCGTAAAATATCTCGGGGTGAAGATCGACAAAAAACTAATGTTTAAACAGCACATAGACGACAATATAGCCAAAACCAGGGCAGTAGCGACTCAACTATATCCTATCTTAGGGAGACACAGCGAGATGAACCCAAACAACAAGGTCACGCTGATAAAGGCGGTTATAAGACCGACACTGACCTATGCATCTACTGCATGGGACTTTGCGGCAAAAACCTACATGGAAAGGCTCAGAGCTTGCGAGAGCAAAATCATCAGGCGGGTAGTAGGAGCTCCATACTACGTAAGAAACGAAAATATCAGAAGAGATCTGAAACTCAACACTCTGTTGGAGTTAGTCGTGGATGTTCAAACACACCGCCGCTTCGAGGGTGGCTCTCGACATACCTACCCCGAGACCATAAACACTGCAAATTCTGTTTTCTCACACAAAGTCGTAAAAAGACAGCGGCATCGAAATGAGGGTTGAGGGTTGGGTGATGGTTAGTTTTGCCGCCGAACCTTTTAGCCTCATTTAGTCGTGGATGTTCAAATGCGCTTGTAGTCCTATATTAAAGTGGAAAGTGTGTGGTAGATGCAAATATCGTTTTTATTTTCGAAACGGTCAGTTTTGTGCTGCTTGTGATTTTCGGGTTGCGATTTTTGGTTACGGTTATAGAGAGACACAGTTTTGTTTGTCAGTGCCTTTACTTTTTTTTCGAGATATTTTTTACCATAGACAATGAACGGGTAAGTGACTAATTAGATAATTATTTGTAAATCTGCGAGTGAATTATCCTAAAGCCTTTAATTAACTAATCAACCGCTGTTTATTGACGGTTAAGTTTCGCAAAATTTAAAATAAAAGGAAAAAGGGAATGCTTCTTCTAAAGAGCAAAAAAAGCAAGGGCCTTTTTTACCGATAATTTTTTGAAATGCCGGGGGTTAATTTTTCTTTTTTCTTCGCGTGTAGCCTAGAGAAGACATTTACCTGATTCAGTTTTTTATCTGCATTATACAGGTGCGTCGCTATTGAAGTATTACGTTGCCACCGGTGCCTACTCAGGGCCGACACTGTCTGCCCTGAAGCGATATTCGCTTGCGATGGCGTCGAGGCGCATACGTTCTGCGCCTCGTGTGCCGATGTGATTGGCTGGTTGCAAAATGAACCCCCGCTACTTTGCCCCTTTTGCGGGATGATTGTTTTTCGCTCCAGGGTGCTGGAGCGAATGGCTTTTTTGGGAGAAAGGTAAATGTTTTTGTTAAAAAAAAAGGAAGCAAAATAAATAAATTAAAATAACTCGCTATATTCTTGTTCATCATAGAAGACGCCAAGAAATGGAGAGGATGCCTGGCCCTCCACCCTTAATCCCAATTCAGGAGATCCCGAAGTAACTAATTTCACCCCTTATTTTAAAATAAAAATACTAACACTTTTTTCAACCAAAAAAAAATAGCTTCCAAGACGTAATCTCCATCGGATCCAGCGAGGAGACAGCGGAATTCCCACACCATGGCGGGGAAGTTAGACCGGGTTCGCCAAGCTCGGGGAGTAGCACCGTAAGCTACATTTTCGAGTTGCCGCCTCCCTTGGATCCTGAGGAGTCGCTCGATTCGGGATATGGACACGAACATATTTAAAAAAAGTACGAGCGGGTATTTCCACGATAACGCTGACACCGTTAAATTTCTAATTTTCTTTTTTCAGATTCCGGAATATAAATATTTACTCGTTACCTCTCGTGTTTTATTTCCTCTGTCCTTGGTGCGCAATAAAAGCACAGTTTGTACCCGCGAGGGTACACATTCGCAGAATTATATGTTTTTAAAATAAATGTTTTGGTCAATATTCACTAGGTGGGGTTACCTTATTCAAGAAAATCTTATTCCAAGAGGGGACACTAGTTTACATTCGAACCGCTAGAGGGTGCAGATCGTCACGCGAACAATATGATCAAGTCTCATTGACGCCATTGCTTTTCTTAGGGGTGGGAAAATATCTGGGCTCTGATTGGCTTCGCCGCCATCGGAAACTAGAGGAGGGGGGATCGATTAAACCCCACATTTCTGGTTGCTTATCCAATGGGGGCCAGTTTCAAGGGATTATGGGTAAAGGCGGAGGAGCTAGAGAGTCGTGGGTAAGGAGGACACCCTACAAAAAAAGGGAGAGGAGTGGGGGAAGCCTATCCTGTACCAATAAACTACTAACGCAATACGCGCTGGCACACTTCCAACACCCCCTCCATGTAAAGGATAAAGAAGACTGGAGACGCTACAATAACAGCGTTGACGGCATCATCCTGGACGATCTAGACTTCCCCAATTGGAGTCCCCTCACCTTACTCAAACTACTCGATATGGAGACGCCCATCACCCAGAACATCAAATACGGGGCAACCAGAATTCAAGCAGGTACACCCAGGATAATTTGTGTAAACCACTTGGATCTGTTTTGGCCCCAAGGGATACACACGGAAACAATTAAAGCCTGCGAAAGACGAATAACAATTGTACACATAGAAGCACTACTCTTTAACTACCGCGCCACAACACCTGACAACCCGATACCTCAACACCTACTACCAACACCAGACAAACGAACAGCAAAAAAACAATCAAAACCGTGCAACCTGTGCAACAACCCAACAACCTAAGAATTCTGTTGGAAATGCAAATACGACCTAACACTGGAGCTACAACAACTCGACATTGAAGAAAACGAAAACGGACCCACCACGAGCGCATCCACCAAAAACCTGGAACACGAAGCCTCCGACTGAAACTATATAGCATGTGTGTGCCTTGTATTACGTCATTAATAAATATATTATATTACACCTACTGTGGTTCCTTTAGTTCCTATGGTAGAGCACACACATCATACCTAGTTTCAATATTTCATTATGTGTGTCTACCCCCACCCCACGTTCGTATTTCCCGCTAAATCTATTCTCTTTTTCATTGGTTTATTTTGGTTTGTCTCATTTTCTATATATTTCATTGGTCAACCCCGTCGCGGGCGGTAGCCACCCCTTCAGGGGTGGCCCAAAGAAAGGCGCATGCGCCCACGCATTTTGGAGGCCAATTACACAATTACGATCAATTAATTACCGATATATTTTCGAATAATAGAATTTAAAAGTCGTCAATAAATTAGTTAAAATTACAACACTTTTCTAAAATTTCATAATGTACCATATAATAGTTGTATAATTTATGACATTAACAATAAAAATATTTCAATTGTAATATTAATAATATTGAAAATTTAAGATTTTTAACCTCATCGATAGTTGTGAGGTTATCCGATGCGATTCTACAATGTTCACGATAAGAAGAACACATGCCGACAAATTTCAAGATGCTCATCGATCGTGTGAAGAAAATATCGTGAAAATTCGTTTCAGGAAGAAAGAACTGCATGAACTAGAGATGATTTGTCATGAAGATTCTTTAGATTTCGATGTGAATGGTTATTGTCAAATGAAAATGGAAAATGTAAATTTTTACCATGTTCATACTATAAATCATAGATGGGCATTACAAAATCAACGTTTCACATAATTTTTTAAAAGTATTTATACAATTCAAGTTAATAACATTTTTTTACCATCGACATAATTTATAACGCCTATGTTTAAATAATTTATATACTTATCTAACTATTTCAAATAGATAATTTCCAATTCATTTCTCGGAATATTTTGATTTTTTTTAATTTATTATAATAATAAAAAAATTGGAATATCTGTTCAGATAAAAAGTACTTCACATCATTTCTTAAAATAAAATCTCAAAATTCCCCAAAGTTAATATACTTAAAACGAAAAACACTTTTATACTTCATTCCTTTCTACAAAATTTATAAACACATGATTTTTCTAAATATATTAATTATTGTCCCACATAAAATTTTTCTACAAAAAAAAATTAAACAAAATAAAAATTTTATATATAAACGCACACCTTTATAAAAGTTCAAAACGATATCAAATTCTCACCCCATCTCCAACCGGTCTCTAATTGAATTTTAATGACCTTTTCCATATAAAAGAAACTACCCTGCCAACTTTTATTTACCACCGGTGACAATAAACGCGAAACATAATTGGACAGCCATCTCCGGCGCCATAAAGAACGCGAAGATAAAATACAACAAGGCCAGGTCCGTGAAGGACGGCATCAAGGTGTTCCCAGAGACCACCGAAGACTACAGGAACTTAATCAAGTTCCTAAACGCCCACAATGCGGAGTACTACACGTACGCATTAAAGGTTGAGAAAAAAACCAAGATGGTCATAAAGGGCCTCTTTAAAGAACTACCCCTCACAGAGATCGAGGAAGACCTGAAGGCACAAGGTATAGAAGATGCAAAAGTAGTTCAGCTACTGAAGAAAAAGAGGGGAGACAAAGGAGAGAAACTGGTCTCCGAGTTCTTCATTGTGACGACTTGCAATGAAAACATAAAAAAGATTACAAACATTTGCTCCGGAAAGGTCACGCTCGAGGAGCCAAATAAAATCAGTGAGGTACCGCAATGCCATACGTGCCAAAAGTTTGGCCACGGCCAAAGTAGATGCACCTTCCAACACAGGTGCGTCAAGTGCGGCAAGGACCACCCCACCCGGGAATGCACCATTCCGTCGGAGCCCAAAACGGGGAACGTGAAGTGCGCAAACTGCGGCGGCCCCCATGTAGCAAGCTACAGGGGTTGCCCCAGCGTCCCCAAGACCGACGCACAAAAGAGGAGGGAAATTCAAAGAAAACAAGCTCCCCCCACGAGGCAAGAACCACCACAACCACCCAGACAGCCTCCTACTCAACAACCAAGGCAAGTCACGCCGCAAATTCAACAACAGGACATTACAACTATCCTGGCGTCGCTACAAGCCACTTTACTGAGATTAGCCCCCCAGTAAATGGCCATACAAATCAAGCCCACGTCCTTGAGAGCGACAACGTGGAACATACGGGGCATACGGGCCAACAAAGCCGATATCGAAGAATATCTGGCAGAATATGACGTAGACATACTAGGGCTACAACACACACTCATAAGAGGCGGGACGAACATCAGATTCCACAACTACGTCATATACAGAAGAGACAGCCCAAACGGAAACGCCCGAACAAACGCAGGAATCGCGATACTAGTGAAGGAATCACTAGACCACGAATACTTAGGTATTCAAGACACCGGACTGGACGCCATCACCGTAAGAGTGAACATGAGGTACGGAACCACGCTCAAGATCACCACTGTATACAGGCAAAGTACTGTCAACATCACGGCAGAAGACATAGCTACCCTAATGATGGGAAGAGAATCCCAAATAATAATAGGAGATTTCAACAGTCACGCCAGAAGCTGGAACAGCAGGCAGTACTGTCCAAATGGAAGAACATTGGAAGCCGAGGTAGCAAGAAATGGGGGAACGGCCATCGGACCGGACGAGCCGATCCATTATCCCGACAATATAAACAATCGCCCTGATGTGATTGACATAGCCATAATCAAGAACCTACGAATGCCCTACGCCATAGCAACGATGAACGAAGGACAGTCAGATCACATGCCAGTGATGCTGACACTAGGGAACGGCGAAGAAATAACGGAAAGCAAGTACAAGGTAAGAAGGACGGACTGGAAAGCGTTCAAGGAGAAATGCGCACAAAGGATTAGCCTGGCAAGAAGACTCGTAACGAGACAAGACCCGGATGAAGAGATCGCCACCCTGGAAGGCACGATCCTGCAGGTCTATGAGGACTCAACGACTACCGAAATACGCAAAAAAGACAAAAGAATAGGCGGACCACTCCCTCCACATATCGACAGGAAAATCAGAGATCGGAGAAGACTCAGGAGAATCTATTGGAGAAATAGAATTGAGCAAAACAGAATAACCCTGAACCGAGCATCTAACCAACTGAAGGAGATGCTACGCCAGCACAGAAACAGACAATGGAAAAGAAAAACCGGAGACAACACTATGTGGAGAATGCAAAAGGTATTGCGGAATCCCAGGACCACGATTCCATCAATACACGGAGAAAATGGTCTAGCATACACCAGCTTAGAAAAAGCGGAAGCATTCGCGGACTGCCTGGAGCGCGAATGCAGGACAAACACCGAAGAAAACGAAGAAACGGAAGAAATAGAACGCAAAATGGCCAGACCAGCAAGGGAGGTTAGAGAACAGGATGACAGTGAGGAAGTCGCTGATCCAATAACCCCCAAAAGAAATAGTTGCGCATATAAAGAACTCCAGAACGAGAAAAGCTCCAGGACCGGACCAAGTGACCAACATAATGTTAAAGAACTTACCAAGAAAAGGTTTCGTGGCAGTCACCAATATAGGCAACGCAATCCTCAGGCTGAGGTACTTCCCCGACGCCTGGAAGGAAGCCTCGGTGACTATGATTCCCAAACCAAGAAAAAACAGAACTTTTCCACAAAATTACAGGCCTATCAGTCTAGTAAGCAGCATGAGCAAGATCATCGAAAGAGCTATCCTCACAAGAATTAAGACCTTCACGGAGGCAATGCAGGTATTACCTGAAGAACAGTTCGGGTTCAGGGCAGGACACTCCACCTAAATGCAACTTCTAAGACTCGTCGAACAAGCCGCAGAAGGCATCGAAAGACAACAAGCAACAGGATTGGTATTACTAGACATAGAGAGAGCCTTCGACCGAGTCTGAAAACAAGGACTCGTGGGAAAGATGAAGACCATAGGATACCCCAACTGGATCTGCAAACTGACGGATTCCTATTTGAGGAATAGGAGGATCCAGGTGAAAGTAGGGCAAGAAAAATCGCAACCGAGGATCTTGGAAGCAGGAGTCCCACATCCCTCCCCATCTCTACACGATATTTACCCACGACCTACCGAAACTCCAAAGAACCGAACTTGGACCGTACGCAGATGATACAGCCTTATCATTCAGGACACCAAACGAAGATTAAGTAACGAGAAAAATGCAAAGAGCACTCGACGATTTGGAAAAATGTTGCACCAAATGAAAAATAAAAATAAACGCCAACAAAACGGAGGCAGTGCTGATCACGAAGAAAAGAACAAGACCCCGCGAAACACTCAACCTCAACGGAGAGGACGTCGAGTGGAAGGACTCCGTAAAATATCTCGGGGTGAAGATCGACAAAAAACTAATGTTTAAACAGCACATAGACGACAATATAGCCAAAACCAGGGCAGTAGCGACTCAACTATATCCTATCTTAGGGAGACACAGCGAGATGAACCCAAACAACAAGGTCACGCTGATAAAGGCGGTTATAAGACCGACACTGACCTATGCATCTACTGTGGAGTTCATTAAGGATAAAGCAATAAAAGTATTAGAAAAAGCGGAGATGCACGAATCCAGAGGACTAAGAAGAGCAGTGGATTACGATCTTGAGGGATCAAGGCCAGCCAAAAGACCTAGAAGAATACTAACCCAACCAGGATGACAGCAAGTTCGCGGATAAGAAGACATTCCCGAATTCAGACGACACCAGGCAAGCAGCCTTGAGTTACCCGAGCATCCTGAGCAGAAGAAAAATTTTCTCACTGAACGGGATAGTCGGCATCAAACTACAGACATCAACATTTCATTTCCTTTGCAACTAACCAACACTTTCTTCACAGACACATCCCGTATTCCAATGCAGGAATACGGAGTTGAGCGAAGCATCGAGGTACTCCGGCGGTACCTCGACAGCCGACACTCAAAAAACGGTAGAGCGTCAGGAGGGTCTGGCTTAGAGCTTCGCCCTGCTCACCCGAATGACACTTGCCATGGTGAGGCGGTGACCCCAGGAGGGGGTCCTCACCGCGAACCGCACTTCCAGGCGGCCCTAAGGGACACGGGGCCAATCACGACCCTTTCGAGCCCGGCCGACATCAACGCAGCCGTCGAGAAATTGACGAACGACATCGTCTTGGCCATGTCCAAGGCTACAACGACTAGATCCAAACCACCACCCGTACAAACCCTCAGGCCAGAACTGTCAGGCTCCGCAACCAGAAGTTTAGGAGAGCCAGAGCAACCCTCGATCCATCGATCAAGCGGGAGGCAAATCAACTCTCCCGACAGATCAAGGATCAGCTCTCCCCAAGCGTAAAAAGGAGCTCTGGCAAGAACGCCTCGAGCAAATAAATAACGAGGATCGCGGGCCCGGAGGGGACAGCTACAACTCCCGACCAAAAGGTAGAGGCTTTTGCCAACGCCTTAATGAAGCAGTTCTCGGACAACCCCATGCAAACGCAGCAGTCCTGCCTTGACGCATCAATCAGTAAAACAACGGCACAGATCCGAGCTTCCGCATCAACAGAAGCGCTAAGGCCAGCCTCCCCGAAAGAAGTCGTCGCATTAGCCAAGAGGGCTGAAGATGAAGAAAGCTCCCGGTCTGGACACTACGAACGCCGCCCTCAGTCACCTGCCAAACAGGTCGCGGAGCTGACAAACATCGTGAACGCGATTCTCCGCACAAAGTACTTCCCGACCGCCTGAAAGAGAGCTAAGATCATCATAATCCCGAAAGCCGGAAAGTGTCCGAAGAACCCGGACAACTACCGGTCGATCAGCCTGCTCTCTTCCACAGGGAAGCTTGCGGAGACCCTAATCCTGAACAGGCTTAAGGAAACACCGCAGCTGACTTAGCTGATCCCGGAGGAGCAATTTGACTTCGTCCGGGACAAATCGACTACGCTGCAAGCGGTCTGATTAACAGAACACGTGTTAGCGTCGTTCTGCAAAGGGTTCGTAACGGGAGCCGCATTCCGCATTCGACAGGGTGTGGCACGATAGCCTCCTCCACAAGCTCTTCTGCGTAGGGATCCCCGTACATATCCTCAAGCTCCCGTACCTCGAGAACAGGACGTTATAGCTACAGGTGGAGCAGTACATCAGACCCGGCCAGCATCAGCGCGGGCGTTCCGCAAGGATGATGTACAACCTGTTCTCCCACGACTTGCCCAGACACCAGAGGACAGCCAATTACCAGTTCGCTGACGACACGGCCATAGTGGCCGCAAAACGAAGAGTCACAAAAAACGCTAGAACAAGAAAAGGAACTCACAGAACAGAAATCACCAAAACAGCAGCCGACAACAAAAACCACGGAATCCACACAGGAACCGCAAAATTAAAAGCCACAAAGAACAGTAGAACAAAAACCAAAGGAACTCACGAAACAAAAACCACCAAATCCGCAGCCTACAGCAAAAACCACAGAAGCCACACAGGAACCGCAGAACAAAGGGCCACAAAAAACAATCACACAACCAACCGAACTGACAGAAAAAAAAAACACCGAATCAACAGCCAACACCAGAAGCCAAGGAACAACTTCCAACAACCGAAATAGTAGAAAACGAATGGGAAGAAATTCCCGAAGAAGTAGATTTCAAAATTATATCTACGTTGGGCGAAGATATACTAACTAACCCAAAACCAACAACTCAGAAAAGAAAAAATTCGTAAAATCCACAAATTACTATATTTCACCCAAAAAAAAAAATTAAACAACTTAAGACGGCAGTCGAAAGCGAAGAAAAATCTAAAACCAAATTAAAAGAAGCTATCCAAAAAATTGAAAAAAACCTAGACCTCAGAACACATTTTAGCTAATTTAATTAAATCACAAGTCTCAACTAGCAAAAAACATCAAGACTTTCCTAAATGTCCTTAATTAAAACAATCAAAATTAAAAGTTCCCAGAACGATATAGCATTTACTCGAGCGGATAAAGGAAAGACAGATATAGCTATTAATTCTTCAGAATATATTTCTAAAACCCATCAATTTCTTAAACCAGAACTATTCAACACGACCCTACCGAAACATACCAGACACAAACCAAAAAATTGCTTAAAGATTTTTAATTTTTAATTTTTAATAAGACAGATAAATATCAACTAAAAATAATGAATCCGCACCCCCAAAATTATACTCTTTAAATTACATAAACAGAATAAACCAATCAGGCCGGTTGTGTCTTTTGTAACATCTATCAAACTTTCCACAAGATTAATAAATATTTTAGAAAATTACACAGCCTTCAAACCTAAATTTACAATAAAAAAAATCTTTTGAATTAGTCAACAAAGTCAAAGATATTAATATCCCCATTAATGCGTTATTAGTTTCATTCGATGTTCAAAATCTATTTCCTAGTATTCCACCTATTGATGTAATAAACATAATAGACAGCATGCTCACCCAAAAACAAATTAAGCCAATCGTTAAACAAGATTTATTGGATAGTATAATAGTTTGTTTAGACCAAAATTACTTTGAATTTAATGCTCAGTTTTATATTTCTAAAGAAGGACTAATTATGGGAAACCCACTTAGTCCTCTACTTGCCGAAATTTTTATGGACAATCTGGAAAATATTATACTTGAACATCCGTTATTTAAAAGTTTTCTTTGGTGGTACAGATATGTGGATGATGTTTGTGCGTGTTTCGTAGGGACTGAGAGACAATTAGATACCTTTTTAAATTATATCAACTCTTTACACAATCGCATAAAATTTAGTACTGAGATCGAACAAAATAACTCATTAAATTTTTTGGATTTAACGATAAATAAAGCACAAAACAATTTAGATTTTTCAATATACCATAAACCTTCACACACAAACACTATAATACATGAGAGTTCAAACCATCCCTATACACACAAAATGGATGCCTTTTATTCTTTTATGCATAGGCTGATAACTATCCCACTTTCTGCAATAAACTTTGAAAAAGAATTAAATATTATAAAACAAATAGCATTCAACAATGGATATGACCCGTCACCCGTCTATATATCCCTGCTCTACTACTGAGTCTCAAGGTTTTTTTAAAACTAATAACACAATAGGAAAATTTGTTAAAAAAAATAAATCTAAATCTAATAGATCCCAGAATTCTGGAGTCTATAGATTAAATTGCGGATCATGTTTTAAGATTTATATTGGACAAACAGGTAGATCTTTCAAAAAACGTATCAACGAACTTCGACGATCATTTAAAAACAATAGTTCAGATTCTAATTACGCTATATATTTAAATTTAGAAAAACACAATTTTGTCGACAATTTCGATATTTTACACACTGTTTCAAAAAGTAGAAAATTAAATTTACTAGAAGCTATGGAGATTAATAAAATGAGAGGTTCGAATGTATTACTTAATGATCAACTGGATTTGAATGGAAACCCCCCTTTTTTGATTCTCAATTTAATTCCTCGCATTAAATAATTACTACCTGTTTTGTATTTATAAACATCGGTACCGTTTGATATTCACATTTGATAAAGGCACGGTGTTTTTTGTTTTAAAATAAAAAACAATAGGGTCTTTCCACTCCATCCCAAAATATACCCCTACAACTCACCGCTTAACCGCAAACTTTTCCCTCCGATAATGAATATTTCAATGCTAACAAACTAATCAAAAACAAAAACAGTTAACAAGAAATAAACATCATGAACACTAAACTACCTCCGCAATATTTAAAATCATAATCTTACCACCATAGAAAAAAAATCGATATACACAATTTGTAAAAATTACACTACCTCAACTCCACATCATTTCTTAAAATTATATGACATAATTCCCTAAAAATTTTATACCATTAATATACCGTAAACCGGGGTTACTTTAGACTGACGGGGTAACTTTAGAAAAACCTGTTTTTTATTTTTGAACCGTTCTGGCGGGATTACTTTTACAACTAGCGCCATCCTTGTGGTATCGGGGTTTCAAGAATCATTTATCAGAGTGCACTGACATCTCCAATCAATTGAAACAGAAAAATATTTTTCGCAACACTGATTAATGTGTTACCAGTGATATCAGCTGTTTTCAGTTTGTCGTCGTAACCTTTTCTGGTGCCACCAACTGAGCAACCTGTTGAATTCCGGTGAGTTATTTTCTGATTGCACAACTATTTAAGATGATTTTGTCTTTTTTTTTATTCCTGTGACTCAATTCTACGATTTACTATGAATTAAAACACAAAACAACACAAGTTCAAGGGGTAACTTTAATACATGGGGAATTCTGAACATGGCCATGGGGTTACTTTAGAACATCATGTTTTTTGTATTTTTTTTCGCAGTTTAATGACTTGAAATGCCACGAAAATACATTCGTAAGCTTGGGGCACGTGCCTACCGCAACTACAGTGCTGAAACTTTGCATGAAGCTATGGATAAATGTCTCAAACGTCAGATAACAATCAGAGCTGCTGCTGAAAAGTAAGTTTAACCTCCTATGTTGACATGGAAATGTGTTTCTTGACGAATGCATGTGATTTATACAGGTATCTTTATGTTTGTTGTAGATACGGTATTCCAATTGCGACTATAGCTTTGTATATGTAGGCAAAAAAAGCAGCCACGGTAGACGATTCTCAGTCTTATTCAGCCTAAGTCGGCAGGTCGTCCAACTGTGTTCTCCCGCGAGGAACAGGAAGTTCTGACAAGTCACATCCTGGCAGTAGCAAACTATGGCTTTCCTGTTTGCGTGAATGATCTCAAAGTCATTGCCAAGTCATACCTGGAGAAGTGTGGCCGGAATGTTTCTGTTTCTAAAGATAACCTACCTGGAAGTGACTGGGTCAAACTTTTCATGGGAAGGCATCCTGAAATCTCTCAAAGAGCGGCAAAAAATATATCATTGAGCCGTGCCTCTGTGGATAAAACTGTGATCATAAACTATTTCAAACATTTTGAAAAAGAGTTTGAGGGGGTACCACCTTCAAATATTTACAACTATGATGAGACAAATTTCGTGGATGACCCAGGATGCCCAAATGTACTTGTGAAAAGAGGTACCAAGTACCCTGAACTTATAAAAAATGCAACAAAAGCCTGCACCACAGTAATGATGTGTGGGAAAATGCTGCTGGAGATTTGGTACCACCATATGTCATCTACCGAGCAGAGAACGTCTATAACACTTGGACTGTGGGGGACCACCAGGTTGCAGGTACCATCGTTCTAAAAGTGGGTAGATCGATTCCTACATATTTGGTGATTGGTTTGAAAACCACTTTTTAGCATTCGTTAGAAGACAACAGGGAAAAAAGGTTCTCTTAGGAGACAATTTATCTTCTCATTTCAATTTTGATGTCATGGCTCTTGCTCCCAATGCAACCCACCTTCTGCAACCACTAGATGTGGCATTTTTTAGGCCATTAAAGGTTGAATGGCGGAACACGTTGGACGCGTGGAAAGTGACTCCTCAAGGGAGAAGGTGCGGGACAGTGCCGAAGGATATGTTCCCCAAATTACTTAGAACCACCTTAGAAAACCTGGAACCTCGGAGCAACACCAACTTGCAAGCAGGATTCCGAAAATGTGGAATTTTCCCATTGGACCCGAATAAAGTTCTCGAAAGGTTTAGTGACTCTATCTGTGAAAAGGTCGCCTTCAAGGACAAGATTCATGAAAGCTTTGTTGAACACCTGAAAAATATTCGAACTGAGTGTGTTGCAAAAAAGACATGCAAAAAAAAGCTGATTATCCAAACTTGGAAGGGCATTACAGCGGATGATCTTAAGGATCCCAAAGACGTTAAAGCTGTTCCCGCAACGAAAAAGAAGGGGAAAGGCCAAAATGTGAAACCCAAGGGCAAAAAAAGAGCCAGGCGTGCCTCTTACGAATCCGAGTGCTCCACGGCTGGTAGTCTGAACAGTGATGACTTGCCATATGCTGAAAGAGATGAAAGCCCTCTCAATTTCGAATCAGATATGTCAGATGAAGAAGCTCTACTCCCCACCGCAACCAGCAATGCTGCCGACTCTAATGGAGAAACCCTTGATTGAAGGGGACTATGTAGCTGTAGTTTACGGTGGACGGAAATACCCGGGGAAAGTTGTACAAGAGGAGGATGGAGAGTTTGAAGTAACATGCATGAAAAAATCTGGAAAGTGGTGGACGTGGCCACAAGAAGAGGATAAGCTGTGGGTTAATCCTAGCCGCATCTGTTGCAGGATTCGAATCCCGAGGATCATACCTGGAGAGAAAGCACTGTTTTCAGTTGACTTGAAGCCATAAATCAAAGACTGCTGTGAGTGCACCTTGGATAATGTTCATGATATGAGAAACATTTCAAGCGCCTCATTTATTTTAAAAAGTTTGTGATTTCTGTGCCTTATTCTTAATTTTTTTTTCGGGCGTTGGTAATTTTTTAATTTTATCCTTTTCAACTTCTTCAAGTTTTATTTTCTAATCAAGTGGTAATATTTTTTATTGTCGAAATTAAGAAAAACATTGCGGTTTTGCATTTAAAAAACACGCTAGATGTGATTTCAAGCTTTTTTCAACTGATGTTTTGTAATAAAGAAGTTTTCTATGAATTTCTCTCTTTTCAATTTGATTCAAACCTTATTCCTGTCAGAGTAGCATGCTTAGAGTGGTAGAAACCACTTTTCATTTAAATCCAGCTTTTCAAACAAAAAAAATAATTGAAAAATTGATTTTTGTTATTAAAAAAAGACTCAAGCTATCTTTTGGATGGGGTTACTTTATTACAAACCACCGAAACAGAAGTTTTAGATGGAGAAAACACGTTGTTACAAAGTAACCCCGGATGGTGGGGTAACATTAATACAAAAAACAAATGACCTATTCAATATATCGAAGAATTCACAACAGTAATTTAAAGCTGAGATGTTAAGCTATCGTTTTGATCCAGAATTGTTGAAATATCTTGGAAAATGAGGGTGCTACAATTCAAAATATGCAAATCCTGTATCAAAGTAACCCCGGTTTACGGTACTTAAAACGAAAAACAATTTTAATTTTCATTCCTTTCTACAAATTTTGAAACACTTAATTTTTCTAAATATTGTCTCTAATTATTGTCTCATAAAATTTTTCAACAAAAAATAAATGAACAAAATAAAAAATTCATAGATAAACCCTAACCTCATAGGCTACCGGTCCCTAATTGAACTTTAATGACATGTTCCATATAAAAGAGAACCCTCACCCTTCCAACTTTTATTTAGTATCGACAGATCGTGCTTGAAGTGCTACAAAATGAACAACAAAGAAAAACGGAAATCCTCCCCAACTAAAGAACTCGTGAATGGACTACATCCAAAAGAAAAACCAACACCAAAAAACCGCAAAACAGAGAAAAGCCAAGAAAAAAATTCCATCCATACAGGAGACAAACTTAAAAATAGAACAGGAACCGCGAAATGAAAAGAAAGAAAAAACGGCAGAATAACAAAAAAAATTCACAGACAGAAACAGAAACCGACGCCCTCAAAACCCACAGAAGCCCAACAGAAATCGCAAAATCAAAAACTACAAATAACAGTTAAAGAAAAACCAAAGGAACACAAGAAAAACTGAAACCGCAAGCAACAACAGAAACGACAGAAGCCCAACAAAAATCGCAAAATCAAAAGCTACAAACAAAAGTAGAAGATAAACCAAAAGAACCCACGAAATCAAAACAGCAACCAGCAACAGAAGCCGCACGAAAGCTGCAAAACCAAGGGTCACAAAAAACAAAAAAACAGCCAACCGGACTGACGAAAAAAAATACAACAGCCACCACCAGCAGCCAAAGAACTTCCAACTACCGAAAGAATACAAACCGAATGGGAAGAAGCTATCGAACAAATAGAACTCAAGAATATATCAACATTAATCGAAGATATACTAACCAACAAAAATAAACCATTCAGAAGCGAAAATATAAGAAAGATCCACGGATTAATATAATGAACTGACGGAAAAAAAACACCGAATCAACAGCCAACACCAGAAGCCAAAAAACAACTTCTAACTAACTAACCCAAATAAACCACTCAGAAGAGAAAAAATACTCAAAATCAACCAATACAAAAATTGAACAACTTTTGACGGCAATCGAAAACGGAGAAAAATGTAAAACAAAAGTTAAAAAAGCTATCCAAAAAAATTGAAGTTAATTCAAGCGATTGCAATAAAAAGAAAATCTTTATCTTTATAATTATAGCGAACAGCCGCCTCAAGACCGTTCGGAGAGTGGAGACTATCTCGTTCAGAGACGCAGAAAATTTATAATTAAAGCCAGTAGTTGCCTCAACTCCGTCATGACATTGCAGACGTATCTCGTTCAGAGACGTAGAGTATTTATAATTACAGCGAACGGCTGCCTCAAATTCGTCACGAGAGTGGAGACTATCTCGTTCAGAGACGTAGAGTATTTATAATTATAGCGAACAGCTGCCTCAAAGTCGTCCCGAGAGTGGAGACTATCTCGTTCAGAGGCGTAGAGTATTTATAATTATAGCGAACAGCTGCCTCAAGTCCCTCATGGGAACGGAGATCTATGTCGCTCAGAGACGTATATTTATAATTATAACGAACAGCCGCCTCAAGTTCTTCACGAAAGTGGAGAGTATCTAGTTCAGAGACGCAGAATATTTATAATTACAGCGAACAGCTGCCTCAAGTCCTTCACGATAGTGGAGACTATCTCGTTCAGAGGCGTAGAATATTTACAATTATAGCGAACAACTGCCTCAAGTCCCTCACGAGAGTGGAGACCGTCTCGTTCAGAGACGTAGAATATTTATAATTATAGCGAACAGCTGCCTCAAGTCCCTCACGAGAGTGGAGACTATCTCGTTTACAGGCGTAGAATATTTATAATTATTGCGAACAGCTGCCTCAAAGTCGTCCCGAGAGTGGAGACTATCTCGTTCAGAGGCGTAGAGTATTTATAATTATAGCGAACAGCTGCCTCAAGTCCCTCATGGGAACGGAGATCTATGTCGCTCAGAGACGTATATTTATAATTATAACGAACAGCCGCCTCAAGTTCTTCACGAAAGTGGAGAGTATCTCGTTCAGAGACGCAGAATATTTATAATTACAGCGAACAGCTGCCTCAAGTCCCTCACGAGAGTGGAGACTATCTCGTTCACAGACGTAGAATATTTATAATTATAGCGAACAACTGCCTCAAACCCGTCCCGAAAGTGGAGACTATCTCGTTCAGAGACGCAGAAAATTTATAATTAAAGCCAGTAGTTGCCTCAAGTCCGTCATGACATTGCAGACGTATCTCGTTCAGAGACGTAGAGTATTTATGATTATAGCGAACAGACAACTCAAGTCCGTCACGAAAGTGGAGACTATCTAGTTCAGAGAATATTTATAATTATAGCGAACAGCTGCCTCAAGTTCGTCACGAGAGTGCAGACTATCTCTTTCAGAGACGTAGAATATTTATAATTATAGCGAACAGCTGCCTCAAGTCCCTCACGAGAGTGGAGACTATCTCGTTCAAAGACGTATAATATTTATAATTATAGGGAACAGCTGCCTAAAGTCCGTCATGACAATGGAGACATATCTCGTTCAGAGATGTAGAGTATTTATAATTATAGCGAACAGCTGCCTCAAGTCCGTCATGGGAACGGAGACCTATGTCGCTCAGAGACGTATATTTATAATTATAGCGAACAGCTGCCTCAAATCCGTCACGAGAGTGGAGACTATCTCGTTCAGAGGTGTAGAATATTTATAATTATAGCGAACAGCTGCTTCAAGTCCCTCACGAGAGTGGAGACTATCTCGTTCAGAGGCGTAGAATATTTATAATTATAGCGAACAGCTGCTTCAAGTCCCTCACGAGAGTGGAGACGGGCTCGTTCAGAGACGTAGAATATTTATAATTATAGCGAACAGCTGCCTAAAGTCCCTCACGAGACTGGAGACTATCTCGTTCAGAGGCGTAGAATATTTATAATTATAGCGAACAGCTGCTTCAAGTCCCTCACGAGAGTGGAGACTATCTCGTTCAGATACGTAAAATATTTATAATTATAGCGAACAGCTGCCTCAAGTCCGTCATGACGTTGGAGACATATCTGGTTCAGAGACGCAGAATATTTATAATTATAGGGAACAGCCGCCTCAAGTCCCTCACGAGAGTGGAGACGGTCTCGTTCAGAGACGTAGAATATTTATAATTATAGCGAACAGCTGCCTAAAGTCCCTCACGAGACTGGAGACTATCTCGTTCAGAGGCGTAGAATATTTATAATTATAGCGAACAGCTGTTTCAAGTCCCTCACGAGAGTGGAGACTATCTCGTTCAGATACGTAAAATATTTATAATTATAGCGAACAGCTGCCTCAAGTCCGTCATGACGTTGGAGACATATCTGGTTCAGAGACGCAGAATATTTATAATTATAGGGAACAGCCGCCTCAAGTCTGTCATGACAATGGAGACATATCTCGTTCAGAGACGTAGAATATTTATGATTATAGCGAACAGCTGCCTCAAGTCCCTCACGAGGGTGAAGACTATCTCGTTCACAGACGCAGAATATTTATAATTATAGGGAACAGCCGCCTCAAGTCTGTCATGACAATGGAGACATATCTCGTTCAGAGACGTAGAATATTTATAATTATAGCAAACAGCCGCCTCAAGTCCCTCACGAGAGTGGAGACGGTCTCGTTCAGAGACGTAGAATATTTATAATTATAGCGAACAGCTGCCTAAAGTCCCTCACGAGACTGGAGACTATCTCGTTCAGAGGCGTAGAATATTTATAATTGTAGCGAACATCTGCCTCAAGTCCCTCACGAGCGGACAGACAACTCAAGTCCATCACGAAAGCGGAGACTACCTCGTTCAGAGACGTAGAGTATTTATAATTATAGCGAACAGCCGCCTCAAGTTCTTCACGAGAGTGGAGACGGTCTCGTTCAGAGACGTAGGATATTTATAATTATAGTGAACAGCTGTCTCAAGTCCCTCATGAGACTGGAGACTATCCCGTTCAGTGGGGTAGAATATTTATAATTATAGCGAACAGCTGCCTCAAGTCCCTCACGAGAGTGGAGACTATCTCGTTCACAGACGTAGAATATTTATAATTATAGCGAACAACTGCCTCAAATTCGTCACGAGAGTGGAGACTATCTCGTTCAGAATCCGTCACGAGAGTGGAGATTATCTTATTTATAGACACATAATTTTACAATTATAGCGAACAGCTGCCTCAAGTCCGTCATGACAATGGAGACATATCTCGTTCAGAGACGTAGAGTACTTATAATTATAGCGAACAGCCGCCTCAAGTTCTTCACGAAAGTGGAGAGTATCTAGTTCAGAGACGTAGAATATTTATAATTACAGCGAACAGCTGCCTCAAGTCCCTCACGAGAGTGGAGACGGTCTCGTTCAGATACGTAAAATATTTATAATTATAGCGAACAGCTGCCTCAAGTCCGTCATGACGTTGGAGACATATCTGGTTCAGAGACGCAGAATATTTATAATTATAGCGAACAGCTGTCTCAAGTCCCTCACGAGAGTGGAGACTCTCTCGTTCAGAGACGTAGTAAATTTATAATTATAACGAACAGCTGCCTCAAATCAGTCCAGAGAGTGGAGACTCTCTCGTTCGGAGACGTAGAATATTTATAATTATAGCGAACAGCTGCCTAAAGTCCCTCACGAGACTGGAGACTATCTCGTTCAGAGGCGTAGAATATTTATAATTATAGCGAACAGCTGCTTCAAGTCCCTCACGAGAGTGGAGACTATCTCGTTCAGATACGTAAAATATTTATAATTATAGCGAACAGCTGCCTCAAGTCCGTCATGACGTTGGAGACATATCTGGTTCAGAAACGCAGAATATTTATAATTATAGGGAACAGCTGCCTCAAGTCTGTCATGACAATGGAGACATATCTCATTCAGAGATGTAGAATATTTATGATTATAGCGAACAGCTGCCTCAAGTCCCTCACGAGGGTGAAGACTATCTCGTTCACAGACATAGAATATTTATAATTATAGGGAAGAGCTGCCTAAAGTCCGTCATGACAATGGAGACATATCTCGTTCAGAGACGTAGAATATTTATAATTATAGCGAACAGCCGCCTCAAGTTCTTCACGAAAGTGGAGAGTATCTAGTTCAGAGACGTAGAATATTTATAATTACAGCGAACAGCTGCCTCAAGTCCCTCACGAGAGTGGAGACGGTCTCGTTCAGATACGTAAAATATTTATAATTATAGCGAACAGCTGCCTCAAGTCCGTCATGACGTTGGAGACATATCTGGTTCAGAGACGCAGAATATTTATAATTATAGCGAACAGCTGTCTCAAGTCCCTCACGAGAGTGGAGACTCTCTCGTTCAGAGACGTAGTAAATTTATAATTATAACGAACAGCTGCCTCAAATCAGTCCAGAGAGTGGAGACTCTCTCGTTCGGAGACGTAGAATATTTATAATTATAGCGAACAGCTGCCTAAAGTCCCTCACGAGACTGGAGACTATCTCGTTCAGAGGCGTAGAATATTTATAATTATAGCGAACAGCTGTTTCAAGTCCCTCACGAGAGTGGAGACTATCTCGTTCAGATACGTAAAATATTTATAATTATAGCGAACAGCTGCCTCAAGTCCGTCATGACGTTGGAGACATATCTGGTTCAGAGACGCAGAATATTTATAATTATAGGGAACAGCCGCCTCAAGTCTGTCATGACAATGGAGACATATCTCGTTCAGAGACGTAGAATATTTATGATTATAGCGAACAGCTGCCTCAAGTCCCTCACGAGGGTGAAGACTATCTCGTTCACAGACGCAGAATATTTATAATTATAGGGAACAGCCGCCTCAAGTCTGTCATGACAATGGAGACATATCTCGTTCAGAGACGTAGAATATTTATAATTATAGCAAACAGCCGCCTCAAGATCGTCCCGAGAGTGGAGACTATTTCGTTCAGAGGCGTAGAATATTTATAATTGTAGCGAACATCTGCCTCAAGTCCCTCACGAGCGGACAGACAACTCAAGTCCATCACGAAAGCGGAGACTACCTGGTTCAGAGACGTAGAGTATTTATAATTATAGCGAACAGCCGCCTCAAGTTCTTCACGAGAGTGGAGACGGTCTCGTTCAGAGACGTAGGATATTTATAATTATAGTGAACAGCTGTCTCAAGTCCCTCATGAGACTGGAGACTATCCCGTTCAGTGGGGTAGAATATTTATAATTATAGCGAACAGCTGCCTCAAGTCCCTCACGAGAGTGGAGACTATCTCGTTCACAGACGTAGAATATTTATAATTATAGCGAACAACTGCCTCAAATTCGTCACGAGAGTGGAGACTATCTCGTTCAGAATCCGTCACGAGAGTGGAGATTATCTTATTTATAGACACATAATTTTACAATTATAGCGAACAGCTGCCTCAAGTCCGTCATGACAATGGAGACATATCTCGTTCAGAGACGTAGAGTATTTATAATTATAACGAACAGCCGCCTCAAGTTCATCACGAAAGTGGAGAGTATCTAGTTCAGAGACGCAGAATATTTATAATTACAGCGAACAGCTGCCACAAGTCCCTCACGAGAGTGGAGACGGTCTCGTTCAGAGACGTAGAATATTTATAATTATAGCGAACAGCTGCCTAAAGTCCCTCACGAGACTGGAGACTATATCGTTCAGAGGCGTAGAATATTTATAATTATAGCGAACAGCTGCTTCAAGTCCCTCACGAGAGTGGAGACTATCTCGTTCAGATACGTAAAATATTTATAATTATAGCGAACAGCTGCCTCAAGTCCGTCATGACGTTGGAGACATATCTGGTTCAGAAACGCAGAATATTTATAATTACAGGGAACAGCCGCCTCAAGTCTGTCATGACAATGGAGACATATCTCGTTCAGAGACGTAGAATATTTATGATTATAGCGAACAGCTGCCTCAAGTCCCTCACGAGGGTGAAGACTATCTCGTTCACAGACATAGAATATTTATAATTATAGGGAAGAGCTGCCTAAAGTCCGTCATGACAATGGAGACATATCTGGTTCAGAGACGCAGAATATTTATAATTATAGCGAACAGCTGTCTCAAGTATCTCACGAGAGTGGGGACTCTCTCGTTCAGAGACGTAGTAAATTTATAATTATAACGAACAGCTGCCTCAAATCAGTCCAGAGAGTGGAGACTCTCTCGTTCGGAGACGTAGAAAAATTATAATTATAGCAAACAGCTGCCTCAAGTCCCTCACGAGAGTGGAGACGGTCTCGTTCAGAGACGTAGAATATTTATAATTATAGCGAACAGCTGCCTAAAGTCCCTCACGAGACTGGAGACTATCTCGTTCAGAGGCGTAGAATATTTATAATTATAGCGAACAGCTGCCTCAAGTCCGTCATGACATTGGAGATATATCTGGTTCAGAGACGCAGAATATTTATAATTATAGCGAACAGCTGTCTCAAGTTCGTCACGCGAGTGCAGACTATCTCTTTCAGAGACGTAGAATATTTATAATTATAGCGAACAGCTGCCTCAAGTCCCTCACGAAGGTGAAGACTATCTCGTTCACAGACATAGAATATTTATAATTATAGGGAACAGCTGCCTAAAGTCCGTCATGACAATAGAGACATATCTGGTTCAGAGACGCAGAATATTTATAATTATAGCAAACAGCCGCCTAAAGATCGTCCCGAGAGTGGAGACTATTTCGTTCAGAGGCGTAGAATATTTATAATTATAGCGAACAGCTGCCTCAAGTCCCTCACGAGAGTGGAGACTATGTAGTAAAGAGACGTAGAATATTTATAATTATAGCGAACAGCCGTTTCAAGTCCCTCACGAGAGTGGAGACTATCTCGTTCACAGACGTAGAATATTTATAATTATAGGGAACAGCTGCCTCAAGTCCGTCATGACAATGGAGACATATCTCGTTCAGAGATGTAAAGTATTTATAATTATAGCGAACAGCTGCCTCAAGTCCGTCATGGGAACGGAGACCTATATCGCTCAGAGACGTATATTTATAATTATAGCGAACAGCGGCCTCAAGTCCCTTCATAACAATGGAGAGGTATCTCGTTTACAGACGTAGCATATTTATGATTATAGCGAACAGACAACTCAAGTCCATTACGAAAGCGGAGACTACCTCGTTCAGAGACGTAGAGTATTTATAATTACAGCGAACAACTGCCTCATGTTCTTCACGAAAGTGGAGAGTATCTAGTCCAGAGACGCAGAATATTTATAATTACAGCGAACATCTGCCTCAAGTCTCTCACGAGAGTGGAGACTATGTCGCTCAAAGACGTAGAATATTTATAATTATAGCAAACAGCCGCCTCAAATCAGTCCCGAGAGTGGAGACTCTCTCGTCCAGAGACGTAGTAAATTTATAATTATAACGAACAGCTGCCTCAAATCAGTCCCGAGAGTGGAGACTCTCTCGTTCGGAGACGTAGAAAATTTATAATTATAGCAAACAGCTGCCTCAAGTCCATCACGAAAGCGGAGACTACCTCGTTCAGAGACGTAGAGTATTTATAATTATAGCGAACAGCCGCCTCAAGTTCTTCACGAAAGTGGAGAGTATCTAGTCCAGAGACGCAGAATATTTATAATTACAGCGAACAGCTGCCTCAAGTCCCTCACGAGAGTGGAGACGGTCTCGTTCAGAGACGTAGGATATTTATAATTATAGCGAACAGCTGCCTCAAGTCCCTCACGAGAGTGGAGACTATCTCGTTCAGTGGGGTAGAATATTTATAATTACAGCGAACAGCTACCTTAAATCCGTCCCGAGAGTGGAGACTATCTCGTTCACAGACGTAGAATATTTATAATTATTGCGAACAGCTGCCTCAAAGTCGTCCCGAGAGTGGAGACTATCTCGTTCACAGACGTAGAATATTTATAATTATTGCGAACAGCTGCCTCAAAGTCGTCCCGAGAGTGGAGACTATCTCGTTCACAGACGTAGAATATTTATAATTATTGCGAACAGCTGCCTCAAAGTCGTCCCGAGAGTGGAGACTATCTCGTTCAGAGACGCAGAATATTTATAATTACAGCGAACAGCTGCCTCAAGTCCCTCACGAGAGTGGAGACTATCTCGTTCACAGACGTAGAATATTTATAATTATAGCGAACAACTGCCTCAAATTCGTCACGAGAGTGGAGACTATCTCGTTCACAGACGTAGAATATTTATAATTATAGCGAACAACTGCCTCAAAACCGTCCCGAGAGTGGAGACTATCTCGTTCAGAGACGCAGAAAATTTATAATTAAAGCCAGTAGTTGCCTCAAGTCCGTCATGACATTGCAGACGTATCTCGTTCAGAGACGTAGAGTATTTATGATTATAGCGAACAGACAACTCAAGTCCGTCACGAAAGTGGAGACTATCTAGTTCAGAGACGCAGAATATTTATAATTATAGCGAACAGCTGCCTCAAGTTCGTCACGAGAGTGCAGACTATCTCTTTCAGAGACGTAGAATATTTATAATTATAGCGAACAGCTGCCTCAAGTCCCTCACGAGAGTGGAGACTATCTCGTTCAAAGACGTATAATATTTATAATTATAGGGAACAGCTGCCTAAAGTCCGTCATGACAATGGAGACATATCTCGTTCAGAGATGTAGAGTATTTATAATTATAGCGAACAGCTGCCTCAAGTCCGTCATGGGAACGGAGACCTATGTCGCTCAGAGACGTATATTTATAATTATAGCGAACAGCTGCCTCAAGTCCCTCACGAGAGTGGAGACTACCTCGTTCAGAGACGTAGAATATTTATAATTATAGCGAACAGCTGCCTCAAGTCCCTCACGAGACTGGAGCCTATCTCGTTCAGTGGACAATGGAGACATATCTCGTTCAGAGATGTAGAGTATTTATAATTATAGCGAACAGCTGCCTCAAGTCCGTCATGGGAACGGAGGCCTATGTCGCTCAGAGACGTATATTTATAATTATAGCGAACAGCTGCCTCAAATCCGTCACGAGAGTGGAGACTACCTCGTTCAGAGACGTAGAATATTTATAATTATAGCGAACAGCTGCCTCAAGTCCTTCTCGAGAGTGGAGACTATCTCGTTCAGAGGCGTTGAATATTTACAATTATAGCGAACAACTGCCTCAAGTCCCTCACGGGAGTGGAGACGGTCTTGTTCAGAGACGTAGTATATTTATAATTATAGCGAACAGCTGAATCAAGTCCCTCACGAGACTGTAGCCTATCTCGTTCAGTGTCGTAGAATATTTATAATTATAGCGAACAGCCGCCAAAAGATCGTCCCGAGAGTGGAGATAATTCGTTCAGAGGCGTAGAATATTTATAATTATAGCGAACAGCCGCCAAAAGATCGTCCCGAGAGTGAAGATAATTCGTTCAGAGGCGTAGAATATTTATAATTATAGCGAACAGCTGCCTCAAGTCCCTCACGAGAGTGGAGATTATGTCATTCAGAGACGTAGAATATTTATAATTATAGCGAACTGCCGCCTCAAGATCGTCCCGAGAGTGGATACTATTTCGTTCAGAGGCGTAGAATATTTATAATTATAGCGAACAGCTGCCTCAAGTCCCTCACGAGAGTGGAGACAATCTCGTTCGGAGACGCAGAGAATTTATAATTATAGCGAACAGCCGCCTCAAGATCGTCCTGAGAGTGGATACTATTTCGTTCAGAGACGTCGAATATTTATAATTATAGCGAACAGCTGCCTCAAGTCCCTCACGAGAGTGGAGACTATCTCGTTCACAGACGTAGAATATTTATGATTATAGCGAACAGCTGCCTCAAGTCCGTCATGGGAACGGAGACCTATGTCGCTCAGAGACGTATATTTATAATTATAGCGAACAGCTGCCTCAAATCCGTCACGAGAGTGGAGACTATCTCGTTCAGAGGCGTGGAATATTTATAATTATAGCGAACAGCTGCCTCAAGTCCCTCACGAGAGTGGAGACTATCTCGTTCACAGACGTAGAATATTTATGATTATAGCGAACAGCTGCCTCAAGTCCGTCATGGGAACGGAGACCTATGTCGCTCAGAGACGTATATTTATAATTATAGCGAACAGCTGCCTCAAATCCGTCACGAGAGTGGAGACTATCTCGTTCAGAGGCGTGGAATATTTATAATTACAGCGAACAGCTGCCTCAAGTCCCTCACGAGAGTGGAGACGGTCTCGTTCAGATACGTAAAATATTTATAATTATAGCGAACAGCTGCCTCAAGTCCGTCATGACGTTGGAGACATATCTGGTTCAGAGACGCAGAATATTTATAATTATAGCGAACAGCTGTCTCAAGTCCCTCACGAGAGTGGAGACTCTCTCGTTCGGAGACGTAGAATATTTATAATTATAGCGAACAGCTGCCTAAAGTCCCTCACGAGACTGGAGACTATCTCGTTCAGAGGCGTAGAATATTTATAATTATAGCGAACAGCTGCTTCAAGTCCCTCACGAGAGTGGAGACTATCTCGTTCAGATACGTAAAATATTTATAATTATAGCGAACAGCTGCCTCAAGTCCGTCATGACGTTGGAGACATATCTGGTTCAGAAACGCAGAATATTTATAATTATAGGGAACAGCTGCCTCAAGTCTGTCATGACAATGGAGACATATCTCATTCAGAGATGTAGAATATTTATGATTATAGCGAACAGCTGCCTCAAGTCCCTCACGAGGGTGAAGACTATCTCGTTCACAGACATAGAATATTTATAATTATAGGGAAGAGCTGCCTAAAGTCCGTCATGACAATGGAGACATATCTCGTTCAGAGACGTAGAATATTTATAATTATAGCGAACAGCCGCCTCAAGTTCTTCACGAAAGTGGAGAGTATCTAGTTCAGAGACGTAGAATATTTATAATTACAGCGAACAGCTGCCTCAAGTCCCTCACGAGAGTGGAGACGGTCTCGTTCAGATACGTAAAATATTTATAATTATAGCGAACAGCTGCCTCAAGTCCGTCATGACGTTGGAGACATATCTGGTTCAGAGACGCAGAATATTTATAATTATAGCGAACAGCTGTCTCAAGTCCCTCACGAGAGTGGAGACTCTCTCGTTCAGAGACGTAGTAAATTTATAATTATAACGAACAGCTGCCTCAAATCAGTCCAGAGAGTGGAGACTCTCTCGTTCGGAGACGTAGAATATTTATAATTATAGCGAACAGCTGCCTAAAGTCCCTCACGAGACTGGAGACTATCTCGTTCAGAGGCGTAGAATATTTATAATTATAGCGAACAGCTGTTTCAAGTCCCTCACGAGAGTGGAGACTATCTCGTTCAGATACGTAAAATATTTATAATTATAGCGAACAGCTGCCTCAAGTCCGTCATGACGTTGGAGACATATCTGGTTCAGAGACGCAGAATATTTATAATTATAGGGAACAGCCGCCTCAAGTCTGTCATGACAATGGAGACATATCTCGTTCAGAGACGTAGAATATTTATGATTATAGCGAACAGCTGCCTCAAGTCCCTCACGAGGGTGAAGACTATCTCGTTCACAGACGCAGAATATTTATAATTATAGGGAACAGCCGCCTCAAGTCTGTCATGACAATGGAGACATATCTCGTTCAGAGACGTAGAATATTTATAATTATAGCAAACAGCCGCCTCAAGATCGTCCCGAGAGTGGAGACTATTTCGTTCAGAGGCGTAGAATATTTATAATTGTAGCGAACATCTGCCTCAAGTCCCTCACGAGCGGACAGACAACTCAAGTCCATCACGAAAGCGGAGACTACCTGGTTCAGAGACGTAGAGTATTTATAATTATAGCGAACAGCCGCCTCAAGTTCTTCACGAGAGTGGAGACGGTCTCGTTCAGAGACGTAGGATATTTATAATTATAGTGAACAGCTGTCTCAAGTCCCTCATGAGACTGGAGACTATCCCGTTCAGTGGGGTAGAATATTTATAATTATAGCGAACAGCTGCCTCAAGTCCCTCACGAGAGTGGAGACTATCTCGTTCACAGACGTAGAATATTTATAATTATAGCGAACAACTGCCTCAAATTCGTCACGAGAGTGGAGACTATCTCGTTCAGAATCCGTCACGAGAGTGGAGATTATCTTATTTATAGACACATAATTTTACAATTATAGCGAACAGCTGCCTCAAGTCCGTCATGACAATGGAGACATATCTCGTTCAGAGACGTAGAGTATTTATAATTATAACGAACAGCCGCCTCAAGTTCATCACGAAAGTGGAGAGTATCTAGTTCAGAGACGCAGAATATTTATAATTACAGCGAACAGCTGCCACAAGTCCCTCACGAGAGTGGAGACGGTCTCGTTCAGAGACGTAGAATATTTATAATTATAGCGAACAGCTGCCTAAAGTCCCTCACGAGACTGGAGACTATATCGTTCAGAGGCGTAGAATATTTATAATTATAGCGAACAGCTGCTTCAAGTCCCTCACGAGAGTGGAGACTATCTCGTTCAGATACGTAAAATATTTATAATTATAGCGAACAGCTGCCTCAAGTCCGTCATGACGTTGGAGACATATCTGGTTCAGAAACGCAGAATATTTATAATTACAGGGAACAGCCGCCTCAAGTCTGTCATGACAATGGAGACATATCTCGTTCAGAGACGTAGAATATTTATGATTATAGCGAACAGCTGCCTCAAGTCCCTCACGAGGGTGAAGACTATCTCGTTCACAGACATAGAATATTTATAATTATAGGGAAGAGCTGCCTAAAGTCCGTCATGACAATGGAGACATATCTGGTTCAGAGACGCAGAATATTTATAATTATAGCGAACAGCTGTCTCAAGTATCTCACGAGAGTGGGGACTCTCTCGTTCAGAGACGTAGTAAATTTATAATTATAACGAACAGCTGCCTCAAATCAGTCCAGAGAGTGGAGACTCTCTCGTTCGGAGACGTAGAAAAATTATAATTATAGCAAACAGCTGCCTCAAGTCCCTCACGAGAGTGGAGACGGTCTCGTTCAGAGACGTAGAATATTTATAATTATAGCGAACAGCTGCCTAAAGTCCCTCACGAGACTGGAGACTATCTCGTTCAGAGGCGTAGAATATTTATAATTATAGCGAACAGCTGCCTCAAGTCCGTCATGACATTGGAGATATATCTGGTTCAGAGACGCAGAATATTTATAATTATAGCGAACAGCTGTCTCAAGTTCGTCACGCGAGTGCAGACTATCTCTTTCAGAGACGTAGAATATTTATAATTATAGCGAACAGCTGCCTCAAGTCCCTCACGAAGGTGAAGACTATCTCGTTCACAGACATAGAATATTTATAATTATAGGGAACAGCTGCCTAAAGTCCGTCATGACAATAGAGACATATCTGGTTCAGAGACGCAGAATATTTATAATTATAGCAAACAGCCGCCTAAAGATCGTCCCGAGAGTGGAGACTATTTCGTTCAGAGGCGTAGAATATTTATAATTATAGCGAACAGCTGCCTCAAGTCCCTCACGAGAGTGGAGACTATGTAGTAAAGAGACGTAGAATATTTATAATTATAGCGAACAGCCGTTTCAAGTCCCTCACGAGAGTGGAGACTATCTCGTTCACAGACGTAGAATATTTATAATTATAGGGAACAGCTGCCTCAAGTCCGTCATGACAATGGAGACATATCTCGTTCAGAGATGTAAAGTATTTATAATTATAGCGAACAGCTGCCTCAAGTCCGTCATGGGAACGGAGACCTATATCGCTCAGAGACGTATATTTATAATTATAGCGAACAGCGGCCTCAAGTCCCTTCATAACAATGGAGAGGTATCTCGTTTACAGACGTAGCATATTTATGATTATAGCGAACAGACAACTCAAGTCCATTACGAAAGCGGAGACTACCTCGTTCAGAGACGTAGAGTATTTATAATTACAGCGAACAACTGCCTCATGTTCTTCACGAAAGTGGAGAGTATCTAGTCCAGAGACGCAGAATATTTATAATTACAGCGAACATCTGCCTCAAGTCTCTCACGAGAGTGGAGACTATGTCGCTCAAAGACGTAGAATATTTATAATTATAGCAAACAGCCGCCTCAAATCAGTCCCGAGAGTGGAGACTCTCTCGTCCAGAGACGTAGTAAATTTATAATTATAACGAACAGCTGCCTCAAATCAGTCCCGAGAGTGGAGACTCTCTCGTTCGGAGACGTAGAAAATTTATAATTATAGCAAACAGCTGCCTCAAGTCCATCACGAAAGCGGAGACTACCTCGTTCAGAGACGTAGAGTATTTATAATTATAGCGAACAGCCGCCTCAAGTTCTTCACGAAAGTGGAGAGTATCTAGTCCAGAGACGCAGAATATTTATAATTACAGCGAACAGCTGCCTCAAGTCCCTCACGAGAGTGGAGACGGTCTCGTTCAGAGACGTAGGATATTTATAATTATAGCGAACAGCTGCCTCAAGTCCCTCACGAGAGTGGAGACTATCTCGTTCAGTGGGGTAGAATATTTATAATTACAGCGAACAGCTACCTTAAATCCGTCCCGAGAGTGGAGACTATCTCGTTCACAGACGTAGAATATTTATAATTATTGCGAACAGCTGCCTCAAAGTCGTCCCGAGAGTGGAGACTATCTCGTTCACAGACGTAGAATATTTATAATTATTGCGAACAGCTGCCTCAAAGTCGTCCCGAGAGTGGAGACTATCTCGTTCACAGACGTAGAATATTTATAATTATTGCGAACAGCTGCCTCAAAGTCGTCCCGAGAGTGGAGACTATCTCGTTCAGAGACGCAGAATATTTATAATTACAGCGAACAGCTGCCTCAAGTCCCTCACGAGAGTGGAGACTATCTCGTTCACAGACGTAGAATATTTATAATTATAGCGAACAACTGCCTCAAATTCGTCACGAGAGTGGAGACTATCTCGTTCACAGACGTAGAATATTTATAATTATAGCGAACAACTGCCTCAAAACCGTCCCGAGAGTGGAGACTATCTCGTTCAGAGACGCAGAAAATTTATAATTAAAGCCAGTAGTTGCCTCAAGTCCGTCATGACATTGCAGACGTATCTCGTTCAGAGACGTAGAGTATTTATGATTATAGCGAACAGACAACTCAAGTCCGTCACGAAAGTGGAGACTATCTAGTTCAGAGACGCAGAATATTTATAATTATAGCGAACAGCTGCCTCAAGTTCGTCACGAGAGTGCAGACTATCTCTTTCAGAGACGTAGAATATTTATAATTATAGCGAACAGCTGCCTCAAGTCCCTCACGAGAGTGGAGACTATCTCGTTCAAAGACGTATAATATTTATAATTATAGGGAACAGCTGCCTAAAGTCCGTCATGACAATGGAGACATATCTCGTTCAGAGATGTAGAGTATTTATAATTATAGCGAACAGCTGCCTCAAGTCCGTCATGGGAACGGAGACCTATGTCGCTCAGAGACGTATATTTATAATTATAGCGAACAGCTGCCTCAAGTCCCTCACGAGAGTGGAGACTACCTCGTTCAGAGACGTAGAATATTTATAATTATAGCGAACAGCTGCCTCAAGTCCCTCACGAGACTGGAGCCTATCTCGTTCAGTGGACAATGGAGACATATCTCGTTCAGAGATGTAGAGTATTTATAATTATAGCGAACAGCTGCCTCAAGTCCGTCATGGGAACGGAGGCCTATGTCGCTCAGAGACGTATATTTATAATTATAGCGAACAGCTGCCTCAAATCCGTCACGAGAGTGGAGACTACCTCGTTCAGAGACGTAGAATATTTATAATTATAGCGAACAGCTGCCTCAAGTCCTTCTCGAGAGTGGAGACTATCTCGTTCAGAGGCGTTGAATATTTACAATTATAGCGAACAACTGCCTCAAGTCCCTCACGGGAGTGGAGACGGTCTTGTTCAGAGACGTAGTATATTTATAATTATAGCGAACAGCTGAATCAAGTCCCTCACGAGACTGTAGCCTATCTCGTTCAGTGTCGTAGAATATTTATAATTATAGCGAACAGCCGCCAAAAGATCGTCCCGAGAGTGGAGATAATTCGTTCAGAGGCGTAGAATATTTATAATTATAGCGAACAGCCGCCAAAAGATCGTCCCGAGAGTGAAGATAATTCGTTCAGAGGCGTAGAATATTTATAATTATAGCGAACAGCTGCCTCAAGTCCCTCACGAGAGTGGAGATTATGTCATTCAGAGACGTAGAATATTTATAATTATAGCGAACTGCCGCCTCAAGATCGTCCCGAGAGTGGATACTATTTCGTTCAGAGGCGTAGAATATTTATAATTATAGCGAACAGCTGCCTCAAGTCCCTCACGAGAGTGGAGACAATCTCGTTCGGAGACGGAGAGAATTTATAATTATAGCGAACAGCCGCCTAAAGATCGTCCTGAGAGTGGATACTATTTCGTTCAGAGACGTCGAATATTTATAATTATAGCGAACAGCTGCCTCAAGTCCCTCACGAGAGTGGAGACTATCTCGTTCACAGACGTAGAATATTTATGATTATAGCGAACAGCTGCCTCAAGTCCGTCATGGGAACGGAGACCTATGTCGCTCAGAGACGTATATTTATAATTATAGCGAACAGCTGCCTCAAATCCGTCACGAGAGTGGAGACTATCTCGTTCAGAGGCGTGGAATATTTATAATTATAGCGAACAGCTGCCTCAAGTCCCTCACGAGAGTGGAGACTATCTCGTTCACAGACGTAGAATATTTATGATTATAGCGAACAGCTGCCTCAAGTCCGTCATGGGAACGGAGACCTGTCGCTCAGAGACGTATATTTATAATTATAGCGAACAGCTGCCTCAAATCCGTCACGAGAATGGAGACTATCTCGTTCAGAGGCGTAGAATATTTATAATTATAGCGAACAGCTGCCTCAAGTCCCTCACGAGAGTGGAGACTATCTCGTTCACAGACGTAGAATATTTAGGATTATAGCGAACAGCTGCCTCAAGTCCGTCATGGGAACGGAGACCTATGTCGCTCAGAGACGTATATTTATAATTATAGCGAACAGCTGCCTCAAGTCCCTCTCGAGAGTGGAGACTACCTCGTTCAGAGACGTAGAATATTTATAATTATAGCGAACAGCTGCCTCAAGTCCTTCTCGAGAGTGGAGACTATGCCATTCAGAGACGTAGAATACTTATAATTATAGCGAA
The DNA here is from genome assembly GCF_029955315.1 of Cylas formicarius. Lineage (NCBI taxonomy): Eukaryota > Metazoa > Arthropoda > Insecta > Coleoptera > Brentidae > Cylas > Cylas formicarius. Next base: position 1,623,979 of record NW_026844319.1, read on the forward strand.
CTGCAGCCTCAAGATCGTCCCGAGAGTGGAGACTATCTCGTTCAGAGGCGTAGAATATTTATAATTATAGCGAACAGCTGCCTCAAATCAGTCCCGAGAGTGGAGACTCCCTCGTTCAGAGACGTAGTAAATTTATAATTATAGCGAACAGCTGCCTCAAGTCCCTCACGAGAGTGGAGACTCCCTCGTTCAGAGACGTAGTAAATTTATAATTATAGCGAACAGCTGCCTCAAGTATCTCACGAGAGTGGAGACTATCTCGTTCACAGACGTAGAATATTTATGATTATAGCGAACAGCTGCCTCAAGTCCCTCACGAGAGTGGCGACTATCTCTTTCAAAGACGTAGAATATTAATAATTATAGCGAACAGCTCCTCGAGTCCGTCATGACAATGGAGACATATCTAGTTCAGAGACGCAAAATATTTATAATTACAGCGAACAGCTGCCTCAAGTCCCTCACGAGAGTGGAGACGGTCTCGTTCGGAGACGTAGAATATTTATAATTATAGCGAACAGCTGCCTCAAATCCGTCACGAGAGTGGAGACGATCTCGTTCAGAGACGTAGAATATTTATAATTATAGCGAACAGCTGCCTCAAATCCCTCACGAGAGTGAAGACCATTTCGGTCAGAGACGTAGAATATTTATAATCATAGCGAACAGCTCCTCGAGTCCGTCATGACAATGGAGACATATCTCCTTCAGAGACGTAGAGTATTTATAATTATAGCGAACAGCTGCCTCAAATCAGTCCCGAGAGTGGAGACTCCCTCGTTCAGAGACGTAGTAAATTTATAATTATAGCGAACAGCTGCCTCAAGTCCCTCACGAGAGTGGAGACGGTCTCGTTCAGAGACGTAGAATATTTATAATAATAGCGAACAGCTGCCTCAAGTCCCTCACGAGAGTGGAGACTATCTCGTTCACAGACGTAGAATATTTATAATTATAGCGAACAGCTGCCTAAGTCTGCCTCCAGTCCGTCATGGGAACGGAGACCTATGTCGCTCAGAGACGTATATTTATAATTATAGCGAACAGCTGCCTCAAGTCCCTCACGAGAGTGGCGACTGTCTCTTTCAAAGACGTAGAATATTAATAATTATAGCGAACAGCTCCTCGAGTCCGTCATGACAATGGAGACATATCTCGTTCAGAGACGTAGAATACTTATAATTATAGCGAACAGCCGCCTCAAGTTCTTCACGAAAGTGGAGAGTATCTAGTTCAGAGACGCAGAATATTTATAATTACAGCGAACAGCTGCCTCAAGTCCCTCACGAGAGTGGAGACAGTCTCGTTCAGAGACGTAGAATATTTATAATTATAGCGAACAGCTGCCTCAAGTCCCTCACGAGACTGGAGACTATCTCGTTCAGTGGGGTAGAATATTTATAATTACAGCGAACAGCTACCTTAAATCCGTCCCGAGAGTGGAGACTATCTCGTTCAGAGGCGTAGAGTATTTATAATGATAGCGAACAGCTTCCTCAAATCCCTCACGAGAGTGAAGACTATTTCGGTCAGAGACGTAGAATATTTATAATTATAGCGAACAGCTGCCTCTAGTCCCTTACGAGAGTGGAGACTATCTCGTTCACAGACGTAGAATATTTATGATAATAGCAAACAGCTGCCTCAAATCCGTCACTAGAGTGGAGACTATCTCGTTCAGAGGCGTAGAATATTTATAATTATAGCGAACAGCTGCCTCAAATCAGTCCCGAGAGTGGAGACTCCCTCCTTCAGAGACGTAGAAAATTTATAATTATAGCAAACAGCTGAATCAAGTCCCTCACGAGAGTGGAGACAATCTCGTTTCAGAGACGTAGAAAATTTACAATTATAGCAAACAGCTGCCTCAAGTCCCTCACGAGAGTGGAGACGGTCTCGTTCAGAGACGTAGAATATTTATAATTATAGCGAACAGCTGCCTCAAGTCCCTCACGAGAGTGGAGACTATCTCGTTCACAGACGTAGAATATTTATAATTATAGCGAACAGCTGCCTAAGTCTGCCTCCAGTCCGTCATGGGAACGGAGACCTATGTCGCTCAGAGACGTATATTTATAATTATAGCGAACAGCTGCCTCAAATCCGTCACTAGAGTGGAGACTATCTCGTTCAGAGGCGTAGAATATTTATAATTATAGCGAACAGCTGCCTCAAATCAGTCCCGAGAGTGGAGACTCCCTCGTTCAGAGGCGTAGAATATTTATAATTATAGCGAACAGCTGCCTCAAATCAGTCCCGAGAGTGGAGACTCCCTCCTTCAGAGACGTAGAAAATTTATAATTATAGCAAACAGCTGAATCAAGTCCCTCACGAGAGTGGAGACAATCTCGTTCAGAGACGTAGAAAATTTACAATTATAGCAAACAGCTGCCTCAAGTCCCTCACGAGAGTGGAGACTATGCCATTCAGAGACGTAGAATACTTATAATTATAGCGAACAGCTGCCTCAAATCAGTCCCGAGAGTGGAGACTCCCTCGTTCAGAGACGTAGTAAATTTATAATTATAGCGAACAGCTGCCTCAAGTCCCTCACGAGAGTGGAGACTATCTCGTTCAGAGACGTAGAATATTTATGATTATAGCAAACAGCTGCCTCAAGTCCCTCACGAGAGTGGCGACTGTCTCTTTCAAAGACGTAGAATATTAATAATTATAGCGAACAGCTCCTCGAGTCCGTCATGACAATGGAGACATATCTCGTTCAGAGACGTAGAGTATTTATAATTATAGCGAACAGCCGCCTCAAGTTCTTCACGAAAGTGGAGAGTATCTAGTTCAGAGACGCAAAATATTTATAATTACAGCGAACAGCTGCCTCAAGTCTCTCACGAGAGTGGAGACGGTCTCGTTCGGAGACGTAGAATATTTATAATTATAGCGAACAGCTGCCTCAAATCCGTCACGAGAGTGGAGACGATCTCGTTCAGAGACGTAGAATATTTATAATTATAGCGAACAGCTGCCTCAAGTCCCTCACGAGAGTGGAGACGATCTCGTTCAGAGACGTAGAATATTTATAATTATAGCGAACAGCTGCCTCAAGTCCCTTACGAGACTGGAGCCTATCTCGTTCAGTGGGGTAGAATATTTATAATTATAGCGAACATCTGCCTCAAATCCGTCCCGAGAGTGGAGACTATCCCGTTCAGAGGCGTAGAATATTTATAATGATAGCGAACAACGTCCTCAAATTCCTCACGAGAGTGAAGACCATTTCGGTCAGAGACGTAGAATATTTATAATTATAGCGAACAGCTGCCTCAAGCCCCTAACGCGAGTGGAGACAATCTCGTTCAGAGGCGTAGAATATTTATAATTATAGCAAACAGCTGCCTCAAGTCCTTCACGAGAGTGGAGACTATGTCATTCAGAGACGTAGAATATTAATAATTATAGCGAACTGCCGCCTCAAGATCGTCCCGAGAGTGGATACTATTTCGTTCAGAGGCGTAGATTATTTATAATTATAGCGAACAGCTGCCTCAAATCAGTCCCGAGAGTGGAGACTCCCTCGTTCAGAGACGTAGTAAATTTATAATTATAGCGAACAGCTGCCTCTAGTCCCTCACGAGAGTGGAGACTATCTCGTTCACAGACGTAGAATATTTATGATTATAGCGAACAGCTGCCTCAAGTCCCTCACGAGAGTGGCGACTGTCTCTTTCAAAGACGTAGAATATTAATAATTATAGCGAACAGCTCCGTCATGACAATAGAGACATATCTCCTTCAGAGACGTAGAGTATTTATAATTATAGCGAACAGCTGCCTCAAATCAGTCCCGAGAGTGGAGACTCCCTCGTTCAGAGACGTAGTAAATTTATAATTATAGCGAACAGCTGCCTCAAGTCCCTCACGAGAGTGGAGACGGTCTCGTTCAGAGACGTAGAATATTTATAATTATAGCGAACAGCTGCCTCAAGTCCCTCACGAGAGTGGAGACTATCTCGTTCACAGACGTAGAATATTTATAATTATAACGAACAGCTGCCTAAGTCTGCCTCCAGTCCGTCATGGGAACGGAGACCTATGTCGCTCAGAGACGTATATTTATAATTATAGCGAACAGCTGCCTCAAATCCGTCACTAGAGTGGAGACTATCTCATTCAGAGGCGTAGAATATTTATAATTATAGCGAACAGCTGCCTCAAATCAGTCCCGAGAGTGGAGACTCCCTCGTTCAGAGACGTAGAAAATTTATAATTATAGCAAACAGCTGAATCAAGTCCCTCACGAGAGTGGAGACAATCTCGTTCAGAGACGTAGAAAATTTACAATTATAGCAAACAGCTGCCTCAAGTCCCTCACGAGAGTGGAGACTATGCCATTCAGAGACGTAGAATACTTATAATTATAGCGAACTGCCGCCTCAAGATCGTCCCGAGAGTGGAGACTATCTCGTTCAGAGGCGTAGAATATTTATAATTATAGCGAACAGCTGCCTCAAATCAGTCCCGAGAGTGGAGACTCCCTCGTTCAGAGACGTAGTAAATTTATAATTATAGCGAACAGCTGCCTCTAGTCCCTCACGAGAGTGGAGACTATCTCGTTCACAGACGTAGAATATTTATGATTATAGCGAACAGCTGCCTCAAGTCCCTCACGAGAGTGACGACTGTCTCTTTCAAAGACGTAGAATATTAATAATTATAGCGAACAGCTCCTCGAGTCCGTCATGACCATGGAGACATATCTAGTTCAGAGACGCAAAATATTTATAATTACAGCGAACAGCTGCCTCAAGTCCCTCACGAGAGTGGAGACGGTCTCGTTCGGAGACGTAGAATATTTATAATTATAGCGAACAGCTGCCTCAAATCCGTCACTAGAGTGGAGACTATCTCGTTCAGAGGCGTAGAATATTTATAATTATAGCGAACAGCTGCCTCAAATCAGTCCCGAGAGTGGAGACTCCCTCCTTCAGAGACGTAGAAAATTTATAATTATAGCAAACAGCTGAATCAAGTCCCTCACGAGAGTGGAGACAATCTCGTTTCAGAGACGTAGAAAATTTACAATTATAGCAAACAGCTGCCTCAAGTCCCTCACGAGAGTGGAGACGGTCTCGTTCAGAGACGTAGAATATTTATAATTATAGCGAACAGCTGCCTCAAGTCCCTCACGAGAGTGGAGACTATCTCGTTCACAGACGTAGAATATTTATAATTATAGCGAACAGCTGCCTAAGTCTGCCTCCAGTCCGTCATGGGAACGGAGACCTATGTCGCTCAGAGACGTATATTTATAATTATAGCGAACAGCTGCCTCAAATCCGTCACTAGAGTGGAGACTATCTCGTTCAGAGGCGTAGAATATTTATAATTATAGCGAACAGCTGCCTCAAATCAGTCCCGAGAGTGGAGACTCCCTCGTTCAGAGGCGTAGAATATTTATAATTATAGCGAACAGCTGCCTCAAATCAGTCCCGAGAGTGGAGACTCCCTCCTTCAGAGACGTAGAAAATTTATAATTATAGCAAACAGCTGAATCAAGTCCCTCACGAGAGTGGAGACAATCTCGTTCAGAGACGTAGAAAATTTACAATTATAGCAAACAGCTGCCTCAAGTCCCTCACGAGAGTGGAGACTATGCCATTCAGAGACGTAGAATACTTATAATTATAGCGAACAGCTGCCTCAAATCAGTCCCGAGAGTGGAGACTCCCTCGTTCAGAGACGTAGTAAATTTATAATTATAGCGAACAGCTGCCTCAAGTCCCTCACGAGAGTGGAGACTATCTCGTTCAGAGACGTAGAATATTTATGATTATAGCAAACAGCTGCCTCAAGTCCCTCACGAGAGTGGCGACTGTCTCTTTCAAAGACGTAGAATATTAATAATTATAGCGAACAGCTCCTCGAGTCCGTCATGACAATGGAGACATATCTCGTTCAGAGACGTAGAGTATTTATAATTATAGCGAACAGCCGCCTCAAGTTCTTCACGAAAGTGGAGAGTATCTAGTTCAGAGACGCAAAATATTTATAATTACAGCGAACAGCTGCCTCAAGTCTCTCACGAGAGTGGAGACGGTCTCGTTCGGAGACGTAGAATATTTATAATTATAGCGAACAGCTGCCTCAAATCCGTCACGAGAGTGGAGACGATCTCGTTCAGAGACGTAGAATATTTATAATTATAGCGAACAGCTGCCTCAAGTCCCTCACGAGAGTGGAGACGATCTCGTTCAGAGACGTAGAATATTTATAATTATAGCGAACAGCTGCCTCAAGTCCCTTACGAGACTGGAGCCTATCTCGTTCAGTGGGGTAGAATATTTATAATTATAGCGAACATCTGCCTCAAATCCGTCCCGAGAGTGGAGACTATCCCGTTCAGAGGCGTAGAATATTTATAATGATAGCGAACAACGTCCTCAAATTCCTCACGAGAGTGAAGACCATTTCGGTCAGAGACGTAGAATATTTATAATTATAGCGAACAGCTGCCTCAAGCCCCTAACGCGAGTGGAGACAATCTCGTTCAGAGGCGTAGAATATTTATAATTATAGCAAACAGCTGCCTCAAGTCCTTCACGAGAGTGGAGACTATGTCATTCAGAGACGTAGAATATTAATAATTATAGCGAACTGCCGCCTCAAGATCGTCCCGAGAGTGGATACTATTTCGTTCAGAGGCGTAGATTATTTATAATTATAGCGAACAGCTGCCTCAAATCAGTCCCGAGAGTGGAGACTCCCTCGTTCAGAGACGTAGTAAATTTATAATTATAGCGAACAGCTGCCTCTAGTCCCTCACGAGAGTGGAGACTATCTCGTTCACAGACGTAGAATATTTATGATTATAGCGAACAGCTGCCTCAAGTCCCTCACGAGAGTGGCGACTGTCTCTTTCAAAGACGTAGAATATTAATAATTATAGCGAACAGCTCCGTCATGACAATAGAGACATATCTCCTTCAGAGACGTAGAGTATTTATAATTATAGCGAACAGCTGCCTCAAATCAGTCCCGAGAGTGGAGACTCCCTCGTTCAGAGACGTAGTAAATTTATAATTATAGCGAACAGCTGCCTCAAGTCCCTCACGAGAGTGGAGACGGTCTCGTTCAGAGACGTAGAATATTTATAATTATAGCGAACAGCTGCCTCAAGTCCCTCACGAGAGTGGAGACTATCTCGTTCACAGACGTAGAATATTTATAATTATAACGAACAGCTGCCTAAGTCTGCCTCCAGTCCGTCATGGGAACGGAGACCTATGTCGCTCAGAGACGTATATTTATAATTATAGCGAACAGCTGCCTCAAATCCGTCACTAGAGTGGAGACTATCTCATTCAGAGGCGTAGAATATTTATAATTATAGCGAACAGCTGCCTCAAATCAGTCCCGAGAGTGGAGACTCCCTCGTTCAGAGACGTAGAAAATTTATAATTATAGCAAACAGCTGAATCAAGTCCCTCACGAGAGTGGAGACAATCTCGTTCAGAGACGTAGAAAATTTACAATTATAGCAAACAGCTGCCTCAAGTCCCTCACGAGAGTGGAGACTATGCCATTCAGAGACGTAGAATACTTATAATTATAGCGAACTGCCGCCTCAAGATCGTCCCGAGAGTGGAGACTATCTCGTTCAGAGGCGTAGAATATTTATAATTATAGCGAACAGCTGCCTCAAATCAGTCCCGAGAGTGGAGACTCCCTCGTTCAGAGACGTAGTAAATTTATAATTATAGCGAACAGCTGCCTCTAGTCCCTCACGAGAGTGGAGACTATCTCGTTCACAGACGTAGAATATTTATGATTATAGCGAACAGCTGCCTCAAGTCCCTCACGAGAGTGACGACTGTCTCTTTCAAAGACGTAGAATATTAATAATTATAGCGAACAGCTCCTCGAGTCCGTCATGACCATGGAGACATATCTAGTTCAGAGACGCAAAATATTTATAATTACAGCGAACAGCTGCCTCAAGTCCCTCACGAGAGTGGAGACGGTCTCGTTCGGAGACGTAGAATATTTATAATTATAGCGAACAGCTGCCTCAAATCCGTCACGAGAGTGGAGACGATCTCGTTCAGAGACGTAGAATATTTATAATTATAGCGAACAGCTGCCTCAAATCCCTCACGAGAGTGAAGACCATTTCGGTCAGAGACGTAGAATATTTATAATCATAGCGAACAGCTCCTCGAGTCCGTCATGACAATGGAGACATATCTCCTTCAGAGACGTAGAGTATTTATAATTATAGCGAACAGCTGCCTCAAATCAGTCCCGAGAGTGGAGACTCCCTCGTTCAGAGACGTAGTAAATTTATAATTATAGCGAACAGCTGCCTCAAGTCCCTCACGAGAGTGGAGACGGTCTCGTTCAGAGACGTAGAATATTTATAATAATAGCGAACAGCTGCCTCAAGTCCCTCACGAGAGTGGAGACTATCTCGTTCACAGACGTAGAATATTTATAATTATAGCGAACAGCTGCCTAAGTCTGCCTCCAGTCCGTCATGGGAACGGAGACCTATGTCGCTCAGAGACGTATATTTATAATTATAGCGAACAGCTGCCTCAAGTCCCTCACGAGAGTGGCGACTGTCTCTTTCAAAGACGTAGAATATTAATAATTATAGCGAACAGCTCCTCGAGTCCGTCATGACAATGGAGACATATCTCGTTCAGAGACGTAGAATACTTATAATTATAGCGAACAGCCGCCTCAAGTTCTTCACGAAAGTGGAGAGTATCTAGTTCAGAGACGCAGAATATTTATAATTACAGCGAACAGCTGCCTCAAGTCCCTCACGAGAGTGGAGACAGTCTCGTTCAGAGACGTAGAATATTTATAATTATAGCGAACAGCTGCCTCAAGTCCCTCACGAGACTGGAGACTATCTCGTTCAGTGGGGTAGAATATTTATAATTACAGCGAACAGCTACCTTAAATCCGTCCCGAGAGTGGAGACTATCTCGTTCAGAGGCGTAGAGTATTTATAATGATAGCGAACAGCTTCCTCAAATCCCTCACGAGAGTGAAGACTATTTCGGTCAGAGACGTAGAATATTTATAATTATAGCGAACAGCTGCCTCTAGTCCCTTACGAGAGTGGAGACTATCTCGTTCACAGACGTAGAATATTTATGATAATAGCAAACAGCTGCCTCAAATCCGTCACTAGAGTGGAGACTATCTCGTTCAGAGGCGTAGAATATTTATAATTATAGCGAACAGCTGCCTCAAATCAGTCCCGAGAGTGGAGACTCCCTCCTTCAGAGACGTAGAAAATTTATAATTATAGCAAACAGCTGAATCAAGTCCCTCACGAGAGTGGAGACAATCTCGTTTCAGAGACGTAGAAAATTTACAATTATAGCAAACAGCTGCCTCAAGTCCCTCACGAGAGTGGAGACGGTCTCGTTCAGAGACGTAGAATATTTATAATTATAGCGAACAGCTGCCTCAAGTCCCTCACGAGAGTGGAGACTATCTCGTTCACAGACGTAGAATATTTATAATTATAGCGAACAGCTGCCTAAGTCTGCCTCCAGTCCGTCATGGGAACGGAGACCTATGTCGCTCAGAGACGTATATTTATAATTATAGCGAACAGCTGCCTCAAATCCGTCACTAGAGTGGAGACTATCTCGTTCAGAGGCGTAGAATATTTATAATTATAGCGAACAGCTGCCTCATATCAGTCCCGAGAGTGGAGACTCCCTCGTTCAGAGGCGTAGAATATTTATAATTATAGCGAACAGCTGCCTCAAATCAGTCCCGAGAGTGGAGACTCCCTCCTTCAGAGACGTAGAAAATTTATAATTATAGCAAACAGCTGAATCAAGTCCCTCACGAGAGTGGAGACAATCTCGTTCAGAGACGTAGAAAATTTACAATTATAGCAAACAGCTGCCTCAAGTCCCTCACGAGAGTGGAGACTATGCCATTCAGAGACGTAGAATACTTATAATTATAGCGAACAGCTGCCTCAAATCAGTCCCGAGAGTGGAGACTCCCTCGTTCAGAGACGTAGTAAATTTATAATTATAGCGAACAGCTGCCTCAAGTCCCTCACGAGAGTGGAGACTATCTCGTTCAGAGACGTAGAATATTTATGATTATAGCAAACAGCTGCCTCAAGTCCCTCACGAGAGTGGCGACTGTCTCTTTCAAAGACGTAGAATATTAATAATTATAGCGAACAGCTCCTCGAGTCCGTCATGACAATGGAGACATATCTCGTTCAGAGACGTAGAGTATTTATAATTATAGCGAACAGCCGCCTCAAGTTCTTCACGAAAGTGGAGAGTATCTAGTTCAGAGACGCAAAATATTTATAATTACAGCGAACAGCTGCCTCAAGTCTCTCACGAGAGTGGAGACGGTCTCGTTCGGAGACGTAGAATATTTATAATTATAGCGAACAGCTGCCTCAAATCCGTCACGAGAGTGGAGACGATCTCGTTCAGAGACGTAGAATATTTATAATTATAGCGAACAGCTGCCTCAAGTCCCTCACGAGAGTGGAGACGATCTCGTTCAGAGACGTAGAATATTTATAATTATAGCGAACAGCTGCCTCAAGTCCCTTACGAGACTGGAGCCTATCTCGTTCAGTGGGGTAGAATATTTATAATTATAGCGAACATCTGCCTCAAATCCGTCCCGAGAGTGGAGACTATCCCGTTCAGAGGCGTAGAATATTTATAATGATAGCGAACAACGTCCTCAAATTCCTCACGAGAGTGAAGACCATTTCGGTCAGAGACGTAGAATATTTATAATTATAGCGAACAGCTGCCTCAAGCCCCTAACGCGAGTGGAGACAATCTCGTTCAGAGGCGTAGAATATTTATAATTATAGCAAACAGCTGCCTCAAGTCCTTCACGAGAGTGGAGACTATGTCATTCAGAGACGTAGAATATTAATAATTATAGCGAACTGCCGCCTCAAGATCGTCCCGAGAGTGGATACTATTTCGTTCAGAGGCGTAGATTATTTATAATTATAGCGAACAGCTGCCTCAAATCAGTCCCGAGAGTGGAGACTCCCTCGTTCAGAGACGTAGTAAATTTATAATTATAGCGAACAGCTGCCTCTAGTCCCTCACGAGAGTGGAGACTATCTCGTTCACAGACGTAGAATATTTATGATTATAGTGAACAGCTGCCTCAAGTCCCTCACGAGAGTGGCGACTGTCTCTTTCAAAGACGTAGAATATTAATAATTATAGCGAACAGCTCCGTCATGACAATAGAGACATATCTCCTTCAGAGACGTAGAGTATTTATAATTATAGCGAACAGCTGCCTCAAATCAGTCCCGAGAGTGGAGACTCCCTCGTTCAGAGACGTAGTAAATTTATAATTATAGCGAACAGCTGCCTCAAGTCCCTCACGAGAGTGGAGACGGTCTCGTTCAGAGACGTAGAATATTTATAATTATAGCGAACAGCTGCCTCAAGTCCCTCACGAGAGTGGAGACTATCTCGTTCACAGACGTAGAATATTTATAATTATAACGAACAGCTGCCTAAGTCTGCCTCCAGTCCGTCATGGGAACGGAGACCTATGTCGCTCAGAGACGTATATTTATAATTATAGCGAACAGCTGCCTCAAATCCGTCACTAGAGTGGAGACTATCTCATTCAGAGGCGTAGAATATTTATAATTATAGCGAACAGCTGCCTCAAATCAGTCCCGAGAGTGGAGACTCCCTCGTTCAGAGACGTAGAAAATTTATAATTATAGCAAACAGCTGAATCAAGTCCCTCACGAGAGTGGAGACAATCTCGTTCAGAGACGTAGAAAATTTACAATTATAGCAAACAGCTGCCTCAAGTCCCTCACGAGAGTGGAGACTATGCCATTCAGAGACGTAGAATACTTATAATTATAGCGAACTGCCGCCTCAAGATCGTCCCGAGAGTGGAGACTATCTCGTTCAGAGGCGTAGAATATTTATAATTATAGCGAACAGCTGCCTCAAATCAGTCCCGAGAGTGGAGACTCCCTCGTTCAGAGACGTAGTAAATTTATAATTATAGCGAACAGCTGCCTCTAGTCCCTCACGAGAGTGGAGACTATCTCGTTCACAGACGTAGAATATTTATGATTATAGCGAACAGCTGCCTCAAGTCCCTCACGAGAGTGACGACTGTCTCTTTCAAAGACGTAGAATATTAATAATTATAGCGAACAGCTCCTCGAGTCCGTCATGACCATGGAGACATATCTCCTTCAGAGACGTAGAATATTTATAATTATAGGGAACAGCTGCCTCAAATCAGTCCCGAGAGTGGAGACTCCCTCGTTCAGAGACGTAGAATATTTATAATTATAGCGAGCAGCTGCCTCAAGTCCCTCACGAGAGTGGCGACTGTCTCTTTCAAAGACGTAGAATATTAATAATTATAGCGAACAGCTCCTCGAGTCCGTCATGACAATGGAGACATATCTCGTTCAGAGACGTAGAGTACTTATAATTATAGCGAACAGCCGCCTCAAGTTCTTCACGAAAGTGGAGAGTATCTAGTTCAGAGACGCAGAATATTTATAATTACAGCGAACAGCTGCCTCAAGTCCCTCACGAGAGTGGAGACTGTCTCTTTCAAAGACGTAGAATATTAATAATTATAGCGAACAGCTCCTCGAGTCCGTCATGACAATGGAGACATATCTCGTTCAGAGACGTAGAGTACTTATAATTATAGCGAACTGCCGCCTCAAGATCGTCCCGAGAGTGGAGACTATCTCGTTCAGAGGCGTAGAATATTTATAATTATAGCGAACAGCTGCCTCAAATCCGTCACGAGAGTGGAGACTACCTCGTTCAGAGACGTAGAATATTTATAATTATAGCGAGCAGCTGCCTCAAGTCCCTCACGAGAGTGGCGACTGTCTCTTTCAAAGACGTAGAATATTAATAATTATAGCGAACAGCTCCTCGAGTCCGTCATGACAATGGAGACATATCTCGTTCAGAGACGTAGAGTACTTATAATTATAGCGAACAGCCGCCTCAAGTTCTTCACGAAAGTGGAGAGTATCTAGTTCAGAGACGCAGAATATTTATAATTACAGCGAACAGCTGCCTCAAGTCCCTCACGAGAGTGGAGACTGTCTCTTTCAAAGACGTAGAATATTAATAATTATAGCGAACAGCTCCTCGAGTCCGTCATGACAATGGAGACATATCTCGTTCAGAGACGTAGAGTACTTATAATTATAGCGAACAGCCGCCTCAAGTTCTTCACGAAAGTGGAGAGTATCTAGTTCAGAGGCGTAGAATATTTATAATTATAGCGAACAGCTGCCTCAAGTCCCTCACGAAAGTGGAGACTACCTCGTTCAGAGACGTAGAATATTTATAATTATAGCGAACAGCTGCCTCAAGTCCCTCACGAGAGTGGCGACTGTCTCTTTCAAAGACGTAGAATATTAATAATTATAGCGAACAGCTCCTCGAGTCCGTCATGACAATGGAGACATATCTCGTTCAGAGACGTAGAGTACTTATAATTATAGCGAACAGCCGCCTCAAGTTCTTCACGAAAGTGGAGAGTATCTAGTTCAGAAACGCAGAATATTTATAATTACAGCGAACAGCTGCCTCAAGTCCCTCACGAGAGTGGAGACAGTCTCGTTCAGAGACGTAGAATATTTATAATTATAGCGAACAGCTGCCTCAAGTCCCTCACGAGACTGGAGACTATCTCGTTCAGTGGGGTAGAATATTTATAATTACAGCGAACAGCTACCTTAAATCCGTCCCGAGAGTGGAGACTATCTCGTTCAGAGGCGTAGAGTATTTATAATGATAGCGAACAGCTTCCTCAAATCCCTCACGAGAGTGAAGACTATTTCGGTCAGAGACGTAGAATATTTATAATTATAGCGAACAGCTGCCTCAAGCCCTTCATGCGAGTGGAGACTCACGAGAGTAGAGACTACCTCGTTCAGAGACGTAGAATATTTATAATTATAGCGAACAGCCGCCTCAAGTTCTTCACGAAAGTGGAGAGTATCTAGTTCAGAGACGCAGAATATTTATAATTACAGCGAACAGCTGCCTCAAGTCCCTCACGAGAGTGGAGACTATCTCGTTCAGTGGGGTAGAATATTTATAATTACAGCGAACAGCTACCTTAAATCCGTCCCGAGAGTGGAGACTATCTCGCTCAGAGGCGTAGAGTATTTATAATGATAGCGAACAGCTTCCTCAAATCCCTCACGAGAGTGAAGACTATTTCGGTCAGAGACGTAGAATATTTATAATTATAGCGAACAGCTGCCTCAAGCCCTTCATGCGAGTGGAGACTCACGAGAGTAGAGACTACCTCGTTCAGAGACGTAGAATATTTATAATTATAGCGAACAGCCGCCTCAAGTTCTTCACGAAAGTGGAGAGTATCTAGTTCAGAGACGCAGAATATTTATAATTATAGCGAACAGCTGCCTCAAGTCCCTCACGAGAGTGGAGACTATCTCGTTCACAGACGTAGAATATTTATAATTATAGCGAACAGCTGCCTAAGTCTGCCTCCAGTCCGTCATGGGAACGGAGACCTATGTCGCTCAGAGACGTATATTTATAATTATAGCGAACAGCTGCCTCAATTCCGTCACGAGAGTGGAGACTATCTCGTTCACAGACGTAGAATATTTATGATTATAGCGAACAGCTGCCTCTAGTCCCTCACGAGAGTGGAGACTATCTCGTTCACAGACGTAGAATATTTATAATTATAGCGAACAGCTGCCTAAGTCTGCCTCCAGTCCGTCATGGGAACGGAGACCTATGTCGCTCAGAGACGTATATTTATAATTATAGCTAACAGCTGCCTCAATTCCGTCACGAGAGTGGAGACTATCTCGTTCACAGACGTAGAATATTTATGATTATAGCGAACAGCTGCCTCTAGTCCCTCACGAGAGTGGAGACTATCTCGTTCACAGACGTAGAATATTTATAATTATAGCGAACAGCTGCCTAAGTCTGCCTCCAGTCCGTCATGGGAACGGAGACCTATGTCGCTCAGAGACGTATATTTATAATTATAGCGAACAGCTGCCTCAATTCCGTCACGAGAGTGGAGACTATCTCCTTCAGAGGCGTAGAATATTTATAATTATAGCGAACAGCTGCCTCAAGTCCCTCACGAGAGTGGAGACTATCTCCTTCAGAGGCGTAGAATATTTATAATTATAGCGAACAGCTGCCTCAAGTCCCTCACGAGAGTGGAGACTACCTCGTTCAGAGACGTAGAATATTTATAATTATAGCGAACAGCTGCCTCAAGTCCCTCAGTGGCGACTGTCTCTTTCAAAGACGTAGAATATTAATAATTATAGCGAACAGCTCCTCGAGTCCGTCATGACAATGGAGACATATCTCGTTCAGAGACGTAGAGTACTTATAATTATAGCGAACAGCCGCCCCAAGTTCTTCACGAAAGTGGAGAGTATCTAGTTCAGAGACGCAGAATATTTATAATTACGGCGAACAGCTGCCTCAAGTCCCTCACGAGAGTGGAGACAGTCTCGTTCAGTGGGGTAGAATATTTATAATTACAGCGAACAGCTGCCTTAAATCCGTCCCGAGAGTGGAGACTATCTCGTTCAGAGGCGTAGAGTATTTATAATGATAACGAACAGCTTCCTCAAATCCCTCACGAGAGTGAAGACTATTTCGGTCAGAGACGTAGAATATTTATAATTACAGCGAACAGCTGCCTCAAGCCCTTCATGCGAGTGGAGACTCACGAGAGTAGAGACTACCTCGTTCAGAGACGTAGAATATTTATAATTATAGCGAACAGCTGCCTCAAGTCCCTCACGAGAATGGAGACTACCTCATTCAGAGACGTAGAATATTTATAATTATAGCGAACAGCTGCCTCAAGTCCCTCACGAGAGTGGAGACTATCTCGTTCAGAGGCGTAGAATATTTATAATTATAGCAAACAGCTGCCTCAAATCAGTCCCGAGAGTGGAGACTCTCTCGTTCAGAGACGTAGAAAATTTATAATTATAGCAAACAGCTGCCTCAAGTCCCTCACGAGAGTGGAGACAATCTCGTTCAGAGACGTAGAATATTTATAATTATAGCGAACAGCCGCCTCAAGATTGTCCCGAGAGTGGATAATATTTCGTTCAAAGGCGTAGAATACTTATAATTATAGCGAACAGCTGCCTCAAATCAGTCCCGAGAGTGGAGACTCTCTCGTTCAGAGACGCAGAAAATTTATAATTATAGCAAACAACTGCCTCAAGTCCCTCACGAGAGTGGAGACAATCTCCTTCGGAGACGTAGAAAATTTATAATTATATCGAACAGCCGCCTCAAATCAGTCCCGAGAGTGGAGACTCTCTCATTCAGAGACGTAGTAAATTTATAATTATAACGAACAGCTGCCTCAAATCAGTCCCGAGAGTGGACACTCTCTCGTTCAGAGACGTAGAAAATTTATAATTATAGCAAACAGCTGCCTCAAGTCCCTTACGAGAGTGAAGAGTATCTCGTTCAGAGACGTAGAATAATTATAATTATAGCGAACAGCTGCCTCAAGTCCCTCACGAGAGTGGCGAATGTCTCTTTCAAAGACGTAGAATATTAATAATTATAGCTAACAGCTCCTCGAGTCCGTCATGACAATGGAGACATATCTCTTTCAGAGACGTACAGTATTTATAATTATAGCGAACAGCCGCCTCAAGTTCTTCACGAAAGTGGAGAGTATCTAGTTCAGAGGCGCAGAATATTTATAATTACAGCGAACAGCTGCCTCAAGTCTCTCACGAGAGTGGAGACGGTCTCGTTCAGAGACGTAGAATATTTATAATTATAGCGAACAGCTGCCTCAAGTCCCTCACGAGACTGGAGACTATCTCGTTCAGTGGGGTAGAATATTTATAATTACAGCGAACAGCTGCCTCAAATCCGTCCCGAGAGTGGAGACTATCTCGTTCAGAGGCGTAGAGTATTTATAATGATAGCGAACAGCTTCCTCAAATCCCTCACGAGAGTGAAGACTATTTCAGTCAGAGACGTAGAATATTTATAATTATAGCGAACAGCTGCCTCAAGCCCTTCACGCGAGTGGAGACTCACGAGAGTAGAGACTACCTCGTTCAGAGACGTAGAATATTTATAATTATAGCGAACAGCTGCCTCAAGTCCGTCACGAGAATGGAGACTACCTCGTTCAGAGACGTAGAATATTTATAATTATAGCGAACAGCTGCCTCAAATCAGTCCCGAGAGTGGAGACTCTCTCGTTCAGAGACGTAGAAAATTTATGATTGTAGCAAACAGCTGCCTCAAGTCCCTCACGAGAGTGGAGACAATCTCGTTCAGAGACGTAGAATATTTATAATTATAGCGAACAGCCGCCTTAAGATTGTCCCGAGAGTGGATACTATTTCGTTCAGAGGCGTAGAATATTTATAATTACAGCGAACAGCTGCCTCAAGTCCCTCACGAGAGTGGAGACGTATTTCGTTCAGAGACGTAGAGTATTTATAATTATAGAAAACGGCTGCCTCAAGTTAGTCACGAGAGTGGAGCTTATCTCGTTCAGAAATGTAGAATATTTGTAATTATAGCGAACAGCCGCCTCAAGTTTTTTTTCTATCCGACGAATCGTTAAATTCTTTTAAAAAATTCTTTGACCTCGTACTAGTACGGAGGAAAACTTAAAGCCAGTACTTCCTATCTTTCGGATGTTATAGCCTCCAAAAGCCCCCGCGGGTCCGTTACAGAGAAACAGACAACAGAGGACAGAAAAAAAGGTATTCTTTATCGACGCTAAATCCTTTGGTACCAACGGCCACCAAGTACGACGAAATGTTACCAAGATCTCGAGTTTAGCGAGGAGCGCAATTACGTTCGTGAAACACGATTTCATCGGTTTCTCGAATGTAACAAGTGTGGTCGACATATCGTAGCTCTATAGAAGTGTATCAACAACTTATGGACTGTGAAGCTTCCTAGCGCCCGGCAGGTAGGCCACTTTCGTGACACTATGGTTAACCCCAAAAATTCACAGCATGCAGAATCACGTCGTCGTTTATAGAAATGTTTAATTGGTCCCTATATATTTATTTATTACGTATTTATTTAATGAATATATTGTAAACTATGCGTTTTTGTTTTACTTATTTTTGTTATGAATTGTTCGGATAATTCACACAAAATTATCCGAGAACCTTAGTACCGCCAATAGCAGACGAATTATTGTTATAAACACTGCAACCGCTGGCATAAAACTATCCAGAAATATCTTCATCATCAGCAAAACTCTCGTAAAAATATTGTTTTCAACGCCATATACTCAATAATCTCAAAATATCCCTACAGAAGAGAAATTGGTGGCGCATCCAACTGCGACTTCAAAGAAACCGAAATCGCCACCACCATCAGCACAAAAGGCAGAATCAACCCTTAGAAATTTGACAAGACATCTTGACCTCTACATCTTGACTCGACTCTAAAAGTTAATCTCCAAAAATTTGCATTTTCATTAACAGTATTCAATAAAATATCAAAATATCAAATAAAACATTCTTCAAGACTCTTTAAAAGTGTTTAGAAAAAGAACATCTCATTTATTTATTCCTTATCATATGTAGATGAAGGCTTAAAAAGTGTACCTTCGTAACCGAAAGAGCATTAACTGGCAGAAGCTAATAGAATTGATCGCTTCTTCATTGAATAAAAGGATGCAACCAAAAAGTAGAATCAAAATGTACCAAAAAACCTTTAACTCTTGTGCGAGGCGGGCGCATAACTAAAAATGAGAAAAGAAAAAGATATATAATATTCTATTACAATGAGATTCCGACCATAACGGGACATTAACTTCAATGGCTGCCAAAATGATGAATGCCCGCGATTTATTACATAAGCATCCGTACCGCAGTCGGCCCGACGTCATCACCAATAAAATTAATACTGAAATTAATAAGCCTGTCATTTAGGTTACTCTGGAAAACAAAAATTAATTCAAATTGAATAATGAGGAGACAAGTCGAAAGAATTCGGAAGTTTGGAAGACATATCAGGTCTTTAAGTCTAACTAAAAGCCAACCGTGATACAAATTAAGAGAATTCACAAAAACCGTAGTTGGATGTTATCAAGAGCTTCGCGTTTGTGGAAAAACACTTGAGCACAGATATCCCGTCCCAGGGATGCACAGATCAAGCACTGACCAATCCAGGTTGGAGATGTTAATTGAATTAACGCAAGGAGTCTTCATATAATCGGCATTGCCATTTCTCACTTATACGTTGGTGGTAAGCTGGTATTGAATTTTATCCGTTGGTTTGTTGATGTCCGATTGGAATCTCGGAGACGGTTCGCCAAAATCCAACTTGGCATTTTGAAAGATTGTCTATAAAATTAATTTCAAGACTGCAAAAGAATTGCTTGTAAACACTTAGTACCAGGCTATCGAGGTTGCTAAAAGTAGTAAAATCTCTACTTTTATTCTTTTTACTCTTTACACTTCAATTATTTTTATGTGGGAACGAACAGTATTATTAGTAATTGGATTCTAGAAATACATCAGCCACTTGAATTATTGAATAATTTACATCATTGTTATTCAATATTGCTCTTCATAGCCTATAGAAAGACACATTCCTCAAATTTGCTATTTTCGGAAATATAAAGTAATTAAGATGTGCCCGTCAATACTTTTTACCTTTAACATATTATCTTTTCTTACTGCTCGAACAGATTACATAATCGTCGCCATTTCGCTTCTTCTATTAAAATTTTCCAGGTTGCTACTTTAATTGTTCTATTAAACAATCCAATGCACTTTTTGTTTGCTGTTGTTATTACAGGTGGATTCACCACGTTGGCTTGCGAAAGTAACTTCCATATTTGTCAAGACCAATTTCTTGAGTTATTCTTCTTAACCGATATGTTCCAGTTTTTAGGCGCCGGAAACTCGCCTTCACCCTCTTCCGTTAGCTACGCAGCGTACACACCAATGGTACGAAACGCATTGGCCAGGGATCACGACGTGGAAGTGGAAGTAGGATTTGTTGGTATACGCTTTAATAAGCAGTGGACGTTTCTCCGAGTTTTAATATAGTTCAGGCATCGGCAACCCAAACTACCTCCGAGGTCCAAAAACCAACCATTTGATCCCCATATAAATGCAGTCAGTTCCACAATAATGCAAGAAGTTAGTGTTCGATAAAATTGTAGAACTTTTTTTTTGTTTTGACTTACATTACATTTACATTACATTACATTTCGTTAAGTGTTTTTTTGGCCAGTATAAGAATGCATAAAAAAGTTACTACTTACCATAATATTAAAACACCTAGTGGAACACATTTTGTGCATTCATTGCCTTTAAATGAGTAGGGAGTCATACTTTTCTTAAAGCACACTGTTGGTCAAAAGTTATTTCGCTCTTGAAAACAAACCAATGCAAAAATACAAACCAAAAAACAACGCTAGCTTTAAACAAAATTCTGGATATGCACGTTGAGATGAGTTATTCCATCCACAGTTTGTGTTGAATTAGAAAAATTGGACCACATATCCAAAAATTAAACCATTTCTATTTGAACCAAATATTAACTAGTGGCATTATTTGAGCCTGAGTAATACTAGTAAACTAATTACAGGGCACTTCCATTGGATTGCTGCAAATCTTATGTGTCATTGTACTTTAACGTAACTAATATCTCCAGAGAAAAAAAACCTAGTCTAAATAAATAATTTATTACGTACTCGCTAGAATTGTTCGCCATGCATTGTCCTCTCCTCGCGTAAAATGGGGAAGCAATAAAAAAGACGGATGAGAATCTATATAGGTTGTCCCCACGACCGATAAATAACTGGCGTGTTAGAAAAACGAAAAGTATTTATTTTCTGAAGATTTAATCACGGGAGATTATGCCCTCTATTTTTAAATTGATTTTTTCAATGATAATCCAACTCAGTAACACCAACTATTTAAGCGATAACCAAAATGTCGGATTTTGTAATTGTACCGGTAGCTCAGAAACAAACCATAATGGCTATGTAACATTTTTATTTTATAAAGATGAATTTACTGATCTGGTTGTTTCGTGCTTATGAGCATAAAACGGTTATTCGATAATTTGAGTTCATTATGTAATACAAGAAAAGCAGCGTTAAGCTCCTGCAAGGCAGATCTGGCAAAAATAGCAGCCCCACTAAGGGTAGTATAGAAGAGATAACGGCAACGGGTGATCCTTTACTGATCGTGAGCACAATACCAGGAGGTTTAGAATGGGCACGAATCAGTCAGAACCATTAACTATTGTTCCAAGTATACATGACTAAAAATGTAATGTAATGGCTTTGAGTCCGTTGTAGGAATTAAAATGGCCACGGGGCGAAGAATGAGAACAGAGCGAGGACGATATGACCAATGCATGCAATGCATGCTTTAGATTACCCTTACGCAGTCTTTACAGCTGGAGATCGCCATAGGACGACAAACAGGGCTGAGATTGAAGACATGACGATCAGAATACACTTCAGAAATAATTATATAGACACAAACCGAAGACAGATTTAAACAAGACAGAAGAAAATGAACATCGTACTACTTAATGACAAAGAAATTAAAGCAAACATTTCGAACAAAATGAAAGGCAAGAAATTACACTGAAGGAAATGACACACAATCACTATTGGAAACTGTTAAGGAAACAATTGTCAAAAGCGAGACACTATAAGCCCCAGACTACAAGATAAATATTAATTCTCACAAATAAAACTGAAAATCACAGAAGCGAAGGAAGAGTCAACTATAAAATCCTACAGGTAGATTGACGCGCTCCAGATGATGCGTGACGATGCGCGATGACCATGATTTTATAAAAGGAAATCTATGGTTTATTTAAAAGTAAACCTCCGCATCGACTGCTCCACAACGAAAATAAAATCTTAAAAATATCAAAAAAAATAACTACACAAGAGAAAATTATATGGTAAGACTTTTCCGAGATCGAGAAAGTCTTGTGAATGCGGCATATACTGAGTAAAGTTTAGACATTTTAAAATCAGTAACTTGCAAATTCCCACCACACTATCGATTATGAGAGAGCGGTCGAGAGAATTGATCTCTTAAAGCGAAAGATTTTTAAATGGTTTCGTGAAAGATGTTAAAATAAAAAGGGAGGTCTTAAACAATCTACGGATACGGAAAACGAAGCCTCGCTTCAAGAGTTACAAAAGCCGGGAACGAATACGAACTGAACACAATGTTCTAAGAATAATGTTGCGGTTATTTCCAAAAAGGTATTTGGGCCAACGAACACAAGGGTAAATAACGAAGTGCTACAACAAGTAGCTAAATTTAGGTATCTTGGATTTCAGATGGCTGAAGTTTGAGAACAGGACGTAGGGGTTAAGGCCGGAATCGAACAAAATGAAGCAATTCTCTTGTAACTAAAATTTAACGCTAAATCCCGATATCATATGTTCCAGTGCCACATTTGTTCTATTTATACAATTTCAATAATCAATGCAAATTTTAAAGAAATGAATGGGAGTAATTGTCCGATCCCGGTGTGGTGGTGTGCCTATGGTGGTGTGCGTGTGGTGGTGTGCGTGTGTGTGGTGTGGCGTGGTGAATATGTACCAGCTCAAACCACCATATTTAATCAGGCAGTTTATGCTGAATCCTTAATTACCGCGGAAACAATTATATTCAAACAATTTAAGAGTGGTTACAGGAGGCAAAGGAACAAAATCTATTTCTATCATTTTTAAAAGCATATTGCCTCTTAAAATTAGAGATGTGATTCCCAAATGGAAGCCGTATACAATATTCACAGAACACAGAAGATTTGGAATGGATGGAAATGTCATGAAGGGCTTAGCTACAAAATGTGGAGCTAAACATTCTCAACTTCTTACCTCCATGAGATTTAGAAAAAATATTACTATGACCTTGCAATTAACCTGCAAAAAACTCATTGCTCAGTTTTATCGGTCAGTTATTAATTATAATTTTTAAATTTGTTCAAATCATGGACATACTCACATATTGTTTTTATTTTATTGTTTTGTTTTGTTTTTATTGTTTTAATTTTAAAAAGGTCTTCAATAAATAAATATGATCAAGTTCTAACTTAATCATTTCCTTTATACCAGCTTCCTTTTAATCTATGTGTGTCTTAGTAGGGGCAATTAGGTACGATATTGGGGAAATGCATGTTTTTAAATTTTGAAAAAAAAAATTGAATGACTAAAATTATTCTTGAGGTTCTGAAATGGCACTAGACAGAATTTTCTAAAGGAAAAAATGCGAAGATATTATTTTTTATTAATAGACAAACAAAAGAACAACCCAGTGAAAACCGCCAATATATTTTTCTGAACCTAAAGTCGTAGTCGTTTAAGTAAATATTGGCTCAAAACAGGACGAAACGTCATTATTGTTTTTGCCTATGGCCCATTCAGGCTTAACTTGGGTATTAGTAAAACATCGATACACCGAATTCTAAAAGACCACTACCTACGCCGTTATACTAAATTACTTAAAATTCTCTTTGAATAGAATACTATAATTGGCTAAATTGTAGGATAGATGAGGACCCCAAATTTTTTATTTCGAATATTATGAACAAATGAAGCTACTTTTTCGAGCAAAGAAATAGTCAATTTGCATAGCGTGTATATTGATGCCTTTCAATGCAATGCATAATATGCATTATCGCCAGTAAATTTCCATTGGACGCGTGAAAGCGAATTATCAAAAGAGGTCGAATGTGAACGTCGAGAGTGGTATTTTGGGTGATCGATTTAACTACTTGCCGATTTTATAAAAAAAAAAAACGTCCCTCTACGAGAGGAGATGCGTGACTGCAACACGATGGATGCGTAGTACACTTCTCTCAAGAAGGAATTTTTTCTACCAGACTTATCAAATTAGCAATTATGATTTAGCAAACCCGTTGGAAAGGAAGGGGTATTGGTATTGGTACTAAAGTGGGGCGCCCTGCGTCCCCCACGCCCTCCTATAGAAGGTCAACAACTATTGTAGCCCAATACCGTCCGCTGCCTCATTGCCTCGGATACCGGTGTGACTCTCGCGACCCAGAGCAACGTGACATTCCTCTCCTCGGCCACTCTCTTCAGTACCCCTTTGCACTCCTTTATCAACAAGGAGCGCGTGCGCACTGACTTCAGCTCCATAAGTGCAGCCCTCCTATCCGAGCAGAAGAAGACCCTCCTGTTTCCGTGGTTGAGCCGAAGCAACTCTCTGGCCGCCATCAATAAAGCGAAAATATCCGCCTGAAACACAGTGCAGTACTGATCCAAACCCAAGCTCGAGCCCATTCTCTCGCAGTACGCTCCAGCTCCGGCTGATCTCCAATTCTGGACCCGTCCGTGTACCAGATAAGTCCGATATTTCATAGAATATCGGAGATATGAGAGGTGCCTCAAAATTGAAAAATTCCAAAATCACCGAAATATACACTGCTAAGAGCTTATGACTCTCAAGATAATTATACACAGAGATCGCCACCAGGTGGGTTTTAAAAACACATCAGTGTATCAAAGATGTTAGGCTTTCACGGCCACAAACTACAATGCTAAGTATTTCCGGGCTTTTGAGCCGTGGCCCCGAGATTACACTCGACGTTTCGTCTACAACTGCGGCAGACATTTTCAAGAGCAGCGATGCGGTAACGGTCGAAGTGATCTTCCGTACTGCTCTGTGATGACTGATTTGCCTAGTGGAGAATCCCCGGTATATAAGCGCACTGGAGTGGGCGTGGCCTCGCTATTAGGCATAGGTCGTATTCGTCCGGGTAGACATGATGTTTTGTTTATGACCTGAATCCACGTTCTGCTGACGTTAAGACCTTTTTCTTTTCTGTTGAAATTATTCTGATGTTTCTGAAATTCAATGGCTTCTCTGAAAAGTCGTCGATAAAAATGTGTTGTCCTGTCCAGTACCTGAGTGTCTTCAAACATGATGCGTATGCTCCGCCACTGCTGACTTGTCTGTATGTCCCAGGAGCATTGAATATATACAAGAATATGTTGCTTGGGTAAACACAACTTTTTAATGGAATATCCTGTATATTATTACATTTTTGGATTCTAGCCAAGTTTCTAGTAAAATTTCATATATATTCTATACCAATGTCTTCCTATGTCTACATTTTTATCTCAAATATGTCATTTGCAGGCCCTAGGACTAACAAGAATTTTTTTCTAAAAGGAAATCGTTATTTTTTAATTTGGGTTTAAGAGAACTTCTATAATCCTTTCATGACTAATAATACAGGGTGTTCAAAAAGTAACAATAAATACTAAATTAAGAAAACTTCCAAAAATCATTAAATGGAAACCCCCAAATTTCATAATTTTATCTTATTTACCATTAAAAATAAAAATAAGTTTGGATAAGATAAGGTTGTCTATGCTGAAAATGTTTAGCTTTCGAACGAATGTCAAATTAATATTCTTATATGACGATTTTACTGCGGGTTTCGTGTTGTGTTATACTTGACAACGAATAAAAAGTCAAGAAAGAAAAACATGATAAACAAAAAAGCCGAAAATGTCACAGGCTCTCGGTAAAATGTAAATTCGTCGTTTTTATTTTATTACTGTCAAAAATATGGCTCCATACACTGTTGAAGTGCGTTTCCAGTTATATGAGTGCTTTATTCCCAATAATGAAAGTCCAGCTTTGGCTCTTCGGGAGTACCGGCAATTATATGCAGCAAGCAGATTACCCACTAAACAGATTTTTAGTAGAATAGTGCGTAACCTACGAAATACTTCAGCCATAAAAAAACACCAGGACGAACCCGAGAACTGCCCATGCTGAAGAAAAACAATTAGATGTTTTGCTGTATTTCGAGGAGAGGGAAGAAAGTCCCCAAAGGCAAGCCGCGCGTGACATTGCAGAAGTCAAATTGGCATTCAATTCTATTCACTCAAAATTATTTTCCATTAAAATTCCTCCCTGTTCAGTTATTAACAGCTGAAGATAAGGATGCAAGAGCAACATTTTGCGCTCTAATGATGGACCGTTACTTTGAATCCATATTTGAAATAGTATTATGGACTGACGAAAGTTTTTTTAATACGACCGGCATTATTAATAGATCTTCTAGTAACAAACACCGTGTTAAAATTATTCAGAAGCAGGGTTACAGAAGTTAGTGTGGTATAATATCTACTTTTTATGAAGGCCATCTTAATGGTGATCGGTATTTAAACCTACTAGCTACGCAGAATTATCCGCTTATTGACGCTCTACTGGAACAAGTTAAACATGATCAAATCTTTCAACAAGATAGTGCTCCTTATCATACGTCACGACATGTTATTAACTGGCTGAACAACCCATTTACAACTTGGATAGGTCGACCAGGAACAATACCTTGGACAGCTGTTAGCTCTGATTTAGATTTCTTTCTATGGGGAAACCTAAAAAATAAAGTTTATCAAAATCGGACTGAAATAGGGAGAACAAAGAGCAAATAATACAGGAAATACTTAATATCAACGGATCTAAAATGGTTAGTGATGCTATAAATAAAATGGAAACTATATATACGACGTGTTTGGCGGTTTATGGAGGACATGTTGAAAATTTATTATAATACCTGTTGTTCCAATCCAAATCCAAGTCAATTCTTTAAGTATTATATCTGACATATTATAGTTTTTTTAAATAAAAATATGTCACATTTTATAAAATTTAGGTCAAAAAATTATTGATAATTTTGAAATAGCAACTATCACCAGCCTCATATATTTCTTTGGAATATTATTGATTTTAAACGCTGTGTTAGTCAACTAAGAATAGATATAACAAAGTTTGAAACCGCAGCAAAATCGTCATATAAGAATATTAATTTATCAATCTTTCGAAAACTAAACATGTTCAGCATATACAACCTTACCTTATACAAACTTACCTTTATTTTTAATGATAAATAAGATAAAATTATAAAATTGCAGGGGTCGGTCCATTAAAAAAAAAGATTTTGATAGTTTTCTTAAATTATTACCTAATCTTACTTTTTGAACACCCTGCATTATTAGTTAACAAAATATTATTATTTTAATAAATTAAATATTATTTTTAATGGTAAATAAGATAAAATTATGAAATTGGAGAGGTCGGTTCATTTAAAAAAAGATTTTTGACATTTTTGTTAAATTAGTATTTAATCTTACTTTTTGAACACCCTGCATTATTAGTTAACAACATATTATAAACATTGTGTTAAAGTATGTTCTTGCCAACAACGTATTAAACCCAAATTAAAAAATAAAGATTTCCTTTTAGGAAAAATTGGTATTAGTCCTAGGGCCTGCAAATGACATATTTAAAATAAAAACTTAAATATGTCAAAAACCATTAGACATAGATATAGAACATTTAATTGACGAACTCAACAATGGCTAGATTGGCGAGAAAATAGACTGTATAATTTATAAGAAAACTACGATATTGTAGCCTTATTACTTTAGTGTGTGTTTGATCGACCTGTGAGTCCCGGATTATGCGGGGAGCCGGCCGGCTGAGGCGATTGGAACACTCTAAATTGTCACTAACAGATAATTGTTAATTGTTAGTCTATCGGAACGACCGCAACAGGGAAGGGAGAAAATCACGAGCGACAAATTAATACGTGTTGGTTTTTCTGCAACGTTCTACCGAGTACCGATCGATCGATACATTTCGAATCCAAAAAAGCACTACTTGCACTTTGCACTTGCGTATAGGCCTTAAAACGTACCGGGAAATTAAAATACTAAGAAAGTGTCAACATAAATTGCGGTGGTAGTAAATTCTTTTTCCCTTTTAATATAAGGGCAACGAACATTAGAAAAATGACTAAATTAAATTAATTAACTATTAAAAGAACATGCAAACGTAACATTCCGCCTACCAAAATACAACGAATTTTTTTAATGTGTTATTTGTTGGTAGCGGACAGTTTAATAACCGGGCTATTTGAAGTCTTTACAAGAGCCACTCTAACTATACCGTCTTCCATTGCATTGGCGGGTCGAGATCATCTTTGATTAGTACCAGCAGCGTACCAATTACAACAGAAGAAGGATCTTTATACTATTTGCTACGCTGATGATACGTATATCAAAATTCTTTGGACCACCGGGCCCAGAAATCTTGAAGCATTCGCTGGAGTAGTTGCCAACGATCTAAGTTACTAAGAGAAGTCGAAGTGTAATCGTTTTCAGGGGTGCCATCACGGGTTTCAATGTAAGAAAATAACCCGGCGTGAGGGCTGAAAGGTCGTAGGGATCGGTACCAAAAACGGTAAGTGGACGAGAATTCAAAATGACTTCAATTTGGATAAAAACAGTGTTCAACTCTTCATATGTTAATATGTGACCACAAAAGACCCTGTAAAGGTGACTTTTAACCGCTTTCACCCGCCAAAATGTGGAGCCGAAGGGGGGTTGAAGTGCCAGGTGATACACACTTTATTGGCGGACTCCCGCATAAAACTATTTTGAGCACCTACAAAATTTGAAATAGCTCAGAGGTATTCGATGCGAAGGTTGCACAAACGATTGCGGAGCTGGATCGCGATCCTGGATGCGTGTGGAAATGTAAACATTGTATCGGAACGGAACCTGATGTCTCCAAGTACTTTCAAGAAGTAATTGTAAAGGTTAATTCACTCATGTCAACTACGAGCGAATTAAAAGTTGAGCAAGGTCTCTTTAAAGATTCCTTGTAATTTTTTGGGGGGAAAATTGATGACTTTACTGCCCAGATGGAAACAGTTAAAAAATACCTTAGGAGATTAATAACTTAAAAGAGGAACTTGTATCAGTTAAAGCTGAATGTAGCTCTTTGAGATCAGAACTGGAGTGGATGAAGCAACAGGATAGAAATATTAACTTGGAAGTATGTGGTGGTTACTGAGATAAAGGGTGAAAACGTTGGAGATATTGTTAAAAAAATTGGAGAGACCCCACAAATTGAACTTCAGGATGATGATATTGTCTCCAGTCACAGAGTCATCCAATTTCCGGGTGTTCCCTCCAAAAACACCCCCAAAAATATGGTGGTTAAATTTCAGTCCATTTCGAAAAAAACTGAAGTCGCACGTGCAGCAAAAAAGCGAGAGATTTGCAATCACTACTTAATACCTCAATATTTGATTACCCACAACCAAGCAACACAAAGTTAAAATACCCGTGACAGAACAAAATGGTATAGGAATCTTAAAATATGAAAAATTTGTAAATGCCGAAATGCCGGAAGCTTTAGTAAAAATTATCGATTCATGTGCGTTAACAACTATTACTAACACATCTGAAAATCCTGTTAGTATACAATTTATTGAACCTCTAGAAATTGAATTAATAAATGAATGTGAAACTAATTTCATTGAAAAAATAGAAGATAACAATGAAAATTAAATCGAACATTCAAAAAGTAATTTCGACAATCTGCAAAAAGAAAATCTAAAAAATTTAAGACTGAATCACTGCAATAAAGAAGAATACAAAGCGATTAGGAAGTTATGTTACGAATATCGAGACATATTTTATTGCGATAAAGTGCCATTAATCTTTCACAAATCAAATTTAACACAAAATTAATTTAACTGACGAAACACCCGTTTACACAAAAAATTACCGTCATCCTGAAGTACATAAAGCCGAAGTAAATAGACAAATAGGCGAAATGCTAAAAAATAATATAATCCAACCCTCACATTCCCCGTGGAGTCCTATATGGATCGTACCAAAAAAATTAGATGCATCAAATAAACGTAAATGGCGCGTTGTCATAGATTACCGGAAACTTAATGAAAAAACAATCAATGATAAATTTCCCTTGCCTAATATTTCAGATATTCTCGATAAACTCAGTAAAGCCCAGTATTTTTCAACTCTGGATCTAGCTAACGGTTTTAATTTTTTTAATTAATTAATTTTTTAATTTTTACGGACCATAGACCATTAGTCTGGTTGTTTAACCTAAAAGAACCAAATTCAAAACTTATGAGATGGAGACAAACTAGAAGAATTTGACTACGAAATTCTTTATAAAAATGGCAAACAAAATACAAATGCGGACGCCTAGTCACGAATAAAATTAAATGCTTTAGAAACTGACTCTATTTATAGTGTCTATTTATAATATTATATTCTAGACAACAATTTTCATCCGAATAAATTAGACTGGATTGAAATTTCAAAAACACTCGAGGAAATAGAAAATAAACGCCTAAAAAGCCCAAAAATAATCATTCTCGAAAACAAACTTTTAAGGCCAGTTTTTGAAAATACAATACATAGTACTAATAATGACAAAACTTTACAGGGAATACCTATATTAAATGAAATTATTAACAAGAACGAAATATATTAATTAAATATAAAAATGAAGGTAAAACTAATCACAGAGGCATAGAAGAAACTTGTAAATTTCTAAAAAATAATTATTACTGGATGTTACAAACTATATTAACGAATGTGAAATTTGCCAGCGAGCAAAATATCAACGAAAACCACCAGATCAACCTTTAATGTTAACTGAAACACCTTCAAAACCATTTGAAATTATACACGTCGATACCTTTATTGCCGGCGGACAAAAATTCTTAACTATAATTGATAAATTCTCTAAGAACTGCGATTTCAGCATGCCAAAAATTAGTACATTTCTTCTCATTCTATGGAATACCAAATTCCGATATTATTTCACTTATGCCCTATGCGATCATTGCATATAACAGTACTATACACACAAATACTAATTTTACGCCTTTTGAATTAACACTAGGACACACTGATACAAGTGACCCTATGAACCTAATCACTTCTCAAATATATTGTGAATACGTAAATAACCATCAAACAAATACTAAGCTTCTTTACGAAAAGGTACATAACGATTCCCTTTTAAAAAAACAAAACGATCGATAAAACTAATAAAAATTAATAAAAACAAAACTCCAGTAGAACTAAAAATTGGCGCAACGGTGTATAAGCGCATCGAAAGTCGAAAAGGTAAATTAAATAAAAAAATTTCTGGACCATTCATATTAACAAAAATCTTAGATAATAATAAAATTGAAATGGAAAACCCAAAAACAAACAAAAAAGAAATAACTCACGTTAACGAAACTAAAATAATGAACATTGTTCCAGGTGGCTCGCAAACATCGGAGCAAACGAAGTAAAATTCCACAACCTGAACAACTATCTAGGAATCCTTCCTTATAAACTAGGTACCGCAAAAATAACCTCTAACCAATTCTTCTTTATACAAATTTTTGATTTAAACCCAGCTGTTGCTGAATTCTATGCAATCTATAACAAAGTAAAAATATTAATTAGTCAGATTAAAAATAATACTAATTATTCTCACGAATATTCTAATTCAGTCATCCCTCTTGTAACATTAGCAAAACGCATTGAAAACCAAATTAATCAACTCAATCCATCATATATAAGAAGAAATAAAAGAGGTCTATTAAACCCAATCGGTTCTATTATTAAATGTATTACTGGAAACTTAGACCAATCGGACGAGGCAAAAAAACGATATAGAAATCAAACAACTGCAAGAAAACCAAAATAATTTAGGAACTAATTCAATTAATCAAATAAAACCGTTAGAAAAAACAATCAACTCATTTAAAAATTTGATATCCAATATTTCTCATAACCAACTCATCCTTAAATACAAAATATTACAAATTGATCAAATAATCAAAAAGATAACTGTTGAACAAACGAACGACTATGAGTATTTCCAAATACATGTAGTAATGAATCAAATTACCTTTATGTATAATTCAATATATAACATTTTTGAGAACTATTCGAAGAAATTAAAAACATTAAAAAAGAATTAAAGGAAAACCAACTACCGTTCGAGTTATCTATCGAAAATATATTAAATTTTGAAAAAATTATAGAAATAAAAAGCTACTCTAGAGGACTAATAATAACTTTTATTTTGGAACTACCACTAGTAGAATCAGAAATTTATCAATATTACCAATTGTATCCGCTACCAGTTAATAGTGAACAAGAACTGCAATATTACGTCAATATACCGATCCAACCATACCTGAGTGGAAATATATACTCATTTATGGACTCTAAATGTGTGAAACTATTAAAAAATGGGTTGATGTGTAAAAATATATATATTACCTATATGAAGGAACACCCGCCTTGTTCAGTGGAAATAATAACTCACAAGACCAATGTGACAAACTGTAAACCAATTAAAATCCAACTTCAAGAAATAAAAATTTTTAAAATCCAAAATGGAAAATGGATTGACACCTAAGAAGACAATAGCAACAGTACAATGTAATGACGACATTAACATTGTACCATTATTCGGATCTCACCTTATCGAGTCTTCCCCAATTTGCAAAGTACAAATTGGAACGACTAGGGACCTATACCCCTAATCGATTGAGATTTGATGACACCCGTCTACCGGAAGTGAATTTCTCACTACTACACAAACAGAAAACAATCTTCGATCCACCAGAACTCACACTGGACACGATCAACCTAAAGGCAATAAAAGAGCTACAAATCCAAATGGACGAAGCAAAAGAAAACCTTGGGAAGATGTCATTACCTATATATTCTACAAGAACTAGTGTTTGGACAATTTTGTTGTACCTAATAATTATATTGATTTTGATTTATTTGTTATATAGATGTTTTCCATTTAAAAGGTTACCTAAAATTAATAAACAAAAAGAGAATATTATTATTTAAACTAAAACCACTTGTTGTACCCGTGCTTTCATCTAAGGGCGGAGGTGTTATAAACGCTCTAATATTGTAAACCGCTGAATAAAAGTTCCCATACATATTGTTTCCCAAAGTGTCAGCAATTTGTTTATATAAAACCACGGTGCGAACCACATCGCCAGCTTTTTGTCATCTCGCTTGAATAAAGTTTTTTAAAAAATCAAATTTGTTTTACACGACGAAAACTCTTTGCACAGGTTTTTGAGGCTGCAATTTATTTACAGTTGTTTTTTCTGGTAAAGAATGACATAGATCAAAATCAACATGGTTTTCACAAAAAAACGTTCAGTTCTTACTCTTACAAACTTGGATAAAGTCTATCGAAACGACCGCAACAATGAAGAGAGAAAACCACGAACGACGAATTAAAACGTGTTGGTAATGGTAGAAAATTTGTATTTTTTTAGGGCAACTAATATTAGAAAAATGACTAAATTACACTAATTAAACTATTAAAGGAGCATGCAAACGAAACAACATTATATATAAAATTTTCCTAGAAATTTGAGTAGAATCCAAAAAAGTAATAATATACAGGATGTTCGATTTAAAAAAAAATGAAGTTGTGTTTACCCGGCAACACTAAGTGGCCACCCTGTACAAGATCTTTACGAAAAGTCTTTAAACATGTTGTCTTTTTGTATATAATGGCTTTACATAATAATAAGGGACTTGAGGACAAACTACTTGTTATTAACAATATAGGCTACAATACACAAGAACTGACAGCCGTAGATAAAGCATAATATGCAACACGTTTGGTCAACCTTTTAAGTCACTCATTTAATAAACACTCGCTCCGCTTTACCACACTTTTCGCATAATATACCATTATTCTATTTAAATATATGTTATACAGGGTGAGTCAAAGTATAGGTCATCCCGTTAATGACACATTGTGTATAAATGTGATTTTCATTATGCCATTTTTCATTTTCGGGGCCGGTTTCTAAAATGCAGGGTGTAAAAATGTATTCATAAAATAACATTTTTATTTATAAATCTCGCAGTTTTACACATATTTCACTTTTATGTAGATTTTTATGTGGATTATCAGCAACTTTTCTTTATGTACGCCAATGGTATTAAAACTTATTTAGTTTAATAAACCTCTTACTTTACACTTTTTGTCTCTTATGTATTTTGGATGACAGTTGTAGTTTTTAAAACATTATACAATACAATACTATTGAACTAGACACTAATAATAATCTTCCATTTTTAGATATTCTTATCAATAGAAAATCAGACCTAACATTGGGTCATTGTGTTTACAGAAAATCTACGCGCACAGACCGATACTTTAATGCATGGTCACATCACCATCAGAGTTAAAACACCTTACCTCTGCTCTTCCCTCTAATAATTTCCACATGAAAGATATTGAGCGTTCTATCAAAAAATACACTTCACCACAACCTTCCAATAGCGATCACTGACCACATATCAAAAGTTCCAAAGAAGTATAACGTCAAAACCAGATTTACCATTTGTTCAAAAATCTCTCAACATCTTCGGTCCGTCAAAAACAAAATTCCATTTGCGATGCCAGGAGTTTACAGCATTCCATGCATATGCGGCAAAGAATAAATTGGAGAGACCGGACGAAAAATATCAGCTGGCTCAAAGAACACGAAAGAGCCTTACCTCTAAGACAAATAAACTCATCGGCTGTTGCCGAACACACTCATGAAACCGGACATAACATTTTATTCGATAAAACTAAAATTTTTGCATGTAATCAGTTCTTCTACCAACGAAAAATCCGACAATCTATACAAATCTATAAACAACCTAACAATCTTAACCGCGACTCAGGTCTCTATCTGTCATCAATATGGGGATCAGTCATCCGAGACGGTGTTTATGCCGCTAATTTAGCTCTGCCCCCCTCAAACAATATATAAGCAGGTCCAGAGTAAAATACGAATCAGTTTCAGTGAAGCTCTGAAAAAGCCAACAGTATGATTGGCGAAACGTCGGCAAGTTCGACTCAGCAAAAACTGACGCAGGATGAATCAAGAAATTTTGTAAAAAGTAAATCAATAAATGTTTTAATAGCAAAACGTGTAGTTTGCAGTAACATGTTTAAATTTTAACAATAATGTTTAAACATGTGTAGTTAAAATAACATTTCGATTTCTTTTCATGCAAACAAATCTCAAAAAACTTTTATTTACCGAATTTGTTAATTCAAGAATTTGTCAGACTGAAGAACAAAATCAAAAAATCCGAAACGTTGGTACCCAGACCCACACAATACATTACGTCATTCGACTCGTCCAAATTTGCAGTAACATACAGAGCATCCTATTAAAAGTTAGAAAGTCAGAGTAAGATATATCTTGCATATACAAATAAACTAATAGATCTATCATAGAAAAAATCTCTGATTTCAATAACATTTTTTTTTAAAACACCCCAATAAAATACTCTACTACTACTCGGGAAGTACAATAAAAAATTCAAAATTTATAAACACACAAAAAAATAATAAACAGTAATTTGCAAATTTTATCTACAAAGAAACTATTTCAAACCTTGGCAAAATAGACCTAGTTCTGTGCAAAAAATATGCGCGTTCTTATTCTTTACACTGCTTTTGGGATAAAACATATTTCACATTCGTCAAACATCTTTTTTTTTCATAAATTATTTAGGACCAATTTATTGGGAAAAAATGCAGTTTAAAAAAAAGCATGAAGAAATATTTTTCAATTAATACAATTACTTGGAAATAATTGGAATACAGCTGTTAGATTTGGCAAAAAAGAACAAGTACATATATGTAAGGCAAGCAAGATATTTTGTAGATTGCTTTGTGGGGTGATGAAGTTAGTCACAACAGTAATAAGGACAAAATATATAAAGATTTGCAACATTAATGAAGCATTAATGAAAGCAGAAGCTCATTTGGTCATTACTTGCTCAATAAAAAAATAAAATGATTGTATTTGAATTAGCTCTGACGTAATCAGGAAAAATTGAGAAGAAAACTGACTACGCCACTGGATCGTAAAAACTATACCTACGTCAGTCTTCACCTTTTCAATAAGTTAACGCATAACCAAACTACCAAGGGTTTCTGAAAATGCAGTATTTCAAAGCCACCCTGTATGACAAAAACTGCAACACGCTAGCTTTATTAATAAGGGGGATAAGCCATAAAACCACAACCACAAAACGATAACACTTGAATATCCCATGTAAAGAAAATGTAAAAAGAAAAATTATAGATAAAAAACAAAAAAAAAGTAAGTTTTTGGATTGGATAGAGTAAAATACACCTTGAATGGGCATTTAGTTATTGATCAATTAACTTTTATGGAAAGAAGTAGTATGTATTATTTTGTCAATACTGTAGAAAAAGTATAGTACTTCAAGCATCAAGTTTTGATTTTTTGTGGATTGTGGGAGTCAATCCTAGGGAATATAAGATAATGAGGATGTTTTGCATCTATTTTGAAGCTTTTTCAAACCTATTTGACAGAACACCATTTTAATTACATCAATAATCAAACCTAGTTTCAGAATCCTTTTCAGAATCAATTGCAACTCAGTCCCTGGCCCATTATCAATAACTAATTATTTTAGTATTTCATTTTATTTCCCTTTCTTACTTTCTACTTTCATATATTTTTGCTTACAATATTATGCGCCACAAGTTTTTCTTTTATTAGCAATCAAGGGCACTGAATATTATGCCTCCCCATATAGAAATTCTGTTAATCAGGTTGTTAATCAAATAATGAAAAACAGTTATAACTTACAGTCATCCTGGCCAATGATCTACAGGCGAACAACAGAATGAAGGAG
Source organism: Cylas formicarius (assembly GCF_029955315.1). Taxonomy (NCBI): domain Eukaryota; kingdom Metazoa; phylum Arthropoda; class Insecta; order Coleoptera; family Brentidae; genus Cylas; species Cylas formicarius. Next base: position 1,660,588 of record NW_026844319.1, read on the forward strand.
CTGTTGGGCTGCAAAAAGCTCCACCAAACCGGGAGTTAGCCGATCTGGTGTGAAAAGTAAGCTATCACTCCAAAAACCAAATTCTACCCTGTTCCTGCGACTAGCAATCGCAAGCTTGAATATCCCATGTAGAAAATAGGAAACCCAAAAAATCTGCAACGAAATTAAAATAGTTAATACATATTCCGCAAAATAGAATATCACAAACCTTTAGGCTTTAATCGAGGTAGATGTGGGTATATATCTCAAAAAGGGCGTAGGCACTATAGCAGACAAGGAATATGGACACTTACAGTGAAAAATAACTGGCACAAAATGCATTAAACCAACAATAACACCGAAAACCTTCAATTTTACAAAAAGCCACGTATTCCTGCTACACGAATTGAATACAGTTCTTAGTTTTAGTCTAATCTGAAATTACCAGCCTCACTCGCATTCGCAACAGGCCAGAAACAAACATATATGATGCCCTCCTTCATCTACCTCACTTCACGATTATGGGTCAAAGAGCCGGACAATACGACAAAAACTGCGCCACATTAAGCAATAAAGGCCTCATAAAGTGTTGGGTACTATTCCGTGCTATCCTCATATCGAGGATTAACGTAAACATTGTCAACAATAAAATTGAAACAAATTTTCTGCCGAAATTCCAATTGTAAGCAGGCATTATAAAAACCATTAGAACGCAAAAACAGATTTCTGTATATCTTATAGGTTTATGTTAAATGCGTCCTAACCTAATATACGGACATTTCGTGGATCCCAGAATCACTTTCATTGTAAGCAGTTTACACGTCAGTGTGACTAAATTGTGCTACGAACTCATAATCTACAGAGCATCATAAACAATATATAGGGCCCACACAAGGAGTATGGGTACATTTTCGTAAAACAACACGAATACATTCACTGACATGACCGTCAGAATTGACAAACGTCAAAATTCAAAACGTGGGAATTATCTCCGATAACATCCGATTGCTCCCAAACCCGTGCGGTAAAATCGCGGAAATGTCCGCAGTGGCTCGGATTCGTGGTACGCTTCCCGCACGCTAGATCGGTGGATAATTAGGTATTTTACAGACGGGAGTAGGAAAACTAAATTATTCCTCCTGAAAATTATAAGACCGTTTTCTTTATACCTGAAACTGAATTTAGTTGTATTTATTTTTCTAACATCTGGTTGAAAAGCTGGTCATCCCAGAATTTTATTATGATTTGTCGCTTGTGAAACATTATAAAATTAAAATCAAAATTTTTATTTACGCATTTAGCATTTATTATGATTACAGTATAGTATACCTAAGAAAAATAGTAACACCAACACTTACAGTTGCTAAACTACCACGTTTACAAGGCGACCGGTTGATTAAAAACAGTCTTCTTTACTTTGCAATTAAAACTACTGAGAGGCAGAAAATAAATCAATACGCTCGTTATTTGTGAGTAAAATATTTGCAGCTTGCACATTCGATTTATAGGCGAGTTAACGCCATAGTTGGTTGTATGAAAATCAATGTTATAAAAATTCAATAAATTTCAGAAAATTCTATTAAAATTATTTTTCATATTTTGATTTTGAAACTGGGGTTTGTGAGATGAGAGTGAATTATAATTGAATCCACTGTTGACACTAAAAAAAAATGCACAGTTTCAAAATGCGAAATAGTGAAAATGTCAAAGAAAAAGGTCAATTCGATGCAATTTTTACTAGCTGGCAACCCTCACAACTCGGCCAAGGAAAATGTCGTAGACCTACTGCAAAGGCATCAAAATCTCATTACCTGACGCCACTGATAATTGGAAAGCAAACAGCAATAATGGTTAGATGACTCAAGAAAATTTTCAAGAATGCTTCATAAAATATTTAGTTCCAGAATTAATTTTTTCGAATTAGAAGAATGTTTTCTTAGTTTCAAGTTTTTCAAATTTTCTAGATTTAATTTGAGACAGAAGTTTCAACAAAAATATGTGTAGTCAGTTAAAAATGTCCATTTTGAATGGATCCATTTGGGTGCCCTTACTTTTTCTACTACACAAGTGCTTTAGCGTGAGACAACTATAGTGTTTTCTGATGAAATTTCGCTAGTTTGCAGAATGACTCTGGAGATCATGTTAAACGGCGGATAGCTCGTTCAACTGGGAAAGATAGTGTGAAATATATTTAAAGAAATAAAGAAAAAAAAATTGACTAAAGAAAAAGAAAAAAGATGTGTTGCATCAAGTATTGAAGGATTCAAAGAAGTTTGTGTGCAGCAAAATAAATGAATGAAAAAAAAAACTATTAATTGAGTGAGTACTTTTAACCAACCCTTGATCACGATTGTTTACATGGACGTACCCCCCATAATGCAATGTCTCACTTATAGAGTACGTAAAATACTTATTAACTAACTTATGAAAATGATAATTAAAAATTTAAAAGGCTAAATATAAACTCAGTTTTGATAAATTCAGTTGAATAAAAAAAAAGGTGTTATACCTTGCGGTTCCTGTAAGTAGTGGCTGCAGTCGTGTACGCTGATTTAGACTCCGGCTGTATCCGATAGCACGGTCGCGATCGATTGACTGGTTGCGGTGAAGAGCTGCTACCAAATTAAGCGAGTCACTCCAGCAGCGAACAGGAAATAGTTGTCGAATTCCAAAACGTTGCCCTACAAGGCAAACAACGTAGATAGAAAACGGAAGAAAAAATGGTAAAAAAGGAAATAAAAGGAAAAAAAGAAAAACCCCTGTAAGGGAATGCCAAAAATCAGTTACTACACCCGAAATAAAATATCACATACCTGTAGGTGTTGATCGGGGTTTACGTACGAGTGTAAGACGTATCAACTAATTGCCATTGTGCCAACAAAGCAAAAATAAGAACCTCATGTGGATGCATGAGGTACGTACATATATCACATCCCCAAAATGGCGCAGACAACCTATCAGAAAACAAATACAAAAACATCCAAATGTCTGATCCAGATGATGGCACAATAGTTTACTCGAAGAATCTTTGGCGGATGTCTCAACTCGGTGGCCTGGTATTTTCTTTAAAATCACCAAAATCACACCGAAAAATTCAATTACACTGCGAAGCCCATTCGAACGTTAATGTGTTCTCTAGACGCAAAATCAACCCTCACGAACAACGAAGATCAAGATATTCTTGTCTAACATTCACATAGTCCCATTGGGCGTCTCACTCCACCGCATTCACGATCACAGGTGGAGATAAACTCGACGCGTAATGCCAAATCAACCAGCAAATCAATGTATCAATCACAACAACCGAGAATGCGGAGCAAAACGTAACACTAAACAAGTAATAAAGACCAGAAACGTTCTATCGAGTTACATTACCCAAACACTGAAAAGGAATTAATTTTAACATAAGGAATTATTATTCTTCGCGAGAAACCTTAGAGACTATTCCACAATCTGGCAACTGCGCCAGTAACGACTCCGGCCGGTGACATTTGGAAGCTTGATGATTACAGTAAACAATGGAAAAAATCAGAATGCAACAAGTTTTACACAAAAATACAGGTGTAATCAAGGTAATCGTACAAAATATTGACCAGGAATAACGGATACCAAAAGCACACTAAATGCTAAACTGACGGAGAACGTTATAACCTGAGAATCATGAAAATTCTCCAAGAGAAAATTGATGTAATGTGGCATGCAGGTACAAATTTCAGCGATAGGACAATATATCCAGATAATCCTCGAACTTAAAACATCTAGAATCGCAATGACCAGTAAAATAACAAGTGACAATATACCAGTCATTTTCAAAACGAAGAAATGCGCTTCATAGGAACATTGTTACAAGAAGGAAGCATTTTTAAATTTTGTCATATGATTGATATCAAGTTTTAAATTCTCCACCATATCACTCTTGCGGAAAAGACAAGTGCAAACCGCAAAAAAAAGAAACACTTTTCTTACTACAAAAATCTTCGTCTTGATCAAAAGATCAGTTAATAGTTAATTTCCTGTTTAGCTACAGAACCACTCCTTATGCATGTGAAACTTAAAACATGGTTAGATTTACTTAAACCGAAAGAGAATATTAGAATAATTTAAACCCAATGCAGATGAATAGTGGAAAGTAGGAGTAGAGTTACCTATCTTGTAAAAGTCAAATGGAAATTAATATATGCGTTAAGCATGTGAGCAGCATTCGGAAAACCATAACTATTACTGAAAATATCAATGTTTTCAAGTAACCTGTTCATGGGGATTTGTAACTTCTAAGTTTTAGAGTTAATGTTATTTTCATGCAGGAACTTCGCAATGGTGAGTGAGTAAGTTAATCTCATTTAAATTCAAATTTCCCAAGTTTATGTTTATTCAGATGAGGTCACTTATTGCTTGAATGGGTTTTAAAAAATACCATAATAGAAATTTAAGCATCCCATAAGCAAAATTTTTTGAAAACCATTTGGCCATAGCGTCAATTGCCCTGTATTTATGGTGTTTCAAAACAAAGAAGAAAAACTTAAGGGGGTAATTCTATGTGTAAAATAGAGGGTAGTTGGTTATATAAACGTTGTTTTTATGTTTTATCTAAAAGAAGAAAATATATAGCACCAAAGAAAAACTTATTTTGTTAATTTTATGTTTTATATAGAAACTTTTGTCTTCTGGAATATTTTCATAACGCTCACTGTCCACAAATAAAAAAATATAATCAAAAAAATTATAGTCACTTCCTATGGCGTTTCTTATTACTGTTTCATTTGACAATACTTAGTTAGTTTAAATAAAAAATAGCACTAATTCAAACTGATTATCTAATCCTTCAATTGTTTAATAATAAAAAGTTTTAATTCAATAATGATTAATTACACTAATGCAGAAATGTATTTTAAGTAATGGAGAACAAATTCAAATTCTTTAATTCTTTAAAGTTTGTACTTATACACAAGCATATCTAAATGGTATACCTAATCACAGCTTATGTTTGATTATAAATTATTTTTGAAACATAATTGTTTGGAAGATTATCATAAATGTTAGTACAAATACCGTTGGACAACACACAACACCGAACAAAAATTATTTGTATTTTTATTTATTTTTTTTTGACATTCGACCTACATTTAATTTTTTTATATAGAAACTAAATTTTTCGCATCTATTTTTAAACACCCTGTATATATGTCGATATCGAAACTTTGATATATAAAGGCAGCAAAATATACCGTAATACAGGCAATCTGAATGACGGAGGCAGAGTTCCCCACTAAGACACATAATCGTGTAACCACATGGCCAAATTGTCTGCATCAATTAGCGATGAGAAATAAACAATATAGTACAGCCTCAATATGTGGAATAAGACTACAACTTTTTTTCAGTATAATCAGCTTGGAAAGTGCAAATGAAATAATTTTTGTTATACAAAAAATTTAAATTAAATTGAAATCTTTGGTACAGAAAAAGTATTTTCAATTATTACACCAGCTTACATAAATTTTGTTAGGGAATTTATTATCAACACATTAAATTGGTGAAGAAAAAAAAGATATGGCTTACCTTCGCAGGTTTCTGTATCGGCGGACTTAAGTTTCCCAGAACAGCACACAATTCCGATGAACTTTGTATCACGCTATGTACCGATGCCCAGCAACTATGCACGAGGCTATGTAGATGGCTAAAGTGTCAAACCCTCAATTTAAAACCCTAAAAGACAAATACAAATAGCCAGCTATATATTTACTTAATGATGGTATTAATTTTACCAATATGGAACAAAACAAGAGATTAATTAATTAAACCTTAAGGATTTTATACTTTTCCCCAATACCACAATAAAAAAAGTACATTTGGTTTATAAATTTGTAGATCACCTCTCGGATTGGCATTTTCTGAAACCGCATGTCTACCATTAAATAAAATGGCAGTTGACGACACATGTACAATGATATCCAATTCCTAAGACTGAAAACAATACTAGAAACAACAAAGTCCCCTGAATTTATTCAGAAAATTAAAAATATGTTTTATCCATCTAAATCTATACTGTCACCTTCAAACTAATCCCCATCGACTGCAACACATTCCTCAACACATTTTTTATATTTGGTTTTTGGTATGTCCATTAGTGCTTCCTGCCATTTTTCCATTTCTTTCTCTAGGCTGCCGAAACGCGTTTCCCGTAATGGTTTTTTGACTCGATTCAGCAGAAAGAAGTTACAGGGAAACGAATTCGGGGGGTGTGCGATAGTATTTGTTGTTCTTTGTCAAAAAAATACGAATAATGATGGCATTGTGCGACATCCACATGCAAAATCCGCGAGTTTTCTAGCCCCAATTCTGGTCTCTTTCATCACGCAAATGTCTCATATCGCACAAATAATACTCTTTGTTTAGTCTCTGGCCTTCTACCATTCTACCTACTTTGCCATTGCGTTCATCATCTTTGACTGTCTCACGCCCCTTTTGAACCACTCGTGGCACTGGTAAACGATCATTTGCTTTAGAGAATCGTTGCAAAACACTTTTACAACATTTGTAGCGTTCGCGCACAATTAAATCCATTTTTAACGCAAAATTTTATACAAATTCTTTGTTGCAAATTTAAATCCATTTTCGAGATTGTAAAAAGTTGCAAACTCAAATCAGAACAATGGGTGCGCCACAGGGCTGGCCACCAAAAAAAAATGCATCTCCTATTTACTGTACTGTGAAACCGTTTTTTTATTAATTTTATGAATCGTGGATTAAATTTCGATGCAAAAGGAAAGGAAGTTAATTTATAAACAACTTTAATTTGGCGATTTTTTTATTTGTTATCAAAAATGAAATGTATTTATTATATATCAATTCATCAATGAATTCATAACATAACCCAGCAAACCATCTTTAGAGTTAAAAATTCTTGTATGCTTTGGATGAGGGAAAATAACTTAACTAATGCTAACTGAAAATAAGTGCCAAGTGCTTTTGTATAGGGGCTTGTTATTTTATTGTTTAACTTCTATTTTACTTAGAGGAGACAGGTTAAAAAAGAACACGTCTGGTCGTACCGCAACCCGGTAACAAAGTACTTTTTATTTGACATAGTTTTCTTAGATCATGGGATCCAAAAGTACAGCATAGTAAAAAACTAAAATCTAAGGCCATCACAGTATATAGGATTGATACAATTGATCATGTGACAGGGCTGCAGCTTATCAACTTTTAAGATTTTCTCAAGTATTTCCGAAACTACTTGGAATGTTAAAAATATCTAAACCGCATATTGTTAAGGACTGAAATTACCAATGTTGCTCTAGTTTAACAACACTCGTTTCCCTTATAATTTCCAAGATCACGATGGTGGAGTTCAATTTTGTATTACCTGCGAAAAAGGAACTTCTATAAATAATTTTTATTCTACCATCCACCACGAATCACCCTGTATAGTGATGAAAAATAATTATATCTATTATATAAAAATTATTAGTAAGCAAAAAAAGTCTGTAAAAAAAATAGATATCTGAACATTCCTGTGTGTTATGTCGTTGTCTAAAGCAAATTTTTGTTTTATTTTGATAAGTAAAATGCTGTAACAATGATTTCATTTAAAACAAAAAAATGCTAAAAAAGTTAATGGAAAAATAGATCTTTCCAGTACCATTAAGTGAATGCCCAATAATTATTGAAAAGGAGCCATATACCTACAGAACTATAATAATAAGGATCAAAATGAAAAAACAATAAAATAAAAAAATTGCCGCAAATACATTAACCACGTATTCTGTGACCCAAAATAAGGATAAATGTTCATATAACCTAGGGTCCAAAACGTCTTAGTTTTTAACATACAGGCTGTTAAATTTAAAGAGGTCATGGCGATTTTTTGTAAATATTTTTGAAACACGTACAGTTACTAAACCTTTTCGGCTCTATTTAACAAACTAAAACTTAGTACCTATTGGATTGTCTTCAGGGGTGGATAACACAGGGGAGGCGTGTGAAAAATTTGCCCCAAATTTTTTGTTTGTCGAATTTTCGTTAATTTGGACTGCTCAATTTGAAAATCTGTTTTCCTTGTTGCACCTCGCTAGAACACACCATTTTCGAGAAAAATGCTTTTGAAAATTTAATTACAAATTATTTTAACGTTTACAATCGAGGTGCAGATTATCATTAGTGAGTTAATGACGCGTTTCATTTGTTTGTGTTGTTGTGTAAATAAAAATTAAATGTCAATTATTTGACAGCTTTCAATTTTGTTCATTGTTGGTAAAAAATAGTTTCAAAACGTTGAAAAGTTATGTGAACGGTATCATTTAATTCATTAATCATGATTTTGAAGCGCCGCGCCGCCTGAACCGGCGACGCTTATTTTGAAATTAGCCTTAATGCTGATGCATTACAAATCATCCAAAAATATCTCCCCTTGAACGAAATGCCCCCTACCCCTAAAACGAAATTCTGGATCCGCCGCTGAATTAATGTAACAATAGCAGTGGTGAAATTGTAAATTAAAAAACAAATGATATTACTTACTGCTAATCGGGGTATTCCCGAAAGAATGGAAACAGTTCGAATACTTCTTATTGGGTCATCTTCATTTAAATTCAGTGCATCTTCCACGGTCTCCCCTGTCCACGATTACGTTCAAATGATCCATGCTCGACTAAATGCCTATATGCATTAATAAAAACTCGACGATTAGGAAACCTCCTACGATACTCTTGTACCGCCTCCCCAGCTCTGCCATTGCAAATGCCGTATACAAAATGAATATCTGCTAATTCTCTATTTGAAAACTCCATCAGCTTTAAATGGCTTATGTTTTATCAACAATAAATTATATATATATATATATATATATATATATATATATATATATATATATATATATATATATATATACTTTTTATTAGAATAATTAGCTTTACAGTTAATAGTTTGATTTGTCTTTCGTTAATCAATGGATTTATAAGGACAATTCAAACTAACCAAAATTATTTTTTACCAACAATGAACAAAATTGAAAGCTGTCAAATAATTGACATTTAATTTTTATTTACCCAGCATCACAAACACGCACAAATGATTATCTGCACCTCGATTGTAAACATTAAAATAAAAAAAAGTAATTAAATTGTCAAAAGCATTTACATACTGTGTGCGTGTGTTTAACAGCCTATTGGACAGATTATTTGATTTATATTATAATATGGCTACGCGACGCCATAGAACGACGTCGGATAATTCGGACGAGTTTTGCTCCACCGCCGACTTCGTCACGCAACGCGGCGAGCGATGAACCTCGTATTTCAACAAGCTCAATTGGTGGATTCTTTAATGGAAAAATTATCACCGCAGGATTCGGACAGGCCTCGCGTTGCCCACCAATTCCTATATTAAACCTGATCGCGTACCGGAATTTGCCCAAGTAATCCAGCTTTAAGTAGTACTAAACGAGTTTACAAAATTGAACAACTAGCAGAGTTAGAAAACTGGGATGAGCCTATGAATATATTTGTCATGTAAAATAGATTACCCGGAGTGGCAAGGAGGGGGGTATGATAATCTGACATCTTATAATTATACATGGACCGAATGGAAATATTTATTAGTTGATACGTTTCCTAAACACCAAGATCTATCTGCGAAAAATGTTAATTTTTTGTAAAAATTCATAAATTATGGCTGTCGTATTACAGAACGAGATGCAGTCTTGTGTGTTATTGATGGAATAAACGAACCAAATATCCAGACTGGTGCTAGGGCTGGACGGTATCAAACGCCTAAAGCTCTCTATGCCGAAAATTTGTCAACTCTGCAAATGTATAGCAATAAGTCGATAAGAGAAAAAATTTTGCTATCGAAAGCAATAACAATACATAAATCTAAAAAACCCTATAATGACAAACACATATCTGGGAAAAAGGCGAACGGAAAATGTTTTAATTGCAAAGAAAACGGGCATAACTGGAACAAATGTCCCAAAAAGCTTGTAGTCACATTATAAAAGATTATCGTGTGAATAGACAAGAAGCTCATTTAGCATATGGGGATAAACCCAACCAAACATATATTTGATATTTTGAGATAGACGGGCAGCTCTCAGTGACAAATTTTACGTCATGCGAAAATTTGGTTCACTAAGCCTGTGCCCATCGTAAGAGGGCTTCCAAATTTTTAAAACAGGCGGATTTATTAGGATTAAGTACTAGCATATATTAAGTGATAGAATCGTAAAAGCTACTGAAATCAGAATACTGTTACTTCCTTCATAAAAGCACTTCTCAGTGTCATCGGCAAAAAGATGATGATCACAAAATGGTAAAACCTGAATGTAAAAATCGCAAAAAGAAGTTAAACTAAAATACAACGCTGCGGTACTCCTTTGTTAACAAACAAAGGCCAAAGTATGATACATATTTACACGACACTTCACTGAATCCTATGTAACGCAAAAACGCTTTTACAATTATATCTATATCTAAAACATAATTGTTTCGAGGGCAAAATACTCTAATTATTGAGAAATGCTCTTATTTGCTTATCCATTATTTTCTCTAGAATGCAATTGATCAAACTCGGTAGGTTCTTTTATTTTAGCCAGAAGTACGTGGGGTAACAAAGTTGCACTAAAGTAATATTAATACTGCCGCTTTCTGTTACTTTAGCCTTAAGAGTGTTAATTATGTTAACCATTTTGTCAGTTAAGCTAAAGTTAAATTGTACTTCAATGCTATCAATAATGTGTAATGTATTTTTATAAAAGTTAAGAAGTTCTGGGCTGGGTAAGTTGTTACAGACAAAAATTATTAATAGCATCTGCATTATCAAGACAATTAGAGCTTTTTATTTGCAAATATTTTTTTCTTTCCTAACAGAAAACTTTGTTCCCTAGTTTTTGCATAAAATCGGAATTAGAGGACCTGTAAATATTTCTTAAGATAATACTATTATTTTGAACTTCAATTTTTACATACAAATATTCGATCAACTGACTCTGATAACAGATACATAAAATATAAAAATGAAATACTCATTCAAAAAGCTGTTGGACAAAGTGTGAGTATATAATATCGTATCTATTTTTGATAAATTTTTGTGTTTTTATACTTTTTTTTGTTTTAAATATGTTTGATAAGAAATATGTAATTTTTGAAAATAATTAATTGGTGGCAGAAATTGGTGTTAGTGATATGATTTTACAAATCGATCAAACTACGTGGGTAATTTTTGAGGCTGGGAAATTGATTTAGATAGAAATTTTTTTAAGAAAATAGATGGAGACTTGGAGCAGTTCTTTTACATTAGAACGTGATTGTTAGTAATTATTTTACATTTGTGGTTGAATTAGTTTGGATACTTAAATATTAGGATAACGTTTTTATTTATTTTTTAGTACTTTCACTGAATATAATATATGGTTTATATGTAAATGTAAACATAAAAATTACATGACCGTTTACAGAAAATTAAATCCTCATTGGCAAATTTCGATTCACTTAATGATCGGTTGATTACAGATAGTAAATTTGTAAATTGGGTCGTAATAAAACATCGGAAATCATGGATATTTGGAATTAAAGTGTAATTGGTATTGGGAGGCAATTAGTGATAAAAAAGCCTTGGTACTGACCAGAGGGCTTCCAGATTTTTAAAACAAGCGGAAGTTGCAGAGGAGGCCATGGCGCATTGGGAACGATAGATACCTTCGAGAAACGAAATGTAGAAACGCGTCATGAATTTCAGCAAACCATGCAGAGATTTAAAGACGTGTTTTTTATTATTATTTTAATTGTAACAACATATTGAAAAAAATTATAATTTTGATTGGTTTATATTTATGAACAGGTTGTTCCTGATTGCTTTTAAGTGTGCCTTTTAATATATTTATTAATATCTATCTATTTTGACCGACAAAAATTTATGCCGAAAAATTAAATAGTTTTTGAGGATTCCGGAACTTTAGAATCCATAAGGGTTCAAAAATTTTACCTTCTTTACCTACACATATGTTTCCAATGGAACTGAACAACATCAAACATTATGACGGTAGATAAACCTACAGGTGAGATGATATGCTTTTTGGGGACTCATAAAGAAAGGCTAATGAAAGGACAAGTTTAAGATAGAGGGGACCCATAAAAAAATAAAACAGATAATTCACATTTTGAAAAGTGCATTGCTACCCGTTCATCATTGATATCCGAATAATCTATTTATATTAGTGATGCTTATTTTATTATACCCTTGTCAAGTTTCAATTCGATAAAAAATCGAAAGCAAAAACTTAAATTACCGTAAACAATTATTTTGAAAATTTATGAGTATAAAAATTAAATTGCAGTATTTTCAAGTAAGATTTGCATATTACTGTTTAATCAAAAAGGTATAGTTAGGTACCTTCCGTCTGCAATTAGACCTAACATAAAATTATTTTGCTCAATTTACACCAAAAAAATTGACCGGCCAATTCTACAATTTGATGAATCAGATTGAAGTATATTTAAGTAAGGCTTGTCTATTAGATATTGTTTAATCAAGAAGGTGTAGTTATGCGCATTTCCTATGCAATTAGTCTTAACCTGCCCATATCTACTGCAATTAACACCCATGTCTACTGCATTTATATATATTTTAAATTTTAAGTCAGGACGAGATTTCCCCTCAAGAGCAACAGTATAATCATTAGTGGGGATAACTTGTACAATTGCCCCAGTAACCGCCACTACACTGACATTTAAATTTTTTCAATTTAATCAATTAAAGTAGCATGGGCGTTATTACGACAATTAGGTAGAGTGTTTTTGTTTGTTTGCTTTATATAATATTAAGTATTTTTAATTCATGCCACTTCTCTCGAGAATTATAATCTTATATATATTATTATCCGAATCACGATTTTCCGAAATCCGGTTTATCCGAAATAAACTATCAAAAAACAAAAATTCAGAGCGCTCCAAGTGTATAATAACGTTTGTTATTCAAGAAGAGTAGTTTTATTTGGACATATTTCACAAAATGCACCGTCAGGGCAATAAATGTAGGCGTTGTTATCGGCTTGCAAGAAAAACTTAAAGCGGTTCAAGTATTAGATAAGAGTGATTTATAAAAAAATAAAGTAAATGATTTAGATGTAAGCGTAAGTACGGTTCCAGAGAAAAAACTCGCAATGGTGTAAGTGCTGCAACCAGACCAGGTCTACACTTGTGACGAAACGGGTTTGAACTTCAAAATGTTGGCCTCAAATACCATAAGTAGTTTTTTTTAAGAGCACAGAGTACCCCAGAAAATGTGTTGTGTTACTAGACAATGCTCGTGCTCGCTCAACTTGAAAGCAATATTTTTTTCACCTGCTGTAACTTCTCTCATTTTGGATAATCGGGACTGTACTTCATCTGTTTTTTAAGAAATATGTAATTTTTTAAAAATCGGGAAATTGAATTAGATATTTTTTTTAAGAAAATATACTTGGGTTTGTTGTTTTAGATTGAAACGTGATTGTTATAATTTTTTTTACGAATGCCTTAATTTATTTTAAAGACTGATATTACGATATAATTTGTTTTCTAAAATTTTTGAAGCGTCGATGTCGTGTTTTTTGTGTTCAATTGGAGATACATGTTGAGACGGTGAATTTGGTGATATAATTCTGTTTCTCATACTTATTGATTTTTTTTATTATAGTATTTGTATTTATTATTATTTTTTTGTGTCGTGGATTTCCTGTTTGTTTAGTGACATCTTGGTTTAACATTTTGATGTTTTTGTGGTTTTAATCCCTTGAGTAAATTTAGTTAGTGTTGTATAGTTAGTTGATAAGTATACTATATGAATTCTACACTCTGTTTCATTTTGTTTGTTGTTAGTGAAGAGACAACCTTGAGTTCTTGCAGTTCTTAGCTACTTTTTTTGTGAAACAAAACATGACGTTAACAAAAATACACGGTCATTTTGGATTTTTTTGACGTAGAAGTTTGTTTTTTTAATCGTACGCACAATTTGGTATGTATATCAGTATGGGGTTATTTATATAAATGAGCTCACAAAAATGATTTTTTTAAATTTTCATAAATATATTTGCCCTAGACCTTGGATTTATTAAATATTTAAATATTTTAAATAGTTTCCTTATTTTATTACTTGTATAATATGCATGAAGCAATCTTATTTTGAAAATTTCTTAGATGACTCGGAAAATGCAAGATTTTGAGGTATATGAATTAGTAGTGAGTTCACCGTGAATTGACTAGTCAAATTCGATCAAAATGTTTTAAATAACATCTTACACTTGTAGAGTGCTATCTATCATAATGTCCAATTTACCTATAGCCCTCTTCAATGGAATACCCAGAATACATATTTAGCGATTATCGATCGACTCCATTTAGTTTTGGTTAGTTTGTTCGTCTGATTACCTTTCTTGAAAATACTTCTGCCATTTGTCCGTCACAAACTGTGCTTGATAAAAGAAGAAAAGAAGAAATAACTGCATTAGTAATAAAAAAAAAAGATATTGCATGTACTGGTACGCCCAATACAGCATATTCATTTATCCTAAATATCAAGGGGAAAATCTAGCTCCACAAGAACTGCAATGAGCGACTATGTTAATCGTACAACTTAGAAATTGAAATAATCGAATATGGACAACCGTAAAAACCATGAAATCAATATGTAAAATATCATGACTTGGTGGAATAATTAGCAAAAAAAATCGATAGTCAAATGGTATGAACAAAACTACTAAGAATGCCGGTCTCCTCAGCTTCTTGTGAAAGGAACTGGTCACACACAACTTATCACTGCCTATTTGTCTCATAATTAACCATGTTTATTATTTTTGTTTGTTTTGAAATAGTGTAAAAGTATTTCCAAAAAAACTTTTAAATATTATTTGTTTATTATTTTAAGTTAAAATAGAAATATGAAATATGTTTTGGTTAATTTTCTAGTTTTTATTTTTTGTTAAAATGAAGATGTGTTATCTTATTTCAATGATTATATTAAAAAAAAATTGTTTTTATTCATTTCATTGTACTTTTAAAATTAGTTTGGTCAATTTACACCAAAAAAGTTGACCGGCCAATTCTACAATTTCATGAATTAGATTAAGTATATTTAAGTAAGGCTTGTCTATTAGATATTGTTTAATCAAGAAGGTGTAGTTAGGCGCATTTCCTATGCAATTAGTCTTAACATGCCCATATCTACAGCAATTGACACACATAACTACTGGATTTACATATTTGAAGAGTGGAAATGTCAAAGGCGGTATATAGAACTAATGAAAATGATTGAAGATTTCATAAATCAAAAACTGATTAGCAAATTGAGATGTTCAAAATTCCATCCCCATTTTATTAGCCTATTTCCTACTCCCATTAACATTAAGCTTATGATATTTATATTATGATAAGAAACGGGTCTTGGTCAGTTACTTCTTGCCTATTCTTCATATCAATTCAGTGTCAGATATTATCTGAAATCTTTGCCATTTTGTTGAAAGTATCTTGATTTAGTATCTTCACGATTCAGCTCACAGAGAAATAACTCCAAACCCTATTTATTAGATGAATGAAAATACTTTTGTTGACCAATGTCATGTTGATGACCAATTTTCTTAGGTAAGCATTTACTTGAAACGTAGAAGCAAAACAAATCAATAAAATACAACAAACTAAACTCATACAAATAAAAGACTCACCCACACTCACAAAATGAAAAAACTATCTGGGATACACTCAAAAATAGTAATTTCTCGCTATGCTTGTTTACAAGCCACAGACTGGAAACGGCCATATAACATTGAAAAAGTGACATTTACATGGTGCAGCAAATTACCATAATTTGGTGTATTTATTAGTTTTTCGGCAGTTCCTACTCTAATCTGAAGTGACGAGTGACATTAGCTTGTCCTAATATCTCTAAAATCTTGTTCAAAGGTTCTCTAAAAGAATTAAATGTGTACTGCAACTTATAATAAATGTGTATGTGTTTCAAATTCGAATCTCACCATTAGGATCTCGGTAACGGTAAGAGATACAGGGTGACCTAAACTAGGGCAAAGTTGCAATCGGTGAGTTCATTAATATCCTGCTTTGAAATTGAACTTATTTTTCTTGCTTCCGAAGATATGGCGGAAAATCTGAAACTTCCGGTTTTATTTTCATTTTTTTTATGTCTTCATTTTAAAACTTACCAAAAATTTGTAAGTACATTCTCATTGATCCTAATGATGAAAGTCGAATTTGAATCACCCGGTATATATATATACGCCTTTTGACAGCAATATTCTGGAAAAGTGTAGAAGTTCCAACAGCAGTCCTGCACATATTTTGTACCTTTTGATTAACTTTATCAAACTACATTCAATCTGTGTGGTAGTATGAATAATAAAATTATAATGAAAAAAAAATCAAATGTGTTATCAACTCTAGATCAATGAATATTTGTATTTTGAAATAAAATAAAAATGTAGATTTTAATTTCCAGTATAGATACTTACACTGTGTAGAAGGACCAGCAGCAGCTATGTCCATATTTTGTATCTCTGCATTTGCTGCATCAGACATCAAAAAATCAAAATCAGTCGCTGCAGTAGTGGCATCAGTTGTATCTGAAATTAAAAAAATGAATATTAAGTTTTTGCAGAAGAAGTTGGATGAAATTGTAAATTGAAAAATTCAGACACTGGCAAGCTGAAAAAAGTTTAGTAAATATCTATTTAAAATATATAAGTCAGATATAACTGAAATAATTCAATATTTTTACAATATAAATAAAATAATGTAGAAAGTCACGGGCGATAAGCAAACAGGGAACTGCTGTTGGTTTAATACCTCTCCTTTCTTATAATATGATATCACTTGGAATGCAATGGTAATCACAAACGACATATTTTCTGTCCACTGTGAAAACTTCGGGCCCTTTTGGTTTAACTCTATCCACTCATAACTTGAATATGTTTGGAGAGTTTTTCTGAAAACGATGCCTCATGTTGGTTCGGCTACACAGCACGCTTAAGTTTTAGTCGAAATATCATTACTAATATTCTCTGCACGTTCTACAACAAATGGAAATACATATATAAAATTACTTATTACAAATTGCAGACCAAACACTAAAGTAAGCAAGTATTTTAACTCACTTTTCTAAATGAAACCACAAACTCAAAACATACAAAGTCAAATCAAAAATCCCATAACTATGAACACATACACACAAAAATCGCCTAAAAAATTCTTGCAAAACGCACATCTCAAAATGGGGTGAAAAAGTCAAGGGGACTTTTGATTCATAGTGGTGCCATCTCTGGCTCTTCTATTGCAAAGCGACGTCTCAAGCACCATCTCTTATTCGTCTCATTTTCAAATTAGAAATAGAGTTGTGTCAACAGTGATTGACTCGGTCACTTATTAAATCTTTTCCAATGATCGAACGAACGAATCCTGTTTGTTCGTAATGATTCGAACACATTTTTCGCTCTCGCTGCGGCCCTGACTGGTCTGAAGTGAGACGACGATCGATGGATCGACCGTACCAACACAAATCGAATTCCCTTTGCGGAATACGGTTCATTTGAATGGTTTAAGATTGAAATGCACGACAGGAACAGACCACGGAAAAGGAATGGGAGTATTATAATAATTGTAGACGAATTGCGATATCGATTGGTCGATTTGCTTATGTATTGAATTGAATGTTGAATGAAATATCTATTTCCACACAGATGTTTAATTTGAACAAATTAATGTATTACTGGAACAACCCAATATGTCGCACTTATTTTGATAAAATCATGATGCAATAAAAAGTAAAAGACAGCTAACTATCTATGATTCTAACTAAAACAAAAAATATAGACACAACAATAATTCTAATTCAAATGAATCTGAATCGGTCGTCCGGACTCTTCGGATTCAGTGCCGCTTATGATTTTGTGGTGTATTTGGCAACACCGCGGGCCGACCAAAAAGGCAGTTTCAGCCGATGTGTCCAAGAGGGAAGAACGTTTTCACGTGCGGTACCGTGGTCATATAAACAACCTGTATTTTTGTGATATTAAAGTGGAACTAATTAACTTTACTGTTTTCTTTCGAAAACCCAGTCCGCCGACATATCATTTTGGCGACAAGGATGGGATGCCACGAGTATTCGCGCTAAAGTGTGTGAAGAAACGTGTTACTTTGCCCGGTACGTAAGCGCGACACGCCAGCCGAAAAAAGTTAACATGGCGTCCTTCGGAAATATTGAACATTTCAACGTTAACGATTCGAAAAGCTGGGACTCTTACAAGGAACGCCTCGACTTTTACTTGACCGCTAACGACATAACGGACGCGGGAAAGAAAAGGCCGTATTTCTGAGCATCTGCGGACCGGCGACCTACGACATAATTCGATCGCTCATAGCACCAATGAAGGTAACGGAAAAGACCTACGAGGAAATAATCACGGCCTTGTCTGATCATTTCGCACCTCGTACGTCAGAGGTCGTTTCCCGAAGTTTTATCGGCGGGACCAGCAGCCCGAGGAATACATTTCCGTCTACATCAAAGAGCTACGCCAGTTGGCCGAAAGCTGTGGATTCGATAACTTTGAGATTATGTTGCGTGATAGACTCGTATGCGGCGTGCGCGATGACGGGCTTCAACGACGACTGCTCGCGGAAGAAAACATTACCTTCAAAAAAAGCGCATGATATGTGCCCTGCTCACGAGGTGGCAGCACGCATCCTTGCAATCATCAAAGAAGGCGGCGGACAATCAGCTGATGTACATGACGTAAACGCACGCGAAAAGGTAAACAAAGACCCCTCGAAGCTGAAAACAAGCGTTTCCCGAGTTTCCAAAAGGTGTTTTCGCTGCGAAGAAAAGCACTCACCAGACTCGTGTGTCTACAAAAACGCAAAGTGCAAATTTTGCGGCAAAATAGGACACGTAGAACATGCATGTTTCTCAAAGAAAAAACATTCAAAACAAAAACCAAAAGTGAACCAACAATCTAGTGAAAGCAATTTCAAAAACGTGCCACAAAATGAGCACAGTTCGGAAGACCAGGTGTACCATTTTTCGCTTAACAATGTGAAATGGGACAGCATCACTGGTAAATATCTGGTAGACGTCCTCCTGAATAAGAAACCGATAAGAATGGAAATCGATTCGGGCGCTGGATATTCCATCATATTCAAATCAACCTTTCAAAAACTTTTCAGGGACAATCCTCCACAAGTGAAGCCATGTAACTTAATTCTACTAGATTACCAAAACCAGCTAATTTCGACAATTGGCGAGTGTTACGTGAACGTACAACGGGGACAAAAAAGTGCTACCCTTCCAGTTATTGTTACTGAAGGCAACCGAGCAAGCCTGCTTGGAAGAAACTGGTTTGGAAGGCTAGGTTTAACTATTAGAGGAATAAATCAGATAAATCAGACCTTGTCAAAGAATACCCGGAAGTATTGGAGTCAACTCTAGGGAAATTCAAAGGGCCTCCCGTAAGTTTTTCCTTAGATCCGAACATCAAGCCTATCGTTCTCAAAGTCCGAAAGATACCGTTCGCTTTAAAGGACAAGATTGATCGTGAATTGGATAGACTTGTCGATCAAGGTGTGCTGGAGCCAGTGATTCATCCAAAACGGGCCACTCCCATTGTTGTTGTCGCCCAGGACAATGGTGACGGAAGTACCATAAACTAGGCGTTACGTACAGACCCCTATCCAGTTCCGTCTGTTCAAAATATATTAGCAGCTCTAGCAGGTGGTAAAATATTCGCAAAACTAGACATGGCTCAAGCTTACCTGCAGTTGAGTGTAGATCAAGAAGCTGCAGACGCACAGAAAATTATCACACACAAAGGACCTTTTAGGAGCAAACGCTTACAATTTGGTGTCTCCGTGGCACCCCAAATTTTCCAACGTTTCGTGGACATGAGACTCACCGGAATCCCAGGAGTTCTTCCATATTACGACGACATTCTCATAGTTGGACATTCCGAAACAGATTTGGACCGTAAAGTGCGTGAAGTACTTACCCGTTTTCGAGAAGATGGGCTTAATCTACGCCGTGATAAATGCATTTTTCACACGAAATCTATAGAATTTTTAGGTTTTAGTATTAGTGCAGAGGGAATTTGACCGACCAAAGAGAAGGTGAAAGCATTTGTTAACGCGCCTGCGCCAACCAACAAAACGGAATTGCAAGCTTTCCTCGGTTGGATAAATTTCTACCACGTTTTTCTTGAAGACAAAGCAACGATTGCTAATCCATTGTATGATCTGCTACATAAAGGTCTCTTGGCAGTGGCATGCAGAACATGAAAAAGGGTTCAACTTACTAAAGAATATCCTAATTACAGAGCCCATACTAGGACATTAAACAGCTCTTCCTTACTTGCGATGCTAGTTCATTTGGGGTTGGATGTGTCTTCAGTCAACCTGACGACTCCGGTAGAGAGGTCCCAGTGGCGTACCATAGTCGCACATTATCCTCAACAGAAAGAAATTTCTCACAACTGGACAAAGAAGCTCTCGCTATCATTGTAGGAGTTAAGAAGTTCCACGATTACCTATACGGACGAAAATTCTGCATCTGAACGTAGGTTTTTTAGCCCGAGGAAGGGAATCCCAGAAATCCTTTCACTGAGATTGTTAAGATGGACTCTGATGCTCACAGAGTATGACTACAATTTACACCAGGTTCCAGGCTCAAGAATTGGCAACGCCGACGCGCTTAGTCGTTTACCCCAGAAATTAAACACTCCAGAACCACCCAAGGCACCCGATGTTTTGATGTTTGAGAACATCCCGGAAAGAGTGGTCGATGCTAAGCGTATCGCCAGTGAAACAGCCAAGGATCCAATTCTATCCAAAGTTTTACAATGGGTATGGAAAGGTTGGCCGATGGAAAGATCTAAATTCCCTGACGAATTTCAGCCTTTCTTTCAACCACAGAACGAAATAAGTTGTTACCTTTGGGGAACCAGGGTCATAACACCTCCAGGAGGGAGGAAAAGTGTGACCGATCTTCTTCATTTTGGACACCCAGGCATGGTAAAAATGAAGGCTCTTGCTCGCTCATACGTTTGGTGGCCAAACCTTGACCGTGACATTGAAAATAAAATCAAAACTTGCTCCGAGTGCCAGGAAGCACGAAATATGCCTAGAAAAGCTCCGGTACATCCATGGGAATGGTCTCGTGCACCCCGGACACGACTTCACTTGGACTTTGCAGGCCCCATGAATGGTAAATCATTTTTAATTGTAATTGATTCATTCTCTGGATTCATTCGTTTGGTCCCGAACACGTCAAGTGCAGCGACTATCAAAGTCATGAGGGAAAATGGTACAGCTTTTACATCCGAAGAATTTCAACAATTCCTCAAAACCAACCAGATTCGTCAAGGTTTGGTCGCTTCCTACCATCCAAGCAGTAATGGACAAGCACAACGTATGGTGCAAAATGTAAAAAATGCACTCAAGAAGATGGGGAACGAGAACGTCCAGTTAGCTTTGTCAAGATACCTACTAACTCAGCACATTACACCCCACAGCGTAACAGGTCAATCTCCAGCAGATGTCTTGATGGGACGAAAGTTAGCGACGATTTTAGACCCTATGCAACCAGATTTCACCAAAGAAATGTCAGCCAAGCAAGAAGACAAATACTCTTCTAATGAAACCCCTCGATCTTTCCAAGAGAATGATCCGGTGTTTGTAAGGTCTTACGCTCCCGGTCAAAGGTGGTTACCGTCAACGGTAATAGAATCAACGGGACCGCTCAGCTACAAGGTGAAAACTCCCGATGGTAAAATCACACGCAGACATACCGATGAAATTCGTCCGCGTACACTCACCGAAGAGACCGTACCTGTCTCCGACGGTCAGAACTACGACGTTTCGCGATTCGCGGAATCCTCAGAGATTCTTCCAAGAGTCGTTATCCCTTCACCGTCTGCTGATGGACCCTCTTTAGAAGAGAACACGCCAGAGCAGGTTTCAGGGACTCAGTTACTCCCCGGCCGGCCAGAACAAGGCGCCTTTCAAGACATTTGGAGGATTACACAACCTAGAGGAAAATCTAGGAGGGAGGAGTGTGGTGTATTTGGCAACACCGCGGGCCGACCAAAAAAGGAAGACTCAGCCGATGTGCACGTTTTCACGTGCGGTACCGTGGTCATATAAAGAACCTATATTTTTGTGATATTAAAGTGGAAGTAATTAACTTTACTGTTTTCTTTCGGAAACCCAGTCCGTCGACATATCAGAGGATTAACGAGGTCTAGGAATATTATTGCTTTGCGGACAATTTCAGATATATTTGGCTAATTAAATCCCAGTTTTGAGTATCAAATTCCTATTTTGAATTTTAAAGAGATGTTGATTTATTTATTTTTGCTTTTTATTAGAACTAAATTCAATTAGTCTCCAACTCAAAAACTAGATGTGATAGAAAAAAATCTGATGCTAGTTTTAGAATCAGCACATTCGGTATATCTAAATTCAGTTATTAGATCTCTGACACGAAAAGTTTTTTTTTATATTTTGTTGGCCTGTTTATTAGTTTACCTCGAAAAGCTAATTTGAGAAAACAGTGGCCAAAACTAGCAAAAAGCAATGGTGCGTGACATTTTTCTTGGAAGAAAAACAAACAAATATGTTCATTTTCCCTTTTAAATTGTAATAAGTCACTACACTGTCACAGGGTGTTTCTTAAGTAATCTAAAGTATTCAAGGAGGCGCCTTTCAAGACATTTGGAGAATTACATAACCTAGAGGAAAATCTAGGAGTGAGGAGTGTGGTGTATTTGGCAACACCCCGGGCCGACCAAAAAAGGAAGACTCGGCCGATGTGTCCAAGAGGCAACAACGTTTTCACGCGCGGTACCGTGGTCATATAAAGAACCTGTATTTTTGTGATATTCTTCACGCATTTTTAAGAAAAATTTTCAATGCACATGCCGTACGGACCCCACTGGAAGTAAAAGTCAAAAAAAGTTTTACAACACAAAACCCCTTTGCATGAATACGTTGAGTAAATTGCGTACCAAATTTCATGAGGATAGCTTAAGCGGTATTACGAATATAATGGAAACATCTTTTTCTCTCTGTTTCTGTATCTCAAAAGTTAAGACGTTTAGGACATAGGTTCAAATGAAGTTTTTTTCTTAAAAAATGCCTCAAAAATCGCTTCCTTGAATATTTTAGGTTACTTAAGAAACACCTTGTATAGTTTTCTCTTGAAGACCTAAAATTTACCAATTTTTAATAATTTTATATTTTATAGTGGCTCAGAAAAGAATAGCTAAATAATAAAAAAATGGTAAAATATTATTTTATGTGCGTACACATTAATGGTTTTAAATGAATAGGTATTTATGGGATATTTTTAAAGTGAAAGAAAACGATCGTTTTTGGTTATTTAAAATTACGACGATTGTTGCCTAACAACCGTTAACGATGTCGTTAAGAGTTACAAAATAACCCTCTTAATTATAGGCAATTATATCGGTACAATATTATCACACCTTTAATTCTAATTACCCTTCAGATTGTATTTAAATAAGGTAACCCTTGAAAATGCAGTTTATTGTTTGTATCGATTCGTGAAAAAAGTGTGTTTGTGCTATTCAATAAACAGCGATTATGGTAGAACCTATGGTAGAACACTTAAAAGAAACAAACGTTCTAGAGTCTTGAAGATGATCTGCGCGAAAAGAAAACTATGATAAGTGCTTTTCGGTCGATTTTCGTATTATTGCTATTGAATTTTTTATGCGTTTATTCATTATTTTATCTTCAAACTTTTTTTCAATTTTTTCGGCTGAGAACTGCTGGAGAATGTTGTTGGTTATATATTATGTTCAGCTGACTTGAATTTTAAATTATGAGGTGTTTCATCAAGACTTATGCCAAGCTTTAGTCTAAGCAGTGAAGTTTAAGAAACTGCATAGACGTGCATATATTCCGCCCTTTATTGATAAAATATTTGTTTTATTTTTATTATTATTTGTTTTGTTATTACTTTGATAATTTTTCGCATCATAAATCAATGTTTGACATTAAAGTCAAGTCATACATTTTAGATAATGTACAAAACACATTATTACAAACGTAAACTTCTTAGGCGGACCCGCTTCCTTCAAGCAAATTCATTATACATATTATTTTTGAATCAAATCAAATGCTACCATCTTTACTACAAGAGCTAAACTAACATTTGTGTCACTTGGTAACCCATGCTAAGTGCGGAATTTGTTGTACCTTTGGTTACAGAAATTAAGGGGGCTGTTTAATATTTCACCTTTAAATCAATTAATAATCTTTATTACTGCATATTTCGAGTTCAAATTTTGGAAATAAATTACCAATAGTTGTACCTACGTTTAAACAAAGTTTTAGAAAATTCTTAAAGAAAACCCGTAAAAAAATTGGTTATTTTCAATAGCTTAGAAAAAACTCCGATCTCAGTTTTTTTTTTAATTTGCCTAAAACATAGCCCACACATTTATCTTTACATTTCATTTATGTTATTGCTAAAAAATTTAGCGGCTTTTGAGCTTTAGCGCCAAATCGAAACCTTTAACCCAACTGGTTGTCAAGTCCCAACGATTCAGATTTCGCTAGTTTTTACAAATTTGCCAAAAACACGCTTAATTTTAGGAAGCCCGATTTGGGTTTCCTAATTCGGCACCGGGCTTCGCAACGCCTATAAATACCTATAAATTATTCCTGATGTAATCGTAAAAAAATATTTGGATTTACGCATGTGACCAAGCTAAAAATAATTTATTTTTCTTAAGTTGTACAATGCATGAGTGTAAAAAATACCATGATTTAGTATAGTTGGCAGATATTATAGTATGCAGGGTGTACCAAGAATGTGAGAAATTTTCCCGAAGGCGGCCTATGGTTTTTCGAAAGTTCCATAGTGGTCCGCAGGGATTTTTTTTATATATCCGGAAACAATAGTAATGATCCCGAGATCTTGTTATTTCACCGATCCGATCGCAAAACCTGTGGACATTCCGCTTTCTCCACTGTCTTAAACAACCCAGGTAAACTCAGTCCCCTTAGCTGCTATAAGCCCACAGGGGGCAGCGCTCAAAGCAATCCGTCGGAGATCTGCAATCGCTGCATCTGTCATCGTACACCCTAGCACCGAGCACCGTAGCCGGCATGAGCGAACTAATTCGTAGTTGTAAAAATGAAAAGAATACCGTATAGGTAAACGGTTCGATACATTCAATATGAAGTCTGAGTATTGGACTAAAACACCATAGGCGTAAAACTGGACTTACACAGTTATTGTCACACCACGACCACTTTTGGTATACCAAAGTAATTCAAGCAGTTTGGTGAACCACGAAGAGAGGGCGAAAGATGGGAGGATTACAAGAAGCAGTTTCTCATTTTTCTTCAGCAGAAAAGTGACGAGTATATTTTGTATATTGCCCTCGACAAATAGATCACTGGCGGCATACTTCTAATTATTTTTATATTGACAAAATAAACTGCAATGTGCATTGATATACGAGAGTGTTTTATAAAAATTTGACATATGTGCGTCACAGGAATTTTCTGTTTCAAATGAATTGCGTATACGTATGTTGATATATGGATCAAATCCATCATTCTTTCATTTGTTTTTAGATTCATATTACCCAGTTACGTGTTTTATAATGTTTTTTCAATTGGCCTTATAATATGTTCATTAAAAGTATGCAAGCGTGAAAACTATCGCTAGACGGTCTATAGTTTTGCCAAAGTTACGTAGCAGTCTGCAGAAGCAAGATAGAAAAATAATGTGGTCCTCTAAGGTTTTTACTGATTCCGGGATCTTGTTTAGGCTTTTGAATGTTATAATTGGTATTGTGTTCCTACCTTGTTTGGCTTATCAATTTTCACAAATTTTGTCTAATCTCTATTTAGGCTTTTTATAAACTGCCTAGGCATTTTAGAAAAAGGCGTCATAACGCTGACACCAATTCAGGCAAATTGATAAAATTTGTGGTTTTCTATCTCTGGTGAAAGTGATGATCCTATTGGAGCTCAATCTGTCTACCTTCGAGACACAACATATGCCAGTCTGAAACATCCGTTCTGCACAAGGGTTTCAATTTCGCAGTAGCATCTAAAACTGAGTGGTGACAGTGACATCAAACACTGCGAAAGAAGTCAGGCCAGATGTAGCCCGCGTCGTTAAAAAATCAAAAACGACACCTTTCAAACATCATGGAGGAGTGACCAAAATTTCAACAACCGAGAGTACACTCAAGAATTTGAAGGTACGGATATGATTATACCGCAGCGACATTGGTCTATGGGCAAACAATTACTGAGTTTGTAAAAATTATATTCTACATATTGTAACGTTCACTTTTCTTCTTTCGAAGCTTAAGAAAAGAAACGGCAACGGCTAGTCTTTTTTGTAGAGTTTTTGAGTCGTACACTCTGTAGAATGATTCGGACGCCACCACACCTTCACCCAGTTATGTTAGTTTTGAAGCCCGCAACTTGTTACAGCTTCTATTTTAAACGGTTTTATACATTTTTTAGATGGTTAGAAATAAGGTATCGGATTAGGTAGAATTAAAAACAACTGATAACCCTCAGATGTTATTTTAATTAAACCATTTCAGTGGAACTTAATTCTAAGCTCAAGTTTGTACTCCGATGTTCAGGTGTTCAGGTTAAGGTATCGTGAAATATTTGACTATTTATCTGGGAAAAGTTCATATGTGGAAAATATTATGTGTATGTGGCCGTGGTAGGTTTTTTTGCTATTATGATTTTGATACAAAATTAATTTATCTATCTTATTGATTTCTTTGCTATTTTATTATTTGTTTTTATTTTAAGATATCGCAGTCAACTTTGCTATTTCATCAATTTCTTTTATTTATTGCTGATCTTTGAGGATAGTGTACATACTTTTTTTTTCGTAACTTATCTGTATCTACCCTTTAATTTCCTATCAACCCATGAAACAAACTCGAAAGGCATCTTAACTAAAAAGTCATATACTTTAAAGCTGCTGCGACTACTACATGAAAGTGTGTTTCTATGGCAATCTCAACAACAATGAAATCTGGACGCTTATACTAAATACTGTAATACTCTTCTCTGCTAACGCTCTAGGAGACGCTATTTCAACCCCGTTCAAAGAAAAACTTCTACAGCCCAAATAACCTCTCTGAACCACACTTAAGCGCATCACTCTTTCCCTGTCTTGCAGCCTTCACATTAATATTCCGTACTAACTACGTATGCCATACACGAAACGTTCTCTTTTCTAATTTTTTTTCTATGCGCTACATTAACGAACAGGATCTGAACTTTTATGTCTGTGTATTTTGTTAGCCACCTTAAAAAAAATTAAAAAAAAGGTATGCGAACCTAGAGGATATTTTCCATATTTTTCACAAATGGTGACAACAATTAATGCAAGTATTATTTTTAATAATAACATCGATTTTTTTAATTCTAACTTTTCTCATAGAACTTCCCTTTAGTCTATATCTCTTCTTTAACTAAATCCCCGCCTTTTTGAAAAACCAACCTCTAAAAATAGTTATTTTTCTCTAATATAAAGTTATACGTTTTCCGCAATGTGTGTGAATATTTTTGCTAGAGCATTTAGTTACTCAGTACATGTCCTAATCAATATTTTAAAAATATAATTCTAATGATACGTGTTTACGATTTGAAGATATCGAAACTTTTCCCAGTTTTATAAATGAGAGCTCACTGCCAAACTACCAAACATCACAGTACAAACTACCGTACTACGCCTCCCCTTGGACAAAATCAGGTTAGTCAGCGTCATTAATTCTACCTGCGTTAACGAATAGCGTATTGTTAAGTAAGGTTTAATACGCAGAAAATTTAAGTAACAAATAATTGAAACGAAACTCACCAACATCATAAATTATTTAAAAAAATTAGAACAATAAATTTTACTATTATTTTTAATGCAGTGACACAACGATTTTCTAGTTCTGAATTTGATCTTGGTATATGACCATAGTTTACTCCCACTCTAAAAGCCATGCAGTCTAAGGAATCAGAGTTATTGAACGCCCATTTTGTGTATTATGTTCAAAACAGACACCCTCTGAGCTTACGACTACAGCTACCAGCTACTACTTTCACTACTATTAACAAAAAAAATAGGTGGAATTTCTATAATACGTGCAAAGTTTATGTGAAACTGAGTGGAAGACAGAGTAATGCAACAATATGTTCCTAAACATATTTCCATAGAATTCCGTAAGAGCTTACCTCCAAGTTTTCTCATTTAGTCAGTCAAAGCATCAAATGGGAAATTCCAATCCAACTTATGTAGTGGTGGAAATATATCAATCGCCTACGTTACCGATGGTACCCGACTGAAGCTTCTCCGTCTTCTTTACGCCACATGCCGACTTAAAAAGATACTGGTCTATGTCTCAATATTCCTGTTAAAAAAAGAGAGGTTCTATAT
Source organism: Cylas formicarius (assembly GCF_029955315.1). NCBI lineage: Eukaryota > Metazoa > Arthropoda > Insecta > Coleoptera > Brentidae > Cylas > Cylas formicarius. The sequence continues at coordinate 1,689,034 of NW_026844319.1, forward strand.
TGCCATAAATATGTTTTTTCAAAATTTTACCGGAATGGTTCGTGATTCCTTATATATGCCGTGTTGGCAGCAATGTGGCGACGACTACGCTTAAACTTTCCATATCTCGTGTCCCCATGACTGGTCTGTTTCATATATGAAAGCTCACCTTGCACGGGTTTGAACCTCCTTTAAAAAAAAACAGGCAAGACTTGTACTTATCATATCAAAGTAATATGAGGAACTTATATTTTATGCCAAAACTTATTTCATCACCTCCAAAGGGGAGTAGGGGTTCCTAAAGTATGGTTCATTTTTTAATTTAATGAAAAAAAGTGACATAATTACTCGACGTAACTCGATCCGGATCGTTAACGCGTCTCAAGATGGGGTTTAGAGATGCTGTGGTCATTAACTTGATTCACTAATCCCAGTACATACTGAAACCCCTTATTTCCAAAATAAAAAAAATTGTTAACTGTTAACACACAAAAAAAACTATTTTCTCACCAATTATATTTCTCGGGTCGTTTTCAGAATTTGTCCAACGTAGACTCCCAAGAGGATAGGTCGGCAATTTCGAAAAATGTTCATGTCTCGTCGCTATGCATTTGTACACGAAGCAGGGCTGGATTAATAGCAATTATATTCTTGTCAGTCAACATACAGCCGCCGATTGAATTCTCGGATTCTGCTTTACTAGTTGCCATGGTCTGTCAAATATGTTACTTAAAAAATTGTATATTTTTTTTACAAATAATATACCTTTCCTAAAATAATTCCGCCTTTATCAAGTTGGACAAGGGCACGTCTATCTGCTTTGAAAAGCGCGGCGTATGTATCTTCCAAAATGATCCGAATCGTTAACCTTTAGAGGTTCGACGAATACAATGTTCATTCAACGATGGCAGTTTTGAAAATTTTTGATTCCTCGTTATGCAAATCTAAACGGAGCAAGCTCGGATTGTCAGCAAATACACAACTCGCCGATTCAATTCTGAGATGTTGCTTCACGAGTTACCATGATCTGTCAAATATTTTAATTAAAAAAAATCTATTATTTAGCAACAATATACCTTTTTAAAAATAATTTCGTCTTTTTCAAGTTCAACAGGACACGTGTGTTCGTTTCGAAAGGTTTCGTAGTCTGTAGCTCTGTCGAATTCTCCAAAATTCGTTAAACCTTCAGATATTTTCAAAATTTGTCCAACGCAGACTTCCACTCACGCAGTTTCGAAAACTTTCAAGTCTCCCCGCCATGCATTTGTACACGAAGCAGGGTTGGACTATCAGCAAACAGCACATCCGTCATTTTTCTACTCGGATTCTGCTTGACGAGCTACATCGATCTGTCAAATATTTAGCGTAAAACAAAATTATCTATTACTTTTACCAAAAATGAAGTACCTTTTTTCCTTAGAATAGTTCGTCCTTTTCGAGCTCAGAAGGTTTCGTAGTCTGTAGCTCTGTCGAATTCTCCAAAATTCGTTAAACCTTCAGATATTTTCAAAATTTGTCCAACGCAGCCTTCCACGCACGCACGCAATTTCGAAAACTTTCAGGTCTCCCCGCCATGCATTTGTACACGAAACAGGGCTGGACTATCAGCAAACAGCACCCCCCGTCACTTTTCTTCTCAGATTCTGCTTGACGAATTACATCGATCTGTCAAATATTTAATGTAAAACAATCTTATCTATTACTTTTACCCCAATATTAAGTACCTATTCAAAATAGTAGCGCCTTTTCGAGTTCGAAAGGTTTCGTAGCCTATAGCCCTGCCGAAATGTCATTGCATTTGTACACGAAGCAGGGTCGGATTGTCAGCAAACAGCACAAGCGTCACTTTTCTTCTCGGTTTCTGCTTGACGAATTACATCGATCTGTGGAATATTTAGCGTAAAAAAAATTATCTATTACTTTTACCAAAAATGAAGTACCTTTTTTCTTTAAAATAGTACGTCCTTTTCGAGTTCGGAAGGTTTCGTAGTCTATATCGTCTGCCAATTGTCCAAAATCGTTGAACTTTCAGTAATTTTCAAAATTCGCCCCAACGCAGCCTTCCACGCACGCACGCAGTTTCGAAATCTTTCAGGTCTTCCCGCTATGCAATTGTACACGAAGCAGGGTCGGATTGTCAGCAAACAGCACCCCCCTCCCACGTCACTTTTCTTCTCGGATTCTGCTTTACTAGTTGCCATGGTCTGTCGAATATTTAGCGTAAAAAAATTATCTATTACTTTTACCAGAAATGAAGTACCTTTTTTCTTTAAAATAGTTCGTCCTTTTCGAGTTTGAAAGGTTTCGTAGCCTATAGCCCTGCCGAAATGTCATTGCATTTGTACACGAAGCAGGGTCGGATTGTCAGCTAACACCACAAGCGTCACTTTTCTTCTCGGTTTCTGCTTGACGAATTACATCGATCTGTCAAATATTTAATAAAAACAATATCTATTTTACCAAAAATACGTGCTCTTCTAAGATAAATTAGCTCTTTTCGAGTTTAAGCGGACACGTATCGTCAGCTGTAGGATGTTTTATTATTATATTTTCCAGGGTCTATAAATTAATAAACAACAGAAGCTTCGGAATACAAAAATTTTAAACTTAAAAAGTTCTAACCCCTAAAACCGTATTTTCAATACGCTGGCGGACGTATGACAATCCCCAAAAATTACCATATTTAAATTGTTACTATTGATATATTTCTATTCCGAACTTCACTCAATACATGCAAAATAAAAACTAGCGAATGTTATTTATTATCTCCGATGGGTGGATGATTGAGAAATGTTTAAGTAAATCTACCTTTCTGTCTCTCTTTTTCTATATAGGTAACTCATTCTCTCTATCTGTTACTTTCCATAATCCGAATATACACTTGGTCCCCAAAAATCTTGTAAAATTTTATCTGCTTAACTTCTTCGCGTTGTTCATATGGCTGAATTTTTTGGGAGATATATCGTGCTTTATTTCTATTAAAATTCTGTTTCCTTTTTACCCACTTCAAAAACGTAAGCGAGCATTTTTGGTTGTTTTATTAAACAAAAATGGATACTAAACAAGATCCGTATCTCCGACCTCAGCCTCCTTTGATCACTCCCCAATTTTTTTTTTAATTAAGTATAGAAACCTCGTCGAACATATACATAATACTAGGTCAAAATGTTACGCGGTTACTCATTAAAGTCGCAATTCCGAAAGCTTCTTACCTATCTTTTTCCAGTCTTTTTTGTTTTATTTATCCGTATATGAAATACACAATGAACACATAACTTACACTCGTTGGCGATATTGCATTAAGCAACAAACGTGGATAACAGAAACAAACCCTTAACACAAACGCTTCTTTGAACTTCGACTGACACGTGAAACAACTCGCATTCATACGAAAGGCAGGTAAACCAAGCAGGTCAAATTTAAGCTACCCTCCAGTGTCGTCGTAGGTTCGGGCATAGTAAATAACGAATACAACAAAGCGGTAATTTTTAATAATTTAATTTGCATTTTATTTAACTTAAGTTGTTTTGTAGAAAATGTGACATTTCTACAATTAATCAATATACTACGACTACTTTTCCGCTTAATTACTACTTTGAGAAACAAAAGAAAACGTTAGATTCCATTCAAACTTTTTCGGTTTTCATAATATCTCGCGTTTATTTAGAAGCTAATGGCCTGTGGCCATTAACCAGACGTTTCCAAAGGCTGGTTTGATATTATGTATATAAATCTTAACAAACAGGTTTCGACAGGTCCGACACAGATATGGACCATTTTGCTTCTTTAAACAGGAATGTTTATTTCGCATTGTGATCGAACAATTATTTTTGGTGACGCAAAGTATAACATACTGACAAAATGAAATTACGGAGTGTCTATATATATATATATATATATATATATATATATATATATATATATATATATATATATATATATATATATATATATATATATATATATATATATATTCTCACGTATTGATTCACGGATGGAAAAATGTGATGACACTATACTCCGGGATATCATCCGTTCGCTCGTTGAACTCCGACTGGAATCCTGCATCCGACTTCGAAAACTCGAAGTGTTTTCGGAGCGCGAGCATTGAAGATGCCAAGTGAGATTTTGGCGAAACGTCTGCAGGATTCCAGTCGGATGCAGGATTTGCAGGATTCCAGTCGGAGTTCAACGAGCGAACGGATGATATCCCGGAGTATAGTGTCATCATATATATATATATATATATATATATATATATATATATATATATATATATATATATATATATATATATATATATATATATATATATATATATATATATATATATATATATATATATATATATATATATATATATATATATATATATATATATATATATATATATATATATATATATATATATATATATATATATATATATATATATATATATATATATATATATATATATATGATGACACTATATTCCGGGATATCATCCGTTCGCTCGTTGAACTCCGACTGGAATCCTGCATCCGACTGGAATCCTGCAAATCCTGCATCCGACTGGAATCCTGCAGACGTTTCGCCAAAATCTCACTTGGCATCTTCAATGCTCGCGCTCCGAAAACACTTCGAACACTGGCAGGTTATCGGCGGTGCGTGCGGTATTTATACTCTGCGCCGGAGATGGTAACGGTGCTGCTTGTGCGTGGGGGGAGGTGGCTCCGCCCCCTGAATTGTCGCGTTGTTAATTTGGCCCGATCGTAGTTGCGATGTCCCCGTTGGCTGCTGCGCATCGCTCTGCTGTTTGATTATCGTTCTCCACGTGTTGGATAAATGCAGAGCGTCGTCTCTCGTATTGAGGTGTCCGGACTTTTCTATTTCGATGGCCTCTCGTATAATCCTAGTCCTAAAATCAGGAATATTAGCTATTTGTTTGCAAGTGCCGAAATCAATTTTATGGCCTGTCTGATGTTGGTGCTGAAACAAAGCAGATGTTGTTTGTTTGTTTCTTATGGCTAAACGATGTTCCTCGAGCCTGGCTGAAATCCTTCTGTTGGTCTGTCCCACGTACGTCAGGCTGCACGATCCGCATGCTACACTGTATACTCCTTGGTTTTCCAGAGTAATTTTTTGTTTTGGGTTTCTTAGTATTGCTCCGATGGTATGGTCAGGTTTGTATGCCGTTGATATGTCGTGTTTCCGTAATATTCGGCCGATTTTGTCAGTAACCCCCTTGATGTATGGCAGGACAGCGATCGATCTTCGTTGGGTCTCGTCGTGCACTCTCTGCTGCGGCTGTTGTTGTTTACTGATTGCCTTGCCGATGGTGCGCCTTTGGTATCCGTTTTGTCGAAGACAGGTACTAATTTTCTTCAGTTCTTTATCTCTGTTCCTCTCGTTTGTGAGCCTGAAGGACCGAGCAATTAATGTATTTGCCACTGCCTGTATCTGTGATGGGTGGTGATGAGATTTAGCGTTCAGATATCTATTAGTGTGTGTTGGTTTTCTATAGACAGTGTGTTCCAAGTGTCCATCTTCGGTCCTTGTGATGTGCACATCTAAAAAGGGCAGACTGTTATCCTCTTCAAGTTCTATTGTAAATTGAATCCTTGGGTGAATGGAATTCAGATGATCTAGGAATTTCAAAAGCTCCTCCTTGCCAAAAGGCCATACAACAAATACGTCATCAACGTATCTTGTCCATAGTTTTGGCTTCAGATTTGCCTTCTCTATTGCTTTCTTTTCGAAGTAAATCATGAAGAGGTTGGCAATCACAGGTGAGAGAGATGATCCCATTGCTGCTCCATCTATTTGTCGGTAAATTTTCCCGTTGTGCATAAAGTAAGCGTTTTTCAGGCAATGTCTTGACAGATCCATTATGTATGGCGGAAGATCTTCGTTTTCTTCTATAAGCAAGAGTGCCTCTTCTACTGGAATACTCGGGTAGAGGGATTTGACATCGAAACTTGCCATAATGTCGTCCTTGTCCATCCTGAGAGAACCTAAAATCTGAGTGAAATGTTCTGAGTTTTTAACATAGGAATCTGCCTTTTCCACTATAGGCTGAAGGGCACTGGCCAGATGTTTTTCCAGCTTGCATAATGGTGAGTTAAAGGCGCTTACGATTGGACGCAGGGGAACCCCGTCCTTATGGATCTTTGGGAGCCCGTAGAACTTTGGGCAACGACTCGATTTTTCCCTCGGAATAAGTTTCTTCTTTGTATCCTCGTTTATTGATGAATCGAGAATTTTGGACTTAGTTGTTTTTTCCAAATATGTCGTGGGATCTCTGGTGACTAGTTTGTATATTGGGTCGTTCAAAATATCCTCCAATTTTGCATTATAATCCGACGTATTCATGACGACAGTGGCATTTCCTTTGTCTGCTGGCATTATTAGAATGTTTTCGTTTTTGTTTAGATTCCTTAAGGCTTGCATTTCTTCTCTGCTTAAGTTTGGTTGCGGTGGTTTTGACTGTCTTAAGACTCTGGCGACATCTTGCCTAATTAACTCCGCATCTTGTTCGTCTATGGTGGAAAGACTTGCTTCGACGTTGGAAACGATCTCTTCGACGGGTACTCTTTTTGGAGCCATTGCATAGTTAAATCCTTTATTCAGTACGCTGACTTCTGTATCGGAAAGATGGTATGCTGAAATATTATGAACTGTACTGCTTCGGTTTGTATTTGGCACTTGTCCTGATTTTTTGGAATTTGACTGAAGGATTTCTAATTTCCTCCACAGCTTTTTTGACGTGATGTCCTTGTCTTTCTCAGTGCGCCATGATGTTAATAATTCTATGCGGTCCCACAGCAACTGATGGATCTTGTTGCTCAGTTTCAGGTGGAGTCTGAAAAGTTGTAGCTCAGTCTCACTAATTTCGTACCGGGTCCGCCTGATCTGGTCTTGGAGTAGGGCCTTGCTAGCTTTGTCCAGGATAGCTTGTGTCTTTCTGGTGCGTGTATGATAAGACAACCTTGTAAATGTTGGCAGCAAGTTCTGGTTGCGGCAGTTTTTAAGAAAATTCAAGTTGCACAGCGAAATAACCCTCCTTTGTCTTAGTTTTTCATAACACTTGGTGGCTGTAAAGGTCTCCTTCCCGTAAAGGTGTATGATATTCTCACGTATTGATTCACGGATGGAAAAATGTGATGACACTATATTCCGGGATATCATCCGTTCGCTCGTTGAACTCCGACTGGAATCCTGCATCCGACTGGAATCCTGCAAATCCTGCATCCGACTGGAATCCTGCAGACGTTTCGCCAAAATCTCACTTGGCATCTTCAATGCTCGCGCTCCGAAAACACTTCGAACACTGGCAGGTTATCGGCGGTGCGTGCGGTATTTATACTCTGCGCCGGAGATGGTAACGGTGCTGCTTGTGCGTGGGGGGAGGTGGCTCCGCCCCCTGAATTGTCGCGTTGTTAATTTGGCCCGATCGTAGTTGCGATGTCCCCGTTGGCTGCTGCGCATCGCTCTGCTGTTTGATTATCGTTCTCCACGTGTTGGATAAATGCAGAGCGTCGTCTCTCGTATTGAGGTGTCCGGACTTTTCTATTTCGATGGCCTCTCGTATAATCCTAGTCCTAAAATCAGGAATATTAGCTATTTGTTTGCAAGTGCCGAAATCAATTTTATGGCCTGTCTGATGTTGGTGCTGAAACAAAGCAGATGTTGTTTGTTTGTTTCTTATGGCTAAACGATGTTCCTCGAGCCTGGCTGAAATCCTTCTGTTGGTCTGTCCCACGTACGTCGGGCTGCACGATCCGCATGCTACACTGTATACTCCTTGGTTTTCCAGAGTAATTTTTTGTTTTGGGTTTCTTAGTATTGCTCCGATGGTATGGTCAGGTTTGTATGCCGTTGATATGTCGTGTTTCCGTAATATTCGGCCGATTTTGTCAGTAACCCCCTTGATGTATGGCAGGACAGCGATCGATCTTCGTTGGGTCTCGTCGTGCACTCTCTGCTGCGGCTGTTGTTGTTTACTGATTGCCTTGCCGATGGTGCGCCTTTGGTATCCGTTTTGTCGAAGACAGGTACTAATTTTCTTCAGTTCTTTATCTCTGTTCCTCTCGTTTGTGAGCCTGAAGGACCGAGCAATTAATGTATTTGCCACTGCCTGTATCTGTGATGGGTGGTGATGAGATTTAGCGTTCAGATATCTATTAGTGTGTGTTGGTTTTCTATAGACAGTGTGTTCCAAGTGTCCATCTTCGGTCCTTGTGATGTGCACATCTAAAAAGGGCAGACTGTTATCCTCTTCAAGTTCTATTGTAAATTGAATCCTTGGGTGAATGGAATTCAGATGATCTAGGAATTTCAAAAGCTCCTCCTTGCCAAAAGGCCATACAACAAATACGTCATCAACGTATCTTGTCCATAGTTTTGGCTTCAGATTTGCCTTCTCTATTGCTTTCTTTTCGAAGTAAATCATGAAGAGGTTGGCAATCACAGGTGAGAGAGATGATCCCATTGCTGCTCCATCTATTTGTCGGTAAATTTTCCCGTTGTGCATAAAGTAAGCGTTTTTCAGGCAATGTCTTGACAGATCCATTATGTATGGCGGAAGATCTTCGTTTTCTTCTATAGAAGAAAACGAAGATCTTCCGCCATACATAATGGATCTGTCAAGACATTGCCTGAAAAACGCTTACTTTATGCACAACGGGAAAATTTACCGACAAATAGATGGAGCAGCAATGGGATCATCTCTCTCACCTGTGATTGCCAACCTCTTCATGATTTACTTCGAAAAGAAAGCAATAGAGAAGGCAAATCTGAAGCCAAAACTATGGACAAGATACGTTGATGACGTATTTGTTGTATGGCCTTTTGGCAAGGAGGAGCTTTTGAAATTCCTAGATCATCTGAATTCCATTCACCCAAGGATTCAATTTACAATAGAACTTGAAGAGGGTAACAGTCTGCCCTTTTTAGATGTGCACATCACAAGGACCGAAGATGGACACTTGGAACACACTGTCTATAGAAAACCAACACACACTAATAGATATCTAAACGCTAAATCTCATCACCACCCATCACAGATACAGGCAGTGGCAAATACATTAATTGCTCGGTCCTTCAGGCTCACAAACGAGAGGAACAGAGATAAAGAACTGAAGAAAATTAGTACCTGTCTTCGACAAAACGGATACCAAAGGCGCACCATCGGCAAGGCAATCAGTAAACAACAACAGCCGCAGCAGAGAGTGCACGACGAGACCCAACGAAGATCGATCGCTGTCCTGCCATACATCAAGGGGGTTACTGACAAAATCGGCCGAATATTACGGAAACACGACATATCAACGGCATACAAACCTGACCATACCATCGGAGCAATACTAAGAAACCCAAAACAAAAAATTACTCTGGAAAACCAAGGAGTATACAGTGTAGCATGCGGATCGTGCAGCCTGACGTACGTGGGACAGACCAACAGAAGGATTTCAGCCAGGCTCGAGGAACATCGTTTAGCCATAAGAAACAAACAAACAACATCTGCTTTGTTTCAGCACCAACATCAGACAGGCCATAAAATTGATTTCGGCACTTGCAAACAAATAGCTAATATTCCTGATTTTAGGACTAGGATTATACGAGAGGCCATCGAAATAGAAAAGTCCGGACACCTCAATACGAGAGACGACGCTCTGCATTTATCCAACACGTGGAGAACGATAATCAAACAGCAGAGCGATGCGCAGCAGCCAACGGGGACATCGCAACTACGATCGGGCCAAATTAACAACGCGACAATTCAGGGGGCGGAGCCACCTCCCCCCACGCACAAGCAGCACCGTTACCATCTCCGGCGCAGAGTATAAATACCGCACGCACCGCCGATAACCTGCCAGTGTTCGAAGTGTTTTCGGAGCGCGAGCATTGAAGATGCCAAGTGAGATTTTGGCGAAACGTCTGCAGGATTCCAGTCGGATGCAGGATTTGCAGGATTCCAGTCGGATGCAGGATTCCAGTCGGAGTTCAACGAGCGAACGGATGATATCCCGGAATATAGTGTCATCACATTTTTCCATCCGTGAATCAATACGTGAGAATATATATATATATATATATATATATATATATATATATATATATATATATATATATATATATATATATATATATATATATATATATATATATATATATATACAGGGAGGGATGTGGTTGAAGTAATGCGGGGTGATGATGCACTCTCCCTCATCGAACATTTAGATTCTGGTTTCGTTTAAAGATTTTTTTTTGAGCTTTTGTTCGCGTCGAAGGAAATGCGACGATAAACTCGATATCGAAGGAAACGCATGCGGTAAGAATATCAAACCATTTCTTGTGTCGCAGGAAAACACGTATGCCGTTCCTAAGCGGTCTAATATGAAAGTCTCGTTTAAAACATTTTTTTTTTGCGGCGAAGGCAGGCGACGCGATGATCTCACCCGCCAAAGTTTCGTTTAAACATTTCGCAAAGCGATGATGTCATGCAGCCGCTGCCGCACACCGGCGACGCGACCACGCTGCCATGCAGCGGGCGATGATGTCATCCAGTCGTCAAACGCGACGGTGGCGGTACGCCTGAGTCATCGCACACGATCGCGCTGCAATTTACAGTCACGCCGCGACCAACGGTCGAGTTTCGAAACGAAGCGGCCCCATACGACGACGGTTTGGTTAGGTTAGGTCGCTAACTACGACCAATTTTATCAGCGGGTCGCGTTATATTGCGCAATTCTCGCCAACACAAATCTTAATTATTCTGAAGGAACGTTCTCGAATGTAATTTTAAATTCATTACCCCAGAAAAATTGGCTTAATTAACAAGTGACCGCCGCCATAGTGAGACTTCATTCTTTGGATTTTTGTTTGTGTTTCACCACTTAAAAAAGGTAAGTGTCAAGTAGAGATCTGGAACAGTTGGAGAGTGAGACGCCTATTCCTCGCAGCAAATAAAAATGTTCACCTGCGAATATTGCAACCGCTCGTTCAGCCGTAAAGACCACCTGGCGAGGCACGGGGATTGTCGCGCAGCAGTACAAATTTGTGACGTTTGCGGCGGGATATACAAATCCGAGGGGGCTCTCCGACGCCATAAACGCGAGAAGCTTGAGGTTCCCAAGGCGAAAAGACCCGCCGCCGCCCCTATTGTTGCAGACGAACCCAAGCGCCCGAGACTTGACCTACCGGAAGGTAAGGATTTTTGATTTTAAATCCCATACAATTCTCATATTGTATTTTATAGCTTCGACATCATCATCATCACCATCATCCACGCGCCATTGTACGCAGTGTAACTTGACCATTCCTGCAATGAGATGGCAAGGATACTTGCGTACTTTGGCTCACCGCCAAAAATGCAGCGTGGTGCAGGAGCCAGGAGTAGAAATGATACAGACCTCCTTCCGTAACCGCATAGTTACATACCGTCTGGCGTCCACCGTTAACCCTACCGACGTTAAGGGCTTCTTGGACCACCTTAGGTCCAAAATCCTTACGTTGGTAGAGTCGAACGTCCGACGCTACGACAACGTAAAAGTCGGTATGGAGCTATTCGGAAACTTCCTCTTGCAGACGAAGGAACAAGAGTAGGTCAAGTCCTTCAATACCAAATATCGGCTGGTGAGCGGAAACACCGATCTGGAGGAGCTGTACGTCCAGTTCGTCGACATCTTGGCTACCAAAGCGTCCGAGGTTCAGGAAAGGGACAGCGGTATGATTCATAAAAATGTATATTTCCGAACTAATTTCTTTCTCTTTTTTACAGGCTGGGCGTTGCAGGAACTCCTCCATTTAGAAATAGGGATTAACAAGTACAATCCTCTAAGGGCGTCGTCCTATGTTAGCCTGCCCAAGGAAATCGAAGCCAAAAAAGCTGTTTTGAACTTGCAAAATACGGACGAAAAATGCTTTATGTGGTTGATCTTGGCTGCTCTTCACCCAATTCACTGGACAAATAACGCTAACAGGGTCAATAACTATGTAGAGTTTCAGAACGAGCTGGATTTTACAGGTATCGATTTTCCCGTTAAACTTAAGGACATATCCACTTTTGAACGACTTAATGAAATTTCGGTCAATGTCTATGGCCTCGAGAGAGTCTATAACAAAGTCCGTAATGATGTTGAGGTCGTTGGTCCTTTGCATTTTACTGAATCTCGTAAAGAGAGACATGTAAACCTCTTTTTAATTAGTAATGACTATGGAGAAAATCATTATTGTTTAATAAGAAGTATGTCTCGGTTGGTTTCAAAACAATTAACTAAAAGGTCCACCACAAAGTTTTTATGCGATGGTTGTTTGGTTTATTTTTATAACGAAGAAAAACTAAAGCGTCATAAAGAACACGACTGCACTCACATTTTCATCAAACTTCCGACCACCGAATTGCGCAAGGATAAATACGGTAAAGATGTTCCCGCAAATAAGCTGAAATTTGAAGAATTTGAAAAGAAATTAAAAGTGCCTTTTGTTGTGTACGCGGACTTTGAAACAGTCATGACTCCTTTACAGGTGGAAGGCGAACCGAATCCCGACAAATCGTTTACCGTCAAAACTCATATTCACGAGCCTTACTCTTTCGCCTACTATGTCAAATGTGACTTTGACGATTCCCAGTCTACTTTTAAACAGTACAGAGGTCGGGGCGCACGCAAAATTTTCATTGAATGGTTGGAGAGAGACTGCAAAGCGCTCTGCAACAAGTTCATGAAAACTTCCGTGCCCATGACCACTCTATCGTTTGAACAAGAGACCGGCTTTCGAAACGCTGCGGCTTGTCACATTTGCGAGAAGCCATTTAATGCAGAGGACGAAAAAGTAAGGGATCATTGTCATATGACGGGCGAATTTCGAGGTGCGGCTCACTCCACTTGCAACTTGAATTTCAAAGTTCCGCGGCACATCCCTGTCTTTTTTCACCATTTAGGTTTCGACAGTCATCTATTTGTAAAATTTATGGCTGAAGAAGGGGAAAAGATCGATGTCATCGCCCAAAACAAGGAACGTTACATTTCCTTTACGAAAAATGTCCTAGTCGATAACATTGAGTCGGAGAAAGGAGGCAAAGGGAAAAGGGTATTTTTAAAACTCCGATTTTTAGATTCATTTCGATTTATGGCATCCAGTTTGGACAGATTGAGTCGAAATTTGAACGATAGTCAGTGTCGGGAAGTCAAAAAATTTTTTAAAAATGAACAAGAATTTCAACTTATTCGACAGAAGGGCGTTTTTCCATATACGTATCTAGATTCTTTTTCAAAATTAGACGAAACCAAACTGCCATCGCACGAGGACTTTTATGACTCCATGCGAAAGAGCAACATAACCAGGGAGGATTACAAGCGTGCCTGGACTGTGGCGGATATTCAGATATTTATTTAAAATCCGACGTTTTACTTTTAGCCGATATTTTTGAAAACTTCAGAGAGGTGTGTCTGAAAACGTACGGTCTGGACCCGAGTCAGTTTTATACGACACCGGGTCTATCATGGACGAGCGCCCTTAAGGCGACAAAGGTCGAACTGGACCTGTTGACCGACGTGGACATGATACACTTCTTGAAGCACGGTATCCGCGGAGGAGTCAGTCAGTGTAGTGTGAGAAAGGCCGCGGCTAATAATAAATTTTTACCTAATTACGACCCTTCCAAACCTACCTCTTACGTCATTTACTTGGACGCTACCAATTTATACGGGGCGGCCATGTCACAATACCTCCCAACGGGAAACTTCGAGTGGTTGGAGGAGGGCAAAATTCAAAATTTAGATATTACGCGTATCCCCAACGATTCACCTAGGGGCTATATTTTCGAAGTAGATTTGGACTATCCGAAAGTGCTGCATGACGCACACAACGAACTGCCTTTTTGCCCGGAAATGTCGCCATATTTAGCGAAAATATAGTCGCTCACCAGATGGAAAGGACTAAAGTCGTATATGATAAGCCTATTTACGCCGGATTTTGCATTTTGGACATATCCAAGACTCTCATATACGACTTTTTTTACGGCTATCTAAAGGCTAAGTACGGCTACAAAGCCGTCTTACTCTACACCGATACCGACAGCCTCGTTGTCCAAATTTTTTGCGAAAATTTCTACGAAGATATGAAAGAAAATTTGGACCAATTCGATACGTCTAATTACTCGGAGAACAACCAACACGGCATTCCTGTAAACAAGTCCGTTCTTGGTAAAATGAAGGACGAGTACGCAGGACGGCCGTTGTGGGAATTCTTGGGTACGGGAGCGAAAGCTTATTGCGTAAATGTGGACGGCAACGAGTTGACCAAAAAGGCCAAGGGCGTTGCTGACTCGGTCAGCCAGCGCGAACTTAGTCTCGACGACTATAAGCGCGCTGTCGACGAGGAAGGCACGCTAATCTTGCGCCAAATGTCTTCGTTTCGCTCACATTTACATGATATGTACGTCGAACTGAAAAATAAGGTGGCGTTGTCTTACGCGGATGACAAACGACATCTTATACCCGGTTCAGAGTGAGTACACGCTAGCTTGGGGCCATCGAAATTTGGTTGGTTCAAAGGACAGCGGGAAAATCACTGACTGATCGACCACATACCAAGCAGATATTTCTTTTGGCAAACTAATATGTTACGATTCCTTTAGATGATTGTAGTTTATATTTGTGTTTAATTTATGTATCTATTTATGTCCATATATGCTATTTATATATACATAACGTTCGAATATATTTATTAATATGTGTCTATCCTGATGGGGTTTTGTATATGATTAATAAAACAATTTGTTCGATATTAGTGTCATTAAACGTCTTTTTTCCTGCTGCATTTTATTTAATCCGCAAAAAAAAAATGTTGTCAATAAATTATTATATTTTACGCGACCTTGACGACCTTTTATTAGTTGAATTCTCTTATCGTTGCCGCCGCCGCGAAATCGTCGTCGTCTGAAAAATACGCTTCCACTTCTAAAATTTCATAGTATTTATAAAGGTTTTTCGTATAGTCTGTAAAAAGTAAGTTATCTGGTGGATAATACTTTAATATAGTTTTAATTATTGATTCGAGCTCTTCGATCTTTGAGATACTACTGTGAACAATTTTTAATCGAGCAAATGTTATAGCCGTTTTCGATATCAGAAAGCGAACGGTGTTTAATGTAAAGTTAATTTGATCTAAAACATTTCGAGCTTTTAGGAAATCGCTAAAATTAACAATAGTCGCATTGAGTGTTTGAATCACTAAATTCATTTCCTTATATATTACTTCTTGATTATGTTTTATCAATGAAACAGTTCGATTATAATTTTGAATTACTTTTGTAGTGATAGAGATTTCCTTGTTTAACTTACTAATAACTTCAATTTGTCCATTTTGCAGGTCAGATATTGCTTTATTGTAGAAAATTGCGTCGTTTGCGTCTAGGTTTCCCGTAATACTTTTTATTATCGTACCTAAACCGTTAATTATACCACGTTTTTCTTTATATTGTGGGCGGAGAGAGTTTAGTTTTTGTTCTGCCGAAATTAATTGAAAGTTTACTGTTTAATCGAAGTTTGAAAGTTCGAAAAGGTATTCGTGTTTTTGCATGCTGATAGAAATATTGTCATAAATATTTCTTATTTTTTCAATTTCTAATTTAACTGGGTCGAGATCGTAATAGTGAATAAAGGAATGTTGTCTTACTTTTATTCTTGCGGTTCCTATCTTATAGGGAAGAATTCCCGGGTTTTTGTCTAGGTTCGTTATCGTCAGTTCCTTGGCTGTCATTGTTCCTATCAGGTTGCACCTGTAACAATTTTTTCTGATTAGCCTTTGGTCTCTTTAGGGATTGCTTATGAAATACTTTCTTACTAGTTTTAATTTTTATTTTTCGGTCCTGGAGGACTTTGTCTTTAACGAATTTTGGTGTTAACTTGTTACGAATATTGGAGGTTAGTTTTTTGTAAACGTCCGCGTCCGCTTTGTACGGAAGAGGGTCTTGTCTATTTTCGTTCTGTTTTTCGATCACGCGTTCTTTATGATTAATTAATTGTTCATTTAGTTTTTTGTAAATTTCTTTAGTCAACTCGCGATATTCGTGTACATAATTATTAACTAGTTTTTCGTTTAGATTTATAGAATTATTGTATCCTAATATTGCAAAGGGCATCTGATTTAAAATGTCGGCCTTGCCTTTATTTTTGGTTATAATTATTCTTAAGTGTTCGATGATAGTAGAATGAAATCTTTCGATTGGTCCATTTGATTAAGGGTTACTAGGTGTTACATAATGGACATTAATATCATGTGTTTTAAAAAATTCTTGAACAACGGAATTTTTCAATTCAGTACCGTTATCCATAACAACTAGGAATGGTAGACCGTGATGAGTCATGAAAGTTAGAAATGCACGGACTACTTCTATGCCGGATAACCCCACTAAAGGATAAGCCTGGGCGTATTTGGAGAAGGTATCGATAATCGTTAGAAATTTTTGACCGTGGGCTTGAAATGTGTCTGCATGTACGATTTCGAAAGGTTTCGATGGGGTCGGAGTCACCATAAGCTTTTGTTTGGGGGGATTGCGATCATATTTATTAATTTGGCATATTTCGCAAGAGTTTACGTATTCATTTAACATGGTTTTTAATTCCTGGCCAATAATATGTCCGTCTAATTCGAGTTTCGGTTTCAACAACTCCACGATGGTTTGTTTTGCCTTCATGGAATTTTTGAATAGTTTCTGTTTGGGCATCTTTCTCAACAACGTCTTCTAAAACGGTGTTACATTTCACAAGTTTGAAAGCAGAATTTTTAAAGGTATTTTTTAGAATATTACAAATTTCAGGGATATGGGTTTCGTTTTTGAAATGTAGCGCATACAAAAATTTTGGTTGAATAAAGTTTTTGAAAAATTGTATAATATCGTTTTCTAGGTTCATTTCCGATATTTGCACGAAGTGTCGAATTTTTGTCGGAAAAATCTGCTTCTTTTTCGGATTGGCCGGTGAATGGTGGACAAAATCAATAACTATTTGATTATCGAACATATTGAGTGGTTTTTCTGAAATTGGTATGCCTAGAATTGGCTCTTCGTGGCTGGTATGTCTGGTGTTGTCATCCTGTGAGTGGTCTTCTTCGGTATTGGGCGTGAATTCTATGTTAAGTGGATTTTGATTGGTCGGGTCATTATTTTCGCTTTCTCTTACGTCTTCTATACAGGGTGCTTCGTCAATATTGCCTACGATTGATTCGTTATCTCGATCGGGTTTTTTGGACATCTTATCGTTAAAATCTTCCATGTACTTAAATAATTCCTTGGTGTGTATTTCAATACGGGATAGTGCATCCGCATTGGTATTGTTTTTGCCTTTTTTATAAACAACTTCGTAATCGTATTCTTCCAGTTTTAATCTCCAGCGGACTAACCGTGAATTCGGTTCCTTTAGTGACATAAGCCACTGCAGTAGTTTGTGGTCTGTAACGATTTTGAATTTTCGCCAATATAAATATGGCCGAAAATATTTTGTCGCCCAAACTATCGCGAGGAGCTCTTTCTCGGTTGTTGAGTAATTTTGTTCCGATTCGTTCAGTGTTCTTGATGCAAAGGAGACAGGTTTGTCGTTACCTGTCGGTCCTTGAGATAATATGGCTCCGGACGGCTAAATTACTGGCATCTGTCGTAAGGACAAAATCCTTGGTAAAGTCTGGGTATTGCAGTATCGGTTCATTTGTTAGTAGGTTTTTGCAGCGTTCAATACAAGCGATTAATTCCGGGGTGTGTTCTATTTTGGCGTCCTTTTTTAAACACATCGTCAAAGGCTTAGTAATTTTTGCAAAGTCTCGTATAAATTTTCGGTAATATCCCAAGAGTCCTAGAAATCCTTTTATTTCTTTTGTTGATTTCGGTAATGGATACTTCCTTATTGCCAAAATTTTGTCGGGATTGGGTTTTACTCCGTCAGGTGTCACGATGTGGCCTAGATATGCCACTTCTGTTTTCAGGAATTCCGATTTGTCAAGTTGTATTTTGAAGTTGGTGTCTCTTAGACGCTGAAATACCTTTTTTAAGTTGACAAGGTGCTCCTGGAGTGAAGTTGAAAATATAATGATGTCATCTAGGTACACCAAACATATCTCATTTTGTAGCCTTCTGAGTATGTTGTCCATAACTCGCTGGAATGTCGCAGGGGCGTTTCGGAGTCCGAACGGCATCCGTAGATACTCGTAGTGGCCATTCTCCACGTTGAAAGCTGTTTTGGCGACGTCTTTCGGGTTCATCTCTATTTGATGCAAACCACTGGCCAAATCGAGGGTTGTAAAATAGGTGCACCTTCCTAATTTGGTGGTCAGTGCGTATAATTTTTTCAATATCTAATTTCTGTTTTTCATTAAAAGATGTGACATCAACGTGGTAAAGTTCGTAGTTATTTTCGTCAAAAGGAATCACTTTTAAGAGACTTGTCAATATAATTGTCACTTCCTTGTCCGTTTTATTTAATATTTCGACTAAAGCTAATCTATTCTTTACAACAGGTAATGTTTCAGGTATTTCGCAGTTTTGAATATTTTGATGGGGGACGATGACATCACCACCTGTTTCATTTACCGGTACTTTCGTAACGACTCGTGTATGGGGTTTTATTTTTAGTTTAAATGAAATATTTTGATTTGAATTTTGATACTTTATTGGTATCTTTGAACAACGTGTAGTTAGGATAGAGTTAACGAAATCGAGTTGCGCATTTAACAGTTTTAGGTTATCTAATCCAATTAATTACACATTGTGGAAGTTAAAAAGATAAAATTTCAATGTTTCTTTTTGGTTGAACTCAGGAAATATTGGAATTTCGCAACAATAATCGTGTGATGAGGTTTGAAAGATGGTCGAAACTGTAAAAGGTTCATGGAAAATGCGATTATAATAATATTTAGAGGCGATTTCCGGGTTAATGAAAGATTTTGTCGAACCTGTGGCAATTAAAAGTTTTAAGGGTGGTTTTGTGATTTGAATATACGGTAATTCTTTTTTATCCAAGGACATGTGATATTCTATCACGTTTCCTGTTCGAGGTTCGGGCTTTCGCGAAAATTTTCGTTTTGTTCTTCATTTTGGTTGTCAAAGTCGGGTTCGTAGTTTTGTTGATCATCTGGTGGGTATTCGTCATAGTCAGTTTGTTCGTCGAAGTGTTCCGTGTTGAATAATTCTTCAGAAATAAAATTGGGTTTTTGTCCGAAATTTTGGAAATTATTATTGCTTTGAAAAGGTTTCCTTAAATGAGTCGAAGTATTCCTGGTGGATACACTCATAGAGGTAGGTTTATTCCGTGAGGTACTCGGTCCTGCAGAAGTTTTTCCAAAAACTTGTGAGTTAGTGGGGAATCTCTGCATTGGTGGATTGGGGTGTCTTTGAACATTAATTGGGCCACGAGGGAATTGTGGCTGATGAAATTGAGGTGGATTTTGTGGCCATGTTATGGGTCTAAAATGAGGTTGCTGGAAATTTTGATATCTGTTAGGGGTTGGTTGTTTATGTTGTTGGGATTGATATAAAATGTTGGTGTGGTTAGATCTCTGATAATACTTAATGTTGTCTTCCTCAGTTATGTATTGCAAGGCCTGACTTAAAGAAGTTGGTCTCATTGCCCGAATAGTTGGACCTAGAGGATCCCTTAAGTCCTGCTAAGAATGTTTTTAAGGCTTGTTTAACAAAGAAATCTCTCTTACTTTCTTTTAGTTCATCCGGACAATTTATATCAATATGGTTGCAAATAGTATTTAATAAGTGAATAACTTTTTTGTGAAATTGATAGGGAGTTTCATTTTGTTTTTGTCTCAAGTTAACAAGGTCTTGATTTCGTCTCTCTGATTGCCAAAGTACTGTATAAGAGCGGTTTTAATACCGTCCCAACTTGTCGGATTATTAATTGCAACGATTTCCTCTGCTCGTCCCTCTAATTTATTTAAAATTCCATTTAATAAGAGCATATTTTGAAAACATGTTCGTTCTACAGGACTGTAATATTGTTTTAAAATTGCTTCAGATGCCGTAATAAATCGATGAAGTTTATTTGGGTTGCCATCGAATTGCGGGATAATGCTTAAATTTTTAATATCAAGAACGGGTCGTGTTATAATTTCCTTAGTACTACTACTTGAAATTCTCAAATTTTCGAAAAAGCTTGTTAAGTTTAAATCTAATTCTGAATCCAAATCTAAATTTGTCTCTTCGTCGTTTTCGTCAAAGGAATCAACGGAGAGGGAGGAGTCTGACATGAACCAAAAATTGTATCAATCGACTTACAGTATCAGCATCACGGAAGAGATGAAAACCATACTTGTTGCCGGATTTCGTCGATGTATCCCCAATAGATTTCTTCGAAGCAGCACTGTTTGGTTTACTCTGCTCACTTAAAATTGGTCACTTGTTGATATTTCGTTTAAGAGTTAAAACTCATAGATTTTCCGCGGCGGAAATTCCACGAAATAATCCTACCGACTGCGCCACTTAAGTATCTCGGATGCCGAAAGCCGTTTTTAAAAAAACACCAAAATTACAACAATTGTATTTTAATGACTTAATTAGTCGACTGGTTACATCGATTTCATAGACAAGACTGACTGTTTTACAATAGAAAATATTACGTTGAAGAATGGGATGTAATTGTAGACGCGACACTGATAAGCGCATCTTGCCGTTGGGTTTGTGCTAACTCAGGGCTAATTAAATACATTAGCGTCACGTTGGGATGTATAACTCGCGCGAAACGGGTCACCGGGCATAAACGACGCACATCCCCCATGTCGGCCGAGTTAGGCTATAGGAACAGCGCGTCGGCGGCGCTTACACCCGAAGGTTCGAGATTCGAATCCCCCGACCGCGCGTGACAGAACGGTCGCTTTTTTCGCCTCGCGCAAAAATACGTCACATTTATTTCTCGCATCCCCCACCCCGGAGTGCCGAAAAGGCACTACGAAATTTCTTTTTTCTACGAATTCCTTTTTTTTTTATCGGGGGTGAGTTTGCCAAAAAGGCACTAACGCAAAAACTACCCGCTACCCCCCATTAAGGGTGACATCTGGCGATCGAAACCTGAGCTCTTAATGGGCGGCGACATCTCTCGTAGAATGGTCAAATTTTTTTTTTGGTTTTTTTTTTCGGTTGCTTGGGAATCTGTAAAATTTCAATCACAAAATCTCCCCCGGGGGACGGGGAATGGTGAAGTAACGAATAATAACTACTCCTGAATTAAATCCGGACGAATTAGAATCAATTCTAGGCAACAATTCATAAAAGAAAATAAATATTTTGTCAGACATTATTCTGCGACCTGCTCAATATTCACAAAATCAACCGCCATTACTAGATACTAGCGATTTAGAAACAGTACATACGTCTCACGAAAATCCAATTTTTAACATTCCCTTTACAGAAAGAATATTGAATATTTATAAAAATCAAATAATTGTAACCGAAGGAGATAATAATCGAATCCAATGTCAATTTTCAAATATTTTCAATAACACTCGAATTTTAGTAGTATTTACAAAACTTGAGCCTATCCCACATATAATTAAATTCTTAAAGGAATTTATAGACCCCAAAAATCTTTACGCACTTTATTTTAGAACCGAAAAACTAGCTCAAACCTTTACTGTAACATTACAAAAAATATTTCTAAATTCTTCCTACAGGTTTGTTCAATGTTCAAAATTCTTAGAGGATATTGAATCCCAGCAACAACAGGAAAAATTAAAAATTTACCACACTACAAAAACTTGCCATAGGGGCATCTCTGAAATGAAAATAGCATTGACCACTAGATTCTATTGGCCTAAAATGACCGACGATATCGAGCGGTTTGTAAATATTTGTGATACTTGCCAGAAAAACAAATACGACAGAAACCCCCCTGTTCAGTTTTCATTTTATTATTTTTCGACTTCTTATGAATTTATATATATATAAACCAATAGCTTATCGATTGGCCGGGAGTACAGCACCAAGAAGTTATTCTTCTTCCTTTCCTCGCGGTATTAAATTCTTGAACTTAACTGGCCATCTATACCCGCCAGCGCCCTTAGGCGCATGCTCCACTAAAAATCACGGTGAAGCGCTAAATCGGTCGCTCTCATCGTGTGGTTCAAAAAGTGCCGTTGAACGCATCAGGTCATACGCGTGGTGATCAACAAATTTCCTCACCACTCGAGGCACAGAGGACGCAGCACGGGCCGGCCCCTCCGGAAGGAAGACCAAAAGCGAGGTAGGGTCAGTTAAGTAATCAAAAATCTTTTGATCCTGTCTTGAGTAATTTTTGCGACTTCTTGCTGTGCCAGCTGCGGCCAAAGTCCGTTTCCGCGCGGACAAAAGATTTTTGGTCCTTACGAGCCCAATTAAAAAGAACTAACTTTTATCTTATTATTGTGCAATCAATATTCTCAATTCGAATTTCACGATTACGTGCTATGCTTTGCGAAAAATCTGTTTATTCCTTTACTTTTTTGTGTATGAAGGCCATTAGCATCAACACAAAAAGATCAGTACGTTTTTTTTATATATACAGATTCGCATTTGATTTCAATCGACTGGATCTCGGTTTCAAATATTGTTTCATTTTAACGTTCAATATCGGAACGGGCAGAGTTTCAGGCGTATTTATTTACTTTTTTGTCGAATTTCTTTCGGTCTAGTTGAAACTCGGAACTGTTTGATTTTCATTTTTTTATCATTATTATTATTTGAGTAATATCGCTTTTCTCTCTGAATCTGCGTTAGTGTTCGATAGGTTTTTATAATGGCAAAATCTTTAGGTCAGAATAAAGCCACTCGAGGTTTTTTTATAAGTCGTTTGACTGAAATTTATAATTGTTCTCAGACCTGTCTCACTGATTCTACTAAGTTAAATCAATTTAAAGCTCGTTACGAAGGAATTGAAGACATTAGAAATAATTTTGAAGCTCATCATCATGCAATCATTGGGTCGCAACAGATGACTGACAAGTCTCTGGAGGATGAAGACGAAATTCGTCGAGAATTTGACGACAAATATTTCGTGATAAAATATATATATATATATGGATTTGTTTCCTACAGCGGCTCAAAGTCCTGTTGTCCCATCAAACCAAACAATTTTTAATGCTACCACTAACCAAAAAGTATATGAGGTTGATGTACCAATTTTCAGGGGCGATTACCGAGATTGGCCGACATTCATTGACTTATATGATAGTTTAATTCATAATGACGCGAACATGCCGGCAATTCAAAAATTCGGTTTTTTGGTCAAACATTGCGAGGGTGAACCCCTAGGTGGCACCACAGCTTTAAAGCAGAGACAAAAAACTGTGGAATAACTTACAGTGCACGGTATATTCGCAATCTATGGTCTTAACCTCATTCTATTTTAGAGCCCGTTTATAATAAATGTGCCTAAGGATGTTCCGATACCATTAAAGTATCGATACCTAGGTACTCATTTCGATAGTACTAAAATCTTTTTTCGATACTACTCAAACAAATACTTATAAAGTATCGATACTTACTCATATCGACACTTTTAGCACTTTATTAATTTTTTATTTATTTTAATGAACGTTGAAGGACAATAATTAAAACAAAATTAAGAAGGAAAAGAAAACTTTTATTA
The DNA here is from genome assembly GCF_029955315.1 of Cylas formicarius. Classification (NCBI taxonomy): domain Eukaryota; kingdom Metazoa; phylum Arthropoda; class Insecta; order Coleoptera; family Brentidae; genus Cylas; species Cylas formicarius. The sequence continues at coordinate 1,712,619 of NW_026844319.1, forward strand.
TAAACGTTTGCGTCACGTTAAGCACGTACTTTAAACAAAAAACTCCACGATAACATTGGAATAATAAGCCGATGATTACAATAAATAAAATTGTTTGTAAGCAATCTCTTGTATGTCTGACAATTTATGTTGTTTGACAATGGAAAAAATGAAGGGCGGACGTCTTTCTCGCTTTTGTCTCGGGCTCGGTCGAGTGAAGTCGGACGAGTTCGGCTTGGCTGGCGCGAGACAACTCGTCACCATAGATCAGATAGAGATTATGTTTTTCTGATGCGTTCGGTTTTTTCTTTAATGGTGAGGCTGATTCGATTTGATACCAAATACTTTTGTTTCGATGCCGAGTAAGTATCGCAAGATTGATTCGATGCTATAAATACTTGGCATCGAGTATGTACTCGAATTTACTAGTATCGGAATATCCCTAAATTTGCCAAAGGGCATTTTAGTACTGTTCGTAACAGTACATTGGGCCTGAAGGGGTGATTTCTACGAAGAGGTGTAATATATAATTACGATCGAATTTCACTTACCAGGTAAGTTCGTTTGATCATCGAATTATATGTTACACCTCTTCTATGAAATCAATATACGTAGACTTTCAAAGGCAACTCAGCAAATTTGTTATAAAACGATTTTATTCGGCTATATAAAGAAACCCAAACTTTACGAAACTTATGAAAGCCTCTAGTACAAATACAAAATAAATGGCTGTCCCAGAAAACACAAAAAATCTGAAAAATAAATTCTATGTTGCAAATGTGGCATTAACACAAAAGCCTGCCCCTGCTGTACAAATAGGTCTAATATAAAAAAGGGCAAAACATTTCGAGCGTTCTGACCAACCAGCCGTTTTCCGAATCATATCAATCGAAACACTTTTACGAAACGCAGACGATGTTGAAGCATGTCGAGTGCTGTGAGCAGTAAAAATAGATGTGTCCACACCACTATTCTCTAAACCTATCTTTATCCACCGGATTATGCTAGCTATAGTTGCCGCCCTATAAGGCATTTTAAATGTAATAAGCAAACGAGGTTCACTCCCTCTTAAAGTACTGGTCCTCTCAATATAAAACAGAATAGTTGAAACCACACTAAGATTAACATCCTCATATTTATGCAAAATTAAAACAGGCTGAGCCTTATTTATTTTATTTTATTTTATTTTTATTTAATTTGATTCGTTATTTTAATTTCTAATCGATCTGGAAAAGATTTTATGTTGGCCAAATCTATAAGAGAGAGCGTTTGGGCTTGATGTGCAGTCGTTAGCGCCCGTAACAAAACTAGTTTAACAGTTAATTGTTTTAATAACAACAAGTCATTAGACTGTAAGCCTTTTACAAAGTCAAGGACACAACTAGGGTCCCAAGTACTGTCATATCTTGGTTTACTTGGCCTTAGATTATAAACACCTTTAAAAAACCTTGTTAGACTTGCATTGTTAATTAATTCTGATCCAAAAATAAGGCCAAGTGCTGCCCTGAAAGAACTCAATGAGCCATAGGACTTGCCTTGTCTATAATGAATAGTAAGGAAATCCAATACAGCAATAGGTGAGAAGGAATAACAATCCACTCCTCTCCTTTTGCAGAAGCTACACCAAAGTTTAAATGCATTATTTATATTGCCTCAAGGTAGCGCTCCGAACAGATTATAGGAAAATATCCAGCGAATCTTCTGGAATATTCCTCAGGCGGAATGCTTGCCTGACAAAATCCCTGCAGCCAGGGCAAGGGATTTCCACAAAGGGTGAGCTCTCCTATCAAAAGAAGAAAGTAGTTGTTTGTCTGGGTTTAGAAACAATAATTGGCTACATCGCATCCCGTTAAAAATAGGAAACCACGGCTGGCTGTGCCAGTAAGGGATTACTACGATTCCTGTAGCTCGATCAGTCTTGATTTTCCGTAAAACTCTTGGCAACAAGCAAAATGGGGAGAAAGCATAGAAAAACTGTCGCCCCAAAAAACAGTAAAAGCGTCTACATTAGATGCCTCCGGATCTGGAAACCAGGAAATAAACTTTCTGCATTTCTTATTTAGGCGAGAAGCAAACAAGTCAATTTCTGGAAAACCAAATTTACTTGTTATTGTTAAATTGGTTAAGACTTTCGCGGCCCGTTGATAAGCTATTATCTTGATTCGGGTTAAAGGCCGTAGACTCAGTCTACGTCCAACATCGGAGATGGAAGGACCTCTGAAGAAGCTCGCCACTCGTGCTAGCGAAACTTTAGGAAGTAATTCCAACCGACGACGGCCTTTAAACCCGAATCAAGATAATAGCTTACTTGTTATTTTTGAAAAAGCATTGTCTGAAAGGCACCATTCATCATCAAAATTCAAATTCCAGGATTCCTTATCCGCTTCAAAATTATCGGAAGAGCTAATGTAAGATGCTTTAACCCATAACCTTCTTTCTTCGCACCAACCCCAAAGGCGCCTCGAAATTTCGTTTAAAACAAGAAATTTTACTCCCCCTATTCTATTTACATACGAAATAGCAGTTGTGTTATCAACCCTCAGAAGTATCTCGCGGTTACTCAAATGGGAGGCGAAGCATTGGAGACCAAAAAAGGCCGCAGTTAATTCTAGTGCATTAATATGAAGCTGAGCTTCCGTAGGGCTCCAAACGCCTCCGGCACAATTCCCTTGGCATACAATTCCCCAACCCAAAGGAGCATCTGCATCTGAGAAAATCTCAAGTTGGTAACGTTGCTGCCTTATAGGACATGCAGGATTCTGTAAACTTTTTAGCCACCACATAAAATTCTTCTGTAAATTATCATAATTATCGTCAGAGTCTAGGGGCTAGTCTAGGGCTAGAAGCTAATTCTTTGGAAATCGTTTCATTTCACCAAGACGCCCAACCTTTTCCTCTACGAAAATTGTTGTAGCAGGTAGCTAACTATACGCGCAGGTATAAAATCATGTCAATTTAGTTACCATACCAAAATGATCTGCAACAGTTTAGTTTTTAGTTAAATCTATAGATATTGAAATATATAATTTGAAATTAAATTTGGCCGACAAACAAATAGGTTTGGTATAGAGTGGCCACCCCCTCAAAGTTGTGTCTATTATTTATTTATAAAAAGTGATGAGCAACATGCTACATTTTTTACTGTAGCTTGCCAATAATTTTTATAAACAAATGATCACATTGTCCTACAAATAAACTGGTAGGATGTTTCAGTCCTACACTTTAAAGTTGTTGACCTCACGATAATACGTAATTCATCAGCAACTGTAGGACACCAAAATTAAATGAAACTTTATGACATTTTCTATCTAAATCAATTAATGTCCTACATAAAAATAGGTAGATTTCGCTAGTCCGACAAAAAATAGGTTGCAAGTTCGACTCTTGAACATTATTAATGTTTAACCTCTGAATTACGGTCTAACCTATAAATTTAGTTGAGCGTTTAACTTTTTTTTTGTTCTTAAAATATTCCTACAGCCATTATCTATGACGCTGTTTTTTACAAATGAGTTTAATTAAGTTGTTTCATTATTATTTATAATGTAATAAATCAACATTTATTTTTTTTTCATATTTTTTGTCACGCCGGATTTTTTTTGCTTGTTTTTAGCTCATATCAGTATCATGACAGTATTTGATCGCAACGCAACTCTATTGTCTTTTGATGTACAAAACTTATTTCCCAGTATTCCACCTATGGATGTGATAGATTTAGTAGATTTTACCCTAACTCGGAAACAGGTTAACCCATTGGTGAAACAAGATTTATTAGTATCTTTAGACCAAAATTATTTTGAATTTAATGGACAGATTTTTATCTCTAAAGAAGGTTTGATTATGGGAAACCCACTTAGTCCTTTGTTAGCCGAGATTTTTATGGATAATTTGGAAAATATCATACTAGAACATCCTTTAAGTAAAAGTTTTTTATGGTGGTATAGATATGTGGACGATGTCTTTGCTTGCTTTGTTGGAATGGACAGACAATTGAATTCTTTTTTAAATTACATTAACTCAATACATAATCGTATAAAATTCACTATCGAGATTGAACAGGATAACTCTATTAATTTTTTAGAGTTAACTATTACGAAAGTGCAAAACAAATTAGATTTTTCAATATATCATAAACCTTCACACACGGACACAGTCATACATAACAGCTCAAATCATCCTTATACACACAAAATGGCTGCATTTAACTCTTTTATACACAGACTTCTTAATACGCCACTCTCAACAGAAAATTACAACAAAGAACTTAATATCATTAAACAAATAGCACTGAACAACGGCTACAATCCGTCCATTATAGATAAAATTATAAATAAAAAACAAATACAGACAACAGTAAACTCTATTTATCCGAAACCAAATACAGAACACGAAAAATTTAAGACAATTACATACATAGGAGAACCTAGCGAAAAAGTTTCAAAACATTTGCCAAAATATGGTTTAAAAATAGCTTTCAGAACTAACAACACAATAGGAAAATATTTAAAAAACAATAAATCGAAATGTCCAAAATCCCAAAAATCAGGTGTCTACAGGTTGAAATGTGGATCTTGTCCTAAAATTTATATTGGACAAACAGGTAGATCCTTCAAGAAACTAACGTAGCGCGCGAAACGGGTCACCGGGCATAAACGACGCACATCCCACGTGTCGGCCGAGTTAGGCTATAGGAACAGCGCGTCGGCGGCGCTTACACCCGAAGGTTCGAGGTTCGAATCCCCCGACCGCGCGCGACACACCGGTCGCTTTTTTCGCCTCGCGCAAAAATACGTCAAGACAAAAAGGCACTAACGCAAAAACTACCCCTAGCGGGGCGAAATTGCCAAAAAGGCACTAACGCGAAAACTACCCCCTACCCCCCATTAAAAGTGACATATAGCGATCGAAACCTGAGCTCTTAATGGGCGGCGACATCTCTCGTAGAATGGTCAAACTAATCTTTTTTTTTTTTTCGGTTGCTTGGGAATCTGTAAATTTTCGAGTTTCGCGAAAGTGCGTCTGCGGCTTGGTTTTTCTTTCCTTTTTGATATTTTAAAATGCAATCAAACTCTTCGAGTTTGAGGCATCAGCGAATTAAGCGACTATTTGGTTCTTTTAAACTTGAAAGCCAGATTAAGGGTTTATGGTCCGTGAGGACAGAGAACTTTTGTCCAAACAAATATGGTCTAAAGTATTTACAACCAAATATAGTTTATTTCCGCGGGGTTTAACGTTCTGGATGCATAACTAATTGGGTGACCATTTTGCGATAATATTGCTCCTATAGCATAATTTGATGCATCAGTTGTTAATTCAAAAGGTTTGGTAAAATCGGGGTACGCAAGTACTGGTTCTGATGTTAGTATATTTTTACAATGTTGGAAACAATCCACAAATTCTTTAGAGTGTATTACTTTCCGGTTTTTTAGGCAATGAGTTAATGGTTTGGTGATCTTCGCAAAATTTTGTATAAATTTACGATAATATCCGAGCAAGCCTAAAAATTGTTTAATTTCTTTTTGTGTACGGGGTATCGCGAATTTTTGAAAGGCCTCGATCTTTTTCGGGTTTAGTTTGATGCCTTCTGGCGTTACTATGTGCCCTAAAAATTCGATTTCTTTTCTTAGGAACTCGCATTTGTCCCGTTGAATTTTTAATTTTGCATCGCGTAATTTCGAAAATACAAGGCGCAAATTTTGAATGTGTTCCTGCAAGCCTGTATTAAAAATAATTATGTCGTCCATATAGACCATACAAATTTTATTCTGAAGATCTTTAAGGACCTCGTCCATAACGCGTTGAAAAGTACTCGGCGCATTTTTCAATCCAAATGGCATTTGTAGATATTCATAATGTCCGTTTTCCACGGAAAACGCTGTTTTTTCTATCGAATTTTGTGCCATCTCGATCTGGTGAAAACCGCTCGCTAGGTCTAAAGCCGAAAAGTATTGTGATCGTCCTAATTTATCTAGTAGATCAGAAATGTTTGAAATGGAATATCGATCGTTGATTGTTTTAAGGTTTAATTTACGATAATCTATTACTACGCGCCATTTTTGTACGTTTGAGGCATCGATTTTTTTTGGAACGATCCAAACGTGAGAGCTCCAAGGGCTCATTGAAGGACGGATTATACCTTTCCCTAACATTTCATTTATTTGTTTCCTTACTTCCTCTTTATGGGCATACGGGTAACGATATGACTTTGTGTGTACCGGAACTTCGTCAGTGGTTTTTATCTCGTGTCGAATTTTGGATGTAAATGTTAGCGCGTCGCCTGGTTTATAAAAAATGTCTTTAAATTCGTCGCATAATTTAGTGATTGATTGCTGCTCTTCTGAGTTCATGTGGGATAGCCGTATTAATTTGGTTTTATCGATTTTTGAGGGAGAATTTTGAAAATATTTATTTTTATCGATTTTTTTTATGTTTTCGAAAGAATATATTTCGAATGCTTCCTGCATAAACGATTCTACAGGAATTGGTTGCAACAAGGTCGTGTTAATGGTTTTATCGGTGTGGGATAGGGTTCTAGGAATAAACAAGTTATTTATTTCAGTAGGTGGTTCTAAAATATCGCCTTCAAAAACGCTAACTGGCAAATTCTTAATAATTTTCTCATGAGAGTTTATCGAAAATGAAAATTTTGAATCTGCGGGTTCGCGGAAATTAAAAGGAATTTGAATTGTTTTATTCGAAAGTATTTTGTTATTTAAGTCAATATTTAAAATCATTTTCATCAAATCAGTTAATCCTATAACGCCATCGAAAAAGTCGTGAAAATCGAAAAGGATAAAATCGTTTTCGTAATCGATATCAAACTCTGTAAGTAGAGCTATAGTAGCTTCAAATTGAGTGTTTTGGCTGCCTACGGTTGTTTTTATAGTATTTTGTGCATTATAAATACAATTCGAAAAATATTTTTCAGCAATAGGTTTTAATACTGATCTATTACTACCAGTGCCTATTAATAATTTAATATTTAAAAAGTTAATTTGCAAGTAAGGAAGGGGGTTATACGAAGATACGTTTATTTCAATTAAGTTGGGGTTTCTTCTTGGCTGGTTTCGCAAAAATTTTATGATACATCTAAGTGTTGATTGCTTCGAGTTTCTAATTGACATTGTATTGATTCATCGATTGTCTCAAAATATTCTTGAGGAAAATTATTTTCAAAACGCGGGTCAAATAATCTAAGTTATCTTCAGAGTCTTGGTTGTCGAAGTTCGTCACGTCATTTGAATGTAATTCTTCAAAGACAAAGTTATTTCGCGTGTTTGGGTTCTATCGGAAATAGTCGTTTTGGTTTCGATATTGGTCTCGTCTTATGGAAGGTGTCCTAGACGTTGTCGACATAGGTTCAGGTTTGGGCAAATCGCGGGGGTTTGTTTGTCCGGGCTTAAATACATTTTTTGGTTTACCGAAAACTTGACTGTTGGTAAAGTATTTTTGAGGGGGTAGTCTGGGCCTTACGTCAACTGGGAAAGTTGGAAACATTTTTGGTGGGGGCTTAAACCAATTTTGATTAAAAGGTTGGTGAAAGAATCGCGTTAAGTTACCAAATGTGCGGGGTTACTAAATTGCTGATTTGGAAATTGAGCGAAATTGGGTGGTACAAACGCATTATTGCTAAACGGTCTTTGATAAAAATTTTGAAGATGTCGATTTGTCGGTGCACTGTTTAAATTTTGGAAGTTCGGTTTTTGAGATTTATAAGGCTCGTTCAGAGTCCCATATAATCTTTCAAAATTTTCGAATTCATTTACATATGCCATGGCGTCTTCGAGACTTTGCGGTGTTTTCAAACACATATTGTTTTTTAAGACGCCTGTGCACCCTGCGATAAATGTATTTAGGTCGGTTTGACCACAATGTTTAATATATGAAAGCTTTTCTTGCGGTGTATATTTAGACTCGTTACTTACATGCTGTGCAATGTCGCTCCTTAATAATTGAAGTCTACTTCCAAAATTTATCAAGTGTTCGTTTTTATTGGGCCTAGTCCTAACTAATTCTTGGATTAAACAATTCAGATCTCGGCGATCGGAAAAACATTGAGTCAATGCATAGTTCAATGCTTTCCAATGACTAATTTCTGTGCAATTACCTACTAGAACTGCGGCTCTGCCTACCAGTTTTTCCTGGATACATTCAAAAATATGTTTATTTGATTCCGAATTTGCATGGGAAGCGTAACCATGAGTTAAGCTTTCGCATCTGTTGATAAACTTATTTAAGGTATTGCTATCACCTTCGTAAGGTTGAATGTTTTGCAATTTTGATTTAAATAAATTCCAATTTACTTGGTCTGTCATTTTTTCTGATATTTTTCTTTCACTAAAGGTTAGATTTTTGAAAATTTCACTAATTTCAGATTCTACGTCACTACTTAATGCTTTGAAATATTCGCAGCTTGTTTCTGATTCACAATTTAACATCAAAAATTGATCGATTAAAAAAAAATTTGTTTCCCTAACTACTTGACGTCCGATACGTCTTGCCTAAAATTATCCCTATTAAAAGCCTTAACGGAGGATCTTAAAGGGGCGAAAGGAAAAAATCGCACTTACGGTTTTCCCTTCCTTGATCCTTTGTTGCACACTGCCTACGAGAGTCTTCTCTGGGTTCGCCAACAAGTTCTTTGGATTGCGCTGTAGCGGTTGAAACCACTCCTCAGGGTAGCCTAATTTGGTAAGTGTCACTTTTCCGCACGATGCGACGTACACACACGAATTGTCTCTGCTTTTTCGTTTTCTGAATTCCGAGTGCACAATCCTACTGACTGCGCCAATTATGTTCAAGCGAAGACGAGATGACTTTTTAAAAACTTTATTTTCAAAATACAATCGAAAATTAAGAGTTTTTGCAGCAGCAGTTACAACAAGAATAATCATATTACTTAAAACTAAGACTTTGTAGATTCGTATCCGAAAAGCTGACCATGTGAATGTCACGGTCTCTTCATAGTACCATCGTGGCCAAATGCTGACATCGTAGATCTCACGGTGTCCTATCCTTATTACGTAGAAATCATTGTACATAACTCGCTCACTATGTTCAAACGTTAAATTACTCACCCCGGCTGTGTCGCACCCCCGGCTCCCGACCGGTCCCGATACGTACCTACTTCAGTCTTCGTTTTAGTGCGGAATCGTTCACATCTCCGTGTTATTTCCTGTGTACTGTTATGTCAATGTATTCACGAATAATAAAATAATAATAATAATAAAATCAAGAAACGCAGTTAGAGAAAAATATCAAAGGCTAAAACAAGCCGCAAGTGAATCCCAGACGCAACTCGAACAAACCTATAAACCGATAACTCAGCCTCTGCAGCAATTAATTTCATCAATAAATAAAACGGATATCAAACAAGAGCCGTTTGAAGAAAAAGAAAATATTAAACATGAAGTGTTAACCTCGACGCCTACCAAAATAAAGGAGAAAAGAACCGGAAAAACCCCAATCTTACCTTCAGAATTGCCCTCATTTTTTGATACCTCCTTTCCGTCGATCCAACAACAAAGCAATGTTGTAGCTGAAAGTACGGGTCTTTCGGACAGCGATACTACGTTGGAAAATCTGTCAGATATTTTAGAACAAACTAAGCAAGCTATACAGGATTACGTCGACACTTACGCTTACGAGCAATGGTTGAATGACTTTGATAAATTACCACGAACATACATTGATGACAGCGTAAAAGATACCCAACATATATTTGACCATAATTATGGTATCGTTCATGACATAGAAAATGATAAATTTTTTCTGGGCTTAACCCAAAAAGCTGTGGAAATTGTCGGTAAAGATGTGAAGGTACAAGGTATTACATACCCTGGGACTGTGGGTTTGTATGAGTTACTTTTCAAGAAGGTGCCGGTCGGTTTCAAATCGCAAGATCTAGATAATTATATGGATATACTGAAAAGAACAAACGCGTATCGGAGAAACCATGATCCTAATGAACAAGTGCAAGGAAATGCATCATATAAATATATAAATATAATTGGACCTTATTTACAGGAGCGAGGAATAACAAAAACAAAAAACCCGGTGAGACGACTAGCTGACGCATTTTCTAAAGTGCCTCCGCCTTATAGGACAATCAAAACTGGGACGGGGCTAACTTTAAAATCAAATAAAGAAAATACAGATTATATTTATTGGGATAATGTTAACGAGCTTGTCGATAGATTAAGACTGTTATTGGCATCTACTGCTGCGGGGCACACGGGACATGAGAACGAAATAGCTTCAATTATTGAAGAACTAAGAGAGGGAAAAGTTATCTTATAAAATAAGCACGACTGAGAGTTAGAAAATTATTTGAGTAACAACCGCTGTCTTGACTATTAATAAATTTGGTACACACATTAATCACCACCTTAACGAGAAATACGATAATTCAATGAAAGAGTTGGAAAAACATTTATCCAAAATAGAAGAGCTTGAGAAGACATTTAAGAGCTATCAGGCAGATATCAATTCCCAACTTAATAAACTTTTGCCACAACAAAACCGATATACACAATGGGTGAACAAATACAATACGAGTTTGGACCAAATAAATCAGTTAGCGACAACAACTAATGAATGATTTAAAATGGTGTTTAATTCAAATTGACGGGCAATCGACAAAGTAATGAGCAGTGAGAAAGCACAACTCGTCCGAGAGCTGCACAAGCCGGCACGCAGAAATTACGCGCGTCGCAGAACTATAATACGAGGGCTGGATGATTTGTGGCAAGCGAATTTGGCTCAGCTAGACCGATATGCGAAACAAAATAAAAACTTTAAATTCATACTAGTCGTGATCGATTGCTTTTCAAAATACGTGTGGTATCGACCGTTAAAAACAAAAACCGGTGTTGAAGTTACCAAAGCGTTTACCCAAATTCTCAAAGAAGGACGCCGGCCGCAAAATCTGCAAACTGATCTCGGCAAAGAGTTTTATAATATCCATTTTAAAAAAATGACGGGTAGGTTTGACATAAATCACTACAGTACATATAGCAACGTGAAAGCTGCCGTAGCTGAGAGAGTTATACGTACTCTCAAGGAAAAATTATTTTGATATTTTTCGTTAAACGGCACCTACAAATGGATAAATGTTTTATCCTCTGTTGTCGAAAAATATAATAGTAGCGTGCACAGGACCACCGGAATGAGACCTAAAGAAGTGAACAAAGATAACGCGCCTAGTTTGCTGAAATCAGCGTACAGTCACTTGAAAATTGTAGGACCATCTAAACTTAAACTGGACGACGTTGTAAGAATCGACAAGACCAAGCACGTGTTTAGCAAAGGTTATACTCCCAACTGGACCACGGAATTGTTTAAAATCGTAAAAGTGCAGATTACAAATCCGGTAACTTATCTGTTGGAAGATATGAAGGGTAAGCCTGTAATGGGCGCTTTTTACCAGGAAAAATTGCAGAAAACCGTTAACCCTGACGTCTATCTTGTCGAAAAGTTGTTGCGCAAACGAGGAAATAAGGTTCTCGTGCGCTGGTTGGGCTTGGACAAGTCACATGATTCATGGATCGACACCGCGAATATCCTATAAATTTCTTCTATAATTTTTGATTTTGTGAGCGTCCCAGACAGACATGGAACAAATTGTGTTGCCGGATAATTTTTTAAATTTATTGCAAGAGAATGGTTTGATGGGTCCACCGCCTTCGCAGCCACCAACAGATATTCCACAACGTGAGCGTACTGCTGCAAATTCACGAGTTAAGAAAATAAAAATTGAATCTCTACCGCAAACACAAGGAGAATGGTTCGAGGCGTTCAAAGATGACAACGAAAAAAGGGTAGTTTGTGAGGCGTTCAATTTGAAAAACAATTTGGAAAATCAGCTGATGCAATGTGAAGAAGGTATCCAGCAGCTCGAAACTCAGATAGCAGTTGTTCAGGCCGATCTCCAAATACTGCGCTTACGTGCGGAAGAATACAAAGCAAAAATCGGATATTTCCAAAATTTGGCTCCAGGACATATTGTATAAAAATGAAAAAATATTCAGTAACTGTATTTTGATATAAAAATAAAATCGCGTTAAAATATTTTCATTTTATTTCAAATGTTAGCCAGGACGCTTTTGGTCAGATTTAAATTAGGTCTAAAATAACTATGGAACAGCTCTCGAACAGGTCTAGGACAGCCTTAAACAGGCCCAAAACCTCTACGGAACAGGTTTCGACAGGTCCGACACAGATATGGACCATTTTGCTTCTTTAAACAGGAATGTTTATTTCGCATTGCGATCGAACAATTATTTTTGGTGACGCAAAGTATGACATACTGACAAAATGAAATTACGGAGTGTCTATATATATATATATATATATATATATATATATATATATATATATATATATATATATATATATATATATATATATACAGGGAGGGATGTGGTTGAAGTAATGCGGGGTGATGATGCACTCTCCCTCATCGAACAGTTAGATTCTGGTTTCGTTTAAAGATTTTTTTTTTGCGTTTTTGTTCGCGTCGAAGGAAATGCGACGATAAACTCGATGTCGAAGGAAACGCATTTCTTGTGTCGCAGGAAAACACCTATGCCGTTCCTAAGCGGTCTAATATGAAAGTCTCGTTTAAAACATTTTTTTTTTTGCGGCGAAGGCAGGCGACGCGATGATCTCACCCGCCAAAGTTTAGTTTAAACATTTTGCAAAGCGATGATGTCATGCATCCGCTGCCGCACACCGGCGACGCGACCACGCTGTCATGCAGCGGGCGATGATGTCATCCAGTCGTCAAACGCGACGGCGGCGGTACGCCTGAGTCATCGCACACGATCGCGCTGCAATTTACATTCACGCCGCGACCAACGGTCGAGTTTCGAAACGAAGCGGCCCCATACGACGACGGTTTGGTTAGGTTAGATCGCTAACTACGACCAATTTTATCAGCGGGTCGCGTTATATTGCGCAATTCTCACCAACACAAATCTTAATTATTCTGAAGGAACGTTCTCGAATGTAATTTTAAATTCATTACCCCAGAAAAATTGACTTAATTAACAAGTGACCGCCGCCATAGTGAGACTTCATTTTTTGGATTTTTGTTTGTGTTTCACCACTTAAAAAAGGTAAGTGTCAAGTAGAGATCTGGAACAGTTGGAGAGTGAGACGCCCATTCCTCGCAGCAAATAAAAATGTTCCGGAAGGTAAGGATTTTTGATTTTAAATCCCAAACAATTCTCATATTGTATTTTATAGCTTCGACATCATCATCATCACCATCATCCACGCGCCATTGTACGCAGTGTAACTTGACCATTCCTGCAATGAGATGGCAAGGACACTTGCGTACTTTGGATCACCGCCAAAAATGCAGCGTGGTGCAGGAGCCAGGAGTAGAAATGATACAGACCTCCTTCCGTAACCGCATAGTTACATACCGTCTGGCGTCCACCGTTAACCCTACCGACGCTAAGGGCTTCTTGGACCACCTTAGGTCCAAAATCCTTACGTTGGTAGAGTCGAACGTCCGACGCTACGACAACGTAAAAGTCGGTATGGAGCTATTCGGAAACTTCCTCTTGCAGACGAAGGAACAAGAGGAGGTCAAGTCCTTCAATACCAAATATCGGCTGGTGAGCGGAAACACCGATCTGGAGGAGCTATACGTCCAGTTCGTCGACATCTTGGCTACCAAAGCGTCCGAGTTTCAGGAAAGGGACAGCGGTATGATTCATAAAAATATATATTTCCGAACTAATTTCTTTCTCTTTTTTACAGGCTGGGCGTTGCAGGAACTCCTCCATTTAGAAATAGGGATTAACAAGTACAATCCCCTAAGGGCGTCGTCCTATGTTAGCCTGCCCAATGAAATCGAAGCCAAAAAAGCTGTTTTGAACTTGCAAAATACGGACGAAAAATGCTTTATGTGGTCGATCTTGGCTGCTCTTCACCCAATTCACTGGACAAATAACGCTAACAGGGTCAGTAACTATGTAGAATTTCAGAACGAGCTGGATTTTACAGGTATCGATTTTCCCGTTAAACTTAAGGACATAACCACTTTTGAACAACTTAATGAAATTTCCGTCAATGTCTATGGCCTCGAGAGAGTCTATAACAAAGTCCGTAATGATGTTGAGGTCGTTGGTCCTTTGCATTTTACTGAATCTCGTAAAGAGAGACATGTAAACCTCTTATTAATTAGTACTGACCATGGAGAAAATCATTATTGTTTAATAAGAAGTGTGTCTCGGTTGGTTTCAAAACAATTAACTAAAAGGTCCACTACAAAGTTTTTATGCGATGGGTGTTTGGTTTATTTTTATAACGAAGAAAAACTAAAGCGTCATAAAGAACACGACTGCACTCACATTTCCATCAAACTTCCGACCACCGAATTGCGCAAGGATAAATACGGTAAAGATGTTCCCGCGAATAAGCTGAAATTTGAAGAATTTGAAAAGAAATTAAAAGTTCCTTTTGTTGTGTACGCGGACTTTGAAACAGTCATGACTCCTTTACAGGTGGAAGGCGAACCGAATCCCGACAAACCGTTTACCGTCAAAACTCATATTCACGAGCCTTACTCTTTCGCCTACTATGTCAAATGTGACTTTGACGATTCCCAGTCTACTTTTAAACAGTACAGAGGTCGGGGCGCACACAAAATTTTCATTGAATGGTTGGAGAGAGACTGCAAAGCGCTCTGCAACAAGTTCATGAAAACTTCCGTGCCCATGACCACTCTATCGTTTGAACAAGAGACCGGCTTTCGAAACGCTGCGGCTTGTCACATTTGCGAGAAGCCATTTAATGCAGAGGACGAAAAAGTAAGGGATCATTGTCATATGACGGGCGAATTTCGAGGTGCGGCTCACTCCACTTGCAACTTGAATTTCAAAGTTCCGCGGCACATCCCTGTCTTTTTTCACCATTTAGGTTTCGACAGTCATCTATTTGTAAAATTTATGGCTGAAGAAGGGGAAAAGATCGATGTCATCGCCCAAAACAAGGAACGTTACATTTCCTTTACGAAAAATGTCCTAGTCGATAACATTGAGTCGGAGAAAGGAGGCAAAGGGAAAAGGGTATTTTTAAAACTCCGATTTTTAGATTCATTTCGATTTGTGGCATCCAGTTTGGACAGATTGAGTCGAAATTTGAACGATAGTCAGTGTCGGGAAGTCAAAAAATTTTTTAAAAATGAACAAGAATTTCAACTTATTCGACAGAAGGGCGTTTTTCCATATACGTATCTAGATTCTTTTTCAAAATAAGACGAAACCAAATTGCCATCGCACGAGGACTTTTATGACTCCATGCGAAAGAGCAACATAACCAGGGAGGATTACAAGCGTGCCTGGACTGTGTGGAATTTGTTCAAATGTAAAACTTTAGGCGAATATTCAGATATTTATTTAAAATCCGACGTTTTACTTCTAGCCGATATTTTTGAAAACTTCAGAGAGGTGTGTCTGAAAACGTACGGTCTGGACCCGAGTCAGTTTTATACGACACCGGGTCTATCATGGACGAGCGCCCTTAAGGCGACAAAGGTCGAACTGGACCTGTTGACCGACGTGGACATGATACACTTCTTGAAGCACGGTATCCGCGGAGGAGTCAGTCAGTGTAGTGTGAGAAAGGCCGCGGCTAATAATAAATTTTTACCTAATTACGACCCTTCCAAACCTACCTCTTACGTCATGTACTTGGACGCTACCAATTTATACGGGGCGGCCATGTCACAATACCTCCCAACGGGAAACTTCGAGTGGTTGGAGGAGGGCAAAATTCAAAATTTAGATATTACGCGTATCCCCAACGATTCACCTAGGGGCTATATTTTCGAAGTAGATTTGGACTATCCGGAAGTGCTGCATGACGCACACAACGAACTGCCTTTTTGCCCGGAATCCATCGTTTCGCCAATCGCGAAAACCAAAATGAGAAAACTTATTCCAAATTTAAACAATAAACGTAATTATGTATTGCATTATAGGAATCTGCAACAGGCTTTAAGCAACGGTTTAAAGCTTGTTTTCGATCAATCTCCCTGGCTAAAACAATACATAGACTTGAATACGGCGATGCGTAATACAGCTAAAAATAAGTTTGAAAAAGATTTTTTCAAACTTATGAATAACGCTGTGTTTGGAAAAACGATGGAAAATGTGGACAAAAGGGTGGACGTGCGGCTCGTTTCCCATTGGGAAAATATTGGGAAAAGGTTGGGGGCAGAAGCGTTAATCGCGAGACCTAATTTTAAAAATGTCGCCATATTTAGCGAAAATCCAGTCGCCCTCCAGATGGAAAGGACTAAAGTCGTATATGATAAGCCTATTTACGCCGGATTTTGCATTTTGGACATATCGAAGACTCTCATATACGACTTTTTTTACGGCTATCTAAAGGCTAAGTACGGCGACAAAGCCATCTTACTCTACACCGATACCAACAGCCTCGTTGTCCAAATTTTTTGCGAAAATTTCTACGAAGATATGAAAGAAAATTTGGACAAATTCGATACTTATAATTACTCGGAGAACAACCAACACGGCATTCCTGTAAACAAGTCCGTTCTTGGTAAAATGAAGGACGAGTACGCAGGACGGCCGTTGTGGGAATTCTTGGGTACGGGAGCGAAAGCTTATTGCGTAAATGTGGATGGCAACGAGTTGACCAAAAAGGCCAAGGGCGTTGCTGACTCGGTCAGCCAGCGCGAACTTAGTCTCGACGACTATAAGCGCGCTGTCGACGAGGAAGGCACGCTAATCTTGCGCCAAATGTCTTCGTTTCGCTCACATTTACATGATATGTACGTCGAACTGAAAAATAAGGTGGAGTTGTCTTACGCGGATGACAAACGACATCTTATACCCGGCTCAGAGTACACGCTAGCTTGGGGCCATCGAAATTTAGTTGGTTCAAAGGACAGCGGGAAAATCACTGACTGATCGACCACATACCAAGCAGATATTTCTTTTGGCAAACTAATATGTTACGATTGCTTTAGATGATTGTAGTTTATATTTGTGTTTAATTTATGTATCTATTTATGTCCATATATGCTATTTATATATGCATATCGTTCGAATATATTTATTAATATGTGTCTATCCTGATGGGGTTTTGTATATGATTAATAAAACAATTTGTTCGATATTAGTGTCATTAAACGTCTTTTTCCCTGTTGCATTTTATTTAATCCGCAAAAAAAAATGTTGTCCATAAATTATTATATTTTAAGCGACCTTGACGACCTTTTATTAGTTGAATTCTCTTATCGTCGCCGCCGCCGCGAAATCGTCGTCGGCTAGGCTCGGCTAGGCTCGACTAACGTAGCGCGCGAAACGGGTTCGAGGTTCGAATCCCCGACCGCGCGCGACACACCGGTCGCTTTTTTCACCTCGCGCAAAATACGTCAAAACAAAAAGGCACTAACGCAAAAACTACCCCTAGCGGGGCGAAATTGCCAAAAAGGCACTAACGCGAAAACTACCCCCTTCCCCCCATTAAG
This sequence comes from Cylas formicarius, assembly GCF_029955315.1. Lineage (NCBI taxonomy): Eukaryota > Metazoa > Arthropoda > Insecta > Coleoptera > Brentidae > Cylas > Cylas formicarius. Next base: position 1,730,110 of record NW_026844319.1, read on the forward strand.
GGTGACATCTGGCGATCGAAACCTGAGCTCTTAATGGGCGGCGGCATCTCTCGTAGAATGGTCAAACTATTTTTTTTTCGGTTGCTTGGGAATTTGTAAATTTGCAATCACAAAATCTCCCCCGGGGGACGGGGGATGGTGAAGTCACGAATAATAACTACTTCTAAAAAATTAATAGAGTTATTAAAAAACAACAGAAGTCCCGCTGTGTTCGAAGTGTTTTCGGAGCGCGAGCATTGAAGATGCCAAGTGAGATTTTGGCGAAACGTCTGCAGGATTCCAGTCGGATGCAAGATTTGCAGGATTCCAGTCGGATGCAGGATTCCAGTCGGAGTTCAACGAGCGAACGGATGATATCCCGGAATATAGTGTCATCATATATATATATATATATATATATATATATATATATATATATATATATATATATATATATATATATATATATATATATATATATATATATATATATATATATAATATTATATATTATATATATATATAATATTATATATTATATATAATATATATATATACATACATCCCGCTATCTTCCGAGCGTCCTTTCATGGATCCGTCTCCAGTATCGTTTTCTTCAAGATCCCTACTTTAACAAGTAAATATTTTGAAGTTTTATAAACGAGATGGCGTTGAGTTTCCTTAGGCCAGATTTTACGAAGATCATTTTTGTGAAGTTTTATGATACTTATATGTCGGCGTCCTTTTATAGAGGTACCTTGCTAGCGTCCAATATACACGGGAAAACTTTTACATTTCAGCATCCTAGCGTCCGTATGTATATTTTTCATTTATTGGGCAGATTTCTGAGCGTCCGAGCAACGTTGCCCGATTGATTGTGTATTAAAGTACATATAAATAGATATGGTCTTTAGAACACGCTTCTCCTTTTTAACATAACGGTGCAGAGTCGAGCGGGTATAAGGCGATTCATGTTTTCGCTATATTTTGAAAAATGCTTTGTTGCTAACTGTTTTATTTTTTTTTTATTATATATGTTTTTTTGTAGATTTGGTAGTTTTTAAAGCTCTTTGCTAAACTTAATTTCTTTGTGTAGATGTTTTCTTTAACACGTCGCCCGATTTTGGAAAGTAATTCTTGAATTCTTTGATTCTTGAATATGTTTGCCAGAAATATTGCACATGTATTTACGTTAGCCAGGCGCTGCTTGGACATAAACCTAACCAATAATAATAATAATTGAAAGCAAATACTATTATTAATTTTTCAAAGAAACTTCCACAGGCTACTGTAATACTTTCTACAAAACTTCTGGTTTCCTCCTGCGCCGGTTTTTGCTGAGTCGAACTTGCTGACGTTTCGCCAATCTTCCTGTTGGCTTCTTCAGGGATTGAGTGAAACTGGCATTTTACTCTGTACCTGTATATATATTGTTTGAGGGGGGCGGAGCTAAATGAGGGGCATAAACACCGTCTCGGATCACTGATTCCCATGTTGGTGACAGGTAAAGACCAGAGTCGCGGTTAAGATTCTTTGATTGTTTAGAGATTTGTTTGATTACATACATGAATTCGCCAACAGCTGACGAATTTATTTGTCTTAGTCGTAAGGCTCTTTCGTGTTCTTTGAGCCTAGTTGATATTTTTCGTCCGGTTTCTCCAATGTATTCTTTGCCGCATATGCATAGAATGTTGTTAACCCCTGGCATCTCAAATGGAATTTTATCTATGACGGACCGAAAATGTCGAGAGATTTTGCATAAATGGTAAGTCTGGTTTTGACGTTATACTTCTTTAGAACTTTTGATATGTGGTCAGTGATATTTTGAATGTAAGTGGCAAGTGGAGGATTGCTTTCGGCCTCATTGCTATTGGAAGGTTGTGGTGAAGTGTATTTTTTGATCGAACGCTTAATATCTTTAATATGGAATTTATTAGAGAGAGAAAAGCAGAAGTAAGATGTTTTAATTCTGGGTTCAGTGACTCGGGCTGAGATAGTTTGACGGTTCTGTAAGCAACAGAGTTGACAACCGATGACTTTTGGGCCAGATTGTGATGTGTGTGTGTAACATATTAAATTTGAAAAGTTTACCTCTGCTCTTCTCTCTAATAATTTCCACATTAAAGATATTAAGCGTTCAATCAAAAAATACCACAACCTTAAAACAACAATGATGCCAAAAGCAATCCTACACTTGCCACTGTGGTCCTTCCTTACATTCAAAACATCACTGACCACATATCAAAAGTTTTAAAACCAGATTTACCACTTGTCCAAAAATTTCTCAACATCCGTCCGTCCGGTCCGTCAAAGACAAAATTCCATTTGAGATGCCAGGAGTTTACAGCATTCCATGCATATGCGGCAAAGAATACATTGGAGAGACCGGACAAAAAATATCAACTAGACTCAAAGAACACGAAAGAGCCTTACGACTAAGACAAATAAACTCATCAGCTGTTGCCGAACACACTCACGATACCGGCCATAAAATTTTATTCGATGAAACTAAAATTCTTGCATGCAATTAGTTCTTCCACCAACGAAAAATCCGAGAGTCAATAGAAATCTATAAACAACCTAACAATCTTAACCACGACTCAGGTCTCTACCTGTCACCAATATGGGAATCCGTTATCTGAGACGGTGTTTATGCCCATCATTTAGCTCCCCCCCTTCTCCAATCCCTCAAACAATATGCCAGCAGGTACAGAGTAAAATGCGAGCCAGTTTCAGTCAAGCTCTGAAGAAGCCGACAGGATAATTAACGAAACGCCAACAAGTTCGACTCAGTAAAAACCGCCCCAGGAGGAACCCAGAAGTTTTGTAAAAAGTAAATACTAATATTTAAATATTATTTTTTTAAATTGTTTACTAAGTTTTTTTTTGGCCGCAGCTGGCACAGCAAGAAGTCGCAAAAATTACTCAAGAGAGGATCAAAAGATTTTTGATTACTTAACTGACCCTACCTCGTTTTTGGTCTTCCTTCCGGAGGGGCCGGCCCGTGCTGCGTCCTCTGTGCCTCGAGTGGTGAGGAAATTTGTTGATCACCACGCGTATGACCTGATGCGTTCAACGGCACTTTTTGAACCACACGACGAGAGCGACCGATTTAGCGCTTCACCGTGATTTTTAGTGGAGCATGCGCCTAAGGGCGCTGGCGGGTATAGATGGCCAGTTAAGTTCAAGAATTTAATACCGCGAGGAAAGGAAGAAGAATAACTTCTTGGTGCTGTACTCGCGGCCAATCGATAAGCTATAGGTTTATATATATATAAATTCATAAGAAGTCGAAAGATAATAAAATGAAAACTAAACATACCGCCCACCAAAATGCAGTAGGTATTTTCCCAAAAAACAAAACAATAAAGCGGTTCCGAAAAAATGATACCCATGTTTACCTACAGTTAGAGGTTAAAAAAAATGAAAATTCAGAACTATACTAATAAATATTACTAATAGAAGTGCTAACATCTTGTGTCTTAGCACCTCGTAGCTTTGCCATGGTAATTTGAAAAGGACCTGCCATATCGACACCAACACACTGAAATGGCTTGAGTTGTGTGATGCGATAAGAGGGCAGATTGCCCATACGGGGAATGTACGGTTTAGGGTTTGCTCGAAAACAGCGGTAACATTGAGACAAATTCCTACTGATGACTCGTTTGGAAGCAATTATCCAAAAATGTTGTAACAACAAATAGGACAAAGTTTGAAAACCTGGATGCAGGTATTTAGTGTGATAATAACAGACTATCATATTTGTCATTTTATGGTTTGATGGTAAGAGGGCAGGGTGTTTTTGCTCATAGGGAAGCATGGACGTAATTAGCATTCCGCCCACCCTGAGAATACCCTGAGTATCAATTACAAGACACAACTTGCGCATAGGTTTGGAGCAAGGTAGACCTTTGGAAACAAGATCAAATTCCTGTCGAAAACATTGCGGTTGAACGATTGGAACAAAGAAGAGTAATGAGTTATGTAATTCAATTTCATTCATCACTGATGTATCAACAGACTGACGTTTTATTTTCAGATCTATGAAACGCAAAACATAAGTGATAATAAGAAGAATTTTCATAAGAGAAGAAAATCTGTCCAATAAATCCGAAAAAGGAAAGAACTTTTGTAAAAAAGTCGAGTAAACATACCTTTTTGATTCCTCTTTCCGAATATCTGGTGAGTCGAGAGTAGGAGTTGGATTGTTCGGCCATTGGTCAGACGAACGACGTAGCCACTCTGGGCCGTTCCACCACATAGAGTTGTTAAATTGCTCTTCCGGCAACATACCACGTGATGCAATATCACCTGGGTTGAGTTGTGTTGGGACAAATCTCCAAGAAGATGGAGGAAGAATATTTTGAATGTGAGATACGCGATTTGCGATATAGGTTTTCCATTTATATGGAGGCGCTCTTATCCAACCGAGAGCTACCATGGAGTCAGACCATGCGAAAATGGATTCAAAACCAACATCAGAATAACTGACTTTGATGAAAGAAATTAGATCAGAGACCAAAACTGAAGCTGATAGCTCGAGGCGAGGAAGGGAGATCCTTTTTAGTGGAGCAACTTTGGTCTTGGCTGTCACTAGCGTGGAAAATACACTGCCAGTTGAATCGGCGACTCGAAAATACGCGCATGCGCCGAAACCAATTTCCGAAGCATCGCCGAAAACATGGAGTTGTAGAGACTGAAGATTTGGTGTCAAGATGTACCTGGGAATTTTTATCTGGGAAATCAAGGGTAACTGACTTTTGTATGTCAACCATCGATCGACAAGACCTTGGGTTGGAGTATCATCCCAATCTACACCCTCTGCCCACATCAATTGCATTAGATGCTTTGCAAGAAATATGCAAGGTGATATCAAGCCGATTGGATCAAACGTACGAGCAATGGTAGAGAGAATTGATCTTTTCGTACAAGAATCGTCGGTTTGATTGACCTGATATGAAAAGACATCATTCACTGGGTCCCATTGGAGACCAAGGACTTTGTGAAAACAGTCAGTGTCAGTGTCTAGTGAAACAGAAGTTTGTCGAATATTTGACGGAATTGTATTAAGAAAGTTGAGATCATTACTTGACCGCTTCCGCAGCTCAAAACCTGCGGAATTTAATAACTCAACAAGCTCTGCTTTAGGAGTCAATGCTTCCTCCAAGGTGTAAGCTCCTGTGCAGATGTCGTCGACAAATATGTCGGACTGCAGAACTCTTGAAGCGTTAGGATATGCTTCTGAGCCTTCTCGTGCCAGTTGCAAAATGACTCGAAGTGCCAAATAAGGAGATGATGCGATTCCAAATGTAACGCGGGTAAGACGATAATCTTGGGTAGAAAATCTCCATACTAGCCTCTGATAATCCCAATGCTTGGGTTCTAGTATAATCATACGATACATAGCTTTGATGTCACAAGAAAATGCTAATGGAAATTTTCTGAAGTTGAGGCAAATTGCGGTGATGTCTTTTTGGAGTTTAGGACCTGACAGAAGAAACTGATTGAGTGATCCTTGTGGAGTAGGACAAGACGCATTGAATACTACGCACACGCTTTGGTCACTAGCTTTCGTAACCGAATGGTGGGGTAGATAATACATTTTTTGAGTATCAGTCGAAATTTTAGGAGGAGCAACAACTTCCATATGTTTGGAGTCTAGATACTCACGAATGACAGCAGAGTATTTTTCATAGAGATCAACATCTTTTAAGAGCCGTCGCTCTAAAGAATAGAACTGTTTCAGAGCAATATCCCTAGAACTCGAAAAAACAGGCTCGTCTGCTTTGAAGGGAAGAGATACTATAAATCTCCCAGACAATTCCCGAGAGTGAGTAGTGTTGAAAAATCGCTCACATAACTTATCAGACTCAGACATAGGTTCAGTATGAGGAACCTCTTCAAGTTGCCAGAATTTGGACAAGGTTCTCTCAAGAGAATCTGATAAAGTCAAGAAGCTATGGCGTGGATGTAAACGAGAGTTGCTAGATGATTTGACATTTCCCATGATAATCCAGCCGTAAATGGTGTTTAAGGCAATGGGATCATGTGGAGATTGCATAATCTTGCCATCCAACATGAGTAACGGAAATATGGAGGCACCTAGTAAAATGTCGATTCCACTAGGAGTCTTGAAACTTGGATCGGCTAACTTAATATGAGACAAATGATCCCAGCTATTGTATTCTACTGAAACAATAGGCATGTTAACGCAAATAGACGGTAATATGACTGAATAGACTGCCACGAAAGGTTGATTCAAACCAGGCACGCTTAGTTCGAAAGTAGTGTAGCCTCTCGATGTAGCAACTGACGTATCACCGATACCTTGAATTTCAACACTTCCACCGTAGCTTTTCAAACCCAATCTTCGAAAACACTTCTCAGTGATGCAGTTTACCTGACTCGCGCTATCCAGCAGCGCTCGGCAAGTGTGTAGGTTACCATGTCTGTCAGCCACTTGTAAGAGGGCGGTAGCGAGTAAGGTTGAGTCGGTTATATTCGCCGAAGAAGAGGCATATGATTTAGGTGAGTTTAGCTCTGCCGATGCAGAAGATGCAACGGAGTGAGGAAGTTCGCATGATGAGTCATGTGGTGTCTGTGGCTAATTGCCTTTGGAAGGAGAATCGGCTCCCCAGTGGAGCAAAGTATGGTGTGTCCGACTTTGACAAAATTGGTAAGCTGTATTGCTCGAACATTTTTTAGCGCTGCACCGGAAATTGAGGCATAATGTGCACAAGCGATGTTGCTTGACGATGGTGTAACGATCACGAGGCGTTTTCGATTTGAAAACTGAACATTTAATCAACGAGTGTCTACTCTGACATGTACATTTTGGACTATCCTGCGTTAAGAAACCTTTAGGATTTAATTTAGATTTAAAACTGCGTTCGCTTTGGTTTCTGACTGATTTTGTTCGAATGGTGTCTTCTGGACTTGAAAGTGCAAAGGACGATAATGCCTTGCAATTTTTATCTAAAAATTTGATTAAATCGTCGTATGAAGGAAGCTTTACACTGCTGTGCGCGAGCTCAAATGACTTAGCTGAATGCACATCAATTTTTGATAAAAGCAAATTGAGAAGAATAAAATTCCACTCGACAGTGGGAAACCCCAAAATTTTCAATGCCGCCAAGTTTTCTTGAAACGTGTCAATTAAACGTCGCAAAACTAAATGATCGTCTGATGACATTTTAGGAGCGTTGTGTATGTTGTTCCAAAATTCAGTGGCCATTAACCTTTTGTTCTGGTATCTATCACGCAATGCCTGATAAGCAACGGGGTAGTTGCTCTCAGTCATGCGCAACGTTTTTAATAAATTGAGGGGTTCACCCTCGCAATGTTTGACCAAAAAACCGAATTTTTGAATTGCCGGCATGTTCGCGTCATTATGAATTAAACTATCATATAAGTCAATGAATGTCGGCCAATCTCGGTAATCGCCCCTGAAAATTGGTACATCAACCTCATATACTTTTTGGTTAGTGGTAGCATTAAAAATTGTTTGGTTTGATGGGACAACAGGACTTTGAGCCGCTGTAGGAAACAAATCCATATATATATATATTTTATCACGAAATATTTGTATTATTTCTAATGTCTTCAATTCCTTCGTAACGAGCTTTAAATTGATTTAACTTAGTAGAATCAGTGAGACAGGTCTGAGAACAATTATAAATTTCAGTCAAACGACTTATAAAAAAACCTCGAGTGGCTTTATTCTGACCTAAAGATTTTGCCATTATAAAAACCTATCGAACACTAACGCAGATTCAGAGAGAAAAGCGATATTACTCAAATAATAATAATGATAAAAAAATGAAAATCAAACAGTTCCGAGTTTCAACTAGACCGAAAGAAATTCGACAAAAAAGTAAATAAATACGCCTGAAACTCTGCCCGTTCCGATATTGAACGTTAAAATGAAACAATATTTGAAACCGAGATCCAGTCGATTGAAATCAAATGCGAATCTGTATATATAAAAAAAACGTACTGATCTTTTTGTGTTGATGCTAATGGCCTTCATACACAAAAAAGTAAAGGAATAAACAGATTTTTCGCAAAGCATAGCACGTAATCGTGAAATTCAAATTGAGAATATTGATTGCACAATAATAAGATAAAAGTTAGTTCTTTTTAATTGGGCTCGTAAGGACCAAAAATCTTTTGTCCGCGCGGAAACGGACTTTGGCCGCAGCTGGCACAGCAAGAAGTCGCAAAAATTACTCAAGACAGGATCAAAAGATTTTTGATTACTTAACTGACCCTACCTCGTTTTTGGTCTTCCTTCCGGAGGGGCCGGCCCGTGCTGCGTCCTCTGTGCCTCGAGTGGTGAGGAAATTTGTTGATCACCACGCGTATGACCTGATGCGTTCAACGGCACTTTTTGAACCACACGATGAGAGCGACCGATTTAGCGCTTCACCGTGATTTTTAGTGGAGCATGCGCCTAAGGGCGCTGGCGGGTATAGATGGCCAGTTAAGTTCAAGAATTTAATACCGCGAGGAAAGGAAGAAGAATAACTTCTTGGTGCTGTACTCGCGGCCAATCGATAAGCTATTGGTTTATATATATAAATTCATAAGAAGTCGAAAAATAATAAAATGAAAACTGAACAGGGGGGTTTCTGTCGTATTTGTTTTTCTGGCAAGTATCACAAATATTTACAAACCGCTCGATATCGTCGGTCATTTTAGGCCAATAGAATCTAGTGGTCAATGCTATTTTCATTTCAGAGATGCCCCTATGGCAAGTTTTTGTAGTGTGGTAAATTTTTAATTTTTCCTGTTGTTGCTGGGATTCAATATCCTCTAAGAATTTTGAACATTGAACAAACCTGTAGGAAGAATTTAGAAATATTTTTTGTAATGTTACAGTAAAGGTTTGAACTAGTTTTTCGGTTCTAAAATAAAGTGCGTAAAGATTTTTGGGGTCTATAAATTTCTTTAAGAATTTAATTATATGTGGGATAGGCTCAAGTTTTGTAAATACTACTAAAATTCGAGTGTTATTGAAAATATTTGAAAATTGACATTGGATTCGATTATTATCTCCTTCGGTTACAATTATTTGATTTTTATAAATATTCAATATTCTTTCTGTAAAGGGAATGTTAAAAATTGGATTTTCGTGAGACGTATGTACTGTTTCTAAATCGCTAGTATCTAGTAATGGCGGTTGATTTTGTGAATATTGAGCAGGTCGCAGAATAATGTCTGACAAAATATTTATTTTCTTTTATGAATTGTTGCCTAGAATTGATTCTAATTCGTCCGGATTTAATTCAGGAGTAGTTATTATTCGTTACTTCACCATTCCCCGTCCCCCAGGGGAGATTTTGTGATTGAAATTTTACAGATTCCCAAGCAACCGAAAAAAAAAAAACAAAAAAAAAATTTGACCATTCTACGAGAGATGTCGCCGCCCATTAAGAGCTCAGGTTTCGATCGCCAGATGTCACCCTTAATGGGGGGTAGCGGGTAGTTTTTGCGTTAGTGCCTTTTTGGCAAACTCACCCCCGATAAAAAAAAAGGAATTCGTAGAAAAAAGAAATTTCGTAGTGCCTTTTCGGCACTCCGGGGTGGGGGATGCGAGAAATAAATGTGACGTATTTTTGCGCGAGGCGAAAAAAGCTACCGTTCTGTCACGCGCGGTCGGGGGATTCGAATCTCGAACCTTCGGGTGTAAGCGCCGCCGACGCGCTGTTCCTATAGCCTAACTCGGCCGACATGGGGGATGTGCGTCGTTTATGCCCGGTGACCCGTTTCGCGCGAGTTATACATCCCAACGTGACGCTAATGTATTTAATTAGCCCTGAGTTAGCACAAACCCAACGGCAAGATGCGCTTATCAGTGTCGCGTCTACAATTACATCCCATTCTTCAACGTAATATTTTCTATTGTAAAACAGTCAGTCTTGTCTATGAAATCGATGTAACCAGTCGACTAATTAAGTCATTAAAATACAATTGTTGTAATTTTGGTGTTTTTTTAAAAACGGCTTTCGGCATCCGAGATACTTAAGTGGCGCAGTCGGTAGGATTATTTCGTGGAATTTCCGCCGCGGAAAATCTATGAGTTTTAACTCTTAAACGAAATATCAACAAGTGACCAATTTTAAGTGAGCAGAGTAAACCAAACAGTGCTGCTTCGAAGAAATCTATTGGGGATACATCGACGAAATCCGGCAACAAGTATGGTTTTCATCTCTTCCGTGATGCTGATACTGTAAGTCGATTGATACAATTTTTGGTTCATGTCAGACTCCTCCCTCTCCGTTGATTCCTTTGACGAAAACGACGAAGAGACAAATTTAGATTTGGATTCAGAATTAGATTTAAACTTAACAAGCTTTTTCGAAAATTTGAGAATTTCAAGTAGTAGTACTAAGGAAATTATAACACGACCCATTCTTGATATTAAAAATTTAAGCATTATCCCGCAATTCGATGGCAACCCAAATAAACTTCATCGATTTATTACGGCATCTGAAGCAATTTTAAAACAATATTACAGTCCTGTAGAACGAACATGTTTTCAAAATATGCTCTTATTAAATGGAATTTTAAATAAATTAGAGGGACGAGCAGAGGAAATCGTTGCAATTAATAATCCGACAAGTTGGGACGGTATTAAAACCGCTCTTATACAGTACTTTGGCAATCAGAGAGACGAAATCAAGACCTTGTTAACTTGAGACAAAAACAAAATGAAACTCCCTATCAATTTCACAAAAAAGTTATTCACTTATTAAATACTATTTGCAACCATATTGATATAAATTGTCCGGATGAACTAAAAGAAAGTAAGAGAGATTTCTTTGTTAAACAAGCCTTAAAAACATTCTTAGCAGGACTTAAGGGATCCTCTAGGTCCAACTATTCGGGCAATGAGACCAACTTCTTTAAGTCAGGCCTTGCAATACATAACTGAGGAAGACAACATTAAGTATTATCAGAGATCTAACCACACCAACATTTTATATCAATCCCAACAACATAAACAACCAACCCCTAACAGATATCAAAATTTCCAGCAACCTCATTTTAGACCCATAACATGGCCACAAAATCCACCTCAATTTCATCAGCCACAATTCCCTCGTGGCCCAATTAATGTTCAAAGACACCCCAATCCACCAATGCAGAGATTCCCCACTAACTCACAAGTTTTTGGAAAAACTTCTGCAGGACCGAGTACCTCACGGAATAAACCTACCTCTATGAGTGTATCCACCAGGAATACTTCGACTCATTTAAGGAAACCTTTTCAAAGCAATAATAATTTCCAAAATTTCGGACAAAAACCCAATTTTATTTCTGAAGAATTATTCAACACGGAACACTTCGACGAACAAACTGACTATGACGAATACCCACCAGATGATCAACAAAACTACGAACCCGACTTTGACAACCAAAATGAAGAACAAAACGAAAATTTTCGCGAAAGCCCGAACCTCGAACAGGAAACGTGATAGAATATCACATGTCCTTGGATAAAAAAGAATTACCGTATATTCAAATCACAAAACCACCCTTAAAACTTTTAATTGCCACAGGTTCGACAAAATCTTTCATTAACCCGGAAATCGCCTCTAAATATTATTATAATCGCATTTTCCATGAACCTTTTACAGTTTCGACCATCTTTCAAACCTCATCACACGATTATTGTTGCGAAATTCCAATATTTCCTGAGTTCAACCAAAAAGAAACATTGAAATTTTATCTTTTTAACTTCCACAATGTGTAATTAATTGGATTAGATAACCTAAAACTGTTAAATGCGCAACTCGATTTCGTTAACTCTATCCTAACTACACGTTGTTCAAAGATACCAATAAAGTATCAAAATTCAAATCAAAATATTTCATTTAAACTAAAAATAAAACCCCATACACGAGTCGTTACGAAAGTACCGGTAAATGAAACAGGTGGTGATGTCATCGTCCCCCATCAAAATATTCAAAACTGCGAAATACCTGAAACATTACCTGTTGTAAAGAATAGATTAGCTTTAGTCGAAATATTAAATAAAACGGACAAGGAAGTGACAATTATATTGACAAGTCTCTTAAAAGTGATTCCTTTTGACGAAAATAACTACGAACTTTACCACGTTGATGTCACATCTTTTAATGAAAAACAGAAAGTAGATATTGAAAAAATTATACGCACTGACCACCAAATTAGGAAGGTGCACCTATTTTACAACCCTCGATTTGGCCAGTGGTTTGCATCAAATAGAGATGAACCCGGAAGACGTCGCCAAAACAGCTTTCAACGTGGAGAATGGCCACTACGAGTATCTACGGATGCCGTTCGGACTCCGAAACGCCCCTGCGACATTCCAGCGAGTTATGGACAACATACTCAGAAGGCTACAAAATGAGATATGTTTGGTGTACCTAGATGACATCATTATATTTTCAACTTCACTCCAGGAGCACCTTGTCAACTTAAAAAAGGTATTTCAGCGTCTAAGAGACACCAACTTCAAAATACAACTTGACAAATCGGAATTCCTGAAAACAGAAGTGGCATATCTAGGCCACATCGTGACACCTGACGGAGTAAAACCCAATCCCGACAAAATTTTGGCAATAAGGAAGTATCCATTACCGAAATCAACAAAGGAAATAAAAGGATTTCTAGGACTCTTGGGATATTACCGAAAATTTATACGAGACTTTGCAAAAATTACTAAGCCTTTGACGATGTGTTTAAAAAAGGACGCCAAAATAGAACACACCCCGGAATTCATCGCTTGTATTGAACGCTGCAAAAACCTACTAACAAATGAACCGATACTGCAATACCCAGACTTTACCAAGGATTTTGTCCTTACGACAGATGCCAGTAATTTAGCCGTCCGGAGCCATATTATCTCAAGGACCGACAGGTAACGACAAACCTGTCTCCTTTGCATCAAGAACACTGAACGAATCGGAACAAAATTACTCAACAACCGAGAAAGAGCTCCTCGCGATAGTTTGGGCGACAAAATATTTTCGGCCATATTTATATTGGCGAAAATTCAAAATCGTTACAGACCACAAACTACTGCAGTGGCTTATGTCACTAAAGGAACCGAATTCACGGTTAGTCCGCTGGAGATTAAAACTGGAAGAATACGATTACGAAGTTGTTTATAAAAAAGGCAAAAACAATACCAATGCGGATGCACTATCCCGTATTGAAATACACACCAAGGAATTATTTAAGTACATGGAAGATTTTAACGATAAGATGTCCAAAAAACCCGATCGAGATAACGAATCAATCGTAGGCAATATTGACGAAGCACCCTGTATAGAAGACGTAAGAGAAAGCGAAAATAATGACCCGACCAATCAAAATCCACTTAACATAGAATTCACGCCCAATACCGAAGAAGACCACTCACAGGATGACAACACCAGACATACCAGCCACGAAGAGCCAATTCTAGGCATACCAATTTCAGAAAAACCACTCAATATGTTCGATCATCAAATAGTTATTGATTTTGTCCACCATTCACCGGCCAATCCGAAAAAGAAGCAGATTTTTCCGACAAAAATTCGACACTTCGTGCAAATATCGGAAATGAACCTAGAAAACGATATTATACAATTTTTCAAAAACTTTATTCAACCAAAATTTTTGTATGCGCTACATTTCAAAAACGAAACCCATATCCCTGAAATTTGTAATATTCTAAAAAATACCTTTAAAAATTCTGCTTTCAAACTTGTGAAATGTAACACCGTTTTAGAAGACGTTGTTGAGAAAGATGCCCAAACAGAAACTATTCAAAAATTCCATGAAGGCAAAACAAACCATCGTGGAGTTGTTGAAACCGAAACTCGAATTAGACGGACATATTATTGGCCAGGAATTAAAAACCATGTTAAATGAATACGTAAACTCTTGCGAAATATGCCAAATTAATAAATATGATCGCAATCCCCCCAAACAAAAGCTTATGGTGACTCCGACCCCATCGAAACCTTTCGAAATCGTACATGCAGACACATTTCAAGCCCACGGTCAAAAATTTCTAACGATTATCGATACCTTCTCCAAATACGCCCAGGCTTATCCTTTAGTGGGGTTATCCGGCATAGAAGTAGTCCGTGCATTTCTAACTTTCATGACTCATCACGGTCTACCATTCCTAGTTGTTATGGATAACGGTACTGAATTGAAAAATTCCGTTGTTCAAGAATTTTTTAAAACACATGATATTAATGTCCATTATGTAACACCTAGTAACCCTTAATCAAATGGACCAATCGAAAGATTTCATTCTACTATCATCGAACACTTAAGAATAATTATAACCAAAAATAAAGGCAAGGCCGACATTTTAAATCAGATGCCCTTTGCAATATTAGGATACAATAATTCTATAAATCTAAACGAAAAACTAGTTAATAATTATGTACACGAATATCGCGAGTTGACTAAAGAAATTTACAAAAAACTAAATGAACAATTAATTAATCATAAAGAACGCGTGATCGAAAAACAGAACGAAAATAGACAAGACCCTCTTCCGTACAAAGCGGACGCGGACGTTTACAAAAAACTAACCTCCAATATTCGTAACAAGTTAACACCAAAATTCGTTAAAGACAAAGTCCTCCAGGACCGAAAAATAAAAATTAAAACTAGTAAGAAAGTATTTCATAAGCAATCCCTAAAGAGACCAAAGGCTAATCAGAAAAAATTGTTACAGGTGCAACCTGATAGGAACAATGACAGCCAAGGAACTGACGATAACGAACCTAGACAAAAACCCGGGAATTCTTCCCTATAAGATAGGAACCGCAAGAATAAAAGTAAGACAACATTCCTTTATTCACTATTACGATCTCGACCCAGTTAAATTAGAAATTGAAAAAATAAGAAATATTTATGACAATATTTCTATCAGCATGCAAAAACACGAATACCTTTTCGAACTTTCAAACTTCGATTAAACAGTAAACTTTCAATTAATTTCGGCAGAACAAAAACTAAACTCTCTCCGCCCACAATATAAAGAAAAACGTGGTATAATTAACGGTTTAGGTACGATAATAAAAAGTATTACGGGAAACCTAGACGCAAACGACGCAATTTTCTACAATAAAGCAATATCTGACCTGCAAAATGGACAAATTGAAGTTATTAGTAAGTTAAACAAGGAAATCTCTATCACTACAAAAGTAATTCAAAATTATAATCGAACTGTTTCATTGATAAAACATAATCAAGAAGTAATATATAAGGAAATGAATTTAGTGATTCAAACACTCAATGCGACTATTGTTAATTTTAGCGATTTCCTAAAAGCTCGAAATGTTTTAGATCAAATTAACTTTACATTAAACACCGTTCGCTTTCTGATATCGAAAACGGCTATAACATTTGCTCGATTAAAAATTGTTCACAGTAGTATCTCAAAGATCGAAGAGCTCGAATCAATAATTAAAACTATATTAAAGTATTATCCACCAGATAACTTACTTTTTACAGACTATACGAAAAACCTTTATAAATACTATGAAATTTTAGAAGTGGAAGCGTATTTTTCAGACGACGACGATTTCGCGGCGGCGGCAACGATAAGAGAATTCAACTAATAAAAGGTCGTCAAGGTCGCGTAAAATATAATAATTTATTGACAACATTTTTTTTTTGCGGATTAAATAAAATGCAACAGGAAAAAAGACGTTTAATGACACTAATATCGAACAAATTGTTTTATTAATCATATACAAAACCCCATCAGGATAGACACATATTAATAAATATATTCGAACGTTATGTATATATAAATAGCATATATGGACATAAATAGATACATAAATTAAACACAAATATAAACTACAATCATCTAAAGGAATCGTAACATATTAGTTTGCCAAAAGAAATATCTGCTTGGTATGTGGTCGATCAGTCAGTGATTTTCCCGCTGTCCTTTGAACCAACCAAATTTCGATGGCCCCAAGCTAGCGTGTACTCACTCTGAACCGGGTATAAGATGTCGTTTGTCATCCGCGTAAGACAACGCCACCTTATTTTTCAGTTCGACGTACATATCATGTAAATGTGAGCGAAACGAAGACATTTGGCGCAAGATTAGCGTGCCTTCCTCGTCGACAGCGCGCTTATAGTCGTCGAGACTAAGTTCGCGCTGGCTGACCGAGTCAGCAACGCCCTTGGCCTTTTTGGTCAACTCGTTGCCGTCCACATTTACGCAATAAGCTTTCGCTCCCGTACCCAAGAATTCCCACAACGGCCGTCCTGTGTACTCGTCCTTCATTTTACCAAGAACGGACTTGTTTACAGGAATGCCGTGTTGGTTGTTCTCCGAGTAATTAGACGTATCGAATTGGTCCAAATTTTCTTTCATATCTTCGTAGAAATTTTCGCAAAAAATTTGGACAACGAGGCTGTCGGTATCGGTGTAGAGTAAGACGGCTTTGTAGCCGTACTTAGCCTTTAGATAGCCGTAAAAAAAGTCGTATATGAGAGTCTTGGATATGTCCAAAATGCAAAATCCGGCGTAAATAGGCTTATCATATACGACTTTAGTCCTTTCCATCTGGTGAGCGACTATATTTTCGCTAAATATGGCGACATTTCCGGGCAAAAAGGCAGTTCGTTGTGTGCGTCATGCAGCACTTTCGGATAGTCCAAATCTACTTCGAAAATATAGCCCCTAGGTGAATCGTTGGGGATACGCGTAATATCTAAATTTTGAATTTTGCCCTCCTCCAACCACTCGAAGTTTCCCGTTGGGAGGTATTGTGACATGGCCGCCCCGTATAAATTGGTAGCGTCCAAGTAAATGACGTAAGAGGTAGGTTTGGAAGGGTCGTAATTAGGTAAAAATTTATTATTAGCCGCGGCCTTTCTCACACTACACTGACTGACTCCTCCGCGGATACCGTGCTTCAAGAAGTGTATCATGTCCACGTCGGTCAACAGGTCCAGTTCGACCTTTGTCGCCTTAAGGGCGCTCGTCCATGATAGACCCGGTGTCGTATAAAACTGACTCGGGTCCAGACCGTACGTTTTCAGACACACCTCTCTGAAGTTTTCAAAAATATCGGCTAAAAGTAAAACGTCGGATTTTAAATAAATATCTGAATATCCGCCACAGTCCAGGCACGCTTGTAATCCTCCCTGGTTATGTTGCTCTTTCGCATGGAGTCATAAAAGTCCTCGTGCGATGGCAGTTTGGTTTCGTCTAATTTTGAAAAAGAATCTAGATACGTATATGGAAAAACGCCCTTCTGTCGAATAAGTTGAAATTCTTGTTCATTTTTAAAAAATTTTTTGACTTCCCGACACTGACTATCGTTCAAATTTCGACTCAATCTGTCCAAACTGGATGCCATAAATCGAAATGAATCTAAAAATCGGAGTTTTAAAAATACCCTTTTCCCTTTGCCTCCTTTCTCCGACTCAATGTTATCGACTAGGACATTTTTCGTAAAGGAAATGTAACGTTCCTTGTTTTGGGCGATGACATCGATCTTTTCCCCTTCTTCAGCCATAAATTTTACAAATAGATGACTGTCGAAACCTAAATGGTGAAAAAAGACAGGGATGTGCCGCGGAACTTTGAAATTCAAGTTGCAAGTGGAGTGAGCCGCACCTCGAAATTCGCCCGTCATATGACAATGATCCCTTACTTTTTCGTCCTCTGCATTAAATGGCTTCTCGCAAATGTGACAAGCCGCAGCGTTTCGAAAGCCGGTCTCTTGTTCAAACGATAGAGTGGTCATGGGCACGGAAGTTTTCATGAACTTGTTGCAGAGCGCTTTGCAGTCTCTCTCCAACCATTCAATGAAAATTTTGCGTGCGCCCCGACCTCTGTACTGTTTAAAAGTAGACTGGGAATCGTCAAAGTCACATTTGACATAGTAGGCGAAAGAGTAAGGCTCGTGAATATGAGTTTTGACGGTAAACGATTTGTCGGGATTCGGTTCGCCTTCCACCTGTAAAGGAGTCATGACTGTTTCAAAGTCCGCGTACACAACAAAAGGCACTTTTAATTTCTTTTCAAATTCTTCAAATTTCAGCTTATTTGCGGGAACATCTTTACCGTATTTATCCTTGCGCAATTCGGTGGTCGGAAGTTTGATGAAAATGTGAGTGCAGTCGTGTTCTTTATGACGCTTTAGTTTTTCTTCGTTATAAAAATAAACCAAACAACCATCGCATAAAAACTTTGTGGTGGACCTTTTAGTTAATTGTTTTGAAACCAACCGAGACATACTTCTTATTAAACAATAATGATTTTCTCCATAGTCATTACTAATTAAAAAGAGGTTTACATGTCTCTCTTTACGAGATTCAGTAAAATGCAAAGGACCAACGACCTCAACATCATTACGGACTTTGTTATAGACTCTCTCGAGGCCATAGACATTGACCGAAATTTCATTAAGTCGTTCAAAAGTGGATATGTCCTTAAGTTTAACGGGAAAATCGATACCTGTAAAATCCAGCTCGTTCTGAAACTCTACATAGTTATTGACCCTGTTAGCGTTATTTGTCCAGTGAATTGGGTGAAGAGCAGCCAAGATCAACCACATAAAGCATTTTTCGTCCGTATTTTGCAAGTTCAAAACAGCTTTTTTGGCTTCGATTTCCTTGGGCAGGCTAACATAGGACGACGCCCTTAGAGGATTGTACTTGTTAATCCCTATTTCTAAATGGAGGAGTTCCTGCAACGCCCAGCCTGTAAAAAAGAGAAAGAAATTAGTTCGGAAATATACATTTTTATGAATCATACCGCTGTCCCTTTCCTGAACCTCGGACGCTTTGGTAGCCAAGATGTCGACGAACTGGACGTACAGCTCCTCCAGATCGGTGTTTCCGCTCACCAGCCGATATTTGGTATTGAAGGACTTGACCTACTCTTGTTCCTTCGTCTGCAAGAGGAAGTTTCCGAATAGCTCCATACCGACTTTTACGTTGTCGTAGCGTCGGACGTTCGACTCTACCAACGTAAGGATTTTGGACCTAAGGTGGTCCAAGAAGCCCTTAACGTCGGTAGGGTTAACGGTGGACGCCAGACGGTATGTAACTATGCGGTTACGGAAGGAGGTCTGTATCATTTCTACTCCTGGCTCCTGCACCACGCTGCATTTTTGGCGGTGAGCCAAAGTACGCAAGTGTCCTTGCCATCTCATTGCAGGAATGGTCAAGTTACACTGCGTACAATGGCGCGTGGATGATGGTGATGATGATGATGTCGAAGCTATAAAATACAATATGAGAATTGTATGGGATTTAAAATCAAAAATCCTTACCTTCCGGTAGGTCAAGTCTCGGGCGCTTGGGTTCGTCTGCAACAATAGGGGCGGCGGCGGGTCTTTTCGCCTTGGGAACCTCAAGCTTCTCGCGTTTATGGCGTCGGAGAGCCCCCTCGGATTTGTATATCCCGCCGCAAACGTCACAAATTTGTACTGCTGCGCGACAATCCCCGTGCCTCGCCAGGTGGTCTTTACGGCTGAACGAGCGGTTGCAATATTCGCAGGTGAACATTTTTATTTGCTGCGAGGAATAGGCGTCTCACTCTCCAACTGTTCCAGATCTCTACTTGACACTTACCTTTTTTAAGTGGTGAAACACAAACAAAAATCCAAAGAATGAAGTCTCACTATGGCGGCGGTCACTTGTTAATTAAGCCAATTTTTCTGGGGTAATGAATTTAAAATTACATTCGAGAACGTTCCTTCAGAATAATTAAGATTTGTGTTGGCGAGAATTGCGCAATATAACGCGACCCGCTGATAAAATTGGTCGTAGTTAGCGACCTAACCTAACCAAACCGTCGTCGTATGGGGCCGCTTCGTTTCGAAACTCGACCGTTGGTCGCGGCGTGACTGTAAATTGCAGCGCGATCGTGTGCGATGACTCAGGCGTACCGCCACCGTCGCGTTTGACGACTGGATGACATCATCGCCCGCTGCATGGCAGCGTGGTCGCGTCGCCGGTGTGCGGCAGCGGCTGCATGACATCATCGCTTTGCGAAATGTTTAAACGAAACTTTGGCGGGTGAGATCATCGCGTCGCCTGCCTTCGCCGCAAAAAAAAAATGTTTTAAACGAGACTTTCATATTAGACCGCTTAGGAACGGCATACGTGTTTTCCTGCGACACAAGAAATGGTTTGATATTCTTACCGCATGCGTTTCCTTCGATATCGAGTTTATCGTCGCATTTCCTTCGACGCGAACAAAAGCTCAAAAAAAAATCTTTAAACGAAACCAGAATCTAAATGTTCGATGAGGGAGAGTGCATCATCACCCCGCATTACTTCAACCACATCCCTCCCTGTATATATATATATATATATATATATATATATATATATATATATATATATATATATATATATATATATATATATATATATATATATATATATATATATATAGACACTCCGTAATTTCATTTTGTCAGTATGTTATACTTTGCGTCACCAAAAATAATTGTTCGATCACAATGCGAAATAAACATTCCTGTTTAAAGAAGCAAAATGGTCCATATCTGTGTCGGACCTGTCGAAACCTGTTTGTTAAGATTTATATACATAATATCAAACCAGCCTTTGGAAACGTCTGGTTAATGGCCACAGGCCATTAGCTTCTAAATAAATGCGAGATATTATGAAAACCGAAAAAGTTTGAATGGAATCTAACGTTTTCTTTTGTTTCTCAAAGTAGTAATTAAGCGGAAAAGTAGTCGTAGTATATTGATTAATTGTAGAAATGTCACATTTTCTACAAAACAACTTAAGTTAAATAAAATGCAAATTAAATTATTAAAAATTACCGCTTTGTTGTATTCGTTATTTACTATGCCCGAACCTACGACTACACTGGAGGGTAGCTTAAATTTGACCTGCTTGGTTTACCTGCCTTTCGTATGAATGCGAGTTGTTTCACGTGTCAGTCGAAGTTCAAAGAAGCGTTTGTGTTAAGGGTTTGTTTCTGTTATCCACGTTTGTTGCTTAATGCAATATCGCCAACGAGTGTAAGTTATGTGTTCATTGTGTATTTCATATACGGATAAATAAAACAAAAAAGACTGGAAAAAGATAGGTAAGAAGCTTTCGGAATTGCGACTTTAATGAGTAACCGCGTAACATTTTGACCTAGTATTATGTATATGTTCGACGAGGTTTCTATACTTAATTAAAAAAAAAATTGGGGAGTGATCAAAGGAGGCTGAGGTCGGAGATACGGATCTTGTTTAGTATCCATTTTTGTTTAATAAAACAACCAAAAATGCTCGCTTACGTTTTTGAAGTGGGTAAAAAGGAAACAGAATTTTAATAGAAATAACGCACGATATATCTCCCAAAAAATTCAGCCATATGAACAACGCGAAGAAGTTAAGCAGATAAAATTTTACAAGATTTTTGGGGACCAAGTGTATATTCGGATTATGGAAAGTAACAGATAGAGAGAATGAGTTACCTATATAGAAAAAGAGAGACAGAAAGGTAGATTTACTTAAACATTTCTCAATCATCCACCCATCGGAGATAAAAAATAACATTCGCTAGTTTTTATTTTGCATGTATTGAGTGAAGTTCGGAATAGAAATATGTCAATAGTAACAATTTAAATATGGTAATTTTTGGGGATTGTCATACGTCCGCCAGCGTATTGAAAATACGGTTTTAGGGGTTAGAACTTTTTAAGTTTAAAATTTTTGTATTCCGAAGCTTCTGTTGTTTATTAATTTATAGACCCTGGAAAATATAATAATAAAACATCCTACAGCTGACGATACGTGTCCGCTTAAACTCGAAAAGAGCTAATTTATCTTAGAAGAGCACGTATTTTTGGTAAAATAGATATTGTTTTTATTAAATATTTGACAGATCGATGTAATTCGTCAAGCAGAAACCGAGAAGAAAAGTGACGCTTGTGGTGTTAGCTGACAATCCGACCCTGCTTCGTGTACAAATGCAATGACATTTCGGCAGGGCTATAGGCTACGAAACCTTTCAAACTCGAAAAGGACGAACTATTTTAAAGAAAAAAGGTACTTCATTTCTGGTAAAAGTAATAGATAATTTTTTTACGCTAAATATTCGACAGACCATGGCAACTAGTAAAGCAGAATCCGAGAAGAAAAGTGACGTGGGAGGGGGGTGCTGTTTGCTGACAATCCGACCCTGCTTCGTGTACAATTGCATAGCGGGAAGACCTGAAAGATTTCGAAACTGCGTGCGTGCGTGGAAGGCTGCGTTGGGGCGAATTTTGAAAATTACTGAAAGTTCAACGATTTTGGAC
The DNA here is from genome assembly GCF_029955315.1 of Cylas formicarius. Classification (NCBI taxonomy): domain Eukaryota; kingdom Metazoa; phylum Arthropoda; class Insecta; order Coleoptera; family Brentidae; genus Cylas; species Cylas formicarius. The sequence continues at coordinate 1,752,392 of NW_026844319.1, forward strand.
AATTGGCAGACGATATAGACTACGAAACCTTCCGAACTCGAAAAGGACGTACTATTTTAAAGAAAAAAGGTACTTCATTTTTGGTAAAAGTAATAGATAATTTTTTTTTACGCTAAATATTCCACAGATCGATGTAATTCGTCAAGCAGAAACCGAGAAGAAAAGTGACGCTTGTGCTGTTTGCTGACAATCCGACCCTGCTTCGTGTACAAATGCAATGACATTTCGGCAGGGCTATAGGCTACGAAATCTTTCGAACTCGAAAATGCGCTACTATTTTGAATAGGTACTTAATATTGGGGTAAAAGTAATAGATAAGATTGTTTTACATTAAATATTTGACAGATCGATGTAATTCGTCAAGCAGAATCTGAGAAGAAAAGTGACGGGGGGTGCTGTTTGCTGATAGTCCAGCCCTGCTTCGTGTACAAATGCATGGCGGGGAGACCTGAAAGTTTTCGAAATTGCGTGCGTGCGTGGAAGGCTGCGTTGGACAAATTTTGAAAATATCTGAAGGTTTAACGAATTTTGGTGAATTCGACAGAGCTACAGACTACGAAACCTTCTGAGCTCGAAAAGGACGAACTATTCTAAGGAAAAAAGGTACTTCATTTTTGGTAAAAGTAATAGATAATTTTGTTTTACGCTAAATATTTGACAGATCGATGTAGCTCGTCAAGCAGAATCCGAGAAGAAAAATTACGGATGTGCTGTTTGCTGATAGCCCAACCCTGCTTCGTGTACAAATGCATGGCGGGGAGACTTGAAAGTTTTCGAAACTGCGTGAGTGGAAGTCTGCGTTGGACAAATTTTGAAAATATCTGAAGGTTTAACGAATTTTGGAGAATTCGACAGAGCTACAGACTACGAAACCTTTCGAAACGAACACACGTGTCCTGTTGAACTTGAAAAAGACGAAATTATTTTTAAAAAGGTATATTGTTGCTAAATAATAGATTTTTTTTAATTAAAATATTTGACAGATCATGGTAACTCGTGAAGCAACATCTCAGAATTAAATCGGCGAGTTGTGTATTTGCTGACAATCCGAGCTTGCTCCGTTTAGATTTGCATAACGAGGAATCAAAAATTTTCAAAACTGCCATCGCGGAATGCCTGGTTGAATGAACATTGTATTCGTCGAACCTCTAAAGGTTAACGATTCGGATCATTTTGGAAGATACATACGCCGCGCTTTTCAAAGCAGGTAGACGTGCCCTTGTCCAACTTGATAAAGGCGGAATTATTTTAGGAAAGGTATATTATTTGTAAAAAAAATATACAATTTTTTAAGTAACATATTTGACAGACCATGGCAACTAGTAAAGCAGAATCCGAGAATTCAATCGGCGGCTGTATGTTGACTGACAAGAATATAATTGCTATTAATCCAGCCCTGCTTCGTGTACAAATGCATAGCGACGAGACATGAACATTTTTCGAAATTGCCGACCTATCCTCTTGGGAGTCTACGTTGGACAAATTCTGAAAACGACCCGAGAAATATAATTGGTGAGAAAATAGTTTTTTTTTTGTGTGTTAACAGTTAACAATTTTTTTTATTTTGGAAATAAGGGGTTTCAGTATGTACTGGGATTAGTGAATCAAGTTAATGACCACAGCATCTCTAAACCCCATCTTGAGACGCGTTAACGATCCGGATCGAGTTACGTCGAGTAATTATGTCACTTTTTTTCATTAAATTAAAAAATGAACCATACTTTAGGAACCCCTACTCCCCTTTGGAGGTGATGAAATAAGTTTTGGCATAAAATATAAGTTCCTCATATTACTTTGATATGATAAGTACAAGTCTTGCCTGTTTTTTTTTTAAAGGAGGTTCAAACCCGTGCAAGGTGAGCTTTCATATATGAAACAGACCAGTCATGGGGACACGAGATATGGAAAGTTTAAGCGTAGTCGTCGCCACATTGCTGCCAACACGGCATATATAAGGAATCACGAACCATTCCGGTAAAATTTTGAAAAAACATATTTATGGCAATATAGAACCTCTCTTTTTTTAACAGGAATATTGAGACGTAGACCAGTATCTTTTTAAGTCGGCATGTGGCGTAAAGAAGACGGAGAAGCTTCAGTCGGGTACCATCGGTAACGTAGGCGATTGATATATTTCCACCACTACATAAGTTGGATTGGAATTTCCCATTTGATGCTTTGACTGACTAAATGAGAAAACTTGGAGGAAAGCTCTTACGGAATTCTATGGAAATATGTTTAGGAACATATTGTTGCATTACTCTGTCTTCCACTCAGTTTCACATAAACTTTGCACGTATTATAGAAATTCCACCTATTTTTTTTGTTAATAGTAGTGAAAGTAGTAGCTGGTAGCTGTAGTCGTAAGCTCAGAGGGTGTCTGTTTTGAACATAATACACAAAATGGGCGTTCAATAAATCTGATTCCTTAGACTGCATGGCTTTTAGAGTGGGAGTAAACTATGGTCATATACCCGGATCAAATTCAGAACTAGAAAATCGTTGTGTCACTGCATTAAAAATAATAGTAAAATTTATTGTTCTAATTTTTTTAAATAATTTATGATGTTGGTGAGTTTCGTTTCAATTATTTGTTACTTAAATTTTCTGCGTATTAAACCTTACTTAACAATACGCTATTCGTTAACGCAGGTAGAATTAATGACGCTGACTAACCTCATTTTGTCCAAGGGGAGGCGTAGTACGGTAGTTTGTACTGTGATGTTTGGTAGTTTGGCAGTGAGCTCTCATTTATAAAACTGGGAAAAGTTTCGATATCTTCAAATCGTAAACACGTATCATTAGAATTATATTTTTAAAATATTGATTAGTACATGTACTGAGTAACTAAATGCTCTAGCAAAAATATTCACACACATTGCGGAAAACGTATAACTTTATATTAGAGAAAAATAACTATTTTTAGAGGTTTATTTTTCAAAAAGGCGGGGATTTAGTTAAAGAAGAGATATAGACTAAAGGGAAGCTCTATGAGAAAAGTTAGAATTAAAAAAATCGATGTTATTATTACAAATAATACTTGCATTAATTGTTGTCACCATTTGTGAAAAATATGGAAAATATCCTCTAGGTTCGCATACCTTTTTTTTTTAATTTTTTTAAGGTGGCTAACAAAATACACAGACAGAAAAGTTCAGATCCTGTTCGTTAATGTAGCGCATAGAAAAAAAATTAGAAAAGAGAACGTTTCGTGTATGGCATACGTAGTTAGTACGGAATATTAATCTGAAGGCTGCAAGACAGTGAAAGAGTGATGCGCTTAAGTGTGGTTCAGAGAGGTTATTTGGGCTGTAGAAGTTTTTCTTTGAACGGGGTTGAAATAGCGTCTCCTAGAGCGTTAGCAGAGAAGAGTATTACAGTATTTAGTATAAGCGTCCAGATTTCATTGTTGTTGAGATTGCCATAGAAACACACTTTAATGTAGTAGTCGCAGCAGCTTTAAAGTATATGACTTTTTAGTTAGGATGCCTTTCGAGTTTGTTTCATGGGTTGATAGGAAATTAAAGGGTAGATACAGATAAGTTACGAAAAAAAAAGTATGTACACTATCCTCAAAGATCAGCAATAAATAAAAGAAATTGATGAAATAGTAAAGTTGACTGCGATATCTTAAAATCATTAATAAGATAGATAAATTAATTTTGAAAATATTAAATAATAAAAACAAATAATAAAATAGCAAAGAAAACCAAAATCATCAATAAGATAGATAAATTAATTTTGTAAATATTAAATAATAAAAATAAAATCATAATAGCAAAAAAACCTACCACGGCCACATACACATAATATTTTCGACATATGAACTTTTCCCAGATAAATAGTCAAATATTTCACGATACCTTAAAACAGAAGAATGCGGAAATATGTATGAAGTTAACGCACGGTAGATGGCTTAGTAAATTAATAATGTATATGGTTTCTAATATCCTACTTTATTAATGAAAATTTTAACCATGTTTTTGTTTTTGGAGATATTATTGGTGGTGCCTGCCAGCTTCCAGTTCCGAAAAAAGAAATCCAACACTTTTCGTCTTTATTTCCCCTGTCCTTTGTGCGCAATAGTAAAAAGTACAGTTTGTACCCGCGAGGGTAACATTCGCAGAACTATATGTTTTTAAAATAAATGCTTTGGTCAATATTCACTAGGTGGGGTTACCTTATTAAAGAAAATCTTATTTCAAGAGGGGACACTAGTTTACATTCGAACCGCTAGAGGGTGCAGATGTGACGCGAACAATATGATCAAGTCTCATTGACGCCATTGCTTTTCTTACGGGTGGGAAAATATCTGGGCTCTGATTGGCTTCGCCGCCATCGCAAACTAGAGGAGGGGGATTGATTAAACCCCACATTTCTGGTTGCTTATCCAATGGGGGCCAATTTCAAGGGTTTATGGGTAAAGGGGGAGGAGCTAGAGAGTCGTGGGGAAGGAGGACACGCCTACAAAAAGGGAGAGGAGTGGGGGTGGACTATAGTGTACTTTTATACTACTTACGCCCTAAACGAACCAATTGTAAATGACCAAGCGCACCAACCGCACTCAACCAAAAGTTATGTTAGCACTCCGGAAATAATTCGGGAATACCTCTACAGACTCGGTAGCGAATACCGTGGTGGCTTTAAACATAACATTTCTTCGATCGTGATTTCGCCGATCGGAGGTTCAACGACATATGTTTGTTATCATTATTCCATTAAATTTGCATATTTTAATCTGGTTCGAACCTACGGATCGATCCATAATTTAATGGTTAATATAACTGTGTAAGTCCAGTTTTACGCCTATGGTGTTTTAGTCCAATACTCAGACTTCATATTGAATGTATCGAACCGTTTACCTATACGGTATTCTTTTCATTTTTACAACTACGAATTAGTTCGCTCATGCCCGCTACGGTGCTCGGTGCTAGGGTGTACGATGACAGATGCAGCGATTGCAGATCTCCGACGGATTGCTTTGAGCGCTGCCCCCTGTGGGCTTATAGCAGCGAAGGGGACTGAGTTTACCTGGGTTGTTTAAGACAGTGGAGAAAGCGGAATGTCCACAGGTTTTGCGATCGGATCGGTGAAATAACAAGATCTCGGGATCATTACTATTGTTTCCGGATATATAAAAAAAATCCCTGCGGACCACTATGGAACTTTCGAAAAACCATAGGCCGCCTTCGGGAAAATTTCTCACATTCTTGGTACACCCTGCATACTATAATATCTGCCAACTATACTAAATCACGGTATTTTTTACACTCATGCATTGTACAACTTAAGAAAAATAAATTATTTTTAGCTTGGTCACATGCGTAAATCCAAATATTTTTTTACGATTACATCAGGAATAATTTATAGGTATTTATAGGCGTTGCGAAGCCCGGTGCCGAATTAGGAAACCCAAATCGGGCTTCCTAAAATTAAGCGTGTTTTTGGCAAATTTGTAAAAACTAGCGAAATCTGAATCGTTGGGACTTGACAACCAGTTGGGTTAAAGGTTTCGATTTGGCGCTAAAGCTCAAAAGCCGCTAAATTTTTTAGCAATAATATAAATGAAATGTAAAGATAAATGTGTGGGCTATGTTTTAGGCAAATTAAAAAAAAAACTGAGATCGGAGTTTTTTCTAAGCTATTGAAAATAACCAATTTTTTTACGGGTTTTCTTTAAGAATTTTCTAAAACTTTGTTTAAACGTAGGTACAACTATTGGTAATTTATTTCCAAAATTTGAACTCGAAATATGCAGTAATAAAGATTATTAATTGATTTAAAGGTGAAATATTAAACAGCCCCCTTAATTTCTGTAACCAAAGGTACAACAAATTCCGCACTTAGCATGGGTTACCAAGTGACGCAAATGTTAGTTTAGCTCTTGTAGTAAAGATGGTAGCATTTGATTTGATTCAAAAATAATATGTATAATGAATTTGCTTGAAGGAAGCGGGTCCGCCTAAGAAGTTTACGTTTGTAATAATGTGTTTTGTACATTATCTAAAATGTATGACTTGACTTTAATGTCAAACATTGATTTATGATGCGAAAAATTATCAAAGTAATAACAAAACAAATAATAATAAAAATAAAACAAATATTTTATCAATAAAGGGCGGAATATATGCACGTCTATGCAGTTTCTTAAACTTCACTGCTTAGACTAAAGCTTGGCATAAGTCTTGATGAAACACCTCATAATTTAAAATTCAAGTCAGCTGAACATAATATATAACCAACAACATTCTCCAGCAGTTCTCAGCCGAAAAAATTGAAAAAAAGTTTGAAGATAAAATAATGAATAAACGCATAAAAAATTCAATAGCAATAATACGAAAATCGACCGAAAAGCACTTATCATAGTTTTCTTTTCGCGCAGATCATCTTCAAGACTCTAGAACGTTTGTTTCTTTTAAGTGTTCTACCATAGGTTCTGCCCATGATGAAACTCACAAAAATTTGATAATCGCTGTTTATTGAATAGCACAAACACACTTTTTTCACGAATCGATACAAACAATAAATTGCATTTTCAAGGGTTACCTTATTTAAATACAATCTGAAGGGTAATTAGAATTAAAGGTGTGATAATATTGTACCGATATAATTGCCAATAATTAAGAGGGTTATTTTGTAACTCTTAACGACATCGTTAACGGTTGTTAGGCAACAATCGTCGTAATTTTAAATAACCAAAAACGATCGTTTTCTTTCACTTTAAAAATATCCCATAAATACCTATTCATTTAAAACCATTAATGTGTACGCACATAAAATAATATTTTACCATTTTTTTATTATTTAGCTATTCTTTTCTGAGCCACTATAAAATATAAAATTATTAAAAATTGGTAAATTTTAGGTCTTCAAGAGAAAACTATACAAGGTGTTTCTTAAGTAATCTAAAATATTCAAGGAAGCGATTTTTGAGGCATTTTTTAAGAAAAAAACTTCATATGAACCTATGTCCTAAACGTCTTCACTTTTGGGATACAGAAACAGAGAGAAAAAGATGTTTCCATTATATTCGTAATACCGCTTAAGCTATCCTCATGAAATTTGGTACGCAATTTACTCAACGTATTCATGCAAAGGGGTTTTGTGTTGTAAAACTTTTTTTGACTTTTACTTCCAGTGGGGTCCGTACGGCATGTGCATTGAAAATTTTTCTTAAAAATGCGTGAAGAATATCACAAAAATACAGGTTCTTTATATGACCACGGTACCGCGCGTGAAAACGTTGTTGCCTCTTGGACACATCGGCCGAGTCTTCCTTTTTTGGTCGGCCCGGGGTGTTGCCAAATACACCACACTCCTCACTCCTAGATTTTCCTCTAGGTTGTGTAATTCTCCAAATGTCTTGAAAGGCGCCTCCTTGAATACTTTAGATTACTTAAGAAACACCCTGTGACAGTATAGTGACTTATTACAATTTAAAAGGGAAAATGAACATATTTGTTTGTTTTTCTTCCAAGAAACATGTCACGCACCATTGCTTTTTGCTAGTTTTGGCCACTGTTTTCTCAAATTAGCTTTTCGAGGTAAACTAATAAACAGGCCAACAAAATATAAAAAAAAATTTTTCGTGCCCGAGATCTAATAACTGAATTTAGATATACCGAATGTGCTGATTCTAAAACTAGCATCAGATTTTTTTCTATCACCTCTAGTTTTTGAGTTGGAGACTAATTGAATTTAGTTCTAATAAAAAGCAAAAATAAATAAATCAACATCTCTTTAAAATTCAAAATAGGAATTTGATACTCAAAACTGGGATTTAATTAGCCAAATATATCTGAAATTGTCCGCAAAGCAATAATATTCCTAGACCTCGTTAATTCTCTGATATGTCGACGGACTGGGTTTCCGAAAGAAAACAGTAAAGTTAATTACTTCCACTTTAATATCACAAAAATAGAGGTTCTTTATATGACCACGGTACCGCGCGTGAAAACGTTGTTGCTTCTTGGACACATCGGCTGAGTCTTCCTTTTTTAGTCGGCCCGCCGTGTTGCCAAATACACCACACTCCTCCCTCCTAGATTTTCCTCTAGGTTGTGTAATCCTCCAAATGTCTTGAAAGGCGCCTTGTTCTGGCCGGCCGGGGAGTAACTGGAGTCCCTGAAACCTGCTCTGGCGTGTTCTCTTCTAAATAGGGCCCATCAGCAGACGGTGAAGGGATAACGACCCTTGGAAGAATCTCTGAGGATTCCGCGAATCGCGAAACGTCGTAGTTCTGACCGTCCGGTCTCTTCGGTGAGTGTACGCGGACGAATTTCATCGGTATGTCTGCGTGTGATTTTACCATCGGGAGTTTTCACCTTGTAGCTGAGCGGTCCCGTTGATTCTATTACCGTTGACGGTAACCACCTTTGACCGGGAGCGTAAGACCTTACAAACACCGGATCATTCTCTTGGAAAGATCGAGGGGTTTCATTAGAAGAGTATTTGTCTTCTTGCTTGGCTGACATTTCTTTGGTGAAATCTGGTTGCATAGGGTCTAAAAGCGTCGCTAACTTTCGTCCCATCAAGACATCTGCTGGAGATCGACCTGTTACGCTGTGGGGTGTAATGTGCTGAGTTAGTAGGTATCTTGACAAAGCTAACTGGACGTTCTCGTTCCCCATTTTCTTGAGTGCATTTTTTACATTTTGCACCATACGTTCTGCTTGTGCATTACTGCTTGGATGGTAGGAAGCGATCAAACCTTGACGAATCTGGTTCGTTTTGAGGAATTGTTGAAATTCTTCGGATGTAAAAGCTGTACCATTTTCCCTCATGACTTTGATAGTCGCTGCACTTGACGTGTTCGGGACCAAACGAACTCCCAGCCATTTAGAGAATGAATCAATTACAATTAAAAATGATTTACCATTCATGGGGCCTGCAAAGTCCACGTGAAGTCGTGTCCAGGGTGCACGAGACCATTCCCATGGATGTACCGGAGCTTTTCTAGGCATATTTCGTGCTTCCTGGCACTCGGAGCAAGTTTTGATTTTATTTTCAATGTCACGGTCAAGGTTTGGCCACCAAACGTATGAGCGAGCAAGAGCCTTCATTTTTACCATGCCTGGGTGTCCAGAATGAAGAAGATCGATCACACTTTTCCTCCCTCCTGGAGGTGTTATGACCCTGGTTCCCCAAAGCAAACAATTTCGGTAACAACTTATTTCGTTCTGTGGTTGAAAGAAAGGCTGAAATTCGTCAGGGAATTTAGATCTTTCCATCGGCCAACCTTTCCATACCTATTGTAAAACTTTGGATAGAATTGGATCCTTGGCTGTTTCACTGGCGATACGCTTAGCATCGACCACGCTTTCCGGGATGTTCTCAAACATCAAAACATCGGGTGCATTGGGTGGTTCTGGAGTGTTTAATTTCTGGGGTAAACGACTAAGCGCGTCGGCGTTGCCAATTCTTGCGCCTGGAACCTGGTGTAAATTGTAGTCATACTCTGTGAGCATCAGAGTCCATCTGAACAATCTCAGTGAAAGGATTTCTGGGATTCCCTTCCTCGGGCTAAAAAACCTACGTTCGGATGCAGAATTTTCGTCCATATAGGTAATCGTGGAACTTCTTAACTCCTACAATGATAGCGAGAGCTTCTTTGTCCAGTTGTGAGAAATTTCTTTCTGATGAGGATAATGTGCGACTATGGTACGCCACTGGGACCTCTCTACCGGAGTCGTCAGGTTGACTGAAGACACATCCAACCCCAAATGAACTAGCATCGCAAGTAAGGAAGAGCTGTTTAATGTCCTAGTATGGGCTCTGTAATTAGGATATTCTTTAGTAAGTTTTTCATGTTCTGCATGCCACTGCCAAGAGACCTTTATGTAGCAGATCATGCAATGGATTAGCAATCGTTGCTTTGTCTTCAAGAAAAACGTGGTAGAAATTTATCAAACCGAGGAAAGCTTGCAATTCCGTTTTGTTGGTTGGCGCAGGCGCGTTAACAATTGCTTTCACCTTCTCTTTGGTCGGTCGAATTCCCTCTGCACTAATACTAAAAACCTAAAAATTCTATAGATTTCGTGTGAAAAATGCATTTATCACGGCGTAGATTAAGTCCATCTTCTCGAAAACGGGTAAGTACTTCACGCACTTTACGGTCCAAATCTGTTTCGGAATGTCCAACTATGAGAATGTCGTCGTAATATGGAAGAACTCCTGGGATTCCGGTGAGTCTCATGTCCACGAAACGTTGGAAAATTTGGGGTGCCACGGAGACACCAAATTGTAAGCGTTTGCTCCTAAAAGGTCCTTTGTGTGTGATAATGGTCTGTGCGTCTGCAGCTTCTTGATCTACACTCAACTGCAGGTAAGCTTGAGCCATGTCTAGTTTTGCGAATATTTTACCACCTGCTAGAGCTGCTAATATATTTTGAACAGATGGAACTGGAGAGGGGTCTGTACGTAACGCCTAGTTTATGGTACTTCCGTCACCATTGTCCTGGGCGACAACAACAATGGGAGTGGCCCGTTTTGGATGAGTCACTGGCTCCAGCACACCTTGATCGACAAGTCTATCCAATTCACGATCAATCTTGTCCTTTAAAGCGAACGGTATCTTTCGGACTTTGAGAACGATAGGCTTGATGTTTGGATCTAAGGAAAAACTTATGGGAGGCCCTTTGAATTTCCCTAGAGTTGACTCCAATACTTCCGGGTATTCCTTGACAAGGTCTGATTTATGTGATTTATTCCTCTAATAGTTAAACCTAGCCTTCCAAACCAGTTTCTTCCAAGCAGGCTTGCCCGGTTGCCTTCAGTAACAATAACTGGAAGGGTAGCACTTTTTTGTCCCCGTTGTACGTTCACGTAACACTCGCCAATTGTCGAAATTAGCTGGTTTTGGTAATCTAGTAGAATTAAGTTACATGGTTTCACTTTTGGAGGATTGTCCCTGACAAGTTTTTGAAAGGTTGATTTGAATATGATGGAATATCCAGCGCCCGAATCGATTTCCATTCTTATCGGTTTCTTATTCAGGAGGACGTCTACTAGATATTTACCAGTGATGCTGTCCGAATTCACATTGTTAAGCGAAAAATGGTACACCTGGTCTTCCGAACTGTGCTCATTTTGTGGCACGTTTTTGAAATTGCTTTCACTAGATTGTTGGTTCACTTTTGGTTTTTGTTTTGAATGTTTTTTCTTTGAGAAACATGCATGTCTGGTGAGTGCTTTTCTTCGCAGCGAAAACACCTTTTGGAAACTCGGGAAACGCTTGTTTTCAGCTTCGAGGGGTCTTTGTTTACCTTTTCGCGTGCGTTTACGTCATGTACATCAGCTGATTGTCCGCCGCCTTCTTTGATGATTGCAAGGCTGCGTGCTGCCACCTCGTGAGCAGGGCACATATCATGCGCTTTTTTTGAAGGTAATGTTTTCTTCCGCGAGCAGTCGTCGTTGAAGCCCGTCATCGCGCACGCCGCATACGAGTCTATCACGCAACATAATCTCAAAGTTATCGAATCCACAGCTTTCGGCCAACTGGCGTAGCTCTTTGATGTAGGCGGAAATGTATTCCTTCCTTGTCGCCAAAATGATATGTCGGCGGACTGGGTTTTCGAAAGAAAACAGTAAAGTTAATTAGTTCCACTTTAATATCACAAAAATACAGGTTGTTTGTATGACCACGGTACCGCACGTGAAAACGTTCTTGCCTCTTGGACACATCGGCTGAAACTGCCTTTTTGGTCGGCCCGCGGTGTTGCCAAATACACCACAAAATCATAAGCGGCACTGAATCCGAAGAGTCCGGACGACCGATTCAGATTCATTTGAATTAGAATTATTGTTGTGTCTATATTTTTTGTTTTAGTTAGAATCATAGTTAGCTGTCTTTAGCTTTTTATTATATCATGATTTTATCAAAATTGGTGCGACATATTGGGTTGTTCCAGTAATACATTAATTTGTTCAAATTAAACATCTGCGTGGAAATAGATATTTCATTCAATATTCAATTCAATACATAAGCAAATCGACCAATCGATATCGCAATTCGTCTACAATTATTATAATACTCCCATTCCTTTTCCGTGGTCTGTTTCTGTCGTGCATTTCAATCTTAAACCATTCAAATGGACCGTATTCCGCAAGGGGAATTCGATTTGTGTTGGTACGGTCGATCCATCGATCGTCGTCTCACTTCAGACCGGTCAGGGCCGCAGCGAGAGCGAAAAATGTGTTCGAATCATTACGAACAAACAGGATTCGTTCGTTCGATCATTGGAAAAGATTTAATAAGTGACCGAGTCAATCACGATTGACACAACTCTATTTCTAATTTGAAAATGAGACGAATAAGAGATGGTGCTTGAGACGTCGCTTTGCAATAGAATAGCCAGAGATGGCACCACTATGAATCAAAAGTCCCCTTGACTTTTTCACCCCATTTTGAGATGTGCGTTTTGCAAGAATTTTTTAGGCGATTTTTGCGTGTATATGTTCATAGTTATGGGATTTTTGATTTGACTTTGTATGTTTTGAGTTTGTGGTTTCATTTAGAAAAGTGAGTTAAAATACTTGCTTACTTTAGTGTTTGGTCTGCAATTTGTAATAAGTAATTTTATATATGTATTTCCATTTGTTGTAGAACGTGCAGAGAATATTAGTAATGATATTTCGACTAAAACTTAAGCGCGCTGTGTAGCCGAACCAACATGAGGCATCGTTTTCAGAAAAACTCTCCAAACATATTCAAGTTATGAGTGGATAGAGTTAAACCAAAAGGGCCCGAAGTTTTCACAGTGGACAGAAAATATGTCGTTTGTGATTATCATTGCATTCCAAGTGATATTATATTATAAGAAAGGAGAGGTATTAAACCAACACCAGTTCCCTGTTTGCTTATCCCCCGTGACTTTCTACATTATTTTATTTATATTGATAAAATATTGAATTATTTCAGTTATATCTGACTTATATATTTTAAATAGATATTTACTAAACTTTTTTCAGCTTGCCAGTGTCTGAATTTTTCAATTTACAATTTCATCCAACTTCTTCTGCAAAAACTTAATATTGCTACTGCAGCGACTGATTCTGATTTTTTGATGTCTGATGCAGCAAATGTAGAGATACAAAATATGGACATAGCTGCTGCTGGTCCTTCTACACAGTGTAAGTATCTATACTGGAAATTAAAATCTACATTTTTATTTTATTTCAAAATACAAATATTCATTGATCTAGAGTTGATAACACATTTGATTTTTTTTTCATTATAACTTTATTATTCATATTACCACACAGATTGAATGTAGTTTGATAAAGTTAATCAAAAGGTACAAAATATGTGCAGGACTGCTGTTGGAACTTCTACACTTTTCCAGATTATTGCTGTCAAAAGGCGTATATATATACCGGGTGATTCAAATTCGACTTTCATCATTAGGATCAATGAGAATGTACTTACAAATTTTTGTTAAGTTTTAAAATGAAGACATAAAAAAAATGAAAATAAAACCGGAAGTTTCAGATTTTCCGCCATATCTCCGGAAGCAAGAAAAATAAGTTCAATTTCAAAGCAGGATATTAATGAACTCACCGATGTGCAACTTTGCCCTAGTTTAGGTCACCCTGTATCTCTTACCGTTACCGAGATCCTAATGGTGAGATTCGAATTTGAAACACATACACATTTATTATAAGTTGCAGTACACATTTAATTCTTTTAGAGAACCTTTGAACAAGATTTTAGAGATATTAGGACAAGCTAATGTCACTCGTCACTTCAGATTAGAGTAGGAACTGCCGAAAAACTAATAAATACACCAAATTATGGTAATTTGCTGCACCATGTAAATGTCACTTTTTCAATGTTATATGGCCGTTTCCAGTCTGTGGCTTGTAAACAAGCATAGCGAGAAATTACTATTTTTGAGTGTATCCCAGATAGTTTTTTCATTTTGTGAGTGTGGGTGAGTCTTTTATTTGTATGAGTTTAGTTTGTTGTATTTTATTGATTTGTTTTGCTTCTACGTTTCAAGTAAATGCTTACCTAAGAAAATTGGTCATCAACATGACATTGGTCAACAAAAGTATTTTCATTCATCTAATAAATAGGGTTTGGAGTTATTTCTCTGTGAGCTGAATCGTGAAGATACTAAATCAAGATACTTTCAACAAAATGGCAAAGATTTCAGATAATATCTGACACTGAATTGATATGAAGAATAGGCAAGAAGTAACTGACCAAGACCCGTTTCTTATCATAATATAAATATCATAAGCTTAATGTTAACGGGAGTAGAAAATAGGCTAATAAAATGGGCATGGAATTTTGAACATCTCAATTTGTTAATCAGTTTTTGGTTTATGAAATCTTCAATCATTTTCATTAGTTCTATATGGAAGCTATGCCCATGTTAACTACTGCATCTACTGAAAGACAAAAATTTTAATTGAAGTTGTGGCGGTTACCGAGGTAATTACTTTTCAAGTTATCGCGCTAATAATTATATTGTTACTTTTGAAGACAGGGAGGTTAACAGATAAACAGTGGAAATGCCAAAGGGGATGGATATGTGCCAAAAGTATGTTTTTGAGATACTCAAAAAAAACTGTTTGAATTTACATATGCGGCGGGGGCACATACGACAATTGTAATATATTAAAAAATGGCACATACCGCCTTTGACATTTCCACTCTTCAAATATGTAAATCCAGTAGTTATGTGTGTTAATTGCTGTAGATATGGGCATGTTAAGACTAATTGCATAGGAAATGCGCCTAACTACACCTTCTTGATTAAACAATATCTAATAGACAAGCCTTACTTAAATATACTTCAATCTAATTCATGAAATTGTAGAATTGGCCGGTCAATTTTTTTGGTGTAAATTGACCAAACTAATTTTAAAAGTACAATGAAATGAATAAAAACGATTTTTTTTTAATATAATCATTGAAATAAGATAACACATCTTCATTTTAACAAAAAATAAAAACTAGAAAATTAACCAAAACATATTTCATATTTCTATTTTAACTTAAAATAATAAACAAATAATATTTAAAAGTTTTTTTGGAAATACTTTTACACTATTTCAAAACAAACAAAAATAATAAACATGGTTAATTATTGAGACAAATAGGCAGTGATAAGTTGTGTGTGAGACTAATTCCCCAAGTTGACCAGTTCCTTTCACAAGAAGCTGAGGAGACCGGCATTCTTAGTAGTTTTGTTCAAACCATTTGACTATCGATTTTTTTTGCTAATTATTCCACCAAGTCATGATATTTTACATATTGATTTCATGGTTTTTACGGTTGTCCATATTCGATTATTTCAATTTCTAAGTTGTACGATTAACATAGTCGCTCATTGCAGTTCTTGTGGAGCTAGATTCTCCCCTTGATATTTAGGATAAATGAATATGCTGTATTGGGCGTACCAGTACATGCAATATCATTTTTTTTTATTACTAATGCAGTTATTTCTTCTTTTCTTCTTTTATCAAGCACAGTTTGTGACGGACAAATGGCAGAAGTATTTTCAATAAAGGTAATCAGACGAACAAACTAACCAAAACTAAATGGAGTCGATCGATAATCGCTAAATATGTATTCCGGGTATTCCATTGAAGGGCTATAGGTAAATTGGACATCACAAACAAATAATCATTTATTATAAAATACACATTATTATGATAGATAGCACTCTACAAGTGTAAGATGTTATTTAAAACATTTTGATCGAATTTGACTAGTCAATTCACGGTGAACTCACTACTAATTCATATACCTCAAAATCTTGCATTTTCCGAGTCATCTAAGAAATTTTCAAAATAAGATTGCTTCATGCATATTATACAAGTAATAAAATAAGGAAACTATTTAAAATATTTAAATATTTAATAAATCCAAGGTCTAGGGCAAATATATTTATGAAAATTTTAAAAAATCATTTTTGTGAGCTCATTTATATAAATAATATGATATACATACCAAATTGTGCGTACGATTAAAAAAACAAATTTCTACGTCAAAAAAATCCAAAATGACCGTGTATTTTTGTTAACGTCATGTTTTGTTTCACAAAAAAGTAGCTAAGAACTGCAAGAACTCATGGTTATCTCTTCACTAACAACAAACAAAATGAAACAGAGTGTAGAATTCATATAGTATACTTATCAACTAACTATACAACACAAACTAACTAAATTTACTCAAGGGATTAAAACCACAAAAACATGAAAATGTTAAACCAAGATGTCACTAAACAAACACGAAATCCACGACACAAAAAAATAATAAATACAAATACTATAATAAAAAAAATCAATAAGTATGAGAAACAGAATTATATCACCAAATTCACCGTCTCAACATGTATCTCCAATTGAACACAAAAAACACGACATCGACGCTTCAAAAATTTTAGAAAACAAATTATATCGTAATATCAGTCTTTAAAATAAATTAAGGCATTCGTAAAAAAAATTATAACAATCACGTTTCAATCTAAAACAACAAACCCAAGTATATTTTCTTAAAAAAAATATCTAATTCAATTTCCCGATTTTTAAAAAATTACATATTTCTTAAAAAACAGATGAAGTACAGTCCCGATTATTCAAAATGACAGAAGTTACAGCAGGTGAAAAAAATATTGCTTTCAAGTTGAGCGAGCACGAGCATTGTCTAGTAACACAACACATTTTCTGGGGTACTCTGTGCTCTAAAAAAAAACTACTTATGGTATTTGAGGCCAACATTTTGAAGTTCAAGCCCGTTTCGTCACAAGTGTAGACCTGGTCTGGTTGCAGCACTTACACCATTGCGATTTTTTCTCTGGAACCGTACTTACGCTTACATCTAAATCATTTACTATATTTTTTTAAAAATCACTCTTATCTAATACTTGAACCGCTTTAAGTTTTTCCTGCAAGCCGATAACAACGCCTACATTTATTGCCCTGGCGGTGCATTTTGTGAAATATGTCAAAATAAAACTACTCTTTTTGAATAACAAACGTTATTATACACTTGGAGCGCTCTGAATTTTTGTTTTTTGATAGTTTATTTCGGATAAACCGGATTTCGGAAAATCGTGATTCGGATAATAATATATATAAGATTCTCGAGAGAAGTGGCATGAATTAAACATACTTAATATTATACAAAGCAAACAAACAAAAACACTCTACCTAATTGTCGTAATAACGCCCATGCTACTTTAATTGATTAAATTGAAAAAATTTAAATGTCAGTGTAGTGGCGGTTACTGGGGCAATTGTACAAGTTATCCCCACTAATGATTATACTGTTGCTCTTGAGGGGAAATCTCGTCCTGACGTAAAAGTTAAAATATATATAAATGCAGTAGACATGGGTGTTAATTGCAGTAGATATGGGCAGGTTAAGACTAATTGCATAGGAAATGCGCATAACTACACCTTCTTGATTAAACAATATCTAATAGACAAGCCTTACTTAAATATACTTCAATCTAATTCATCAAATTGTAGAATTGGCCGGTCAATTTTTTTGGTGTAAATTGAGCAAAATAATTTTATGTTAGGTCTAATTGCAGACGGAAGGTACCTAGCTATACCTTTTTGATTAAACAGTAATATGCAAATCTTACTTGAAAATACTGCAATTTAATTTTTATACTCATAAATTTTCAAAATAATTGTTTACGGTAATTTAAGTTTTTGCTTTCGATTTTTTATCGAATTGAAACTTGACAAGGGTATAATAAAATAAGCATCACTAATATAAATAGATTATTCGGATATCAATGATGAACGGGTAGCAATGCACTTTTCAAAATGTGAATTATCTGTTTTATTTTTTTATGGGTCCCCTCTATCTTAAACTTGTCCTTTCATTAGCCTTTCTTTATGAGTCCCCAAAAAGCATATCCTCCCACCTGTAGGTTTATCTACCGTCATAATGTTTGATGTTGTTCAGTTCCATTGGAAACATATGTGTAGGTAAAGAAGGTAAAATTTTTGAACCCTTATGGATTCTAAAGTTCCGAAATCCTCAAAAACTATTTAATTTTTCGGCATAAATTTTTGTCGGTCAAAATAGATAGATATTAATAAATATATTAAAAGGCACACTTAAAAGCAATCAGGAACAACCTGTTCATAAATATAAACCAATCAAAATTATAATTTTTTTCAATATGTTGTTACAATTAAAATAATAATAAAAAACACGTCTTTCAATCTCTGCATGGTTTGCTGAAATTCATGACGCGTTTCTACATTTCGTTTCTCGAAGGTATCTATCGTTCCCAATGCGCCATGGCCTCCTCTGCAACTTCCGCTTGTTTTAAAAATCTGGAAGCCCTCTGGTCAGTACCAAGGCTTTTTTATCACTCATTGCCTCCCAATACTAATTACACTTTAATTCCAAATATCCATGATTTCCGATGTTTTATTACGACCCAATTTACAAATTTACTATCTGTAATCAACCGATCATTAAGTGAATGAATCGAAATTTGCCAATGAGGATTTAATTTTCTGTAAACGGTCATGTAATTTTTATGTTTACATTTACATATAAACCATATATTATATTCAGTGAAAGTACTAAAAAATAAATAAAAACGTTATCCTAATATTTAAGTATCCAAACTAATTCAACCACAAATGTAAAATAATTACTAACAATCACGTTCTAATGTAAAAGAACTGCTCCAAGTCTCCATCTATTTTCTTAAAAAAATTTCTATCTAAATCAATTTCCCAGCCTCAAAAATTACCCACGTAGTTTGATCGATTTGTAAAATCATATCACTAACACCAATTTCTGCCACCAATTAATTATTTTTAAAAATTACATATTTCTTATCAAACATATTTAAAACAAAAAAAAGTATAAAAACACAAAAATTTATCAAAAATAGATACGATATTATATATTCACACTTTGTCCAACAGCTTTTTGAATGAGTATTTCATTTTTATATTTTATGTATCTGTTATCAGAGTCAGTTGATCGAATATTTGTAGGTAAAATTGAAGTTCAAAATAATAGTATTATCTTAAGAAATATTTACAGGTCCTCTAATTCCGATTTTATGCAAAAACTAGGGAACAAAGTTTTCTGTTAGGAAAGAAAAAAATATTTGCAAACAAAAAGCTCTAATTGTCTTGATAATGCAGATGCTATTAATAATTTTTGTCTGTAACAACTTACCCAGCCCAGAACTTCTTAACTTTTATAAAAATACATTACACATTATTGATAGCATTGAAGTACAATTTAACTTTAGCTTAACTGACAAAATTGAAGTGGTTAACATAATTAACACTCTTAAGGCTAAAGTAACAGAAAGCGGCAGTATTAATATTACTTTAGTGCAACTTTGTTACCCCACGTACTTCTGGCTAAAATAAAAGAACCTACCGAGTTTGATCAATTGCATTCTAGAGAAAATAATGGATAAGCAAATAAGAGCATTTCTCAATAATTAGAGTATTTTGCCCTCGAAACAATTATGTTTTAGATATAGATATAATTGTAAAAGCGTTTTTGCGTTACATAGGATTCAGTGAAGTGTCGTGTAAATGTGTATCATACTTTGGCCTTTGTTTGTTAACAAAGGAGTACCGCAGCGTTGTATTTTAGTTTAACTTCTTTTTGCGATTTTTACATTCAGGTTTTACCATTTTGTGATCATCATCTTTTTGCCGATGACACTGAGAAGTGCTTTTATGAAGGAAGTAACAGTATTCTGATTTCAGTAGCTTTTACGATTCTATCACTTAATATATGCTAGTACTTAATACTAATAAGTCCGCCTGTTTTAAAAATTTGGAAGCCCTCTTACGATGGGCACAGGCTTAGTGAACCAAATTTTCGCATGACGTAAAATTTGTCACTGAGAGCTGCCCGTCTATCTCAAAATATCAAATATATGTTTGGTTGGGTTTATCCCCATATGCTAAATGAGCTTCTTGTCTATTCACACGATAATCTTTTATAATGTGACTACAAGCTTTTTGGGACATTTGTTCCAGTTATGCCCGTTTTCTTTGCAATTAAAACATTTTCCGTTCGCCTTTTTCCCAGATATGTGTTTGTCATTATAGGGTTTTTTAGATTTATGTATTGGTATTGCTTTCGATAGCAAAATTTTTTCTCTTATCGACTTATTGCTATACATTTGCAGAGTTGACAAATTTTCGGCATAGAGAGCTTTAGGCGTTTGATACCGTCCAGCCCTAGCACCAGTCTGGATATTTGATTCGTTTATTCCATCAATAACACACAAGACTGCATCTCGTTCTGTAATACGACAGCCATAATTTATGAATTTTTACAAAAAATTAACATTTTTCGCAGATAGATCTTGGTGTTTAGGAAAAGTATCAACTAATAAATATTTCCATTCGGTCCATGTATAATTATAAGATGTCAGATTATCATACCCCCCTCCTTGCCACTCCGGGTAATCTATTTTACATGACAAATATATTCATAGGCTCATCCCAGTTTTGTAACTCTGCTAGTTGTTCAATTTTGTAAACTCGTTTAGTACTACTTAAAGCTGGATTACTTAGGGCAAATTCCGGTACGCGATCAGGTTTAATATAGGAATTGGTGGGCAACGCGAGGCCTGTCCGAATCCTGCGGTGATAATTTTTCCATTAAAGAATCCACCAATTGAGCTTGTTGAAATACGAGGTTCATCGCTCGCCGCGTTGCGTGACGAAGTCGGCGGTGGAGCAAAACTCGTCCGAATTATCCGACGTCCGTTCTCTGGCGTCGCGTAGCCATATTATAATATAAATCAAATAATCTGCCCAATAGGCTGTTAAACACACGCACACAGTAGCACGATACCGCTCGAGAAAAAAAAAATAACAAAAGCCCCAAGGTTGTTATCTCGCCGCTGCAGTATAAACACAAAAAATTAAACGGAAGTCAATAATGTGTAAAACTATGGCCATATAACTATATTGTCGACCTAACAATCAAAAACCAAAGTTGTCAACATGCGAATTATGTTCAAGCGAACACGAGGTGACTTTTTAAAAACTTTATTTTCAAAATACAATCGAAAATTAAGAGTTTCTGCAGCAGCAGTTACAACAAGAATAATCATATTACTTAAAACTAAGACTTTATAGGTTCGTATCGGAAAAGCTGACAATGTGAATCTCACGGTCTCTTCATAGTACCATCGTGGCCAAATGCAGACATCGTAGATCTCCTGGTGTCCTATCCTTATTACGTAGAAATCATTGTACATAACTAGCGCTATCATTCTAATAATTCTTACTACGCCTTTTCGTGTAACTAACTTATTCTATTACATAATTATATACAGGGTGTGCCGAAATTAGACGTCAATATTTTAACCACGTATTCTGTGGCCCAAAATAAGGATAAATGAAGAGGTGATGGCAATTTTTTGTAAATATTTTCGAAACACGTAAATATTTTTAACTATAATGTGGTACAGTTACTGAACTTTTTGGGCTAATTAAAACTTAGTATTGGATTGTCTTCAGAGGTGGGCAACACGGAGAAGGCGTCTTAAAAATTTGCCGGAAATTTTTTGTTCGTCGAATTTTCGTAATTTGGACTGCAGAATTTGAAAATCTCCGTAAATAAGGTAGCCTTGTCGCACCTCGCTAGAACACGCCGTTTTCGAGAAAAATGCTTTTGACAATTTAATTACTTTTTTTTATTTTAATGTTTACAATCGAGGTGCAGATAATCATTGGTGCGTGTGTTTGTGATGCTGGGTAAATAAAAATGAAATGTCAATTATTTGACAGCTTTCAATTTTGTTCATTGTTGGTAAAAAATAATTTTGGTTAGTTTTTTACTTGAATTGTCCTTATAAATCCATTGATTAACGAAAGACAAATCAAACTATTAACTGTAAAGCTAATTATTCTAATAAAAAGTATATATATATAATTTATTGTTGATAAAAAATAAGCCATTTAAAGCTGATGGAGTTTTCAAATAGAGAATTAGCAGATATTCATTTTGTATACGGCATTTGCAATGGCAGAGCTGGGGAGGCGGTACAAGAGTATCGTAGGAGGTTTCCTAATCGTCGAGTTTTTATTAATGCATATAGGCATTTAGTCGAGCATGGATCATTTGAACGTAATCGTGGACAGGGGAGACCGTGGAAGATGCACTGAATTTAAATGAAGATGACCCAATAAGGAGTATTCGAACTGTTTCCATTCTTTCGGGAATACCCCGATTAGCAGCAAGTAATATTTGTTTTTTAATTTACAATTTCACCACTGCTATTGTTACATTAATTCAGCGGCGGATCCAGAATTTCGTTTTAGGGGTAGATATTTTTGGATGATTTGTAATGCATCAGCATTAAGGCTAATTTCAAAATAAGCGTCGCCGGTTAAGGCGGCGCGACGCTTCAAAATCATGATTAATGAATTAAATGATACCGTTCACATAACTTTTCAACGTTTTGAAACTATTTTTTACCAACAATGAATAAAATTGAAAGCTGTCAAATAATCGACATTTAATTTTTATTTACCCAGCAACACAAACAAATGAAACGCGTCATTAACTCACTAATGATAATCTGCACCTCGATTGTAAACGTTAAAATAATTTGTAATTAAATTTTCAAAAGCATTTTTCTCGAAAATGGTGTGTTCTAGAGAGGTGCAACAAGGGTACCTTATTTACGAGGAAAACAGATTTTCAAATTGAGCAGTCCAAATTAACGAAAATTCGACAAACAAAAAATTTGGGGCAAATTTTTCACACGCCTCCCCTGTGTTATCCACCCCTGAAGACAATCCAATAGGTACTAAGTTTTAGTTTGTTAAATAGAGCCGAAAAGGTTTAGTAACCGTACGTGTTTCAAAAATATTTACAAAAAATCGCCATGACCTCTTTAAATTTAACAGCCTGTATGTTAAAAACTAAGACGTTTTGGACCCTAGGTTATATGAACATTTATCCTTATTTTGGGTCACAGAATACGTGGTTAATGTATTTGCGGCAATTTTTTTATTTTATTGTTTTTTCATTTTGATCCTTATTATTATAGTTCTGTAGGTATATGGCTCCTTTTCAATAATTATTGGGCATTCACTTAATGGTACTGGAAAGATCTATTTTTCCATTAACTTTTTTAGCATTTTTTTGTTTTAAATGAAATCATTGTTACAGCATTTTACTTATCAAAATAAAACAAAAATTTGCTTTAGACAACGCCATAACACACAGGAATGTTCAGATATCTATTTTTTTTACAGACTTTTTTTGCTTACTAATAATTTTTATATAATAGATATAATTATTTTTCATCACTATACAGGGTGATTCGTGGTGGATGGTAGAATAAAAATTATTTATAGAAGTTCCTTTTTCGCAGGTAATACAAAATTGAACTCCACCATCGTGATCTTGGAAATTATAAGGGAAACGAGTGTTGTTAAACTAGAGCAACATTGGTAATTTCAGTCCTTAACAATATGCGGTTTAGATATTTTTAACATTCCAAGTAGTTTCGGAAATACTTGAGAAAATCTTAAAAGTTGATAAGCTGCAGCCCTGTCACATGATCTTATTGTATCAATCTGTGATGGCTTTAGATTTTAGTTTTTTACTATGCTGTACTTTTGGATCCCATGATCTAAGAAAACTATGTCAAATAAAAAGTACTTTGTTACCGGGTTGCGGTACGACCAGACGTGTTCTTTTTTAACCTGTCTCCTCTAAGTAAAATAGAAGTTAAACAATAAAATAACAAGCCCCTATACAAAAGCACTTGGCACTTATTTTCAGTTAGCATTAGTTAAGTTATTTTCCCTCATCCAAAGCATACAAGAATTTTTAACTCTAAAGATGGTTTGCTTGGTTATGTTATGAATTCATTGATGAATTGATATATAATAAATACATTTCATTTTTGATAACAAATAAAAAAATCGCCAAATTAAAGTTGTTTATAAATTAACTTCCTTTCCTTTTGCATCGAAATTTAATCCCCGATTCATAAAATTAATAAAAAAACGGTTTCACAGTACAGTAAATTGGAGATGCATTTTTTTTGGTGGCCAACCCTGTGGCGCACCCATTGTTCTGATTTGAGTTTGCAACTTTTTACAATCTCGAAAATGGATTTAAATTTGCAACAAAGAATTTGTATAAAATTTTGCGTTATAAATGGATTTAATTGTGCGCGAACGCTACAAATGTTGTAAAAGTGTTTTGCAACGATTCTCTAAAGCAAATGATCGTTTACCAGTGCCACGAGTGGTTGAAAAGGGGCGTGAGACAGTCAAAGATGATGAACGCAATGGCAAAGTAGGTAGAATGGTAGAAGGCCAGAGACTAAACAAAGAGTATTATTTGTGCGATATGAGACATTTGCGTGATGAAAGAGACCAGAATTGGGGCTAGAAAACTCGCGGATTTTGCACCCTGATAACATACCGTCGCACAATGCCATCATTATTCGTATTTTTTTGACAAAGAACAACAAATACTATCGCACACCCCCCGAATTCGTTTCCCTGTAACTTCTTTCTGCTGAATCGAGTCAAAAAACCATTACGGGAAACGCGTTTCGGCAGCCTAGAGGAAGAAATGGAAAAATGGCAGGAAGCACTAATGGGCATACCAAAAACCAAATATAAAAAATGTGTTGAGGAATGTGTTGCAGTCGATGGGGATTAGTTTGAAGGTGACAGTATAGATTCAGATGGATAAAACATATTTTTAATTTTCTGAATAAATTCAGGGGACTTTGTTGTTTCTAGTATTGTTTTCAGTCTTAGGAATTGGATATCATTGTACATGTGTCGTCAACTGCCATTTTATTTAATGGTAGACATGCGGTTTCAGAAAATGCCAATCCGAGAGGTGATCTACAAATTTATAAACCAAATGTACTTTTTTTATTGTGGTATTGGGGAAAAGTATAAAATCCTTAAGGTTTAATTAATTAATCTCTTGTTTTGTTCCATATTGGTAAAATTAATACCATCATTAAGTAAATATATAGCTGGCTATTTGTATTTGTCTTTTAGGGTTTTAAATTGAGGGTTTGACACTTTAGCCATCTACATAGCCTCGTGCATAGTTGCTGGGCATCGGTACATAGCGTGATACAAAGTTCATCGGAATTGTGTGCTGTTCTGGGAAACTTAAGTCCGCCGATACAGAAACCTGCGAAGGTAAGCCATATCTTTTTTTTCTTCACCAATTTAATGTGTTGATAATAAATTCCCTAACAAAATTTATGTAAGCTGGTGTAATAATTGAAAATACTTTTTCTGTACCAAAGATTTCATTTTAATTTAAATTTTTTGTATAACAAAAATTATTTCATTTGCACTTTCCAAGCTGATTATACTGAAAAAAAGTTGTAGTCTTATTCCACATATTGAGGCTGTACTATATTGTTTATTTCTCATCGCTAATTGATGCAGACAATTTGGCCATGTGGTTACACGATTATGTGTCTTAGTGGGGAACTCTGCCTCCGTCATTCAGATTGCCTGTATTACGGTATATTTTGCTGCCTTTATATATCAAAGTTTCGATATCGACATATATATAGGGTGTTTAAAAATAGATGCGAAAAATTTAGTTTCTATATAAAAAAATTAAATGTAGGTCGAATGTCAAAAAAAAAATAAATAAAAATACAAATAATTTTTGTTCGGTGTTGTGTGTTGTCCAACGGTATTTGTACTAACATTTATGATAATCTTCCAAACAATTATGTTTCAAAAATAATTTATAATCAAACATAAGCTGTGATTAGGTATACCATTTAGATATGCTTGTGTATAAGTACAAACTTTAAAGAATCAAAGAATTTGAATTTGTTCTCCATTACTTAAAATGCATTTCTGCATTAGTGTAATTAATCATTATTGAATTAAAACTTTTTATTATTAAACAATTGAAGGATTAGATAATCAGTTTGAATTAGTGCTATTTTTTATTTAAACTAACTAAGTATTGTCAAATGAAACAGTAATAAGAAACGCCATAGGAAGTGACTATAATTTTTTTGATTATATTTTTTTATTTGTGGACAGTGAGTATTATGAAAATATTCTAGAAGACAAAAGTTTCTATATAAAACATAAAAATTAACAAAATAAGTTTTTCTTTGGTGCTATATATTTTCTTCTTTCAGATAAAACATAAAAACAAAGTTTATATAACCAACTACCCTCTATTTTACACATAGAATTACCCCCTTAAGTTTTTCTTCTTTGTTTTGAAACACCATAAATACAGGGCAATTGACGCTATGGCCAAATGGTTTTCAAAAAATTTTGCTTATGGGATGCTTAAATTTCTATTATGGTATTTTTAAAAAGCCATTCAAGCAATAAGTGACCTCATCTGAATAAACATAAACTTGGGAAATTTGAATTTAAATAAGATTAACCCACTCACTCACCATTGCGAAGTTCCTGTATGAAAATAACATTAACTCTAAAACCTAGAAGTTACAAATCCCCATGAACAGGTTACTTGAAAGCATTGATATTTTCATTAATAGTTATGGTTTTCCGAATGCAAGATAGGTAACTCTACTCCTACTTTCCACTATTCATCTGCATTGGGTTTAAATTATTCTATTATTCTCTTTCGGTTTAAGTAAATCTAACCATGTTTTAAGTTTCACATGCATAAGGAGTGGTTCTGTAGCTAAACAGGAAATTAACTATTAACTGATCTTTTGATCAAGACGAAGATTTTTGTAGTAAAAAAAGTGTTTCTTTTTTTTGCGGTTTGCACTTGTCTTTTCCGCAAGGGTGATATGGTGGAGAATTTAAAACTTGATATCAATCATATGACAAAATTTAAAAATGCTTCCTTCTTGTAACAATGTTCCTATGAAGCGCATTTCTTCGTTTTGAAAATGACTGGTATATTGTCACTTGTTATTTTACTGGTCATTGCGATTCTAGATGTTTTAAGTTCGAGGATTATCTGGATATATTGTCCTATCGCTGAAATTTGTACCTGCATGCCACATTACATCAATTTTCCCTTGGAGAATTTTCATGATTCTTAGGTTATAACGTTCTGCGTCAGTTTAGCATTTAGTGTGCTTTTGGTATCCGTTATTCCTGGTCAATATTTTGTACGATTACCTTGATTACACCTGTATTTTTGTGTAAAACTTGTTGCATTCTGATTTTTTTAATTGTTTACTGTAATCATACGTCAAGCTTCCAAATGTCACCGGCCGGAGTCGTTACTGGCGCAGTTGCCAGATTGTGGAATAGTCTCTAAGGTTTCTCGCGAAGAATAATAATTCCTTATGTTAAAATTAATTGCTTTTGAGTGTTTGGGTAATGTAACTCGATAGAACGTTTCTGGTCTTTATTACTTGTTTAGTGTTACGTTTTGCTCCGCATTCTCGGTTGTTGTGATTGATACATTGATTTGCTGGTTGATTTGGCATTACGCGTCGAGTTTATCTCCACCTGTGATCGTGAATGCGGTGGAGTGAGACGCCCAATGGGACTATGTGAATGTTAGACAAGCATATCTTGATCTTCGTTGTTCATGAGGGTTGATTTTGCGTGTAGAGAACACATTAACGTTCGAATGGGCTTCGCAGTGTAATAGAATTTTTCGGTGTGATTTTGGTGATTTTAAAGAAAATACCAGGCCACCGAGTTGAGACATCCGCCAAAGATTCTTCGAGTAAACTATTGTGCCATCATCTGGATCAGACATTTGGATGTTTTTGTATTTGTTTTCTGATAGGTTGTCTGCGCCATTTTGGGGATGTGATATATGTACGTACCTCATGCATCCACATGAGGTTCTTATTTTTGCTTTGTTGGCACAATGGCAATTAGTTGATACGTCTTACACTCGTACGTAAACCCCGATCATCACCTACAGGTATGTGATATTTTATTTCGGGTGTAGTAACTGATTTTTGGCATTCCCTTACAGGGGTTTTTCTTTTTTTCCTTTTATTTCCTTTTTTACCATTTTTTCTTCCGTTTTCTATCTACGTTGTTTGCCTTGTACGGCAACGTTTTGGAATTCAACAACTATTTGCTGTTCGCTGCTGGAGTGACTCGCTTAATTTGGTAGCAGCTCTTCACCGCAACCAGTCAATCGATCGCGACCGTGCTATCGGATACAGCCGGATTCTAAATCAGCGTACACGACTGCAGCCACTACTTACAGGAACCGCAAGGTATAACACCTTTTTTTTTATTCAACTGAATTTATCAAAACTGAGTTTATATTTAGCCTTTTAAATTTTTAATTATCATTTTCATAAGTTAGTTAATAAGTATTTTACGTACTCTATAAGTGAGACATTGCATTATGGGGGGTACGTCCATGTAAACAATCGTGATCAAGGGTTGGTTAAAAGTACTCACTCAATTAATAGTTTTTTTTTCATTCATTTATTTTGCTGCACACAAACATCTTTGAATCCTTCAATACTTGATGCAACACATCTTTTTTCCTTTTTCTTTAGTCAATTTTTTTTTCTTTATTTCTTTAAATATATTTCACACTATCTTTCCCAGTTGAAACGAGCTATCCGCCGTTTAACATGATCTCCAGAGTCGTTCTGCAAACTAGCGAAATTTCATCAGAAAACACTATAGTTGTCTCACGCTAAAGCACTTGTGTAGTAGAAAAAGTAAGGGCACCCAAATGGATCCATTCAAAATGGACATTTTTAACTGACTACACATATTTTTGTTGAAACTTCTGTCTCAAATTAAATCTAGAAAATTTGAAAAACTTGAAACTAAGAAAACATTCTTCTAATTCGAAAAAATTAATTCTGGAACTAAATATTTTATGAAGCATTCTTGAAAATTTTCTTGAGTCATCTAACCATTATTGCTGTTTGCTTTCCAATTATCAGTGGCGTCAGGTAATGAGATTTTGATGCCTTTGCAGTAGGTCTACAACATTTTCCTTGGCCGAGTTGTGAGGGTTGGCAGCTAGTAAAAATTGCATCGAATTGACCTTTTTCTTTGACATTTTCACTATTTGGCATTCTTAAACTGTGCATTTTTTTTTAATGTCAACAGTGGATTCAATTATAATTCACTCTCATCTCACAAACCCCAGTTTCAAAATCAAAATATGAAAAATAATTTTAATAGAATTTTCTGAAATTTATTGAATTTTTATAACATTGATTTTCATACAACATGGCGCCTATGAATCGAATGTGCAAGCTGCAAATATTTTACTCACAAATAACGAGCGTAATGATTTATTTTCTGCCTCTTAGTAGTTTTAATTGCAAAGTAAAGAAGACTGTTTTTAATCAACCGGTCGCCTTGTAAACGTGGTAGTTTAGCAACTGTAAGTGTTGGTGTTACTATTTTTCTTAGGTATACTATACTGTAATCATAATAAATGCTAAATGCGTAAATAAAAATTTTGATTTTAATTTTATAATGTTTCACAAGCGACAAATCATAATAAAATTCTGGGATGACCAGCTTTTCAACCAGATGTTAGAAAAATAAATACAACTAAATTCAATTTCAGGTATAAAGAAAACGGTCTTATAATCTTCAGGAGGAATAATTTAGTTTTTCTACTCCCGTCTGTAAAATACCTAATTATCCACCGATCTAGCGTGCGGGAAGCGTACCACGAATCCGAGCCACTGCGGACATTTCCGCGATTTTACCGCACGGGTTTGGGAGCAATCGGATGTTATCGGAGATAATTCCCACGTTTTTTGACGTTTGTCAATTCTGACGGTCATGTCAGTGAATGTATTCCTGTTGTTTTACGAAAATGTACCCATACTCCTTGTGTGGGCCCTATGTATTGTTTATGATGTTCTGTAGATTATGAGTTCGTAGCACAATTTAGTCACACTGACGTGTAAACTGCTTACAATGAAAGTGATTCTGGGATCCACGAAATGTCCGTATATTAGGTTAGGACGCATTTAACATAAACCTATAAGATATACAGAAATCTGTTTTTGCGTTCTAATGGTTTTTATAATGCCTGCTTACAATTGGAATTTCGGCAGAAAATTTGTTTCAATTTTATTGTTGACAATGTTTACGTTAATCCTCGATATGAGGATAGCACGGAATGGTACCCAACACTTTATGAGGCCTTTATTGCTTAATGTGGCGCAGTTTTTGTCGTATTGTCCGGCTCTTTAACCCATAATCGTGAAGTGAGGTAGATGAAGGAGGGCATCATATATGTTTGTTTCTGGCCTGTTGCGAATGCGAGTGAGGCTGGTAATTTCAGATTAGACTAAAACTAAGAACTGTATTCAATTCGTGTAGCACGAATACGTGGCTTTTTGTAAAATTGAAGGTTTTCGGTGTTATTGTTGGTTTAATGCATTTTGTGCCAGTTATTTTTCACTGTAAGTGTCCATATTCCTTGTCTGCTATAGTGCCTACGCCCTTTTTGAGATATATACCCACATCTACCTCGATTAAAGCCTAAAGGTTTGTGATATTCTATTTTACATGGGCTATTCAAGCTCGCGATTGCTAGTCGCAGGAACAGGGTAGAATTTGGTTTTTGGAGTGATAGCTTACTTTTCACACCAGATCGGCTAACTCCCGGTTTGGTGGAGCTTTTTGCAGCCCAACAGCTCCTTCATTCTGTTGTTCGCCTGTAGATCATTGGCCAGGATGACTGTAAGTTATAACTGTTTTTCATTATTTGATTAACAACCTGATTAACAGAATTTCTATATGGGGAGGCATAATATTCAGTGCCCTTGATTGCTAATAAAAGAAAAACTTGTGGCGCATAATATTGTAAGCAAAAATATATGAAAGTAGAAAGTAAGAAAGGGAAATAAAATGAAATACTAAAATAATTAGTTATTGATAATGGGCCAGGGACTGAGTTGCAATTGATTCTGAAAAGGATTCTGAAACTAGGTTTGATTATTGATGTAATTAAAATGGTGTTCTGTCAAATAGGTTTGAAAAAGCTTCAAAATAGATGCAAAACATCCTCATTATCTTATATTCCCTAGGATTGACTCCCACAATCCACAAAAAATCAAAACTTGATGCTTGAAGTACTATACTTTTTCTACAGTATTGACAAAATAATACATACTACTTCTTTCCATAAAAGTTAATTGATCAATAACTAAATGCCCATTCAAGGTGTATTTTACTCTATCCAATCCAAAAACTTACTTTTTTTTTGTTTTTTATCTATAATTTTTCTTTTTACATTTTCTTTACATGGGATATTCAAGAGTTATCGTTTTGTGGTTGTGGTTTTATGGCTTATCCCCCTTATTAATAAAGCTAGCCTGTTGCAGTTTTTGTCATACTTTGGCTTTGAAATACTGCATTTTCAGAAACCCTTGGTAGTTTGGTTATGCGTTAACTTATTGAAAAGGCGAAGACTGACGTAGGTATAGTTTTTTACGATCCAGTGGCGTAGTCAATTTTCTTCTCAATTTTTCCTGATTACGTCAGAGCTAATTCAAATACAATCATTTTATTTTTTTATTGAGCAAGTAATGACCAAATGAGCTTCTGCTTTCATTAATGCTTCATTAATGTTGCAAATCTTTATATATTTTGTCCTTATTACTGTTGTGACTAACTTCATCACCCCACAAAGCAATCTACGAAATATCTTGCCTGCCTTACATATATGTACTTGTTCTTTTTTGCCAAATCTAACAGCTGTATTCCAATTATTTCCAAGTAATTGTATTAATTGAAAAATATTTCTTCATGCTTTTTTTTAAACTGCATTTTTTCCCAATAAATTGGTCCCAAATAATTTATGAAAAAAAAAGAAGATGTTTGACGAATGTGAAATATGTATCTATTAGTTTATTTGTATATGCAAGATATATCTTACTCTGACTTTCTAATTTTTAATAGGATGCTCTGTATGTTACTGCAAATTTGGACGAGTCGAATGACGTAATGTATTGTGTGGGTCTGGGTACCAACGTTTCGGATTTTTTGATTTTGTTCTTCAGTCTGACAAATTCTTGAATTAACAAATTCGGTAAATAAAAGTTTTTTGAGATTTGTTTGCATGAAAAGAAATCGAAATGTTATTTTAACTACACATGTTTAAACATTATTGTTAAAATTTAAACATGTTACTGTAAACTACACGTTTTGCTATTAAAACATTTATTGATTTACTTTTTACAAAATTTCTTGATTCCTCCTGCGTCAGTTTTTGCTGAGTCGAACTTGCCGACGTTTCGCCAATCATACTGTTGGCTTTTTCAGAGCTTCACTGAAACTGATTCGTATTTTACTCTGGACCTGCTTATATATTGTTTGAGGGGGGCAGAGCTAAATTAGCGGCATAAACACCGTCTCGGATGACTGATCCCCATATTGATGACAGATAGAGACCTGAGTCGCGGTTAAGATTGTTAGGTTGTTTATAGATTTGTATAGATTGTCGGATTTTTCGTTGGTAGAAGAACTGATTACATGCAAAAATTTTAGTTTTATCGAATAAAATGTTATGTCCGGTTTCATGAGTGTGTTCGGCAACAGCCGATGAGTTTATTTGTCTTAGAGGTAAGGCTCTTTCGTGTTCTTTGAGCCAGCTGATATTTTTCGTCCGGTCTCTCCAATTTATTCTTTGCCGCATATGCATGGAATGCTGTAAACTCCTGGCATCGCAAATGGAATTTTGTTTTTGACGGACCGAAGATGTTGAGAGATTTTTGAACAAATGGTAAATCTGGTTTTGACGTTATACTTCTTTGGAACTTTTGATATGTGGTCAGTGATCGCTATTGGATGGTTGTGGTGAAGTGTATTTTTTGATAGAACGCTCAATATCTTTCATGTGGAAATTATTAGAGGGAAGAGCAGAGGTAAGGTGTTTTAATTCTGGGTTCAGTGACCCGGGCTGAGATAGTTTTACGGCTCTGTAAACAAGTGAGTTGATAACCGATGATTTTTGTGCCGGATGGTGATGTGACGATGCATTAAGGTATCGGTCTGTGTGCGTAGGTTTTCTGTAAACACAATGACCCAATGTTAGGTCTGATTTTCTATTGAGAATATCTAAGAATGGAAGGTTATTATTAGTTTCCAACTCAATGGTAAAACGTATGTTATTGTGTATAGAGTTTAAATGGAAATGTACTAGGGTTTCTTGACCATGAGGCCAAATAACAAAAGTATCATTCATGTAGCGTTTAAATAGTTTTGGTTTTAGATGAAAGGTGTCGAGAGCTTTCTTCTCAAAGGCTTCCATAAATATAATCGCGATGACTGGTGATAGTGGGGAACCCATAGCTGTTCCCGAAGTTTGTTAAAAAATTTGACCGTTACAAGAAAAATATGTTCCCGATAAGCATTTTTCAACTAAGGTGAGAAGGTTGGGTTCCAGAATCTCGGATTTTAATATATCTTAAATGATGTCTAGAGTTTCGGGAATAGGAACTTTGGTAAAGAGGAATTCTACGTCGAAACTAACTAGAATATCTTGTGTATCTAATGTAATGCTTTTTAATTGTTCAATGAAGTGAAAGGAATTAACTACGAAACCGAACAATTAAATTAAAAAGCATTACATTAGATACACAGGATATTCTAGTTAGTTTCGACGTAGAATCCCTCTTTACCAAAGTTCCTATTCCTGAAACTCTCGACATCATGTCAGATATATTAAAGTTCGAGAATCTGGAGCCAAAACTTCTCACCTTAATTGCAAAATGCTTGCCGGGAACATATTTTTCTTATAACGGTCAAATTTTTGAACAAACGTCGGGAACAGCTATGGGTTCTCCACTATCACCAGTCATCTCGAATATATTTATGGAAGCCTTTGAGAAGAAAGCTCTCGACACCTTTCATCTAAAACCAAAATTATGGAAACGCTACGACGATGATTCTTTTGTTATTTGATCTCTTGGTCAAGAAACCCTAATAGATTTTCTTAGATATTTAAACTCTATACTCCCAAACATACGGTTTACTATTGAACTAGACACTAATAATAATCTTCCATTCTTAGATATTCTTATCAATAGAAAATCAGACCTAACATTGGGTCATTGTGTTTACAGAAAATCTACGCGCACAGACCGATACTTTAACGCATGGTCACATCACCATCAGAGTTAAAACACCTTACTTCTGCTCTTCTCTCTAATAATTTCAACATTAAAGATTTTAAGCGTTCTATCAAAAAATACACTTCACCAAAACCTTCCAATAGCGATCACTGACCACATATCAAAAGTTCTAAAGAAGTATAACGTCAAAACCAGATTTACCACTTGTTCAAAAATCTCTCAACATCTTCGGTCCGTCAAAAACAAAATTCCATTTAAGATGCCATGAGTTTACAGCATTCCATGCATATGCGGCAAAAATATCAACTAGGCTTAAACAACACGAAAGAGCCTTACCACTAAGACAAATAAACTCATCGCTGTTGCCGAACACACTCATGAAACCGGACATAAAATTTTATTCGATAAAACTAAAATTTTTGCATGTAATCAGATCTTCTACCAACGAAAAATCTGAGAGAATAGAAATCTATATACAACCCAACAATCTTAACCGCGACTCAGGTCTCTATCTGTCATCAATGGGGGAAGTTCGACACAGCAAAAACCGATGCCGGAGGAATCCAGAAATTTTTGTAAAAAGTATGACAGTACCCTGTGGAAGTTTCTTTGAAAAATTTATTTATTTATTTAAATGGAACCCCCTGTATTGGCCTTGTGGAATTGTCCGGTTAAATTTTTTTTTGTCAATTGACCGAAATGATTTTGAAAATACAATGAAGTTTATATTTATTTATATTCTCCGTTCTGAGAACTAAATGGATTTGATAGTTTTATTGGGATTTCCCGAATTACTAAGTATCGTAAAAATTATTATATGATAATAGATAACACTCTACAATTGCAAAATATTATATTTTTTACTACTCAATTAAGAAGTGACCAATTGAACAGCTACACTGTATTCAGGGTGAGTCGAAAAGATGGGTCAACCCCTTATTGACAAATTGTTTGAAATTATGCCCTATAATGCAATTTTTCATTTTCGCCCACTTTATTTAAAGAAATAACATTTTTATTTCTCTTTCCCTGTTTTTCAATTGGTATGCATAATTGTCCCGCAAATAAAAACGGCATACTAGCAGAAAAAGGTGCTGTCCTGTGTCCTATGACTCCACTATATTTTTTCGATGTACGCCTCTGGTCGTAAAACTCACATTGTTTGATATACTTTGCATAATTTTTCTTATCTTATGTATTCCCGATTACAATTTCAGTTTTTAGATATTAACATATATATTAATTAAATAATTCATAATTAAATAAATCAAGTGAAAAATCGAGTGAAAAATGACTTTTTTGAAAAATATTGTAACACCTGCGTCAATATTGTAGCTTTGCTCAGCTTTTTATCAAAAAATCATTTAACTATGTCGGAATTTGCCTATTTTCTCTCTTGAAAATAAAAATTACAAATAGCAATTTTTTATTTTTGAGAATTTTTTCTTGGCTACAATTAAGATAAAAGAACGTTATTTACTATTGGTCATTTTTCAACTTTTAATTTATTAATTATTGTATAATGTTTTAAAAACTACAACTGTTATCAAAAATACATAAGAGACAAAAAGTGTAAAGTAAGAGGTTTATTAAACTAAATAAGTTTTAATACCATTGGCGTACATAAAGAAAAGTTGCTGATAATCCACATAAAAATCTACATAAAAGTGAAATATGTGTAAAACTGCGAGATTTATAAATAAAAATGTTATTTTATGAATACATTTTTACACCCTGCATTTTAGAAACCGGCCCTGAAAATGAAAAATGGCATAATGAAAATCACATTTATACACAATGTGTCATTAACGGGATGACCTATACTTTGACTCACCCTGTATAACATATATTTAAATAGAATAATGGTATATTATGCGAAAAGTGTGGTAAAGCGGAGCGAGTGTTTATTAAATGAGTGACTTAAAAGGTTTACCAAACGTGTTGCATATTATGCTTTATCTACGGCTGTCAGTTCTTGTGTATTGTAGCCTATATTGTTAATAACAAGTAGTTTGTCCTCAAGTCCCTTATTATTATGTAAAGCCATTATATACAAAAAGACAACATGTTTAAAGACTTTTCGTAAAGATCTTGTACAGGGTGGCCACTTAGTGTTGCCTGGGTAAACACAACTTCATTTTTTTTTAAATCGAACATCCTGTATATTATTATATTTTTGGATTCTACTCAAATTTCTAGGAAAATTTTATATATAATGTTGTTTCGTTTGCATGCTCTTTTAATAGTTTAATTAGTGTAATTTAGTCATTTTTCTAATATTAGTTGCCCTAAAAAAATACAAATTTTCTACCATTACCAACACGTTTTAATTCGTCGTTCGTGGTTTTCTCTCTTCATTGTTGCGGTCGTTTCGATAGACTTTATCCAAGTTTGTAAGAACTGAACGTTTTTTTGTGAAAACCATGTTGATTTTGATCTATGTCATTCTTTACCAGAAAAAACAACTGTAAATAAATTGCAGCCTCAAAAACCTGTGCAAAGAGTT
The DNA here is from genome assembly GCF_029955315.1 of Cylas formicarius. NCBI lineage: Eukaryota > Metazoa > Arthropoda > Insecta > Coleoptera > Brentidae > Cylas > Cylas formicarius. The sequence goes on from NW_026844319.1 coordinate 1,788,929, forward strand.
TTCGTCGTGTAAAACAAATTTGATTTTTTAAAAAACTTTATTAAAGCGAGATGACAAATAGCTGGCGATGTGGTTCGCACCGTGGTTTTATATAAACAAATTGCTGACGCTTTGGGAAACAATATGTATGGGAACTTTTATTCAGCGGTTTACAATATTAGAGCGTTTATAACACCTCCGCCCTTAGATGAAAGCACGGGTACAACAAGTGGTTTTAGTTTAAATGATAATATTCTCTTTTTGTTTATTAATTTTAGGTAACCTTTTAAATGGAAAACATCTATATAACAAATAAATCAAAATCAATATAATTATTAGGTACAACAAAATTGTCCAAACACTAGTTCTTGTGGAATATATAGGTAATGACATCTTTCCAAGGTTTTCTTTTGCTTCGTCCATTTGGATTTGTAGCTCTTTTATTGCCTTTAGGTTGATCGTGTCCAGTGTGAGTTCTGGTGGATCGAAGATTGTTTTCTGTTTGTGTAGTAGTGAGAAATTCACTTCCGGTAGACGGGTGTCATCAAATCTCAATCGATTAGGGGTATAGGTCCCTAGTCGTTCAATTTGTACTTTGCAAATTGGGGAAGATTCGATAAGGTGAGATCCGAATAATGGTACAATGTTAATGTCGTCATTACATTGTACTGTTGCTATTGTCTTCTTAGGTGTCACAATCCATTTTCCATTTTGGATTTTAAAAATTTTTATTTCTTGAAGTTGGATTTTAATTGGTTTACAGTTTGTCAAATTGGTCTTGTGAGTTATTATTTCCACTGAACAAGGCGGGTGTTCCTTCATATAGGTAATATATATATTTTTACACATCAACTCATTTTTTAATAGTTTCACACATTTAGAGTCCATAAATGAGTATATATTTCCACTCAGGTATGTTTGGATCGGTATATTGACGTAATATTGCAGTTCTTGTTCACTATTAACTGGTAGCGGATACAATTGGTAATATTGATAAATTTCTGATTCTACTAATGGTAGTTCCAAAATAAAAGTTATTATTAGTCCTCTAGAGTAGCTTTTTATTTCTATAATTTTTTCAAAATTTAATATATTTTCGATAGATAACTCGAACGGTAGTTGGTTTTCCTTTAATTCTTTTTTAATGTTTTTAATTTCTTCGACTAGTTCGGACGGATCAATTATTAAATTATATAAAGTATTTAATTTAGCAAAGCTAATTGCGGTTTCGATTTTCTCAAAAATGTTATATATTGAATTATACATAAAGGTAATTTGATTCATTACTACATGTATTTGGAAATACTCATAGTCGTTCGTTTGTTCAACAGTTATCTTTTTGATTATTTGATCAATTTGTAATATTTTGTATTTAAGGATGAGTTGGTTATGAGAAATATTGGATATCAAATTTTTAAATGAGTTGATTGTTTTTTCTAACGGTTTTATTTGATTAATTGAATTAGTTCCTAAATTATTTTGGTTTTCTTGCAGTTGTTTGATTTCTATATCGTTTTTTTGCCGCGTCAGATTGGTCTAAGTTTCCAGTAATACATTTAATAATAGAACCGATTGGGTTTAATAGACCTCTTTTATTTCTTTTTATATATGATGGATTGAGTTGATTAATTTGGTTTTCAATGCGTTTTGCTAATGTTACAAGAGGGATGACTGAATTAGAATATTCGTGAGAATAATTAGTATTATTTTTAATCTGACTAATTAATATTTTTACTTGGTTATAGATTGCATAGAATTCAGCTGGGTTTAAATCAAAAATTTGTATAAAGAAGAATTGATTAGAGGTTATTTTTGCGGTACCTAGTTTATAAGGAAGGATTCCTAGATAGTTGTTCAGGTTGTGGAATTTTACTTCGTTTGCTCCGATGTTTGCGAGCCACCTGGAACAACGTTCATTATTTTAGTTTCGTTAACGTGAGTTATTTTGTTTTTTATTTGTTTTTGGGTTTTCTATTTCAATTTTATTATTATCTAAGATTTTTGTTAATATGAATGGTCCAGAAAATTTTTTATTTAATTTACCTTTTCGACTTTCGATGCGCTTATACACCGTTGCGCCAATTTTTAGTTCTACTGGAGTTTTGTTTTTATTAATTTTTATTAGTTTTATCGATCGTTTTTTGTTTTTTTTAAAGGGAATCGTTATGCATTTTTCGTAAAGAAGCTTAGTATTTGTTTGATGGTTATTTACGTATTCACAATATATTTGAGAAGTGATTAGGTTCATAGGGTCACTTGTATCAGTGTGTCCTAGTGTTAATTCAAAAGGCGTAAAATTAGTATTTGTGTGTATAGTGTTATATGCAATGATCGCATAGGGCATAAGTGAAATAATATCGGATTTTTTATCTATTTGTTTTGGTATTCCATAGATTGAGAAGAAATGTACTAATTTTTGGCATGCTGAAATCGCAGTTCTTAGAGAATTTATCAATTATAGTTAAGAATTTTTGTCCGCCGGCAATAAAGGTATCGACGTGTATAATTTCTAATGGTTTTGAAGGTGTTTCAGTTAACATTAAAGGTTGATCTGGTGGTTTTCGTTGATATTTTGCTCGCTGGCAAATTTCACATTCGTTAATATATTTTGTAACATCTGACTTTAAGGATTTCCAGTAATAATTATTTTTTAGAAATTTACAAGTTTCTTCTATGTCTCTGTGATTAGTTTTACCTTCATGTTTATATTTAATTAATATATTTCGTTCTTGTTATTAATTTCATTTAATATAGGTATTCCCTGTAAAGTTTCGTCAGTATTAGTACTATGTATTGTATTTTCAAAAACTGGCCTGAAAAGTTTGTTTTCGAGGATGATTATTTTTGGACTTTTTAGGTGTTTATTTTCTATTTCCTCGAGTGTTTTTGAAATTTCATTCCAGTCTAATTTATTCGGATGAAAATTGTTGTCTAAAAATGTATTAATATCGAGATCAATATCTCCAGTATTATTATAAATAGAGTCGGTTTCTAAAGCATTTAATTTTATTGGTGACAAGGCGTCCGCATTTGTGTTTTGTTTGCCATTTTTATAAAAAATTTCGTAGTCAAATTCTTCTAGTTTGTCTCCATCTCATAAGTTTTGATTTTGGTCCTTTTAGGTTAAACAACCAGACTAATGGTCTATGGTCCATAAAAATTAGAAAATTAATTAATTAAAAAAATTAAAACCGTTAGCTAGATCCAGAGTTGAAAAATACTGAGCTTACCTTACCGATCCCTACGACCTTTCAGCCCTCACGCCGGGTTATTTTCTTACATTGAAACCTGTGATGGCACCCCTGAAAACGATTACACTTCGACTTCTGGTAGTCACTTAGATCGTTGACAACTACTCCAGCGAATGCTTCAAGATTTCTGGGCCCGGTGGTCCAAAGAATTTTGATATACGTATCATCAGCGTAGCAAATAGTATAAAGATCCTTCTTCTGTTGTAATTGGTACGCTGGTACTAATCAAAGATGATCTCGACCCGCCAATGCAATGGAAGACGGTATAGTTAGAGTGGCTCTTGTAAAGACTTCAAATAGCCCGGTTATTAAACTGTCCGCTACCAACAAATAACACATTAAAAAAATTCGTTGTATTTTGGTAGGCGGAATGTTACGTTTGCATGTTCTTTTAATAGTTAATTAATTTAATTTAGTCATTTTTCTAATGTTCGTTGCCCTTATATTAAAAGGGAAAAAGAATTTACTACCACCGCAATTTATGTTGACACTTTCTTAGTATTTTAATTTCCCGGTACGTTTTAATACGCAAGTGCAAAGTGCAAGTAGTGGTTTTTTGGATTCGAAATGTATCGATCGATCGGTACTCGGTAGAACGTTGCAGAAAAATTAATTTGTCGCTCGTGATGTTCTGCCTTCCCTGTTGCGGTCGTTCCGATAGACTAACAATTAACAATTATCTGTTAGTGACAATTTAGAGTGTTCCAATCGCCTCAGCCGGCCGGCTCCCCGCATAATCCGGGACTCCCAGGTCGATCAAACACACACTAAAGTAATAAGGCCTCAATTCGTAGTTTTCCTATAAATTATGCAGTCCATTTTCTCGCCAATCTAGCCATTGTTGAGTTCGTCAATTAAATGTTCTATATCTATGTCTAATGGTTTTTGACATATTTAAGTTTTTATTTTAATTATGTCATTTGCAGGCCCTAGGACTAATACCAATTTTTCCTAAAAGGAAATCTTTATTTTTTAATTTGGGTTTAATACGTTGTTGGCAAGAACATACTTTATCACAATGTTTATAATATGTTGTTAACTAATAATGCATGCAGGGTGTTCAAAAAGTAAGATTAAATACTAATTTAAGAAAACTGTCAAAATCTTTTTTTTTAATGGACCGACCCCTGCAATTTTATAATTTTATCTTATTTATCATTAAAAATAAAGGTAAGTTTGTATAAGGTAAGGTTGTTTATGCTGAACATGTTTAGTTTTCGAAAGATTGATAAATTAATATTCTTATATGACGATTTTGCTGCGGTTTCAAACTTTATTATATCTATTCTTAGTTAGCTAACACAGCGTTTAAAATCAATAATATTCCAAAGAAATATATGAGGCTGGTGATAGTTGCTATTTCAAAATTATCAATAATTTTTTGACCTAAATTTTATAAAATGTGACATATTTTTAGTTAAAAAAACTATAATATGTCAGATATAATACTTAAAGAATTGACTTGGATTTGGATTGGAACAACAGGTATTATAATAAATTTTCAACATGTCCTCCATAAACCGCCAAACACGTCGTATATATAGTTTCCATTTTATTTATAGCATCACTAACCATTTTAGATTCGTTGATATTAAGTATTTCCTGTATTATTTGCTCTTTGTTCTCCCTATGTCAGTCCGATTTTGATAAACTTTATTTTTTAGGTTTCCCCATAGAAAGAAATCTAAATCAGAGCTAACAGCTGTCCAAGGTATTGTTCCGGGTCGACCTATCCAAGTTGTAAATGGGTTGTTCAGCCAGTTAATAACAGATCGTGACGTATGATAAGGAGCACTATCTTGTTGAAAGATTTGATCATGTTTAACTTGTTCCAGTAGAGCGTCAATAAGCGGATAATTCTGCGTAGCTAGTAGGTTTAAATACCGATCACCATTAAGATGGCCTTCATAAAAAATAGATATTATACCACACTAACTTCTGTAACCCTGCTTCTGAATAATTTTAACACGGTGTTTGTTACTAGTAGATCTATTAATAATGCCGGTCGTATTAAAAAAACTTTCGTCAGTCCATAATACTGTTTCAAATATGGATTCAAAGTAACGGTCCATCATTAGAGCGCAAAATGTTGCTCTTGCATCCTTATCTTCAGCTGTTAATAACTGAACAGGGAGGAATTTTAATGGAAAATAATTTTGAGTGAATAGAATTGAATGCCAATTTGACTTCTGCAATGTCACGCGAGGCTTGCCTTTGGGGACTTTCTTCCCTCTCTTCGAAATACAGCAAAACATCTAATTGTTTTTCTTCAGCATGGGCAGTTCTCGGGTTCGTCCTGGTGTTTTTTTATGGCTGAAGTATTTCGTAGGTTACGCACTATTCCACTAAAAATCTGTTTAGTGGGTAATCTGCTTGCTGCATATAATTGCCGGTACTCCGGAAGATCCAAAGCTGGACTTTCATTATTGGGAATAAAGCACTCATATAACTGGAAACGCACTTCAACAGTGTATGGAGCCATATTTTTGACAGTAATAAAATAAAAACGACGAATTTACATTTTACCAAGAGCCTGTGACATTTTTGGCTTTTTTGTTTATCATGTTCTTCTTTCTTGACTTTTTATTCGTTGTCAAGTATAACACAGCACGAAACCCGCAGTAAAATCGTCATATAAGAATATTAATTTGACATTCGTTCGAAAGCTAAACATTTTCAGCATAGACAACCTTATCTTATCCAAACTTATTTTTATTTTTAATGGTAAATAAGATAAAATTATGAAATTTGGGGGTTTCCATTTAATGATTTTTGGAAGTTTTCTTAATTTAGTATTTATTGTTACTTTTTGAACACCCTGTATTATTAGTCATGAAAGGATTATAGAAATTCTCTTAAACCCAAATTAAAAAATAACGATTTCCTTTTAGAAAAAAATTCTTGTTAGTCCTAGGGCCTGCAAATGACATATTTGAGATAAAAATGTAGACATAGGAAGACATTGGTATAGAGCATTGTATATGAAATTTTCCTAGAAACTTGGGTAGAATCCAAAAATGTAATAATATACAGGATATTTCATTAAAAAGTTGTGTTTACCCAAACAACATATTCTTGTATATATTCAATGCTCCTGGGACATACGGACAAGTCAGCAGTGGCGGAGCATACGCATCATGTTTGAAGACACTCAGGTACTGGACAGGACAACACATTTTTATCGACGACTTTTCAGAGAAGCCATTGAAATTCAGAAACATCAGAATAATTTCAACAGAAAAGAAAAAGGCCTTAACGTCAGCAGAACGTGGATTCAGGTCATAAACAAAACATCATGTCTACCCGGACGAATACGACCTATGCCTAATAGCGAGGCCACGCCCACTCCAGCGCGCTTATATACCGGGGATTCTCCACTAGGCAAATCAGTCATCGCAGAGCAGTACGGAAGATCACTTCGACCGTTACCGCATCGCCGCTCTTGAAAATGTCTGCCGCAGTTGTAGACGAAACGTCGAGTGTAATCTCGGGGCCACGGCTCAAAAGTCCGGAAATACTTAGCAGTGTAGTTTGTGGCCGTGAAAGCCTAACATCTTTGATACACTGATCTGTTTTTAAAACCCACCTGGTGGCGATCTCTGTGTATAATTATCTTGAGAGTCATAAGCTCTTAGCAGTGTATATTTCGGTGATTTTGGAATTTTTCAATTTTGAGGCACCTCTCATATCTCCGGTATTCTATGAAATATCGGAAAGGTGAAAAGGGCATCCGATGTTATATGTCCTATATGTTATTCAAAAAGATAAACCGAAACGTCAACCTAGATATTAAAACAATTATTTAAAGTGATAAGGAACATAAAAATTTTTAGCATTTTTTGCAAATCTGAACATAATTCTTTTAATTAATAAAGCTACGTTTTAGTTTCAGTGTGGCCTGTTTACTAGGCACCGAAATCGTATATCGTATTTTTGGAGATAATTTGATTGGTGTAGGTTGTGCTTTAGAGAAAATGGTTGACATTTTCAACAGTTTTTTTGGCTTTTTAAATTAAAACAATAGAATTCAGATTGGCAAAAAATGTTAATATTTAATGTTTTTTATGTTTATCTTTGGCGGATCGGGTGCAGATGGAGGCGGCCAGGACGGCTGTGAGGCTGGCGAGCTGCGGGCTCTGGAGGGAGGGAACCTTCAATCGGGGCCCGTACTACATTTTAGAGGGCGGGCCTAAGGATCGCGGGGTCATGGGCATGCCGAGTGATGTCATGATCCCCGAGATGACCTTCTTTGACAAATGGACCTTTCTGTTCCCATCAATTGAAAAGTGGAGAGAGGGCAGAGTCGGCTTCTGGGATGGACTTATCTGGTACACGGACGGGTCCAGAATTGGAGATCAGCCGGAGCTGGAGCGTACTGCGAGAGAATGGGCTCGAGCTTGGGTTTGGGTCAGTACTGCACTGTGTTTCAGGCGGATATTTTCGCTTTATTGATGGCGGCCAGAGAGTTGCTTCGGCTCAACCACGGAAACAGGAGGGTCTTCTTCTGCTCGGATAGGAGGGCTGCACTTATGGAGCTGAAGTCAGTGCGCACGCGCTCCTTGTTGATAAAGGAGTGCAAAGGGGTACTGAAGAGAGTGGCCGAGGAGAGGAATGTCACGTTGCTCTGGGTCGCGAGAGTCACACCGGTATCCGAGGCAATGAGGCAGCGGACGGTATTGGGCTACAATAGTTGTTGACCTTCTATAGGAGGGCGTGGGGGACGCAGGGCGCCCCACTTTAGTACCAATACCAATACCCCTTCCTTTCCAACGGGTTTGCTAAATCATAATTGCTAATTTGATAAGTCTGGTAGAAAAAATTCCTTCTTGAGAGAAGTGTACTACGCATCCATCGTGTTGCAGTCACGCATCTCCTCTCGTAGAGGGACGTTTTTTTTTTTTATAAAATCGGCAAGTAGTTAAATCGATCACCCAAAATACCACTCTCGACGTTCACATTCGACCTCTTTTGATAATTCGCTTTCACGCGTCCAATGGAAATTTACTGGCGATAATGCATATTATGCATTGCATTGAAAGGCATCAATATACACGCTATGCAAATTGACTATTTCTTTGCTCGAAAAAGTAGCTTCATTTGTTCGTAATATTCGAAATAAAAAATTTGGGGTCCTCATCTATCCTACAATTTAGCCAATTATAGTATTCTATTCAAAGAGAATTTTAAGTAATTTAGTATAACGGCGTAGGTAGTGGTCTTTTAGAATTCGGTGTATCGATGTTTTACTAATACCCAAGTTAAGCCTGAATGGGCCATAGGCAAAAACAATAATGACGTTTCGTCCTGTTTTGAGCCAATATTTACTTAAACGACTACGACTTTAGGTTCAGAAAAATATATTGGCGGTTTTCACTGGGTTGTTCTTTTGTTTGTCTATTAATAAAAAATAATATCTTCGCATTTTTTCCTTTAGAAAATTCTGTCTAGTGCCATTTCAGAACCTCAAGAATAATTTTAGTCATTCAATTTTTTTTTCAAAATTTTAAAAACATGCATTTCCCCAATATCGTACCTAATTGCCCCTACTAAGACACACATAGATTAAAAGGAAGCTGGTATAAAGGAAATGATTAAGTTAGAACTTGATCATATTTATTTATTGAAGACCTTTTTAAAATTAAAACAATAAAAACAAAACAAAACAATAAAATAAAAAAAATATGTGAGTATGTCCATGATTTGAACAAATTCAAAAGTTATAATTAATAACTGACCTATAAAACTGAGCAATTAGTTTTTTGCAGGTTAATTGTAAGGTCATAGTAATATTTTTTCTAAATCTCATGGAGGTAAGAAGTTGAGAATGTTTAGCTCCACATTTTGTAGCTAAGCCCTTCATGACATTTCCATCCATTCCAAATCTTCTGTGTTCTGTGAATATTGTATACGGCTTCCATTTGGGAATCACATCTCTAATTTTAAGAGACAATATGCTTTTAAAAATGATAGAAATAGGTTTTGTTCCTTTGCCTCCTGTAACCACTCTTAAATTGTTTGAATATAATTTTTTCCGCGGTAATTAAGGATTCAGCATAAACTGCCTGATTAAATATGGTGGTTTGAGCTGGTACATATTCACCACGCCACACCACACACACGCACACCACCACACGCACACCACCACACGCACACCACCATAGGCACACCACCACACCGGGATCGAACAATTACTCCCATTCATTTCTTTAAAATTTGCATTTAATATTGAAATTGTATAAATAGAACAAATGTGGCACTGGAACATATGATATCGGGATTTAGCGTTAAATTTTAGTTACAAGAGAATTGCTTCATTTTGTTCGATTCCGGCCTTAACCCCTACGTCCTGTTCTCAAACTTCAGCCATCTGAAATCCAAGATACCTAAATTTAGCTACTTGTTGTAGCACTTCGTTATTTACTCTTGTGTTCGTTGGCCCAAATACCTTTTTGGAAATAACCGCAACATTATTCTTAGAACATTGTGTTCAGTTCGTATTCGTTCCCGGCTTTTGTAACTCTTGAAGCGAGGCTTCGTTTTCCGTATCCGTAGATTGTTAAAGACCTCCCTATTTATTTTAACATCTTTCACGAAACCATTTAAAAATCTTTCGCTTTAAGAGATCAATTCTCTCGACCGCTCTCTCATAATCGATAGTGTGGTGGGAATTTGCAAGTTACTGATTTTAAAATGTCTAAACTTTACTCAGTATATGCCGCATTCACAAGACTTTCTCGATCTCGGAAAAGTCTTACCATATAATTTTCTCTTGTGTAGTTATTTTTTTGGATATTTTTAAGATTTTATTTTCGTTGTGGAGCAGTCGATGCGGAGGTTTACTTTTAAATAAACCATAGATTTCCTTTTATAAAATCATGGTCATCGCGCATCGTCACGCATCATCTGGAGCGCGTCAATCTACCTGTAGGATTTTATAGTTGACTCTTCCTTCGCTTCTGTGATTTTCAGTTTTATTTGTGAGTATTAATATTTATCTTGTAGTCTGGGGCTTATATTGTCTCGCTTTTGACAATTGTTTCCTTAACAGTTTCCAATAGTGATTGTGTGTCATTTCCTTCAGTGTAATTTCTTGCCTTTCATTTTGTTCGAAATGTTTGCTTTAATTTCTTTGTCATTAAGTAGTGCGATGTTCATTTTCTTCTGTCTTGTTTAAATCTGTCTTCGGTTTATGCCTATATAATTATTTCTGAAGTGTATTCTGATCGTCATGTGTTCAATCTCAGCCCTGTTTGTCGTCCTATGGCGATCTCCAGCTGTAAAGACTGCGTAAGGGTAATCTAAAGCATGCATTGCATGCATTGGTCATATCGTCCTCGCTCTGTTCTCATTCTTCGCCCCGTGGACATTTTAATTCCTACAACGGACTCAAGGCCATTACATTACATTTTTAGTCATGTATACTTGGAACAATAGTTAATGGTTCTGACTGATTCGTGCCCATTCTAAACCTCCTGGTATTGTGCTCACGATCAGTTAAGGATCACCCGTTGCCGTTATCTCTTCTATACTACCCTTAGTGGGGCTGCTATTTTTGCCAGATCTGCCTTGCAGGAGCTTAACGCTGCTTTTCTTGTATTACGTAATGAACTCAAATTATCGAATAACCGTTTTATGCTCATAAGCACGAAACAACCAGATCAGTAAATTCATCTTTATAAAATAAAAATGTTACATAGCCATTAGGGTTTGTTTCTGAGCTACCGGTACAATTACAAAATCCTACATTTTGGTTATCGCTTAAATAGTTGGTGTTACTGAGTTGGATTATCATTGAAAAAATCAATTTAAAAATAGAGGGCATAATCTCCCGTGATTAAATCTTCAGAAAATAAATACTTTTCGTTTTTCTAACACGCCAGTTATTTGTCGGTCGTGGGGACAACCTATATATATTCTCATCCGTCTTTTTTATTGCTTCCCCATTTTACGCGAGGAGAGGACAATGCATGGCGAATAATTCTAGCAAGTAGGTAATAAATTATTTATTTAGACTAGGTTTTTTTTCTCTGGAGATATTAGTTACGTTAAAGTACAATGACACATAAGATTTGCAGCAATCCAATGGAAGTGCCCTGTAATTAGTTTACTAGTATTACTCAGGATCAAATAATGCCACTAGTTAATATTTGGTTCAAATAGAAATGGTTTAATTTTTGGATATGTGGTCCAATTTTTCTAATTCAACACAAACTGTGGATGGAATAACTGGTCTCAACGTGCATATCCAGAATTTTGTTTAAAGCCAGCGTTGTTTTTTGGTTTGTATTTTTGCATTGGTTTGTTTTCAAGAGCGAAATAACTTTTGACCAACAGTCTGCTTTAAGAAAAGTATGACTCCCTACTCTTAGTTCTGCTTGTTTGCAAGAAATTTTCGGTCACTCTTGATAGCACAGCGATCAATATGAAGAATCGTTGTCATGTTCATCTTTGACATGATAATTTGGATAAATTTCAGTACTTAAAAATAGTGGTATGGACCCACATTTTTCTTCTTTAGGTGTTCGACGTTCATTTCCCTCCTATTCACTAACAAATGCATTTAAAGGCAATGAATGCACAAAATGTGTTCCACTAGGTGTTTTAATATTACGGTAAGTAGTAACTTTTTTATGCATTCTTATACTGGCCAAAAAAACACTTAACGAAATGTAATGTAATGCAAATGTAATGTAAGTCAAAACAAAAAAAAAGTTCTACAATTTTATCGAACACTAACTTCTTGCATTATTGTGGAACTGACTGCATTTATATGGGGATCAAATGGTTGGTTTTTGGACCTCGGAGGTAGTTTGGGTTGCCGATGCCTGAACTATATTAAAACTCGGAGAAACGTCCACTGCTTATTAAAGCGTATACCAACAAATCCTACTTCCACGTCCACGTCGTGATCCCTGGCCAATGCGTTTCGTACCATTGGTGTGTACGCTGCGTAGCTAACGGAAGAGGGTGAAGGCGAGTTTCCGGCGCCTAAAAACTGGAACATATCGGTTAAGAATAACCCAAGAAATTGGTCTTGACAAATATGGAAGTTACTTTCGCAAGCCAACGTGGTGAATCCACCTGTAATAACAACAGCAAACAAAAAGTGCATTGGATTGTTTAATAGAACAATTAAAGTAGCAACCTGGAAAATTTTAATAGAAGAAGCGAAATGGCGACGATTATGTAATCTGTTCGAGCAGTAAGAAAAGACAATATGTTAAAGGTAAAAAGTATTGACGGGCACATCTTAATTACTTTATATTTTCGAAAATAGCAAATTTGAGGAATGTGTCTTTCTATAGGCTATGAAGAGCAATATTGAATAACAATGATGTAAATTATTCAATAATTCAAGTGGCTGATGTATTTCTAGAATCCAATTACTAATAATATTGTTCGTTCCCACAGATAAAAATAATTGAAGAGTGAAGAGTAAAAAGAATAAAAGTAGAGATTTTACTACTTTTAGCAACCTCGATAGCCTGGTAATAAGTGTTTACAAGCAATTCTTTTGCAGTCATGAAATTAATTTTATAGACAATCTTTCAAAATGCCAAGTTGGATTTTGGCGAACCGTCTCCGAGATTCCAATCGGACATCAACAAACCAACGGATAAAATTCAATACCAGCTTACCACCAACGTATAAGTGAGAAATGGCAATGCCGATTATATGAAGACTCCTTGCGTTAATTCAATTAACATCTCCAACCTGGATTGGTCAGTGCTTGATCTGTGCATCCCTGGGACGGGATATCTGTGCTCAAGTGTTTTTCCACAAACGCGAAACTCTTGATAACATCCAACTACGGTTTTTGTGAATTCTCTTAATTTGTATCACGGTTGGCTTTTAGTTAGACTTAAAGACCTGATATGTCTTCCAAACTTCCGAATTCTTTCGACTTGTCTCCTCATTATTCAAATTTGAATTAATTTTTGTTTTCCAGAGTAACCTAAGTGACAGGCTTATTAATTTCAGTATTAATTTTATTGGTGATGACGTCGGGCCGACTGCGGTACGGATGCTTATGCGATAAATCGCGGGCATTCATCATTTTGGCAGCCATTGAAGTTAATGTCCCGTTATGGTCGGAATCTCATTGTAATATAATGTTATATATCTTTGTCTTTTCTCATTTTTAGTTATGCGCCCGCCTCGCACAAGAGTTAAAGGTTTTTTCGTACATTTTGATTCTACTTTTTGGTTGCATCCTTTTATTCAATGAAGAAGCGATCAATTCTATTAGCTTCTGTCAGTTAATGCTCTTTCGGTTACGAAGGTACACTTTTTAAGCCTTCATCTACATATGATAAGGAATAAAAAAATGAGATGTTCTTTTTCTAAACACTTTTAAAGAGTCTTGAAGAATGTTGCCTCCTCGACGCCGTCGTATCGGTTGCCCTTGAGGTAGGACTTCAATTGTGGAAAGAGATGAAAGTCGCAGGGGGCCAGGTCCGGGCTGTAGGGGGTGCGGAACCGTTGGAATGCCGTTTTTGGTCAAAAAATCGCGAACTGCGAATGAGGAGTGGGCTGGAGCGTTGTCGTGATGCAGCACCCATCCACGTTCGGCCAATTCCGGCCGTGCACGAAACACACGGGCCTTCAGACGTTTCAAAACTTCAATGTAGAACTTCCCATTGACTGTCTGACCTGCTGGAACGTATTCGTGGTGTACAACTCCATTAATATCGAAAAATGCGATGAGCAAAGATTTCACTTTTGATTTCGACATTCTGACTTTTGTGGGGCGCTTCCCCCCCTTTTCCACCCACTGCATGCTCTGTCGTTTGGTCTCAGGGTCATACTGGAACACCCAAGACTCGTCTCCGGTAATAACATTTGACATCCAGTCTTCTCCTTCCTCCTCATTTCGAGAAATCATGTCTTCACAGATGGATAAACGAAGCTCTTTCTGCTCAACTGTGAGCACTTTGGGAACCATTTTCGCGCACAACTTGCGCATCCCTAAATCCTCGTGTAGCATCTGTCGAATGGTTTCCTTGTTGATACCCAACTCGTCTTCCAACATTCTGAGGCTTACCCGACGGTCTCCGAGCACACGCACGCGCAGGCGATCGACGTTTTGTGCCGTTCGAGAGGTGGAGGGAGCTCCCTCACGTGAATCGTCCTCCACCGACTCCCTGCCTTCCCTGAACCGCTTAGCCCACTCGTAGACAGCTGTTTTTTTCAGGCAATCATCCTTGTACACGTCGGTTAACTGTTTCATAATTTCCGCGGAACTTACGCCACGTTTGACCAAAAATTTGATCACTACTCTTTGTTCAGTTTTTTTAGCACACATTTTCGCGACAAGGGGTCCAAACACGCCGATGATCAAAGTACTGTAACACACGAACTGAACAACCGATCGAGACGAAACTTGCACAGACTGACGCAGAAATGAATCCTCTTTCGAATGACACAACGCGAACGCCGTAGCATAACGAGAGTCGCAGTGTTGCCACTTTTCCGGGAATCTAATTGACAGACCTCGTAATTCGTCTGCTATTGGCGGTACTAAGGTTCTCGGATAATTTTGTGTGAATTATCCGAACAATTCATAACAAAAATATAAGTCGTAAGTAAAACAAAAACGCATAGTTTACAACAATATATTCATTAAATAAATACGTAATAAATAAATATATAGGGACCAATTAAACATTTCTATAAACGACGACGTGATTCTGCATGCTGTGACTTTTTGGGGTTAACCATAGTGTCACGAAAGTGGCCTACCTGCCGGGCGCTAGGAAGCTTCACAATCCATAAGTTGTTGATACACTTCTATAGAGCTACGATATGTCGACCACACTTGTTACATTCGAGAAACCGATGAAATCGTGTTTCACGAAAGTAATTGCGCTCCTCGCTAAACTCGAGATCTTGGTAACATTTCGTCGTACTTGGTGGCCGTTGGTACCAAAGGATTTAGCGTCGATAAAGAATACCTTTTTTTCTGTCCTCTGTTGTCTGTTTCTCTGTAACGGACCCGCGGGGGCTTTTGGAGGCTATAACATCCGAAAGATAGGAAGTACTGGCTTTAAGTTTTCCTCCGTACTAGTACGAGGTCAAAGAATTTTTTATAAGAATTTAACGATTCGTCGGATAGAAAAAAAACTTGAGGCGGCTGTTCGCTATAATTACAAATATTCTACATCTCTGAACGAGATAAGCTCCACTCTCGTGACTAACTTGAGGCAGCCGTTTTCTATAATTATAAATACTCTACGTCTCTGAACGAAATACGTTTCCACTCTAGTGAGGGACTTGAGGCAGCTGTTCGCTGTAATTATAAATATTCTACGCCTCTGAACGAAATAGTATCCACTCTCGGGACAATCTTAAGGCGGCTGTTCGCTATAATTATAAATATTCTACGTCTCTGAACGAGATTGTCTCCACTCTCGTGAGGGACTTGAGGCAGCTGTTTGCTACAATCATAAATATTCTACGTCTCTGAACGAGAGAGTCTCCACTCTCGGGACTGATTTGAGGCAGCTGTTTGCTATAATTATAAATATTCTACGTCTCTGAACGAGGTAGTCTCCATTCTCGTGACGGACTTGAGGCAGCTGTTCGCTATAATTATAAATATTCTACGTCTCTGAACGAGGTAGTCTCTACTCTCGTGAGTCTCCACTCGCGTGAAGGGCTTGAGGCTGCTGTTCGCTATAATTATAAATATTCTACGTCTCTGACTGAAATAGTCTTCACTCTCGTGAGGGATTTGAGGAAGCTGTTCGCTATCATTATAAATACTCTACGCCTCTGAACGAGATAGTCTCCACTCTCGGGACGGATTTGAGGCAGCTGTTCGCTGTAATTATAAATATTCTACCCCACTGAACGAGATAGTCTCCAGTCTCGTGAGGGACTTGAGGCAGCTGTTCGCTATAATTACAAATATTCTACGTCTCTGAACGAGACCGTCTCCACTCTCGTGAGGGACTTTAGGCAGCTGTTCGCTGTAATTATAAATATTCTGCGCCTCTGAACTAGATACTCTCTACTTTCGTGAAGAACTTGAGGCGGCTGTTCGCTATAATTATAAATACTCTACGTCTCTGAACGAGATATGTCTCCATTGTCATGACGGACTCGAGGAGCTATAATTATTAATATTCTACGTCTTTGAAAGAGACAGTCGCCACTCTCGTGAGGGACTTGAGGCAGCTGTTCGCAATAATTATAATTATTCTACGTCTCTGAACGAGATACTCTTCACTCTCGTGAGGGACTTGAGGCAGCTGTTTGCTATAATTATAAATTTTCTACGTCTCTGAACCAGAGAGTGTCCACTCTCGGGACTGATTTGAGGCAGCTGTTCGTTATAATTATAAATTTACTACGTCTCTGAATGAGAGAGTCTCCACTCTCGGGACTGATTTGAGGCGGCTGTTCGCTATAATTATAAATTTTCTACGTCTCCGAAGGAGATTGTCTCCACTCTCGTGAGGGACTTGAGGCAGTTGTTTGCTATAATTATAAATTTTCTGCGTCTCTGAACGAGAGAGTCTCCACTCTCGGGACTGATTTGAGGCAGCTGTTCGCTATAATTATAAGTATTCTACGCCTTTGAACGAAATATTATCCACTCTCGGGACAATCTTGAGGCGGCTGTTCGCTATAATTATAATTATTCTACGTCTCTGAACGAGATTGTCTCCACTCTCGTGAGGGACTTGAGGCAGCTGTTCGCTATAATTATAAATATTCTACGTCTCTGAACGAGGTAGTCTCCATTCTC
This sequence comes from Cylas formicarius, assembly GCF_029955315.1. Lineage (NCBI taxonomy): Eukaryota > Metazoa > Arthropoda > Insecta > Coleoptera > Brentidae > Cylas > Cylas formicarius. The sequence continues at coordinate 1,805,912 of NW_026844319.1, forward strand.
GTGAGGGACTTGAGGCAGCTGTTCGCTATAATTATAAATATTCTACGTCTCTGAACGAGGTAGTCTCTACTCTCGTGAGTCTCCACTCGCGTGAAGGGCTTGAGGCTGCTGTTCGCTATAATTATAAATATTCTACGTCTCTGACTGAAATAGTCTTCACTCTCGTGAGGGATTTGAGGAAGCTGTTCGCTATCATTATAAATACTCTACGCCTCTGAACGAGATAGTCTCCACTCTCGGGACGGATTTGAGGCAGCTGTTCGCTGTAATTATAAATATTCTACCCCACTGAACGAGATAGTCTCCAGTCTCGTGAGGGACTTGAGGCAGCTGTTCGCTATAATTACAAATATTCTACGTCTCTGAACGAGACCGTCTCCACTCTCGTGAGGGACTTAGGCAGCTGTTCGCTGTAATTATAAATATTCTGCGCCTCTGAACTAGATACTCTCTACTTTCGTGATGAACTTGAGGCGGCTGTTCGCTATAATTATAAATACTCTACGTCTCTGAACGAGATATGTCTCCATTGTCATGACGGACTCGAGGAGCTATAATTATTAATATTCTACGTCTTTGAAAGAGACAGTCGCCACTCTCGTGAGGGACTTGAGGCAGCTGTTCGCAATAATTATAATTATTCTACGTCTCTGAACGAGATACTCTTCACTCTCGTGAGGGACTTGAGGCAGCTGTTTGCTATAATTATAAATTTTCTGCGTCTCTGAACGAGAGAGTCTCCACTCTCGGGACTGATTTGAGGCAGCTGTTCGCTATAATTATAAGTATTCTACGCCTTTGAACGAAATATTATCCACTCTCGGGACAATCTTGAGGCGGCTGTTCGCTATAATTATAATTATTCTACGTCTCTGAACGAGATTGTCTCCACTCTCGTGAGGGACTTGAAGCTGTTTGCTATAATTATAAATTTTCTACGTCTCTGAACGAGAGAGTCTCCACTCTCGGGACTGATTTGAGGCAGCTGTTTGCTATAATTATAAATATTCTACGCCTCTGAACGAGATAGTCTCCACTCTCGTGAGGGACTTGAGGCAGCTGTTCGCTATAATTATAAATTTTCTACGTCTCTGAACCAGAGAGTGTCCACTCTCGGGACTGATTTGAGGCAGCTGTTCGTTATAATTATAAATTTACTACGTCTCTGAATGAGAGAGTCTCCACTCTCGGGACTGATTTGAGGCGGCTGTTCGCTATAATTATAAATTTTCTACGTCTCCGAAGGAGATTGTCTCCACTCTCGTGAGGGACTTGAGGCAGTTGTTTGCTATAATTATAAATTTTCTGCGTCTCTGAACGAGAGAGTCTCCACTCTCGGGACTGATTTGAGGCAGCTGTTCGCTATAATTATAAGTATTCTACGCCTTTGAACGAAATATTATCCACTCTCGGGACAATCTTGAGGCGGCTGTTCGCTATAATTATAATTATTCTACGTCTCTGAACGAGATTGTCTCCACTCTCGTGAGGGACTTGAGGCAGCTGTTCGCTATAATTATAAATATTCTACGTCTCTGAACGAGGTAGTCTCCATTCTCGTGAGGGACTTGAGGCAGCTGTTCGCTATAATTATAAATATTCTACGTCTCTGAACGAGGTAGTCTCTACTCTCGTGAGTCTCCACTCGCGTGAAGGGCTTGAGGCTGCTGTTCGCTATAATTATAAATATTCTACGTCTCTGACTGAAATAGTCTTCACTCTCGTGAGGGATTTGAGGAAGCTGTTCGCTATCATTATAAATACTCTACGCCTCTGAACGAGATAGTCTCCACTCTCGGGACGGATTTGAGGCAGCTGTTCGCTGTAATTATAAATATTCTACCCCACTGAACGAGATAGTCTCCAGTCTCGTGAGGGACTTGAGGCAGCTGTTCGCTATAATTACAAATATTCTACGTCTCTGAACGAGACCGTCTCCACTCTCGTGAGGGACTTAGGCAGCTGTTCGCTGTAATTATAAATATTCTGCGCCTCTGAACTAGATACTCTCTACTTTCGTGATGAACTTGAGGCGGCTGTTCGCTATAATTATAAATACTCTACGTCTCTGAACGAGATATGTCTCCATTGTCATGACGGACTCGAGGAGCTATAATTATTAATATTCTACGTCTTTGAAAGAGACAGTCGCCACTCTCGTGAGGGACTTGAGGCAGCTGTTCGCAATAATTATAATTATTCTACGTCTCTGAACGAGATACTCTTCACTCTCGTGAGGGACTTGAGGCAGCTGTTTGCTATAATTATAAATTTTCTGCGTCTCTGAACGAGAGAGTCTCCACTCTCGGGACTGATTTGAGGCAGCTGTTCGCTATAATTATAAGTATTCTACGCCTTTGAACGAAATATTATCCACTCTCGGGACAATCTTGAGGCGGCTGTTCGCTATAATTATAATTATTCTACGTCTCTGAACGAGATTGTCTCCACTCTCGTGAGGGACTTGAAGCTGTTTGCTATAATTATAAATTTTCTACGTCTCTGAACGAGAGAGTCTCCACTCTCGGGACTGATTTGAGGCAGCTGTTTGCTATAATTATAAATATTCTACGCCTCTGAACGAGATAGTCTCCACTCTCGTGAGGGACTTGAGGCAGCTGTTCGCTATAATTATAAATTTTCTACGTCTCTGAACCAGAGAGTGTCCACTCTCGGGACTGATTTGAGGCAGCTGTTCGTTATAATTATAAATTTACTACGTCTCTGAATGAGAGAGTCTCCACTCTCGGGACTGATTTGAGGCGGCTGTTCGCTATAATTATAAATTTTCTACGTCTCCGAAGGAGATTGTCTCCACTCTCGTGAGGGACTTGAGGCAGTTGTTTGCTATAATTATAAATTTTCTGCGTCTCTGAACGAGAGAGTCTCCACTCTCGGGACTGATTTGAGGCAGCTGTTTGCTATAATTATAAATATTCTACGCCTCTGAACAAGATAGTCTCCACTCTCGTGAGGGACTTGAGACAGCTGTTCGCTATAATTGTAAATATTCTACGTCTCTGAACGAGGTAGTCTCCATTCTCGTGAGGGACTTGAGGCAGCTGTTTGCTATAATTATAAATTTTCTACGTCTCTGAACGAGAGAGTCTCCACTCTCGGGACTGATTTGAGGCAGCTGTTTGCTATAATTATAAATATTCTACGCCTCTGAACGAGATAGTCTCCACTCTCGTGAGGGACTTGAGGCAGCTGTTCGCTATAATTATAAATATTCTACGTCTCTGAACGAGGTAGTCTCCATTCTCGTGAGGGACTTGAGGCAGCTGTTCGATATAATTATAAATGTTCTACGTCTCTGAACGAGGTAGTCTCTACTCTCGTGAGTCTCCACTCGCATGAAGGGCTTGAGGCAGCTGTTCGCTATAATTATAAATATTCTACGTCTCTGACCGGAATAGTCTTCACTCTCGTGAGGGATTTGATGAAGCTGTTCGCTATCATTATAAATACTCTACGCCTCTGAACGAGATAGTCTCCACTCTCGGGACGGATTTAAGGCAGCTGTTCGCTGTAATTATAAATATTCTACCCCACTGAACGAGATAGTCTCCAGTCTCGTGAGGGACTTGAGGCAGCTGTTCGCTATAATTATAAATATTCTACGTCTCTGAACGAGACTGTCTCCACTCTCGTGAGGGACTTGAGGCAGCTGTTCGCTGTAATTATAAATATTCTGCGTCTCTGAACTAGATACTCTCCACTTTCGTGAAGAACTTGAGGCGGCTGTTCGCTATAATTATAAGTACTCTACGTCTCTGAACGAGATATGTCTCCATTGTCATGACGGACTCGAGGGGCTGTTCGCTATAATTATTAATATTCTACGTCTTTGAAAGAGACAGTCGCCACTCTCGTGAGGGACTTGAGGCAGCTGTTCGCTATAATTATAAATATTCTACGTCTCTGAACGAGGTAGTCTCCACTCTCGTGAGGGACTTGAGGCAGCTGTTCGCTATAATTATAAATATTCTACGCCTCTGAACGAGATAGTCTCCACTCTCGTGACGGATTTGAGGCAGCTGTTCGCTATAATTATAAATATACGTCTCTGAGCGACATAGGTCTCCGTTCCCATGACGGACTGGAGTCAGACTTAGGCAGCTGTTCGCTATAATTATAAATATTCTACGTCTCTGAACGAGACCGTCTCCACTCTCGTGAGGGACTTGAGGCAGCTGTTCGCTATAATTATAAATTTACTACGTCTCTGAACGAGGGAGTCTCCACTCTCGGGACTGATTTGAGGCAGCTGTTCGCTATAATTATAAATATACGTCTCTGAGCGACATAGGTCTCAGTTCCCATGACGGACTGGAGGCAGACTTAGGCAGCTGTTCGCTATAATTATAAATATACGTCTCTGAGCGACATAGGTCTCAGTTCCCATGACGGACTGGAGGCAGACTTAGGCAGCTGTTCGCTATAATTATAAATATTCTACGTCTCTGAACGAGATCGTCTCCACTCTCGTGAGGGACTTGAGGCAGCTGTTCGCTGTAATTCTCCACTTTCGTGAAGAACTTGAGGCGGCTGTTCGCTATAATTATAAATATTCTACGCCTCTGAACGAGATAGTCTCCACTCTCGTGACGGATTTGCGGCAGCTTTTCGCTATAATTATAAATATACGTCTCTGAGCGACATAGGTCTCAGTTCCCATGACGGACTGGAGGCAGACTTGGCAGCTGTTCGCTATAATTATAAATATTCTACGTCTCTGAACGAGATAGTCTCCACTCTCCGGACGGTCTTGAGGCTGTTCGCTATAATTATAAAGATAAAGATTTTCTTTTTATTGCAATCGCTTGAATTAACTCCATTTTTTTTGGATAGCTTTTTTAACTTTTGTTTTACATTTTTCTCCGTTTTCGATTGCCGTCATAAGTTGTTCAATTTTTGTATTGGTTGATTTTGAGTATTTTTTCTCTTCTGAGTGGTTTATTTGGAAGTTGTTTTTTGGCTTCTGGTGTTGGCTGTTGATTCGGTGTTTTTTTTCCGTCAGTTCATTATATTAATCCGTGGATCTTTCTTATATTTTCGCTTCTGAATGGTTTATTTTTGTTGGTTAGTATATCTTCGATTAATGTTGATATATTCTTGAGTTCTATTCGATAGCTCGAAGTTGTTCTTTGGCTGCTGTGGTGGCTGTTGTATTTTTTTTCGTCAGTCCGGTTGGCTGTTTTTTTGTTTTTTGTGACCCTTGGTTTTGCAGCTTTCGTGCGGCTTCTGTTGCTGGTTGCTGTTTTGATTTCGTGGGTTCTTTTGGTTTATCTTCTACTTTTGTTTGTAGCTTTTGATTTTGTGATTTTTGTTGGGCTTCTGTCGTTTCTGTTGTTGCTTGCGGTTTCGGTTTCGTGGGTTCCTTTGGTTTTTCTTTAACTGTTATTTGTAGGTTTTGATTTTGCGATTTCTGTTGGGCTTCTGTGGGTTTTGGTGGCGTCGGTTTCTGTTTCGTTGGTTTCTGTCCTGTGAATTTTTTTTGTTATTCTGCCGTTTTTTCTTTTCATTTCGCGGTTCCTGTTCTATTTTTAAGTTTGTCTCTTGTATGGATTATATTTTTTTCTTGGCTTTTCTCTGTTTTGCGGTTTTTTGGTGTTGGTTTTTCTTTTGGATGTAGTTCATTCACGAGTTCTTTAGTTGGGGAGGATTTCCGTTTTTCTTTGTTGTTCATTTTGTAGCACTTCAAGCACGATCTGTCGATACTAAATAAAAGTTGGAAGGGTGAGGGTTCTCTTTTATATGGAACATGTCATTAAAATTCAATTAGGGACCGGTAGCCTATGAGGTTAGGGTTTATCTATGAATTTTTTATTTTGTTCATTTATTTTTTGTTGAAAAATTTTATGAGACAATAATTAGAGACAATATTTAGAAAAATTAAGTGTTTCAAAATTTGTAGAAAGGAATGAAAATTAAAATTGTTTTTCGTTTTAAGTACCGTAAACCGGGGTTACTTTGATACAGGATTTGCATATTTTGAATTGTAGCACCCTCATTTTCCAAGATATTTCAACAATTCTGGATCAAAACGATAGCTTAACATCTCAGCTTTAAATTACTGTTGTGAATTCTTCGATATATTGAATAGGTCATTTGTTTTTTGTATTAATGTTACCCCACCATCCGGGGTTACTTTGTAACAACGTGTTTTCTCCATCTAAAACTTCTGTTTCGGTGGTTTGTAATAAAGTAACCCCATCCAAAAGATAGCCTGAGTCTTTTTTTAATAACAAAAATCAATTTTTCAATTATTTTTTTTGTTTGAAAAGCTGGATTTAAATGAAAAGTGGTTTCTACCACTCTAAGCATGCTATGACAGGAATAAGGTTTGAATCAAATTGAAAAGAGAGAAATTCATAGAAAACTTCTTTATTACAAAACATCAGTTGAAAAAAGCTTGAAATCACATCTAGCGTGTTTTTTAAATGCAAAACCGCAATGTTTTTCTTAATTTCGACAATAAAAAATATTACCACTTGATTAGAAAATAAAACTTGAAAAAGTTGAAAAGGATAAAATTAAAAAATTACCAACGCCCGAAAAAAAAATTAAGAATAAGGCACAGAAATCACAAACTTTTTAAAATAAATGAGGCGCTTGAAATGTTTCTCATATCATGAACATTATCCAAGGTGCACTCACAGCAGTGTGTGTGATTTATGGCTTCAAGTCAACTGAAAACAGTGCTTTCTCTCCAGGTATGATCCTCGGGATTCGAATCCTGCAACAGATGCGGCTAGGATTAACCCACAGCTTATCCTCTTCTTGTGGCCACGTCCACCACTTTCCAGATTTTTTCATGCATGTTACTTCAAACTCTCCATCCTCCTCTTGTACAACTTTCCCCGGGTATTTCCGTCCACCGTAAACTACAGCTACATAGTCCCCTTCAATCAAGGGTTTCTCCATTATAGTCGGCAGCATTGCTGGTTGCGGTGGGGAGTAGAGCTTCTTCATCTGACATATCTGATTCGAAATTGGGAGGGCTTTCATCGCTTTCAGCATATGGCAAGTCATCACTGTTCAGACTACCAGCCGTGGAGCACTCGGATTCGTAAGAGGCACTCCTGGCTCTTTTTTTGCCCTTGGGTTTCACATTTTGGCCTTTCCCCTTCTTTTTCGTTGCGGGAACAGCTTTAACGTCTTTGGGATCCTTAAGATCATCCGCTGTAATGCCCTTCCCAGTTTGGATAATCAGCTTTTTTTTGCGTGTCTTTTTTGCAACACACTCAGTTCGAATATTTTTCAAGTGTTCAACAAAGCTTTCATGAATCTTGTCCTTGAAGTCGACCTTTTCACAGATAGAGTCACTAAACCTTTCGAGAACTTTATTCGGGTCCAATGGGAAAATTCCACATTTTCGGAATCCTGCTTGCAAGTTGGTGTTGCTCCGAGGTTCCAGGTTTTCTAAGGTGGTTCTAAGTAATTTGGGGAACATATCCTTCGGCACTGTCCCGCACCTTCTCCCTTGAGGAGTCACTTTCCACGCGTCCAACGTGTTCCGCCATTCAACCTTTAATGGCCTAAAAAATGCCACATCTAGTGGTTGCAGAAGGTGGGTTGTATTGGGAGCAAGAGCCACGAAGACAATGTCATTTTCTTCACATTTTTTTTATGACATCAAAATTGAAATGAGAAGATAAATTGTCTCCTAAGAGAACCTTTTTTCCCTGTTGTCTTCTAACGAATGCTAAAAAGTGGTTTTCAAACCAATCACTAAATATGTAGGAATCGATCCACCCACTTTTAGAACGATGGTACCTGCAACCTGGTGGTCCCCCCACAGTCCAAGTGTTATAGACGTTCTCTGCTCGGTAGATGACATATGGTGGTACCAAATCTCCAGCAGCATTCCCACACATCATTACTGTGGTGCAGGCTTTTGTTGCATTTTTTATAAGTTCAGGGTACTTGGTACCTCTTTTCACAAGTACATTTCACAAGGACATCCTGGGTCATCCACGAAATTTGTCTCATCATAGTTGTAAATATTTGAAGGTGGTACCCCCTCAACCTCTTTTTCAAAATGTTTGAAATAGTCTATAATCACAGTTTTATCCACAGAGGCACGGCTCAATGATATATTTTTTGCCGCTCTTTGAGAGATTTCAGGATGCCTTCCCATGAAAAGTTTGACCCAGTAACTTCCAGGTAGGTTATCTTTAGAAACAGAAACATTCCGGCCACACTTCTCCAGGTATGACTTGACAATGACTTTGAGATCATTCACGCAAACAGGAAAGCCATAGGTTGCTACTGCCAGGATGTGACTTGTCAGAACCTCCTGTTCCTCGCGGGAGAACACAGTTGGCCTGAAAACTCTTTATTTACCAAGTTGGGAATGTACATTCGTAACTTATATAATCTGTATTACATTTTACTGATTAAATATGGGTGTCGAAAATGTGGCACTGTGGCTCTGCTATTTACAAAAATTGGTCTTAAATATCTAGTGTCTTCATGGTTTGGGATCGGAGTTGCGGTTGTACACTATCGTGGGCTTCATGCGTCTCTTGGACGTCTGTACCTCCTTTTTGGGTCGTTTGGGCAGTAGTTTAGGCTCTCTCGAATGAGGGCTGAGCTGGGGTCTGTGGCCTTCCTGAAGAATCTCTCGTTGGCCGTGGTGAGGTATTCTGTAATCTCGGGGACGCCCAGGTCGCGCCGTATTTGTGTATTTCTGACGAACCACGGGGCGCCCGCGATTCCTCGTAGGATCCTCGATTGAAGGATCTCCAGGTCCTTCAATATGCTCTTGCCCGCATGTTTCCACGCCGGGGCGGCGTAGGTGACAGCGGTCCTGATAACTTGCTTGTAGAGCATTAGCTTGCTGTACCGGCTGAGACTGCTTCGTGTGTCTAGCAGCGGTCGGAGCTTAGACTTCAGCGCGTAGCCCTTTGTTTTTATGTACGACCTGTGATCCTTCCAGACCATCCTTTTATCATATTTGATCCCGAGGTAAGTGATGTTGTTCCTCCATACTGCTATGGATCCATTTACTTTGATGATTTCCCTCGGGATCTTCTGTTTCCTTGGGGCGAAAAGGATGGCCTGTGTTTTTCCCCCATTGATGGCGATTTTCCATTTGTTGGCCCAGGTGGTGATTCGGTTTAGTTGCCTCTGTAGGGCCTTTGCCGCCCCGTCCCTTTGCCTAGATGTGGCTGTGATTGCCGTGTCATCGGCGTACTGGAAATTATTCGTCCCGGCATGTCTGGGAATGTCATGAGTGTACAAGTTGTACAGCATAGGTAACAGCGGGGAGCCTTGCGGTGCTCCCGCCCTGTTTTGTAGGAAACTACCGAGGAGTCGTAGCAGTTGGACTGGGATCCCATTGGCGTACAGTTTGTGCAGCAGTCCTTCATGCCACACCCTGTCGAAGGCCTTCGAAATATCCAAGAAAGCAGCGGCGACGTACTGCTTCTTGTTGAAGGCCTCCAGGATGTTCTCTGACAAGCGGACTGCTTGCAGTGTGGTAGACTTTTCGGTTCTGAAACCGAACTGTTCCTCTGGGATCATACTTTGCACTTGCGGTGTTTCCTCTAGCCGAGCTAGGATGATTCGTTCTGTCACTTTCCCCAGGTTGGAGAGAAGGCTAATTGGGCGGTAGTTCGCGGGATCCGTTCTGGTTTTGCCCGCTTTGTGTATCATTATGATACTTGCTTCTCTCCATGTTGTCGGGAAGTGTTCCAGTCGCATTGTGGCGTTTATTATGTTTGTAAGCTCGGCTGTCTGCTTTCTCGGTAGTCTTTTCAGGGCGTCGTTCGGTATTTGGTCTCTGCCGGGCGCTTTTCTTGGTTTGAGGCCCCTCAGGATAGTGTATACTTCCTTCGGGGTTGTTGGTTTCGGCATATCCGGTGTCGGAATGTGATCAATTACCTCTAGGGTTACTTCCACCGCCTTGTCGGTGGTGGGGCAGTTTTTCTCCCTGAGGTTGACCGAAAACTGGCTGTGAAGTTGGGCCGCGAAGATCTCTGCCTTCTCCTGCGGAGTGGTTATCGCCCGTCCTGCGTGTTTTAGGACGGGGATGTTTTGGTTTTTGGATTTGGTCAGAGATTTCGCGACCTTCCACAGACCAGATTTGGTTGCTTCCGACGCCTGCAGCCTGTCCTGTCATTCGTTGTTCCTGTGACTGTGAACTTCCTCTTTTATGATTTGTCGGAGGTTGTTGAGGTTCCGTTTGATTGTCGGGTCCAGTGCGGCTCGGTGCCTCCTTGCTGTTCGGTTTTTGACCCTGATGAGTTCCCGGAGCTCCTCGGGGAGTCTCCGGCTTGTGGGCCTCATTTCCCTGGTTGAGGTTGCATTTCTCCAAGCCAGGGCGATGTCTTCCGTTAGTTTGGTGACTGCTTCCTTCAGGTCTTCTCTGGTCCTTATGGTCGGGATGGGTCCCGTGTTGATGAGGCCCTGGTGGAATGCGTCCCAGTCGGTCCAGTTGACTGTCCTCCTGGCTCCTGCAAGAGTTTCGACCCCGTCAAACGTCACTAGGATGGGCGAATGATCAGAGTCTAGCTCGTGCAGGGCGGTGATTTGGGATGTTCTGTTCACTTCCTTCACCAGGAAGTGATCGATTGTGTATAGTCGCAATTTGAATATCGTATCTACAACAAACAAAAAGATACCTGTATAAATCACATGCATTCGTCAAGAAACACATTTCCATGTCAACATAGGAGGTTAAACTTACTTTTCAGCAGCAGCTCTGATTGTTATCTGACGTTTGAGACATTTATCCACAGCTTCATGCAAAGTTTCAGCACTGTAGTTGCGGTAGGCACGTGCCCCAAGCTTACGAATGTATTTTCGTGGCATTTCAAGTCATTAAACTGCGAAAAAAAAAAATACAAAAAACATGATGTTCTAAAGTAACCCCATGGCCATGTTCAGAATTCCCTATGTATTAAAGTTACCCCTTGAACTTGTGTTGTTTTGTGTTTTAATTCATAGTAAATCGTAGAATTGAGTCACAGGAATAAAAAAAGACAAAATCATCTTAAATAGTTGTGTAATCAGAAAATAACTCACCGGAATTCAACAGGTTGCTCAGTTGGTGGCACCAGAAGAGGTTACGACGACAAACTGAAAACAGCTGATATCACTGGTAACACATTAATCAGTGTTGCGAAAAATATTTTTCTGTTTCAATTGATTGGCGATGTCAGTGCACTCTGATAAGTGATTCTTGAAACCCCGATACCACCAGGATGGCGCTAGTTGTAAAAGTAATCCCGCCAGAACGGTTCAAAAATAAAAAACAGGTTTTTCTAAAGTTACCCCGTCAGTCTAAAGTAACCCCGGTTTACGGTATATTAATGGTATAAAATTTTTGGGGAATTATGTCATATAATTTTAAGAAATGATGTGGAGTTGAAGTAGTGTAATTTTTACAAATTGTGTATATCGATTTTTTTTCTATGGTGGTAAGATTATGATTTTAAGTATTGCGGAGGTAGTTTAGTGTTCATGATGTTTATTTCTTGTTAACTGTTTTTGTTTTTGATTAGTTTGTTAGCATTGAAATATTCATTATCGGAGGGAAAAGTTTGCGGTTAAGCGGTGAGTTGTAGGGGTATATTTTGGGATGGAGTGGAAAGACCTTAGTGTTTTTTATTTTAAAACAAAAAACACCGTGCCTTTATCAAATGTGAATATCAAACGGTACCGATGTTTATAAATACAAAGCAGGTAGTAATTATTTAATGCGAGGAATTAAATTTAGAATCAAAAAAAGGGGGGTTTCCATTCAAATCCAGTTGATCATTAAGTAATACATTCGAACCTCTCATTTTATTAATCTCCATAGCTTCTAGTAAATTTAATTTTCTACTTTTTGAAACAGTGTGTAAAATATCGAAATTGTCGACAAAATTGTGTTTTTCTAAATTTAAATATATAGCGTAATTAGAATCTGAACTATTGTTTTTAAATGATCGTCGAAGTTCGTTGATACGTTTTTTGAAAGATCTACCTGTTTGTCCAATATAAATCTTAGAACATGATCCGCAATTTAATCTATAGACTCCAGAATTCTGGGATCTATTAGATTTAGATTTATTTTTTTTTAACAAATTTTCCTAGGGTGTTATTAGTTTTACTAGCAATTTTGAGGCCACATTTCGAGAGATGATCTGAAACTTTATTACTAGGTTCTCCTATGTATGTTTTAATGTTTTAAAACCTTGAGACTCAGTAATAGAGCGGGGATATATAGAATTCAAAGTTTTTTGAAATTGTTTCTTAGTTAAGATTTAATTTATCAGTGACGGGTCATATCCATTGATGAATGCTATTTGTTTTATAATATTTAATTCTTTTTCAAAGTTTATTGCAGAAAGTGGGATAGTTATCAGCCTATGCATAAAAGAATAAAAGGCATCCATTTTGTGTGTATAGGGATGGTTTGAACTCTCATGTATTATAGTGTTTGTGTGTGAAGGTTTATGGTATATTGAAAAATCTAAATTGTTTTGTGCTTTATTTATCGTTAAATCCAAAAAATTTAATGAGTTATTTTGTTCGATCTCAGTACTAAATTTTATGCGATTGTGTAAAGAGTTGATATAATTTAAAAAGGTATCTAATTGTTTCTCAGTCCCTACGAAACACGCACAAACATCATCCACATATCTGTACCACCAAAGAAAACTTTTAAATAACGGATGTTCAAGTATAATATTTTCCAGATTGTCCATAAAAATTTCGGCAAGTAGAGGACTAAGTGGGTTTCCCATAATTAGTCCTTCTTTAGAAATATAAAACTGAGCATTAAATTCAAAGTAATTTTGGTCTAAACAAACTATTATACTATCCAATAAATCTTGTTTAACGATTGGCTTAATTTGTTTTTGGGTGAGCATGCTGTCTATTATGTTTATTACATCAATAGGTGGAATACTAGGAAATAGATTTTGAACATCGAATGAAACTAATAACTCATTAATGGGGATATTAATATCTTTGACTTTGTTGACTAATTCAAAAGATTTTTTTTATTGTAAATTTAGGTTTGAAGGCTGTGTAATTTTCTAAAATATTTATTAATCTTGATAGATGTTACAAAAGACACAACCGGCCTGATTGGTATATTCTGTTTATGTAATTTAAAGAGTATAATTTTGGGGGCTGCGGATTCATTATTTTTAGTAGATATTTATCCGTCTTATTAAAAAGTGAGGAATCTTTAAGCAATTCTTTGGTTTGTCTCTGGTATGTTTCGGTAGGGTCGTGTTGAATAGTTCTGGTTTAAGAAATTGATGGGTTTTAGAAATATATTCTGAAGAATTAATAGCTATATCTGTCTTTCCTTTATCCGCTCGAGTAAATACTATATCGTTCTGGGAACTTTTAATTTTGATTGTTTTAATTAAGGACATTTAGGAAAGATCTTGATGTTTTTTTCTAGTTGAGACTTGTGATTTAATTAAATTAGCTAAAATGTGTTCTGAGGTCTAGGTTTTTTTCAATTTTTTGGATAGCTTCTTTTAATTTGGTTTTAGATTTTTCTTCGCTTTCGACTGCCGTCTTAAGTTGTTTAATTTTTTTTTTTTGGGTGAAATATAGTAATTCGTGGATTTTACGAATTTTTTCTTTTCTGAGTTGTTGGTTTTGGGTTAGTTAGTATATCTTCGCCCAACGTAGATATAATTTTGAAATCTACTTCTTCGGGAATTTCTTCCCATTCGTTTTCTACTATTTCGGTTGTTGGAAGTTGTTCCTTGGCTTCTGGTGTTGGCTGTTGATTCGGTGTTTTTTTTTTCTGTCAGTTCGGTTGGTTGTGTGATTGTTTTTTGTGGCCCTTTGTTTTGCGGTAGCTGTAACGTCCTGTTCTCGAGGTACGGGAGCTTGAGGATATGTACGGGGATCCCTACGCAGAAGAGCTTGTGGAGGAGGCCATGGTGCCACACCCTGTCGAACGCGGAATGCGGCTCCCGTTGCGAACCCTTTGCAGAACGACGCTAACACGTGTTCTGTTAATCAGACTGCTTGCAGCGTAGTCGATTTGTCCCGGACGAAGACAAATTGCTCCTCCGGGATCAGCTAAGTCAGCTACGGTGTTTCCTTAAGCCTGTTCAGGATTAGGGTCTCCGCAAGCTTCCCTGTGGAAGAGAGCAGGCTGATCGACCGGTAGTTGTCCGGGTTCTTCGGACACTTTCCGGCTCTCTTCCAGGCGGTCGGGAAGTACTTTGTGCGGAGAATCGCGTTCACGATGTTTGTCAGCTCCGCGACCTGTTTGGCAGGTGACTGAGGGCGGCGTTCGTAGTGTCCAGACCGGGAGCTTTCTTCATCTTCAGCCTCTTGGCTAATGCGACGACTTCTTTCGGGGAGGCTGGCCTTAGCGCTTCTGTTGATGCGGAAACTCGGATCTGTGCCGTTGTTTGCCTGATTGATGCGTCAAGGCAGGACTGCGGCGTTTGCATGGGGTTGTCCGAGAACTGCTTCATTAAGGCGTTGGCAAAAGCCTCTACCTTTTGGTCGGGAGTTGTAGCTGTCCCCTCCGGGTCCGCGATCCTCGTTATTTATTTGCTCGAGGCGTTCTTGCCAGAGCTCCTTTTTACGCTTGGGGAGAGCTGATCCTTGATCTGTCGGGAGAGTTGATTTGCCTCCCGCTTGATCGATGGATCGAGGGTTGCTCTGGCTCTCCTAAACTTCTGGTTGCGGAGCCTGACAGTTCTGGCCTGAGTGTTTGTACGGGTGGTGGTTTGGATCTAGTCGTTGTAGCCTTGGACATGGCCAAGACGATGTCGTTCGTCAATTTCGCGACGGCTGCGTTGATGTCGGCCGGGCTCGAAAGGGTCGTGATTGGCCCCGTGTCCCTTACGGCCGCGTCGAAGTAAATAAAAGTTCGCGGTTCGCAGTGAGGACCCCCTCCTGGGGTCACCGCCTCACCATGGCAAGTGTCATTCGGGTGAGCAGGGCGAAGCTCTAAGCCAGACCCTCCTGACGCTCTACCGTTTTTTGAGTGTCGGCTGTCGAGGTACCGCCGGAGTACCTTGATGCTTCGCTCAACTCCGTATTCCTGCATTGGAATATGGGATGTGTCTGTGATGAAAGTGTTTTGTTTGTCAGTGCCTTTACTTTTTTTTCGAGAGATTTTTACCATAGACCAGGGGTCTCCAAACTACGGCCCGCGGGCCACATCCGGCCCGCGAACAGATTTTGTCCGGCCCGCGGAGAGCTTGTATACTTGAAAGAAAAATCTACTAGAGATTAGATGTTGTTTATAGCAAATAAATTTAGTTTACTGAAGTAATCTATTTTTACGTTGAATATTAATTAATATGACATCTACATTGATATGGTCATGGGCTAACTACTCATAACATTGTTGTAGGTTATTATATACTAACCAACAAATTATTGAAATGAATTCAACCAACATTTTATACATTTTAAATAAAAAAATAACTTATAACAAGCATAATGACATATGAAATTCTAATGAGATTTATGTAATTGTGATTTTCCACTGACAATAGTTTGTAGTTGTACCAATTATTAAAAGAGATTTAAGATGCCCATCAGTCAATTTAGATCTGTAGACATTTTTTGTGTACTTCATTTTGGAAAAGGTCTTCTCACACAGATAAGTAGTACCAAAAACAGAAAACATTCCACGAGCAAATTTATGCAAATTATCAAATTATGTCAGTGGAAGACACTTATAAAATTCCAACAAGGATAAGTTTTGATATTTGTTCTTAATGATATCACTGCACTGTAAGTCAATCATTTCCATTTGAAGTTCCGGGGCTAGGGTTTCAATGTCAGTTTCGAAAGGATTCTGAAAAATCTTAATTTGATTCGCAATGGCATCAAAGTCCGAGAAACGAGTATCAAAATTTATTTTTAAAGCAGTCAAAGTTTCGATTGCAAAATTGATAGGAAACTCGGTCTCACTGCTTTGGCTAAATATTTCACATGTCTTAAAATGTGAAAAACATTTACTCTCTAGTTGTGACTGAAACAGTAATAACTTCTTTCGAAATGATTTGATGTTAGTGTAGATATCAGGAAGAAGCTGGTTTTCTCCTTGCAATCTCAAATTCAGTTCGTTCACATGTTTTGTTAAATCAACATAGAATGCTAACTTCCACAGCCATGCGTTGTTTTGCAATTCAGTAAGAGGGCGATGCTTTTCATTCAAAAAAATTGCGATCACTTCTCGGAGTTCAAAAAAGCGCTGAAGGACTTTCCCACAACTAAGCCAACGTACGGCAGTATGATAAGGTAAGTCATTTTCTCCAATCTCTTCAATTAATTGTACAAATTGCCGATGATTCAGCCCAAAAGATCTGATGAAAGTTACAGTTGATATGACTGGTTTCAAAACTTCTGACATATCCAAACATTTTCCGCACAAAGACTGCTGATGAATTATACAATGTAAGATGATTGGTCTTGAACCACCGTCATTTTCTACAGCCTTTGACACAAGAGCAACCACTCCTTTATCTTTCCCACTCATGTTTTTGCCTCCGTCGGTCGTAATACATTTAAGGTTTTTCCATCGCAGGTTCTTTTGGTTAATGGCCATTTCGACTCCTTTAAAAATATCTGAACCAGTAGTTGTGCCATGAATACTATACATGTCAAGAAGTTCTTCATACACTTCATAGCTTTTATCTACTCCTCGAATGTAAATCAGTACCTGAGCAGTATCTGACACATCCGTTGACTCATCCAAGGCCAAAGAAAACCACTCAGCACATCCATTTTTTTCGTACAATTGATTAGATATATTTTCAGCGATGTCTTCTACCCTTCTGGCCACAGTGTTTGCTGACATACTGACAGTTTTTAATAAATTTACCTTTTCAGGGCACACTTCTTTGGCTACTGCGATTAAGCAGTCTTTGATCATTTCTCCATCGGTAAATGGTTTTCCACGCTTTGCAATTTCAAGAGCCACACAAAAGCTGGCACGTGTAGCATTCTCTTGTTCTGTTTTGAGTTTTGTGAATAAAGATTGCTGCGATTTCAATCCGCGCTTCATATCTTCGAATTTTTCTGTCCGCAAATTTCCTGTATATTTTGAATAATTTTTAAGATGTTTTGCTTCATAATGACGCTTAATGTTATATTCTTTCATAACAGCTATGCTTTCATTGCAAATCAAACATGTCGCCTTGTTGCTGCATTCAATTACAAAATACTGAATGTTCCAATCCTCTTTGAATTTTCTGCATTCACTATCAATTTTTCGCTTCTTTTCCATTTTACAAAATCACACACAAAAAAAAAAATTAAATCAGACAAATTGCTACAAATATGTCTTAATCTTAAACACGCACAAACTCGTTTAAAGAAGGTACACACTGCTTAATTTCATAGCAGTGTCATATAAACTGGACTGTGGTTGCGCCACTAGCTTTCTTAAGTATTCCATTTACTGCCATCTAGAAGTGAGTGGAAAACACCAGCACCTTCTCGAACCACAAGATAATTCTGTAAGTGCTATTAGCGCCAAGTTTTAGCTAACAAAGGAACTATCTATTTCTGCTTGTGTTCGCCAGATGTCCTGTCACGTTACTTCTCATGGCTTGCTCGTGCTCTACGACAAATGCAGAAATTACAATAAATGAACAGAAAAGTAATAATGCGCAGTGTTGCCGTTTTGCGGACTAGTCCTATTTGCAGCCTTTTTTAAACGTGACGTACTTTTTCGGACTTTTTTTTGCAAGTAAAACTTTACACATTCGTTACTTGAGTACTCTTTAGGAACCGAAGTAACAATTACTAAAGAATAAATTAATCAATGATTACTTGTGTATTTTATTATTTTTGGAATCAATGATTACTATGCCGATACGATATGGGTACCCCATTATAACGGTAACCCATACGATACAGATAATATATCAGACTTCCCCATCGCTAGAGGCATCTGACAAAAAATTAACTTCCTTTTACATCATCAGCGGACTGATTCAACTTTTTATCACCGGCGACAATTAATGATAATATTGTTTTGGCCCTTAGAATTTCTTGGCGTGATCAATATGACCCTAAGGCTGAAAAGTTTGGAGACCCCTGCCATAGACAATGAACGGGTACGTGACTAATTAGATAATTATTTGTAAATCGAGTGAATTATCCTAAAGCCTTTAATTAACTAATTAGCCGCTGTTTATTGACGGATAAGTTTGGCAAAATTTAAAATAAAAATAAAAAGGGAATGCCTCTTCGAAAGAACAATAAAGCAAAGGCTTTTTTTAACGATAATTTTTGAAATGCCGGGATTAGTTTTTCTTTTTTTTTTTTTCGCGTGTGATTCAATTTTTTATCTGCATTATACAGGTGCGTCGCTATTGAAGTATTACGCTGCCAGCGCTGCATACTCAGGGCCGACACTGTCTGCCCTGAAGCGATATTCGCTTGCGATGGCGTCGAGGCGCATACGTTCTGCGCCTCGTGTGCCGATGTGATTGGCTGGTTGCCCCTTTTGCGGGATGATTGTTTTTCGCTGCAGGGTGCTGGAGCGAATGGCTTTTTTGGGAAAAAGGTAAATGTTTTTGTTTAAAAAAAAAGGAAGCAAAATAAATAAATTAAAATAACTCGCTATATTCTTGGTCATCATAGAAGACGCCAAGAAATGGAGAGGATGCCTAGCCCTCCACCCTTAATCTCAATTCAGGACATCCCGAAGTAACTAATTTCACCCCTTATTTTAAAATAAAAATACCAACACATTTTTTTTTTCTTCAACCAAAAAAAAAAATAGCTTCCAAGACGTAATCTCCATCGGATCCAGCGAGGAGACAGCGGAATTCCCACACCATGGCGGGGAAGTTAGACCGGGTACACCAAGCTCGGGGAGTAGCACCGTAAGCTACATTTTCGAGTTGCCGCCTCCCTTGGATCCTGAGGAGTCGCTCGATTCGGGATATGGACACGAACATATTTAAAAAAAGTACGAGCGGGTATTTCCACGATAACGCTGACACCGTTAAATTTCTAATTTTCTTTTTGCAGATTCCGGAATATAAATATTTACTCCTTACCTCTCGTGTTTTATTTCCCCTGTCCTTTGTGCGCAATAAAAGTACAGTTTGTACCCGCGAGGGTACACATTCGCAGAATTATATGTTTTTAAAATAAATGTTTTGGTCAATATTCACTAGGTGGGGTTACCTTATTAAAGAAAATCTTATTCCAAGAGGGGACACAGTTTACATTCGAACCGCTAGAGGGTGCAGATGGTCACGTGAACAATATGATCAAGTCTCATTAACGCCATTGCTTTTCTTAGGGGTGGGAAAATATCTGGGCTCTGATTGGCTTCGCCGCCATCGCAAACTAGAGCTGGGTGATTGATTAAACCCCACATTTCTGGTTGCTTATCCAATGGGGGCCAGTTTCAAGGGATTATGGGTAAAGGCTGAGGAACTAGAGAGTCGTGGGGAAGGAGGACACGCCCACAAAAAGGGAGAGGAGTGGGGGAAGCCTATCCTATACCAATAAACTACTGTCCCCCATATGCAAAAGCCAATTGCTGTACTCTTGAATGCGGTTCCCCGCGACTTTCAAGTCGACCATTTCGGGATGATGAGCCGCCGCCTCGGTCGCCAACTGTGCCGCGCGATTCACGCGCAAGTTTGTCTGAAGACAAAACACCTTCATCCTTCGCCAAATCTGACTCGATTTGACACAGTTTGCAAGGATGTCCATGCGCGAACCGCGCACCACGATCGGCGACGTTTGACGAAAGTCACCCCCCGAAAAGGACTACTTTTCCCCCGAAAGGAACCACATTGTTCTCGCACACGTTACAAACCGCGTTCAACGCATGCTTTGAGGTCATCGACACCTCGTCCCAAAGAATGACGTCGGTTCGACGAATGTTTTGTGACCTTTCGTGCTCGGCCGGCCATCCGACTGTGGACTCTTCGTCCAGGTCAGTAGTTATTCTAACGCGGGACTGTGACGATTCAAGGTCACCGATGGCATTTTCCATCAGCAGTGTACCAAAGCCAGTTCTTCGTAAGGGGGGTCATGTAAAAGAAGTAAAGGTCACGCCGAAGAAGTGGAAACTGTCACCATTAGGGTGTAGACAGGTGTACGGGGACCCCTGGGGGTGGGTAAGGTAATTACACCTGTGTCGAGGTGTGACGTCATAGTGCCTTTTTGGCGCCTCCCCTTGGGGAAAAAGTGGTGTCACTGATTAAAAAACATTTTATGACGTCATAGTCGCTAGTGCCTTTTTGGCAATTGCACCCCGGTAAAAAAAGGGGTTCGTAGAAAAAATAAATTTCGTAGTGCCTTTTCGACACTACGGGGGGTGTGGGGGTGCGGGGGTGAGAAATTTTTGAGAGCCGAAAAAAGCGACCGCCGCCGCCGCCGATGTCTCGCGCGGGCGGGATTCGAACCGCGAACCTTCGGAGATAAACGCCGCCGCCGACGCGCGCGCTGTTCCCCTAGCGTAACTGGGCCGGCACGTTATCGCGTCGTCGTCGTGTATGCGCGCTGGTCGATATAATTAAATAAGTGTGCACCGATAAAATTGATGATTTATTTAAGACATTTACATTGATAAGTTTGAATAGAAAACAAATTAATATCTAAAAAGGTTGTCGAGGTGAATGCAATTAAATAAATGTGCACCGATAAAATTGATGATTTATTTAAAACATTTACATTGATAAGTTTGAATAGAAAACAAAATAATATCTAAAAAGGTTGTCGAGGTGAATACAATTAAATAAATGTGCACCGATAAAATTGATGATTTATTGAAAACATTTACAAAGTATTGACATCCGATATAAATTTGCTAAACACCACAACGTATTTCTTCTTCTTCTTCTTCTTCTTCTATAGGGTATGTTCTAAATCCTTGTTTTTTTGGCCGCTGGTGGTGACGACGACGACGACGACGACGACGACGACGATGATGGAATAACTTCGTCGCAATATAAACTTATATTGTTCGAACGACTTGTTGATTGCGAACAATATTTTATATTACATATTGGATGATTTTTAATGGATTCTTCACAAAAGCAAAAAGATTTATTACAGTTATTACAGTACTTGGTACCGTTATAGTAGTAGACTTTGGAGTTTTCCGAAACATCTTGTTTCACTTTTTTTTCGGTTGTTGTTGTTACGTAACGATCACTATTCATGGCTGCTGCTGCTTCGTACTTGACTGAACACTTTAATGCAAATTTTACATTTTATTAGGTAAACAACAGAAAAATATCTCATTTAAATGGTCAAAGGTTATCAAATATTATTTATTATCATTATATTTTGTACATACAAAGTAAATATGTTAAAATTACAATTTGCTAAATTTTTCACTATTTGCGTAGATTTAGAATAAGTTGACGGTGTAGCACTTTTCACTTATTTTTTTCAGAGATTGGGTGATGCGCAGATAAAAACATATTCATCGATAAATATATTTATTTAAATTCTCAATAGTATATAAATAATTTTACGCATAAATAAAACATTGATAATCTAGACTAGATAGTTCTACAATTTTTTTTTTAAAATCATCTAATGTAAATTCATAATTTTCAACAATTATAGATTTATTTCCAATTAGATTTTCCAAGCCGTATCTTCCACAATACATGATCGTATTTTCTCTCGGAAATATCGGATAATAATTCAAATGTTGACCAATTACTGTACCTATAGTTTTATTAAACGAATTTCGAATTTGCGTTCCTACGGGAAAAGCACCGTCAAAATAGAATGCCGGACACTGCTTCAAAGTTATGTTTTCTTTGGATTTTTCGTATAGGTAGAATGTTCCTCGTTCAATTGGAAAAGTGTAATTTTCAACGTAGACTTTCTCCAAAATTGAGTTTGCTTTGATTGGAGTATGCACGACGACAAAATCGATGAAATTCAAAGTCACAATCAGACTAGAAATTATTTTTGTTTGAAACATGTTTTTTGTTTAAACTTGACAGATTAACAATAAATTACACAATGAATAATATTTGCAACGTTTGATACATTTTATACAGTTTTAATAAGAGCATGCGCAAATAAAAGATCACCATCATGTTAAACTATTTTAATTTGCAAATAACTATACAAAAAATTAGTACAAAATTAAATAATTCTGACAGTGCTAGAGAGGGGATTGTATTTTATTAAACGATCATGTATGATAAGACAATAGGCGGTTGTGTTTGCGGGAATATTCTGAGAAGTTTCAAATTCCAGCCGAATATCTACCGAACCAGATTTTATACTTTCATTTTGTCTACTACAATCTATTACAATGAAAGGCGCCAACTGTAAAAACGTCTTAAATGTTAAACAGGGTTCGCTTATTTGCTTATAATAGTAAAATTGTTGAAATTGTGCGTACATTTCATATAAAATGGCGATATAATTTTTAGTAAAATTTAAATTAACGTTATCATATGGATATGTTTCTGAATTCAAATACAATTTTATATTACTTACATTACAATGGTCAAAGTTGGACATATTTTTAGAAACATTATTTTTTCGAAGAGTTTGAAAAGCAACTAAAACAAATCGAGGTTTTTCAAGTTGATTTGTGGCTTTAACGTTCCACGTGTGTTTAGTCGTTTCCTGTAACAATGGATATTCGTGCAATTCCCAACTTCTAAAAGCCAATTCTAATTCTCGTCCTTTCTCTATATACTTGAGAAGTCGTAGCTTTTCCACATCTGCTACTTGTATGTGCGGTATTCTCCATATCGCTTTATATAATTCTATTTTGGGTTTTTCGTTTTCTTTCGTAGATATGACGGCGTTATTATCATTGGAGCTTCGAATTAAAACCAATTCTTGTCTCATATTGATTAGAATTTTTTTGAAATCTTCAAAAAATCCCATTAAATTTTTAAGAGGAACGTTTACATTGAAATATCCATCTTTGTTTGTTATTTCGGGATTTTGCAAGTGATTCCAACCGGCATGTTCGTATCGATCACATTCATTTTTTGTGAAAGATGCCAATCCTTTGAGAGTAGTTGTAATTCCAGGATTTCTAACCCTGTCTATAACGATCCCTCCAATTTCATAACGAATTTCATCGAAAAGAAACGCTATAAAATTATTGATCGGTTTAAGAGTCGTGCTTACTTTTTTTTCGCTGTCGACAATTCGTCCTTCGAAATACATGTAACTATTGGTCGGTAAAGTGTAAACGTCTTGAGCCTGTATAGGAATCCGTATTTCATCCGAATTATTTAATGTCGTATTTGCGTATGGAGTGTAGCTATGTAACTCGTAATTAATAATAGAATTGTCCATAAATGCTTGTTCACCTACGTTCAGAATATTAAAACTCATCTTCTTTGTTCTTCTTCTTCTTCTGGTTGTAGTAACTTCCAAAACACTTGCAAAAGACAATAAGTCTTCGTATAACCGAACGGATTGTTAATGTTATATTTAGGAGGAATTTACACGCCGTTTTTCTTTTTGTTTTTTCCCTTCAATGTTAATCCCAGATAGCGAAGAAATTCGGAATTTTCGACTGTTAACGGTTTCAACGATCGACTATGATTAACTCTATGTAGATCCGTATTTTCTTTTATATTCGACGACGTGAAAACGCCATTTGGAATGTTGAGGTTATAGAGGAGCACCATTTTTTATGACACCACTTCCTTTAAATGTATTCTTACTGTTATCGTTTCTCTTTGAAAATTAATCAAATTACCGTCTTGATCCACTATTTTAAGGATAATTTCGTCAATGTAATTAGAATTTATAGGTAAATATATAACATTTGACACTTTTTCGATTATACGAAATCCGCTCGGCACACTAGGATAAAACATGTGTAGTATATGTACTGAGTTATTATTATTATAAGAATTCTTTATCAAATTACATTCTACACAAACAGAATTTACTTTCGAAATATTTATCGGAAATTCGGATATGTGTAATTGATTGGCAGACAGTTTTCTATTTTTGAATCCCAACAATTTTGCAATCGAATCGCCTTTTTCAAAATGTATCATCTCGTTGGATTTGATTTCGTATTTTAGTGTATTAAGATTGGCCCTCATAAATAAAACGATTTCGTCATTCATCGACAATTCCTTTTCAATCACATTTGTTTTTTGTTGTTTATTTTGTTTTTCTTTTTTCAATGTTTCGTTTTTCTCCGTAATCTTCTAAATTATAAACTTTTCAATGTCGTTAATTTCATAACTACCTTCGGGTACGGCAATAACTTGACTTCCGATATAAAATTTATTGTTGGAATTGTCTACATTGGGAATTGTGTTGAAAGTAACAAAGTCGATCAATCTGATCGCATAACTTTTTGAATCGTCCAAAACTATGGGAGGATATATTTTAGTCGAAAGTATCGAGTCTTTACCAGATAATGTAAACGTATACATACCGACCGATCTGTACAAAGGTTATCGGATTAATGAATAACAGTTTGCTAATAATAAATAATTTATTCGGAAAGAAAATGTAAACATAGCTGACCACAATTCACGGTATTAAATTTTTGATAAACATCGTAATTGTATCGTATATTGCACGGTCCATTCGAATTGAAATATGTCAATGCTTCCAGTGGCGGAGGTAGATTTCCATAACTGTCAAAATACATGATATTAGGTCCCTGTTTTTTGTAACATGTCCAGTGGGTTCCGGTTCCGCTTCTACTGTCCAAGTTGATTATACCTCGTTCATTTTTTCTTATTTTTCTGGGCAGATTATCTCTCATAAAAACACCCCTAAACCAAGGTATTTTCAACAACTTTTTAGCATACTTTTCCAACTGAATATTCGTTAACGGATAATCGTTAGGTATTTGCTTCTTATTCATTTTATTAATTTGTACTGCAATTGCGACGCCGGTACTAAGTTTACTATTTATTTGTTAACGGTTATATGGCTTAAGAAAAAGTCCCATTCCTGTTTTATACGGTTTTAAGTATATGCCTTTACCCATTGCGATAGCTTCCATGGTTTTGTTGTGGCGTTGCGATTCTTGCAATTGTTTCGTTGCCGATTTCGCATCGTTTACAGCTTTCGCGATACCCGCAGCTCCACCGGAAAGAGCACCGAGCGCCGAAAGTCCAGCAAATATCGGAATGAGCGGTAAAACACCACCCGTTTTTGGTATCGGTACGATACGATTAGGTTTGATTTTATTTTTTAAACTCTGAGCCGCCTTTAATGCGACACGAATTGCATCACCATAAGTACTAGGTTTTTGTTTAATAACGTGTTTTTTAATTCGTTTAGTAGCATTTGTAAAGCCAATTTTTTTCTCTCGTCGCCGTCGTCGTTGTATCGCACTTGTTTTACGTTTTCTTGGATTAGTGTTTTTTCTTCTGACCATTGTACCGATTACAACTTCTAATTAGTACTGAAAGTGTTTTCCATCTTTATTCACTATTTATAATTTGAAGTTTTTAGGTGGTGTGTATACTTACTTTTAATTTTCATTTTCTATTATCAATATTCGATATTTTTGATAGAATCATCCATTTCTATGTTTTTCTCATTATCTTCTACGTTTAATCTTTTTGTCCTTTTTATTTCATTTCTATCAATCGTGGCAGCTTTTCTTTTCCGATTATGAACTAATACGATACGAGGTTTCTTTTTTGAAATTTCATTATCTTCATCATCATTTAGAATGCTTTTAGGTCGAACTCTATCTAATGGATAATCGTCTGCGATATCAAAATCTTTCTTATCTTCATATGTCTGTGGTTTCGATTTGTTGTTTTCTTTTCGCTGCTGTGTCTTCTTTTTCTTCTTTTGGCTGCAAATATTCTTTTTCTCTTTCTTATTTATCATCTTGGCTAAAGAATCCTCAATTTCGTATAAACTTTTTTTAGTTTTTTGTAGTTTTTTTAAACAAGTTTGAATTAATCTCCTGGAACGGTAATAGTAACCACCACCGCCGCGGTCTGTATTTGGAATGCCCATTCCGAGTTTTAATTTTGTTTTCATTGCCGCCGTTACTCCTAAAGCGGCAATTTTCTCCTTCCACCCGGAATTTTTAGCTTTAAATCTCGCTAAAGCCTTGGAAGCTAATACTTTATCTGCCTCGTGACGTTTGTTTAAATCACTTTCCGTTGAATAGGCGATATCGTGTTGTTTGCATGCATTGTCCAAACCGTTTATGCCGGAATCGTTTTTAGCGAGACGTTTTTCAACTTTTGTACCGGGGCCGCACCAATTATACCCCGGAATATGCATTTCAAAAGGCAATTTGTTGATTACCGTATTTAATAAACCGTTACCTGATGCGTAACATTTCATGCTGACGATCGTGTGTGTTCGTTTTGTTAGTACAAACTAATATAAAAAGTTTGTAAGTCATCTATTTTATATCATTATGAATAGTACGGTGTTTTAAAAAACAATCACATTATGAAACTTATTAAACAAAGTACTACATTAGATATTGAAAATAATACGTTTCACGAAAAATCTTACAAGAGGCATGGTAAATTGTTTCCCGCAACAATAAGATGTATTATCGTGGGTCCTTCGAATTGCGGTAAAACTAACGTGATGATTAATTTAATCGAACAGGAGAACGGTGTAAAATTTGAAAACGTATACATTTATTCGCGATCTTTGAACCAACCAAAATATATTTACCTGGATCAACTGCTGAAATCAATAAAAGGTATTCGATATTTTACATTTAACGCCGGTGAAAGCATTATGCATCCGTCGGAGGCTAAACCGAACAGTATTTTCATTTTCGACGATGTAGCGTGCGACAACCAAGATGTCATACGCGAATACTTTAGTATGGGACGACATAATAAAATTGATTCGTTTTATTTATGTCAAACGTATGCTAAAATACCTAAACATCTTATAAGAGACAATGCTAATTGTCTCGTAATTTTCAAACAAGACGATTTAAATTTGAAACACATATACAACGATCATATCGGTACCGATATGACTTTTGAACGTTTTAAAGAAATGTGTGCTTTATGCTGGAACGAAGCGTTTAGTTTCCTAACTGTATTTAAAGACTGCGATATTAATCAAGGAGGTCGATATAGGAAAACATTTGATTGCTTCATACATTTCTAATCGTCCTATCGCGGCGGCGGCGGCGGAAGCTGTTTCGACCTGTTCAGGAGCTGTTCAGACCTGTTCAGAAGCTGTTTAGACCTGATCAAGAGCTGTTTTAGACCTGTTCAGGAGCTGTTTAGGTCCCCGATCAAAAGTTGTTTACGCCTGATCAGAGAGAGCTGTTCCTATAAAGGTTATTCACTAGTGGTTCTACATTCAGAACGTAACTTGCTATAGACGGTGATATCGAGCGCTATGATCAGTCAACAAAATGATAAAGTTTTGAAAAAACGATTAATTTCTAAACGTAAGGATATAAGAAAAAAACTTGAAGAATTAAAACGTGGTGAAATGATGCAAGAGACAATGTTTAAGCCTATTACAAAACGATTGAAAAATATCGAGTCTTCTTTGCAAAATTCAACAAGAACAACAACGCCAGCAATCACGACGACGAAGACGACTCTAGTAAGTGATGTAACACAAACTACTCCAAAGTATCATCTTCCCGTAAAAGTGGAGGAGCCCGCCGCCGCCGCCGCAGCAGCAGCAGCCGCCGCCACAGCAGAAGAACAAACTTTACCACTATCAGTAATTCAAAAGAAACGAAAAATATTGCCTAGACAGTTATCATTTAATTCGACTCCTATTAGTAATTACGATTCACCGAGTGAAATGAAACAATCAATTATAGATGAAATTGATTCAGATTATGAAGACAACGTAGTAAACGTAGACAAGGAATCTACTAGTCGATTTGAAGATATCGGACCAGTGTCTTTTATTGAATATTTGGATCAATACGATCCATTACCACGGAAATATATTCGAGAAATGTACGAAGATACCGAAAATAGAGAGTTTGATTACAAGTATGGCGTTAGAATGGATAAAAGTACTGAAAAATTTTTTATTGGTAACTCACAAGTAGATATTCAAGGATCAGATATTTATGTTCAAGGTAAACGGTACAGAGGTACTCAAGGTTTATACGAATTGTTATTTAAAAAGTATCCTAACAATAGTTTATTTAACGAACAAGACAGGGAAAATTATAAACAAATTGTATACAAAACGAACGCTCACAAAAGACATTATAAACCCAATGCTCAAATTGACGGAAGTAAGCTGAAAAAATATAAAAATATTATTGCACCAACAACAACAACTGGGGGAAAGGGTTTAATGACAACAATGGAAGTGACACCCAATAAAAAAGATTACATTTATTGGGACGATCCAAATGAATTAGTCGATCGATTGCGTCTACTCGTATCGTCACAGTCTGCAGGTCATACGGGTCACTTAAATGAGATAAATTCGCTAATTGAAGAATTGCGCGAAGCCGATATTATAGAATGAAGCCGTCGAAATTTATTACGGATGCCAAGCGACAAGTTGTCGAGGAACTTCATAAACCTGCTCGTATAAACTTTAAACGTAGAAAAACTATAATTAAATCTTTATATGATCTGTTTCAAGCTGACCTTATCGAAATGATTCCGTACGCAAAACAGAATCGTGGATACAAATATATACTAATTGTAATAAATTGTTTTTCTAAATTTGTTTGGGCGCTACCTGTAAAAAATAAGTCGGGAGCGGAAGTGACGAGAGCTATGGAAACAATTTTAAAGTCCACCAAAAAACCAAAAAATTTACAAACTGACGCTGGAGCTGAATTTTTTAACAAAGACTTTCAAAATTTAATGAAAAAATATCATATCAATCATTATAATGTATTTAGCGAGAAAAAGGCCGCTATAGTGGAAAGAGTGAACCGTACCATAAAAAATATAATGTGGAAAGAGTTTAGTCTACGAGGAAACTATAAATGGATCGACATATTATCGGAAATTGTTAGAAACTACAATAATACACATCACAGCGTAATTAAAATGAAACCGGCCGATGTTATAAAAAAGCACGAAAAAAATCTAATGGAAACGGTGTTTAATCGAATAAAAATGACAAATCTTAATACCAAATTTAAGATTGGCGATCGCGTACGAATATCGAAGAGGCGAGGGGTTTTCGATAAAAAATACCAACCAAATTGGTCAACGGAAATTTTTACGGTAGATAAAGTTCAACTAACCAATCCCACTACGTATTTATTAAAAGATGAAAATAATCAAAATATTCTCGGTGATTTTTACAACGAACAATTGCAAAAAATGAAGTTTCCAGACGTTTATCTAGTTGAAAAAATTCTCAAAAGGAAACGCGATAAAGTGTTTGTAAAGTGGTTGGGGTTTGATAACAAACACAATAGTTGGATAGATATAAATAATGTTGCGTAGGTTTGAGGAAGATTCAGTTGCAAATTAGTAGTGCTCGTAGAACATTTAAAAAATGTTTATCCTCGACGTTCAAGGATTTCAGTATAAACAGAGCGATTATATCGTTAGAGAAATCGCAATTATAAACGTGTCCAGTGGAGAAGTGTTTCATAGAATGGTGAAAACACCTTGTCCGTATAACTGGTTCACAGGTGAAATTAGAAACCATCTTTTGAAGACCACGAATCGTGTCCACGGACTATCCTGGGATGAAAAAGAAGATGAGACCTGTCTACCTCAAGAAAGTGTAGTTAGTTTTATTAGAAACATTGTACAAAATAACTATATCTATGTTAAAGGCAGTTGTAAGGTAAACTATTTAAAATCACTGCTTTATTACAATGATATTGATATTGTCGATTTACATTAAGTTTAAAAGAAAATAACCAGTATAATTTTCATTGTAATAATCACTTTTATAATTTCTCTAATTGTGCCAAAGAAAATGTACTATTGCTGAGAAATTGGTATATTAATAAAAATTATCTTAAAAAATGAACTTGTTGTTTTATTAACTTTAACCATAAGAACAATTAAAATGATGTTTATCATGTGATGGAAAAATTAAACAAGTTATAACTCGAATATTTTTTTATTATTTTTATTTACTAACTAACTAAAAACGATTAATTTCTAAACGTAAGGATATAAGAAAAAAACTTGAAGAATTAAAACGTGGTGAAATGATGCAAGAGACAATGTTTAAGCCTATTAAAAAACGATTAAAAAATATCGAGTCTTCCTTGCAAAATTCAACAAGAACAACAACGCCAGCAACCACGACGACGAAGACGACTCTAGTAAGTGATGTAACACAAACTACTCCAAAGTATCATCCTCCCGTAAAAGTGGAGGAGCCCGCCGCCGCCGCCGCAGCAGAAGAACAAACTTTACCGCTATCAGTAATTCAAAAGAAACGAAAAATATTGCCTAGACAGTTATCATTTAATTCGACTCCTATTAGTAATTACGATTCACCGAGTGAAATGAAACAATCAATTATAGATGAAATTGATTCAGATTATGAAGAGAACGTAGTAAACTTGTTGTTTTATTAACTTTAACCATAAGAACAATTAATATTATTTTTATCATGTGATGGAAAAAATTAATCAAGTTATAACTCGAATATTTTTTAATATTTTTATTTACTAACTACACTAAATTTTTGACTTTCAAACTCTTCCGCGTCGTCGTCTAAAACGAAGCAAAAATCTTCAACTTTGCTGGTACTGGGAGTGGTGGTAGTCGTCGTCATCGTCGTAGTGGTGGCTGATTATAAAATTCTGTTTTCCAGAATTTTTATTTTCTCTTCTTCCGAAGCCGGCTTGAATTTTTTAACCGGTACCGGTTCGTCCTCCTCTATGGCAGCCGCATAAAAATTGACGTCGGAGAATTCACGCATCCCCTTCAATAACAATTGTAATTCTTCCTCGTCATCGGCCGCCACTCTCAGGTATCGGACGGGAAGATTTTTTAATTTTCCCTGAACCGTTTCATTCTTCGGTGAATATTTCAAATACAAGTGAACTCTCTTGTTCACAATCTTCACTTCTTTCCTCCCATACCTATGATAATTTGATAGATTTTTAGTAAATTATGGAAAACAAAACAATGAAGGTGACAGACTTACCTGAATAAATTTTTTAAAAATACCGCCAGCATCTTGTTGGAAAGTCTGGCGGGATCCGTTGACTCAAAAATTAATGTTGACGGAGTGTCCATAGTCGTTGTGTACAATGATTCCTTGTCGTAGAGTTCGATATATTTATATGCATTTATTTTTTTTAATTATTATCTATCCTAAAATTTCCACTTCGTCAGCACGATAATAACACAGTGCATTCATAATATTAAAAGCGATTACGTTATATTTATCAATTGCGCAAAACATAATAGTTTTGACCCTAACCCCGCTATCCGATAAAAGCGGTAAAATTCTACAAAGTGATATTATTTATCACATACGCGTCTATTAGAATAGACAAAAAAGTCTGCTGCGTATAAGTAAAAATGTCTGAAATCAGTGAGTTGAGTGAAAAAACGCTGCTGAAAATTAAAGAAGTTGGTGAGTTAATTAAAACAAAACATGAATATTGCAAGTGGATAAAATTTCTGAACAGAAACAATTTAATTTTGAAAAAATATTTAAAAAGTGTATCGTCATCGTCGACAGACAGAAAAGCGGTGGCAAAAATAGAATCAAATTTAAGTCTTTTAAAAAATTTTAAAGAACAATTCAAACATCATAAAACAGTTAAAAAAAATAATGCAAAATTAATTTGGGTTGATAACGAGTCTTGCTTTAAAAATCGTATTAAAACGGGAGCAATAGTTAATTTAGATATTAAAGATCCTATAATATTTTTTAGCAAGGCGTTTAGATCATTCTCTTGTCAAATAAAAAAAGCCCTTCGGGAGTCCCTAATTAAAGTTAACGTAATATTTCTTGCAGATTTTGTAAAACCACAAACAGGCGAAACCGATGTAAAACATTTTTCCACCAAAAATCGCGTCATCGATCATAATACCGATTTGAAAGAATTTTATAGTAATTATATTAAAAATAATATATTAACAAAGCGGAGATTCGACTCATAGCAGATTTTATTGCGATAGGTGCTTAAATCATTTTTATTCACAACAAACTTTAAATAAACACATATTTAGTTGCAGAAAATTAAATAAAACCAAAATTACGCTCCCAACTGAACAAGAGAAACACGTAACATTTTCGCATTTTAAAAATAAAGAAAAAGTACCGTTTGTTATTTACGCGGATATCGAGTGTATTTTACAAAAATACGAAGATTCCGCTGCGACGGGAAACATTAAAAAATATCAAAAACATATTCCTTGTAGTATTTCTTATTATCTGTTGTGCAGTTACGATAATAATCTTTCCAAATTTAACTTGTATACGGGTAAAGATTGTATGAGCTGGTTTTGTCGACAATTACAAGAACTGGCCCTACAATTAAATCCTATATTTAACAATGCTGTTTCAATGACACCTTTGACTGAACATGAAAAAGAATCATTTTATACATCAACCACATGTCACATTTGTTCAAAACCATTTACCGAAAATGATTTAAGAGTAAAAGATCATTGTCATTTCACGGGAAAATATCGAGGAGTTGCTCATTCTTCTTGCAATCTTAATTACAAGGACGATCATATGATACCCGTGGTATTTCA
The DNA here is from genome assembly GCF_029955315.1 of Cylas formicarius. Taxonomy (NCBI): domain Eukaryota; kingdom Metazoa; phylum Arthropoda; class Insecta; order Coleoptera; family Brentidae; genus Cylas; species Cylas formicarius. Next base: position 1,838,488 of record NW_026844319.1, read on the forward strand.
TAACTTAGGATACGATCTACACTTTTTTATTAAAAACTTGGCAACTGAAATTCCCGGTTCGGTAATATTACTACCTCGTAACAAAGAAAAATATATATCGTTTACAAAATATATCGAAAACACGAGCGTTAATTTTCGATTTTTAGATTCATTCAGATTTATGGCTAGTAGTTTGGATAAGTTAAGTTCTTATTTAGACCCTAGCGAAAAAAACATTACTAGAAGCTTTTGCGAAAATCTCGAAGAATTTCAGTTGTTACAGAAAAAGGGAGTCTTTCCGTATGAATATCTAGATGATTGGGAAAAATTGAACGACGTCGAATTGCCCCCGATTGAAAATTTCTATAGTAAACTTAGAAAATCCGGTATTACGATAAAAGATTACGAGCATGCCAAAAATATTTGGACAACATTCAAAATTCAAAATTTACGCGAATATATGGAATTGTATTTGAAAACAGACGTACTATTATTGACGGACGTTTTCGAAAATTTCAGAAATGTATGTCAAAAAACGTATGGCTTGGAATGTTTGAAATATTACACGGCACCGGGTCTGGCATACGATGCATGTCTTCTCATTTTAAATGTTCAACTAGAATTAATTACGGACATCGATCAATTAATGATGATCGAAAAAGGAATACGCGGTGGAATTTCACAATGCAGTAACCGATACGGTAAGGCTAACAATAAATACATGGAAAACGATTATAATCCAGACATTCCTTCATCATATTTAATGTATTTCGATGTAAATAACCTATATGGAACGGCAATGAGACTACCACTACCGACGGGTGGGTTCCAATTGATCGATAATAACGCATTTTATTCTATCATAAACACGTCGGACGATTCTGACGTTGGGTATCTTCTTGAAGTAGATATAGAATATCCTACAATACTTCACGATATCCACAAAGATCTACCTCTATGTCCGGAACGTTTGATTCCACCAACGGGTCAAACAAAACAGCCGAAATTATTGACAACATTGTTTGATAAAAAAAACTACGTAATACATTATAAAAATCTCAAACAGGCTCTTCAGTTAGGTTTACGTGTTACAAAAATTCATAAAATATTTTAACCAATCTCCGTGGTTGAAAACCTACATTGACCTAAACACACACTTGAGGCAGCAAAGCAAAAACGAATTCGAAAAAAATTTTTTTAAATTAATGAATAATGCCGTTTTCGGCAAGACTATGGAAAACGTTCGGAAATATAAAGACGTTAAACTGGTAACAAGTTGGTCGGGACGATACGGTGCAAAGAGTTATATTTCAAAACCAAATTTTCATAGCTTAACAATTTTCGACAATGACATGGTTATCATTGAAATGAAGAGATTGAATATTAAATTTAATAAACCCATTTACGCTGGTTTTAGTATTTTAGAAATTTCAAAAACATTTTTATACGATTTTCATTATCATTATATTATACCAAAATTCGGCAAGGATGTAAAACTCTTGTATTCAGATACAGATTCGTTAATATATAATTTTTACGTTGACGATATTTATAAATGTATTCGAGAAGATATTCATAAATTTGACACTTCTGATTATCCTCCCGATAACATTTATAATATTCCTTTGGCTAATAAAAAAAGTTTTGGGATTGATGAAAGACGAAAACAACGGTAGAATTATGCACGAATTTATCGGATTAAAATCTAAAATGTACGCGATCAAATTATATTATTCAAATGTAGAACGAGAAAAATCTTCTAACAAAAAAGAAGTCGAAACTATTAAAAAAGCCAAAGGTATTACCGGTTCGTCATTAAAAACAATCACTTTTGAAGACTATTATAATTGTCTGTTTGATAAAACTCAAATGTATACCAACGAACATCTGTTTCGTAGTAAATACCATGAAGTTTTTACGGTAAACCAAAGGAAAATTGTTTTAACACCGTTCGATGATAAGAGAGTGGTTAATTATATATTTACTGATACATTGCCTTGGGGATATAAAACAAATTAAATTTTATGTTAAAAAAATATTCACTTGTTTTAATTAATACAATTTCATAAGCAGCAAAAACTCACTTGTTTTATCATTTTTGTTTTAATTAATTCAATTTCATAAGCAGCAAAACTCAACAATTTTAAATAAGACATTATTAAAAGGTAAGAACCTATTTGTTTTCTGTAGTCATAATTTAATACAATTTTTTTTCACAGCATTCTAACGTCGAGTCACTGAAAATTTGCGTTAAAGTGTTTAGTCAAGTACGAAGCAGCAGCAGCCATGAATAGTGATCGTTACGTAACAACAACAACCGAAAAAAAAGTGAAACAAGATGTTTCGGAAAACTCCAAAGTCTACTACTATAACGGTACCAAGTACTGTAATAACTGTAATAAATCTTTTTGCTTTTGTGAAGAATCCATTAAAAATCATCCAATATGTAATATAAAATATTGTTCGCAATCAACAAGTCGTTCGAACAATATAAGTTTATATTGCGACGAAGTTATTCCATCATCGTCGTCGTCGTCGTCGTCGTCGTCGTCGTCACCACCAGCGGCCAAAAAAACAAGGATTTAGAACATACCCTATAGAAGAAGAAGAAGAAGAAGAAGAAATACGTTGTGGTGTTTAGCAAATTTATATCGGATGTCAATACTTTGTAAATGTTTTCAATAAATCATCAATTTTATCGGTGCACATTTATTTAATTGTATTCACCTCGACAACCTTTTTAGATATTATTTTGTTTTCTATTCAAACTTATCAATGTAAATGTTTTAAATAAATCATCAATTTTATCGGTGCACATTTATTTAATTGCATTCACCTCGACAACCTTTTTAGATATTAATTTGTTTTCTATTCAAACTTATCAATGTAAATGTCTTAAATAAATCATCAATTTTATCGGTGCACACTTATTTAATTATATCGACCAGCGCGCATACACGACGACGACGCGATAACGTGCCGGCCCAGTTACGCTAGGGGAACAGCGCGCGCGTCGGCGGCGGCGTTTATCTCCGAAGGTTCGCGGTTCGAATCCCGCCCGCGCGAGACATCGGCGGCGGCGGCGGTCGCTTTTTTCGGCTCTCAAAAATTTCTCACCCCCGCACCCCCACACCCCCCGTAGTGTCGAAAAGGCACTACGAAATTTATTTTTTCTACGAACCCCTTTTTTTACCGGGGTGCAATTGCCAAAAAGGCACTAGCGACTATGACGTCATAAAATGTTTTTTAATCAGTGACACCACTTTTTCCCCAAGGGGAGGCGCCAAAAAGACACTATGACGTCACACCTCGACACAGGTGTAATTACCTTACCCACCCCCAGGGGTCCCCGTACACCTGTCTACACCCTAATGGTGACAGTTTCCACTTCTTCGGCGTGACCTTTACTTCTTTTACATGACCCCCCTTACGAAGAACTGGCTTTGGTACACTGCTGATGGAAAATGCCATCGGTGACCTTGAATCGTCACAGTCCCGCGTTAGAATAACTACTCAGGTCCACAGGGAGACGGAAAGCGTGGGGGCAGGTCCTCCCCTCTATAAGTAAAAACGCAGCTATGCCCGTCCACGCAACTGCCATCAGACGGGCACCGCCGGCAGACAGAATTCGCTCCGCGATTACGTTATAGAGAAAAGTTTTGTCAGTTCCGCCGGGTCCGTCAACAAAAAATAAATTTCTGTTGACGAACGTCTCGTCCGCCTCCAGGCCCTGTCGAGGTGGAAATGTCGCAACGCACTCTCCGAATCTACGCTGTTTCTATTTTTTAACAAAGTGTAAATAAGGGCGTTGTAAACAGTACGTTGATCTGCGTTCAACTCGCACACTCTGTCCCCGAATCTCAATGGCACATTCTCGCGCTCGTCTGACGCCGGCGCGCATTGTCGCACTTCCGCAAACGCGTTCGCTTCATTGACGCTAGCAGCTTCCGGGTCGTCCAGACCGATCTCGTTGAGGTTTATTCCCTCGCGATTTGCCACTACGATTTGATCAATATGAATGAGAGCGCGGCGAAGCGCTATCGGCCGCGGAATACCGCGTCTTATGAGATCAGCGATCATGTAAGGATTTTTGAACTCTTCCCATAAGGCCGGTATTTCGTGCCGATGGCGCTCGAATGAATCTAAAATAATTAGTGCGAAAAAATTTCTGACGCGCGGCGGCAAATCGCGATCGCAAACCTCGTGCATCGCGTTGCGGTAAATGTCAAAATTGGTGAGTAACCGACGCTTCTCGCAGGCTTCATGGTACGTTTGACAGATATACCCGTCGGCTAGCGTTCGGATCGATTCGAAGGAGGTGGCGCCCCGTAAATGTTGTAACAAAATACGCAGGTGAAACCTTTCGTCATCCAACGGGGATACTTCCGGTATAACTCCCACGATTTTGTTAAAATATTGACGCGCACGCTATTCCCCCTCTCTTCTAAACCAAACGTAGTTTTCGGGTATCTTCACGTATCGCAGCTGCCGTGTTTCGGATTCGACCGCATTCAGACGGAAATACGCCACCAATTTAGACACGTAGTTTGTTGCGTCCGCGACACGGGTCAGTAATTCTTCTTCGTCGTCACCTTCATCGAAAGTGACGGGTTGTTCATTTTCCAATTGAATGGGCAGCGTAACTACGTCGTGGGAACGATCGTGTAATTTTTACTGGAAAATACGCCAGCACGCTTCCATCTAGCTGTATAGTTACGAATCTCGTCCCAATCGACTTCATTATTTTGCCCGCGCATTTGGTCCTTTATGACAATATTTGTAAGGCACGATCGATATGCCGATTATCATAACGATTGCCTGCGCCTGCAAACCGACCGTCGTCGGGACGGGCATATTCCGGTCTTCCGTCGAAACGGTGGAAATTTAGAACGGTATCGCGTCGAAAGGCCTTTGGATAGCCTTTCGCACACACGTGAGTCTCCAAATTGGTACACGGGGCGGCCTTATTGTCTTGACCGCAGACACGGTGCACATAATAATCACGCACAACACCGTACAGATCCGGCTCGACTTCGCGGTCGGGAATCCGGTCCCATCTTCTCCGCGTCGTCGATCCGATCCGTAGGTTCGAACCCGATTAAAATGTGAGCAGCGGCGGCGCGTGGTTCCATATTTAGGGGGTGCACAACGTAAAATCAAAAAATTGGCGGCCACGCGACGACGCCGAAAAATTTTTTTGCGTTATTCAAAGGCCAATCAATAATAGAAAATATATCTCAATTAAAAAAATAATAATAAATAACTTACCCTGCTGTCACCGATGAGTACTAACTTTGGCCTCGCAAAAAAAAATGTTTTTATGTACATAAGTAATAGTTTTTATCAAAGATTTTGTATTTCACAAACACGTTTTAAATTGAAAATCAATACGTCTGTCCTTCTTCGAGATAAATTCTTCAATCACTAATTCATTAAAATTTGGAATTTCTTGAATCATTTGTTTCTCAATGGATAACATTGCGAGGGCAGTCAACCTATTTTCACCCATTGTACTTCTAAGAAAAGTTTTAATTCTTTTTAATGTGGAGAAACAACGTTCCGCTTCTGCAGTTGTCATTGGCATCGTAACAATTGCTTGTAGTACTGAAAAAGTCTCTGAGAAATCTGTTTGCAAATTATTTTCAACTAAAAATTTAAGTAGGTGGACTGCTCCTGAAACTTCTCTAAAATCTGATCTTTTGTAGATTATTTCCAGTTCCGTCATCAATTTATCTTTGTTCAGAAAAGAAAAATTCATAATTGCTGAATTTAAGTGTTTGGTGGGAAAATTAGTTGAAAATATCTCGAAATTTTCAACTGAAAATAAGTGCGCTACTTCCAAATGGCCAGTGAATGAATATCTTCTTTTGATTTCTGCAAGTATAGTATCACATACTTCCTGGGCTTGCACAATCGTAGAAACATAAGAATGCCTCTCTTCTGTCTTTCTTCTTTTTCTAGTTTGACTTTCATCCATGTTTGCTAATTCAATTTCCTTTATGGTGTGAATTGTCTCCCGTTCTTTCTGTATATTTTTTTCAAATTCATTAATACATCTTTTTACGGTTACCGAATCAGTTGATCTTTTTTGCAGTTGTGAATATAAAATATTGACGTGAGGCATTATTCGATGAAAAACGGATAACCAAAAAATAAACTTAGGATCATACAATAATCTTAAAAGTGCGCCTGCCTTCGTGATTGTATCGGATTGTCTGGATGTGGATTGTATTTTTTCCATACACTCTATAAGTGCCTTCCGGTTTTCATATACGGTATTCACAGTTCTAATTTTGAAGTTCCACCTGGTAGCAGATGCACTTGGAACTCTATTTCCAACCACTTCATCCAGTATCGCAACTCTTTGTGGTGAATTTGAAAAAAAATTAGTAATGTCACTAAGTTCGGCAAAAAAAATGCGTGCATTTGTATTTATGCTTGTTGCCTGAGACATTATTAAATTTAACTGGTGTGCATAGCAGTGGATGTAATGAGCGTATTTAAATTTATTTTTAATAAGTTTTTGAACACCACCTTGAGCGCCACTCATGACGCTTGCTCCATCATAACTTTGGGAAATTAATTGATCCGGATTTTTTAAAACATAATTTAACGCTTCTTCTATGCAGCCAGCTAAGGCAACAGCATCATGTTCATTTGGTTTTACAAATGTCCAAAATCTCTCAACGGGGCTGCCATTCGGTGATGTATAACGGAAAACTATAACCATTTGAAAAATATTTGAAATATCACTGGTTTCGTCACTCATAATAGATACAAATTTTGATGCCGCAATTTCTTTTTTGATATGTGCCTGACAAACAGAGAGCATACATTCCAATATATCGTTCTGAATGTCTTTTGATGTTCCTTTAAATATGGTGGCTTGCTGCAAATGATCCCTCAGTGCTATATCCAGTTCAGCAGAAAAATTAATGAGTCCCCTAAATATACCAGGGTTTACAGAATCTTCTTTTTCGCGATGTCCGTGGAGGGCAAGTTCAAACGCACCACAAAATTTTACACAGTTTATAATTTTTGATAAAACATATCTATTATTTTTTACTTGGACATTATGTTTTTCTATGCTTAAACGATAGACACTATTTAATTGCTGTCTAATATCTTGTTTTCCCAATAAATTAAATCCTAATTTGGCAGATAAGTGTGATTTAGAATTCTGATGTTTTTTAATTTTTTCGGATAAATGAACTAAATCTTTTACTCCGGATTTTGTCCATTCTGATGGATCTGATGCCTGATCGCTTGAAAATAATAAGCATGGAAAACAGTAGAGACTATTACTCACATCACACCCGCACAACCAGTCAGTTTTTTCATACATTTCTATTTTAAAAGTACGTTTATATTCTCGATTTTTGCATTTAGTTGTATTAATAATTAACACATTCGGTTTGGGACCTCCAACACTTTTAATTTTAATTTTTTCTTCCAATGGAAGAGAAGAAAATTTAATTGTCTTTAAATATTGCACGTTATAATTGTCCGTCCGTCAGAGTTTTAAAACTATTTTTCGAATACTAATTTTCAACACGCACGCGTCATCGGCTATTATATTTGCAAACGCGAACTACAAGTGCACTCATTACGTGTGCACACGGGCCAGCTTAGATCGGTAGACCGCCGCGGGAAACAAAGAGTGCGGGCGGCGGATGATTGACCAATCAGATCTATTAGTTCCATGAGCAGTGAACGAAGCATTTTACGATCGGCGGAATCGGCTGCTGGCAAAGGGGGTTTGGAGTTTTGTTTATACAATGATTTATACCGGCGCGGCGGTCGCGGTGACGGCCGATAAGAAATTCCTAGTTTTTTATGTATTAATTTCAATTTTATGAATTTTGATGATTCGTTTTTTTTTATAAATAGGATTAAGAGAATTGTAGGATATAATTACATAAATAATTTTTTTTCCGAGCGGGCATTAAATTTGGGGGTGCACGTGCACATGTGCACTTATGGAGGAACCGCCACTGAATGTGAGCGTGTGGCAGTCCCCTTTTTTGGAATTCGATCGAATAATTATAAGCGCGGACGATTCCCAAGAATTGTTGTTTGACTAAATCCTCCATGAATTGTTCGAGCTTTGTATGGAAGACTCGGCACATCAATTCTGAACGATTTTCCACGCGCTGATTAAAACTTAAATTTCGAGTAATTTTTGGCCAATGGGGGTTGCAGGTCATCGTTATAAATAAGTCGGGTTTACCGTGTCTGGCAACGACTGCCATAGCGTTCGGGTATAGTTTGTTCTGTCCGCGACAACTAGCATTAAACCCGGACGGCAGGATGGTGATACGGCCGATCCTCGCATTAGGTCCCGCTACGGCTACGCGCCTGCGCACGTAGTCGATTAAGCGGTTGTAATACGTGGTACGAGCTTGACGTTGATTTGTCTGGTACCACCACAACTCTTGTGATTCTATTTTCACGTACGTGTCAACCACGTACTGTTGAAATAGTTTCGCGGAATTTTAGTAATATGGAAAAAGTCTCGTCACGTACCATCAACCTGTGCTGGTAGAAATCCCGGAGTAAGACTTTTTTGTCTCGTCTGCTCGCATATCTGAGACGCATGTCATCACCGTCCCCTCCTCGAGGGAAGAGTAACGGGTACACCCACGAGACAAATTACTAATTTTATTTTTATCGTCGTGGGTACACTCGCGGATCAACATCGAACGGTATATCGTTATCAAATACCGCTGCTATTTCGCAGCGGATCTCAGGTAAATTAAAATTACGTCGGTCTCCTTTGAATCCCACCATGATGTTCGCTACCGAGTCTGGCCCGTCACGTTCGATGCGTTTCCGAATCATTTCCCGAATGCAAATATAACTCTGGACGAGTACGTTCGTGCGCCTCAACATCTCCTCGAGGATCCGGAAAAGATGTGGATCTATTCCCGTCTCGTCAAAAAAATCGTTGCGACGTTCGAGCGCTTCCGCGACATCAAGAAAATAGTATTGATTATTTCTAATTGGCTCGTCACGATGCGGCACATTTAGAGGGATGTCCTGAGCGTGGTGATAAATTTGCCCCTTGCTTGTAAAACGAAAAGCCCCTTGCCCAACATTAACATCCGCAGGAATAGGAGGCCATGGCAAAATTACTATTCAATTTACGGATGTTATTTAAAAACTGCCCAGCAAGAGGTGTATTGTCAGTCAATAATTGACTTAATTCTTTTGGACATTCCCCCAATGGCCCTAGAAGAACTTCGCCCCCTTTGCAACAAAGTAATCTGATATTATACCGATTTTTCGGTTCTAATTGAAAAAACAAAATGTTGCAGAACGGCGAATATCTGTCATTGGCCCACACGAATGAACGTTTACATGAAACGCTTGTTCCTGTGCTAAAGTAATAGCGTCCCGGTGCGTTCTTCTAATAGATTGAACTGAAAAGTTTTATTTCATGTCCTGATTTTCCTGTCTCAAATCCTTTTTGTTTTGTGTTTTATCTTAGGTCCGCAGACAATGAAATGGGCGTCTGTCTTTTGACCAACCTTTGGTAATGTGTTTTGAATAATTATCGTTGTGTTTTAATCATTCTTCTAATCACGTCTGTCATTGTTAGGTCCTGCCCTAGGGAAATTGACCTGAATCTCTCAGTGCCAATGCCTGGTGGAAGATTTCTCCTAGCATTTCTGTTTTGATACCAATCATCTGGCATCACCCATGATCGCTGTTGATTCGCTGTTTCAACACAGCTCCAATTTGCTACTCTTTGGTTGCGATTTGCACCTGGTCCGTCTTAAATGTTTGGAATCCAAAACAGTATGCTGCTCCCATTATAGCTATGGAACTAGTTGCAGCGGATAGAGTTTGAACGTTTCTCTCATTCCAGCGTTCAGGATCCTCTGTTTCCGTTGGTCTGCTTATTTCCACTTGTGTTTCGCCTCCATTTAGAGTTAAGTTTTTGAAGCACACTTTCGCCATTTTAAATGTTGTGAACAATAATGTCAGACAATGCTTTAATATATTTGAAATTGAAGCGAGTGCTTCGAATATACTCTTGGAATGCGTTTGCGGTAATTTCTAGACCTGCCAATCTTTGGATGATTTCTGGTCTTCTTGGTCCGATTGGTGTTGTGTTTCCGACTAGATTTTGGATTACACGCGTACCTTGTGGTAGTCCAACTCTGAAGTTAGCGGCGGCAGATCCAGAACCAGTGCCATTACCATATCTCCTGCGATTTCCCAAGAAGGGAACCTCTTCAAAGATATGTGTATCGGTCGTTATAGCGTTTGCGCGGTATCCACCAAATCCTTGTACAACTGTGGTTGGTAAATCTGGAATTCGATGTCGCGTTTGTTTACCTACCTTATCGGTGTAGTTTTCAACCTCGTTGAGCATGGTAAAAAGGGGCTGAGGAAAATTTAATTGTTCGTCGGTTACAGCTTTTCCAATTGCCTTCTCCTCGCTGGTCAGTGCTACTTTTCCTTCTTTGGCCTTGACGTCAATTAGCTTCATCAATAATAGTGAGGTTGCATAATATGCGATCTCCTCTTTCATTAGGATTCTATCTAATTGCTTCTCGTCTGGTCTGAAATTTTGATAGACTTCTAACGACAAATCAACTATCCCATTGTAACTGGTGCTAAATTCTTGTCTTGGCGCGATTTCTGTTACAGAGACGTCAACTCCGAAGATCGATTCTGATATGATTGGCTCGTTCCTCTGCGATGTTCGGTTTTTCTGTAGGTGTGTCGGTGCCGGTAGTTCTTCGATTTTTAGTCCAGGATGAGGATGAGGATTGTTTGCCTTTGGTTTTATCGGGGCCTCTCTCCTCTTTCCCAAATGTTGATTGTTAGCCTGAACAGGAACAGTTTCTTCGCGTAAAATATCATCGTCGCATCGTTGCAAATTTGGAGAGACGGACGACGAAGTAGAATTTGTTGTTGTGTGTACTTCGGGCGGTTGCTGGTGATCTTCCATGGACGCGACTTTCAATTGAGGTTGAGAGATAGGTGGTGTCTCCCGTTGCTCAATCGGAAACAAAGGTGGCAAGATGACAGATAATCCACGCAAAATTATATATATCTCTCTCTGAGGGTTCTGAAAACGCGATTTGATGTTGGAGGTAAACGATATAAAACCACCCGCAACCAGTTTCGAATCGGTATAATCACACGACGGGCATTGAAACATTGCAAAATTTGAGAAGATGTTAAAGGTTGGATAATTATATTTAATTCGCGGATGTTGAAAAAAATAAGACGAAGTTGTATAACTATCAATCGACGACGAGATTCCAAAGATTGGCGATCTCTCAATTGACCCCTAGTAATAATACGCGATTCATTATTAACGGGCATGGTTAAACCGAATATTAATATTTATAAAAATATTAAAAAGCAAACCAAAAATTCTGACAAAAAAAAAAGAAAAATTGTTGTACAAAAGGTTTTAAAGTTTTGTGTATTTTTAAATATTAAAACTAAGAAACACTAGCACGGAAACGATAGTATTTATAAGGGTACTTACATTATCAATTGCCCCGATACAGATGGTAGTCGGATCCCTAAAATAAAAAAAAAATTACTGTAGTAAAATCGATATCTTACATTTCTCGATGATACAAATTTCAAATTTGAAAAAATATTTAATAAAAAATTTGAAAAATATTAATAATTACTTTCCAAAAAAAATTAATAAAATGATAAGAACACAAATATGATAAACAACGGTAGCAACTAATTAATAACATACGAGAGAAATAATTTCGCGCTTATTTTTAAACCGTCAACCACTTGGTAACCGTGAAATTAACCATAAATTAAATTGAAAATGACAATGGATTGTTTATAAATAGAAGTTTAAAGAAGGAAATAATATAGTGCTATTTCATTTATTCAATATTTCATTTATTATCCAAATTGGAATATACATTAAATTAAAACAATTTTAAAATGCATCGGAAATTGACAAAAATGTAGTTAACGTACGAGAGAAATAATTTCGCACTTAGTAATAGGGAAATTAATAATAAATTAAAGTAATAATGATGGTAATTGGATCGTATATAAAAAATGAATATCCTATAATAATTTAAGAACAAAATTGGAAAATATGCAATGATAATTGAAATGTTTTTTAATCAATTAATTAAAAAAAATATACAAATATGCGTTAGTTTCAAAAAATATTACATAGAATTTACTTTTTCTTGTTATATATGATAATTGAAATAAATTTATATAATATAATAATTATAAATATTCTAACTCTGCAAACGAGTTAAGTCTCCATTCTCACGACGGACATGATTCAGCTGTTCGCTATAATTGTAAAATTATGTGTCTATAAATAAGATAATCTCCACTCTCGTGACGAATTTGAGGCAGTTGTTCGCTATAATTATAAATATTCTACGCCTCTGAACGAGATAGTCTCCACTGTCGTGACGGACTTGAGGCAGCTGTTCGCTATTATTATACATTTTCTACAACTCGCTGTAATTATAAATATTCTACGTCTCTGAACGAGATGAGGCTCCATTCTCGTAACGGATTTGAGGTAGCTGTATGAACGAGTTAAGTCTTCATTCCCATGACGAAAATCACACGAGTAGGATTCTAGGGTAACCGTTGTTGAAGTGGTTCCTGATTGTGAAAAATATTGGAGTAAACGACGTTACGCGTCAATTTAAAACTCCGTCTCTGCGTCTAACAGCGCCTTGTTGCCGTGTCCTCAGGTGAACGCATCCTAGAGAACGCTACATAGAGTTGTCCATGCGCGAAACACGGGCTTGGCAAATGGAATCCTACCCTTGCGTACGCGTGTCCTTGACTTTTGTTGATCGTCATTGCGAATGTCAACCGTATGGGAAATTGTACTCCCTTTATCGGTCGAGGAAGTTGTGGAACGCTCGATGTTATTTCAATTTTAGGTAAGTTGATAATTTCGCGTTTGCGCGGACCTGAGAGAACTTTAACTTCCAAAACTTTCTCGCCGAGACGCTCCATCATCATCCGTATCCGTCGGACTGCCAATGCCGCCTGATCTCTAGGTTTTTTTTTTTCAATTTTTTTGAAAGCTTCTTTTCATTTGGTTTTAGGCTTTTCTTCGTATTCGACTGCCGTCTTAAGTTGATTCAATTTTTTTATTGGTGAAATATAGTAATTCGTGGATTTTACGAATTTTTTCTTTTCTGAGTTGTTGATTTGGGTTAGTTAGTATCTTCGACCAACGTAGATATAATTTTGAAATCGATTTCTTCGGCAATTTCTTCCCATTCGGTTTCTACTGTTTCGGTAGTTGGAAGTTGTTCCTTGGCTTCTGGTGTTGGCTGTCGACTTGGTGTTTTTTTTTCTGTTAGTTCGGTTGGTTGTGTGATTGTTTTTTGTGGCCCTTGGTTTTGCGGTTCCTGTTTGGGTCCTATGGTTTTTGTTGTAGGCTGCAATTTTGGTGGTTTTTGTTTCGTGAGTTCCTTTGCTTTTTGTTCTACTGTTCTTTGTGGCTTTTGATTTTGCGGTTCCTGTGTGTCTTCTGTGGTTTTTGTTGTCGGCTGCTGTTTCGTGGTTCCTTTGGTTTTTGTTCTACTGTTTTTTGTGGCTTTTGACTTTGCTATTCCAATGTGACCTCTGTGGTTTTTGTTGTCGCCTGCTGTTTTGGTGGTTTTTGTTTCGTGGGTTCCTTTGGTTTTTGTTCTACTGTTCTTTGTGGCTTTTGATTTTGCGGTTCCTGTGTGTCTTCTTTGGTGTTTGTTGTCGGCTGCTGTTTCGTGGTTCCTTTGGTTTTTGTTCTACTGTTTTTTGTGGCTTTTGACTTTGCTATTCCAATGTGACCTCTGTGTTTTTTGTTGTCGCCTGCTGTTTTGGTGGTTTTTGTTTCGTGGGTTCCTTTGGTTTTTGTTCTATTGTTTTTTGTGGGTTTTGATTTTGCGATTCCTGTGAGGCTTCTGTGGTTTTTGTTGTCGGCTGCTGTTTTGGTATTTTCTGTCCTGTGAGTTCTTTTTGTTGTTTTTCTAGCGTTTTTTGTGTTTCTTCGTTTTGCGGTTACTGTTTTATTTTTAATTTCCGCTTCTGTATTGGTTGTATTTTATCGTGGTTTTTTCTTTTCTACTGTTTTAGTGGTTTTTCTTTTGAATGTAATTCCTTCACGAGTTCTTCTAAGGTTGGTGAAGATTTTCGTTTTTCTCTGTTGTCCATTTTGTTTCACTTTAAGCACGTTCTGTTGATAGTAAATAAAAGTTCTTGTAAACTTTAACATGATGGAAGTCTCCTGAACTTCTTTGAATTGATTAAAGTTGTATACGAATCACCAATTCCCGTTTGTCCAGAGTTTTAATAGTTTCTAAAATTTCCGTGCCTCCTGCCTCCTTAAGCAAATTAACAGCCCTTGACAAGCAACGCCTGCATTCATTAGATTGCGCATGACATAAACTCATTTATAAAATCGGTCCGTTGATTTTTTTTTTCTTCACTCATTCTCCTTAAAAACTTATGTATTTTGAACTATATAATTACAAATTATTTACAAAAAATAGTAAACGAATTCATTTAACCGATAAATAATCAATAACAAAAATTTATTTATTTTTTAAAATTAAGAAAAAATCTTTTTTTCTTTATTTACAGTATTTTTCTTTGAAAAAGTGATTTTATTTTAATTTTTGTCTTTAAACTAAAAAAAAAATTGAAATCTTTTACTGACAATTTTATTACATATATGTAATTCCGCGTGTACTAATTACTAACACAATTTACCTTTAAACCATTTTTTATTATTTTTAATTACAATACGAATCGTACAATATGCGCGATACACACAATTTAAAAAAAAACTTTTTATTCGCCCTTAAATTTAAATTCCGGTTAATATTTCTCAATCTCCTTTTGAACTTTTACACTCTTTTCTTTCAATTCCCTCGCTTGCTTTTCAATGGCACATTTGACAATTCCTAACCGCCGACAATCCGGCTTGTCATGGTCGAACAATTCTTCTTTTATTTGACGCCCAATTTCTACGACCTCTTCCCTTCGTGGATCCTTATCAGTTAACCTAATCATCTTAGCTTTTACCCAAGCGCGGCCTCCTGTTTAGCCAGTTCCAGGTACCTTAGGCACCAAGGGCGCCTCGTCGTCCGAGTCGCCTCTTGACCTTTTGCTGGTGACCAGTATAGGCTTCACTGCCCACTGTATCCGAGCCCCCTTTGATGCTTCGATGATAGATACAGAGGAGGACGAGCCCGCAGTAGGGGCTTGGCCCGGTGCCAGACTACCAAAAACTGAGTCTGGGCTGTCGGGTATCTCTAAGGGGGGTCATGCCCTAAGAGATTCGGGGGCGGATCTGGGGGTACGATATCTGGATGAGGTTCTGGGTCCAAGCATGTGGGAGAAGGGGTGGGGGATGACGCTGGGAGATTGTCTTCCCACCTATCCTATGAAAGCTGGCTATCGGACGCTTGGACCGTTGAGGCCATACTGACGACACTAGAGGATGGCCGGTCACGGCCACAGCCCTCCGGACGAGGTAAAGGAGCACTGGTGCTGGGCCTACCAAGAAAACTTTTTGTGAAGAGTTATATGTACGTATACATTATGTAAATTATAACTGATAATATAATAATTGATTTTCTCGAAAAGTATTAAAAAATCAAAAATGCTGAAAATAGTTATTTTTTATTTTTAAAATAAACAAAAAGTTTAAAATTTAGAAATTTTTGTAGGTCAAGTGGCATTTTGTTTTGTAATTGCATTAAAAAGGGTCTTTATAATTCTTTTACGATTTTAGCAACTCACTTTTTTTTTTAAATTTTTGTAATACTTCGAGAAAATCAAGGTGGATTATTTAATAATTTTCACTCCCAGTTTTGCTCATTTTTTTTTCATCGAATTTTGTGCATCGTAAATTCAGGTTATTTTCATTTAAATTTGCGCTCTCTGCCGAAATTTTCTGTGATGATAAATAAACCATATAAAATAAAGACATTTAAAAAAAAATGAAAACTACATGAAAAAATATGAGACATTTCTTTCTACTACCACAAGAAATTATTATTAGTTTCATAATTGCTATGAATGAATTTTTGCGTTCATGTGATGGTCTACTTTTTAAAATTTTGATATTTAGTTGTGTTTACGTATTTTGGAGATATCACTAAATTTATTCATCGCGGCGTTTTCGAGTTAATTTAACTTGATTAAAAATAAAATAGTACATTATTGATTTTTATAGATAGTATGCAAATTCTTCTAATACGTCTATAGTAAACCACTGTATATCAGTTTCATAAAAATTGCTTTAAATTCATTCAAGTTTATTTATTTTCTAAACTACCTTGAAAATATTTTAAATGGTTTTAGGAAAATCGTTTTTTTTTGTAATTATTACAATTTAATGCTCTTGAAACTACAAGGTAGATAGTAGCCGCTAGTTTTAACAAGAATTTTTTCGGGATAATCAAAATGCGTTTTATAAAAATTAATTAGTTTAAGCCACTGACAAACCAGCCCTAGAACTTATAGTCGTAGTTTATATTTAAACATTTTTCGTTAGAGTTAGCTGGATAGAATATTTTTAACAGACAGGTCCAATATTCATTTTAAGTTTCTATTTTGTAGAGATTTCTTACATTGTAGAAAAAAATGATTCGATGCAAATTTTGTGAGGAAGATGTGTTTAATAAAAATTTTTCGCGGCATATTCAGAGGAGACACTCTAATGAAAAAGAGGTTATTGCAATTTTTCAATATCCTAAAGGAAGCAGGGAAAGGCGCGACGCACATACATTATTAGAAAACGAAAGTGTTTTTAAGCAATACATCCATGGAAATACTAGACCAAATCGAAGAGGTCCAAATAATATTGATAATGGTGCGCTTTACTTGCCATGCGCATATTGAAAAGGCGTCTATTACAAACAATATTTAAGAAGGCATTCAAAATTCTGTATTGTCCAAAGAGCCCTGAGTTGAAAGGAAAGAGGTAGTCAATTATCACTTTCACAAACTTTGACTGCGTGCTCAATGGATCCCACGAATGTTATCTCTAAACTAAATGTAAAGAACGAGGTAATGTACATGGAAATTGTTTAATAGATATGGTTATTGCCAAAAAAAAAATCACTCTAGTTAATAATTGAAATGTTTTATCAATTAATTTTTTCGAAAATTCCAAACTTTTTTTAAAACTTTTGTTTTCAGGTGTTTAATATAATGAAAGGCGACGAAATATCTTTTGAAGCAAAAGAAGATCTATTAATATGCAACTACGGGGAATCTTACCTAAAAAAACACAGACGAGAAGGCATTAGATATGCTTGCAGCACCAGAATGCGCGAATTGTCTAGACTGTTAATGGAGTACAGAAAGATTGTTAATTCAAGTGTAGCCTTTAAAGACATAATTGATCCCAAAAATTTTGATGTCATTATCACTGCAGTCCGAAATATTGCTGGTTATGACCCTTTTAAAAAAACTTTCAAAGCTCCTAGTTTAGCGATGCACCTTGGGACATCCTTAAAGGCGGTGTCTGACGAATTAATTCATCTGGTTCTGAAAGAAAGTGACGGTTTTAAAGATTTTGACGCTAAGGAGTGGTCCGATAAAATAAAAAACTTTAAGAAGTTAGTAGAAAGTCGTTGGAATATCGAATTATCTTCCTTGGCCTCCAACAAAAAAAATGGGACAAACCACTTCTTGTAAGTGACATCAAGAAATTCCGTGAAGAAGTACTAAAGATGGGAAAAGAATGTTGTGACAAATTTAATCAGAACTTGGACGATATAGAAATATACAAACTTTTAGTTCGTTCTTCGCTAGCGCTTTTAATAATATTTAACAGGCGTAGGATTGGTGATGTTCAATATCTGAAGATTGAAGACTACCGTCGAGTTAGAAGCACGGAATGTAAAGATTTTGAAACCGCCCTAAGTGATACAGAGAAGTTATTAACTAAGAACTATAAGAGATTATTGAATAGCGGAAAAGATTCTCGGGCAATCGTCATTTTACTACCCAAAATATTGGAAGAGTAGATATATAGTGCCGATATAAGCAGCAAAAATCGCACATAACCTCAATTTCCTAACCCCCCCGCAGCGGGGGCCCCCCGCGCATGGCGACCTAGTGTCCCCCCTGGCTACCAGAGTGCGCTCCGCCCCCCACCCAGCTTGTGTAGCGTCCTGTTTTGCCCCGGTTCCGCCCGTCGCTGCTAGATATCGCGCGCTCCGACCGTCGTAGGCCCCCCCCGATAGAGGGCGGTGACGGTGCGGCGCGGTGACGCGGTGGATTGGGAGGATAATTAAATAAACTTGAATTTTAATATATTTTATTTTATTTTATTTATAAAATTGTTCTGGCGAGGAGTTTCTTCTTCTTTTTGTGTCGATTCCGTCGATCATCCCATTGTTCCTGTTCCTTGAGTTGTTCTTCTTCCCGTTCCCGGAGGAAATCTAAATACGCACTCCTCGCCGTCCCACTCCGTCGACCACCCACCCGGGTACTCCTGCTGCTCCTTTGTTTCTTTTGATCCACCGGGTTGCTCCTGCTGCTGGTGATGTTCCCTTGTCCTTGTATGTCGTACCGGGAATTCTAACCCCCGGTACTCTTTGTGTGATTTGAATATGTGACGCCCTGTACGGACAAACTGCGATTTTTTCTAGAACAAAACATAGTATGTTATGTAGCGTTTCCTATAAAACACACATTTTTTAAACAAAACTTCCAAAAAGGGGGGTTATCAGATAATTTTAAAAATTGTTTTTTAAGTTATACGCGCATACCAAAATTCACGTTTCAATTCACTGTCATTTAAATGATATTAAAAAAGTGTATTATTGTCAAAAGGGCAAACTGCAATTTTTTAGTACAAAAAATAAACAAAAAGATGTATATATTTCGCGTTTTCCCCATAAAACGCACATTTGTGAAACAAAACTTTCAGTAAGTGGGGTCATCAAATAAATTTAAAAATTGTTTATTTTTTAAAAGATATTAAAAACACTCAATTTAATTCAGTTATTATGCAACGTAAAAAAGATGAGTATCATATTTTAAAAACAGGTAGAAACTAACCAAAAAAGTGATAACCCAAACTGAAACCCACAAGAAAAGACGCGCACTGTATAAAGGTAATTAAAATATAAAACTTACCAGTTGTAGGGTCGTAGGGAAATGGACATCGCACTTCTGTATTCATTGCACTGAATATAGTCTATAATACACATGCAACGTATTTATACACATGCACTCCCTTCCATGGTTGAATTAAAAGTCGAAAGGTCTTCTACCCACAAGCACCAACGCCGATTTGAATAGACGCGATGTTGTCGCCAGACAACCGTGCAGGTAGGAGTCTCAGGGTCAACATACTTTCACACGGGAACGACTTGAGACGCAACCGCTTCGGACGTTGGACGAACGTATGTTGCCGCAAAAGATCAAGGCCAACTTGCTTTCATTTTTTACAATCTCCGTATGGGATGTGGAATTTCAAAACGCGCCGAGTCTAATTGTCAAGTTTTGCTTGTTGAGAATAATAATTAATTGCCCGTTTATATTTGCTCCGTGGGATTAACGTAATGGGAAAAACTTATTGCAACGCATGTGGAGGTGTCTTTGTTTGTTAACTTTTAGGAAGTATTCTCGCACCGTATAAATACATCTCATTTTTCTCTGATTTGTCAGTAGTTGTTTTTGGTATTATTCGTGCAACGTGGAAGCTAACTTAGTGGTTTGGTGTTCGTACAAAAAAGCAGTAAGTACCTTTTTTATTGTTTTATTTTAATTTTTTAACATTTGTTATTATTTTATAAAGGTTTTAAAGATCATCTTAGTACTCTCAACTCGTAACCGCAAATAGAATAGCAGCAATCTTAAGCGTAAGTTTTTTTTTATTTTTTTTATTTTGAGATAAAATAATTAATAATAATTTATAGATGGACTTAAGTCAACTGAATCAAACCTGTCTTGCAGAAGGTGATTTTGAGCAGCCGATTGTCAAACTGCATGAATTGCCGATAGGCGTTCCGTTTAAAATTACTAGAGCCAAAATTGTTAATACAAAATTTGGCAATTCCGTGTTGCTGCAATTAGAAAATTCCGTAGTATTTGTTCCTACTCGCGTGACAGAAGCTTTCCGTCCGAGACTAGAACACTTTGCGTCGGGGCAGTACAAACTGGTCTACGAGGGATCCAAAGATATTGGAAAGCCCAACTCTTTAAAGAAATTCAAAATAATTCAAAATTAATCAACATATTATACAGGGTAAGTCTTATTTACTATTATATATTTAATAAACCACGATGCGCGTAAAGCAGATCATTCATAGAGCGCAAATCTTAATTTTAACCTTACAAAAATTAAAAAAGCATATTTCCGACAAGTTCACTCTTAGAGATAGTAATGTGTGGCTTGGGAGACTAAATAAAAATATTGAATCTTGCAACCAAATCGTTTCTAACGAAAAGGATTTATCTATTGGGTTAAAAAGAAAATTACAAACTACAATTCAACATCTGAAAGCTATTAGAAAAATTATTCTTAATTATCAACATAAGCATTTTGGATTGGGATTACAAAGTAGTAGCCGCGAGACAAACAGAAATGAAATGGTTGTATGGGAATCGGTAGCGTCGTGTTTCCAGGGAAGAGTTCATAGTTAATGTCATAATTAATTTACTTCATAAAGATTTAATTCAATTTTTAAACGATTGTCGTCCAATTTTTCAACAAAAAATTAGTCAAATTTTAAAGAAATTTTTATTGCTGAAAGTAAATACCACATTTTGCGGTGAATTTATTAAGGCAAAAAATGATGTCCAAGGCGAAGTTGATGTTAAATATCTGAGTACCGGAAATGCTGTAGTTGATTTAGGAACAGAATTGAATGATTGGTTTGTTGAAAATGTGCAAGATAAAATTTTAAATCAAATGTCAGAGTTTCAGGAACGTGATTCCGGGTGGGCTTTAAATAATATTATTTATTTAGAGATTAACATTAATAAATTTGAAATGGGTAACGGATCATCCTTCGTTGAGTTGCCTAAAGAAATTGCGAATAAAACGGCTTGTATTAACATTAGAAATGACGATCAAGCCTGTTTTTATTGGTCAGTTGTATGCGGACTCTTTCCAGCACGTTTTCGTCAGTATTTACCCTCTTCATAGCCATACTACAAAAGTGTTTTGAAAACTGAAAATTTACAAACACCTATGGAAATGAATAAAATAAGCAAATTTGAAAAAGACAATGATATTTCCATCAATGTTTATATCTTAGAGTTTAATAAAAATGAAAAAACTAGTTTTTATTCCGTGTTACCTGCACGATTAACAAAAGAAAAACGAGAAAAACATTCAAATTTGTTGTTAATACAAAATAAATATTATCCAAAAGTTAATGATTTTGATCCTGATCCGCAAGATAATGATCATGAAGAAATAAAATATCACTATTGTTACATTAAAAATTTGTCTCGATTAGTTTCCTCACAGCTCAGTAAATATAATCACAAGAAATACATTTGCGATAGGTGTTTGAATTATTTCAATAACGAAACTCGTCTACATGACCACGAAACAATGTGTTCCAGTTTCAATGGGTATAAAGTGTCTTTTCCCAAATATGATTATGTTGAATTTCGAAACCATAAATGAACAAAGGACTCCGTTTGTAATTTACGCCGATTTTGAGAGTCAATTGAGAAAAGTAAATTTGAAAATTTTAGATAAAACCTCGAAATACCAAAAGCACGAAGCTTACAGTGCTGCATATTACTTTAAATGTTCTTATGATGATTCAATATCATTTTTCAAAAGTTATCGTGGTCTAGATTGTATTGATTGGTTCGTGGAGGAAATATCTAATTTATCAAAATTTTTTCGTTCAAAATTTAAGGATATTATACCAATGGTTAGTGAAATTAGTCTAGATCAAAGGTCGAACCATTGTCATATTTGTGAAAAACCTTTTTTAAAAGAAGATGTTATTGTTCGTGACCATGATCATTTTACTGGTAAATTTAGAGGTTTTGCCCATCAGGCTTGTAATTTAAATTTTAAAAAAATATTTGTAGTGCCCGTAGTATTCCAGAACCTTTCTGGATACGATAGCCACTTCCTGCTTCCGGTTTTAGCAAAAAAAAGCTCTGTATCCATAGTTCCGGTTAATAAGGAAAAATATATCTCTTTTACATATTTCGAACCTGATTATAACATAAAATTTAGATTTTTGGGAGCATCTCTGGATAATTTAGTTTCCAGTATGGATAAAAATGAACTATATATTTTAAGAAAAGAATTTTCCGATCTCGACGAATCAAAATTAAATTTACTGTCGCAAAAAGGTATTTTTTGTTACGATTACATCGACCATATAGACAAATTAAATGAAACAACTTTACCCCCGATTGAAGAATTCTATAATAAATTAAGTGAAAGCAATATTAGTGAAGAAAAATATTCCCACGCACAAAGTGTTTGGCAGTCGTTTGAAATAAAAAATTTAGGCGAGTATTCAGATTTGTATTTAAAAACCGACGTTATTCTTCTGGCAGATATATTCGAAAATTTTCGAAAAACTTGTATGGCAACACACGTTTTGGATCCGGCGTGGTATTTCAGTATGCCCGGGTATACATGGGATTGCATGCTTAGATTCACAAGATGTCGTTTAGAACTTTTGCGCGACATTGACCAAATTATGTTTATCGAGCGGGCTATACGAGATGGAATTTCGGTGTGTGTTGGTAGATACGCGGAGGCCAACAATAAATATATGCCCAACTACGATTCATCCAGGGATGATTCCTATATCATGTACTTTGACGTCAATAACCTCTATGGCAAGGCCATGTGCGAGCCTCTTCCTTACGGAGGATTCGACTGGATGTCTCATCAAGAGATTGATTCATTTAATGTCATGAACATTCCAGATGAATCTTCCCAAGGATATATCCTAAAGGTAGACCTGGAATACCCGCAGAAATTACATGACACACATAGAGATTTTCCATTTTGTGCCGAACATCGAGTGCCCCCTAATTCAAAGTTACCAAAAGTAATGACTACTTTGTATAATAAAGAAAAATACGTCATACACTATCGCAATTTAAAACAGGCTCTCAAAAACGGTCTCGTACTAAAGAAAATTCACAAAATATTAAAATTTAACCAATCTCTTTGGTTGAAATGTTATATCGATCATAATAATAAATTAAGAACCCAAGCAAAGACAAAATTTGTTATAAATTTATACAAATTGTTTAATAATGCCGCTTACGGTAAAACAATGGAAAACATTCGCAAGCATCGTATTGTTAAATTTGTTAAAGCGTGGGATGGTCGCTACGGTGCGAAAAATTTAATTTCTAGTCCTAGATTTCACAGTAGAACCATACTTGATAACAATTTGTTGCTTATAGAATTAAAAAAATCGGAAGTTTGCTTTAATAAGCCACCTTATATTGGAATGTCTATATTGGATTTGTCGAAAACGACCATGTACGAGTTTCATTATAATTACATGCTTCCAAATTTGCCGAATTCATATGAAACGCTTACGTGGGGACATTATAAAGTGCCGTAATTATTTTTTAATATATTTTTGTTACAGATTATGGTCAAACAACTTACATTAGAAAGCCTTTGTATTATAACAATTTGCGAAAATATTAGGTGTGTAGTGCTGATTTTTTGCTTGAGTCACCTTTGCCTTGGAAACTAACGATACTAATATTTAAATATTATTCGAAATATAGATGGAGGTATCTTAAACAACTAGCGCTCCAGTCTGATGGCTATTCTCTATTAAATTTAGAATTCATTCTGTTGAATAAGAGATTTGGATCGTCTTACAGAAATAGCATTTTGGCAACTCCAACCATTGATTTTGACGGAGAATCCGCTTACTGTTTATGGGTCAGTTATTACAGGATAAAATATTCGGAAATTTTAGTTTGTAAATCTTGTCACTTTATATTTCAACTAGTTAAAAAATTTTAGACTTTTATTGGATCACTATCATTTACAGCTGGATATAATTAATTTGAATGATGTATATCACGATAAACAATTTTGGTGTCAAAGCTGCTTTGAAGAAGTTTTGTTCACTGTAGAAACTGAAGATGTATGTAATTTAATGCTTCACGATGAGGGGAGATATGGAAAAAAGTTACGCTTTTCTGATAGCACATTGAACTATTAATACTGTGGTTTTATTATAAAATATATAACTGTAGATAAGGCTTTTAATGTATTGATTGTATTCCATTGTATTGCAACAAGAATAAACATGTATATATTTAGACGTTATTTTCTTTTTTACCACCACCACAACACCGCATAATAATTACACAGAAGTTTGTAATTGTATAATTTATTTATTATATACATTATTACTATTTTACAATTTCGTTAAATGCTAAATTATTAAATTGTTCTAGTTTTCTTTTGCACTCTTGCGCTTGCAGCCGCGCCACTTGCAAGTCTGTATTAAAAAGCGCAATTTGTGTTTCAATTTCGTTGATATTGCACTCTAATCCCGCCAACTGAGACGCCAAGTTTCTTTTTAAATTGACACACAAATGACACTTTTTTTCTCTACCGTCCGTGAACACTTCGAGCCAATCAGCGGATGACCTTGGAGCTGCAAACGCTTCACTTTTGGTAGTTTTCTTCTTCTTCTTGCTGGATACGACCGACGCACTTTGTTTTCGTTTTGTCGCAGATTTTTTGGTTTGTTGCTCTACAGGAACGAAACTGGACGGAAGCACTTCTGATGAAGGAAATTGCAACTCGAAATTTTCCAATAAATTATACAATTCGTTGGATGTCACAATTTGCTCTTGAGCCATCACATACACGTATTTATGTCAGAACTTCTAAATCGAGACTAAATTTTTTTCAAGACGTCTACGTTGTCTACCCACGAATCGTGCGACTTATCCAATCCCAACCAGCGCACGAGAACCATATTGCCTCGTCTGCGCAACACCTTTTCGACGAGATATAAGTCCGGATTAACTGTCTTCGGCAATTCTTCTTCATAAAATCCGCCCATTATGGGTTTACCCTGCATATCTTGAAGCAAATACGTTACGGGGTTAGTAACCCGTACTTTAACAATTTTAAACAATTCCGTGGTCCAATTCGGTGTATAACCTTTGTTAAACACGTGCTTGACTTTGCTGATTCTAACGATGTCGCCGACTTTAAGTTTACGAAGACCGAATATTTTTATGCTACTATACGCGGTTTTCAAAATTCTCTTTTAGTTGCTCTTACTCACATCGATGGGTTTCGTACGCGTCGTTCTATGTTTTGTGTTATTGTGTTCTTCAACGATAGAGGCGAGCACATCGATCCATTTGTACGTCCCGCGTAAAGAAAAATGTCGAAACAATTTCTCTTTGAGGGTACGTATCACCCGTTCGACAATTGAGGCCTTTTAATGCTATACGTACTATAGTGGTTAATTTTATGCTTATCTACAAGTTTCAGAAACGTGTCGTTGTAAAATTCTTTACCGAGATCCGTTTGCAAGTTTTGAGGGTGCCGTCCGTCCTTGAGAATTTTGGAAAACGCCTTGGCGACTTCGACCCCGGTTTTGGTTTTCAACGGGCGACACCATACATATTTTGAGAAACAGTCTATCACAACCAGCACGAATTTAAAATTTCTGTTTTGTTTGCTGTAGCGATCTAATTGGGCCAGATCCGCTTGCCACAGGTCGTCCATCCCTCGTATTATAGTCCGGCGGAGAGCATAATTTCTGCGTGTCGGCTTGTGCAGTTCTCGAACCAGTTGTACCTTCTCTTTATTCATAATGTGTGTTCGGTTGCGATGGAGGATTTAAAACCCTTTGTTTCAATACCTTTATTATATTCTCATTTTCGTTCGTAAGTCGCTCCATTTTGGTTACAATATCATGAAATTGCTGTGACAAAACGGCGACTTTTGTGATGTGCTTTTCCAAATCTTTCTTTGCGCTCATTTCGCTTAGCTTTTGGTGGAAAACTTCGCGAAACTGCCTAATTTCATTTTCGAGTGTAGTGCTACTCATTTTCAGTTGTTCTTCAATCTTTCTCAATGCAATTTTTAATAAATTACTTGTCTCATCCACATATTTTTTGTTAGCCACGTCACCGTCGTCGCTAGGCGTTTGGACATTGCAAATTTTTAAATTGTTCATATTGACGTTTCCGTCTGGCATATAATCGAGGGCGCTTCTAATCACAGTATTAGTGAAGGATCGTTTAGAGCGCAGCGCGCTAGAACGTCCAATCTTGTCCAGACTCATCGTTAAACTAACGTATAAAACCTGATTCTTTTAGCTCTTCAACGATTGAAACTATTTCGTTATCATGAGACGTGTTGCCTGCGTGTTTCGACGCGATTAGTAATTTCAGACGCTCTACGAGTTCATTGACGTCGTCCCAGTATACATATTCAGTAGGAGCGTCATTATAATGCATATTATAACCTTGACCGCTGTACGAGTACGAACGCGACTGAGATTTTATTAAGGGTCGGATGACCTTGGTATATTTTGGTACAGTCGATGCGCCTTTCAGACGTCCGATCGCGTCCCTGTGCACCTGGGTAGCCTCCATTATTTTTTTATATTGTGCCAAATCGTCTTTTGTGTATGCTATGGGATCTTTCAAAAACACCAAATTATACAAGCCGCGGGTACGGGAATATCTCTCGCCGTCTACAATAATATCGCCAGATCCTTGATGAAAATCCAGCGATTTATTGCCAAGAAACCATTTCGATGATATTTTGTCGTAAACGGGTCCGTAAACAATATCGGTGTCGGGCGATTTTACCCATAAATTTTGAATATATGAATGAGAAATTTCTGGATATTGTTCCAGGTATGATTGAAGGGATGCGTTAGTCACGCTCGATGTGTCAAACACATCATCTCCCTCCTCATCGATATTTTGCATCTCAACGCTCTTATTGGGATCCGGCGTTTCCTGAATTTCTTCCATAGGCAAAAATGATACGTTAACCTTATTTTTTGTTTCTTCGTTCGGTTCCTTTTTGTGTTCCCGCTGGACACCTCGACGTTCAGTTTTTATTGCTGCCAGTGACGGTGATAGCTTTATTTTTGCTATACGTTCTAGCGGCTCGCTGACGGGTTTGAAAAGCTTGCGAATTGACGCATCCTCTTCGCTCTTACCCAATTTTAATGTTAAATACTTCTTTCGAATAGATCTAGACAACTCTACTTTTTTTTTTAGCGCCGCGTCGGCGATATCGGCGGACGTCGCCTTCATGACTGTTTCTATCGACAATTAAATATCGACTTTTATATATTTGTCGAAACCCTTGCGGTAGCGTCCGTTTTTTACGTCGAAATCTTTGACAATTATCAAACAGCCGTACTTTTCTTTCCAGCACTCGGAACAAATTTGTTTAAACGTGTCGTATGAAACGTCGGGTGAGACATGTTCATCATAAACGTGACGTAAATTCATGTCATCCTGTTTAAACAACGCGACAATATTGCAATTGTCACGTATCAATTGCTTGGGTACCTTGGAGTATGTCTGACAGAGATAAATAGCGTCGATGGCCTTGTGTCGGCACATCGAAAAATACTCGCGAATTTTATCTTGCTTGTCGCACGACACGTCGTCGAAAATAATCACAGAATTCTCTTTCGCGTCGCTGGGGTCGATTATCGAGTCTCTTTCACTGTAGGGATAATATCCAACTCCTTTGACATTGCTCAGTACGCGAGATAACAGTTGATATTTTGGTTGATACAACGACTTTGAGTAGACGTAAACATTTTCGAAACTTGCCCCGTTGGGGTTAAAGACTAGCGCTAACATGGTGTTGGTTTTGCCGCAACCGCTAGGTCCGCAAAACACCGCCCTAAATGAATTGGGTAGCAGTTGACCGTGTTTGCTTTTGTTAAAGAAACCGTCTCCGCAAACCAAATCTAAATTATCGATGGGGAGCTTGAGTTTCTGCTGCACCACCCGCATGAATACAATGTTTATTCGAGACACCTCGTATATATATATACGACACAAGCAATTTCCTTTAATTAGTATGTTATGCTTCGCGTCCGGAAGTGGTCTCGTTAACACGCTTATTAACAAGTTATCTTTTGAAGTGCACATTCCGGGTTACCAGTTTTGCGGTCCCGGTACAAAATTGGAAAAACGCTTGAACCGAGGCGATAGCGGGGTGAATCCTTTGGACGTTGCGTGTAAGGTACACGACATTGCCTATTCGCAAAACAAATCGTTAGACGAACGTCATAAAGCGGATAAAGAATTGGAAACACGTGCGTGGCAGCGAGTAAAATCTAAAGACGCAAAGTTTGGTGAAAAAGCTGCCGCATTCTTTGTCACCGCGACTATGAAAACTAAACGTAAGCTCGGTATGGGTCAACAACTGCGTCCCTCTGTTACGTTTCGACAGGGTGTCGTGAAAAAGGTTCGCAATGCATTAAAGAAGAAACAATTGTTTCATATCGATAACCCTAAAATGCTTAGAAGATCGGCACTGGAAGCGCTTCGAGCTGGCAGAGCCGCTGTAAGAAAAGCGGGAGGACGTAAAAAAATTAGGGTACCTAGAATTATATCGTTCGAATCAAATCACTTTTACCGTTATTAGGAGCGCTAGGGGCTTTAGGTTCGCTCTCGGGCGGAGCCGCTGCTATCACTAAAACTGTCATTGATGCTAAAAACGCACGAAAGAAACTCGAAGAGGCCAACCGCCATAACCGAGCTATGGAAGAGATTGGAAAAAAGGGATCAGGTCTATTCTTGAAAAAGAGTCCACGCGGCGGATTCGGTCTTTATCTGAAGAAACAAAAAAACTCCAAATAAAGCTACCCAGAAAGGCTCTATACGACGTCGATTTAATATCTCTGGCGCGCAAATTAAAAATTCCTCACTTCAGGGGTGTTTTTATGCGAGATAGTTTACCCCGTCGAATCAGATCGCAAGAATGCGGAATCGTAAATTTGGATGTTCGTCGAAATAGAGGAACCCACTGGGTAGCATACAAAAAGAAGAAGGGAAACGATGTTGTGTATTTTGACAGTTTCGGTAACCTTAAACCACCCGCGGAACTTGTTAAATATTTCGGCAACAGCGCCAATATCTACTATAATCACGATAGATATCAAAAGTTTATGCAATACAATTGCGGTCATTTGTGTTTGCAATTTCTCTATAAAAAGGACTGAAATCGCGGACCTATAAGCAGTCAACATGTCGATCATATTTACGTTAAAAGGGCACACGTCGACATTATCCATCGACTTTGTCAATCTGCTGCAGTTGGATGAAGATGTAGAGTACGGTTTAGCGCTGATTGGATTCCACTCTTACAACAACATTGCCAACATAGATAAGGGTTCGAATAAATTTTACTACTTCGATAGTAACAATAAAGAAAACGTAATTGAAATTCCGACCGGGTCCTATGAAATTAGCGACATAGAAACCTACATTAACGAACATCTGTCGAAAAATAAGGAAGAGAAGAATACGGTCCCAAAGTTAATAGAGGAAATATCAATGAAACCCAACAATAATACGATAAAGTGTGAAATCTACAGCCCCGTATACGGGGTAAACTTTAAACAACACTCGGACAGTATCGGAAAATTATTGGGGTTTAATTAATTAATTAACGTAATGTTGATTTTCAACTCAATCGGAGCCGCTGGTGAATATAAAAAAGCGAACATCCAAACGGTAGGGTTAGTAACAAAACCGAGGCGTATCCGTAAAGGTCGTCTTACATTGAGCAACAAACAATTTCTCCGATCACTGGGCTACGATGTTATCGAATCAAATATTCGACATACACAGAAAGCCAAAATTTGATGAATCTATTCAGCGCGTGGAGACCCGCACCTATCATCCCTTTGTGAAATCTTTTTTGAACAACGACACCATTGAGATCACGATCAATCAAGGAGATGCCTGGCTGCTTATGTACGACGCTGCTATTTGGCTTAAGGGATCGCTGAAACGTCTCACGGGAACCGACCAAGTGCAATTTGTAAACAATGCAGGAGCATTTTTTTTTGAAACTATATCCTACGAGCTGAATGGAAAAGAAGTGGATAGCGTGCGTGATCCGGGTATAGTTAGTACGATTAGAGGTTATCTGTGTTACTCGAAAGATGACTCATCGCATCTGAATATTTCCGGCTGGAATTTCCCTGAAAATGCGATTCACGATACAGAAAATGGACATTTTAGCATGCGAATCCCGTTACGATATTTTTTAAATATATTTAATGATTATAATATGATAACTTGTGGAAAACAAACCATAAGATTGGTAAGAGCCAGACGTGACAAAAATTGTATGATAATTAAACCAATGGACGGTGTTGCGGCCAGTGCAATTAAAACAACGGCGGAATTAAAAATTGATAGTGTCGATCTTAGGGTCAAGCACATATTTCCAAACGACGAAATCAAATTGGCTCTTCTGAAATCGATTAGATTAGATCAACCCATATTGATACCCTATAGACGATGGGAACTTCATGAATATCCTGCCCTAACCGCGGGATCTACAAAAGAAATTTGGTCTGTCAAGACGTATGCGGCTATCGAAAGCCCCCGATACGTAATAGTCGCTTTTCAAACAAATCGCAAAGACAACGAAGCGAAAAATGCGACGTTTTTCGATCACGTCGACGTAACGGATATAAGATTAACACTAAACGGAGAATATTACCCTCACGAACGTTTACGATTAGATTTTGAAAAGAATGACTTCGTGGAAGCGCATCACAATTACACGGATTTCTACCCCAGTTATAAGGGATGTAAGGAAAAAACTGCGTTGCTTGACTATATAGCTTTCAAAAACTGCGCGATTTTCGTCATCGAGTGTTCTCGAAGAAACGACAGTGTAAAATCCAGCACTGTCGACGTAAAGTTAGACATCGAAGCAAAAAAGGGATTTCCCGCGAATACACGTGCCTAATGCATTATCATTCACGATTGTATCGTGGAACAACTACCGCTCAGCGAGATTGTTCGAAATATAACATAAATACCGCCGGAGGAACCTAATCTTAACCAGTCATATTAAAAATGCGCATCGTTGCGGTAGATATTCAAGGCTTCCAGTTAGAAGATGGATTTGTCATTAAAGAAATGGCTGTCTACAATGGTTCAATATTCCGACATTGATACGTTGATCGCACTACTGATAGAAAATGCTCACTTGATATACGTGAGAGGAAGATCAAAAATGGAATTTTTAATGTCGAAAATGGATCGGGAGGGTGTCGCATGCAGAGTCATTAACGTGGAGAAATTCGACGATGATAATTGGTTGAATCCTCCGAAATTTCAACCGGATCACGCCCATTGCATGTTTCACTCCGGAGGAAGACTGCGCATGTGCGCGTTGAGAAATTCTGCCCTTTTATATAATTGGTTGTATTCAAGGATCCCTGTATGAAATAGAACTTTTTTTTTATTTAAATAAGACTTTTTATTTCAATCCACAAAAATTAATAATACATTTACACGTAAAAATAAAGCACGATAATGCTGTGATATGAATACAAATTACGAAACTGTAATCTATTGAAGTATAATTCTTTTTTCGTTCCATTTCTCGAGTAATATTCTGCGTCATCTCACGCAAAATAGCGACTAAAAGCGTTTGGTTCATCACTTCTCTTTGTTATTTTACCTATAAAAGATTAGCTAGGAACCGAATACATTTTAGTATTTTACTGACCTTGAACGAGATGAGAGTCTTGTTGCTATGCTACGCTGTCTTTACTACCTGTTCGGACGTGTCGACGATAGTCGCCGCGCTGCCCGAGGAAGGTGTGATTGAATATTTACAAAAATTCGGATTCCTTTCACCTAACGACAACGAATCTTTAACGCAGATCAATGCGTCGAGTTTGCAACGTGCCCTAATGGATTTTCAGGATTTCTATAATTTACCGGTGGATGGTACTCTTAATAACGAAACCGTCGAACTAATAAATAAACCCCGATGTGGTGTAATAGAAAATGCCTTCACGACTGTTTCGCGATGGCCGAAAACGGATTTAAATTGGTATATTCAAGTACCGCCCAGTCACTATCAAGAGTTAAAAGTGCTGGCAACCGAGGTTTTTAAAATATGGAGTGATGAATCAAATTAAAATTTTTTCTTAAATTACTCAGAACCGGATATAATGATTTTGATGTCTGACAAATATACTACCCACAGACAAAGCATAAGATGTAAAGGGAACGAATCCTGCCCTTTTGCTTTCGACGGAAGGGGTATCATATTAGGACATGCATTTTTTCCAAATGAACAACAAGAGTGCGTGGAAGTTCATTTGGATAAATCCGAAGATTGGTACTACGGTTTAGAAGTGCTTGCGCCCGGAGGAAAGACGAGCTTGTTTACTGTGTTGTTCCACGAAATTGGAGATACGTTGGGTTTGGCGCACAGTAACGATCGCAATGCCATTATGTACCCTTGGTATAGCTTATATTCTAAGACATTATCATACGACGATATTGCAGGTCTTCAACGTTTATATGGTAAAAAAACCACAACCACCGCCCGCGTAACAATTCCGACTACAACAACAACAACAACAACTACCACTACCACTACTACTACAACTACGAAACCTCCGATAGGGAAAAACGAAACAAAAGTACCAGATTTGTGTCACGTAAATCCATCCATATTTTTGGTTACGTCTAACCATCATATGTATCTATTTTACGACAAATGGGTTTGGATAATAAGATTAGGTGATAAGGTCTACATGGAACCTAAAATGATATCAGATTATGTCCCTATTTACGCTCCTATTTCGCATATCTACCAAAGACCCAACGGACAACTTTTGGTAGTCACCGGCGATTCGTTTTATTTACTTCACTTCCCGAGTTTCACGGTAGTGGGCGACCGACAAAGCGTCCAGCGACTGGGTGTGCCTGCGGGTAAAACAGTGAACGCCATTTTTAATACGTATGGCGGTCGAACGTATATATTTTACGGTAAGCGCTACTATGCAGAAATAGACCAGTGTTCTTTGAGTGCGAGTGAACACGGTTTTACTACGGAACTGTTTCCGGGTCTGCCCGACGATTTGTCGGGCGCGTTTCGATACACCAACGGACATTTGTATTTTTTCAAAGAGAAAACGTATTACGAATACAACGAATTTTTGAATAAATTAACGAGAGTCGGTGAAATAGACTTGAGTCTTGTCGGAATTAATTGTCCCACAGAGAGTGTATTTAAACAAATTAGGGATTTGTTAAGAAAGTTATCGATCTTTCACAACAATGAATAAGAAAATAGTTTTCTTCGACGATTTTAGAAGCTTGGATACCGAACAACTTGAATTGATTCCTGTGCAACATTTCTTGGGGCATGTGAGACCGCACGATTTGTTAAATATGTGGCATAAGTTACCAGTACGACATCGCAACAATTTTGAATTGCAAACTCATTTGCCCTGCTTTGTTCACTATAACAGACCGGACAGCAAAATGCATATCGACGGCCCGGCACCTCCCCAGAATAAATGTCATTATTTTTTGAGTGTTATAAAAGCAGTTACCGAGATCTAGGATAGATTCATTCGGGCTAGAAACATG
Organism: Cylas formicarius; assembly: GCF_029955315.1. Taxonomy (NCBI): domain Eukaryota; kingdom Metazoa; phylum Arthropoda; class Insecta; order Coleoptera; family Brentidae; genus Cylas; species Cylas formicarius. Next base: position 1,872,076 of record NW_026844319.1, read on the forward strand.
GTTTTGTTAAGTGCTCACTTTGTTTTGTTGTCGGCTGTGGTACAAAACGTTTTCTATATACATAAACCTAAGGATGTGACTGAAGCGTTCGTTTGTTTCAAAAATCATAATAATCGGTGCATTTGACCCGATACGTGGACGCGTATGCAACTCGCTCAGGTCAACGGAATCGACAAGCTACAAACTTTTAGCGTGACATTGTCGAATAACACTACCGCAGATAAGCCGTATTTAAATTGCAAGGTAATAACACCAGCGGCGGCGTTAACGACATTTGCGGTAACGAATACAACATCTCGGCAGATCGAAAAACTATTTTAATCCCGCTATATGTAACTACGTGCGCTTGTTTGCTTCTTTTGGCAAAATGCTTATTCAAATTGACTAAATGTAAATATCTCGCTTAATTACACCGATAGTGGGGGGTTGTTGATATATAAGTACATTTGAATTTGATACCGAAGTCAGTCTGTTTGTCGCAATGTGTAACAAAGTGGACACTATCGATGAAAACACGATTTTCGAAATAAAGAATTCAGGTGTCCGTTTCATCTTCAAGAACAAGCACATAGATTTTCAAGTCCAGGATTTTTGGGATTTTTTGTTCTTTCTGGAGGACGAGGTGGGAGAAATCATGTTCTGGAACGACATAACAGTCTACATCGGGAGCAGTATCGAGGTGACCTATTCGAACGAAGAAGAGTTGATACTGAAACAGGATCATGGCGACGAAATTATCCTCGACCGCGATGAAGTAGAAAATCTCATGGACCAGAAACACCGCTTGTACAAAGCATTACGTTGTCTACATATGAGCTAATAAATATTTGTTATTGTATCTATAGTTTTTCTTTTATTAAACCGTGATTATTGAGACACTCTGTATAAGTCACTCGACTTGTTTACCGACGACCCGATCCCCCGCGTCACCGCGCCACACCGTCTCCGCGCCGCACCGTCACCGCCCTCTACCGGGGTGGCCTACGACGGTCGGAGCGCGCGACATCTAGCAGCGACGGGCGGAACCGGGGCAAAACAGGACGCTACACAAGCTGGGTGGGGGGCGGAGCGCACTCTGGTAGCCAGGGGGGACACTAGGACGCCACGCGCGGGGGGCCCCCGCTGCGGGGGGGTTAGGAAATTGAGGTTATGTGCGGTTTTTGCTGCTTATATCGGCACTATATATCTACTTGGAAGATTTTATTGAAACTATGTTGGGTAATAGAAATAAATATATTTCAGAAGAAAACATTTATGTCTTCGCCGTACCTGGCAGCAAGATAAAGTGGGGCAAAGGTGATGTCGCCATTAGAATGCTAACCAAAAAAATTGAGTTGCAGAATCCAGATGCTATTTCTAGCAACAAATTACGAAAGCACATCGCTACTGTCATGCAAATACTTAATATGACACCAAACGAAACGAAGCAATTTGCGAATTTTATGGGCCATACCCAGAAAACTCACGATGAATACTATGAGTAAGATATTTTTTAAATCTTAGTTTTGTTAATGACAACTAACAAACAAACAAACTAATAAACAGTTCAAACTAAGTTTTTTTCTGTCAATATTTTAATTGCAATTGTAATTAATTTGCAATATCAAATATCAAATGGATAAGCACATATCGAAATAAACACAGGCAAAATTATCGTATCTCTTAAAATGCAAGAATTTGTAGTTACGGGGGGACAATTTCTAATAATCGTATTGCAGTAACAAAATTTCATTTTTACTTTTTTGTTTTATTAACATAAATTTACAATGTTTAAAAACCAAGCTGTAATATTTAATATGTTTTTATTTAATTTAATATCTCAATCATTAATGAAAGTAAGTGGAATCACACAAAAAACTTGAGGATAAATTTAACTGATCAAAAGTTGCCCCACCCTGTAGATATTTAACATAAAAAAAATATTGAGCTTCCACAAAAGAGTAAACGTTTCAGATCCCAAAACAAAGTGTTCGCAGCCATGTTTCTACGAACTTTAAATTATAGGTACTTAAGGTTGAGTTGCTGACTAGTTCTTTACAAAAAAGGTAATTTCTTTTCACGGAATAACCACCGATATGAAAAGAAAATGGGCGGCGAGCTCGAAAGAGCTTTAAAGTGGACTGTAGGCTTTAAAAATTTAGAAATACTACCGATCGCCAAACGGGCCGCTAAAGAACTTTAAGGTCTCACCTTAAGCGCACGCCTCCGTCTCCTCAGCAGGCCTGCTTCCTCTTTTCTGTAAGTTTTGCTACTCAATTCGCAGAACTTACTGGTGTTACGCCACGGACAACATAAAAACGCACAACGAAAATCTTTAGAATTAAAGTTCCCTTCGCGGAAAACGCGCAACAGATCTCGCTGCTGCCGCACACGGAATGTTAATAGCACTCCCGATCGGCTTGACCCAAAAAAAACTTTGACGGCAATACCGCGGTAAAAAATGTTCCAGCAACTTAAATTTTTATTTGAGTACGCACAAAATTATTTGTCCCAAAAACCCGACTAACCATAAGAAAACTTTCTCTCTTTGCAAATTGCCAAAAAATAAAATAATAAAAAAAAATTATATATATACAAGGACAGACGTGCGATCTGTCCATAACCGCCCACCACAATACGCAGTATTGTCATGGGTTGATAGGCAAGGGACACAACTTAATCACGGGGCGTTTGAAAACGCCAGTGCTTGTCCGGAAGGTAGCCACTCGGACGACACCATCAGGTCCGGGATGAACTTCGCTTAAACGAGCAATGGGCCATTGTAAAGGAGGTGAGTTGATCTGTTTTATAATCACTAAAGCGCCCGGTTTACATTTGCAGAGAGACTGTTCCATTTGGCTCTTTGTTGGAGCTTATGGAGATATTCTTTAGACCATCGAGTCCAGATCTGTTGGTGAAATTTGGAGAGAAGCTGCCAACGAGAAAGGCGATTGGGACGTGTTGCACGAGGTCCTCGGGAGGGGCGTTCAAAGGCTCCATTGTGAGGAAGTGCCCGGGCGTTAAAACATTCAAGTCGTTCGGATCCTCACTTAGAGGGCATAACGGACGCGAATTCATTATCGCTTCAATTTGGGTGAATAAAGTGTAGAGTTCCTCAAAAGTTAATACCTGTTCCCCAATCGTACGGGCTATGTGACCCTTAACCGTTTTGATGTTGGACTCCCATAGTCCTCCAAAGTGTGGAGATGAGGGGGGAATAAAGTGCCACTTAATGTAGTGGTGATTGGCGGCGGTTTCAGCCAGCCTGTTTAATTCTTTACTTGCCCCAGAAAAGTTTGTGCCGTTGTCGCTATGAATGTTATCGCATCTGCCGCGGCGGCTGACAAATCGTTTGAAGGCAGCTAAGAATGCGCTCGTGGACAGATCTGACACTAGCTCCAGGTGAACAGCCTTGGTGGAGAAACAAATAAAGAGTGCTAGGTATGCTTTAAGGATCGGTGCCTTTCGAATCCTGGACATTACAATTGGGAAAGATCCTGCGAAATCGACGCCGACGGTGCTGAAGGGCTTAAGTTCGGAAATGCGCGCTATGGATAAGTTTCCCATTAAAGGAACAGGCGACGTGGGGTTTACTCGAAAGCATTTGACGCATTTGGACAAAACCCTTCGGATTGCTCGTTTTGGAGAAAGAATCCAGAAACGCTGGGAAATTTGGACAGTTTGGATGTCGGCGTGTAAATACTGTACATGAGTCGACTCGATAATCATCTCAGTTAATCGGCACTGGCTAGGAAGTAACGCAGGAAATTTACGTTCGTAGGAAATGGTTGCTTGACTTAATCGTCCACCCACTCTCAAAGTTCCAGCATCGTCAAGAAATGGAGATAGTTTCCTGAAATTTTTAGCAAAAGGTTTACCATCCTTAAGAAGACGGAGTTCGTGACTAAAAAATAGGTCTTGCGAGCGTCTTACGAAAATTAGCAGAGAATTGTAAGTCTCGAAGGATGTCAGAAAATCGGTTTCCAATTTATTCGATTTACGCAAGTAATGCACGTAACGTACCAAATAACTCAGCGACCGAACACATTTGTTTAAGGATGAAGAGTTCTCGAGCATGGTGTCTAGAAAATTTGTGGAAGCTTGGGTGGTATGGAAGTTTAAGGTGCGAGCCTCTAATTCGTGGTCGTGGACGTCGGTGGGGTCACGTTCTAAAATAATGGGATTGCAATGCAAAAAGGATGGCCCCGCCCACCATAGAGAACTGTTCACTAACTCGGAAGGTAAATAACCACGGGATCCAAGGTCAGCGGGGTTCTCTCTAGAGGAGACATAATGCCAACTGGAAGGATTAACTCTTTCCTGAACAAAAGACACCCTGTTACTGACGAAAGTCTTCCAACGGTGCGGAGAGGATCTCAACCAACCCAGAGTAACCGTGGAATCAGAGTAACAGAAAATATCCGTAACTTCGATATCGGATGACTTAATAGCCGTGGCCACAAATGACACCAAGCGAGCCGCTAACACGGCTGCACATAATTCCAGACGCGGAATTGATACTATTTTCTTGACAGGCGCGACTTTAGATTTAGCCGTTACGAAATGAAGGACGGGTGAGGCTGACGACGTTAAACATCGAAAGTATAACACAGCGCAGTAACCTATTTCGCTAGCGTCGCCAAAGCAGTGAATTTCCAATTTGGACATCTCATTAGGTAAAAGGCGTCTCGCAATATTTAGATTTCCAAGGACAGAAATTTCGGATACGTACTTCTCCCACCAACGAACCATATCGTTGAGGGTTTGTCGTCCCAACCGATTTTTTGAGACCAAATTTTTTGAATCATATGCTTAATGAGGAGAGTGACGGGAGATAGAAAGCCTAAGGGGTCGAATATCCGTGCTAAGTTGGACAAAAGGAGTCGCTTCGTGCAACCGGAATCAAAAGCCTTCACTTTAAATCTGAAGGTATCGGATGGAGCATCCCATTCTAATCCTAAAACCCTTAGAGTCGGGGAAGACAGTTTGCTTACAAATTCAAGGGGGTTAATCGCCAGATCGGATGTCAGAATTCCCTCCAATACGGTGGGACTGTTACTGGACCATTTCTTTAACTCGAAACCGCCCGTGTTTAATAATGCGATGAGTTCATCGCGCAAAGCTAAAGCAGTGTGGATCGAACAACAAGAGACGACAATATCGTCAACGTAGGTGTTCCTTTTAAGGGCTTTGACAGCTAGGGGATATTTATGCCCTTCCTCGACCGCCAATTGGTGCAGACATCGTATTGCGAGGTAAGGCGAACAAGAAAGACCGTACACGACTCGGTTTATTCGAAAGTCCTTTACAGGCTCGTTAGGCGTGTTGCGCCAAAAAACTCGTTGGTAGTCCGTATGAAGCGGATTAACCAAAATTTGACGATACATTTTGGAAATGTCGGCGGTCAGAATACAACTGAATAAACGAAAATTTAATAATATTATAGATATATCACTCTGGAGTTTTGGACCGGTGAATATATCATTGAGGGAAGGCTGGTTGGGAAGGTGTGCGGAACCGTTAAAAACCACCCTTAGTTTACTGGTTAAACTTTCCGGCCTTAAAACACAATGGTGGGATAGATAATAACACTGAGGGGACTGAACGAATCGTCTGGAATAGATTCCATGTGGTTAAGCGCAATAAATTCGCTCATGAAATCGCGATATTGCGAGTAAATCTCAGGCTGCTTCTTAAGTCTCCGCTCAAGGGAATAAAACCTCTGTAAAGCCAGAGATCGGATATTTGGGAAGATAGGGGCTTCTTCCTTAAAAGGTAAGTCGACGATGAACCGACCAGACGGCTGCTCTCGCCGGTGTGTGCTGACAAATGTTTGTTCCGCCTTAATGTCATCGGGAGATAGACGAGGTGCATCAGGAAGTGTCTCTAATTCCCAGAATTTGTCCAATTGTTGATCAAGGGAAACCGTGTCCTCAAGATGACAAAACAACGTAGCGAGTGCAGGCGCTTTGAAATGATTTATTTTCCCCATAAGGACATAGCCGAAGATTGTATTAATTGCGTCGGGCTGGTCTTTAGATCCAGGGATGCGTCCGTCCAACAGAATTTTAGAAAAGACGTCGGCACCCAGAAGGAGGTCTATAGGGCCCCTGCGGGAAAATTGGTCATCGGCCAAGTGTAAATTAGTTAAGTGGGACCAGTGACTATGTTTAATGTCCAAAGCAGGCTGGTCTTCGCAAATTTTTTTCAGAATTAAAGCGTCAGTGGTTAAAACAGGATGAGTTTGATACATCGGTCTAAAAGATATAGTTACTCCACCTAAATCTGCTTGCGAATGCATGGCGCCTAAACCGTTTATACAACCCTCTAGGAGAGACGGTCGTAAACCTAACCGGCTAACTGTTTTTTGAGTTATGAATGACGACATACTTCCTGAATCGAGTAAGCATCGTATCGGTTGGTAGATTCCGCGACCGTCGAGTATTTCGACAAAAGCAGTGGAAAGTAAAACGCTCGAATTGGCTGAAGAAAAACTGCAGTTACGGTTGATGGATTTATGTGGTCAGAGAGCTTAAGCGAATCATTGTTAGCGGGGGGTGACTGAAAGTGAAGTAATGTGTGATGTTTTTTGTGGCACATATGACAACTCCACGTAGAGGTACAGGTACTAAAACGGTGAGAGCCTAAACAATTTACGCACATTTTTCCCCTCTTAACCAGATTGTAGCGCTCTGCGGGAGATTTTTCCAAAAACTCGCTGCATTTATAAATAAAATGAGAATTTTTACGAACAGGACATTTTGGTGGATTTTCAGTTTGAGGCAGCATTGCTGTAGAGTTGGAGAAAGTTGGCTTTTTGAGAAAAATTTGCTTTGTTTTAGTTTGAAAATTAATAATTGCTTTAATTTAGCATAACTTGGCATAGTACTGTCGTTGTGATGAAGTTCAAATCGTGTAACTAGAGAAACCGTGAGTCTTTTCAGCATCATTTGAACAAGTATAAAGTCCCAGTGTTCCGTGGGTAACCCTAGTTTTTGCAAAGCTGCGACATTTTTTGAAAACGTATCTAATAAAGAGCGTAACTCTTTTGAATTATCTGAGGTAAGTTTGGGTGAGCATTCGAGGTTATTCCATAAATTTGAAGCAATAACTCTCACATTATTGAACCTTTCTTTTAGTAAATCGTAAGCAATTGTGTAATTATCTGCTGTGATATCCAACTGGTCGACAGCGTCCCGAGCGACACCTTTCAAGCAAGAAACTAATAGGTTAAATTTGTCAATCGCTTTTAAGTGGGGGACCGTATGAACACGGGCATCAAATTGATCGAGAAAACTCCGAAACTCGGTAACTTCTCCGCTAAATGTCGGTAACTCAGGCTTGGGTAAAATTAAATATGCAGAGATGGGCAATTGTTCACCCGGTATAGCCACAGATTGCGTCGTCGGCTTCATTAAACGTTGCGTATAAATGGCTTGAATTCTATAATATTGAATATCGAATTTTTTTCGAAAATCATCCTCAATCTTGAATAGTTCATCCGCATTTTTCTTATCACATATGATTGATATAATTTTATTGTGAATTTTATAAAAATTTGTTCGAGTTTCCTCAAGTTCTTTATACATAGCTTCAAGAATGGGATAAAAACTTTCATCTTCGGCATTAACTTTCAGAGCAACATCGTATATTTCGTTCAATTTATGAATTTCAGTCGACCGGAGTACTTTATTCTTTTTATAATCACCCATTTTTTTTTCTTTTCGGTGAGTAAAAAATAAACGGTTCAAACCTAATAAAAACTGGTCAAACTCTTCACACACTAATATTAAATTATGTGCCCTGCTCTATTTACCTGACTAAAAATTAAATTATCTAAAATGAACAACTGCGTATTGTATGGACGAAAGGTACATAAAACGGAATGCGAAGGTCATCATTTTTTTTGTTTTGCTCAAGAATTAGATCTTGACAGAAAATGTTTAAATCCAATTTCAAGTAACTTAATTAAAATTGTGCCCTCTCCGTGGTAATAATCGAAATCAAAATAATGCGGATTGAAATAATGAATTTATTTTAATTTCTGTAAGAGAGAAATGTTTTCCGTTGCGTAGCTAAGGCTAAAAACTGCCGAATCCGGCTCGAAGGACCAAATAATTTCTTTTCGCGGAATAACCACCGATATGAAAAGAAAATGGGCGGCGAGCTCGGAAGAGCTTTAAAGTGGACTGTAGGCTTTAAAAATTTAGAAATACTACCGATCGCCAAACGGGCCGCTAAAGAACTTTAAGGTCTCACCTTAAGCGCACGCATCCGTCTCCTCAGCAGGCCTGCTTCCTACTGGTGTTACGCCACGGACAACATAAAAACGCGCAACGAAAATCTTTAGAATTAAAGTTCCCTTCGCGGAAAACGCGCAACAGATCTCGGTGCTGCCGCACACGGAATGTTAATGCACTCCCGATCGGCTTGACCCAAAAAAAATTTTTAACGGCAATACCGCGGTAAAAAATGTTCCAGCAACTTAAATTTTTATTTGAGTACGCACAAAATTATTTGTCCCAAAAACCCGACTAAACATAAGAAAACTTTCTCTCTTTGCAAATTACCAAAAATTAAAATAATAAAAAAAATTATATATATACAAGGACAGACGTGCGATCTGTCCAAAAGGTATTGTCTTTCGCATGTTAATATTGCACAAAAACAAGGCCATTGAAGAAAAATAACTTGTGTGAACTTGCATAGTTGAGGCACTTTTCTTTTCTTGTCTTCTTTTTTTGTTTGCTAATTAGGTAGTCTTATTTGTGTATGAATTTCATACTTGTTATTCCAGGCTGCCTGTAGATATTTACCAGACCGCAAAGGTTTCAAAAATACTATTGATGATGGAAAAAGGAACCCTTCCTGTCGAATATAAAGGCAAATCGATAAACGAAATAGACATTGATATTGACTATCCCGAAGAAAATGAACCTAAAGGTAGTCATGCAAAAAGTTTTCTGTTTACTACTAGTTTGCCATTTTATATCTAAATGGTTTCAGAATCCTCGTCACCAAATGCGCCCACACAAGACAATGAAATATTGTTTGTGTGCAGAAAAGAAAATATTGAAGCCAATAAAGATAATAATATTTTTGACCAACCAATTCCTGAAAACATTAAAAAGAACGAAGATCAAGAAACTGCTGATATAGGTAATTCTCTATGTTTTTATTACTTTTACTCAGTTATACTGCCATAGGCATGGTTCATTAGAATAAGAGGTAAAAATAAACCGATTCGAGTTAACGAAAATTTGGGTCAGATTTGTTTTTAATAAATTTATTTTGTTACTGTGGTGTCAAAAAACTAATAATACTAGTGCGAATATAAGTAAAACAGTTGTGTGTTTTTGACAAAACACTGTTTCTTTCAGATAAGCCAAAAGTCTCCAAAGTTGTAAATAAACGATGTAAGTGACAAATACTAATTTATAAAATAACGACAAACACACCTTAACTAATTTTTCGAACACGTTTTATGAAAAATATTTTTTATTTTAGTATGGAGCGAGAATAAAGTGAATTGCATCCAGAAGGAGTTTGCACAATACCTCCAAACAAACACTTACCCACCGTCAGCTAAAATAAGAGAATTTATTACAACCTTTAACTCTAAGAGAAGTGTATCCGTCATAAAATCCAAAATACAACATTTGCTGAAGTTAAGAAAACAGTAAAAGTTTACATTGATTTTGACATCTTGTAACTAATACCTCGATTAATAAAAAAGAGTGTTTTAAATATACTGATCCTTTTTATTTAGGGGGCCCAATTATTCCAGTAGCTGACATGGCACAATTGTTTTTCATGCTTTTCTTGGGGTTGTCGGGGCTCCAAAAGCGACAGTTTTGTTTGTTAACAATACCCCTCTAGATGGAAGTGAGCCTCATCACTGAATAAAATGTTGTCCAATCCTCCTTCGTTCCAAAACATATTCATCATTGCCTCACAATAATTTTTTCGTAATTCGTAATCTGTGGGCTTTAGAAACTGCACCAATTGAATTTTGTAGGGATGGAACCGTAAGTCTTTGCTTAAAATCCGTTGCACACTTGAGCGATGAATATTCAGGGCCTGGCCATGTTTTCGAATTGAATATATATATATATATATATATATATATATATATATATATATATATATATATATATATATATATATATATATATATATATATATATATATATATATATATATATATATATATATATATATATATAATATATCGTTGCAATTTATTATTTTCTTTGTAATATAAATTTTATTAGTAGCTGATAAGTATAACAGAAGTTTAGTTCGCTTGTTGTAGAGTCCTTTGTATTAGTTATTTGTGTTATACTAGTTTCAAGAACATTTAAGCTGGTGTAAACTTGTTTTTTACCTTAAATTTATACTAAAAGAAAACCTACAGAAAATACATTATTAGGTACCTAAGCAACAGTAGTGGTTTCAAGATTATACTATTTTCCATGATTTTTTTTATTTCAAGTTATTGCAAGGGGTTTGATTAACTTGGTATTGTCATTTTATTTGCAGAACAAAAATATTAAAAACAAATGGATATAAAGATCTTTTTCTTTTACTTCTATTGAGCAAATCGACCAGGGTCACTCGGCCACTTACACAAATAGTTTGACACTTTCTTTATAATCCTGGAGAGTGCCTCAATTAAAAGGGACTGGATAGATCCATCTTCTCCGAGGGGAGCAGAAACAACAATAAAACTTTATTCAAAAATCTTCGACCGATCATGAAAAACGGCTTCCCTCGCTACCCCCGTGGACCATTCGGACCTATCCGGCCACCATACGGGCGTGGACAGGAAAAAACAGCGGGACCGACAACGAATAAACACTTATAACGTTCACTAGACACTTAGAACACTTAATCCATACAATGGAACCAATTTCTAGTTTGTTGTGTGGTTATTTTTCTTTGTTTTTATTTATTGTATTATTTTGCTTATAGTGATATTACTTATGGAGCTTGTTTGTTGTTAGACTTCGCTTTTCTAACAATTCTTTTGAAAATTTTATGTCGAAGGTGCCGATCAAAGGACCACAGGTCTGAGTGATATGAATGTGATTGGGTAAGGTTCATTAGCCAAAAATTAATTTGATTTGTTTTTTGGTGCCCGTGAGGAAATAAATTAGTAGAAATTCATTTTTGTTAATGTTTGCTTATTTGTTATATGCTATGTTATATCAGATAAATTGACAGTTGTACTAACTACTTGTTGATTTCAAACCCTGACAAGATCGATTAAGATAAGAGGCAATATATTATTTAATGTGTTGTTAATTTTAATTAAAAATTGTAAATAATTGTTAAGAAAAGTTAAGTTTTTTTTGGCATTTGCAATAAATTTTTAATTTCAGTGTTATTAAATTGTTTTTTTTTACTTCATTTTATTAAGATTATTTCATAGATATAAAATAATTTTCTGAAATGTAATAAATTAATTATTACTTATTGTTTAATTATGCATTAATTTCTAATGATGTAAAAATGTAATATAAATAAAAAAGTCTTCCACCCCTTCCGGCTCTTCTTCCACCTCTTCCGGCTCTTGTTCCACCTCTTCCATTCCGGCCACCACTTCGTTGTCCTCTTTCCCCTCTCTTATACCCAATTCCTCCCTCTTCTTTTTCGTTTTCTTTTTTTTTTTTAATTGTTCAATTTCTACTTGTTGGATTTTTGGATATTTTTTTTTAAATCTTCAATTTTATCTAGACGTTAAATAAAAAACAGTATATATAGTAAATAGAATATTGTCATTATATCTGGGCTTATTTCGCATAAAAAATTGTTATGCAGAAGTAGAAAGTTTCTTGCCATATCTCTTATTTATCTCGAAAAGTAATGGGAAGAATTTTATTAGTAGTTATTTAAAGTAATTGTTATTGTATATATATTTTAGTAATAATAAACTCTTAATTTTTGCAATTTTTTGATTTTACTACTAATTAAATCTAAAAAATTAATTATTGGTTTCTTAATTACACTTACCATTCATTTCCCTGTCTTTATTTTTTTCTTGTACATCAATAGGTGGAAGATCTGTAATATTATTTTTATGAATTTTTTATAATTTAGAAATTTTTGAAAAAATATGTGTGTCTATATTAATTGAATTTACATTTAAATGAAAATTTAGAAAAGTGCTATAGTAGGTTATTTAATTTTCAATTAATATGATATTTACTTATTGTTTAATCATGAGGTTATTATTTTTCAATATTTTTTAAATGAATTAAGTTGACGTTTTTTAAAACTATTTTGTTGAATTATTTTTTTGTTGATAAGATATTTTTATTAAAATTGTAATACTTTAGCAATTTTCTTTTGAGTAATTTATCCAAGTGTTTAAGAAAATAAATAAAAAATGTAAATACGGTATTTTTATAATAAAATAATATATACTTATCATTTAAATTATCTTCTATTTCAATGGTCGGAGTTGTCATGTTTTTGGATTGTTTAAATCTGTAGATAGCGATATTAATATGTTAATATTCAAAATTCTGTTGTCTCAATATTTTAATAACAAATTTTACGAATAACATATTACAAAAATTTGTATGTTAGATTTGTTCAGGCAGAATTTGTCGATTATTGATTATTAAACGTGAAAACTAGCTATTTATAAAAAACATTTTAAAATACCGAAGTAAATTATGATGGTATAAGTAGTCGTAAACGCTCGATGTTATCAGGTATATTCAATTTCACAAATTTCTAATAATTTCTAAGGAAATGTTTCATAAACAATAAAAAAATTCTTGTCTCTTTGACACGATTTTTATAAATGTAGACGATTTCGGTTTCGAAGAGTGCTTTGATGTCATGACCAACTTTTAGAATTTAAATCAAATAAGCTGCCGCCAGTGAAAGTTTTATTAACCATTTTCTCTTCTCTGTTTAATAAATTTATTCATGGACCATATGCAATTGGGTGGTATTTTTTTAGAAGACATGACCTTTTAGAAATAAGATTAAGAAGGATTTTATACCAATTATATTTGTAGCAATTAATTTTGAATTAGGTGAAAAAGTATTCGGGAGGTTGCAAGAATAATTCTAAGAAAATGATTTTGTTTTTGGGGAGGAGCAATAAATCGGAAAACATTATGTTTTTAATGTGTTATTTAAAGCAAATTAAAAGAAATGGAAAATAATTTCGAAAAGTTTTATTTCGAACAATTATGAAAAAGACATGTCTAACGTATGTTATGTTTTCATGTATGTTATTAATAATCTATGAAATTGGACCGATCCGATTTGGAGGAAGAACATTAATTAGATCTATGGATTGACAATTTAGGTTGAAGGTTATATGAATCATGTTCGTATTCTTTTGGGTTTTATTTTAAAAGCTTTTAAATGAAAGTTCCAGAATTGGAATGTGCTGTTATATTTGTTAAAATCACAACCGTACTTTAGAAATCGGATACTTAGTATTCTTTAAGTTACCTTTTAGTTTTCAGTATTGTATTAGGTCAGGGTGAAATTTAAACCTTATTGGCAACTTGGGCGGAGGTAATTTGCATGTTTTAGTTTGGTTTTATGGAAAAATTTTACAATATTATATTTTAGAGTCAGTACTTAATTTATGGTACATTCATCCCTTTTAAGTATAGATTGTGTTTAGCTCTTTGGTAAGATAGTGTTGTAATGGATTTTGTTGTGTGTTAATTTATTTTTGTATTATTTATTATTAGTATTTATTAGTATTGTATTATAGTATTATCACTTGTGGAGCTTGTTTGTTGTTAGACTTCGCTTTTCTAACAATTCTTTCGAAAAATTATATGTGGAAGGCGAGGATAAAAGAAAGACAAATGTAAGGGAAATTCGGGATATCAGGATAAGGCTATTTAGTTGTAGGGATATGAATGTGATAGGGAGGAAAGGTTCATTAGCGAATATTTAATTTGATTTTTTTTTGGTGCACGTAAATTAATTAGTAGAAATTCATTGTTGTTAATGTTTGTTTATTTATTATATTCTTTTTGATGGGGCTCAAATTCAATTTATTGTATGAGATTAGTTGACAGTTATATTGCTTGTTGATTTCAAAACCAGACAAGATCAATTAAGATAAAAGCCAATGTCTTGTTATTTAATAAAATAATTTCTTTATTATGAAGATTGTGAATTAATAAAAATTTATTGGTAAATTTGTTTTAAGTGTTTCTGATAATGTACCGTCAATTTTAATTAAAAGTTGTAAAGTATTATTCAAATAAGTCAATTGTTTGGAATTTGGAATATCTTTTTAATTTCCGTTTTATTAAATTGCTTTTTTTTTACTTTATTAGTTTGTTAAAATTATTTCATAGATATGAAATAATTTTCTGAAAAGGAATGAATTAATTATTGCTTATTGATTAATTTAATATAAATAAAAGATATTTACCGTTATTTAATACAATTGTAATTTTTTCCTCTGAGTCCTCTTTCACTTCCTCGTCCACCTCTTGTCATTCTTCTTCCACCTTTCTCCATTCCGATTTAATTTATGTTATATTAGACTTTTCATCATATTTGGTATTAGGATATTTGGTAAGATAGCATTGTAATCGGTCCATTGTAATATCCCAATTGGAAAATAATTTTCTTTTTATAATTTAAAATAACTCAAAAAGGATTTTTAAAAATTTAAAGAAAAATTCAAATTATTGTGGGTTACTCAGAGTATATTACATTTAATGTTATGTTAATAAATATTTAATTATTTTATATTGTTGTATATATAATTTGCATTTACTATATAACTATAACATATTTAATCCTAAACGGTTTAAAAACATATTTGTTGAATTTACACATTAATTTAATATTAAAGAGCTTTATTATCAACAATTTTTTACTAGTTTATTAAGGCCAACAAAATGTTATTTCTATTATATTTTAAATTCAATATATACAATCAAAAATAAATAAATGTTTAAAAATTAAATATTGCACATTCCAAACAAAAATATAGTATGTTAAAAAAAGTAAATTTTTCATTTGATTTAATGCATAGGTATTGGACTACTATAAGGTTAATTATTATTTTGTGTTTTTTTTTTTCAAAATAAAAATATTAAAAATTTTGAAATAATGCATTTTTATTTGGAATGTAGTTGTATACTTTTTTTTTAATGTATTACTATATTACAGTAAATATATTTGCAATTTTGAATGATATTAAAAAAAATTATACAAAGGATTTAAGAAAAGTCAGTACTAAAATTCGGACAATCTCTGAAGATTAAGTTAAATGAGTAAATAATTATAATAATAAAGCTGTCTTATTTCTTCGGTATCGTAGCATAAACAGCAACATTGATTTTGGTTCAGTATGCGAATTGATTTAAGCGCATTAGTTTCTATTAAAATCTTTCTTGATCAATACTAAAAAAAAACAATAATATTTTAAAAACCATTTGATAATATAACTAATTAATTACAAAATAATTTAAAAAGTGTGTAATGATTGTTAAAGATTTGATAGTGATAAATAATATATTTTGCAGTTACGTACATAAAATACAATAAAAAATATAATTAAAAAATATCTGTAAGGAAGTAGTGATATTAAATGAAATGAATAGTAATACCTCAATAAAAAAAATTACTTGAATTTTTACCAAATTTGTAATTTTATTATGATTTAAATTTTTGTTTCTTATTCATTTTAAAACATGTTATATAAATATAAATCGTAAATTGATAAATGTTCAACTATTCAACATTTTGATTAGTACTTTTAATTTTAAATTTTTAAATGTTTGTTTTTGAAATGAAAGTATCTTATGGGCTTATTTTTTAAAAAAAGCTTGATATAGACTAACTTTTTAGAGGTTAGTTAGTAATTAGTTAAAAGTAAAAGAAAAAAATTGGTAAGTTTTCAAAATTATTATTTGTTGTTCAATTTATTATGTTGATCAAACAAGTAAAAAAAAAGTAACAAATAATTACTTTTTTTTTGTTTTGTGCCTCTAGTGATAATTTGATAATTATATTGATATTTATTATAATGATAATTTTATAATAGAAACAACAAGTTTGATTGATTGATTTGCTAAATTAGGAAACAATTAAACCGCTGATAATGACTGAAATGACGAATGATAATAGAAAAGTTAGCCACTTTGTGTAATGAAAAATTGTTTTGTATAAAAACGTAATTAAAGCAAATTCTTTTTTTGGTTAAATGATAAATAATTTTTTTTTTAGGGAATTTAGTTGTTATGGTATTGTTTTAATTCTTTTGAAAATTGAATCATAGCGGTTTAGTTATGGCAATTTTTAATTACAAAAATTTAGAATTTAATTGATGGAATAAATTTATCAATTAACGCATCATCAATTAGGCATTCCAACGACCTATCAAATGAAATTCAACAGTAAATAAAGAAAGTAAATAAAATTTGTTTATAGTTGTGTAAAAAAGCAAAACTGTGTTATTTTATCAAATGATCTTATTTTCTGTTTGTTGAATGTATTTAAATGTTTTATAAACTATAAAAGCTTATTAATTTTTGATTTTACAATTTACAAAACCCTCTCTGTCACGCAGCTAGTTGAGGCCACTTTTCACTTGTTGTTGAGAAGTCCACTTCATTTATTACAAAAGAGTGTTTTTCCCCTTCCTCCATGTTTGTGATATTTTGTCACATGTTTATTAGATAATTACCAAATAGTTGTCTTTGTTGTGAATGCCATTTTTGTTGGGTAGCAAATTGTTTTTATTAAAAGACAACAATTTAAAGTTGGATGCAGTTATTGTGCCAGATCATTGGGCATACCAGTTATAATTTTAATTGTCAAAAGCCTTCTCTATCGCTGAAATTTATTCCCTGCTAACAGAAAAATGTATTTTGGAATTTGAATTAATTCAGAATATGATTTTCCTACATACAACTCAATATAAATAAGGAAAACATCAAATAACTTATAATATTCATGTTGATGAGTGGTGAAACTCCATTAATTGAATAGTCTAGACTATCCATGTTTAAAGCAAATGGAAGTAAACCATCTACTAATTGTAGTTTCATCAAATGTTATGTTGATGATGTCAAAAATTCTTTAGGATGCATTTGATCTAATTAAAATATTGTAACATCCCAATTTGCTAAATTAAATTTGTGGATTAATTAAAAAGAAAATAATATACTTATAATTGATTTCCTTGGTAATATACTAAATAATACATAATATACTATTAATAATACATTAAAATATTATTTTTAACCTTGCCGTATACTGATTTAGATGCTCGAGTTCTTCTAATAGTTTATTTCTTAGTTTTACTATCCAGAATGTTCTCCGTCGGTTTAGCAGTTATTGTGCTTGTGATATTTATTATTCTTCGGCAATATTTTGTACATTATCTTGTTTATATACATATTTTGGAGTAAAACTTGTTGCAATCTTAGTTTTGCCATTGTTTACGGCAATTATACGTCAAGTTAACAAATGTCATGGGATTCGTTACTGGCGCAGTTGCCAGGCTGTGGAATATTCTTTAAAGTTTGTAGTGGAGGATAATAATTTGTTGCTAAAATTAATTCTTTTTCAGTTTTTGGATAATTTACCTCAATAGTCAATGGTCTTTATTTCCTGTTAAGTGTTAGGTTTTGCTCCACATTCTTGATTATTGAAATTGACTGCGCCTGGATACATTGATTTGCCGGTTGTTGATCGAATAGACTTTTATAACGATATCTTGATTATATCTTTGAATGTTTTTGGATTTATTTTCATGCCGGTTGTCCACATAACTTTCAGGGTTGAATATTTATCACGCATTATGCCTATTTGTTGATGCATTTGCACGTAAACTTCGATTAGCACAGAGGTTTTTCTCCTTTTTTCCAACAGTCAATCAATCAAAGCTGTGCTATTGGATACAGGCGGATGCTTAATTCAATAACGTCAGTAATTTTCTAAATTTATTTAATATTGGTATTATTCATTTCATCATTTTTATATCAATTTAATCACTAGATTATACAAATGATAAATTGAACATATTTTTTTTTACTTAATGACGTTAAATGTTTTCAAAAATTATTGCACGTCATATTTTAGCTATTGTGTTGGAGCAACTAGCGATGACGCTGCCTTATGCTTCGATTAAATCGAGAGCATAATTTATTTTCCAGACTCCTTCACGCCTACATCAGAACCGGTCATCCCATGGCAATCGGAAATATTGTATGATAGTTGTCATAATTCTTATATAATTAATAATGATCAGTATAATAAATAACTGAATTAGTTAATGATCATTAAACAAGTACTTCAAAATGTAATGAAATGTACGATTTAAAGAAAATACCATAACTATATATTCCCGGGCCACCTGAAGTAAAACCCGTTAGGATATCATGTTGACTTTATTACATCAAATTGATATTATATAAAAAATCATAAAAAAAATTGATGATTTATTTTTTGTTAAAAATTAAAGTCGTTTATATATGTGACAACGGTGTACTCCCCGCCCACTAATAGTGACTCTGGATACGGGCATATGCGTTTTAACAAGGTAAAACACTGTTTTGCTTGAATTTGTGCCCTTTGGTGAAATTCTGTTGTATTTAGTTCACCATATGAAGTAAAATTGATTATGGTAGATGTAAGTATATATCTACGTATTATTTATATCATAGAATTAACATTTTCTATCTTTATAGAATGTTTTAATAGGTATATGTTATTTTGCTATCAATATTGATTGCAAATAGTTGAGAATTTTACCTATTATATAAACTGTACTTGAATACGTTTGTAAACATTATTAAAATTAGTTATGGCTTTTATTTCAATTAAATCAAGTATTTAAATAAATTTATGCATTTTTGCAAATTCCAATTAATATAAAATAAAAAAAAAATTGTCATTTACTTGCAATAACTTGAAAATTTATTATTTTGCAAGTATTGAACATTTTTGGAAATATTTAAATAGTAAACGATAGCAATAACATACCGTCGAAGAAATACATAAATATGAAATTTGTCCACCCTAATCTAATATAATGTGCCATATAATACAAATTTTAATGTATTTTTTCCAATATTAAAATATCTTTAAGGGTGTTGTCGAAATGTGTTTGCTCAGCCAAATTTGAATCGTTGCAATATAACCAGTTACCGTTTGGCTGTCTCGTAATGGCAATATAATGGCCAGACGTTATATTTTCTCCGTAATGTAATATTACGGAGGAAGTTTTGAAAATAGAATTTTGGATGACGACTCGTTCATTATTAAAGTTGGTGAATGTCGTACTAATTTTTTCAAAGTGATTTCCAATTAGTTGCGTTCTTTGAAGCGTTATAATTAAATATTTGTGAACTTCAGTGAATTTGAAGTTAGTTTGTAAGTAATTTTGCGGGCAGTTGGGACATAATGTCAGAAAATCTTGCTTCACTCATCCTATTAAAATCGATTGATTCGTAGGAACCTTCAGGAAAATATAAAGTTAAAATTTTATGGTAAGTTGCTTCACCCTGCTCTTCCATTAAACAATTACTACAAAATCTTACATTTGAATGCTGTTGGAAAACGATATAATAACTGAAGTCAATATCCAACCAGCTTAAAAGCGCGAGTAAAAACTCATTTACGTCCTGCTGCTGATTCTGAATAAATAAATTTCCGACGCAGCGACGTAGTTCAACAACATTGTTCATTGTTTTGTTCATAATTTTATAAAGAGATTTATTAATTGCAGTGTCATTTTTTGAAATTGAATTACGAAATTCGTGCAATGCAAGCAAACATTGAACACTGGAATTTGCGTAACAGGACACGTGATCATTATTTATTAATTTCGGATTTACAAAATTGTGTTCCCTTGATTGCGATTCGTCGTTAATTGTAATAACGGATATGTCACTAGAATCAGATGACATGTTTATAAAATTTCTTTCTGGCGAAGACGGACTAATCTGCTGGTTAGTGTAAAGATTATAAATGAAGTTACTTATAATTGAATTGCATACTTGCTCGATACAGGTATGGGGAACATAATTTTTATAGATATTAATCGCAATGGTGTTATGGTAACAGTAGACGGTTTGGAATATATTAGCTATTATAGTCGGGAAATTGCTAAAACACCAATCTATATGGGTATTTCCCTTGGTCGTTGGAACGTTAGTTTTTAAGGCTGGTGTAAAATTATTCCTTTTTAGGCATTCGAATAATAAATTATTGTTTGCTAAAAGCAGATCGCAATTGAAATCGCCTATTATCAAACACTTTTCGTGTTTGATATCGGTAAAAATGCGTTCCAATATATTTACGAAATTGGAGGGATTACATTTAGGGGAAATGTATACTGTTAACACATTGACCTCGTCATTAATTTCAAATAATATAGCTTGAAACACAACGGAGTTTATTTCATTTGTATATTCCTTTGTTATTTTAACATTATCCTTTCCAGTCTTTCGGTAGCACAAAATCCCATAGGGTTTGCGCATTACATTGTTGCAGATTTTCCCGAAACAGGTAAAGTTTTCAACATCGATGCTGTCTGTATCGCGAACCCAAGTTTCTACAAACACCAAAATGTCGGCGTTTTTGAACACTGGGTTATTTACCGCAAATTTTTTGTTTTTGTTGAAACTTTGGATGTTCTGATAAGCTAACGTAACCTTATCATTATCACAAAAATATTGTTTGGCGTACGTTGTAATTAATGTTTTATTCTCTTTTAAATTCCTCAATTCTTTAAACGTTATGTCGGTTGCGAGAGGTTCAGAGGGCGCTTTGAAATCACCAAAAATATACAAACCTTGTAACGAAGTCGCCCGACTGCAAGCCACATAAAGCGAGCTCCGGTTCATATTTTTTCGAATATGTACCGCAATATGTTTATAAGTTGCTTCTTGACTTTTATGAACAGTAATGCCTTCCGCTTGAAGAATGGGGTATTGTGACCTTTCCACATGAATATTACTTCCTTTTTTCACTTTTATCGCTCTAGCAGTCTTAAGAATTGCTGTTTGGTAACTTTTGAGCTTTAATAACTTTTTCATATTGTTTTCGTACATGTTGGCCGCCTTTTGAATCGTAAAATTCCATCCATAACCTAATAGGTGTAGTGGTGTTATCGTAATCAATTTTTCTTAAAATTCCCGTCGCGCCATTAACAATACCGTCTTGAGTATTAATATTCACCGTGATCATATATTTGGCATCGATCTGTAGTGTCAATGTATGTATAAGACCAAAACTTTCGGATTTTTTTAGTCCGAGAGCGTGATTTAGAAAGGTTTGTCGCAATTGCTCTGAACATGCACCTTTCACTACATCTTTTGCAATCGATATAGCTCGCTCAGTTGTATAGGTTGCTAGTTTTTTTAAATTTAAATTGTATGCGTCAACTTCGTCGTTACTTCTAAACAAATGTATTGTCATTTCTGGTAAAGTTTCGTTACCTTTCATTTGCCTGAACTTTATTAATTTAATGTCTTCGTTTGACATATTTCCTAAGCCCATGTTATTTAAAGCGATTGCGAATGTTTTATCTTCTCTTTGGCGCATAATTTCCAATTTCAAAATATTTAAATTTATCCCATAAATATGTACCACATATTGGGGCAAATATATCGTTTTTAAAATGAGAGAATATCCACTTGTCTCCAACTGGGGGTAATTCTTTTAAATCTCCAAATAGAAGTATCGAGATTCCACCAAATTCAGTATCGCTTTTGAAAATTTGCTTTAGTCTTTGATCGACATGATGTAGCATTCTTGCACCCACCATGGAAAACTCGTCCACGATGATCAACTTTAGGTTGACTGTTTAAAGTGTCTGCGTTTAAAGGTATTATGTCAATAACTGACTGATTTACTGGTAAAACAAAGGAAGAGTGTAGTGTCAAACCTCAAATTAAAAACGCGGCTTTGTCAGTCGGTGCAGTAAGTAAAACTTTCATTTTATTTGGATCATTGCCTGGTTGGGAGTTGAAATATCTCAGAAGTGCTTGATGGATAGCTTTTATGAGACGACTTTTTCCCACACCAGCCCCTCCGCAAACGATATTATACATTTTATTATTATCACTAGTTTCCTTTAAAATATGATTGAGATATTCATATTGCTTCTCATTTAATGTAGCAATTATCTCATTAAACGCGTGGTCTGGAATTTGGTGCGGAGGTGGAAATGTCTGTTTGTCCGTTTTTTCGGTGGCCGGATCGTTCATGAATTCAAATGGATCAAAGTCAGGTCCGTCTAAGCCGAAAACCATGTGTTCCGGATCTAAATCTTCTTCCAATGCCGTTGCGATAACGTTATCTAAATATTGATCGGCTTGAATTAGAGCTTCGTCTAAAACGTTGGGATATAATTTTGTGAATTTTTCAAGATTGTTTCTTATATCTTCATTGTAAGCAACGTAGAGTTGTTTGTGATCAACGTTCTCTATTTCAGTTTGCTCGTTTCTCCACGGCACATAAAGCATCAATTGTTCTCTATAGAAATTGATTTCGTCTTGCTGTAGGCCGTACCCGCGCTTTCAAATGAGATCCATAGCATCTCATAACAATTGAGATACTCTCCTTTCGGACTTGTTTATATAATTAACTACGTAACTTATACAAGCATAGGCGTCTAATATAAACTGTATATCCATATTTAATTTTTGCATGCTTAAGATTATAGGGGTTTACCAAAGAATCTATCAAATTACGTTTTAAAAATATGGTTGTAGTTTTAATATTCTGCCTGATAATGGTTTCGTACTGTTGTTGAGTAAGCGATAATCGATTCAAGTATTCAGAAAAAGATATATCTTCTTTGTGTTCATTTAAAAACTTGACGATTTCTTGGTATTTGGTTTTAGCTGATTTCAGTGTATTCGGTTCCGTTTCAACTAATTGTTCTAAAATAGTTACTTTGTCCATAATTTGATAATTTATTACATTTTGAACACCTGACGCTTTATTGTCGCATGTGATGTATTTTCCCACAAATTCCGTACAAGCAATAATTGAATTTGGGTTCGATTTGTTATATACCGGTGCATCGGTTAACCACAAGAGTCCGTGGACATGTGGACTGCCTCGATGTTGGAATTCTACTCTATAATAATAATGGTCAGTGGGATTTTCTTTGAACGGGCCTTCTTCGGATTTCATATAATTTAGTAACAAATGAAAGCGATTGTCGAAATAGCGGGCGCATGTCACGGGGTCTTCTCTTATCAGGCGTGTTTTTTCTGACATGGGAAGATTTATTGCTTCCGTTTCATCGACCACTTTACATAATATTATAAGCAATTCTGGCCATGTTGTTTCCGCTGCGGATATAGTAAAAAACATAGTGGGGACTCCAAATTGCCTTATCATAGCCACTAGTTTACCTTTTTCTGATTCCCAGTGTGCCGGACTATTGGCAATCTTTCTCAAGAATCTAAACCCTAAATCCCTTTTTATAAGTTGATCCAAGAATTCTTGTTGGAGAATTTCTCTTGCTTTGTATTTATTGGGGTTTTTGTTAATATTTTGTCTTAAACATATATTAATAGCATCTACCATGTAAAATAATTGCAATTTTTTAGACATATACAATAGCAATATTGTTTTCGCGAATCTTCTCTCATGGAACATAAGTAATTTGGCTATGTCTCCATAACGCACTTTTACCATAAATTCGCGTTTGTGACCACCGAATATTGTTGGGAAGGATAGTTCTTATCCTCAATGTGAGTCCTGTGGATTGAATTGTCAAATTGCTGGTTTGCTGTAATTGAATTTGATGAAGACGCTATGCTCATTATTTCTACCAATTCGGAATTTCCTTGATCAATGTTAATTGGAAATGAGGTGACATGTACTCGATCGTCGTTAGGTTCTTGATTGAGAAGATCTGATTGCCAATTTTCGGAAAATGTAATGCCTTGTTCTTGATAGGTTGATTTATTAAATATTTCAACGCATCCACAACTTTTTTTAGGCGAATTGTTTCGCATAAATAGGCTTTATCGTGACTTATTCTCTTTTTAAGTTTTATTTATTTTATGTGTATTTTATGTGTATCGTTTACATTCCTGGGAAAATTTTTTGTAGTAGTCTCCACATTCAGCGGCACGTTTACTATTTGTACTTTTATACCACATTGCCTTTCATAACCCAACTGCTTAATTTGCATGAAGGGTATTCGAGGCGCCACCAATCTTTCTTCTAATACAGTTAAATCTATTAATACCGGTGGAATATCAAAAATGATTTTGTAATTTTGGGCGCATAGTTTTGGTAGAACCGGTTTTCTTGTTATTGAATAGTAACATGAATTACACATAATGTTTGAATTTGCTTTGTTGAAAATTTTTTTGCAAAGTTCGATTCCATATTTGTTTTCCCAATTTTCACTGTTTATCTTATGACATTGGCGAGGAAACCATAACCGCATGCAGCATGTACATGTGCGTTGGACCTTCTTTAATAAGTTCTCTAAATTTTTGTTGAGCAGAGCTGTGAATATGGAAGATGGGTAAACTAATAACCAGCGACTGTTGGGATGCTCTTTTATTACATTTTGCAATTCTATTTCTTTCTCTTTCGATATTTCGTAATATTTCATTTTGTCTTTATTTGGCAACTACATTTTTCCTTTTTTCCTGCGCGGTAGGATCGTTTAGATATTTTGTCCTTTTAGCGATTGTATTTTTTTCTGTTCGAGATTTTTAAATATTTCGTTTTGACGTCTTCTAGCAACTGCATTTTTTTGTGATGAAGAATTCTTTTGGTGTTTCATTCTCTTTGCGGCTGTGTTTCGTTCTTGTTCGAGACTTCTAAATGAATCGTCTTGCCGTCGCTTTCTGATTGCATTTCTTTCTTTTTCTTTTAATAGGATTATTTTGATATGCTGTCCTTTTTGCTATCGTATTCTATTCTTGTTCAAGGTTTCGATATATTCAAAAAGAAATTCGCTTTGTTGCTTTTCTTTAGTACCAATTTTTTTATTTGCTTCGCTTCGCTCTGAATATTTAGTTTTTAAAGATTTATCATTTTTTCTTTTTTTTTTCGTTTTTCAAATGATGCTTTTTTAGTTTTCGGCATTGTTTTCTTTCTTTAAAAGAACAATATATTCCGGGATATATATAAATATTGTGAAAGTGTGTTGTACATTGAAGGTGTTTTTACTAATGAAGATGATAAGTACACTGGGAAATTAAGGTTTAGTGACAATGGAATTGATTTCCTCGTTAGAGAGATCCGGTACGAACTTGATGACGTCATAATACAAACGAAAGTCTAAAACTTCAAAATGAACTGTGGTTTCCCAATCGAAAGTGACAGAATTATGGTCGACGAAGATTATGAAAAAATTGTATTAAGTTTGAAGCAAGAATTTATTTAAATACGAGCCTGTAACGACATAGATTTGGTCCTTTGTTTAGACGTCAATGAACCAAATACAATAACTTCCGAGAGACCTAAAGTTTCGCAGAAAAACATATATCGGGAAATCCCAAAAATAATGACAAATATTGCCGAAGAACTTCAAACTTACTAATTAATTTATCTATAAAGTGCCCGTTATATCCATTACTATAGTTTTAATCCGAATCTTTTCGTTGTTATATCTTTGTTCTGTTAACAGAAAACTCACTAACCTTTGAACTAAAAAATGAATACAAATATTATAAATATCAAACTCAAGCCTATCTTGATTTTTTGTATCAAAAACTTACGTTTATAACCACTACTGCACCACAACTTTATTTAGAACACTGGACACGTGATCTCTGCGTGAATCCACAACTCACACGTGGCCCGCAAAAATAAACGAACCAAATGAACCAGAGACTCCGCGTCATATCATTATCGCCTTCCATGAAAATAGGAAAGATCAAGTACAAAAGGATATGAGTCAATTTCATGACGTCGATTTAACTATTATAAAAGTGTTTTTAAATTCGGAACTATATCCGTACCATGATTTAAACCTAAATTTTATCGGAAACAGGTTTTCCACTCTATATGTTTGCCAATTTTGGGCACTCTAATTATGGAAACTTGCACAAGTCAATTTTCACAACGCATATATATCGATTGTTCTCATCAAAGAGAATTTTTACAAACTGGTTCTGTGGTAATACGAATTGAATTTGAAACTAACGCTAATATCAAAAAGGATACATCGGTTTATTGTCTCATTTAACCCGACAAACTATAAACAAATGTAACGGTTTTTAAAAACTACATCCGCAATAATATATTGAAAAGAATGCGGATCGTGGCGTTAGATATACCAGGGTTTAATCTAAAGGACGGTGAAGGTTTCGTCGCTAAAGAAATTGCAATTTACGACGGAAATCAAATGGCCCACTACATAATGAAGCCGCCGAGTAATTTAATCCATCATGGTCACGGCTAGTCATCAGTTTCATTAACACCTTTTTAATCTGTTGAAACACGCTCTCGCTGGAAACTGTACTCGTCCATTTCCTTGAAACAATAATCATCGCAAAGGGCGAAAGTTCTGCCTGAGTATGCGCTGAAAATGGGCTTGATCTTTTTCGGGCATAATAATAAATAATTCATTAGACCTTGTAATTTCTTATTGACGCGAGGCATATTATATGGATTATCGATGGAATAGTCAGACGTGTCGAATTTCCTTAAATTCTACTCAATAATCTCTTCGTATACATCATCACATTGGATGTTGTAAATAAAACTGCCCGTGTCCATATACTGAATTTTACATTTCGCCGGGACTAATTTAGGTAGCATGTAATCGTAATCAAACGAATATATGCTGCTCTTCGATAGATCCAGTATTGACATGCCAGTGTGAAGGGGTGTGTTTAAAAAAAAGTTCCGATTTTTTCAGTTCCACCAACTTTAAATCTTTAACTAGTATGGTTAGTTTTGGTTTTGCGATCCGATGATGACGAATATTTTCCATAGTTTTTCCGAACACCGCGTTGTTAAATAATTTAAAAAGATTTTTGCCAATAGGATTACTGGCTTGCGTTCTTAACTGACTATTTAGATGGATATATTCTTTTAGCCAAAGAGATGGTCTAAATTTTAATACTTTGTGTATTCTAGTAAGAACCAGACCGTGTTCTAATAAAGCTTGCTTTAAATTTCGATAATGTATACCATAATTAATCTCATTAAAAAAAGTTGTCATTAACTTTGGTAATTTTGAATTGGGAGGCACGCGATGCTCGGCAGAAAATGTGAAATTTTTATGTAGATTGTGTAAACCCTGAGAGCACTGCAAATAGACCTCCAAAATGTAGCCCTCCGGTGTCTGGAACACCATTAATAGTAAGGGAAGCAATTTCTTCTTGGATTAACCATTTCAATCCGTCGAAATAGTTGTTGTTTGTCTCGACGTACCTGCCAACGCACACCGAAATCCCACTCTGTATACCCTGTTCGATAAACACAATCTGATCAATGTCACGCATCAGTTCTAAACGACAGTTTGTGAATCCGTATATCCTGGCGTACTAAAATACCATGCCGGGTCGCCCTACAATTTTATCGAAATTTTTGCAATATATCGGCCAAAAGAATAAAGTCCATTTTCAAATATAAATCCAAATATTCGTTTAAGTTTTTGACTTCAAACGCGATCCAGACTTTTTGGGCGTGAACGTACTTTTCTTCACTAATATCGGTTTCATTTAATTGATTGTAAAAAGCATCGATAGGCGGTAAACCCGTTTATTTTAATTTGTGGTAGTCGTCGATGTAATTATAACAAAATGCAGACTTTTATGACAAATTTAATTTTGACTCGTTCTGAAGGTGAGAACACTCCATATGTTCGGGCTCGTAATAGATAAAGGATATGTATTTTTTCTTGTTAATCGGAAAACTAAAGTTAAAGACCCTTATTTACCGAAGGCCTTAAGAATAAAATAGAAATCATTTCCTGAGAGGTTATAAAACACTACGGACACTACAAAAATGTTTGTAAAATTTGAATTACAACACTGAAATTTCTGACGTTTCCCGGTAAAATGGTAGTGGTCGCGGACAGTTATGTCTTTCGATGAGAAAGGCTCTTTGCAAAAATGACAATGCGTCGAAACTTGAGACAAACTAATTTGTCCTTCCATCGGTACGATATCCGATCCGATCCGATATTTAAAACAAACATGGGGCACTACACATGCCTCTTGCTTTTGATGTTTTCGCGTTTTATCGGAAGTTGTTAAATCTCATCTTTAAACTGACTTTCGGAATCGTTGTAGATTAAAAATGGCGTGGTTTGTTTGTGCATATGGTTACTTATTGGCTCGTTTCCCGAACTGATATATATTTACTGCTGATGCTTATGATACGGAACCGTTACTTAACTCATTGGCTAAATTGAAGCTAATAAAAAAAATGGACATTTCAATCAACCTCTATTGTTGTTGGTAACCATTACATTTCGATTGCCCATTTTATAAAATCTATATGTTCCCATCAATTGTTCTAGAAATATTTTTGTTACTCTTAACCTTTAATGAAGAATCTTTAAAGGTGTGCCAATTTTAATGAATTATAACGGCAGGGGATACATTTCCGTCACGACTATAAAATCTATCTAAATATTTATAAAAGATATTATTAACTAAAATATATAAAAAAACATATTTAATTTCGTGTCCTTGTTATTGCACTTTCGCTTTTAGTCTAAAGTTAAAAGCATTTTTTAATTTGACATTATTATGAAAATGAAAACGTTTTGGATACAATATTATTAAACCATTTTGTATTTCGCATTTTAAAATTTATTAGGCGTTCTACAAAGAACTGCTTTCTTGTCAGAACGGTATAAATGAGTCTGGTCTTGGACTTGAACGAAGTACACCTTTTTCGAAAGTTTCGATAATTGATTTTGTTAATATTCACATGCTGCAAACTGAATAAAAAATGTTGATAATTTAAATGAATTGAACGGCAACACAAATAAAGTTGCCAAATTTTAGCTGACTATATCTGCGATGCAAAGTGTCCATCCTTGTTTGTACGCGAGTGTCTCGGATTTTTAAAAGCTGTTTTCGTTACACAGGGAGTGAATGTAACGCGGACAAATGTTTCCACTTTTTGGAGAAGACAGGAAGTATTGTGAAGTTATTGTAGTTGGGCAAATTGCTAGGTCAGAATCTCAAGACGTCTTCGCATTTTTTGGATAAATTTAAATTCTGATTTTATTTCAAACGGCATTAAAGAATTATTTTCAAAAAAAATCGTCAGTCTTTTTTTACCAAATGGTATGAAATTTAAAATCAATCTCAAACTATGTAGAAGATATCTGTTATTCTTCAGTTCTAATTTTAAAATAAAAATGAAATCTCATAAAATGGTCATAACAAGGCAATGTATCAAAAAGATGACAAAGAAGAACCAAAGTAATGACATATAGTCATTTACCCAACATCATAATGAACCTTACAAGACTCCCCACCATTCCCAAATTCGTTATTATGAAAACCAACACGCGCAAAGAAATTGCATTTTTAATGGAAATTGACGGTTATTTGACTATTAAGAACTTTTGTTTTTTTTTTCATCATGTTTCACTCAGTTATAAATGTATTTTCTCTGTTTATAGGGTTCAAGAGAAACTCTTTTATACTACACCGAGCTTTCGGAAACGTTTATTTCCTTTTTCAAGGCTAAAACATTTTTACGGACACTCCGTATATACATAATTAAAATAAAATAAAAAAATTAATTACTGTGCAGGTTGAGTTTAAAATTTGTTTACGTTAACATTGGAAAAACAGGCAGCAGTTTTCTAAAAGTTACTTAATATTTATAATTTGCAATCGATTATTGCGGCTATATTTTTATTAATTTTTAACCCAACTGATTTTCTGCGAACCATGCAGACACCCGCTGACGATACGAGAGAAGAAAAAACGCAACAAAAACAGCTTGTAAATCTAAGTTAAGGTTTTCGAACGAAGGGTCTCGTTTTTAAAAAACACCTTTTTTGTTTTACAAACAGAACTACGAGATTTTATTTAACCCGTTACAAGAACTGAACGCAAAGTACAAAGTTGTCATATATATAAAGTTTTTATGCAAGCGTAGCGTCGCTGGTACTTAGAATACTGAAGCTAGCATTTCCTGTTAGTCATCAGCATATTATATCACATAATTTCTATGTGATTTTATTTGGTAGGAAATTTTGCAAATACCAGGCGACACCGAAACAAATTATACCCGGATTATTAAAAGTATCTTGAGTTCTATTCGTATTTTTGGGTTGGGGAAAGTAAGTATGAGTATATATGTGCTAGATGTTGTGTGTTACGTTTTTTGTGGCACAAATTTAGGTTTCGTTGAAATTTGGACGATGTCCATTATCTCTACTATGCTTAGTCAACACACATGCTCTTTTTTCTATCCTAATATCACTCTTATGTGTAGTCAATCTATTTTTTAGAACTCTTGGTGTTTGTTCTATATATACTCTCTCACAGTCCCGGCAAGGAACACGATGTATCACTCCCGATTTCATTAATAGCTCATCTTTATCTTAAAGTTTTACTGGGGATATTCCCCACTGTTTTCGTATATTTTTGTGTCAGTCTAAATGTACTCTTATTCTTAAAAACATTCATGAGCTTAGAAGAAATAATTTTTATATGTGGAATAGCTCTATATGACAGGGTGTGCGGCTCTTCCAAGTGTTCACCGTCTTGTTCGTTAAGTTTTGTGCGTACGTTTCTTTCGATTAGGTTATGTAAGGGT
This sequence comes from Cylas formicarius, assembly GCF_029955315.1. Classification (NCBI taxonomy): domain Eukaryota; kingdom Metazoa; phylum Arthropoda; class Insecta; order Coleoptera; family Brentidae; genus Cylas; species Cylas formicarius. The sequence goes on from NW_026844319.1 coordinate 1,902,796, forward strand.
TGAACTGTTGCTTCCAACAATGACCGTGGGTAGTCGATTCTACGGACTCTCGCTTTTTGTGCAAGCACTAAGTTGATTTTTATTTTCTTTGAATGTTCGGAGTTAAAGTTTATTAGGTTTTATATACCAGCCTAAAATGGCGGTATTTGTGTCACTTCTAATCAGTTTGGTGTCCAAGAAAGGAAGACTGTTGTCAGTCTCCCCCCATGGTAAATTGAATGTAACGGTTGTAGCCATTAAAAACATCCAAGACCTAATGTAACCTCCCATTGGAGTACCCGCAATTTTTGTATAGAAGTCAATGATGTTTAAAAATTCATTTTTCGGTATGTCAGTGACACTCGAGATCGATTCCCACAACTTCTCAATATTGTTTTTTGCAAAGTCTGTAAACAGAGAGACAACATTGGACTAACTATCATAAAATTATCAGGTCATTGTTTATTTTGAATCTTTTCAGCAAAAGTAAAAGAGTCGGGCACACAATATTCATTGTCGAAAGTGCATGCTGACATTAATATTTTAGTAATGAAAAGTGATAGTTTACTATTTGGAGCATTGATTGATGATATTATCGGCCTTAATGTCAAAGTTGGTTTATGTATTTTTGGCTGCCCATAGTATTTTGAACAAATTTGATTGTAAATTTTAAATGTAAATTTTTTACCCTGGGTTTCTTCAATATATTTTTTCTTTTTTAAATGTGACACATTTTGTTTGCTTTTTGTTGGAAATTTGATGTTGGATCTCTATTGACTCGCCTGTAACAAGTTTGACAAAATATTAAGGAGGCATTACACATTACTGTAAAATGAAGATTATCCATGACTTTGAGACAAGCAGGACTTTCAAACGTAAATTTTACAATAACAGCAGTTTTTATTATTAGTACATTGCCGATTGTGCAAACTCATTGTGACTTCCAACGGATCAACAGGATCTCCGCACGTCTGACCGACCGTCAAATCACGAGACATTAATTGAAAAGTGCCGGTTTACATAAAACCCGCGAGAGCAGAGGGTCAACAACCCCTTCCAGTGGCCAAGGAGTCGTGCAATATACTGTCGGTCTTGAAACTTTACTAAAACGAAAATCAAATATCAGCTCAAAGACAGTCCACTCAGATTTCCGCACAATTGGTATTAGTAAATCTTGTGATTGTAAACATTCAAGGAAGATACGAGATATGTAGCGCAAAAATTCAAATAACAAATCTACTATCAGTCCCATTGATATTATAATTAAAACTTTCTCTGACGGAAATAATGTAATTAAGCATTGGCAGTTCAAAACATTAATTTTCGAGCGGCAGTCACCAAATGTCATGAAAATTTTCAATAATTACGTATTTTAGTAGTCCATACAATTTTATAATTCCAAAGTTTTGTACTTTGGATACTTTAAAAACAAAATTGACCATTTTCTGTGGTTAAATGCTGCAACAAAAGTTTTGCAAAGAGTCAATATAAAATTTGCATTGTAAGAAAATTGTACTTAAATTTAATGAAATATGCACTAACCAAAACTGATTAATTTCTTATAATTCATACATACGTTATCCTCTCCCAAATGCTAGCCATAGTGATGTTAAGTGCAGTGGCATCTGCACGCGGTGTCTGGAATCAAAACGTAAACGATATTGCTATACAAATTTTCCGTAACACATTACTATTAACTATTGTCTCGCCTCTCGTTTAATTTAAATCTGAAAATAATTCATATACCTTGATTTTGAACAAAACACGGTGACCAAAGAAAATTTGATTATAAACATTAAATTAAATACAATCAAATTAAAACTTTCTAATATCATCTGAACGTTGGTAATTTTGTGCACTTTTCTGGGAAAAAATATGACGTTCCAAAAATTCAAAATTTCCTCGCCGTTTCCAACTAAATTTATATATTTTTGTACCATAACAACCTCATCATTTTGCACAATTATGTGCAGCCCGTTCTTATGGTATAAGAGGAAAATTTTTAATTTTTGGAACTTAATATTTTTATCTAGCACATAGACAGTTATTTTATTCAAAAAGGTGCCCAAACTTTCATTTGAGTCGCACAGAATTGCCAGAAATATGCGCATTATTTGGGTATTGCTTATGCTGACATCGAATATATATGGGCTAAATTTACGGAAGCCCACCACAGATCAGTAAAACAGATACGCTCCCATGAAAAAACAATAAGTCGTTATTCAACTTACTTTTCTTTGACACTTTTTTTGATACATATACAGAGTCAACAGTTAGAGGCTATAAACTTAAACATATGGGGGAGGGGGACATTCTAATGAATCTATTATTGACTGCCAGGCATTAAAAATTCAAAATAAGTTATTTTTTTTTTAGATTTTGCATTTAATTTCATTGTTTTGACTTCAATAACTACATATTATAAGCCACTAGCTATAGACGATAGCACGATAACATAAGTTTAATAACGAACTTAGATTTGAAGCATGTGGATAGCGGTAAAAGGGTATTGTTTCCTATAATCGAATTTGCAAAAATAATGATCAACAATTAAATGAAATGCGATAGCAGTAATTTGATAACGTTTAAAAGTCGCACAACTATCGTAAAGTTTAGTGTTGTGTAGAATGTATTATTCTTAAGCACACCATAAGAAAGCTAATTCATTTTTTTTGCCTTTTAGAAGTTACTTAACGGCCCATTTGTCGTGAATTTGAAGTGATTCTGAATAGATAAAATTCCTTTCAAACATTAAAAAAAAACATTATAATATAATAATATATTATCGATCGGTTTGCAGCTGCCGTGTTTCTACTTTCGATATGTTTTTTATACAAGGTAAGTCCGAAAGATTATTTTTTTAGAACTAGAATTCATATATATCAAAGAGCCTAAAAAATAGATATTCATAAAAATACAATTTGTAAAAACGCACTTATTCACGCCTGGGAGTTAGAGGAAAAGTTTTGAAGTACCAATTAAGGGGTTCACAGATTTTCCTTTTTCTCTAAATATAATATACAATAAAGGACTATTATTTCCTTTTTACCTTTAGTGATCCAAATGCGATTTACTCTAACTTGTTCACAGTTGAGGATTTTAACTATCTTTGACATAATAAAAAAAAATTTTAAACCTTTGCTATCTTAATAATGAAACATTTTGATACACAATACACGTTTATATGAACTTTCCTGAAAAGGTATCTATTTCTGTAAAATAGTGAAATACTACGGGTAGCACCCCTTTTGTTCGAGAAATTTTAGAACTCCTTAATTTTTCAAAGAAACTTCTGTCTCTACACCTTGAAATTGCTTCCATCTTGTCCCCATCCGAGTTCGGTACACTTTCAAACATGATTCATGACAAAACTTTAAATCTTCGTTTATCTTCTACCCAAAATCACATTCAGAAAATTGAAAAACTAACGTCAACACTAGGAAAACCATCAAGCTGTTCTCAGCTACCAAACACTGTAATAAATGTGTCACTGTATAAAAATCAATTGTTTCAAAAGGTTCCAAGTTCGTCAGTGCCTCAGGTATTATCCCGAAAAACGAAATCATTTCAAGTGTCCATTTCAAAAAACTTCCTAAATCTAATATTGCAAAGCCTGAACGCATTGCCCTAAAATCCTATTGTCAGCACCACCGGTTCTCCAACATATTCTCTAGCACAATATCTACCTTCCTTATTAAAATCATTTACAGGGAAAACTGATAGTTTCGTACTTAATTCCTTTCACTTCATTGAACAATTAAAAACTGTTATATTAGATCCACAAGATATTCTGGTTAGTTTCGACGTTTACCAAAGTCCCAATTCCTGAAACTCTCGTCATCATTTCATATATATTGAAGTCCGAGAATCTGAAACCAAACCTTCTCACCTTAATTGAAAAATGCTTGTCGGGAACATATTTTTCTTATAACGGTCAAATTTTTGAACAAACGTCGGGAACAGCTATGGGTTCTCCACTATCACCAATGATCGCCAATATATATATGGAAGCCTTTGAGAAGAAAGCTCTCGACACCCTTTAATCTAAAGCCAAAATTATGGAAACGTTACATCGATGATGCTTTTGGTATTTGACCCCCTAGTAGATTTTTTTAGACATTTAAACTCTATACACCCCGACTTATGTTTTACCATTGAGTTGGAAACTAATAATAACCTACCATTCTTAGATATGCTTATCTATAGGAAATCAGACCTAACATTGGGTCATTGTCTTTACAGAAAACCTACGCACACAGACCGATACCTTAATGGATTGCATGGTTATCAACTCTCTTGTTTACAGAACCATAAAACTCTCTCAGCCCCCTAGTCACTGAATTCAGAATTAAAACAACTTACCTCTGCTCTTCTCAATAATAATGTCCACATTAAAGATGTTAAGCGTTCCATCACAAAATACACTTCACCGCAACCTTCCAATAGCAATGAGGCCGAAAGCAACCCTACACTTGCCACTGTGGTCCTTCCTTACATTCAAAATATCACTGACCACATATAAAAAGTTCTAAGGAAATATAATGTCAAAACCCGAGTTACCACTTGTCCAAAAAACTCTCAACATTTGAGATACCAGGAGTGCGGCAAAGAATACACTGGAGTGACCGGACGAAAAATATCAACTAGACTCAAAGAACATGAAAGAGCCTTAAGGCTAATACAAATAAACTCATCAGCAGTTTCAGTTGAACACAATCACGAAATCGGACATAAAATGTTATTCGATAAAACTAAAATTCTTGCATGTAAATCAATTCTTCTACCAATGAAAAATCCCAGAGTCTATAGAAATCCATAAACATCCTAACAATCTTAACCGCGACTCAGGTCTTTACCTGTTACCAATATATATGAATCTGTCATCCGAGACGGTGCTTATGGCCCTCAATTAGCTGCGCCCCCCTCAAACAATATATAAGCAGGTACAGAGTAAAATGTTTTATTTTGTTTTAAATTCGCTTTGAAAATCATCAACTGTTTTATTAATAATAACATATACCTAAGCCTAATAGTTTTCTCAATATTTTAATTTTTCATCACTCACAAATCTGTTATATACTAGCGTTATTCGAAGAGAGGAGAAGAAGAAATTAATATTATTATTTTTTCTGAAAAGACTACATTACATTACCTACTTTTAATACTTTTAGATATATTTTAACTTTTGTAAAATTAAGTGATCCGCGAAAAACATGGTCCAATAACTTAAAACTCTTTAATTCCACACTACACATCAAGTGGTTTTGGTTAGTTTTGGTTATTTTAGTTGCACCTTACTGCAAAAAGTAGCTTCATCGGAAAACATTATTTTAGATAAAACATTTGGATCGACCTCTATTGTTTCATTTATCACGATGCAGAAGTTTACTCTTTTTCAGAATCATGGTCTAGAAGGTCTTGTTGCGTTCCATATGGAAGAGATAATATTTGTACTTCCTAGTGGTACGAATAACCGTCGATTGGGATGTATCACATCTACTTGACGGCTACTAAACTTACCTGGAGATTATCTTGAACTTGAAGTAAATTATCCAATTCTTTTTCCTCATTGGTAGCATTCCGGTTTATCGCTTTGCGCTTATGCGGCTTGTAAAGTCTCACAGTGTCACAAGTCAAACAGCATGTAAATCATATCAATTAATTCAGCGGTAGGAAAGTCTATACTTATTTTTTTGTAATTAACTACACCACAATAAATTTTACCAATTGATTTACTCAGTTGTCAGGTAAAAATTTGATGTCATTGTGTCATGCCCTACTAATTTTATAGGGATAGTCTTAGATAGAAGGAAAGAAATAGTAAATATAAATCGCAAAGCATTAAAATAGGTATATGACATGCTTAATAAAAGTTGGAGATTTTTGTAAGATTTTTAAGAAAAAATAATATATATGTACTATGTTCCATTTAAAAAAATCGAGATATTCATTTATTTTGAGTAGCATCTAATTCACAATCTATGGCAATATATTTTAAATCATGGAATATCAAATAAAATTTAACATATTGGCGCTATCGTCCTTTTTTTGGTGTGTGTGATAAATAGTATTTTTTTAGAAAAATTTAAATATTGGAAAAACTATTAGGTTTAGGCGTGTTTTGTTATTAATAAAAAAGAAATTAAAAGGAATTTAAAAAAATAATAAATGGGGAGTTCCACTTAAAAACAATTGTGTTTATTCGCTTTTTTGAGCCACCTTTAGACTTTTAAATAATTTTAAATTATGAATATCCATCTTTACAATTGTTATATTGCCCACTTTCTGATAACGTTTGATTTTTCAGGAAGTTTCTCAACCAGCGCAACAGTCCTGGTAGCATTATGGAATCTTCTGGTGCCAATGCACGCAGCAGTCGATCCGAACTGCGACATGTATCAGGTAATGATAATCGGGAAGGAGTACTACATCCATAACAAAGAATACCCTCAAAACTACAGCCGAGGTTCATCGTGTAGATGGGTGGTGAAAAGTGATATCGGTACCAAAATTGTCTTGTCCTGTACCGATGTCTTATTGCCCAAGGTTGGTAACAACAAATTTATCAAAAAATAATCTTTCGTTTTCAACAAAAAAATCTTCTAATGACAACTGCAACTTTGTAGGGCAATAATCAATAGAAAATTTCAGATTTCTTTAAATTAGTTCTATTTTTGTTGCAGTCTTCAAATTGTCATGCTGACAAGTTGGCTATAACGTCAACCGGTCAGACTCTTCGAAACGCACATAATTACTGCGGGAGCGGAACGTTTTCTACTATATCACAAGCAAACACCGTTACAATCGGTAACTGTTTTTGAATAAAATCAGAGGTATTGGACTCTAGCAAAGCAAGGAATTTAGGCGTTCCTGGGATGGGGTTGCACTTTTGAGAAAATCATTTCCCACTGATTTTAATTTATCTATTTTAATTTTTGTCTGTACAGTTCCATAGGTAAAATTCGAACTATTTGAACGGCATCTTAAAGCCCCATTTAAATAAAAGAATACAAAATAAAGCATTGGGTTAACTATATTTTGTATAAAAAATCCTGCAAAATTCACTCCGAGAGAGTGATTATATATATATATATATATATATATATATATATATATACATCTCGATATAATATAATTAGAGCGTCTTGGACAGGTAACATGTTTTGGGCGTCACCTTCGTATGTCCTTCTCAAAGCCCGCCATATAGCGCCAGTACACTTGATAGCCATTAGGGCGTCACTGGTATACGTTTTCCCATATACTCATTCGCTTTTAAAGCGTCACCAGCGTTGCCGCATTTGTTCTTGCAAAAAGTGCCTAAATTTTTAGATATTCTCGACGTTCAACTTGTAACGTATTTATATGAGCTCCAGTTAAAAAATTCCTCCGCATAACATTGTGGATCAGTTTTTCGAGTCCGTAGGATATTTTCATTTTTTTGTTTGGAAGCATTTCAATTGTTTTTTACGAATTTTTCTAATTTATCTGTCAAAAGGAAAGAGTTGAATTTTAAGGTGAAAAACGGTATAACATTTTTAGAATGCTTGAATGTTTTAGAACCACAGAGTGTTGAAAATGAAATTTAGCAAAAATAAATAATTTTTTAAAGAAAATTCCACAAACTACAACATCCTGTTGGCTTCTTCCGAGTTTAACTGAAACTAGCTCGCATTTTATTTACTCTATACCTGCTTATATATTGTTTGATGGGTGGAGTAATTGAAGGAAGGGTATGAACAAACGTAATTTGGTCTTTGACGGATAGAAGAGATTTTTGTACATGTGGTAAATCTGGTTTTGACTTTATATTAGCAACACTACATTAGCCGTTGTTGTCGTTCCTTACATCCAAAACATCCCTGGCCATTAAAAGTTCTTAAGAAATATAATGTGAAAACCGGTAAATCGTTTTTAATATTTTTAAATTTTAATTAAAATTTTCATTCTGGAATTCGGACATCCATTATTTGGAGTCTACATTACTTTTTATAGTTGAATAGCTCACTTCAAACAACACAACAATCGAAAAGTATAATTTTTAAGAAACACTAAAAACTAAATTAAACTCGCCAAAATAATGATTTTGAGCCAAACGTGATCTAGGAAAATGTCGCTCACTGAGTGTTAAAGTTTAAAGTTTAGTTATCGACAGCAATTTTTAAAATATCGACAAGAAAACTTGGATTCGGAGGTTTTTCGAGAAGGTGCATGCAGAGAACTTTAGTTACAGTTAAGTGGGTAGTTATAATGACGCTATTTTATCACTCATCTCCACAAAAAATCGGCAACAATGCTGTGTCACTAACTTTTATTATTAATTTGATTTGGGTATATACCAGGTGATACAATTTACTAACAAATATTTTTATTATCCCTATGGCATATTAATCAGTGAAGTTAGTTTTTATTCCGTTTTAAAAAATATCTTTTACTTTAACTTATACAAGTCAACGCCAGTATCAATGTGAATGTGTTCATTTCTTCATTGACGATTGAAAAAGGGAGAAAAAACTAATAGTGAATTGCGTTTCCGAACAGGTCCAGCTTGCCGGGAAGCCGAAAGAACGCTCGGTCGTACCAATCGCGTACTTGCGGATCGTCCTAACGGAGTATAGGATGGAAACAAAATTCCATATATATTTAAAACATCTGAATTTTGGGCAAACGTTTTGAGACAATATATTATAATAATTAATCGACACACGCCAGTAAAATACCGCTTTCGATTGCATTTTAGCGCATTAATTACGGACCACCCTAGATGGCAAATTACACAATTTATACACTATTTTGTAATTGTACTAATTGATTTTTTAAATTTATGTATTATTTAATGATAACTACCATATTTTTGTTCCCTATTAGTTTATAGAAAAAGAATTATAAAGGAATTATGTGGCATTCCGTGGGAATCAAGTGGAATTCAGAGGATTTCCGAAAATTTATCACTCGAAGAAGAATTTCGGCGTACACATAAGGATTTTTAAATACATTTTTCAATATCTTGAAGTTATGTGTAGCAGAATAGAAAAAAATGTTCCATTTTTTCTCTCATTAGCGCTTGGTCTATTCTGGTTATTATATTTATTCTTGTGATTTCACACATAACACACACATACACACACACACACACACACACACATTAACTATTGAAACTAGTACTGATCTACAAAAACATTATTTATTAAAAAAAAACTAAAACTAGAGACAAAACAAAATAAAATGTACACTTCTTTCGTCAGCGATCTATCCATCTATAAAAGCATTTGAAAACAAAAAGATTGCGGTTTTACTTGAAACTCTTTTTCTTTATATATTCATTTTGAACGAAGGCTTTGATTTTTCACCGGTCTTTATGGTCGAACAGTCCTTGATATTTTTCTTTCAGTGCTAAACATTCAAACTATTTGGCAGGTTGACATTTTTTTTTATATGTTTGGAAAAGAAATGAATGACTTTCCTTTTTTCTCAATTCTCAAGAAGCAAATTTTGTCCTTTCGCTTGGTGTAATTTATCCGATGTTCCCATGCATTTTTTCCTGTAACGCCAAAGCTGTTCTGAGGCAAAAAACCTTTACAGTTTGTGCAGGGTAATATTTTTTGCTAGATTGTTGTTTTCTAACAGGCTCCTGAATCACGCTACTATTTAAAAAGTTGCCCTTTCTTCTTCAGAAATTCAACAATTTTCTTCTTTCAGGATCTCTAGCTGGCAAAGAGATAATTTTCTGCACGCTATTTTCAATACTATGTGCACCTACATACATGTCGAGCAAAATTTAATAGATAGCTTTCAGAATACATACAAAAGTCCATTTTTGTATTTCCTTTCCTTCTTTCCCCTTTTTGCTTAAACTCTCCTAAATTTTGTGACGGATTGGATTCAGTGATTTCATTTAAGCTTTGTCGAGAACCAGTGGAAGTTGCCGCTTCTTCTTCATCGGTATTCGGTATCTACAAAGGAAAATAATTATTATGCATGTAACTGAATTAATTGGCTACTTTTCAAACGGGAAAAATAGAAATTTTAGTGATTTTAAAATTTGAGCCAAACTTTGGTTTTGTTATGTGCAGTAGAAGTTTGAAATTGAAGGCATCTTTTTTGCTAATAGTTAAATTTGTTAATTTGGTAAATGCTAAAAAAAACTTAATTGGATTTGTAGATGGTGAATGCACGTTTCAAGTATTATCGCAATTAAATGGCCTAAATGTTAAGAAATAGAACAAAAAAATGCTTGTCCTTGTTAGTGAAATCGAGATTCTGGAAAAACTTTGTCTATTATTGATATTTTAAAATTGTTTTAATTTTTATTAATTTAAAGTTCCTAATATTTCGTGTGTAGTTGCACTTTCCATATCTGATTATGATCTGAAACTATCCAAAAAAAGGCGGAAAAGCATGCCTAGGAAAACAAATCACAATTTAAACTACGATTTAAACCTTTAATTCGTAAATAATGGAAACTACCAGATATCTCTAAGATTTGCACGATCGTAGAAAATAGTTTTTTATATCTAGTAACAATAAAATGTGCAGTATGGCGCCAATAAGAATAAGAATGTTAATGACTACGATTTTTTACAGATTCCAAATTTCTTAATTTGCCAACAAAAATGTTTACGTATTTAATAAAAAAAAAGTTCCCGAATGTTTTATTCAATCCAAAATTGTAACAATATACAGCGTGTTCTATTTAAAAAAAAAAATCGTAGGACCGTAAATAATCATACACACACTAAAACCTAGTTGTGTACTTACCAGAACATTTACGTAGAAATCGCTCTTGTTCGTTTCTATCGGTCCCTTGTGATTCGTATTTAGGAATTTCTAAAGAGCCTAAACAATCATTATCAATCTTATTACGAGCAAGCATCATAATTTTGCTACTCCTATTCATTCTGAAACCATCTAGAAACAGAACGGAAAAATGCCAAAAAATCACGAGAATTTGAAAAGTCCCCCTAATGGAAGAAAATTATAGGTACATACCTATTCGTCTTTATACTTGACGCTTGCCGCACTCAACACAAGCCAGAACTGGCAAAAATAACCGAAAAAATAATATAAGTTAATAATGACGCTTCATACGCGAACAAGTATATGATAAAAACAGATTTGTATATATTTTACCCTTAACATTGATGCCAAGATGTGTGACGCTCTAGACGCGAACAAGTGTCTGTACAATATACTCAATGTGAATATACACATAATCTTCGGTAGCGCCGCTCACGGTCTACGCTAGGAACTAAATTATACTTTTCACGTTTATTCAGTGACAAATATGGCGTCTTCGTATTATTGGTTCAATCGGCTTTTCGTGGCGTAACAGATACGTTGGCAATGTTAAAACATGGCTAAAGCTTAGAGCGTCAATATACTGACGCTCCGTGCACACTGACGCTCTAGTGAATGTAATTTCATAATAGATAGACGCCGTAAGGATAGTGAGATAAATATATATATATATATATATATATATATATATATATATATATATATATATATATATATATATATATATATATATATATATATATATATATATATATATATATGTATATATATATATGTATATATTTATATATATATATATATATATATATATATATATATATATATATATATATATATATATAATATATATATATATATATATATATATATATATATATATATATATATATATGCATATATATATTATATATATATATATATATATATATATATATATATATATATATATATATATATATATATATATATATATATATATATATATATATTATATATATAGATATAGTATATATATATATATATATATATATATATATATATATATATATAGTATATATATATATATATATTTATATATATATATATATATATATATATATATATATATATATATATATGTATATATATATATATATATATATATATATATATATATATATATATATATATATATATATATATAATATATATATATATGTATATATATATATATATATATATATATATATATATATATATATATATATATATAGATATATATATAGATATATATATAGATATA